>NC_044381.1:103544029-104818495 GCF_006542625.1 Nomascus leucogenys | reverse complement strand
CTCAGTACATATTCTTAAAATAAACCATCTTCTGCATTTTTAAAAACTCCCCAAGTGAAACTGAACATCGTAGTTTTGTGTCTGGAATTGGTGGGTTCCTGGTCTGTCTGACCTCAAGAATGAAGCCACGGACCCTCGCAGTGAGTGTTACAGTTCTTAAAGGCGGCGTGTCCGGAGTTTGTTCCTTCTGATGTTTGGATGTGTTCAGAGTTTCTTCCTTCTGGAGGGTTCGTGGTCTCCCTGGCTCAGGACTGAAGCTGCAGACCTTTGTAGGGAGTGCTACAGCTCTTAAGGCGGCACATCTGGAGCTGCTCGACCCGTGGGTTCGTGGTCTTTATGGCTTCAGGAGTGAAGCTGCAGACCTTCACCGTGAGTGTTACAGCTCATAAAGGAAGTGTGGACCCAAAGAGTGAGCAGTAACAAGATTTATAGCAAAGAGCAAAAGAACAATGCTTCCACACTAAGGACGGGGACCAGGGTGGGTTGCTGCTGCTGGCTCGGGTCAGCCTGCTTTTATTCTCTTATCTCGCCCCACTCACATCTTGCTGGTTGGTCCATTTTACAGAGAGCTGATTGGTCCATTTTGACAGGGTGCTGATTGGTGTGTTTACAATCCCTGAGCTAGACACGAAGTTCTCCGCGTCCCCACTAGATTAGCTAGATACAGAGTGCTGATTGGTGTATTTACAAACCCTGAGCTAGACACAGAGTGCTGATTGGTGTATTTACAAACCCTGAGCTAGATGCAGAGTGCTGATTGGTGTATTTACAAACCCTCAGCTAGACACAGAGTGCTGATTGGTGTATTTACAAACCCTGAGCTAGATACAGAGTGCCGATTGGTGTATTCACAATCCCTTAGCTAGACATAAAGGTTCCCCAAGTCCCCACCAGATGAGCTAGATACAGAATGCGCATTGGTGCATCCACAAACCCTGAGCTAGACACAGAGCACTGACTGGTGTGTTTACAAACCTTGAGCTAGATACAGAGCGCTGATTGGTGTATTTACAATCCCCTAGCTAGTCATAAAGGTTCTCCAAGTCCTCACTAGACTCAGGAGCCCAGACGGCTTCACCCGTGGATCCCACACCGGGGCCGCAGGTGGAGCTGCCTGCCCGTCCCGCGCGGTGCGCGCGCACTCCTCAGCCCTTGGGCGGTCCATGGGATCGGGCGCCGCGGAGCAGGGGGCGGCGCTCGTCGGGGAGACTTAGCCGCGCAGGAGCCCACGGCGGGCGCGGGGGAGACCCAGGCTTGGCGGGGTGCAGGTTCGCAGCTCTCCCCTGCAGGGAGGCAGCTGAGGCCCGGCGAGAAATCGAGCGCAGCCTCGGGGGGCCAGCTCTGCTGGGGGACGCGGCGCACCCTCCGCAGCTGCTGGCCCAGGCGCTAAGCCTCTCGCTGCCCGGGCCGGAGGGCTGGCGGCTGCTCTGACTGCGGGGTCCGCCAAGCCCACGCCCACCCGGAACTCTCGCTGGCCCGCAAGCGCGGCGCGCAGCCCGGGTTCCCGCCCACGCCTCTCCCTCCACTTCTCCCTGCAAGCCGAGGGAGCCGGCTCCGGCCTCGGCCAGCGCGGAGAAGGGCTCCCAAGGTGCAGCCGCGGGCTGAAGGGCTCTTCGAGCACGGCCAGAACGGGCGCCGAGGCCGGGAAGCCCCGAGAGCGAGAGAGCGAGCAAGGGCTGCCAGGACTGCCAGCACGTTGTCACCTGTCAGTCTGAGAACCATGAACTGAAGGTATTGTTCACAGCTCTTATTTATGAATAAACAGGGCCAGGTACGTGGCTTATACCTGTAATTCAGCAATTAGGGAGGCTGAGTTGGGAGGATTGCTTGGGCCCAGGAGTTTGAGGCTGCAGTGAGCCACCATTGGGCCACTTTCCTCCAGCCAGGGGGACAGAGCAAGACTCTGTCTCTTAAAAAAAACAAACAAATACACAAACCAAAAGAGTGAATAGTTAAAAAGTTTAGAAGCGTCAGTCAACCAGAGAAGCACACACCTGAGGGCTGTGAGGTGCCATTTCAGCCAGGATAATTTAGTAATACTGTGAGACTGGCTGACTGAAGACTATCGCTGCAGCGTACGTTTCTGAAAGGTAATGAAGATAGATCTCCGGTGTTTGTAGCCCCCCAGGTGTGGGACATAAGAAGTAGGTGAAGTTTCTAGAGCAAGTTTGCCTCACTTACTGCAACACAGAGCAATAGGATGCAGACAGCGGAATGCAATGTAAAGCCCCCAAGCTGAGGAGGCAGCCCATAGCCGAAAGAAATTCCCCAGGCCTAGAGAGACTATTTAAAAGAGTGTCTTCTCAATGAAGGTTTTGCCTTTCTTCTCATTGGTCCTATAAACTACACAAGGGATTGTTGTAGGACGACTTTCCTCTTGCTCAGCTAAAAGCTGGGTTCTTGTCACACAACCAGGAAAGATTAGGCTCATGGACATATAGAAGGGTGGGAGAAACGGAATTTTTTGGGCGAAAAGGAAAAGAAAAAAAAACAACACAGCAAAGCCAGAGAGGGGTTCCTGTTAACAGGCCCTCATCTCACAGACTGAATCCCAGGTTCCCATCCTGGAAAAGGAGAGGCCAGGCTCCTCCCCCCTCCAAATGGCGCGAGCTTCCCGCAGCTCCACCCGGTTCGCCCAGTGCCCAGGCCGGTGGAGGATTCCCCAGGGACCCCTTTATACTTGACTGTCTCAAGATAATGACCACCATAGGAAGGACCACAACTTTATCATCTCCAGTGTCTGGCTGCTTGTGTTACGTATGATTGATCATAAGATTTAGATAAATTGCCACAGGCATTAAAAAACAGTTATCTTTCCCTCTTCCTTTTTGTCCCACCCCCTGAGAGCAAGGACAGTGGAAAGGCCAGTATGAGAGAAGCAGACCCAGTTTACCCAGCCTACAATGCAACCTACCGGGCTTTACTGACCCTGGTAGGGGGGAAGGGGAAGAACATTAAGTAAACATGAATCTACATTTTTAAATCTGTAGGATAGGATCTCAGTAACTGAATTACATTGTTGTAATAACCCAAGGTGAATAACAAGTCATGGAATCAGACTAAAATATTCAAAAGTAATCTTGATACTCAGCAAAAATAATGGTAACAGAACAGAGTGGGTAAGAGTTACAGATAAAGCCATTTGATGTTTATACTTGACAGAGATGAAACTTTTCACAGAGTACAGCAGAAAATTTACAGAAGCGAAGCATAAACAAAGTGGTTTCATTATCTGGCTAATAAGCTGACTCTTGATCTATATCAGCTCATTGAATGACACCAGCATGATGGAGGGACACCATATATTTAAGGATAACAGCAATTTCCGGGTGATTTTAAACTTCCAGTTAAACACTGCCCTACATCAATTCCTCTCAGGATTATAGAGCTTGGTTTACCTCTCACCAACTGATTAAGTGAATGCCAAGAAATTAGGATGCCTGAAAACACATGGTGAATTCTGCTGAGCTTTTAGAATGGAAACATGGAGGGTGAATTAGAGCTGTAACATGTGGTTATGCTTTGGAAAGTGCATCATCTTAGAGATGCTGCTTCTCTGATTGTTACATTGACAAAGGTTAGCCGCACCATAGTGAGAGATAATGAGTGGCTTTAAATGAGCCATAAAGGAAGTCTATTGACTAAAACTAATTGCTTGTTACCCATGGTTGCCTTTGAAAACTGAGTAGTCATTTCATGCAACATAGAAAATTAGAAATATGTGATTATGACTTCAATTTGGATAAAAACTAGCCATTGTTTTTTCAATAAAAAATTTTGATGCTTACAAGAAAAAAAAATCCCTGTAGAATTTTAAATGTGGGATTCTGCATTGTGGTTGGAAAGGTATAGTCTTTCATCTATTGGAAGGATCTGCCAAATTCCTTCCCATTCTGCGATATCATTTCCCTCTAACCTTTAATAAGGTATAATTGACAATGAAAATTGTATATATTTAAGGTGAACAGTATGACTTTTTGATTACATATATTGTGAAACAAATACCACTATCAAGCTAATTAACATATTTGTCACCTTTTTGTGTGTGTGTTGAAAAGATTTAAGATCTACTCTCTTAGCAACTTTCAGGTATACATAGTATTATTAACTGTAGTCATCACGCTGTCAGGTCTCCAGAGCTCTTTCATCCTACATAACTAAAACGTTGTACCCTGACACTTCCGTTTCCCTCCATAACATAGAATATATTACTTTTACATGAGGTTTTTTTTTTTTACAGTGGTGATGCAGTTAAATATAAAGACAAAATGAAAATATAGCACTGAATTATTTACTATAGGTATGTGGCTTCTTTTATTGCACGGAGGAACAAATTTTGCCTTTTGAGAAGAAAAAAAAGTCTTTGGCAATGTCTTCTGAAGTATCCATTATTTAATATTAGATGGCAAAGGGGTTTATTATAAATTCTAAAGAGCCTATATAATTCTAATGGCCAACCATGTAATTCTTTGGGCACAAATTCTTTTTTCATAATCGTTACTATGAGAATCTGAAAGCAAATGTACTACCATCACTGGAAATTACAAGTGCCAAATTATTAAGTGCATTAACAATTTTAGGGTATTGGAGTTCCACTTAATGCACTGGAGTAGCAATTTACTACATGGACATAAGTGGCCTGAAAGATCTAATGCACCCCACAAAGGTAAGCACTCAATCACTTCATTACCGCTGGATCATCTGTGTATTCAAGGATTGCGGGAATGAAAATTATCATTAAAAATGAAAAAGGGAAAAGTACACCATAACATAAGCAGTTTAGGTATTGCATGTTCTTAAGAAGTTAGAAATTTTAAGAGCCTTTTTGGGATATTAAATGGATTAAGTTTGATGTGACAAATTGTAGTCGACAAAGTTAGTTTTCTCTCAATACTTGAGATTCAAAGTAAGAACTATCCTGAAATCTTACTGCAAATACTAAACACTATATTGTGAAGCTGTTCAAAGGAAAAAGGGAAAAAAATTCTATTCATGAGTAGAGAGCTAATTATTCAAGGTTATTCAATTAACAAGCAAAAAATATATCTGACCTTATAGACATAATGTTAAATTACATAAGGACATGAAGAACACAAGGGTATAAACATGGTACATATATTCAAAGGTTAAAGAAGTTTTGATTAATTGGTTTATTTTATTTTCATATTTCAGCTCTGGCTTCAAAAAGAACACCACATACAGTAGCCCCTGAGTTTGCTTTTTTAAATAAAAATAGGTTTACTCTAAGAATTAATTGATTCTGAATTTTGCAACTAGCTATCTTTATGCAAGTCTACTTTAAAATGCTTTTATAATTGATGAATATTAATGAATAGATTTAATAATCAAGTTTCTTATATGAATACGAGTCAGTTATAGATATAAAAAGCCCATGATATATTGAGAGCCGAAGTTATTTTGAAACACATTTTGGAGATGCTTCGTGTCATAGTCGAGGATATTTTTGGTTTGTGTTTTTGCTTGGCGTTGTTGATCACAGTAACAGGTTATTTCAGATAGTGCACGATAGAAATAAGGATGTGCCTGGGTGTAAGAGAACCTGACTTTTACAACGTCGATGAGGAGGAACTTTTACTGGCTGGAGAATAGAATTCTTTTTAAATCTAAGGCTTGTATGAGCAACAGAATATTAAGAATGTGCATGATACAGCCCCCCATTTACAGTGCCTCACCTGTCTCTGTATGTTGATTTCTATCTGAATCTGTTTTCCTCTCTTTCTGTTACCAGTTGGCTTTCCCATTCATGCAATAAATGTTTACTGAGTGCCTATTATGTGCCAGATTATGTTCTTGGCATTTGGAACTTGAACCTCAGTGAACAAAACAGATACATATCGAGATTTCCTGAATCTTTATCTTAGTTGTGGAGAGACTGATGATAAACAATAAATATAATTTTGAAAGCAAATTATGTTAGATGGTGATTCGTGTTATAAGGAAAAAATAAAAATGTAAAGCAGAGCAATGGTAATTTGAAACCATAATTTTTAATTTTAAAATTAAAAGAGATTATAATTTTAATAAGTTTCTGTTGATAAGGTGACGTCTGAGCAGAGACTTGAAGGTGGCGAAGAAGTTAGCTCCATGAAAGTCTGGGAGAAAAATGTTCCAGAAAGAGAGAACTGTTAGAACAAAGGTCAGAGGTGAGAGTGTGCTTATGTTCCAAAAACCGTAAGGCATCCTCTGTGGCTAGAGCACGTTGATCAGGGACATTAGTAGGAGATAAGATCAGAGAGATAATGAGGGGAAGAAGAGGATGTAGGGCCTTTTGTGTTTCCTGCTGAGTGAAGCATAAAGATTTTGAAGACTTTTGAAGAGGATACGATCTACAATGTTTGTTTGTTTATTTATTTAATTTTAGATTCAGGAAGTACATGTGCTTGTTTACATGGGTATTACATGCCTAATGGTGGGAATTGGGCTTCTAGTAGACCTATCACCTCAATATTGGACATTGTACCTAATAGATAATCTTTCAAACGTTTTCCTCTCCTTCCCACCCCCATTTTGGACTCTTCAGTGTCTATTCTTTTAAAATTTATATCAATGTGTGCCCTTTGTTTAGCTCTCACTTAAATGTGAGAAAATGTGATATTTGATTTTCTGCTCCTGTGTTAACTCAGTTGGTATAATGGCCTCCAGCTCCACCCGTGTTGCTGCAAAGGATATGGTTTCATTCTTTTTTAATGGCTGCATAGTATTCCATGTTGTATCTATACACCACAGTTTACTTATCTAATCAAGTAAGTATCTTTTGGTGGACACTTAGGTTGATTCTATGACTTTGCTATTGTGAATAGTGCTGTGATAAACCTATGAATGCATATCTTCAAAATATGTACGAATTCAAACACCCAACACTATTTCCAGTGTTTCTGGTCATGATTATCATTTAGGGTTTTCTAGGTGTACAATCGTGTCACCAAAAAGAGATAATTTGATTTCCTTTTTCCAATTTGGATGCCTTTTATTTCTTTCTCCTGCCTGATTTCTCTGGCTAGGACTTCCAGTACCATTTGAATAGGAGTGGTAAGAGCAAACATCCTTGTCTTGTTCCAGTTTTTAGTGGAAATGCTTTCTTATATAGTGATTTTTTATCCTTTGAGTACATACCCAGTAGAGGGGTTGCTGGGTTGAATGACAGTGCTATTTTTAGTGCTTTTAGATCTCTCCATATGTTTTTCCATAGAGGTTGAACTGATTTGCATTGCCACCAACAGTGTATAAGCATTTTCTTTTCTCCACATTCCTGCCAACATTTATTTTTTGACTTTTTAGTAAAAGCTATTCTGACTGATATAAGATAATATATCAGTGTGGTTTTAATTTGTGTATCTCTGATGATTATTGATGTTGAGCATTTTTTCATGTGTTTGTTGGCTGCGTGTATTTTTTTTTTTTGATAAGTGTCTGTTCAGGGCCTTTGCCTAGTTTTTAATATTTTTTTTAATAAATTCTGAATATTGGTTCTTTACTAGAGGCATAATTTATAAATATTTTCTCCCATTTTGTAGGTTGTTTAGTCTGTTATTTATTATTATTATTTTGCTGTGCAAAAACACTTCAGTTAAACACCATTTGTCATTTTTTTTTTGTTGCAATTGCTTTTAGGGTCTCCGTCATAAATTCCTTGCCTCGGCCAATGCCCAGAAGATTTTTTCCTAGGTTTTCTTAGATTATTTTTATAGTTTCAGTTCATACATTTAGGTCTTTAATTCATCTTAACTTAATTTTTTATATGGTGAGAGATAAGAGTACAGTTTCATTCTTCTGCATATAGCTAGACAGTTTTCCCTGCAACATTTATTGAATAGGGTGTTCTTTCCTCATTGTTTATTTTGGTCAGCTTTATCAAAGATCAGTTGTGAGTAGATATGTGACTTTATTTCTTGTTTTTCTACTGTGTTCCATTGATGTATCTGTTTATCTTTGTATCAATACCATGCTGTTTTATTTACTATAGCCTCATAGTAAAATTCGAAGTCAGGCGGTGTGATGCCTCCAGTTGTGTTCTTTCTGCTTACTTTGGCTCTTCAGGCTTTTTCTGGTTTCATATGAACTTGAGGATTTTTTTTTCTAACTCTGAAAAGTGGCATTGGTAATTTTATAAGAATAGTTTTGAATCTGTAGATTGCTTTGGGTAATGTGATCATTTTAACAATATTGATTCTTCTGATCCGTGAGCATGGTATGTTTTCTGTTTATTTGTGTCATCTACAATTTCTTTCATCAGTGTTTTGTAGTTCTCCTTGCAGAGTGATCTTTCATCTCCTTGGTTAGCTGTATTCCTAGGTATTTTATTATTTTTGTAGTCATTTGTAAATTGGATTGAGTTCTTGATTTGTTTCTCTGCTTGAATGTTATTGTATAAAAATGCTACTGTTTTTGTACATTGATTTTGTATCCTGAGATTTTACTGAATCAGGTCTAGGAGACTTCCACGGGAGTATTTAGGGTTTTCTATGTAGAGGATTCTGTTATATAAAATCCACCAGGAAATATTACCACTATCTTCAAAATATGTACGAATTCAAACACCCAACACTATTTCCAGTGTTTCTGGTCATGATTATCATTTAGGGTTTCTAGGTGTACAATCATGTCACCAAAAAGAGATAATTTGATTTCCTTTTTCCAATTTGGGTGCCTTTTATTTCTTTCTCCTGCCTGATTTCTCTGGCTAGGACTTCCAGTACCATTTGAATAGGAGTGGTAAGAGCAAACATCCTTGTCTTGTTCCAGTTTTTAGTGGAAATGCTTTCAACCTTTCCCAGTCAGTATAATGTTGGCTGTGGGTTTGTCATAGATGGCTCTTATTATTATGAGGCATGTTCCATCTATTCCTAGTTTGTTGAGGAGTTTTATCATTAAGAGATACTGGCTTTTATCAAATGCTTTTTCTGCGTCTACGGAGATGATCATATGGTTTTCGTTTTTAGCTTTGTTCATGTAGTGGATCACATTTATGATTTGTGTATGTTCAACCACCCTTGCATCCCTGAATAAAGCCTGCTTCAACATGATGAATTAGCTTTCTGATGTACTATTATTGGATTTGGTTTGCTAATATTTGTAGAGGATTTCTGCATCTATGTTCATTAGGGATATTGGCCTATAGTTTTATTTTTTTGTTTTCTGCCATGTTTTAAGTGGATCGTATTGACCGCTTTATTGAAAACAGACTACAAAGACCAAAGGTGGAAGTAGAGAATCAAATCACAAGGCTACTGTAGAAATCCAGGTAAAATATAGTAGTGACCAGAACCACTGGAAATAGTGCTGGGTGGTTGAATTTGTATATATTTTGAAGATAGTGACAATATTTCCTGATAGATTGGACATGTGGTATGAAAGTAAGCTAATAGTTAAAAAAGACTCCCAGGTTTCGGCCTGGGCGACTGGAAAATAGCGTTGCCAATAAAATAAAAAATTATATAGGTAGAGTTTTTGGGGTGCAGGGCTGGTTTGAGGTCAAGGGTTCTTTTTTGCATATTTTGTCTTTTAAAATTTTAAGATATATCTTTTTAAAATAGCAGATACGAGCCTAAACTTTGGGAAAGAATTCTGGCTACAGATCCAAATGTAAAACTTCTTAGATTCATTTGCCTACTTAATAACATAGGTAGTTCTAGCATGAGTTTGGTCAGGACTCATCTATGTTTTATTAAATCCATATATTTATTTATACACACACAGACACACACATACACAGTTATACCTATGGACTTACAGATATATCTGTGTATCTCTTGCCTAACATGGTGCTTTGAAGCACTCCCAATAAGCAAATTGAATGCATGACTGTAATGAAATAAATGAAACAAACTGAGTGATTTCTGGGGCCTTAGCCTTTCTGTCCTTCTAAAAGAGCATGACATGGTCCTCACTTCACAAGATGCTTTGAAGAATAAAAGAGGTATAAATATTATTGATCCATAGGGTACTATTAGACTTGCTTGTGGACATTTATTGATTCTTCTGTGCTGAACTATGACCAGATTGCTTTCCTGAATTATTTTAGCATGACTGCCACCACTTTCTGACACATTCTTGCCATCATCCCCAAGTCCACATGAATATTCTGAGAGTTTGAGAGGTTAGCATAGCTTCTTTCATAGGTTTATACCAGAGCATGTCACAGAACTCCATCTATCATGTGGATATGCATATAGAAAGGTATATATAAATATATCTATCTTTACTTGATAGCAAACCAAGATTTTCTTCATTCTATTCTCATGACCATGAAATCAAGAACACAAGATGTGCTAGTTATGTTATAATAATAATAATATTAATAATAATAGCTATCATTTACTGAGGTTTGCTATATGTCTGGCACTGTGCTAAGTTATATCCAATGACTCATTTACAATATTATCATGTATATGTGACTGAGATGTACTCAGTCTTGGTTACTGTGTGCTAGTTAGGATGAGAGTTTATCATATGAACTGAACAGGACAATATGCGATCAACAATAGGCATGCCAAAATACTATGTACATACGCTCTCCAAGGGCTTATTTAAATTTTCACTTCACTTTATAAGGAGAGGTACCACTAGTACAAAGTATGCTTAATCCTCAGTCCTTACTGAAACAGCAGTGTGAGTCTAGACGGAGAAATATTCCCCAAAATAAGAGGAAGCAGAATAAGATATCTAAAAGGATGACATGGGCAAAAAAGCCAGAAAAGAAAATATGATAAAAAAAATCTTAAAAGGAGAAAAAATAAAAACAACTAAAAGGGATGTTTCACTGAAGCCTTCACTATACCCCACGAGGAAGCAAAACCACTACAAGCAAGAGCACTACAATTACTTATTTTTCTTGAAAATACATGCATCTGAGCATTAAAACCCAGTTAGGTCTCCTCCACTTTTATCAGTGGCAAAACTCCTCTTCCAGACCAGAACATTAGTGGCTGTGGTGGTGGTGGTACATTGGTTGGGGTCAGTAGATAAGGACCCTTCTCTTGGGGATAAGGTGTATTGCATACCTAACATACCTAAGCAGGATTCCGTTGTACAGGACTTGTCAAACCTATTGTAATAGAAAGGCTAACTCAATTTTAAATGTTAAACTGCAGACAATTTCAGTCCTCCCCTCTCACTCTTCTCTTCTTGCCTCACATTTGGGCAAACCAATCAGGAAGCTATATGCTATCTCCTGTGGTACTGGCAAGCAGTTTAAATCACATGGTCCCTGGATTTCATGAGGAAACCATCACATTAGCCCCACCCTTAACCCCAATAAAAGCCCAGACTGGTCATTTCTCCTTGCTCTATCCAGCCATTTTAGGACATGCTTGGGAGCCTCCTCTGCTTCTCTCAAAAGCCTCATTGTGTTATGGATAAATCTATTAATTTTGGTATGTGTGTGGTGTCATCAATCTTCATATTCTAACCCATTTTCGATGAGGATTCATTGCTTCTCCAAAGGGTGAACATATCATCTGTATTCAACCAGGGGCATATCCAAGACTCTCATTTTGTGAGTCACCTTTTCTTTCATTTTAGACAAATTAGGTATTTATGTCATTATGAATATTTCTGATCATCCCCAAACCACTGAACATGATCAGGGCATTACTTTGATGTCTAATGACTGTACTCTATCCTAGTAGAAATTGTTTTCTACTCTTTGGCCCATGTTAGATTATATTTGGTAATGTTATCAAGGCGTATTCTTTAAGGAGGGCTATATAAAATGTGGTAAACAATGAAGAACTAGCAATGTAATCTGCTCTCACATATATCCTCTACGTTTAGCAGCTTCTAACATTTCAATAGCTTGCTCCCTAAGAAATATTAACATCATAAGACCTTTGTAAAAATCATTTTATTTCATCCATTTTCTTTTCAGTCTCCTGAAATGGGAGACAAAAGAGAGATTTCTTGGATGCTTGATTAGGGCTAAATTTTTTGTTCATTTCATTATTTGTATTTTTGTTCATTTCAGTAGTTGAAGAGTAAGACAACTGCCATGAAAACTGATGTTGTCCCTTCAACATCTGCCAGGCTGAAACAGTCCAATCTTAAATTTCATGCATTTCAATTCAACATTGCAGATTTCCGAGGGGAAAATGGAATACAGAACAATACTATATAAATCTACCATTCACAGCTGTAAAAAAAAGAAAATCACAGCCACATATGTAACAGTTACCATGTACCACATAATTGATTGAAAAACTTTATAATGTGCAAGTGTAAATTATTTCATTAATAAGAGTAATGCTTTGCTAAATTATAAATTTTTCACTATCTGGGAATTGAGAAAAAGAAACCTGAAGTATCTATTCTGCCAAAAGACTCAAACTAACAAAAATAAGCAAGCTAAAGTCATATATATCTTAAAATATAATTTTAGAATCATTTTGGAAGTTTGCCTATTGCATATATATGAGTATAATAGTTAACAGATATTTTAGGAAGTGAGTCAACTCTGTTTTAGGAAACACTGGATTTTTTTTTCTTTTTTTATTTCCTCCAAAACCCAGTATAGTTCAATATTTAAAGACAAGTTTATTATTCAAACTTTCCCTCATTTATGACCATATGATATAATAAAAACTTCTTTCCTAGTAATTATCATTTATTATAAACCGTTCTAACCACATTTTAAAATTCCATGCCTGTGGCAAAATAAAGAAATATATATATTTGGGCTTAGTTCCTGTTTACTGGCACCCAGCTTCTTAAACCCTTGGAGTCTCCTGAGTGATGAGTGACTTTGATTTGCTAGTGATGTGACTTTTTGGCTGAGGTGCTTCTAGATAGCTTCAGGATGGAGTTTCGTTGCCAGAAAGATCGTCTTGATTTGAAGCTTAAAAATTGTAGCCGCATCCTATAACTACCTATAACTACCAATGGCCATTGATGTAATCAGTCATACTTATATAGTGAAATTGTCAGTGTCTTATGAATCAGAACAACTGCATCTTGAATAGGAGCTGGGTAAAATGAGGCTGAAACCTATTGTGCTGCATTCCCGATGGTTAAGCCATTCTAACTCACAGGATGAGATAGAAGGTCAGCACCAGATACAGGTCATAAAGACCTTGCTGATGAAACAGGTTGCAGGGAAGAAGCTGGCTAAAACCCACCAAAAGCAAGATGGCCATGAGAGTGACCACTGGTCGTCCTCACTGCTATACTCCTATCAGTGCCATGACAGTTTACAAATGCCATGGCAACATCAGGAAGTTACCCTATATGGCCTAAACAGAGGAGGCATGAATAATCCACCCCTTGTTCAGCATATAATCAAGAAAGAACCATAAAATGGGCAACCAGCAGCCCTCGGGGCTGCTCTGTCTATGGAGTAGCTATTCTTTTATTCCTTCACTTTCCTAATAAACTTGCTTACACTTTACTCTATGGATTCGCCCTGAATTGTTTCTTGTGTAAGATCCAAGAACCCTCTCTTGGGATCTGGATCAGGACTCCTTTCCTGTAGCAAAATGTCCAAAAAACAAAAAACAACAAACAAACAAAAAAACACCCTAAACAAGGGTATTTGTAGAACTTCAGAGTTGGCAAGCACGTCCACATGCCAGGAGTGTGGCACACCCAAAGTCCTGTGTTCAGGATCCTTCCAGACCTAGCCCAATGTACCTCTTAATCTGGGTGTGTTTTATTATATTCTTTATAATAAACCAATGACAGTGAAGTGTCTTCCTGAGTTCTGTGAGCCATTCTAGAAATTATCGAACCTGAAGGAGGAGGTTGTAGGAATCCTCATCATTGTAGCCAGCTCACACAGAAGTGTGGGTACCCTAGGCTTACGATTCTTGTGACTTGTATCTGTAATGAGGACAGTCTTGTGGTATGGATCCCTTAAACTGGTGGAGTCTGACAATTGCTCCGGGTAGTTGATGTCACAGTTGCACTGAATCATGGCACGTCCAGTTGGTGGTCCAGAGAATTGAAGAAGTGGTTTTGGTATGGACAGAACCCACACATTTGATGTTAGTAATGTTGTGAGTAAAAATAGATTATAGTGCCATTAAAATAATATTAATAATTTTGTTAATATATAATTTCCAATCATATGTAATTATAGAAAATATAATTTTATTAATATTTATTGAAGATTTATTATGTTATATCCTTAATATAAGCACTGGGTACAAAATGGCTGCAAAGAAGATGCCTTGAAATCCTGTGGGGAGGCAGACATTTATCAAGTGAGCCAAAGAAAAAAAAGGAATAATAGGAATATAAAATCTGGTTGTGTGGTCATAAGTAGAGGTGTCTTGAAAGAAATATTGGTCCGGGTGAGATATTCTCAATGAACAGGCAAAGGGAGGCATCCCACGTGGAAAAAATAGCATATACAAAATCCTCAAGCAGGACAGGATATGGTGTATTTGAAAGAGTGAAAGAACTGTGGGCTGAAGTTGAGAGAATGAAAGGGAGGGTGGCCTCCCTAGTCTACTTAAGGCAGTGACTGGCTGATTATGTCATAAACTGTACCTTTATCCCCCTAAACAATTGGAAATTATAAAATGGCTTTATTGAGGAAAATGTCATAACCAAATTCATAACATAATTTCATAAACATTATTCTTCTTTCAGGATGCAAATACTTACAAATAGCAGGAAACCTAAATAAAGTTGGCTTACATCATTGAAAGTGCAGATATAGAGTGAGCTTCTGGAATTATCTAATTCAGTGCCTCAATGGTCACTAAAGGATCCCATTTCTTTTCTTCACTATATGTTTCACTTTTGTATAAGGCTCCTTTCTTTCATGATAACCAAATGAGTACAGCACTTCAAGGCTTCATATCACATATACCATCACCCAAAAGGGAAGAGGGAGTTATTCTTACAGAATATTAAATAAGATATCTGAAATTCGTCCTAATGATTTGGCATATATCATATATCTACCTCAGAAATAGCCACTGAAGTTAAAGGAATGAAATCTAATGTCTTAAGTAAAAAAGTCCAGCCCTATAGGTTATGCTGGGATCAGTTTCTTCTGAAGCGGGTTAACTGGTGGAGGAGAGGTGGACATGATGTAGGAATAGTGCTGTATGGTAACAGGACGATGGAAAAACCCAAATGACAGTTGAAACAAGAACTAGACAAAGAAACCATAGGATAACAAAAAGCCCAACATAAGGGAGAGAAAATGGCCAAAATCCCAATCAGGGTGACATGTCCATGACTCAGGCAAACCCAAAGAAGGGGAAAAGGGGTCAGCAACCGAGGGTCCTTGAAATCCCCTCCTTTTCTAGAGTATCTAATGACTATTCCACCCCCTAATTAAAGTAATACCTATAAAATAGGAATGCTGGGTGGCCACAGGAGAAGTGGGAAACATATCAGCAGTAGTTTCACATAACAGCAAGGAAGGAGTTGTTAACATTAGCTACAAGGACGATGATGAGCCTGGGCTGACAAGATCCTAACAAAACAGGGTGGGGCCTAAGCTAGATGAAACTGACTGGGTCCAACACAGTGTTGGGTTTGACCCATGCCATATCACAGACTTAATTATGTGCTCATTACCATACTAAATCACACATCCATCAGCATCATGACAGATCCGAGTATGCCCATATTGAGTATAAAAATGAGTGGCATCTCAATTGTAAGAAATCTCCACCTTTTCCCTAGAAAACCTCATGATTATTCCACTCCCAATTAGAAGAGCCCGTAAAATTGGAAACCCAAACTCCATTGTGCATGACTTACTTTCCCAAATACACCTGCATTCCCACTCTTGAGTGTGTACTTTCACTTTGCAATAAACGCTTCTTGTCGTTTGCTTCTTTCTAACTTGTCTCTGAATGCTTTCTTGTGGCAGTTTTAAGAACCTGGAACACCACGCTGGGCTAGTGATCTCACCAGTACCTGGAGACGCATCTAAGCCCTCTGGCAACATATACATGAAAAAAAATCCCTAAGTTAGTAACAAGGAAGGAGATAATGGATGCTGAATAAATACCAAACTACATATCAGTGCATTTGATAATCACAACACTCTGAGCTGGTGTTTAGGTAAACCAGTAATAATAATTTTAAAAACCTACTCACATAGTTAAAATGCTTTATTTTTAGCGTTTTCCTTACTTAGTATTCCTAAAATATAACATTGAATTCCCTGAATTCCCTAGCAACAGAGAATCGTATCTTTATTATTAAATAAATAATAAACATTGGAATTTATAAAACTTACGGGTTACTCTTTTTAAACAACTTTGTATAAGGGACACGTTGCCAATTAAAGGAGTTTTTGATTTTGGCAAAGACGTTGCCCTGTTAAAGCTTAAACTTAAGTCTAACATTGGAAGAGAGACATGAAGTTCAAAGATAAATTATTCAAAAATGATAAAAATATATTATAAGAAAATATAACTGCAGGGTTATATAACGGACATAGACACAAAGATTACAAACAGCATGTCAGAAAGTCCAATCTAGCAATGTATAAAGGTGTAATACATCCTGACAAGTGGGTTTATACAGGAAATGAGTTGATTCAACATGTGAGAAACAATATAATTAAACATACAAAAAAGGAAAAAATAATAATTTCAATAAATGCAGAATTTTTCAATATCAACTTATTATAAATTCCTGAACCTGATAAATGCTATCTATTAAAAACAAAGCTTACAGCTCACATTATAGATGATAGTGAAAGCTTTCTCCCAGAAATAGTAAACAAGGAAAGAATATTCCATCACTCCACTCCTATTCAACATTATCCTGGAGGCTGTGGACTGTACAATAAAATAAGAAAAAGGAGTAAAAGGCATACATTTGGAAAGGAACATATAAACTGTTTCTATGCACAGGCAAAATAATTGTCTGCATAGAGAAATCCAAAGATATAAAAATTAGTTACTACAAATATTGTGAGCTTAATGAAGTCAATATATGTAAGATATATATATGACAATTGTATTTCTATATAATAGCAATGAACAACTGGAAATTAAACTTGAAAAAAACAATAATATTTATAATAGTATTGAAAACATGAAATGGGTAAGGTATACGTAGCACAAAAAATGTAAACATCTCTATGCTGAAAAGTATAAAATATTCATGAAAGAAATCCAAAAGATTGAAATTAATGGAGAGATTTATAAGTTCAAAGATGGGAATACTCACCATTCTCGAGAAGTTGTTAAGAAACTAAATTTTCGTACAAATTTAATGCATTACAACCAAAATTTTAGGGGGATTTCTTTTGTAAAAATTTACAAGCTGATTCTAAAATTTACATGAAAAATAAAAAACTATAATAGTCAAGACACTTTTGAAAAAGAAAAAAAATGAGAGCCCACACTACTTTAAGACAATGTTAATTAAGACAGTGTAGTATTGGTAAAAGTATGGATACATAAATATGTGTGTCAGAATAGAGTAAGCTACTACAAACCCACACATATAAAGTCAACTGAGTTTTGACAAATATGCCAAGGTAATTTAATAAAGAAAAGACAAATCTTTGCAATATACAGTGCTAGCTTCTGGTGATAAACTATTTATAATCCTATCATATGCAAAATACATTCATCTCTTTCCAAGTTTCCAAAGTCTTATCCCATTATATAACTAGCAAAAAGTTCCTTATCTTGCCATTTATATCAGTTCCATATGGAGAAGCTGCTGCCTCACTTTAGTTTCTTAGATACAGTTACTGAAGTATGACCTAAGGTATAAACAGACGTGATGCCCACCCACTCTCAACACACAGTAGTGGGACAGATATACAATGACTATTATAGACATTCCTGTTCACAAAGGGAAAAATGGAAATAACAAAATCATTAATTAATGCTAATTTTGAAATTCATCCAAGCAAGTATTAGAAGGTCCTTGATTATAACTCATGCTAGTCTTTCTAAGGAATAATGCTTCCTGACAATTGTCTTTGCCTTCTGGGGGTTTTTATTATGCTTTTTGGGCTCTTGGTTTCTCCCTCTCAATCATCCTTCTTTTCTGTAAAAGTAACCCGTGTTTGCTGGTGCATAATTTACTTAGGCTGCTTACTGCTGGTCAAGTTTTGGGAATCCAAAAACTTTTCGCTTTTTACCGCCTTCGTGTCTTAATTGTAAATTCGCGGTGTTTAGTGAATGTAATTGTCTTCAAGTTTCACAGGCCCCACATGAATAATGCTGGGGTTCACTTCATTCTCAAAAGTTATACTCACAAATTTCTTCAAGATAAGTCTTCTCTACATAGGACTTCTACTGTGACAGCAAGGACAATGCCTTTAAGCTTCTTAGAAAACCTGTCATTTGAGAGGATCCATGAGATGATTAATTAAATTCTTAAATGGATCTTTTGTCTGAGGCAAGACCATTGATATTTCTGAGATCCTGACAACACATTTTACATTCATGCCTTTGGTTTCATATTTAGACAATGATTTTCTTACAGTGAACTGTATTTGACCATTTCTTGGAAGCCATTGCTTGATTTTAACATGTTTTGCTTTTTGGAAAGTCTGATAATTTTCATTGCTATTAAACCTCTAATTATTACTGTTTTAGAGCATTTCCATTGTTTCTCTCACATTTTACTGTAAGCACTAAGAAGCCACCAGAAAGCATGTTCAACACCGAGAGTGGGAATGTCCTTAGCTCGAGAATCCAGTTCATTAGGTGTATTTTTTATGTTAAACATTATTAGAGAGGGCAGTATTTCTAACTCCCACTGTGTAACAAGTATCCAGACTTCTCCAATTTTAAATTTTTCCGACTTTCCTTTAAGCCCTCACTTACAGCCTCCCGAAAGTCCATGGTGCTTCTACAAACACTTTATTCTAGGCTTTTTCAGCTTTTATAAACCCTCTCAAATGTTCCCAGCTTCTTCCCACTGTTCAGTTTAATGGTCATTCTCACAGTATAGGGTTATTTTGTGGCAGTTCCTCACTTTTAGGCATAAAAATATGTATTAGTAATCCATTGCTGTATAACATGTTATTCATATATCAATATCAATTTCTTATAAATTCCTAAATATATTATAAATTTCCAATATGTTATAGATTCCTAAATAAAAACTAGCTGCTTTAATAACTGAATATTATATCATTGTTTCTGTGAGTAGGAATTCAGAAGAAGCTTACTGGATAGTTCCGAATCAGAGTCTCTCATGCGGTTATACTCATTTGTTGGACAGGGCTGCTGTCATCTAATGGCTTATCTGAACTAAAGAATGTGTTTAAAGGTAGCTCACTCACGTGACTGTCGGCAGGATGCCTCAGTTCCTCAATTCTTGTTGGCAGAAGGCGTTAGCTTTTTAACAGGTAGGACTATTTTCACAACATGGCAACTAATTTCTTCTCAAATGTGAATGACTGAGAAGAAAGCTACAGTACCTCTTAGGACCTACTCTCCAAAGTCACACTCCATTATTGTCACTTTATTCTATTCTTTAGAACCAAGTCATAAGTCCATTTCACATTCAAGAGCATCAATACAAGGCTTCATATATTAAAAAAGGAATATCAATGAATTTGTGCTTATATTTTAAAACCATCACACAGCCCTCTTGTGGAGACTTCACTTGCTTTAATTACACACATATTAGGCTGCTTGAAGTTGCCCATAGCTCAATGATAATCTATTCATTTTTTCTATGCATTTCGTTTTGGATACTTTCTGTTGCTTTGTCTTTAAATTCGTTACTTTTTTTTCTGCAAAACACAACCTTCTATTAGTTCCGTCAAGTGTATTGTTTAATCTTAAATATAGTTTCATCTTTAGAAGTTGATTTGTGTCTTTTTGATTCTTCTGTGTCTCCATTTATGATATGATTTGTCTGTGTCCCCACCCAAATCTTATCCTGAATTCCCACATGTTGTGAGAGGGACCTGGAGGGAGGTAGTTGAATTATGGGTGCAGGTCTTTCCCGTGCTGTTCTCGTGATAGCTAATAAGTCTCATGAGATCTGATGGTATCATAAGGGGGAATTTCCCTGCCCAATATCTCTCTTTGCCTGCTACCATCCACTTAAGAGGTGACTTGCTCCTCCTTGCCTCCTGTCATGATTGTGAGGCTTCCCCTGCCATGTGGAACTGTAAGTCCAGTTAAACTTCTTTCTTTTGTAAATTGCGCAATCTTGAGTATGTCTTTATCAGCAGCATGAAAACAGGCTAATACAACTTAACATCTTCAATCTTTCTGTAAGTTCTTGAATATATGGAATATAGTTACAGTCACTGTTCTGATGTCTTTTTCTATTCCTTTGATCATAATTCTATTAATTTGTTATTTCTGGGTCAGTTATATTTGATAGATTGTTCTCTTTATTATTAGATAACAACTTATAATCCGTCTCCATCATGTGGTAGTAACTGATTCCTATAAATTGCTTTCTGAGATGTTTTTATAAATGCTTTCATTTTGGAGCATATTGATTGCTGAGGAAATGAATTACAGCTATCAGCACTAGTTATTTAGCTGACTTCTTCACACCTTTTAATAAACTGATGCCATAAATTTTGTTACTATGAAAGTAAAAAAAAGAATTTTACCACAAAAAATGAGGGTAATGTTACGAAAAGAGTGACTCTTAAGAAGATGAAATAAGAAAATTGTTATTTTTTCTCTCCTGGGAGCAATTCGAAAAGTAATAATGGTTTGCAAATTGATCAGTTCCATGTTGCTCATGTGGAAGAGTATTGCACAAAAGTAAGCACTAGACAAGTGTTCTTCACATCAGTATTTTTCCACAGCAAATGTCATTAGTGCAAAACAGAATAAATGGAACACAGCATAAACAAAACCCTCCGATTCTATGACACCATGATTTGGCCAATCATGGAAAATATTTATTTTCTTTTAAAGTAAAGCAAGGCTAGAGAAAGAAAAGCAAAAGCTTCTTTGAAAGAGGAGTCAGCCTGAAGTTGTTATAAATTAAAACTTAACCACATTTTAGAAATAAAGCTACTGTAGCATGAGAAAATTGACTCTTCTGGAACTTCCCTCAAAATCTTGAAACAGAGTACGGGGACAACCAAGCTTATTTACTATTTTAAAAACATGTTGGTAGAACAGAAGTTAATACCCTTTAAAATAAATAAATAAATACATACATACATATATTCTAGGCTGTGAGAAGCATAGCGTTGGCAATGTATAGCATATAATATAGTTAACACAGATGTTAAAACTAGCCAACAAGGAATTTGAAGCCAATTATAAATGAGGTTGATGATTTAATGAAAAAAAAGATGAATATGATGAGTTAAGACGTAGGAATCTCAGCAGAGAAATGAAATAATATAAAAAAGAACCGACTAGAAATTATACTAGAAATTGTAGAATAAAATTATTATATATAAAATAATTAGTGAATATGCTTAACAGTAGATTAGGCACTGCAAAAGAAGTGATAAATATATAAAAATTATCTTAATAGAAGCACAGAAAGAAAGAGTATGTGTGCAGACAGTTATTTTAACTTGTTCTAAAGATTTAGATTTCATAATTACTTTCTTCTTTTCCATGTTTTTCACATATATACACATGTAAGACCAATTCTTTAAAAAATAGATTATATCAAAGAATCTAGTAGATTTTTAATGGAAGAGAAGAAGAAAACTAAAGAAGATAAAAATTGAGGTAGAAGAATATTTGAAGAAATAAGGTCCCAATATCAATTTTTATGAAGAACATCAACTCATATGCCCAAGGAACTCAGCAAATTTAAAGCATGATAACCCCCCCAAAATTATAACTAGGTACATAATAATCAAATGTCGAAATTTGAAGTGAAAAGGTAAATCTAAAAGTCAGCCAAAAAGATATACATTTAAAAGAGATAAAACTTTTAAAATCTTGCTTATCACGATGCAATTAAGGCAAATATGAAAATCTATTCTTAGAATGTTCAAAGGGAAAAATAATCTGTCAAAGGAAAATTCTACATCCAGCAAAAAGGATCCATCAGTGGTAGAGATACTAGTTTCACTCTGTTTAGGACATGGGAAGACCCAAGTGAATGTCATTATTCCAGTAGCAGTAAGAAAATAGCTAAACAACATACAAAACTGTGTTGTTTGTTTTAAGGTAATCAGAGATATTAAGTCATATAGCAATAAGTATTTTGAATTCCAAAGGGTGACAGATTTCTCTTGGAAAACATGGAACATGGAAACTGTTTCACCTTTGGCAAAGTACTGGAAGAAAAAATGAGAATAAAATCATGTAAGGAAAAACAACAATTTTAACACATTCCTAAAGATCAAGGCTGGGTGTGGCAACTCAATCCTGTAATCCCAGCACTTTGGGAGGCTGAATGGGGAGGATTGCTTGAGCCAAGAAGTTCCAGACCAGCATGGGAAGCAGGGCAAAACCCTGTCTCTACAAAAAATGCAAAAAATTATCCAGGCATGGTGGTACATGCCTGTAGCACCAGCTACTTTGGAGGCTGAGGAGGATCACCTGGGTCTGGGAGGTCAAGTTTGCAATGAGCCATGATCTTGCCACTGCACTTCAGCCTGGGCAACAGAGCAAGACTGTCTCAAAGAAGAAAAAAGAAAAAATAAAAGAGCAAAAATAAGGTAGCATGACAATTTAGAGAACTGTGAGTGTTATGTAGCAAGATTATTTCACACACACCCTTAAGATCTTTTCCTTGGGTCATCACTAGATGCTCTGGAGAAAAAGTGGGAACTGAGCATGGAACAGGAGAGGGAGATTCCTGTTGGAGGCAAAATGATGCAGTGGGTGATTTACTGCTTTGGGGTTTGGCCTAGACATCTCACACAGTTTTCTAGAACATTCGCTCCTATGAGGCAAATATTAGCCACTAGGAGAGAGGCAGAAAACCCCCATAATCCCAGGTTTATGCAAAATCCATCACCTGAAGAAACTCCTTTAACATTCTTAAAGTGTAGACCTATTTCTGATGAATTATCTTAATTTTTGTTTACTTAAAAAGACTTTTTAGGCTGG
Source organism: Nomascus leucogenys (assembly GCF_006542625.1). NCBI lineage: Eukaryota > Metazoa > Chordata > Mammalia > Primates > Hylobatidae > Nomascus > Nomascus leucogenys. The sequence goes on along the minus strand of NC_044381.1, from coordinate 104,795,537 downwards.
ACTTGAAAGGCAACACAGCATCTCTCCTCCTTTCTCTCAGTAGTATTGTCCTGGGAACCCAGTCACTGCTGTGGAAAAACCTAGATCGTATGGAGAGATTTCTAGCATCATTTGCCTTATATATGGATGAGGACAACTTTGCAATGATTCCAGCCCTGGCCATTATCTGACTGTAACCTTATAAGAGATTGTGAGTAAAACCCACCCATCTGAGCCTAGTCAGCCCCCTGAGCCATATGACCTAAAAATAAAAATAACTTGTTTATTATTATAGCAACCCTGAGTTTAGGATGGTTAGGCAACAATAGGTAACTAGAAAACTTATCTAGTGTGGTTTATTCCAAAAATGTATGCTGGGTTAGCATTTAACAATCAATTAATCTTATTCACCACATTAATAGAATAAAGAGCTAAACTCATCATCATCTCAGTAGATAGAGTAGTCCAAAATACAAACATATACCTAAAGCAAGAGACATAAGAAGACTTACATGGTTTTTGTTAAATGTTACCTGGGAGAAAAGCAGTATTTTATCACAGATCAGAGTGGCGAGCATGCAGTCCTATTGATACAAAAGGAAATGCTTCTCGCTTTTTCAAGAAATACAGTTAAAGAGAATACAGACAAATATAGAAATAAGAATTAGAGAGTGAGACCTGAATGCATTTTAATCTGAAGTTCTCATAACCATTATCTTTCCCTTAATTTTCTTATGTGCAACAATATACTATTTCTATAATTTTATTTTTCATCAAAGACATCTCAGGTCAAGTCTTTCCACTTGCAAACAAAACTCATTCTTTCCTATGAGCCTCTTCTAATTTTAATCTTATGTTTTAATAATGAATCTACTGAAAATAGGGACCGAGTAGGAAACTGAAAAAAAGACAAGTAACAATTAATCATCATGACAGTGTAAATTAATACTGTTACATAACCAAAAGATAATATTAGACGGGTAGACAAAATTTACACAAAACGAAGGAAACACAACTTATAGTTGTTTTGTTTTAGGGTTTTTGTTGTTGTTGTTGTCATCATTTTATCTCTGAGTTGAAAGAAGCCAAACTAAAGAAAGTGCTGGGCCCTGAAAAGATAGTATCTTTAAGGTTGTTTTTCTTGAAACTGAAAAAAAGAAAAAAAACTATGTAGGAATGTTAGGCATATTACAGCACATTTCTAAAATAAACATAGCCTTTATTTTTTCTCCCAAAGATCAGCAAACACAGATTAAAGAATAAAAAAATAATAAAGCAAGAGAATGATGAACAAAACAAAGGGGAAGAAAAAGTGCCAATACTTCAAGAGTCTTGAAAAAATGTTGCAGTAAAAGTTAGTAGTAGAAGGAAAGTAACAAGTGCAGAGGTTAGAGACCTCAAATGGCACATTCCTTAAGATACACACTCAAGAAGGAAAATTGAGGAAGGCCATCTCAAGTCTGAGGGAACTCCAATGGATTAATCTTAAATTAATTGCTGTGTATTAAAGTATGGACTTTTATTTTTGTTTTTGCTCTTTACAGTGTTTCTAAATTTTCAGTTGTCTGCTTTCCTTAATTTTAAAGAGACTCACACTTTGTTAACTTAAATCAATTTAGTTTTAAAAAATGCTTCATTAATCTAAAAACTTCTGAAGTTTTTTGACACTTCTGAAAGCAAAACTGGATAGTACTCTTGATACGTATTCATACCTTTATCTCATATTTGTCATATTGTTTTTTAATTTATTTTACGTGATTTTACTGTGTCTGACTGTGAGCTGCTTATGAGCCAGGAATTTGTCTCTTTCCCTTTCTCCTTTGTTTAAATCATTGCAACTCTAATGCTTATTACTTCTAACAGAATTAATAAATAAATTACTTCTAACGGAAATAAACAAAAGCAATGACTGTGTATCCTTGCAATGGATTGTTAGATCGTGTATTATAGATACTTCTAGGAATAATCTGATTCAAAAATAATGTGAATTGTGATAAATTTCAACACCCTTTCATGTTAAAAACTCTCAATAAACTAGGTATTGAAGGACTATACCTCAAAATAATAAGAGCCTTTTATGACAAACCCACAACCAACATAATATTGAATGAGAAAAACCTGGAAGCATTCCCCTTGAAAATGGACACAAGGCAAGGATGTCCTCTCTCACAGCTTCTGTTTAACATAGTATTGAAATCCTAGCCAGAGCAATCAGGCAAGAGAAGGAAATAAACGGCACCCAAATAGAAAGAGAGGAAGTCAAAACTATCTGTGTTTGCAGATGACATAATTCTATATAGAGAAAAACACCATAATCTTGGCCCAAAATCTCCTTCAGCTGATAAACAACTTCAGCAAAATTGCAAGATACAAAATCAATGTCTAAAAATTACTAGCGTTCCTATACACCACAACAGCAAAATGAAGAGCCAAATCAGAAAGGCAATCCCAATTGCCACAAAAAGAATAAAATACCTGGGAATACAGCTAACCAGAGAAGTGAAAGATCTCTAAAATGAGAATTACCAAACACTGCTCAAAGAAACCAGAGAAGACACAAACAAATAGAAAAACATCCCATGCTCATGGATAGGAAGAATCAATATAATTAAAATGGCTATGCTGCCCAAGGCAACTTACAGACTCAATGCTATGCCTGTTGAAATATTAATGATATTCTTCACAGAACTAGAAGAAACTATTTTAAAATTCGTATGGGACCAAAAAAACAAAAAGAGCCCAAATAGCCAAGGCAACCCTAAGCAAAAAGAACAAAGCTGGAAGCATAACGTTACCTAACTTCAACTATACTACAAGGCTAAAGTAACCAAAACAGCATGGTACTTGTACAAAAACAGGCACATAGACCAATGGAACGGAATAGAGAACCCAGAAATAAGGTCGCACATCTGAGACTATCTGATCTTTGACAAAGGTGACAATAGCAAGCAATGAGGAAAAGACTCTCTATTCAATAAATGATGCTGGGATAACTGGCTAGACATATGCTGAAGATTGAAGCTGGACGCTTTCCTTACACCATACATAAAAACTAACTCAAAATGGATTAAAGACTTAAATATAAAACCCAAAGCTATAAAAACCCTGAAAGACAACCTAAGGAATACCATTCTGGATATAGGAACAGGCAAAGATTTCATGATGAAGACACCAAAGGCAATTGCGACAAAAGCAGAAATTGACAAGTGGGATCTAATTAAACTTACGAGCTTCTGCACAGCAAAATAAACTATCAACAGAGGAAACAGACAACCTAGATAATGGGAGGACATTTTTGCAAACTATGCATCTGACGGAGGTCTAATATCCAGCACCAATAAGGAACATAAATTTACAAGAAAAAAAAAAACCCATTAAAAAGTGGGCAAAGGACCTAAACAGACACTTCTCAAAAGACAACATATGTGTGGCCAAAAATAATATGAACAAAAAAGCTCAATGTCACTCATCATTAGAAAAGTGCAACTCAAAATCACAATGAGATATCATGTCATACTAGTCAGCATGGCTATTAGTAAAAAGTCAAAAAACAGCAGATGCTGGCGAGGCTGTGGAGAAAAAGGAACCCATATACACCATTAGTAGGAGTGTAAAGTAGTTCAACCATTGTGAGAGGCAGTATGGAGATTCTTCAAAGAGCGAAAAGCAGAATTATGCTTCAAACCAGCAATCCAATTACTGGGTATATACCCAGAAGAATACAAATCATTCTACCATAAAGACACTTGAATGCAAATGTTCACCGCAGCTCTATTCACAATAGCAAAGACATGGAATTAGCCTAAATACCCATCAATGAGAGATTGCATAAAGAAGATGTGATGCATATATACCATGGAATACTGTGCAGCTATAAAAAGGAATGAGATCATGTCTTCTGCAGGAATGTGGATGGAGCTGGAGGCTATTATCCTTAGCAAACTAATGCAGGAACAGAAAACCTCATGTACTCACTTACAAGTAGGACCTAAATGATAGGAACTTATGAACACAAAGAAGAAAACGACTCGCTGGGTTCTACATGAGGGCGGAGGGTGGGAGAAGGGAGAGGAGCAGAAAAGATAAATATTTGGTACTGGGCTTAATACCTGGGTGATGAAATAATATGTACAGTTAATCCCCGTGACCTGTGTTTACCTATGTGACAAACCTTCACATGTAGTCCCCAGTCTAAAGTCGAAGTTAACAAAAAGAATGTGTATCTTTTGTTATTTTGACCAGGCTATTTTACATTCCTGAGTGATAAAACAACTTAGTTTGTTGTAGGAAATTGATGGGAATGCAAATGCTTCTTGTGTTTATTAATGCAAGTATATGATGTCCAATGTCCAGTAGATAATATGTATATATAATACAGGCATACCTAATTTTAGTGTGCTTCACTGATGTATTTTTTACAAATTGAAGATTTTGGGCAACTTGTGTTCAGCAAGTCTAGTGGCACCATTTTTCCAATAGCATATGCTCACTTCATCTGTCTATTACATTTTGGAAATTCTCAAAATATTTCCAACTTTTTCTCATTATTTTTATATTTGTTATGATGATCTGTGATCAGTGATTTTTGATGTTATTATTGTAATTGTTTTGGAGCACCATGGGCTGCACTCATAAGACAGCAGAATTAATTCACAAGTGTAATGTAAGTATTCTGACTGCTCCACCAACCTGCAGTTCCTCTCTCTGTCTCCCTCTGTCGCTCTTTCTCTCTCTCCTGGCCTGCCTATTCTCTGAGACACAGCAATATTGAAATAGACCAATTAATAGTCCTACAGTGACTTCTAAGTGTCCAAGTGAAAGGAAGAGTCTCATATTTCTCATGTTAAATCTAAAGCTAGAAATGATTAAGCTTAGTGAGGAAGGCATGTCGAGAGCTGAGCGGCCAAAAGCTGGGCCTCTTGCACCAAACAGCCAAATTTTTAATGCAAAGTTAAAGTTCTTGAAGGAAATTAAAAGTACTACCCCAGTGAACATACAAATGATAAGAAAGCAAAACACCCTTACTGCTAATATGGAGAAAGTTTAGTGGTTTGGATAAAAGACCAAATCAGCAACAACATTCTCGTAAGCCTAATTTAGAACAAGGACCTAACTCTCTTCAGTTCTATGAAAGCTGAGAGAGGTGGGGAAATTGCAGGAGGAAAATGTGAGCTTAGGACATGTCGGCTCCTGAGGTTGAAGGAAAGAAGCCATCTCCATAACATAAAAAGTGCAAGGCAAAGCAGCAAGAGCTGATGTAGAAGCAGGGGACCCGGAAGATCTAGTTAAGGTCATTAATGAGGGTGTCTACACGAAACAATAGGTTTTCAGTGTAAATGAAACAGCCTTCTATTGAAAAAAAAAATATGCCACCTTGGACTTTGAAAGTAGAAGAGAAATCAGTGCCTGGCTTCACAACTTCAGAGGGCAGGCTGACTCTCTTTTTAGGACCTAACACAGCTGGTGACTTTAAGTTGAAACGAATGCCTGTTTACCATTCTGAAAAACACAGAGCCCTTAAGAATTATGCTAAATCTACTCTTCCTGTGCTCTATAAATTAAACAACAAAGTCTGGATGACAGTAAATTTGTGTGTAATATGGTTTACTTAGTATTTTATGCCTACTGTTGAGACCCATTGCTCAGAAAAAAGATTTCTTTCCAAATATTACTGCTCATTGACAATGCACCTGGTTACCCAAGAGCTCTAATGGAGATGTACAAAGAGATTAATGCTGTGTTCATGCCTGCTAACAAAATATCCATTCTTTAGCCCATGGATCACGACTTGACTTTCAAACCTTATAATCTGTGAAATACATTTCATACAATATTGCTGCAATAAATAGTGATACCTTAATAAATCTGGGCAAAGTACATTAAAAACTTTCTGGAAAGGATTTATTATTCTAGATGCCATTAAGAACATTCATGATTCATGGGACAAGGTCAACATATCAACATTAACAAGAGTTTGAAAGAAATTGATTCCAAACCTCATGGATGATATTTTAGGGATTTAAGACTTCAGTGGAGGAAATAATTGCAGATGTGATAGAGCAAGGGAGTAGAATTAGAATAGGAGCCCAAAGATGTGACTAAATTGTTACAATCTGATGATAAAATTTTAACTGACGAGTTTTTTTTTTTTTTATGGATGAGGAATGAAAGTGGTTTCTTGAGACACAATATATTTATTAAATATTCAAAATATGTTGTTGTCATTTCAATAACATTCACAACCTGGTGAAGTTGTTGTCAATGTTGTTGAAATGACAACAAAAGATTTAGAATATTTAATCAATTTTGTTGATAAAGCAGTGGCCGAATTTGAGAGGTCTGACTCCAATTTTGAAAGAAGTTCTACTGCGGATGAAATGTTATTGAAGAACATCGCATGCTACAAAGAAATTTTTCATGAAAGGAAGAGTCCATTGATGGAGCAAAAACTTCATTGCTGTCGAATTTTTTAAAATTGCCACAGCCACGCCAGCCTTCAGCAGCCACCCCCCTAATCAGTTTGTAGGCATCAGCATTGAGGAAAGATCTTTCTCCAGTAAAAAGATTACAGCTCTCTGAAGGCTCAGATGATCATTAGTTGTTTTAGCAACAAAATATTTTTTAGTTTAGTTATGTACATATTTTTAGACATAATGCTATTGCACACTTAATAGACTAGAGTATATTGTAAACATAACTTTTATATGCCTTGGAAAACCAAAAAAATTGGTTTTAGTGAATGAAGCAAACAAGTTATTGCTATATTCACTTTATTGTGGTGGTCTGGAATGCAACCTGCAGTATCTCCAAGGTGTGCAGGCATATATTGTATATGTCAAATTTTTATTTGAACCAAAACTGGTTCTCTCAATAAGCATGTATACAATCTTTGACATGCATTAATTTTACATCTGTATTAGAATGGCGCTTTTACTTTTTTAAAAAGTATATTTTATCAACTGATATACATCATAAGGAAGAGCATTCTCTGTGAAGGCCATGAACTTCAAACAGAGGCAAAGGGGGGTCTTATTAAGGGAAAGTCCAACATATTTTATCAGAAAAAGTGATTGTTCTGTTAGTCAAGTCCGTCTTTGACAACTGAGGATTGGTTGGCTGCCAGGGAGTACTGTGTTGGCTGATTGCTGATCTATGAACTAATTTAAGGAGTTGTTTCTCTTTCTGTACACTTTAGGGTGGCTAAATCAAATTGGCACAGTGAATCAAACCAAGATGGAGTCCAGTAGTGTGGTCAAATATTTTTTCTCATAACTCTTTCTAGTAAGAGTTCTCATAATACAACTCATGTACTGTTGTGAAAAAGTGTTGTGGGAGAAAAACTAGTTTGAACAACTGAAATTTTGAAATTTCAGCATAAACAGTATACAAGGATAAATAATTAGATAAGTACTTTATACTTTTGTATTGACTACAAGGAGTTTAGGAATCTGGAGGAAAATCAGCATTTGTATTCTTTGGCAAGGTTTTATGCAAAAGATAGACTTTAATTGAATCTATAAAAGTAAAATAGACAAAAGAAAACAGGAAAGCATTTTATAAAAAGAAACATCAATAGGGGCATGAAAGCAGAGGATGCACCTGGCTTGGAATAGCAGAAGCAAGAGCTACGAGCCTGGGAAGAAGGGAAACACCAAGGAGTAGAAAATGGGTGGTGGTGAGGCAATGGAAAGGAGCTAAGCATGTGGGTATCAGGCAGAGGAAAAAAGGAGATGTTAGGGGAAGAAACGTGGACTGATGTCTGGGATAGCAACAATTAGAAATCCCAAGAGGCTTTCTGTAAAAAGCAGGGCAGAGATTTTTTTTTTTAATGAAAAACCTCTGGAGACATTTAAAAGTAGAGTAACAAAATGAACGAGGCATAGTAGAAGGGAATGCTAAACAGCTCTAGGTAAACCACAACCATAACAATCTGAAAACAAGGTGGTTTTATATATATATAGACACACACGCACATACATATATGCATACCCACATATACATACATACACACATATACTCGTGTGTGTGTATAATTTGAAATACATAATACACTTTTGAGAATAGGGAGAATATATACTTAACGGGCATACCGTTTTGAATTCCAAACATTGTTAAGACAGATGATTATATCTGTGAATAAATTTTCAAGTTAAATTAAGTCATTTCTTTAAAAATTTTAAGATAATTATAAAAGAAACATGCTACTTTTCATCTAATTATGTTAAAGTTGATGTAATTGTTCTATTAGATTATTTTAGAAAGTATGTATATGACCCTTTCTCATTCAAAATATCAGAATAATATATTTTTTATATCTCTTAATGTTTTAGATATGCATGTGTTTATATAGAGTAATTGAATATATTAATCTGAAAGCAAAGGGTCCAAAAACATGAAGGAAAAATAAAAGTTTTTTGAATTAATAACTGGGTGAGAAAATGCTGGCTTCAAATGTTTCTTTGATGTCCAAATATTATATTTGCATCAATGAACACAAGCCAGTGCTTCCAAAAGCTGTTAAGCAAGCTTTTCTGTCTGTGATTGCCTCTTTCTATTTCTCATTAAAATAGCCATGAAAGTGTCAAAAAAGTTAAGTGACAAACAGATAAAGAAACTGTGGAAGTCCTTTTTTCAAATACAGATATCTGTTATAATTCTAAAATGCACACTTGAAGCAGGATTGAGAAAGAGCCATACCACCTGACATGTGAGTCTCTGGGTTGGTAGGAGGACATTGACTGCACTCTAGGGACAAAACTGACAAAGTCCTGATCTCTTACCACATTCTCTGGAAGTATCTATTAGGTGGCTGTGTGATGGTCAGGAAAATAAAGACATTAGGATGATTATAACTTTTCCCTTTGTACCCTTCTCCCATGCCACTTAGGTTTGGATATCAAATGATGGTGGGATTGGGGGAGAAAACAGGCAGAGGTTACACATAGCTGTGACGCATGTATTTGAATCCACTATTCAAACCCCAAAGTGATATTTAGTTTATTACAACTTCATACTTTTCCCCAGACCACAGACGTGAAACATTGGCCTTGAAGGCTTCAGATTCAACATCATCAGCCTTTGGCACATCTGTTTTCCAAAATAAATCTCTTTGAAGTGTACTCACAAAAAGCATCATTAGTCCTTGAACAAAATGGACATGCTGTCAGTTATTAATAGACAGTAAGGTAAATTGCATGAATCAATATTTGCAGAATACAAGATGTGTGGTTGCAGGATCTTAAAGTCTTTAATTTGCTAGCTGCAAAACTAGGTTTTCTTGTAGCATTTTAATGGTTTTAGGTCTAACATTTAAGTCTTTAATCCATCTTGAATTAATTTTTGTATAAGGTGTAAGGAAGGGTCAGCTTCAGCTTTCTACATATGGCTAGCCAGTTTTCTCAGCACCATTTATTAAATAGGGAATCCTTTCCCCATTTCTTGTTTTGTTTTGTTGGGTTTGTCGAAGATCAGATAGTTGTAGATATGTGGCATTATTTCTGAGGGCTCTGTACTGTTCCATTGGTCTATATCTCTGTTTTGGTACCAGTACCATGCTGTTTTGGTTACTGTAGCCTTGTAGTATAGTTTGAAGTTAGGTAGTGTGATGCCTCAAGCTTTGTTCTTTTGGCTTAGGATTGACTTGGCAATGTGGGCTCTTTTTTGGTTCCATATGAACTTTAAAGTAGTTTTTTCCAATTCTGTGAAGAAAGTCATTGGTAGCTTGATGGGGATGGCATTGAATCTATAAATTACCTTGGGCAGTATAGCCATTTTCATGATATTGATTATTCGAAGTGGGCGAGGGATATGAGCAGACACTTCTCAAAGGAAGACATTTATGCAGCCAAAAAACACATGAAAAAATGCTCATCATTACTGGCGATCAGAGAAATGCAAATCAAAACCACAATGAGATACCATCTCACACCAGTTAGAATGGCCATCATTAAAAAGTCAGGAAACAACAGGTGCTGGAGAGGATGTGGAGAAATAGGAACACTTTTACACTGTTGGTGGGAATGTAAACTAGTTCAACCATTGTGGAAGTCAGTGTGGCGATTCCTCAGGGATGTACAACTAGAAATACCATTTGATCCAGCCATCCCATTACTGGGTTTATACCCAAAGGATTATAAAACATGCTGCTATAAAGACATATGCACACGTATGTTTATTGTGGCACTATTCACAATAGCAAAGACTTGGAACCAACCCAAATGTCCAACAATGATAGACTGGATTAAGAAAATATGGCACATATACACCATGGAGTACTATGCAGCCATAAAGAGGATGAGTTCATGTCCTTTGTAGGGACATGGATAAAGCTGGAAACCATCATTCTCAGCAAACTATCACAAGGACAAAAAACCAAACACCACATGTTCTCACTCATAGGTGGGAATCGAACAGTGAGAATACATGGACACCGGAAGGGGAACATCACACACCGGGGCCTGTTGTGGGGTGGGGGGAGGGGGAAGGGATAGCATTAGGAGATATACCTAATGTTAAATGACGAGTTAATGGGGGCAGCACACCAACATGGCACATGTATGCATATGTAACAAACCTGCATGTTGTGCACATGTTCCCTAAAACTTAAAGTATAATAAAAAATAGAAAAAAAAAGATAGTTTAAGTTATATTTTTTCCGCTTTTCTTGAGAGCTACTTCTTATTTTGGGGCTACTTTTTTAAATTGTGTAATTCGCAAGGGACTGCATTTTTTAAAATAAGGCTTTAACCATGGCTGGATGTTTTGCTCTAGTCTTCTAAGAAGGACCATTTTATTTTTTATAGTCACTTCTGGTCATGTGGTCATTAACTTTGGAGACTGTTTGCGTATGAGTGCTGATACAAGTTGAAACCCAAGTAGACCTCATTACATGTCACCCTATGAATGCTGACAATGGATGGAATACTTTGCCAGTAGTATACTGTCATTTCTGGACTGAAAAGCTGAGGAAGAAACTTAATTTTCTTTTATGCATGAGTCAGAAAAACTACGGTTAATGTTCCCAGTTTCCTGACTGACCTCTCAGTAGATGAAGTGAACAGATAGTGTTAATTCAGATTGAAGAAATTATCTGAATCTTGCTTTGTGTAGATTTACAATCTACATGCAATATTAAGTAAATCAGATAGCTTTTAGAGTTTCACATGTGTATATGGGTTCCCTCCCAGTCCCTTCCATACCCATTAGTTATTGAACTTTGTAAACTGGCATTGAAACATTACAATAATTTTTTGTTGCACCAATTTCACAAACTTATGCAGTACATTACTTGTTATTTTTCTGAGGCAAACCAAAGGTAAATTTCTCAAGGTTCTTGCTGCCTTCTTTAGCAGCATTTGATGGAGGATCTCTTAAACATTTGTAAGAGATAAAAATAAACCAGGTTGCAAATCCTTTTTAAGAATCTTAAACCGTGTACCGAGTTTTTGGTCCAAATTTTGTAGGATAAGTTAAACTTAAATTATACTCTATTAACCAATATGAGTGTATTTCTGAAAGCATAGTTATGTTGAAATAAAGCTTTAAAAAGCAAAAATATGAAAGAAGAATCAGTATGGAAAATATCTATACTTTAGGTATATTTTATATATGCATGGCCACTCTAGGAATGTTTTAGTAAGGCAGAATTTTGTTTAATCATGATATGTGTTATGATAAAATATTTGCTCTCAAATTAACCAATTCTAAAACATAAAAGGAAATTTCCCACTTTCTATATTAAAAGTCAAAATATAAAATAACAACAGAGTTAAAATTAAAAAAAAAATGATACATGACCAAACCGTGTAGCAATTATGTATACCCAACTTTAGTAATTGTTTACATTTATTGTGCACTCACTATGTGTGAGAAATTATATGGAAATTATATGTTCATTTGCTTCTCATTGTTTCTTTGCTTTGCATGTGGTAGTAACTGTCTATAAACTTGAGAGTATACAAACACTTCATTTAAAACTTTTTAATTTGAACTAATTTTAGACTTAGGGAGAATTGCAAAAGTAGCACAGAGATTTCTCTTATATCTCTGACACTACTTCCCCTAATGTTAACATCATTCAAAATCATAGTAGAATTGTTAAGAAGTGTCTGAAAGTAAAAAAAAAAAAGTCCCAGACTTGAATAGACCAAAATATTTTCTCCCAATTTTATCCTTAGAATAAATTAGCATTCCCAATAAAATCTTTAAATATTTTCTGAAAACTTTTCTTGGAATTAAGATATGCTCTGTCAAAGAGTTACCCACTCAGCTTATTAAGTCTCAATTATCAGGTCTTTAACCATTATTTCTTGTGTGTTTAATCTAATCATGATTAAACACATGATTAATCTTCTCTTGCATTGTGGAATGCCCTATTAATACTATATCATTATTTATTAACTGATGTTATGTTATTATAATCTATTAATTGTAAATATTTTAATTGTTTTTCTGTGGCCCTTATCCATTGAATGTAAGATTGTAAAAAACTTGGACACATACCAATAACTAAATTCCTGAGTGATTTTTCTTTATTAGAAGAAGGGACATAATTTTCCAGTTCTTCTATTCTATCAGTACGATTTCCTGGATTTATATGCCTTAGAAATCAAGGCAAGGCAAAAGAATGAATAGTGTATATTTTTCCTCTAGGTACAAAATGTACTGAAATCTTTTTTTTAGGATTTAGAGCAACTTATTGAGATATTTACAAGTATTATTATATGAAATCTGAGGAAATAGGTGGAGATATACAAGAAGAAAGATTAACATTACTTGACAATTGTTGAAGATAGTGATTTGTTCATAGCATTTATGATGATTTTTTTTCCTTTGGTATATACCTAACATTTTTATAATAATTTTAGTGTAAATTAAAGCCTTTAAATGAGAAAACTATGCCATGTCCTTGTAATTTGAGCAATTCACACAATAATTGAGACTCTACTATGTTATACATACCGAAATCAAACAAAGTAATTCAATAGTAAATGCATATTTAATACATGTTTATTTAACATTATTGACCAAGTGGAACTTCTCTTTAGGAGACTGCCTGTAGGAAAATGCATCTCAGAAATCCCTATTATCAGATGAAAAGCTTCCTAATTAATTGTTTTCGAATGTACCTTTGGATTAGTTACAAGTAGTTGTTTACAACATATATTTTTGAGTGTTATAGAATATAAACTAATTTTATTCATTACCTATGTGATTTATTTATACCATGTGTGTATTGTCTAATAAGAATTCATAAGAATATTGAGTTCTATGGGTGTAATAAATTTATGATTACATAAAATTAGCTGCATTAGTTATCTGTTGCTAAGTAACAGTATTATCATAAACTTCATGACTTAAAACAATGCGTGTTTATTACTTCACAGTTTCTATGGGTTAGCAGTCTAGACACTGCTTAGTTGGGTCATACGCAAGGCTGAAATAAAGGATTTTGCCTGAGCTAAGATCTCCTCTGATGCTTAATGGGAAAAGGTTTGTTATTTTACTAATAGGTTTGTTTACAGCATTCAGTTATTTGCAGCTTTCCAGACTGCCCTGGGAGGGAGAAAATTAGGGTGTAAATATCAGAAAGTGAAGATCATGGATATGACCTTAGAATCTATTTACCATATAACAAAGTCAATATGGTAACTGTAACAATGAATTTATAATAAGATATAGAAAATACTAGCCTATTTTTTTTGCTAATTAGATGCAGTTATCCAATGTTTCACGTTAAATTGACTATTAAAGTAATTTCAGATACTCATGTATTACTCAAATATTTTATGAAACTTTCTTTAATCTTTTTTCTTTGATTTTATTTAATAGAAGGGAAGAGAGTTGTTACACAACTTGTTTTTTGTTTCCAAACACAATTATTGTATTTTTAAACAAAATCAGTCTCATTTATATCTTTTATCAACCTGTGATCGGGACCATGAATTCTTGGTTGTATTCGGATTACACAAATTCAGTATTAATCTCAGATATTTAAAGGTGAAATTCAATGCTCTCTTTTACAATATGCCACACATACTTAGTTGTAAAACTCTAAGGAAAACAAGCACATACTGTATTTAATAAAATAATAAAATAATAACTTCTCACTCTTTGGCTACATCTTCACAAGGAAAAAAAACTGAAAGAATAGCCATCAAATGTAGTTGCATTTTTCTGGAGGGTCTGAAATCCTCTGCTAAATGTTTCATTTCAGTTTGTCTATCAGATAGCAAATGTCGTTCTATTGTGCCTTTATAGAAACCCACAAGTCACTTTCTATCAGATAAATTTGGAATAAAATGGTTTATCATGAAAAGTCATTCAATGGCACGTAGGTATCAAAATACAAATTATCTCTGAATTGCTCACTTTTCAGAAGATGTCAGCAAATCCACTCTAGCTAGTGTTAACAAGAAATTATGCAATATAGAAAATTAGGTGCTTATGCCATCATTTAAAGGCATGAAGTAAAAAATTTTAGACAGAACTCTCTAGGCCATTTTGCTTTTGCTACAATTGGGGAGGTTTCAAAAGCTGTTGAATTGGAAGCTACCTGTTGAAAAGGGAGTTATTGCTACAGATTCTTTTTTTTTTATTACACTTTGCGTTTTAGGGTACATGTGCACAATGTGCAGGTTTGTTACATATGTATCCATGTGCCATGTTGGTGTGCTGCACCCATTAACTCGTCATTTAGCATTAGGTATATCTGCTAATGCTGTCCCTCCCCCCTCTCCCCACCCCCACAACAGTCCCCGGAGTGTGATGTTCCCCTTCCTGTGTCCACTGTTCAATTCCCACCTATCAGTGAGAACATGCCGTGTTTGGTTGTCCTTGACATAGTTTACTGAGAATGATGTTTTCCAGTTTCATCCATGCCCCCACAAAGGACATGAACTCATCATTTTTTATGGCCACATAGTATTCCATGGTGTATATGTGCCACATTTTCTTTTTTTTTTTTTTTTTTTTTTTTTTTGAGACGGAGTCTTGCTCTGTCGCCCAGGCTGGAGTGCAGTGGCGCAATCCCGGCTCACTGCAAGCTCCGCCTCCCGGGTTCACGCCATTCTCCTGCCTCAGCCTCTCCCAGTAGCTGGGACTACAGGCGCCCGCCACCATGCCCGGCTAATTTTTTTGTATTTTTAGTAGAGACGGGGTTTCACCGTGGTCTCGATCTCCTGACCTCGTGATCCGCCCGCCTCGGCCTCCCAAAGTGCTGGGATTACAAGCCTTAGCCACCGCGCCCGGCCAATATGTGCCACATTTTCTTAATCCAGTCTATGGTTGTTGGACATTTGGGTTGGTTCCAAGTCTTTGCTATTGTGAATAGTGCCGCAGTAAACATACGTGTGCATGTGTCTTTATAGCAGCATGATTTATAGTCCTTTGGGTATATACCCAGTAATGGGATGGCTGGGTCCAATGGTATTTCTAGTTGTAGATCCCTGAGGAATCGCCACACTGACTTCCACAATGGTTGAACTAGTTTACAGTCCCACCAACAGTGTCAAAGTGTTCCTATTTCTCCACATCCTCTCCAGCACCTGTTGTTTCCTGACTTTTTAATGATGGCCATTCTAACTGGTGTGAGATGGTATCTCACTGTGGTTTTGATTTGCATTTCTCTGATGGCCAGTGATGATGAGCATTTTTTCATGTGTTTTTTTGGCTGCATAAATGTCTTCTTTTGAGAAGTGTCTGTTCATGTCCTTCGCCCACTTTTTGATGGCATTGTTTGTTTTTTTCTTGTAAATTTGTTTGAGTTCATTGTAGATTCTGAATATTAGCCCTTTGTCAGATGAGTAGGTTGTGAAAATTTTCTCCCAATTTGTAGGTTGCCTGTTCACTCTGATGGTAGTTTCTTTTGCTGTGCAGAAGCTCTTTAGTTTAATTAGATCCCATTTGTCAATTTTGGCTTTTGTTGCCATTGCTTTTGGTGTTTTAGACATGAAGTCCTTGCCCATGCCTATGTCCTGAATGGTATCGCCTAGGTTTTCTTCTAGGGTTTTTATGGTTTTAGGTCTGACATGTAAGTCTTTAATCCATCTTGAATTAATTTTTGCTTTAGAACATTATCACCTTACTTAGAAACTACATTCTATATAACTCACCTGTTTTTCCATCTGACTCAGTCTGCTTGCATCAACATCTCTTATAGATATACGTATTTGCTGGATAAGGATGGTAATTGCAAAAGAAAATTGAGGAAATGTAATTTTTAAGTTATCAGCTAAGGGAGTTTCTATATGCTAGAATGGAATATTGAGTTAGCTAATTTACATACCTATATATCAATATCTTTATATATGAACTAATTCAATGTAGTAAGAAAATAAACTAGTTGTGTCTTGTATTCCAATTTCAAATAGCCTCACTTTTCATTGACAAAAATCTAAAAATAATTAATTTATAAAGTTAGACTTGTTGAGAATTGTATAGGGTTCATTGAAAATAGCAATCATTATTTATGTAATAATACCTTGTATTATATGTTAACTTTACATTTTAAAGTGACTTTATCTTAATTATCACTCATTTTTATCACTATTAATTTATAAAAGTTATGAAGTTTAAACAGTCACTATAAAATCTATTCTGAGCCTGGGAATAGGTAGGCATCAAATCACCCAAAGTAACTTGCCTAATCTACTTGTAACCTAGTAGGACGTATATTACAAGACTCCTAAAACACTACCCTTTGTCTTAAAATATGTTCTGTCATATGGAGAAAAGTATCATTAGGTACTGAAGTCCTGCTGTCCAGATGACCTTTGTCAAACAGGGTTTCAGAATTCGTCTATATGGGCAAACTATATATTAAAGAAAATAAAGACTGCAGTAAACCGTGTTCCCTTAGTACATTTTCATAAGTGAGGCAAATATAAGGATAATATCATTATAATTATGATGAGCATGAAATTTAGAATCCAAATCTGAGGAGAGCAGGTGTAGCTTTCTTAATTTTTCTATAACTGAATTCCCCTTTGCTCTGGAGGCCCCCTTTCTGCCAACTGAAAGAAAATACGATTTTGGTACTTTTATTTAACTCAGCAATTTGAAGTTTAAAAATTAGCTAATCTATACGCAATATTCAGTTAAAAGTTTATTGCCTATCCGCTGGCCTTTCTGACTGGAACATTATTTTCTACGATGGTCCTGTGAGCCAAGACACTGTTTCTTAGATGCTCATTTACCTTGGCCGTGTGGTAGCTCTATTTCAATGTATTCGAAATAAGACATGAGCTGTTGGGAAAGAACAAATAACAGAATCTTTGTCCCTACTGAACCATCAGCTGATTTTCAGTTTCACCTGATCATCAGCAGGAAGGTTACCAGATATTCAGTATTGTAAAAGGGAAAGCAGTTTATTTATTTGAAATATTATTATTTTCTTATTATTATTATTATACTTTAAGTTTTAGGGTATGTTGGCTCACTATTTTAAAAAATAAGGGCATATGCAAAACATGTAAAATCTGCATGAAGATTGCTGTTGATGCCCGGGATACTGGTTCACAACATCTGACACTTTAATGCATTTTCAGGTATTGGAATGTTAATAAAGTGCTGCAGTATTTTTTCATTTAACACTGAAAAGATTAGCTTCTTTGTGATAATATGAATGCTGCGATTCCTCTCACAAGCTGTAGTACATGTTTCTTGAGTTTCTATTATTGGTCTCACTAGCAGTCATCTGTTATAGTAATCTGTTAATTAAGATTAAATGGTTCTGAAGAGCAACTTTCATTTCCTCCCATGTATAGCCATCCTTTACTGGCAGAATCTATTGCTTGTTTTTCAATGAGAAGATTTTTTTTTTAAATACTATTCAAATTTTCATTCAATCATGATAGATTTAATCCATGGACATCCCTCTGTTCTCTCTAAAATTCATCACAGAAACAGCAATGGAATAATAAAAACATTTTGATCTAATACAGAAAGAAAAGAATAGTGGACAAGAACAAGAGAGGTCAACATGTTTTTTTGGAAGATGGAACGAGGAGCATGAATGTAATAAATAATCGACACAGCAGAACAAGGAATGAAAGTACCTGCCTGCAGAGGAGAAGCTGATTAAAAGCCAGCTGCTCTGCCTTACAGAAACTAAGAAGGAAATCATTGCAGGAGGAGCCAAAGTAGGTAGGGGTGAGAGTAGGGGCTGAAAACTGGCATGATGGTTTAAGACATTACAAGGAACAGACCTCTCGTTTCCCTTTGCAACTCTTTGTTGGCCGAAATCACCAGTATCCCATTTCTTCAGGAGAAATTGAATGTGAGACTCAGCAACGTAAGATGTCGAGGAACTTTGCTGCAAATGATGTGTTAAGTGAAAGGCAGCGTACTGAATGTTGATGCCCTTCCTGCAGCGCTCTCCCTGTCCCAGTCCATAGTGATCTAATAGTTAAGGTTGCACATCTTCAGATAAGAGACTATAGGACTCATCTCTAGAAAAACTGAAAGGCCCTTGGTGGGGAAAAGATGTGCAAATAGTGTAACTTTGCAATGTCTTAATGAAATACAAGGCATGAAATACATGGTAGCAAGCTACCATGAGCTCTCTGACATACATATCAATGTCAATAATTTTTTTAGAGTCTCACTTGAAATGCGAATGTTAAGTATCACCAGATACTTAAAAGAGAACACCCAACATAAAAAACAAATTAAAGGAAATTAGAAGGGATGAAAAACAATGCGAGAAACAGGCAAAAATCTCAAAAGGCTGTCATTAATGTGCTTAGGGAGATAAAATAATGAATACTATGAGAAAAAGAACATTTAGAGCATAGAAAACAGCCTTTGAAAGTTAAATATGTAAGTCAGAAGAAAAAAGGATTACAGAAAGGTGAAACAAGAATTTGATGAAATTTTCCACAAAGTATAACCAAAAAAAAAAAAAAAGAGATTGAATATTGAACTGAACAAAAAGGTAATTAGAGCCCAAGTCTAGGAGGCCAACTATCCGATGATAGTGTTCTCAGAAATGGAAAACAAAGAAAATGAATGGGGATATAATGTACAAATAAAAACAGAAGAATGTTTCTCAGAATCCAGATAGAAAGGGGTATGTATCATTCATAAAAATCATTTAAAAAACTAAAGAAAGAGCACAAGTGTGAAATACTGGATAGCCAAGGACATTTAAACTTGTTTGTGTGTGTGTATGTGTTGTGTGTGTGTGTGTGTGTCTCTGAGTGCCTGTGTCTAAAAGAGAGACACAGAGGTAGAGGAATTAGAATACTGAGCTCTCAAAGGAACTCTCTGATGGTCGTTGCAATGACACCTTCAAAATTCTGAGAAAGATGTTATAATTAATCTATGGAAAATATTAACCTATATAGAATTGTTTGTGCAACCAGATTATCAAACATGGCAATGACAGAATAAACATATTTTCTAATGTGTAAGTTTTCAGGAAATTCGTCTCTCCCTTGTACTGTTTCTCAGGGAGCTCTTAGATGAGGACCTTAATTTTGAGAAAAGAAATCTGGACTGTAAGAAACATGGGATCAGACACACAATAGAATGGAAGGAATTCCAAGAATTAAGATAAACGAGCATTCCCATATGGAAGACTTCAACATGAGAAGCAAGCAACGTGGCTAAAATGGATTGGCAGAATGGAGAGTTTCAAGAGGTAGCTGTTGTGGAGAAAAGTGTTGTTGATAGATTATCTGATGCATTTTACAGATTGAAAATAGTATTGAAAGCAGTTGTATCAGTTAAGAAGCAGCAGGCTGTACATAATTTTAAAAAGCCCAGCAAACAGCAGCTTTAAGTAATAAAGGATTATATGTTTCATGTCTCACACAACAGTACTGGGTAGGAGCTAGAGACACTCTGGGTCTCAGTATCATCAGAGACTCATGCTTCTTCCAGCATTATGCCCTGATGTGTTAGTTGGCAAGGGCGACCATAACAAAGTATCACAAACTGGGTGACTTAAAGAACGGATTTTCTTTGGTCTCAGTTCTAGAGGGTAGAAGTCCAAGATCAACGCTGGGCCTTTCTGAGGGCTCTGAGGGAGAATATGTTCCATGCCCCTCTACTAGCTTCTGGTGGTTTGCTGGCAATCTTTGTCAATCTTTGGCTTCTGCTGTATGACTCTGATCTCTGCCTTCATCTTCACGTGGTGTTTTCTCTCTGTGTGGGGATCTATGTCCAAATTTCAACTTTTTATAAGAACACCAGTCATATGGGATTAGGGGCCCACCTTTAACTAATTTTATCTACGATAAGCCTGTCTCCAAATAATTTCACATTCTGGTACTGGCAGTTAGGAGTCAACATAAGAATTTGGGGGTGGGGTGGGGTGGGGAAGGGTACAACTCAACCCATAACACCTGACATCCCAAGAGTATAAATACTGATCTCCTTATTGTCTCATGGTAAGAAACACAGTCAGGCATCTAATTCACTGCTTTAACCAGGAAGGCAAAAAAACCCAAAACGTTTGCTTTAGACAGGAAGATAAGAAAGCAGAAGGTCAAAGAAGTACAGAAATCAAATCTCATATTTTACAAAAAATTCTTGGAAGGTCTACCCGGTAAGTTCCATCTACACGTCACCGCCAAGGGCTGGGCCATATTACAATGTATTCTGTGAAGATGAGAATTTGTTTTCTAGCCTCTGAATTGAAGAAAGCGTAGGAGGAGAGGACTTAAAAGAGTTCTGGTGTATTCTATGTTCAGTGTCCTCTACATAATTTTAAATTTTTTACTGCCAATTTGGGAAAAAATAGCATTACATATATAGAAAATTAAGTAAATGAAAGAATGACGTCAAACTGTTGACTCTAGGGAAAAATGATTTTACAAGGAAATAAATGTAATTATAGTGCACTGCTTAAATTCTAGTTACACATTTGTAGTTATTTAAAATTAAATATTGACTTAATTTTTGATATAACTTCAGGAGATGGTGCAAGAAAAAGTGCAGCATACATATGACTTTGCTTAGAGTTCTAAATCTTTATCTTTCGTGGGATAAATAGGTAAATACTCAAAATTTATAACTTGAAAAATAGCATAAAAATCATGAGAAATCTGAAGTTAAATATTTGAGGAAAAAACAGTTTAAAGAGTTAAAAGGAGGTGGCTCTATGGGGACAAACTGTAGAGGTTGGCGGGGGAAGGCACCTGTGTATTTCTGTAAGACTTGTGATTTTTATATTACATATTTATGGATTACTTTGATGAAAATAAGCTTCATTTAAAAACCATCCTAGTTAAAATACTATGTGGGGTGGATATTTGGCTATCGTAACCATAATCCTTCCATTAATTTGCACAGCTGGCTTGTTGAGGACCCCCTTCTTTATCCCCTCGTTCATGGTTTCTACTTAGGTACTGGAAGCGGAAACTTTCACCCTTTAAAAGTTCTGAAAAGGGTTTTATGTTTGGGGGAATCAGAGACATTATGCAGACCTTGAAATTGAAAGTGGTAAGTTTCACTATTACTAAGAACAGCAAACCTGGGCTTTCAATAGGAGTCCTGGTTAGAGAAGTCAACTGACTGTTTTTAACCAGTGACACTAGGCATATGAATTTGTGTAGCATCGAGTGGGAAGCGAAAGAAGGAACAAACAGTCAATGCTTCATAATCACTTCAGGACATCCCCTGTACAATCTTAAAATACTTCAGTCTGTATCACTACTCAGCAGAAATAGCATAGTGATTCTAGAGGGAATGAGATAAACACAGCATTGCCTTATTACATGCCTTAAGCTATAAATCTTTCAAAGAAGTCTCTTTGCATGGGATTCTGCTACTTCAACGTAGAAGATAAATAGCCAGATGAAAATATGCTGCTTTAAGTTAATATTTACATAACACGAAGTCACACAATGAACACAATTTATTCATTTTATTTCATTTAATAAAAAGAAATTCTTCAGGCCGGGCGCGGTGGCTCACGCTTGTAATCCCAGCACTTTGGGAGGCGTGAGGCGGGTGGATCACGAGGTCAGGAGATCGAGACCACGGTGAAACCCCGTCTCTACTAAAAATACAAAAAATTAGCTGGGCGTGGTGGCGGGCGCCTGTAGTCCCAGCTACTCGGAGAGGCTGAGGCAGGAAAATGGCGTGAACCCAGGAGGCAGAGCTTGCAGTGAGCCGAGATTGAGCCACTGCACTCCAGCCTGGGTGAAAAAGCGAGACTCCGTCTCAAAAAAAAAAAAAAAAAAAAAGAAATTCTTCAATGTTCTGTGGTTAATTTATTCTAGCACCACAAGCAGAGGCCTTCAATTTGTGTACTATACTTCTATACATTTATTAAGTAACAGTTATCAAATTGTAGCTTTATTTTATCATAATATAGCTCATAATCTGATACCAATCAAGTGAAAAAAGCTATAGATATTTTTGTCATGATTTTGCTGCATTATTCCTTCCAGCACCATTCGAGAATAAAGTCATGAATGTTTGTATATTTATTTAAATATTAGAAATTTTTATATTCAAAGATATTTCTCTGCAGTTTCTGTGTAAACAAAACCCAACACCAAAAATAACTACCCAAGGATACTTGAAATTATTACAACTGAGACATCAAGGTTGCTTTGCCCATGAAGAACACAATATATCCTATTTAAACTGAAGTAAGATTTTTAAAGGAACATTTTATATTTTCTTCTGTTTAAACAAGATTGAATAAAACATAATAAAACAAAGGAATTCTATTTTCTTTATATTTACTTTGAGCCTTACAGAAAATTTACTATGTAGTTAGTACATTACATCTTAAAGGTTGATTTTCTTTGAACTCGTATCTTGGATTGTTTGATCAACTGTGTTTATTGAAAGACAGATTCATTCATCCATTCATTCACTGAACAGGTGTTTATTTTACACACACTGTATGCTAAACATAAATTTTATATAAAGTTTTTGAGAAGATGAATATATACATTATTTAATTTAATCCTTGAACACAACTTTTGCTAAATGCCTGCTGATTGCTAAGCACATTGCAAGCCACTGAAGATACTTTCCTGAATTTACAGCATTGGGAAGACATACAATTACAATAATTTACTGTGAGAGGAAGGTCAGGGTCCTGGGAGAGAGCACAGTAGTAGCTGAATTCGGGGAATTAGTGAATGCTTTCCTGATATAGTGATGTGTAATCCGTAAACTGGCAGATTGCTAGGGTATAGCCTAGCACAAACACAAAAACATTTTCTAAGCAAAGGACACCATAAGTGTAAAGATACGAGATGAGAGAATGCTGAAGGGTAGTTTAGTGCTCAGAAAAAAAAAAAAAAAAAAAAGTTTGGGAAATCTGGAGCATTTAAGTTCATGGGACACAGTGTTAGAAATGAGGCTGATATGGTGGGTAGTTGCTGGGAAAACTTAAAGGAATTTGATGTTTATCCTGAGGGATATAAGAAAACCATTTTCTTTGAAGTGTTTTAAGTTGAATATAAACATAAGGAAAGTGGCACATATTTTTTAGAGGCCTATCACTTGCTACATGGCAAAATGATATTTTCTTTAAGGCTCACAAACAATGATTTTGCCTTCCATGCTTGCCCCCAGAGGTTTGGCTACAACTCAGCTTCATGTCTTCCCCCTGCTCAAGAAGTCTTCAACTGCTGTGTGTTTCCACCGACCCTCTTGCTCCACAAACGGAGCAGCTTGGGAACACTTGACAGGTTAGTTCTCACGTAGAGGCACACACTTCCAAGAGAACACTAAGGAAGATACTTTCTGTGTTTTAAAACTCTTAGATACAAGACTGAAACCTTCTGTTTACTCAGTTCCCCTATGTAGAGTGGACAATAAGACTTAATTTTAAAATTTAATTTTTTATTTTTGAAAATTTGAAAGAAAGCCTGTTATCTCAGCACTTTGGGAGGCTGAGGAGGGAGGATCACTTGAGCACAGGAGTTCAGGATCAGCCTGGTCAACGCTGGGAGATCCTATCTCTACAAAAAATAAAAAGAATTAGCTCGTGGCACATGCCTGTACTCCTAGGTAATCAGGAAGCTGAGGTGGGAGGATGTGCTTGACCCGGGAGTAGAGGGTGCAAGTGAGTCATGATCATGCCACTGCACTCCAGAATGGGCAACAGAGTGAGATCCAGATCCTGTCTCAAATAAACAAACACAAAGAAAATTTAAAGGAAGTACAAACACAGAAAAAGAGTGAAATAAGATCCCACACATTCATCTTCAGCTTTAACAATTATGAATGAATCACCAGCTAGTTTTACCTATACTCACTCAACCACTTCTTGCCTTCCTGCATTATTTTATAATTGATTTCTTTAACAACTTTGTTAAGATATAATGCATATATACCATAAAATTCACTTGTTAAAAGTATACAGATCAATAATTTTTAGTTAACGAATGGAGTTGTCCAACCACCCCACATTCTAGTTTAAGAACATTTCCATTACCCCCAGAAGGTTCCCCAAATACATTTGCAATATTCTACACTCACTTCCAGCTCTAGGCAACCACTGATCAGCTTTCTGTGTACATATTTGCTTTCTCTGGATATTTCATGTAAGCGGAAGAGTGCAACATGCACTTTTTTGCGCTTTTATTTAGTATAATATTTCTGAAATTCATGTTGTAGCATAAATGAGTACAGCATCTCTTTATTGCTGAACAGTGTTCCGTTGCAGAGATATATTTTCTGTATCTTTTACTAGTTGTGGACATTTGGATATTAAGAATAATGCTCCTATGAACATTCACATACACAACTTTGTAAGAGAATGTGTTTTCATTTCTCTTGGGTATCTTCTTAAAAGTCAAACTACTTGTTTGTATGTTTATTTAACTTTATAAAAACCTGCAAAATTGTTTTTAAAGTGGATATATCCTTTTACATCCCTGAGCAATGTTTGAGAGTTCTAGTTTCAACATGAACTTGCCAACACTTGGTAGTATCTCCCTTTTTAAATTATAGTCATCCTACACATGTATAGTGGTGTTCTGTAGAGTTTTACTTTTTTATTCCTCTAACAATAAGTATCTTTACCCTTAGGCTTAGCAGTCATTCATATATCTTTTCTGATGAAATGTCTACCGAAATACTTTGCTCACTTTAGAATGCTTGATTGTCCACCAAATTTGTTCTCTTAAAAAAGTGCTCTTGCTAGTCTAAATCCTTTGAATATTAATACAAATGTTAGGAAAATATACCAATTTCTACAAAATACTTTGCTGAGATTTTGATAGAGGTCTCACTATATATTTTTTTGTTTGTTTAGAACAGTAGTAGAATTTATTTACAGTCATGTACAGCATAGTGATGTCTTGGTGAAGGACAAACCGCATACATGATGGTGTTCCCATAAGTTTATAATAGAGCTGAAAAATCTGTATTGCTTAGCGATGTCATAGCCATCCTAATATCATAGCATGTTTGTGCTGTGTGTTTGTGGTGATGCTGGTGTAAACAAACCTACTGCACTATGAGTTGTATAAAAGTATAACACATACAGTTATGTGCAGTACATAGTACTTGATAATAAAAATAAACAGCTATGCTACTAGTTTATTTACTATACTATTATCAGTATTTTAAAGTGTACTTCATGTACTTATTTAAAAAAAAAACTGTAAAACAGTCTCAGGCAGCTCCTTCAGGAGGTATCCAAAAGAAGGTCTTGTTGTCACATGATACGACAGTCCCATGCCTGTTATTGCCCCTGAACACCTTACAGTGGGACAAGATGTGGAGTGGAAGACAGTGATATTTATGACCCTAACTCTGTGTAGACTAGGCTAACGTGTTTGTGTCCTAAACTTTTATTTCTTATTATATTTTAGGTTTTAGGGTACATGTGTGCAACGTGCAGGTTGGTCACATATGTATCCATGTGCCATGTTGTTTTGCTGCACCCATTAACTCGTCATTTAACATTAGGCATATCTCCTAATGCTATCCCTCCACCCTCCCCCGACCCGACAACAGGCCCTGGTGTGTGATGTTCCCCTTCCTGTGTCCATGTGTTCTCGCTGTTCAATTCCCATCTATGAGTGAGAACATGCGGTGTTTGGTTTTTTGTCCTTGCGATAGTTTGCTGAGAATGATGGTTTCCAGCTTCATCCATGTCCGTACAAAGGACATGAACTCATCCTTTTTTATGGCTGCATAGTATTCCATGGTGTATATGTGCCACATTTTCTTAATCCAGTCCATCATTGATGGACATTTGGGTTGGTTCCAAGTCTTTGCTACTGTGAATAGTGCCGCAATAAACATACATGTGCATGTGTCTTTATAGCAGCATGATTTACAGTCCTTTGGGTATATACCCAGTAATGGGATGGCTGGGTCAAATGGTATTTCTAGTTATAGATCCCTGAGGAATCGCCACACTGTCTTCCACAATGGTTGAACTAGTTTACAGTCCCACCAACAGTGTAAAAGTGTTCCTATTTCTCCACATCCTCTCTAGCACTTTTAATGATGGCCATTCTAACTGGTGTGAGTTGGTATCTCATTGTGCTTTTGATTTGCATTTCTCTGATGGCCAGTGACGATGAGCATTTTTTCATGTGTCTTTTGGCTGCATAAATGTCTTCTTTTGAGAAGTTTCTGTTCATGTCCTTTGCCCACTTGTTGATGGGGTTGTTTGTTTTTTTCTTGTAAATTTGTTTGAGTTCATTGTAGATTCTGGATATTAGCCCTTTGTCAGATGAGTAGATTGCAAAAATTTTCCCCCATTCTGTAGGTTGCCTGTTCACTCTGATGGTAGTTTCTTTTGCTGTGCAGAAGCTCTTTAGTTTAATGAGATCCCATTTGTCAATTTTGGCTTTTGTTGCCGTTGCTTTTGGTGTTTTAGACATGAAATCCTTGCCCATGCCTATGTCCTGAATGGTATTGCCTAGGTTTTCTTCTAGGGTTTTTATGGTTTTAGGTCTAACATGTAAGTCTTTAATCCATCTTGAATTAATTTTTGTGTAAGGTGTAAGGAAGGGATGCAGTTTCAGCTTTCTACATATGGCTAGCCAGTTTTCGCAGCACCGTTTATTAAATAGGGAATCCTTTCCCCATTGCTTGTTTTTGTCAGGTTTGTCAAAGATCAGATGGTTATAGATATGTGGCATTATTTCTGAGGACTCTGTTCTGTTCCATTGGTCTATATGTCTGTTCTGGTACCAGTACCATGCTGTTTTGGTTACTGTAGCCTTGTAGTATAGTTTGAAGTCAGGTAGCGTGATGCCTCCAGCTTTGTTCTTTTGGCTTAGGATTGACTTGGCAATGCGGGCTCATTTTGGTTCCATATGAACTTTAAAGTAGTTTTTTCCAATTCTGTGAAGAAAGTCATTGGTAGCTTGATGGGGATGGCATTGAATCTCTAAATTACCTTGGGCAGTATGGCCATTTTCACGATATTGATTCATCCAACCCATGAGCATGGAATGTTCTTCCATTTGTTTGTATCCTCTTTTATTTCATTGAGCATTGGTTTGTAGTTCTCCTTGAAGAGGTCCTTAACATCTGTTGTAAGTTGGATTCCTAGGTATTTTTTTATCTTTGAAGCAATTGTGAATGAGAGTTCAGTCATGATTTGGCTCTCTGTTTGTCTGTTATTGGTGTATAAGAATGCTTGTTGTTTTTGCACATTCATTTTGTATCCTGAGACTTTGCTGTAGTTGCTTTTCAGCTTAAGGAGATTTTGGGCTGGTATTATAGATCAATTTGGGGAGAATTGCCATCTTGACATTCAGTCTTCCAATCCATAAACATATAAAGACTTTTTATTTGTTTAGACGTTTAATTTTTCTCAGCAACGTTATGCAGTTTTTAGTATACCTGTCTTAAAACTACTTTTTTATTGAACTTGTCCCTGTATAGTTTGTTCTTTGTCATACTATTATGAATGGAATTATTTTCTTATTTTCATTTATGTACTAGTTGTTGTAATATATAAAAATACAACTGACTTTTTAATATTGGTCTTGTATCAAACAACCTTGCCAAATATGCTTGTTACTTCTAATTTATTTGGGGGAATTTCTTTTGATTTTCAGTATACAAAATCAAGTCATCTGAAAATAATAATAATTTT
Organism: Nomascus leucogenys; assembly: GCF_006542625.1. Lineage (NCBI taxonomy): Eukaryota > Metazoa > Chordata > Mammalia > Primates > Hylobatidae > Nomascus > Nomascus leucogenys. The sequence goes on along the minus strand of NC_044381.1, from coordinate 104,767,516 downwards.
ACCTATTTTCTAATTGGTACACCTTCATTTTTATTTGTGTGTTTTACCTTATTCCATGGCTAAAATCTCCAGTACATTGTTGAAAAGAAGTTGTGAGAATGCAAGCATTCAGTCTTTGACATTTATGTATAATGTTACCTCTGGGTTTTCTCATGGTTGTTTTTCATCAATTTGAGAAAATTCCCTTATATTCCTAGTTTATTAAATTTTTTCCATGAACAGATGTGAGATTTTTGTGAAATGCTTTTTCTGAGTCGTTGAGCTGACAATCCCTAATTACTTGTACTGCTTATATATGTAATGATTTTATCAGAAATATATTTTAATAATGTTATTTTACTAATTATTTTAGATGTATATTTTGATTTACCTGTGTATTACAAATTTGTATTGGAAGGAATACCATCTTATGCTTTTATACCTCCTCTAATTCTAATCAAAATTTATTTATAAAGTTATACTCAGTTACTATTACTTAGAAATAACACTGTGGAATCAGAGTTGAAAGAGAATTTAAATATTAGCTAGTTCAAAGCCACACTATCTTAAGATGAAACTGAAGTTCCAAGATTTAATTTTTTTCTCTCAAATTTACTATTAAAATTAAGATCTTATTGATTAATATCCATTAGTTTTGTGCTCCCAAATCTTTTAAGCTTGGTGTGTGGGGTTGAATTAACATTAACTTGAAGTAATTAATTTTGAATTCTTAAATTAGTTGATAGCTGGTTCTTAGGAATTAGTATAACAGTGAATAACTTGGAAGTAGAATTAAGAGATACTTGTTTTTGATAAGGTTTTGCTGTGTCCCCACCCAAATATCATCTTGAATTCTCACATGTTGTGAGAGGGCCCACTGGGAGGTAATTGAATCATGAGGGCAAGTCTTTCTCTTGATGCTCTCATGACAGTAAGTCTCACGAGATCTGATGGTTTTAAAAAAAGGAGTTCCCCTATACAAGTTCTCTCTTTGCCTGCTGCCATCCATGTAAGCCATGACTTGCTCCTCCTTGCCTTCTACCATGATTGTGAGGCCTCCCTAGCCACATGGAATTGTAAGTCTAATTAAACCTCTTTATTTTATAAATTGCCCAGTCTCAGGTATGTCTTTATCAACAGCATGAAAATGGACTAATGTAGTAAATTGGTACCAGTAGAGTGGGGCATTGCTGAAAATGTAGAAGTGATTTTGGAACTGCGTAACAAGTAGAGGTTAGAACAGTTTGGAGGGCTCAAAAAAAGACAGGAAAATGTGGGAAAGTTTGGAACTTCCTAGAGACTTGTTGAATGGTTGGACAAAAATGGTGATAGTGATATGAACAATAAGGTCCAGGCTGAAGTGGTCTCAGATGGAGATGAGGAACTTGTTGGGAACTAGAGCAGAGATGACTCTTGTTATGTTTTAGCAAAGAGACTGCCGGCTTTTTGCCCTTGCCCTGGAGATTTGTGGAACTTTTAACTTGAAAGAGATGATTTAGGGTATCTGGTGGAAGAAAATTCCAAGCAGCACAGCGTTCAAGAGGTGACTTGGTTGCTGCTAAAGGCATTCAGTTTCGTAAAGGAAGCAGAGTATAAAGTTCAGAAAATTTGCAGTCTGACGATGCAGTAGAAAAGAAGAACCCATTTTTTTGAGGGGAAATTCAAGCCAGCTGCAGAAATTTGCATAAGCAGTGAGGCGCTGAATGTTAATCCCCAAGATAATGGGGAAAATGTCTCCAGGGAATGTCAAAAGGTCATGGCAGCCCCTCCCATCAGAGGCGAGGAAGCTTAGGAGAAAATGGTTTCATGGGCCAAGCCCAGGGTCCCAGTGCTGAGTGCAGGCTAGAGACTTGGTGCCGTGTATCCCAGCCACTCCAGCGATGACTAAAGAGGGCTGTGGTACAGCTCGGGCTGTTTCCTCAGAGGATGGAAGCCCCAAGCCTTGGCAGCTTCCATGTGGTGTCGAATCTGTGGGTGCACAGAAGTCAAGAACTGAAGTTAGGGAACCTCTGCCTGGATTTCAAAAGATGTGTGGAAATGCCTGGATGACCAGGCAAAAGTTTGCTACAGGGTGGGGCCCTCATGGATAACCTCTGCTAGGGCATTGGGGAAGGGAACTGGGGTCAGATCCCCCACACAGAGTCTGTACTGGAGCGCTGCCTAGTGGAGCTGTGAGAAGAGGGCCACCATCCTCCAGAGCTCAAAATGGTAGATTCACCGACAGCTTGTACTGTGTGCCTGGAAAATTCACAGACACTCAATGCCAGCCCATGAAAGCAGCCGGGAGGGCGGCTGTACCCTGGAAAGCCATAGGGCCAGAGCTGCCCAAGACCATGGGAACCCACCTCTTGCATCAGCATAATCTGGATGTGAGACATGAAGTCAAAGGGGATCATTTTGGAGCTTTAAGATTTGACTGACCCACTAGATTTTGGACTTGCATGGGGCCTGTAGCCCCTTTGTTTTGGCCAATGCCTCCCATTTGGAATGGCTGCATTTATCCAATGCCTGTACCCCCATTGTATCTAGGAAGTAATCAACTTGCTTTTCATATTACAGGCTCATAGGTGGAAGGGACTTGCCTTGTCTCAGATAGTACTTTGGACTCTGGACTTTTGAATTAATGCTGAAATGAGTTAAGATTTTGGGGGACAGTTGGGAAGGCATGATTGGTTTTGAAATGTGAGGACATGAGATTTGGGAGGGGTCAGGGGCAGAAAGATAAGGTTTGGCTGTGTCCCCACCCAAATCTCATCTTGATCCCACATGTTGTGGGAGGGACCAGGTGGGAGGTAACTGAATCATGGGGCAGGTCTTTTCCCTGCTATTCTCATGACAGTGAATAAGTCTCGTGGGATCTGATGGTTTTAAAAAGAGGAGTTCCCCTGCACAAGCTCCCTCTCTCTCTTTGACTGCTGCCATCCATGTAAGACGTGACTTGTTCCTCCTTGCCTTCTGCCATGATTGTGAGGCTTCTCCAGCCACGTGGAAAGATAAGTCCATTAAGCCTCTTTATTTTGTAAATTGCCCACTCTCAGGTATGTCTTTATCAGCAGTGTGAAAATGAACTAATACAGTTATTTTCTTGATATCCTTCAGCATTGTTTGAATTTGATAAAACAACCTAGAATATTTTGGGATTTTCAATAAGCATATTGTTTTAAGGGAAGAGAAAAAATAAGATGAAACACTATATTTATTTAGCTACATTTTGCTTTGAAAATCTGTCCAGTGTGATTCATACCAGTGTTCATTGACTTCAACTCTTAGGGAATTGGGAAGTCTAGATCTGTGTGTAAAAACTGGTAAAACCAATAGGACTCTTTAATATATCTTGATCAAGACCTTCAAGCTGCCAACTCAAACATTTTTTTCCGAAGTGTTTTGAAGTGAACCCATAGATTCATGTGTTTTTTCATCTGTACATGGGTCTAATCTATTACTCTCACAATTGATTTGGAGCCTAGGTATGTGGCAAAATTTAATGAGTTAATTAATTAATTGAAATTTAAAATAGCATAGTTGTCCCTAGAATGTTGTTTCTGTTATATGAAGGGAGATATCTGAGGTAGTGTTTGGTACTGGTTTCATTTAAACATAGTTAATAGTGATTTTCTTTCAAAATTCAGGGAATGAAAATGATAAAGTGGCAGAGATCAGTATAAATTTGCAAAGAGTGGAAATACTAAAGTCAGCAGATAGTAACTGATGTGTATCTGACTTGATTTTGTTTATTTACATAGAAACAGAGGAACAAACTCCAAAGGGGAAAGTAATATCCGTTAAAATCAGCGTAAGTTTCTAAATTTCCCCAAGCAAAGTATTATCTAAATTATTTTGATAATCGTTGAACTTCTTTATCCTACATGGCAATTGAAATGATCAGGGATTTCCAAAAAGATGAGAAATATAGTTGAGTTTTCAGTTCACACCGTTGATTCCAGATTTGTCATTCTTTCATGGTATATTTTGCTATTTTTTAAATTGGGATTAACAGCTTCAAGTATTTGACACAATGGTTTTCATAAAATGCAATTATGAGGTAGCAGATCAGCTGTTGAATGAATCAATAACCCTGTTTTATTTGAATACTTACATTTAAAGTCTTTTATCCCCAAAACGTGATGTATATTCAGAAGGTACACGGGTACATAAAAGATGTTATAAATGTACCTCGCCTTTTAAAGTAGCTGATGCTGTATACAAATCTTTCTCAGAAAACCCATTAGTCTTTCCTATTTTGGTTAGCTAGATAGTGATAAAATCCCATGGGGCATTTATACTAACAGTGGTTTTTTTGATGATTTTGGCTGATAGACTCGCAAAGAGTGAAATTTAAAAAGGAAAGTGATCTTATTTCCTAAAGGAATGGAATTATCATTTATATTTCTTATTCAATTTATCTATGCTAAATATGAATCATTTAGTAGATGCCATATAAGGCGGTAGCTTGCAGTGACAAAAGAAAATGTGTGTAATTCCCACCGATAACTAAAAAAGAAAAAAAAAGGAACTTCTCACATCATAGCGAATATAGCACTTTTAAATTTTAAATTTTAAAGCATTTGTAAAACCAACACACATGCTCATCAGAAAGACAAGATGACTTATGAATGTAAAAATCCTAAAATGCATTTAATCATGTAATCATTATTATGTAGAAGAGGGAAAAATAGACTTATGGGTTAGATAAATGTAAAATTTTGAAAGCAACACCTAGATGGTTTTAAGAAGAATATGCCTTTGATGTATATCTTCAAGACCTTACCTTTGTTGTCGAGCATAGCATAACTTTATTGTTGAGTACACATTTACTAATTCATTATAATAGAAATAAGCCAAGAAAATTGTGATATTAAATTATCAGAGACCATGTCTCAAGTATTTGTTTAGCATAACTTTTTTTAAAGAATTTTAAATTTTATGCATTAGGTTATACACAGCTAACCTACTACACTTCCCATCATTCCCTGTAGTTTGTTAGCCTTTTGCTTCACTTCTTTTCCATACCTACTGGTCCTTAAAAGTATTTGAGCCTGAACTATTGCAGAAGCATGTTGCACCTTGCAAATGTGGTGCCCCTAACTTTGGACTATCTAAGTCAGGTCACAAGATCAAGTACTAATTCACATACATGGTAGTAAAATTAGAATTTTTGGTAAATAAATATGATTCATTTATCTCATTTTCCTTGTCTTTGAATAAATTATAAGAAATTTAAAAATACAATTATGATAACATTTTATCATATAAATTCAATTGTTTTATTCAACAAGAAAAGCTCTGAACCAAATACAATCTGATTTTATCACAATATTTTTCTATTTCCTCCACAGCATAACAAAAATGTAAGGTAAGCTTCTATCCTCAAAAATCAAAAGCACTTTCCCCATGTCAAACCCTCTCAGTGAAAATAACTGGTACTCAAATGTATAGGTATTTGTATGCCATTTACTTACAGATATACACCAGCAATATATTGCTGTGGACTGAATTGTGTCTCCTTTAAATTCAGAAGTTGAAGTCCTAGCGACGGGTACCTCAGAATGTAACCATACTTGGAGATATGTAAAGAGGCAATTAAGTTAGAATGAGGCTATTAGGATGAGTGTGTTAATGCATTCTCATTGGTATCCTTATAAAAAGAGGAAATTTGGATACACTGAGAGACAGCAGTGATGTCTATGCTCAGAGGAATAATATGTGAATAAAGTGGCCATTTGCAAGCCAAAAAGAGAGGCCTCAGAAAATCCAAATCTGCCTATATCTTGAACTTTGAATTTTTTTTTTTTTTTTTTTTTTTGAGTCAGAGTCTCGCTCTGTCGCCCAGGCTGGAGTGCATTGGTGCAATCTCGGCTCACTGCAAGCTCCGCCTCCCGGGTTCACGCCATTCTCCTGCCTCAGCCTCTCCGAGTAGCTGGAACTACAGGCGCCTGCCACCACGCCCAGCTAATTTTTTGTATTTTTAGTAGAGACGGGGTTTCACCGTGGTCTCGATCTCCTGACCTCGTGATCCGCCCGCCTCGGCCTCCCAAAGTGCTGGGATTACAGGCGTGAGCCACTGTGCCCGACCGAACTTTGACTTTTAACCTCCAGGATTATGAGAAAATAAATTCCTGTTGACTCACAGTTCTACATGGCGAGAGGCCTCACAATCATGGCGGAGGGTGAAGGAGGAGCAAAGTCATGTCTTCCACGGAAGCAGGCAAAATAATGTGTGCAGGGCAACTCCCCTTTATAAAAATATCAGATCTTATGTGACTTACTCACTATCAAGAGAACAGTACAAGAAAAATCCACTCCCACGATTCAATTACCTCCCACTGGGTCCCGCTCATGACACGTGGGGATTATGGGAGCTACAATTTAGGGTGACATTTGGGTGGGGACAAAGCCAAACCATAGACCCTTGTCTTTGTCATTCCTGGACACATGGCACCTGGGTTCCTAATACTTTTCTTAATGAGTGGATGGATGGACGAATGCAGGTCGGCCAGGTGAAGCTTCAGGATTGGCTGATTAATTTACCTAAGATAAAGCAAATGTTTGTGGAATTAGTGAAACTTATCAACATGATAAATACCATAGGCTAATATTTCATATATCTTGATGTTATGGGATAAAGTTTTTAGCCTAAAAATGATAAAGTATGTGACTAGTCAATACTTTGTAATAATTAACCACTTTGAATTATGCCCTTGCCAGAATTCCTTCACTTATCCTAGTAAGTTTCAATGCCATAGCTACTACCAATCCATAGGAGTTTCTTCTAGAACAAGAATTTATTTGCCACTCATAGTCATATAAAGGTTAACAAACTTAGATAAGACTTGAGCTTTTGTTCAGATTATCAGAATCTAACAGTTTATTTCAAGCTAAGACAGTAGCTTCAACAATAAAAGATAGTGACTTAAGTGCATTGTGTATAAATGTATAATGTAATACGTGATTCTAGGTAAATCGTTCATGAATTAAAAGATTCCATTTACTTGACTGTTGATGAGAGAGTGAAACTCAGAGGTATTGTTAACTATGATGCGTGTACGACAATTTTGTGAGATATTTGAAATTACTTTTTTTTAAACAAGAAAATACTAAACACACGGGCATGCCATTGAGAAATTTACAAAAGTATATAACAGACTTTATGCCTGATTAAAAAAAGGCAAAAGTACTATTTTCACTGCTTAACAAAATTGTCCAATTTAAAGAAGATTTGATATGATAAATTAGCAGTACATTCATTAATAAAAATTAGAGGAAAAGCTAGCAGGATTTTGTGAAGAGTTGCTATGTTTTTACTAGTTAAAATATACTTTTCAGGAGACAGCGGGAGGAATTTGTAAAACAAGAGGTATAATCAGAGATCTAATGTATTCTTTAGCAATTTTATGTTTCTGACAACATGATAGCTACATTAAAAATGCAACAAATTTTATGTAAGTGACATGTCTCAAAATACTTTTTATTAAAGAATTATTTAATAAAAATAATAAAATAAAACATTTGGGTATTTAAATATTGTTATAACACTTTTAAAACCACATTTTGTGATCTATAGGCATACATATGTTTATGCCACAAAGACAGTAAGAATATGCATTGTAGAAAATCATTATATAAATTCAAATTGAGAAATGAAAGAGATCTTGATACCACCATAGATTAAAAAAAAAAGTATGTCACTGACTTTTGCAAAACCATTCCATTTTAAATGAATGTTTTAAGATAGGAAGAGAAATAACACCACCTTCAGTGAAAACACATAATAGGTAAAATCTTGTCTGAAACAGTTTACCTTTTGAATTTTCCGAAAGAATTTGATTTTTATCACTTTGTTACTTCCTGGCATCCAAACTAGTTTGAGCAAAATAGTTTTAAACAATTGTTGCTTTATTTTCTGTCTTCAGATTCACATCCCCCCGTTCACTCATCATGCTATGGCAGACTTTTAAAAAACAGAGATCAGGTTATATTATTCTTTGCTCACTAAGCTGTTTCTCCAGTGCCTAGAGGATCAATACCCAATTCTTAAACATGAAAAGTTAAGGATTTTTGCAGTCTGGGCTCAACTTGCCAATCTAATTTATTCTCCCACCTTTATCTCATTTGTTCTCTACTCTGGCACACTGGATTAGCAGTCATTTCCTGAGCCTGCCGTAGCCCTCCAGCCTGCCCCTTGTAGGATCGTGAAGTGACCCTATGGTCCAACATAAATCCACGGAAACACTCTGGAGATGCATACTACATTCAGTTTATTCTCTCTCAAACCAACTGTCTATCTCCCTTCAAGTTTGAATCAGACCCTAGTTATATGAGTCCACTAAGTTCAAAGAAACACAGCAGACTTATCAGTGGTCTCTTTAACATCCCTCTCTAGACAGAAGTGAAGAGAGATGTAACGTATCCCTTCACATGAGGTGGAAAGTGGACACTGATTTTGATGAGTAGCAACCAGGCAGTTCTTTCTCATTATTCTCTTCACAAATCCTTCATTACCATATTTCACTGAAACTGAGAAGCCATTGATTCTAAGAGTCTCTAGTAATTTATATTTCACTAAGAATAACAATATGCTACCAAAAATATGTACTATTGATTTTAAGATACATTCTGATTTCAGAGATGTCAAAATACGCATTCTTCCTCTTAGGGACGTGGAGTTAAAGGTGGGACTCACAGCCCACTTTTTTCTGAAGCAACTCACTTCCTTAACTCAACAATTATTGACCCTTTTCATACCCTGGATGGAGTTAGGGGCTTGAGAATCGTCTAATTATCTTTTCTGGCCACCTATTTTTGCTACAGTCAAAACCTTGATTTTAACATCTTGTTACATATACCTTTTCACACAACAGTACTTCATCTGTACTTTAATCTTTTAAGACTCAGATAAAATACGACTTTTCATAGAAAGCTTTCTCTGATCCTCATCTAGCAAACTTCTCACTGCCAGGTAGAATAAACATTTTTTTAACTTTCACTAATTTTGATAATATTTGTTATAAAACATTTTACTAACTGTGGTTGTGTTCATGTCTGCCCATCCTGTTTTGTGTTTTAAGTGTAGACTACTGCCTAGAACACATGCTCTATATTTGCTGAAAGAGTGAATGCATCAAAAGTTAAAAAAGACAGGAAGCCATCTTGCTGTCTTAGACAAGATCCAAGAAGCTTTGAGTAGTTTATTGTGATCCATACACATCTAGCACTTTAAATGTTCAGATTCATAAAATTGATTTTAATTCATCCAGAAGTGACTGTGCTTTGTGACTACAGACATGGCAAATTAAATTCTAAAGGCTGTTTTTTTAAATCTTAAAAATATATTAATTTGCACTGATAAGTATAACTGCCAAGTGAACAAAAAATTTCACATAACATTGCCAGGTAATTCCTTCACTTTTTATAATCTTTACAAGAGAAACAATTATTACCAGAGGTTGTTTGCCAAGCATGAGTATCATTTTTTGACCCTTGTGATTTGGACTTGGTATTTTCTACCATGGATCTTGCTGAAGAAATAGTATCACTTCTAACTAACTAGGTGTTTTTAAAATGTAGATTACTAGTTCTCTACTAGGTCAAAATAACAATTATCCAATTTATATAATGAATGATTTTGTTGGTTACAGCATTTCAGAAACTCAAATTTAACAGATGTGACAAAACCTTCTTGTTAAGAATCCATTTAAAGATTGTTTTTCAGAATGTGATAATGCTACAAATCATGAATATACTTCCTTTTATGTTGATTCTTATAGCTGTTAGTTAGTTTTAAAGAGAAATGTTTACGTTGATAGTTTTTGGTCCTAAATGGAAGGTACACAAGAATACAATGAGTAGCAATTTAAAATTCTGCTCCACAGAGAAGAAAAGAAAAAAGTTGACACTGTTAAGACAGGGTTGCAATATAATTGAGTTTATGGGGTAAAATGACTAAGTACATATTTATACTAAGTAATAGAATATATTTCTTCACTAAGAAATTTATTGGACCATAGAATAATTTCTCTTGGGAATTTCTGTAGAAAAATTGAGTATATTTGCAGTATTGATTTTCTTTCCACCTAAGCAAGTGACTCATTGAATTCTATATTAAGAAAGAAACAATCCAAGAAAAGCTGTGATAAATTTAAAATTTGATTGCATCTTTGTAGGAATAAAAATGATTCACTAGAAAACAAGGTAGACTATGATAAAAATTCTTGGCCTTGTTTTGTTATATACATTCTGTTTTTCATCCAGCCAACCAGATGACCATTCCTAACCCAAAGTAGCTATTTTTATATTTAATTATTTATGAATATGTTTGTTATGATTTGAACAATTGGACCTCAAGTAAAGCCATAAAGAAATTTTACCAATTAACTTCCTCGGATGTTTGAATTGAACAATACTGTTATTTTGTTTTAATATTTTAATACATAGGTCAAATCACCATTAAGTTGTGATATTCTCACCAAAAGGCAGCTACATCATGACCTCTTCTCCCCTCCATTAAAAAAATTTCTTTTAATTAGTTTTATAATATGTAGATGTTGCTATATATTTTAGACATCCTTTTTTTGTAGAAGCTCATTGGAAAATAAAATTGGATTGCTTCTGAGGTTTTAGACAAGGATGCAATTTTATGTATTTTCTAAGTTACAGCTAAACATATGCCTCCAGCTAGAAAACTCCTGTGGTGACAGCTAGAGCTGGGTAACAGTTCCCCTTACGAAATGAAGTATCTTTTGATTTCCTCTGCATGAATTCTCTTTACTATTCTCACATGAGAAGTTTTTTTCTTAACTGACAGTAAGTATATATAATTTTACAAAAAGCAAGTTTCTACCATTTTATTTTAAATGAAATTTCAGGAGAAACTATTTTATTGAAAAATGGTAGACTGTATATAAATGAATTGCCATAACCTTAACATCTCTTCCTTTCCCTTCTCCAATGTTTTCATGTTAAAATATCACTGTTTTTATTCCTGAGTGAAAAAGTAATTTCTTCCACAAGTGTGTTTCTTGTTTTCCAAAAATGTATTAAATGTATTTTTAAAGATAAAAGGGATACAACATGAAAAAGTCAGTAATCTTCTTGATGAAAAAAATACATATATATACATACACACACACATACACAGAGAGAGAGAGAGAGGGAGACACACACTCTTATATACATTCCGTCATTGAATTTGGTTCATTTTATTTTGATATAAAGAGTTTCAAATCTGTGGAGGCTAAAGCAACTCAATCTTGGATGTTAATCCATGATGTTAACTTCTGCTTAACCCCAGTTCTGACAACATCCCTCAGATTCTATTTTATCTACTGTTCCTGTGTAAGAGTGCATGCTTACCATAAATCCTGCCCTTACATCAAAACAAACCTAGATTTTATTGTAAATTACCATAAATCCTGCCCTCAAGCATTGTTCTACACATCCTATCTGAAGCACACGTACCATTTCCTTATGGTATAAATCCTGGATCTGAGCGGCAACCACACTGGCTTTTGCCATCACATCTTGCCACAACCTGAGACGTGGCCTCTGTTCATGAGATCCTATTAAACATTTCTTTCCAAGAAACTGGATTTGTCAGACTCTTTCTTCAGCCTCTCAGCTCCCTTGGTCTCCAGGGAGTAAGTTTCCATAGATCTCCTTACTGTGGGATGACCAGCTCTCTCTTTCTGTCCCTGGAGTCACTATATATACAGATAATGGTTGTATAAATAGTGTTTCATTATATTTTCTTTGCTTTTGTTCATTATATTTTCTTTGCTTACGTGGACTTTGTCTTTCATAAAGATTACATCTTCTCGAAGGTCAACAACAAATCTGTTTTAATACAATATACTACTGACATTCTTGGCCAGTTAAGAAAAAATATGTTCATTCCCAAAAAGTTACACCCTTTTAAAATAGATACATTTTATATATCTAAACATCTATTTCTGTTCTATGAATAAAACTAGTTGTCAGATATGTAATGTAGTAAGATAATTGTGAGGCACCTTACAGTTTTTAAGAGACCATAATTAATTTAGTACCTTTTTGTCTTTTTATTCTCTTATCTTAAAAAGTCTTATTGTCAATATTGTTGGGATAAGAGTATGGAAAACTCTCAATTGTAGACTTAAAATATACAAGAAAATGTTGTAATCCCAGCACTTTGGGAGGCTGAGGTGGGCGGATCACGAGGTCAGGAGATCAAGACCATCCTGGCTAACATGGTGAAACCCCATCTCTAGTAAAAACACAAAAAATTAGCCAGGCTTCCTGGTGGGTGCCTGTAGTCCCAGCTATACGGGAGGCTGAGGCAGGAGAATGGCGTGAACCAGGGAGGCAGAGCTTGCAGTGACCTGAGATCTCACTACTGCACTCCAGCCTGGGCAACAGAGAGAGACTCTGTCAAAAAAAAAAAAAAAAAACATTGGGGCTGGGCAAAGTGGCTCATGCCTGTAATCCCAGCACTTTGGGAGGCCGAGGCAGGTGGATCATGAGGTCAAGAGTTCAAGACTAGCCTGGCCAAGATGGTGAAATCACGTCTCTGCTAAAAAAAAAAAAAAAAAAAAAATTAGCCAGGCTTGGTGGCAGGCACCTGTATTCCCAGCTACTCAGGAGGCTAAGGCAGAGAATTGTTTGAACCCTGGAGGTGGAGGTTGCAGTGAGCTGAGATCGTGCCACTGCACTACAGCCTGGGCAACAGAGTGAGACACCATCTCAAAAAAAAAAAAATTGGGACTTCTCAGATTTCTATTATGTTAGACAGATGTTTGTTTGTTTTCTGCACTTTAGTGAAAAAGTAAAAGCAGGTGTCAGCATGTATATTATAATTTTTACCATGAATATTGTTATGATTTTCTTCTCATTAAAGAAAATTGAAAGTCAAATACTATGTTTAGAACTCAGATTGCAGATGTGTTGAGTGTCTTCCACTTTCCCCTCCAGATTCATCCTCCACTCTGCTCTGTGTCTTAAGAATATTTGTGCACCGCACCATCCAGATCCCCTACCCTCTGGCTCCTACTTGGGTTTGATAATTGGAAGGCATAGCAAAAGACTGAATGGCAGTAAGGGAGCAAGTTCATGATATTTAGCAATATCGTGTCAAGTCTGTAGGACTTCTGCCAGGGCCCTGACACAGTCTGGGAAAGCTGGAGTGACTTCAGGACAGCCCCTTGGAAGGAGAGACTCTGGGAGCCTTCATTGAGAAGCATGTGGGTAGCCTCCTTTCTGAAGGGTAATGGCATGTTTGTAAATATAGTGAGATCGTTATTATTCAAATTGTCACTGATGGTGCATGAGATGGCATGTAGATGAAGAACAAAGTATGGGGATATGAAGTAGCCATGGCAATTAGTCACTATGGTGACAAACATGACTAGATATATCATGGCTTCCTCTGATGGCCCCAGAGAACATACAGTAGAAGAAGGTGAAATTAAAGGCTGCAAGTATGCAACTCAGAAAATAAACAAACAAAAAAAAAAGAGAACACTTTGAAGGTAGCTTGATAGAAGTATCTCATCTTCTATCACAGTAGGGCACATATGCCTGAAGATCATACCTATGTTTTCATTGTTAAGAATTGCTGTTGTAACACTAATTAAATGCTTAACCATACCAGGACCTTAAGCTAAGGTAAGAGAGCTAGAGGGGAAGGAGTGGAGTCTTAATGTTACATGTCTGACTGGGGACACCCTAGACAGTATGAATGAGGCTAAAAGTTATGCATTCTCAAATACCATGAAGCTCTTTTGCTAGTTGAAACAGTGCTATCCACACTCACCCTTTTGAGAACACCAGCCTTGCCCTGTATAAACCTTTAAGTTACTGCACCTATGTCATTTGCCACATAAAGAGACAAACTCACCATTGGAAGTTGTCTTCTGTCTCATAATATGAGACTAAACATAGATAGCATAGTAAGATTCAAAATCTACTTAAGAAGGAAATAACTCATACTCCAACAGAGTTAGAAAATCTTGCCAATCTATTTATATAGAAACTGTGGAAGCATGTGTGGGAGTGGATTGTGAAGGTGTTAGACCAAATGTGATGAGATATAGAATCGTTCAGGCTGAAGTCATTGACTCCGGTGCACTCATCTGGAATTTGAGTTTTCACATGTTGGCTTCAGCACCTGGGGTCATTAATTAATTAATAATAACCTGATATGCTAGCTATTTGAAACCTGAAACCATTTGTGGCCAAAATAAAGTACGGATGAAGATGTGGAACTCCTGTGGCATCCTGTAAAACTGTGATTTTTTAAACATTAATGGGCATTGGAATTAATGAGGGATGTTTTTAAAAATGCAGTTTCTTATTCGGTAGGCATGAAGTGAGGACTGAAATTCTGTATTTCTAACAAAATATCAAAGCTATCCCAATGTTGCTGGTGTGGAGCTCACACTTTGAGAATGAGATTTGAGTTTGCACTTCTAAGGACAAATAAAAACCTTTTTTAAAAAAACTAAATTCTCTCAGTTGAAAATGAGGAAAGATTTTCCCCTCCCACCCTTTTTCTTACACCATTCACTTTAGGAAACTTACAATTATAAGTATTTTCTCCTCTCTTTGACTCTCATATAAATCTTTCTGAAAACTATGTAGGACTTTTGTCAACTTCATAAACCAGGGAAGTCTTTCTCAAAACCTGAGTTTCTTTGAAATGTAAAACATCAAAGAAGATAGCATCCTTCTCTCTCCATTTCTGTGGGATGGTGGGATCTAACTTAGGATCTTGTTCCAAGTTGCAAAACTATCTCTTGTAATAAAAATGTGAGAAGTTAATTTTTCCTTTGGTGAGAGACAACTAGCTAACACACATAGTCACCCCAACTACCAAGTGAATTTAGGATATATTGTGTGTAATAAAAGTGTCAAGTCCTCTTGCTTGAGGATTAGTTACTGCTTGAGAACATGTACAAAATGGGTTGTACCTGCTCAGCTATGTAAGAGGGAAAGATTTCTTTCTGTCTTCACAATTTCTTGGTGGATTGGCTGTGATGTGTATGAAATTCTGATTTAATGCTTATTTAATAATAAAACTATTTTCTGTCTCTGTTAGCTTTTTGCAGTGGTGGGTTAGTTTGTTTTGCATTGTTATAAAGGAACACTTGAGACTGGGTAATTTATAAAGAAAAGAGGTTTATTTGGCCCATGTTTCTACAGGCTGTACAAGCATGGTACCAGCATCTGCTTGGATTCTGGTGAGGCTTCACAAAGCATTGACACATGGCAGAAGGTAAAGGAGGAGCAGGCACCTCACATGACAAGAGAGGGAGCAAGAGAGAGAGGAGAGGCCATGCTGTTTTTTAACTACCAGCTCTTGCGTGAAGCAATAGAGCAAGAACTCATTTATCACCAAAAGGATGGTGCTAAGCCATCAATGAGGGATCTACCCCCATGAGTCAAACACCTCCCACCAGGCCTCACCTCCAATACTGAGGATCACATTTCAATATGAGATTTTGAGGGGACAAATAATCAAACCATATCAAGCTTTTCTTTTGTTGGGGGCAGATTTTGAGAAGATTTTGTTTTTAAATTATATTTCCCTAAAATCCTCTACCGCACAACCCATGCACACCCCATTGTTTCGTGTATCTGACCATTAGCATATTTAATTTTCATCTATTCCTTTTTTTCCAAGGCGGAGATAAAAAAGCTCCAGTTCAAAGCAACTACATGCAAATGTTCTTGGTGCCAAAATGTTATGTGCCTACACTTTGTCACATCCTTACAGAATTTCTTTCTTTTTTCAAGCTTCAGATTAATGCTTCCAAAACAAAAGCTGCTTTTGTCCATGCAGAGCATATGTTCTACTTAACATCACTGTACTTGACATGCAAGGCATTTGGAAGGAGTGACAAATCCAGGGAAGTGTATACATTTTTAAAAGATCTAGACAAGTGCAAGGTTTAGAATCTGAGGTTATTTCAGATAAAAGGAATGTCAGTGTTCTAGTTTCAGAGAGAGTCATTATTTAATGACACAGAGACTCTGGTGGGCAGAAAGGAACAGGCGAGTAATGGCTGTTAATGAAGTAGCCAGGTCCAAAGGTCAAGTAAATACAAGAAGAAAAAACAGACACGGCAAGAAATGTTATAGGTCACAAGTTCTGGATGCAGACTTGATAATTCAAATACAGGTTTCACCACTTACTGTGTGACAGTATCACTGTTGCCTTTGTGAAATGTTCTAAAGTGGAGGTTTCTTCAGCACCCACCAAGATGAAACTCACGATGTCTGACGTCCAATAAAAGTGTTCTCATGCATAGAAAGAAGTAGTAAAATATGGCCCAGAATGAGGAGAAAAACTCAGTAAGTTGAAGCTGACTCAGTAATGACCCAGACGACAGAATCAGTAAACAAGGACAGTGAATCAGCTTTATAGTTGTATTCCATGCTCGAGAAGCTGTTTGAATAAGTTAGTTGAGACATGAAAAATATGAAAATGACTCAAGTCAAACTTTAGAGATAAAAAACCTGAAACATCCAATAGCAAAAATACTTTGGATGGAATCGACAACATATTAACCTTGCAGAAGAAAAGATTAGTGAAATTGAAGACATAACAATCAAAGTAGCCAAAATAAAACAGAGAGAAAAGAGACTTACAAATGATCAGAGGGTGGTATGGGCACTCTGAACCATGCGCCCGTACTCAATATTCATGGCACAGACCTCTGGGATTCGTCCTGAGATCTGTCATCTTAAACTTCACCCTCTTCCAGAGACAGAGCTCAGGAGACCAGTAAATGTCTCCAAGGTCTGTGAGAACCACCAGAGTCCCCCCATATTATGAGCTGCTCTATGGAGAGGCCCCAGTTGCAAGGAACTAAGGCTTTTATTCCAGTAGCTTGAAAGGAGCTGAATGAACTTGAATGTATATTCTCCTGCCCCAGTCCAGCCTTGAGAGGATGTGAGTTTGGTCAACATTTTGACAGAAAACTCATGAAACATTCTGAATGAAAATCACACAGCTAAACTGCTTCCAGATTCTTAGCCCTCAGAAATTTGTAAGATAATAAACATTTGTGTTTTTAATAGCACTTTAAAATCTACAAGCAATCAATTATCAAAAATTTAAATTAAATAAACACTATCATTTGCAATAGCTTTAAAAAGTTTGAAATACTTAGAGATAAGTCTGGCAAAAAATGTGCAAGATCTATACTCTGTAAAGTATAAAACTTTGCTGAGATATTAAAGGACATCTAAACAAATGGAAAAAAAAACAGTGTTTATTAATCTGAAGACACTACTTCCTCTGATGCCCTCTCAAGTACTGGGTTTCCCCCACCCTACTGTGTTACTGTAAGGGTGGTGCTCCTTTTTGTCACTCGTGACCATTTCCCAACACATCAACCATACAGCTTTGAATCTCTTCTATTATCAGACTAAATCACTGATTAAGCCTCCTTATCATGGTGATTTACTGCCACCAGCCCCTGCCCTTTAACTCCTTGAAGATTTTCAAACTCAAATCTCCAACAGGACTATATAATTCTTGGAATTCTAAAATCAATGATTATTCTAATAGCTTACCTTTCAGTTTCTAAACATTGTTTTGCATTTTGTACTCCTTGCTGTCTCAGACACTTCTTCCCCTGGCAATATCCTATACCTTGTCGTTACCCAAAGCTGTCACCAAGAATTACAGCCCCTCTATCATCTCAACCTCAAGTATTTCACTCTCTGACCACCATTTCCTGTCTTTATAGATCACCTTCTCTAGTACTCCAGCTCTCACCGTCATTTGATCTCTCATCAAGCTTTAATGCCATGGTCAATCATATTCACCATCCTAAATAGACACTGAATTTTTCTTGAGTGTCTATTTCTTATTTCTTTTGCCTTCTATAAGCTTTATGGTGGCGGCGGGGGACAGTCACATTCCATTTAGTTTCAGGATTTTGGCTTCTATCCCCAATGTATCACTTGTGAAGTCTTGTCATGACTTTGAGTGGTCATATCTTGGTAGGTCCTTTCCATCCAAATAATAAAATTTCTCTCAACATGCTAGTCCTCTAAGCCACTATATGAGTGGTATTTGGGAGCTCTTACTGGTTTTCATCTATTAGTGGGTAGTATTTGAGAATTCTTAGCTATTATCCTCGGACTAATCTTGAATTTAAGAGATGCTGTGAGATTGCATCCAGTGCATCCACCTAAAGAATTTCTACTGCCACTTTTTCTCTACTTTTTGAATGTAAGACTTGGTGATAATACTTGCAGCTTTTTAAGATACACACTAGGAAGCCAGTCGTTTATGCTCTAGTACCTATTCCCCAAATGTACGTGTGGTGTTTATTGTTTTAAACTCTGTAACTGAACTTGGATTTAGCTAGAGATGCTTTCATGGTTTTCTTCTCAGATAAACATTACCATCTATATTCTTGACATATGCCTTAAATTTACTTGAACCCTCAATTTCCTTTTTCGATGTCAGATACATTTGTATTAAACAATCTCTGATATCATTCTTTCCTACACTATGGTTTATATTTTTAAGTTTATTTTCTGCAGTTTGCCACTTTGAATTTTGGAATGCAAAGTTTTTTGAGGTGTGTGTGTATATGAGTGTGTGTGTGTGTGTGTATAATTTATTTTCTGAAGAAGCTCAGGTTTTGCATTTGAAAGTAAGAGTTTTGAAAACTATTATTTTCAATCAAGGACTCAATTATATTTTTTACTGGGTTCTTTGTGTCATTTTTAGCTACTAAATGTATTCAAATAATGAGAGATATACAGGTCAGAAGGATTACCAAGGAGTAAACAAAACAGATAGTGTGTATAAAGACTAACCTACTAAACTAGAATTGACAAAATCCACTTACCCAGAGGTGGGAAGGTTCTCTGTTCCTTTCTGTCAGTGGACAAAGGTGTCTAATCATCTTATATCTTATTTTCAGAGAATATTCCATCTTTTTTCCATATCCGCATTATAGACTAAGATTTTTTAATAACTGGACTCAGGAGCCACTTGGGTTTTGCTTTTTGTTTTTACAGGGAGGTGTGTGTAAATAAAAGATTTTTGTTGATTACATTTCTTGAGCTTGAGTCATCTTGGTTTTTAGTTTCATAGAACTCATACTGGTAACTTTTTTCTTCTGGGCACTCTGAAGATGCCTTTTCTGGGTGAATTATTTCCTGGAAATGTTGTCTACTAGGCTGGCACTGTGATATTCTGTTTTGCGTCTCTCAGAGAAATGTTTGTGTCCCTGGACAGCTTCCTGTATGATCTGATGGAGCTACAGAGAAGGGTGAGATTATAATTCAATTTTTTTGTGACAGAAAGATTAAGTCCCACAGTGGGTACAACTTTAAAAGAATCTTTTTACGGTACAGAAAGATGAACTCCATGTTACTTGCTATGTAAGCACAATGACACATTCCTGAGTGTAGCGACCTATAGTTTGACCCTTCAATCTCTGTCTTATTGGTTTTCCTTTACATTGAGTAACTGGTTTTCTTTAGACTTCACAATTCCATGAGGGTATCAAGACCCTGAAAGAATATCCCCCTGAGGCTTCCCTCACTTTGACATGGGTTGAATTTAGCTTACTGTAGGTATCAGGGGAATATCTTCTCTTTAGAATAGTACTTATAACAGCTTAACATGTTTCAGAATCATCTGGAACCATGTTAAAACACAGGTTGCTGGGCCATCCTCCCAGAGATTCTGATTCAGTAAGTCTGTAGTGAAGCCTGAGAATTTGGGCTTCTGAGTTCAGTGATGACACTGATGTTTTTGGTTGGGGATCACACTTGGAGAATTGCTGCTCTAGAATGACGCCTCCCTTCATCTTGAGTAACATTATCATTTTTCATTCTGCCTGGTAAAAGTACGTTTCAAAATTAAAATATACCCTTTCACTTTGCCACAGAGGCATAATTCAAATTGTGTTAAGTCTTTTTCAAATCTGAAAATTGGTCTAGAGGGTGCTATTGTGCTATCATTGCTGTCATGAGGGGCACCAGTCATGAGGATAAGTTGTCCTTCATAGGTTGGAGAATTTTTATTCTCTATAGTCATTCAGGGATTTTTGTTTCTCTGTGAGTAAGAAAGTCTCACTGTGTTTAAAGCGCTTTTTCAATTCAATAGAAGCTTGTAAAAATAATATTTGAGGTTAGATATGGGGTGATTTTGTAACACATGAGCTGTTGAAAGTTCAGCTATGAAATATTCAGAGTGAGAAACATTTGCTTTTGTTTATGAGGTTATTCTGAGTGGGAAAAAAAATTGATTCAAATCTTATATGAAACCAGAAGCTATGGATATATTTAGGATATATATGCATGGGTGTTTGGAAATGATGGGATGAAATGATCTCTGTCTGTCTGTCTGTCTCTATTTCTTTGCCTCTCAAAGGTTGAGAGAGATAGGATACTCAAGAAAATATGATACAACCAGACATTGCTAACATCTGCTTTAAAATAATCTTTGCCTAGGCCATTCTTGATATAAAACTATATGTTTATATTCTTCAAATCCTTGAGATCTGAAGCAAAGTAAATATCTTTTGTTTTCATCTACAAGTGAAAGAAGATAAGAAATACTAGGGCATGAATATTAATGGAATTTTAAGGATCATGAATTAGAACAGTGGTTCTCAAAGTGTGGGTACACACTGGAAAAAAAAAAACAAAAAAACTGGGACAGGTAGAAAAAGAAAATATCCATCCTCAGGCTGCACCTTCAGATCAGTCAAATCAGAGTATCTACAGATAGGACCTGGACAGCCAGTTTTTCTTTCTTAATCTCCCAGGTAGCTCTAGTCTCTGCCAATGTGGGAGCAACACATCCATGGTCTTTAGTGTCTTCAGTTAATTTGCTTTCAATAACTTGGAATATATGTAGTAAAATAAAGAACTTTTGGAGGAAGAAATACTTATACAACAATCCATCTGTAGATGGGAAAGTTAAAGATAAAGCCGAAATCATTAATTCTAGGACAACCATTCAAATTCTTGTTTCCTTGTTTTTCTTGAAGTCCTTGTTCAAGTCAGCTTTTCATCTTCTGCCAAAGTGATCCATTTCTATCAGCCTAGAGTTCATACCTTTATTTTGGATGCAATTGGCTTTTCAGGAGGTTGAAAGCTGACTCACTTGAAAACACTCAGCTGGCCAATCAGTTCCAAATCTCAGGTGCCTATATAACTCTTTTAAAAGCAATTTATAGAATCACATTGTTTTTCCCTAATGTGTTTTTACAATGGACAATTACTGTTTGAGAACTGGTGAGAACTGGAAAAGTATGTATTTTTCAGCAAGTCATATCTGTTCAATCAATTCTTTCAACCATTCAACCATCTGTAAAAGTTACTTTATTCTACTGGCAATGATGAGAAAGTCACAAACATATTGATAAATGCTTCTGAATATAATTAAAGCTGATTTTCTAACCCCCAAATAGTTTTCTAACTACTAAGAATCACTTAGGTATATAAAAAAGGTTACTTTTTTATATACCTTGAAACAAATATTTATTAGATATTCACTCCATGCAGGCAGTGTGCCAAGAATTAAAGGATATTAGACATTGAGCCAGACACATTGTTTCCCTTTCAGTTAGAGAAATATATAAAGGAAGTGGCTTTTACCAGGAAAATCCTATAGAATGGAAAGAAGTATTTTCCCGCCTGACTATGAGCAGAGCCATAATCAGTGATACTACAGGTCATTTTTTGCTGCCCTTTTGTTGGGAAACAAGATTGATATTAAGAATGCATACTTTAAAATCATAATTTGGATATTGTCTTGTACAAAAGATTGATGTTTTTCTACCTCAGGCAAAATTATCAAATAATTAAAGCATCTTCCATAGCTCAAAAATTCTGAGTAATAATCCATTTTTATAAAACTTCAAGTTTTATAACGAACCAAAATTTTAGTAACAAACCAATTTTAGTAACAAAACAAATTTAGTAACAAACCAAAATTTCTCTAAGATAGGAGCAGTAAATAAAACAGGCAAAAGGTATCAGGAACTGTAGTAAACTGTAGCCACATGTTGCCATGTGAGAACATAAATGCTATTTTGCCAGATCTTCTACTTTTTATATATAAATAGTAATCTGGATACCCCATAGAAGATTTACTAATTTTTAGAATGTCTTCAGAAATTTACTAATTTTTAAAACAATTTGTAGGCCAAACCAAAATTGTTGAAGGGCCATATTTAGTGAGTCCCCAGTTTGTAATATTTTTCCTTAAAATAAATAAATGGCCTATCCAAATGTTTAGTGGTTAATTTTATGTGTCAACATGACTGGGACATGGGATGCCCAGATATCTGGTTAAACATGATTTCTTGGTCTGTCTGTGAGAGTGTTTCTGGAAGAGATTAGCATTTGGATCTGTGGACTGAGTAAAATCGATTACCCAGCCCAGTGTGAGTGGGCTTCATCCAGTCTATCAAAGTCCTGAACAAAACAAAAAGATTATATAAGGGACAATTTTCTTTCTGCCTGACTGAGCTGGGACATGAGCTGGGACATTTGTCTTTTCTTGCTGTCGGACTGGGACTTACACCATCAGCCCTCTGGTTCTGAGGCCTTTGGACTTAGACTAGAAATCATACCATTGGTTGTCCTTATTCTCAAGCTTTTGAACTCTGACTGGAACTACCCCACTGCCTTGCCTGTGTCTCCAGCTTGCAGACAGTAGATCATGGAACTTCTCAGCCTGCTTAGTAATATGAGCTAATTCCTCATAACCTCCCTCTCTCTCTCCTTTTGGTCCTGTTTTTCTGGAGAATTCTGAGTAATAAAAAAATCTACTACAAGTTTCCGAGATGCCCGTGTAGTTAATGTAACTAATCTGGAAATAGCTATCATTTGCCTAGTCTTTGAAGCATTTTAGTCAAAAGTAGTAATGTCATTAATTGATTGATTGATTCAACAAATATGTGTTAAGGCAGTGATCCCCAACATTTTTGGCACCAAGGACTGGTTTCATGGAAGACAATTTTTTCCAAGGACATGAGCGGGGGATGGTTTTGGGATGAAACTATTCCACTTGAGATCATCAGGCATTAGATTCTCATAATGAGTGCACAACCTAGATGCCTCACATGCACAGTTTACATTAGGGTTCACATTCCTATGAGAATCTAATGCCACCACTAATCTGACAGGAGGCAGAGCTAAGGTGGCAATGCTCACTGGTCTGTCACTCACTTCCTGCTGTGTGTCCTGGTTCCTAACAGGCCACTGACCAGTAACAGTCCACGGCCCAGGGGTTGGGGACCCCTGCATTAAGGCATTCCGTATCAGAAATTGAGTTGAAAACTGGAGAAACGATGGTGCATTATTTTAGACACTGTCCCTTTTCTTACAAAATTTATAGTCTAATGGTAAATAAAAACATTAACGATGAATAGTGTCTTGCAATGAAAGTATATTTTGCTATGACAGTGTACTCTAGGAGGTTTTTACTTAGGGATATGTTTACAGAAGAGGCTAGGATGGTCATCAGGGAGAGTGTTTTCAGGACACTGTAGGCATATTAGGGATTTTCATCTCTATCCCAAGATCAAGGAGAAATTATAGAACTCATTTAAGAACTTAGTCTCTGACCTATATCATTGTCCTTCTCGAAATAACTTTTAAAAATATTTCTTACTATGCAATCATACTAATGACAGTCTTCTGAGTTTTTATTTGTCTGAAAAAGTTTATGTTACTCCTTCACTTAGATATAAAATTCTAAGTTGGTGGATTTTTTCAACATTTACGTATTTCACTCCACCCTCTTCTTGCTTGCATGGTTTCTAAAGAGAAGTCTGATGTAATTCTTAGTCTTATTCCTCTATATTTTAGTCTTATTCCTCTACATATTAGTAATTGTTCTCCAGAAAAACAGAATCACAGGAGATGTGTTTGTATATGTACATACACATACATATATAAAATACATATGTGTTTGTATATGTACATACACATACATATATAAAATACGTATGTGTTTGTATATGTACATACACATGCATATATAAAATAATTATATGTAAAATACATTATTATATATTATAATATACATTCATTATAATATGGAGTTTCATTATAAGAAATGGGATCACATAATTTGTGGTTATGGAGGCTGACAAGCCAGCAATCCAGGAAAGCTGATGGTGTAGTTTCAATCCTAATTCTGGAAGACTCGAGACTCAGAAAGAGTTGATATTTCATTTTGGGTCCAGGGGCAGGAAGAAGCTGATATTCCAGCTAGAAGCACTTGGTTAGGAAAAACCCTTTCAAAATCAAGGAAGAGTCAGCCTTTTCATTCCATTTAGACTTTCATTGCATTAGATGAGGCCCATCCACATTGTGGAGAGCAATCTGCTTTACTCAGTCTACCAACTTAAATGTAAATCCCATCTAACAAAACCCTCACAGAAACACTCGTAATAATGTTTGAGTAAATATATATGCAGCACATGATCTAGTCAGGTTGACAAACAAAATTAACCAACACAATAGATAAGGCATTTTTGTTTTCCTCTGAGTTATTTTAAATTTTTCTCTGGGACACAGCTAAGGCAGTGTTAAGAGGAACATTTATAGCACTAAATGCCCACGTCAACAAGTTAGAGAGATCTCAAGTTAACAACCTAGCATCACAACTAAAATAACTAGAGAACCAAGAGCAAACAAATCTCAAAGCTAGAAGAAGACAAGAAATAACCAAAATCAGAGCTGAACTGAAGGAGACAGAGACATGAAAAAACATCCAAAAGATCAATGAATTCAGGAGCTGTTTTTTTGGAAAGAATAATAAAATAGACTGCTAGCTACACCAGTGAAGAAGAAAAGAGAGAGATTCAAAAAACACGATCAGAAATAACAAGGAGGATATTACCACTGACCTCACAGAGATACAAAAAAAAAAATCAGAGAATATTATGAACACTTCTATACACATAAACTAGAAAATCTAGAAGAAATTAATAAATTCCTGGACACAGGAAACAAATAAATTCCTGGGACACCCTCCCAAGACTGAACCAGGAAGAAATTGAATCCCTGAATGGACCACTAATTCGTTCTGAAATTGAGGGAGTAATAAATAGCCTACCAACCAAAAAATAGGCCAGGACCAGACAGATTCACAGCTAAATTCTACAAGATGCACAAAGAATAGCTGGCACTATTTCATCTGAAACTATTCTAAAATATTGAGGAAGAAGGACTCCTCCCTAACTCATTCTGTGAGGCCAGAATTATCCTAATACCAAAACCTAGCAGAGATACAACAGAAAAGAAAACATCAGACAAATATCCCTGATGAACGTCAGTGCAAAAATCCTCAATCAAATACTGGGAAACTGAATCCAGCAGCACATCAAAAAGCTTATCCACCATGATCAAGTAGGCTTCATCCTTGGCATGCAAGGCTGGTTCAACATAAACAAATAAATGTGATACATCACATAAATACAACTAAAGACAAAAACCGCACATGCAGAAAAAGCTTTCAATTAAAATCAACATCCATTCATGTTAAAAAACTCTCAATAATCCAGGTATTGAAGAAACATACGTCAAAATAATAAGAGTCATATATAACAAATCCACACCCAACATCATACTGAAAAGGGAAAAGCTGTAAGTATTCCCCTTGAAAACCAGCACAAGACAAGGATGCCATCTCTCAATACTCCTGTTCAATGTAGGAGTATTGGAAGTTCTGGCCAGGGCAATCAGGCAAGAGAAGGAAATAAAGCGCATTCAAATAAGATGAGAGGAAGTCAAACTATCCCTGTATGCAGACAGTATGATTCTATATCTGTAGAAACCCATTGTCTGAGCCCAAAAGCTTTCTAACCTGATAAAAAAAAACTTAAGCAAAGTCTCAGGACACAAAATCAGTGTGCAAAAATCACTAGCATTCCTATAGACCTAAAACAGTCAAGCCAAGGGCCAAATCAGTAATGAACTCCCATTCACAGTTGCTGCAAAAAGAATAAAATACCTACGAAAACAGCTAACTGGGAAGATGAAATATCTCTACAAGGAGAACTATAAAGCAGTGCTCAAAGAAGTTAAAGATGAAGGAAACATTCCATGCTCATGGATGGAAAGAATCAGTATCATTAAAATGGCCATACTGCCCAAAGCAATTTATAGATTCAATACAATTCTCATTAAACTACCACTGAAATTCTTCACAGAACTAGAAAAAAAAGTATTTTGAAATTCATATGGAACAAAAAAAAGGCCTGAATAGCAAAGGTAATCCTAAGCAAAGAGAACAAAGCTGAAGGCCTCAAGCTCTCTGACTTCAAACTATCCTATGGGGTTACAGTAACCAAAACAGCATGGTACTAAAAACAGACAGAGAGACCAAAGGAACAGAATGCAGAGCCCATAAATAAGACCACACACCTACAACTATCTGATCTTCGACAAACCTGACAAAAACAAGCCATGGGGAAAAGAATCCCTATTCAATAAACAGTTCTGGGATAACTGGCTAGCCACATGCAAAAGATTGAAACTTGACACCTCCTTATACTATATAGAAAAATTAAGATCGATTAAATACTTACATGTAAAACCCAAAACTATTAAAACCCTGAAAAGCAACCTAGGCAATACCATTCAAGACACAGGCACGGGCAAAAATTTCGTGAAAAAGACACCAAAAGCAATTGCAACAAAAGTAAAAATTGACAAGTGAGATCTAATTAAACTAAAGAGCTTCTGTACAGCCAAAGAAACTATCAATAGAGTAAACAGACAACCTGTAGAAACAAAGATCTAATAGGTAGCAACCATAAGGAAGTTAAACTAATTTACAAGAAAAACAACCCCATAAAAAAGTGGGAAAAGGATATGAATAGACACTTTCAAAAGAAGACATACATATGGCCAACAAGCATATGAAAAAAAGTTCAACATTACTGATCATTAGAGAAAAACAAATCAAAACCACAGCAAGATACCATTTCACACCAGTCAGATGGCGATTAGTAAACAGTCAAAAAAGTTACAGATGCTGGCAAGGTTGTGGTAAAAAGGGAACGCTTATACTGTTGGTAGGAGTGTAAATTAGTTCAGCCATTATGGAAGACAGTGTGGCGATTCCTCAAAGACCTAAAGACAGAAATACCATTGGACCTAGCAATCCCATTAGTGGGTATATACCCAAAGGAATATAAATCATTCTTTTATAAAGACACATGCACACATACATTCATTGCAGCACTATTCACAAGAACAAGGACATAGAATCAACCTAAATGCCCACCAATGATAGAATGGATAAAGAAAATGTGGTACATATACACCATGAAATACTATGCAGCCATAAAAAAGAACAAGATCATGTCCTTTGCAGGGTCACTGATGGAACTGGAGGCCATTATCCTTAGCAAACTAACACAGGAATAGAAAACGAAATACGCCATGTTCTTACTAATAAGTGGCAGCTTAGTGATAAGAACACATGCACACATAGAGGGTACTGACACATACTGAGGCCTACTTGAGCATGGAGGGTGGGAGGAGGGAGAGGATCAGGAAAAACAACTAATGGGTGTTTGGCTAAATACCTGGGTGATGAAATAATCTGTACAACAAACCCCCATGACACAAGTTTCCCTATATAATACTCTTGCACTTGTTCTCCTGAACTTAAAATATCAGTTTAAAAAGAAATTTCTCTTCTCTCTTTCTCACTCTGGTTTTCTGCACCTTAAATATGATAGTCATAGGTGTATCCTTTTTGGTATTTATTCTTTTTGCGGTTCTCTGAGATTCCTGGATATGTGGTTTGGTTTCTGTGTTTAATTTCAGAATATTCTGAATGATGATACTTCAAACATGTTTTTTCTACTCCTTTCTCTTTCTTGTCTTTTTCTGTGCCATACACATATATTATATCTTAATAACTGTCCCATGGTTCTTGGCTATTCTGTTTAACATGTTTTCATTCTTTTTTCTCCTTGCATTTTAGTTTGGGAAGCTTCTCTTGACATATCTCCAAGATTATTAATTGTTTCTTTTGATTGTCCGCTATGTTGCTGAGCACATCCATGTTTTTCATTTTTGTGTAAGTATTTTATTTTTTTCTAGCATTTTCTTTGGATTCTGTCTTAGAATTTCTACCCCCTTTGATTACATTATTCATCTGTCTTTGCATTTTTCACTTTGCTCATTAGAGTCTGTAGTATATTAATTGTAGTTATTTAAAATTTGCAGCCTGACAATTCCAAAATCTCTGCCTTGTTTTGTCTCTTCACATTGTGTTTTTTTCTTGTAGACAGCTGAACATGATGCATCAATAATAGGAACTCAAGTGTATAGGCCTTTAGTTTGAGGTTTTATGTTTTTCTGGCTATGAGGTAGACTAAATTTACTGTTTGTTGTAGCTGTTCATTGAGAGATTGCAAGTTCCTCTATTGTCTATTTTTTTTTTTTTTTGAGACGGAGTTTTGCTCTTGTTGCCCAGGCTGGAGTGCAATGGCATGATCTCGGCTCACCGCAACCTCTGCCTCCCGGGTTCAAGCGATTCTCCTGCCTCAGCCTCCTGAGTAGCTTGGATTACAGGCATGCGCCACCACCCTGGCTAATTTTGTATTTTTAGTAGAGACGGTTTCTCCATGTTGGTAAGGCTGGTCTTGAACTCCCGACCTCAGCTGATCCACCCACCTCGGCCTCCCAGAATGCTGGAATTACAGGAGTGAGTCACCGTGCTGGCCTCTATTGTCTATTTTTATAGCTTCTATTGTCTTGAGTTTCCCTAGAAACTCCTTGTAAAATAGAGTCTGAACTTTGCAATTCTTTCAACTGTAATTTGCTTTTATTATACAGGAGCCTTGTTGATGTAGTGGTAACGTGTAAAGGGAGGAAAAGCTTTCTGTAATCCTGTTCATCTGATACCCTGAGCTGTGCCCTTCACAAATACATAATTCTCAGTACGTTTTCTCACCTTAGATGAGACAGGAAGGGTAGAGGGGACTGGAGTTGGCTAAGTTCTGTTTCTCCAAGTCAGGTAAGACTCTGGTGCAGCTTTTTCCTTTGATGGTCTGGCCTTTATTGTGGAAAATGCTATTGGTTCATTTCAAAATTGCTATCTTTCAAACCTGAGCATATTTCAAAATAGTTACTTTTTTCCTTCCCATGGTCAAACGAGAGTTTTCCTCTGTTCTTCGCCATGAGAAGCTGGTAGGGCATCTGAAGGCAAAATCCATGAATGTATGAGGGCTGCCTTTAACCGAAACTTGAAACCTCCCAGGGGATTTTATCTCACAAGCGTGATCAGTGTTCAAGCTCCAACAGTTAATCAATTATCATTTAAGCATTCTTAGCTGTTCATGCCTCCAGCAGTTTCAAATCCTGGCAAACTGTGATTCTGTGTATTTGCCCCTCACTCCAGTTTTTGGGGCATGAGTTTTTTTCTGTAACTTCTATTCTCTTCTGGATCTCAGATAATTCGTTGATTTTCAGTTTGTACATCTTTTCTCTTGTTAGGACAGGAATGATAATTTACAAGCTCTATATGTCAGAGCACAAATCAGAAGTCTGTAATAATGCAGAATTGCGTTTTGAAAAAAAAAAAAAAAGCAGCTTTCCTGGCTCAATAGTTTGGATCAGTTTAAAGGGACTTATGAATGGAAGCATGAAGTCAGTTAAGAACCAGCAGTAGCTCCTATGGAAGATATGGTAGCCTGGAATTAAGTGGTAGCTGCGGAAATGGAGAGGTACATAAAGATTAGAGAATACTTTTGGAGGTAAAATTCACTTTGTAATAAACTGAAATGCATAATGAATTAGTATTATCTTTTATGTAATCTTAACAATAGCCCCATGAAATAGGTGTTACTACTTGGTTAAAAAAAAGTAAACTTTTAATGGCCAAAACCGCAATAACTTTTCCACCAACCTAATATTATTATCCCTAATTTATAAGTGAGAAATGAAGGCACAAAAGATTTTAAACTTGTGGGTGCGGTGGAGAACTTTGGTAGTCTGAGGAAACTCATGGACAGCTTCCCAGAATAGTCATTTTCAAAGGCATAAAATAAATTAAATTGGATTGAAAAGAAAACAATTACATTGAAGTATAAGTAACATCATTTAATAAAAATGTAAGATAACTATACCTCTTTATTAATGCATTAAATAAGGTGGGTGAAGTGGCCAATGACCAGTGTAATTTCAAGAGTGCTGACCATAGAATATATTCTAAGATGTCTATAACAACTGTCGTGTGATATAAAAATACATGATGTGTTTATTTGTGATAAAGTCACAAGGGCTAAATTTACTACTTAAACTTATTTTATATATGGATAAGGAAGAAAATACTAAATTCCTATTTAGTATTACTGAAATAAAATTAAGTAACCCAATATATCATAGATACACAAATATATAATCAAATTAAGACTAAACCAGTGTGCTTTCAAATAATGTGCACCTAATTTGGTTATTAAAAAGGGGGATACATTTTCATTGTGGGATAACTTCTAGGTAGAAAACTTTTATTCAGTCAGTGTTGCAACTTGTATTGTTTTTTCTCAAAATAACTGCACAGGAAAGAATGAAAATTTTGTGACAAAATCTTATTGTCTATGTAAATCTGGTTTCACATGATTCATTCATTGACTTAATATTTCTGTGTGTTCCAAGAAATATTATCTGAAGTGCTGGCTACTGTTAAGCATCCATTTATTCATTCCCTTATTTATTTTTTCAAAATATATAATTACTGCCCCCTAGGAGTATAACTATCCAGACTAATTCAATAAATCATTATAAGAGAACATTATTTACTTAATTCTAGTACTTTGTTTCTAAATCAGCATGTGTGTGTTTTGTGTTATTCAGATTTCTCAGTTCATTCATTTGCTATGCTTTGTCAATTTCAGTCTTTCTTCCCAAAGATAATTGGGTTTAGGTATTTAGTAGGTAATTTATAGGAATTAAGTGTATGAATGTATGAATATATGCATGCATACATCCATGAATATATATACATACGTAGATACGTAATCACATATGGGACATATACATACATGAAAGATATGAAACAAAACTTCTATTAAATATATTTAGTATTACTGGTACAATTTTAATGATCTTTGGATTTTTGATTTGAACTCAGTCGTGAACTGACCCAACTCATGCAAGGAATTTCTCATTAGAAATCATTCCTGTGTAATTTTCACAAGGGATATGATCTGAAAGGCATACCCCACTTCAGGCAATGTGGCCATAGAAATATAGGTAGGCACAGAATGTGTGGTGTAGAAAAGCAGCTCTTTTGAAACGAGGTTAGGGTAATATATTCATCATTTGTTTAATTTTGTTTGATTAGTATTTGTTAATTACTGACTTAATTATTATGTAGAATGAAATACGTTGGACATTTTACCTTAATATAAAAATGGCTTTATATATAATACTGCTATAAAATTAGGAATAATCTTTAAGAAGTTTTTCAAATATTGCTTGTTTTTATGGATAAAATAAGGAGGGAAAAATAATGAGCAGTGTGTTTTAGAATATCTTATAGGCAAAAACTGATATTTGGTTATTATTATTTGACCCATATTGAATGTCATTTAACTACTCACATAAGAGTACATATCTTACTGCTCATGGCCAGATTGAAGTGAGGATACAATGTCTTCTGATAATTTTAAAATTAAGCCTTTTCAGATGAGGCTTCACAAGATGGACATTACAGAAAACATTCATTTTGCCATGGTGAATAATATTATAGAACTCTTTCTACATGGTGATATCACATACTGAATGAATTATTCTATATATGGGAAAATTTATCTACATATTGTAAAGAAAAACTCTAGTCCTTAGTTATATATCAACAGTTATCTAAAAGAACAATTAATCCAAAACAATAAGGATAGCTGTGTGTTTGTTTTATTGCATTATATAACATTTCAAAAATCATTTCAAGTAATATAAATTAGTCTTTGCTTATATGCTAAGTGCTGTATTAAATGTGATAAAACTAAAAGTTGTAGAAGCCGTAGTACCCTTTCCATAAGAAGCTCTTGGCCTACGTTCATTTTTAATTCAGGATCTAAATACTGCCATGAAATAAGAAAAATATCCATATTATAGGGAGACAATTGAAATTGAAAGGCATGTATTTCCTAAATGCTGAAGTTCTCCATCAAATGTAGGATTTCTTTCTTAAGTTTTGATACAAGTTTTTCCTGTGGCTTGTAGTAATGGAAATAATAATAATATCCACGTCAGTAGCATGCAGTAGTGGTGGCAGCAGCAGTAAAGATAGCGTTTTTAGGAGTCCTGTAGCTGTTACTATTAATGGTACATGTTAGAGTACGGTTCCGGGTCTTGTTGTCATACATCCTAAATGGCAGAAATGAGTAAAGACTCTACTAATCATACCGTGGTGACATTTGAAGTTTTGCTGAATGTCAGCTCTGAGGTAAATTTTGAAGTAGTTAAAATTTTTCTTCCCTGTTCTTTTTGTACTCCATATCCGTTTATTTATTTTGTATTCCTCCTTTCAGGGTCCTCTGCTTTTGCCCACCAAGATTTATCCCAAATTAGGCGTATCCTTTGATGTCCTGAGTAGAAATTGGTATGAGCTTATGCTAGAGTTATGTCTTACACTGGCCAGAACTGTTAACACTCTGAGAGGCTAATATATTAATCGAAGGAATCTCTTTCATGGTGGAATTTTAGACTCTCCTCCCTAGAGTTCTTCCTTTCTCATGAATCTAAAATAGTCTTCCAGTTACAATCTATCATATTATAATGTTTTATTTTTTGCATCACACGTCTCATTATCCAAATTCTCTTCCTTATTTTTATAATATTTTGTCTGTGATTTATCCACTAGAAAGTAAGTTTTAATTCTAAGGACTTCATCTAATTCCATCATCATTTCCCCAAAGTCTAAAACAACCTGGCACCCTGGCACCTGTGAATTTCTCAAATGTATTTGGTAAATTAATGAATGAAAAAATAACACAGACAATGGAAATGCATTTTTGTTTTGTCACTGAAGTACACTACCTAAGGAAAAATAAAGTTATAAATGCAGAAGTTCATGTATGGCAGGGATGGACCAATAAAGACTAAAGGGACACTGAAAGGATTGCTAATGTAATTCAGACTTGTATTGGGTGCTTAATTGCCATTCCAACTCAAATCTTATGCTGAATTACAGCTCCCTGCTTGATATTCGTGTCCTTCTCTGTCTCCTGTCTTTTATAAAGTCTTTTAATTTTGATATAAAAGAAAACTATTGTATTATACTAATTAGTATACATTGTTCATGTTATTAAGTATGACACATGGAAAGGGACTTGATGTATTCAAAAACTTTGAAGCAGCAAAATTTCAGATGATGTAATGGAGGAAATAGTAAGCTTCACTTCAGAAGCTCTGTATACCAGGATATCAGAGTGCTGTTGAGACACTGATTGCTTCCCTTGGAGAAAGAGCCATTGACCTCTATGATCCTTCTACTTTGTTCTTTTTCCTCTCTATGAGGCTAGAAAGACATTTTCATGGAAGGACTATATTAACTTTTGTAGTAGCATGAAATACTTATTATGAGCAGTGAATATATTGATCCAAAGTCAGTATTTGGAGAAGGGTCTGTGTGAACTAGGAGTACAATAAGACTTCTTCAGTGTGAGAATGTTACCTCAAGCAAAGAACCAGTTTTCAATGTCATAATGAAATATTACAGTCATTTTCACAAAAAGGACAACAAAAATAATGAGATTAATGATATTCTATATTGTTCTGGAAATACTAGCCTATATAATAAGGCAATAAAAATAAATTATTATAATCAGTATCAGGGACATGATATAAATGTAAAAACTGTGCTTAAGATATAATTATTTATATCTATAAACGCCATGAAAATAGAATACAAAACTGTGAAAATTAATAAGAATTCAATACACTAGCAATAACTAGTAGAGAAATTTAACAGAAAACGATTTCACTTATAAAATAATAAGTACTAAATGATAAACTTCAAAAGAAACATGCAGGACCTATGTGAAGAAAAATGTTGAATTTTAGTGAGAAGTATAAAAGAAGTCTCAAGTAAATATGCGTTCTACTTTCCTGGATGAAAAAAACTAATGTTGAAGATCATACATTTTTCTCTAACTAATTTGTACATTTAATATTATACCGGGAAAATTGCACTGAGCTTTTAGGAAAGATGCTTAACAAAACAATACTGAAATTTAAAAAATAAATAAGAAAAAAAATTTATAACCTTACAAAATTTTGAAAGAAAGGTTTATAGAGTCTTTACTTCTCAGATATTAAAATTCAATAATATATTTTATGACTATTTGCTTCATGTGATAGCAAAATGCACACTATGGACACAGCAATATGAAGCAGTGGAAAAATACAAGATTACAATACTCTGGGGATAAATAATATGATAGGATTAGTAGCATGCTGCATGAGAGCTTGAAGAAGGAATATATTTAGAGATAATCATATTGGATTTGACGTACAAATGGACCAATGAAATAGACACCCAGAATTAATGTGAAAAAATTTAACTCAAGATAATTTGGCATTTCAAATAAGGTTGGAAAGAATAGATAATTTAATAAATGGTATAAGGACAAGTAAAATATTTTAGAAACAATTAAAGGGCAACCTCACATTTTATACAAAAATAAGATCTACACAATTAGTACTTAAATGTTCAAGTAAAAGAGATAATCCACATCAAGTTGCATTACAAGGAAACAAAAACTGTACTTATCAATTGGTATGTGTAAAAATTAGCATTGCATTGGGAGTACACAATTTGGCAATACATTTAGAAAAGGTTACAACTGCCATTCCCTAGATTATTGACTTCGTATGTATAGCAATATATACTTTTAAGAAAATCATGCAGGTACAAAAATTTTTGATATCAAGGCTATTCATTAAAGTTGTTAATATTTTTGGGGGCATAGTTTCTGTTTTATTTAAATATACCAACATGAAAACAGTGCATGCACCCAGCCATTGAAAGAACAAATATTCGTTTGTCTTTTTTTGACTGGTTTGTTTCATCTAACATAGTGTCCTCAAGGTTTATTTATGTTGTAGCATATGACAAGATTGCCTTCTTTCTTAAGGCCAAATAATATTTCATTGAATGTATGTACCACATTTTCTTTATCCATTCATCCATTGATGGACATTGGAGTTGCTTCTACCTCTTGGCTACTGTGAATAATGCTGCATTGAATCTCTTCAAGATCCTACTTTCAGTTCTTTTGTATGTATACCCAGAAGTAAGATTGGTGGATCATTCGGTAATTCTGTAAGCGAAATGCAGGTTTATTTGCTTGCTGCTTGAGGAGTCCAATTAACAAGAGCGAGGTCTGGTATAAAGAAAGAGACTTTTTATTCCAAAGCTAGCTGAGAGAAGAAGCAAGCGTTTCCTGCTTTAAGGGCACTGCTTTGATTTTGGAGCAGAGAGGGGGCACTTTTAAAGGGGTCTTATCATGAATGATACACAGGGGAGGAAGTGAGCAGGTGGAAGGTCCACATGCTAGCTTTTTGCCTTATCTACCACGCAGCTGAGTTGGCATTTTCATGGGCAGAAATCAGGTAGAGGTGGCTGAAAACTCTCCAGATGGGAGAGAGTTTTTTTTTTTTTTTTTTTATAGCAAGATTTTGAGTTGTAATGTTGTCTGTCGAGGCAGTCTCCTGGTGAGTGAGAGTTTTATAGTGGGCATACTTTGGGTTGTAAATTGACTGTTACCTCTTGAGGCAATCTCCTGGTGGGTGAGAGTTTTGCTCTGGAGCTTCTAAGCTCATAATTAGATGAACTTGTCCTATAGGAAGTGCCTGGTGAAGGGGAGGTTAAAGGTTATAATTGTATTTCTGAAGGAATAAGTAGGAAGTGGAGAACAAGAGGATGATGTTCCCCTTCCTCTGTCCATGTGTTCTCATTGTTCATTTCCCTCCTATGAGTGAGAACATGCGGTGTTTGGTTTTTTGTCCTTGTGATAGTTTGCTGAGAATGATGGTTTCCAGCTTCATCCATGTCCCTACAAAGGACATGAACTCATCATTTTTTATGGCTGCATAGTATTCCATGGTGTATATGTGCCACATTTTCTTTTTTTTTTTATTATTGTACTTTAAGTTTTAGGGTACATGTGCACAATGTGCAGGTTTGTTACATATGTATCCATGTGCCATGTTGGTGTACTGCACCCATTAACTTGTCATTTAGCATTAGGTGTATCTCCTAATGCTATCCCTCCCTGCTCCCCCCACCCCACAATAGTCCCCAGAGAGGACATTAGGAATTTTATAAAAATTCTCTATTTCTAATGAATGTATATAATCAAATGTATACTTGGATGTACATATAAAATATTGATGGATATTTATCAAAATGTAAAGCATGGTTCTCCCTGAAGTAAGATATTACTGAAGTGTTAGTGTAACTTTTATTTTTTCTTTATATTTATATTTTTTCAAATTTTCAGCATAAACACATATTACTGTCAGGAAGAGAATAATGTTTTAAGAAAGAAAATCTTAAAATCACAAACATGGATACAATATATGTAATATAACATTTTTTCTAAATGGTTATTTTGAATTAATTTTGCTTTTAGAATTTTTTCTCAGCACATATCCATGAAAGAATAAATTATAAAATGAATGAGTATGCTAAATCGTGAGAGCAGAATCATTAATTAAGAGGTAGTGTGATTTAAGAGATGGAAATGGAAAAGTGGCACCAATTAGGCTTTTTATAAGCATAAATGATATGTAATATATGCTTTCTAAATGTTTGATATTTGTTTTCAAAGAACATTGGCATGGTGTTTGAATTCAATATTCAGTGGTTCACTTTTAGTTAGATTAGGCCCTTTCCAGATGCCTTACAATTTATTTCAAAAAAGTGTAGAACAGTTAATGTTTTTTGTTTCATATAAGTTGTTAAAAAATTATTAACTGTATTTAATCAACATCCTATACCTAATTTAAGTAAATTGATTTTTATTGATGCTTTGTTTCTATTCCTATTTACCTTATTAATATAAACAAACAGCTCATATAATTTTGAGTTCTTACACTTAGGAAATTATTAGTCTTTGCTGTTATTTTATATAATCATTAGTACATATAAAATATGATCATATTGAGTAATATCTCAGATATCAACAGCGCATTAATCCTATTTATGACTTTCACTACAGGGGTCTAATTACAACAAATGCTATAAGGAATAATCTATCGGTTTTTTAATTGTATGGCACATGTTTTAGAAAATAGAGACCAAGATATTTCTTTTAATTTCCCAAAATATCACCTAACATTTAGAAAGCTGTATTACACTTTTTTTTTGAACCTCAAATAATATTAGTAGTTATTCTAGGAAATAGAATGGGAAATTGTCTACACTTCAATTTTCACCTTATCAAGTGACCAGTCCTGTGATAAAGGAAAAAGAGAAATATTAGGCAGATGTTACTTGAGATATCAAGTTATTTTGCCTATATTTCTATAGAGTTTGGGTAAATTATTCCATACTCAATTTTAAAAACTATTAATTTTAAAAAGGCAAATTTGATATTTCCAATTTTCATTGCATCTTCAGCCATTGCTATTGCTAGGCAATTCTTTAGTATACTCACTCTAGAGCCAAAAAATTATGTTTAGAACTATCATTTTGCTCATATGGCTTCTCTTTAAAGTATTTTTGCTTTTTATTTTTCCAGTGTTTAAATTCAATTTTGCTGTTGTATTATGTTTTGTACAGGATACATATATTACTTATCAAAACTTAATGAAAAGATAATGCTAACAATAGTTTTCAGTATATTTAGTATTATTTCACTTATGATAAACTATTGGTTTAAAATGTCTATAATTTGATACAGATACACATTTGAAATATAAAATTATATTCTCCTAACTCATTAAAACTATGTCTGGGATACTAAAATTGTAACTATTATTATTAGCATTAAAATATTTTTAATTTAAAAAATAATTAGATATCATTTTATAAATACTTGTGCTGAGTTTACCTTGCAATGATTTATGCATAATTTAGTAACAAAATATTTCAGATTATAAATTATACTTTTTGAAATTTTAAATTCTCTTAAATGGGATTTTTAAAAATATCAGTTTGCATTTCCACACAGAAATATTGTGATAAATAAATGTATAGTATTATGCTGTGCCATTAAATACTGTTGCCATAATTGCTGTGGAAAATATAAGAATTGAGGAGTACCGTATAATTTTAATTTATAAAGTTATTATATATCTCATTCGTTTTTTGCAAACGATTATTTTGGCTGAAAGGCCTTTTAATGTAAAGTAAATTATCATACCAGAATAATGACTATTTGAAAACCTCAAGAACTCTTAGTTTACACTGTCGTTTACACACACACACACACACACACACACACACGCACGCACACACACCCCTTCTCACCTAATCAAGACTATTTTGGAAAATCATCTTACAACTTCTTTCTCATTCGGAGTCTAAATCCTAAAGATGAATCATTAAACCAGCTTGTCTCTTTGCCATAGAGACTCTTTACATACTATGGGAATACATTTTAGAGCAAATAGAGTACAACCAGTACGTATGCCATATTAACATGTCCCTAAAATTCTGTGTAGAAAGAAAATATGGCTGTGGGGGTTTATTTTTTATCTGCTTTTTCTCACTGTCCACAAGGTTCTGAGATTTCTGGTGTGTTTACTTATTATGCCATAGTGAATTTGATTTTAGTCTTATGTGCTAATAAATTCATTTTATCTGTTTCTCATAGTGAAACTGCATAAAATCCAAAAATAAGCTATTTCCATTATAAACATACAGCTATCATTTCAAGTGGCACGCCAGGATTCTGGGAGGAAATTCCTAGAATAAACGACCCAAAGTTAAAAGACAAGCACACAGGATGGTAGCAAGGAAAGGATGGAGGAAAGAGGGAGAGCTGAGGAAGGAAAATAAAATAAAATAAAATAATAAAATAAAATAAAAACAGAAGGAAAAGCAGTAAGACATTTAATGTTCCATCTCCACGATGTATATTGCTATCCCAAAGAAAGAAATAGGATTTATCGGAGAAAAAAGCGAAGAGATTGTGGATATAAACTTATCCTCCTCATAAATCTAAAGAAAGAGAAAATTATAATTTCTAATAGGTATAGCTGAATAGCATGCTGGTAGAATTTAAGGAGGATAAAAGTTAAGTGAAAACACAGGAGAAAGAATAGGTTTGTCTGGGTTGTGAGACAAGAACATCAAAAGATGACACACCTCCATGTAACTACCTCTTAGGTCGCGAATTAGAGTATTGCCTGAACCCTAGTTACCCACCACATGCCCCTCCTCATTTGCAATACCTTCATTTACTCCCCAGAATTATTCTAAATTTTTTGATAATAATTTCCTTTCTTTTTATATTGTTGTAATACCTATGTATTCCTTAAACAATATAGTTTAGTCTGCCCATTTTTGTAGCGTTTTAAAAATAAATTGAAACCATATTCTCTGTGTCTTGCTTCCTTAACATTAGGCTTTTGATATTCATCTAGGTTGTTGTGTGTTACTATAGTTTGCTCATTTCCGCCGTTATTTATCCATTCTACAATTGAGGACATTTGGGTTCTTTACTGGATTAACTTTTGATTAAAAAAAATCTGTGTATGTTCTATGTGTTGGCTTTAACAACACGTACAATCTCAATAATTTCAAACACTATTGAGATAGCAATATTGCCCTTTTGTTTTTAGGTAAGAATAAAGTGCGAAAAATAAAACAAACTGAGTAATTTTATTGAGACCTTGCAACTTGCATAAAGCATTAAACTAACAGTAACAAATCATTATTTCTCTAACTTGTTCACTATTGGTGTTTGAAGGAGTCTAATAAATAAATCCTCTTTCCTCCTTCCCAAATTCTGAAGCAGTTGGGAAGATGAAAGCGTCAGAATGGAGCTCAGTTACTTTTTTATTACTGATAATAAGAGTGATACTGAAAAAGCTGTCTTAGATATATGGAAACAAGAAATTTCTTAATACTGAATCCCAGAATCAGGAAGAATTATTCAGCTTGATATTGGTAGTACCAGTAGACCATGGGCTTCCTCATTTGAGGGCTTGTCTGTGAAATATGACATGGGGAAACAGCACAGAATGTCTGATTTCTGATGGAAATGGACACAAAGAGATGATGCAAGGAAGACACTAGATTTTCTTTCTTTGCTTACTTTCTCATCCAATTCACCAAGAGGATTCACTCTTCTTTAATGTTACATCAATTGCTGTTTTTCACAAGGAAATATAAAACAAGGTGAAGGATACTTCTCCTCAAACTTCTACTCTATAGAAACACTAGAACCCTTGGATTACTGGGAAATAAATATGAGTAGCTGAGGAAATAATTTATATCAATTTCCCTAATTGTCTCAGTTTCCTCAGAGCAACTAGATATTTAATTCATTTTCCAGGAGAATTATTGGTTTCTCTGGTCAATAAACAATAGACATTTAGCAGACTTAGTACAACAGTTCTTCAGACATTCTCAGACAGGCCTGAGTGCTACCGTGCACACACCTTCAAATTAAACAGAAGGTTCTGTCATGAGAATTTATTAAACAAACTCACCCACCTGCTTCCATTTGGCTCATGCTTTTCATTCAATTTGATGTATCCTTGCCTAAGTTAAAGGTATCTAAATCCTATTAATACTTATCCTTCTATATGAATCTCAACTGCAATTCTTTATAGGAAGATTGTCCTAAATCACCTTAACTGGAGATCTTAGAAAATAAGGATCATCTAGTTCAGACACACGTCTGATGTGTGAGGCTTCTCTATGATTACACAACCAAATATCCTCTTTTATTTACTTTCCTTCCTCCGGAAGAAGTCCATTCCTCTTTTGGATGCTTTTGATTTTCAAAGAGTTATTTCTTAATTTTAGTCAAAGTTTGACTTCCTATAGTTTACATGTATTGGTTCTGTCTTTGGAGATACACAGAACACATTCACTCCTACTTTCAAATGATATTGCCTCAAGTGTTTAAAGATAGTTATCACAGTCCCTTTTCTTCTTTTTAAGAGTTTTTCAGTTTCATTGGGGTATAACTGATAATTAGAAATTACACACACGTGCATATATATGTAATTTATATATATTTAAATAAATAAGAGAGTATATCTTAAGTGTCAGTGTTCTCACCAAAATAATTTTTCTAAAGCTAACTATATAAGGTGATGGAAGTTTAACTAGCTTGATTGTGGTGATCATTTCACAATGTGTGCATACATCAAAGCATCAAGCTGTATACCTTAAAATGTATATATTTAATATGTATTTATATATTTATATTTAAAATATATGTATTTATATATTTATATTTAAAATATATATATTTATATTTTTATATTTAAAATATATGTATTATACCTTAAAAAAATATATATATTTTAAATATAACTTAAATATATATTTTTAAAATATATATATTTTTAAGGTATACAGCTTCATATATATAACAGATTTATATATAATTTTTATATATTATATAATATATAAAAATTATATATATTTAAGGTATACAGCTTGATGCTTTGATATATGCATACATTGTGAAATGATCACCACAATCAAGCTAGTTAAACTTCCATTACTTACATAGTTAACTTTAGAAAAATTATTTTGGTGAGAATGCTTACACTTAAGATTGACCCTATTAGCAAATTTCAAGTACACAATACAGTATTACTAACTATAGTCACTATGCTATGCTACACATTAGAGCTTCAGAATTGATTAATCTTGCATAACTGAAACTTTATGTCCTTTGATTAACATCTCCTAATTTCCTTCCATACCCCCAAAGCCTGGCAACCACCATTCTCCTCTCTGTTTTATGGGTTTGACTATTTTAGAATCCACATGTCAGTAAGACAGATCATGCAGTGTTTGTCTTTCTGTGTCTGGCTGAGTCCATTTAGTATAACGTCCTTCAAGTTCATCTGTGTTGTTGCAAATGGCAGGATTTCATTTTTTTTAAGGCTGAATAATATTCATATATGTATCAAATATTTTCTTCATCCACTCATCTTCATGGCCCATTTTCCGAGTTAAATATTCCTAGTTCTTTTCATTTTGCCTTCCTTGACTTTTTTCTATTTCTATAACAATTCTTTTATCTGAACATGCTGCACTCTATACCTTAATATGATTCCGAGAGATAAGGTGTAAATACTCTGGTTGTGAACTGAAAAGTACAAGGTAATTCCTCTTTTGAATTTCCGTAACATTTCCTGAACCCATACTAATATTTATTAATGTCTTCACTGTCTCTCTTTTCTCTTCCATAAACTTCTTAATATAAAATCCAGTTCCTTTTCAATTTTGTGTCACCTACAATGTAAGTGCATATAAATAAATTAGTGTTCAATGAATATCACAAATCAAAGGTGTAGTAGGCTGTGCAGTGTCGCTCAGATATGTGCATGTCCTGATCCTGACACCCGTGAACATGTTGCTTTACATTGCAAAAGGGACTTCACAAATGCAATTAAGTTCAGCATCTTGAGATGGGGGGATTATTCTGGATTATCTGGGTAGGGCCAGTGTCATCATGAAAGAGAGAAGGAAATGTGACAATGGAAGCAAACGCCAGACTTATTCAGGGCCGTGAGCCAAGGAATGCTGGCAGACTCTAATCGCTGGAAAAGGCAAGGAAACAGATTTTCCCATTCCAGAAGGAATGCATCCCTGTGACCCATTTTAAACAGCTGACATTCAGAACTGTTAAATAAGAAATCTGTGTTGTTTTAAGCCATTAAATTTGTGATAATTTTTTACAAGAGCAAGAGAAAACCAATACAGAATGGAACGATAAATAATTAACTTTAAACATATTAAATTGAATATTGTTCTAAAATAATACCTTTAAGAAGTATTTCTTCCATGGATTAATAAAACACACAATAATCAAGGTGACCTATACTATACACATGTTGTTATATAATTTTGCTTATAACAAACAGAAACCAAGATTTTAAAATATCAGAAAGTATATAAATGTTTTAGGCGGCATTTTCTTTGCTTTATTTTTTAAGAGCATTTTATCCAAAATATTTTCATTTTGCAGTAGTGAATAAGCAAAATATGAGCAATGGTGAAACTCTAGAGTTCATCATTCTTATGTG
This sequence comes from Nomascus leucogenys, assembly GCF_006542625.1. Taxonomy (NCBI): domain Eukaryota; kingdom Metazoa; phylum Chordata; class Mammalia; order Primates; family Hylobatidae; genus Nomascus; species Nomascus leucogenys. The sequence continues at coordinate 104,724,316 of NC_044381.1, read as the reverse complement.
TTAATTGAAAAATAAGTGCAAACAAACCGAAACTAAAATCACCAAGGTTTTATGTTAAAAATAACTACATTAACAGATTATTGTAATTCTGGAAACCTTTTCACTAATCAGTTTCTCTGGATATACAGACAAAAAGGGACGTGTGAATTTTCTCTAAGCTCATGAAATTCCTCCTGGAGTAATAACTTCTCATTTGTAGTCTGAGTGCTTCATTCAGTGCACCATTTGTCAAATCTGACACAAGATATGAAATCTACTAGCTTTACACAAGGAACTAAAGTCAAGAGGAAGCTCCATTCACTAACAGTCTATTATGGAGCCAACGTCTATAAAATTCCTTTAATTTGCTCGTATTCGCAATTGGATTACACTGGAAAATCGATCAAGATTTTATTCTCTAATTTATAGTTCACATTTTGCTACACGTTGTATTCAACCATTTCCTTACTGTATGAGAAAATATTCACACAAGATTTTATAGTGATGTGGAATTAATTTCAAAGTAGATAATCTATATACAGTGAATGGCAAAGATTTACCAGTGATTTTCATATGTTTATGTTTATGCCTGCTCCTGCTTTAACTTAGCAATTGGTTCCAAACTTGACCATCTGTTAATCGGGAAGGAAAAAACGAAAGAATAATCTGGATAATTCAAAACCACTTAGATGTAATATACGAAATTGTGTTGAGATACATAAGTAAAATCACATTCTTAGAAGATGGTTGTAGCCTAAGATATACTCTGTGACTTAAATGTATCAAGTTCTCACAGGAAAGATTTGTATCAAACATTACAGTGCAGTAATGTTGAAGACTGGAGCTGTGGAATGGACCACGTAATTACATCCAAAAAATACACGAGGCAATTTTTGGGCAAGTAGAATCCAACATTTACTTTAATTTGAAATGTTCAAATATATGAAATTACTAAAAGCTTTAAAGCCAAAGAGGTATGGGTTTAACCATTTGTAAATTGTGTGAGTTTCAGCAAATTCTTTAGCCTCTGGCTATCACATCTATCTCATTTTATCATAACACATGGACCACATAAGAGCAGGACTTTTGTCTGTGTTGTTCAGCTCTCCACTTGCCGTGGCTAGCACAGCAAAAGCAGTAAGTCTTCATTAATTATTGTTGAATAAATGAATAAACTAGTGATCAGCATATAGCTCACTTAGAAGATAGTCATTAATACTAGATTTATAACTTCCTTAATTTTCCCTGATTAAGTTGCATTCTGTCTTCAGAAATATCTGGTATCAGAGATAAGCACTTGAATTACCGTGATATTTGCCCCTATTTCCTACATTTCTGTGCATGTGAATATAAAGGATGTGTATGTGCTTATATGTATTAAAGTAACATGAAGTGCTATCATTTGTTAGCTGTGACATTTGAAAGATTTAACACCACAGCCTTTCTCTACACCTTCACACTCTTCTCCATTCTCCCAGGGGTTGGAGAGATGATGTTTATAAATTACACCCACCTTCTTTCTTCACAATTTAATATATGGGCTACATTGAACCGCAAGAGAAGATAGGAAAAAGATTATGGCTCTATACCCAGAAGGAAGAAGAACCTGTTTGGTGAACAACAAGCTATTGTCTATCACAGTCTGCCCTTGTGGTCACCAATTACCTATTCATTTCTCCTCCCACACATACTGACACAAAACTCACTTCTTTCCCAAGTAAAACAATATGAAGCCTCATCGAGTCACAGCATTGAGAAAAATTCCAGAATATGACATGCCATTCTTCGTAAGAGGTCATGCAGTCGAGATGTACTTCTGTAAAGTCTAATGACTTATTAAGTAGGAGATAAATTATCTCTTTCCCCGACACACAATATTAAATAGTGGAACAGGAATAGGAAAATTGCAATAAACACTTCTACTCAGAAAGGAGAAGGAGAAACCCAAAGTAGTCCCTGGTCTCTATCAATTGTGATATTCTGCTAGGCCGGTGATAGAATTTGGATGTGCCGCTCTGGTGGTGAACTGTGACCTCCAGTGTTTGAAGTGGGCCACGTGGGAGTTGTTTGGGTCTTGTGGGCAGATCCCTCATGAATGGCCTCCTGCCATCCCCATGGTAATGAGTGAGTTCTTGCTCTGGTTGTTAATGAGAAGGCTGGTTGTTTAAAGGATCCTGGTGCCTCCTCCTATTAACCCCTCTCTCACATGTGGCATGCCTGCTCCCCATTCACCTTGTACCAGGAGTAAAATCCTTTTGAGAACCTCACCAGAAGCAGATGCTGGTGCCATGCTTCTTAAACAGTCTGTGGAACCGGGAGCCAAAATTAACTTCTTTTCTTTATAAATTATCCTGTCTCCGGTATTCCTTCATAGTAACACAAAACAGTGACTAATACATCAGGCACTTTGCAGTTTCCTCTGCTGGGGCTAGTGAGAGTTCCTCATTATACTACAGCTCCGACCTCCGACAGCCTCTTCCTTGCTCATTGTTCTCCATGTACCTATTGGAATAGGTTTTAGAGGATGTACTTAGCTGAAAGTATCCCAGCATCCACAACTGGTTTTCTATTTAAACAACTTTGAGGGTTTGGGAGTTTTACTGAATTTCAAACAGTGCAAGATGTTTGCTCTGGGTGTGTGTGTGTGTGTGTGTGCGCGCTTATGTACATGTTACAATTCCCTCAACTATTTGTAATTAGCTTCTGATCTGTTCCAATGCATTTGCATGTGCCAGTAACTGCACCTAGATTTTTTCCTTGACACAATTGTCTTTGCTTTATCACTCAGATTCCTTGCCCTGATGTTATTTTTCTCATTTAATGGGTTAATTTGAGGGAATTGGGTACAGTACTTCAGGGGAATATCATACTCTTAGCTGATCTTTCCTGTATTGCAGAGTTTCTTTGTTCCATGGAGAAGTTCTACTGTGTGATATTGTAGCTCAAAACTTCTTTCATTTTATATTCTTACTACTTCGGTATCAGTAGCAGTTGGCCGTTTCAAGCCTGCATGGCGTCTGCTCTATCAACTCTTACTAATAGCTTTGATCTCTGAAAACCAGGCAATTTTGCTTAAACATACCTATTTCTTGAAATATATTACCAAACACAGAAAGTAAAAGCCACACATCACCCTTTGACTATTTCCGACCACTGTTCCTTGGTCTGTGGTGTCAGTGGGCTGGGCTCAGTGAACTCAATGTTTTGCACCCCATAATGTGGATCTCCCTCTTTATAACTTACCATATCAGCATCTTTGTGGTTTGAATTTATAAATTTGTGTTAGTCAAGGCAATACCATGAAAGATAACTTCAAAATCTCAGTGTCATAACACAACAAAACTTTATTTCTTGTGCAGATAAAGTCAAATCTGTGGAAGGAAGGGTGAACGGGGCTGAGTTACCCTTGTTCTTTTCCTACTGTGAGTCTGCCCTGCTCTTTATTTTTGGAGTTCTCTTTAACAGCAGAATATGGTGAGAGGAGAGAGAAGGGAGGATCATGAAGATGATTATTACGGCCAAGCCTAGAGACATTTACATTACCTACTCCCACATTCAATAGTCAAAGGCCACCTGGACACACCTAGCTGCAAAGTAAGCTGGGAAAGTTTATTTAGCTGTGTATTCAGAAAATGGAAACTGGCTTTGCAGATAACTAGCAATTTTCTGCCACCACAGCATATGTGTAACATGCGTTTCTTTACTGCTAAAAGCTATTTGAGGTCTGACAAGATGGGGCACTGTGATAAGTTGTGACCATATGGCTCTCAGTTTAATAACAATTTTTCAAAGTCTGTAGAATAAAAATACAGTCATTATCAGAGTAAAGAAAAACTTAAAATATCAAATTTCAGCTCTAAATTCTAACATCAACTGGAGTAGAAAAAGTTATATTCTTACTTTGTTTCAAATTTCACTCTGAAACAATTTATTACTATTAGTTCTGGAATATCCTTTGCTATCGACAATCTGTGATAGCAAAGAATAAGAAAAACGTCTACTTTTGTGCTGTTGGCTTGATCTGTAATAATTTGATTCAGGAGTTTCTTTAAGAAGTATCTTTTGGTGGTGGCTAATTTTGGCAAGGAAAAATAACTTAACATTAATGACACTAACGTTTCCCATATCAATGTCAAATGGAAAGTGTTCCATGCAATAAGTTAATTTATTCTGCAATTTCAAGATGTGGTTATCTAGTTCCCATTCACCCTGAAAGCTCTTTAATATGGTTTATACTGAAAGGCAGACAATCTTAGAGATTTGTTTGTATTACTGACATGTCTTTTGGAAATCAAATGTTAAAATTTCTTAAGCCCCAATGCTTAAGTTCCACAATATGCATCCAAACAACAAATTTTATATACATGCTTATATATTTGAAAGAATAATCCTGTTTTTTTTTAAAAAAAAAAAAAGAAAGAAAATAAAGTTTTAGGACATCTTTGCTGTTACTACTGACCACTTTTGGGTACAGTTCAGATGATATTCAATATGAAGGAAAAGATGAGCAAGAGCTCATATTTTCAAAACAAAACTGTCAAATCTCCAATATAAGTCTAGCATAAAATAAGTAGTTTATTGTATTAAATCACAAAAAATTTTGCCTTCTTTCACTTATTAAGGAGCAATTGGTAGTAGATTTCTCCTCTCACTGTATACAGCTATAATCGTTTTTCTAAAAATATGAAACAGTAGTTTTCAATTATGGGGTAATAATCATTGCCCAACTGTGATTCATGAGAGAAGGGAAGTATATGAGAGAAACTTACAAATGTGAATTTTCTACTGAGAAGGAATTTCTTATTCTGACATGGAGGGAGAGCCTAGAAAGTCTTGATGAGGTGAAGAACAGAAATCCAATTATAAAGAAGCTAAGAAGGCTGGAATTTGCAAAGCAACGTACTACAGACACAAGAACTGTAACTGAGAAAAAGCTTCAGAAATTTGCATGAAGTCCCTTGTGAGTCTTCCCTTAAGTACTAATCTGGACAAAGATAAGGGGAAACTCGATGAGGTCAAAGAAAGAACTATTGCCAGGGGACTATAAACTAAACAATTTCCTAAGCTTACGTGGGCATAGGAGATGTTCAGATTTTCACCAGCCAGAGTGGAGAGATATGTTGGATACTTGGAGATATTAATAAAACCCCAAGAAAATCATGCTTCAGTAGGAGGTGTCAATTAGCCTATGGTGAAAGCTATTTTGACCCACCCAAACAAGCTAATCTAAAAGTAACTACCTCCAAAACTAGCTTCAAAACTACTTAAAAGAAGCAGAAAATATAACTCATCGCTAGCCAATAAAAACAGACATAAACATGACAGACGGTAGCTTGGAAACTTAGCTAGATGGTCACACCTAAATTTAGGGATTATTTGTGTCAGTTGATTTACTAGAAGTATATGTTTTATCTATCTTTTTCATTTCACTTTTAATTGGTGGTTGGCTCTTGTAAAATTTAGTATTTCATGGTTATAATGTGCCAAATTAAATAAATTGTAATGTTTACAGTCTAAACCATAATAAAATATAAAATAATATATGCTTTTGTGCAGATATATTTCTCAGGAAAAAAATTTTTGAATTCATTAGTTAAAATTTGTTTTTCCTATCAATAAATTCCAGGTTGTATATTTCTGTATTAAAGATGATATTTTTGACATGGGAAATTACCATGTATTTTAAAAGAAAAAAATTAATAAAGAAAAAACAATTTTAAATAGCAATTAAATTCTAATATTAGCAGTCAGGGGTCTGCAAAGCAAGAGCTCTTGACCACAATAGGCCCACTGTCCGTTTTTGTAAATAAGTTTTATTAGAGCACAGCCATCCCCATGCCTTTACGTATTGTCTGTGGCTGTTTTGTCATTATAATGGCAGGGATGAGAGATTGTATCAAAGCCCAAAAGCCTAAACTTTTTGCTATTTTGACCTTTACAGAAAAATTTGCTGAACCCTTTTCTAGATTACAATAAAAACTTTCAAGTTTGATTAACTATGTTTTCACTGTACGTATTTATTATTCACTTAGTCTCAGACCATGGTTTGTGCTACATGAAAATGCATAACAAGTTAAAATTTTAAGTATAATATGAAAAATTATAAAGATTCTTTATTAAGAAAATGAGTGATAACATGAAATTTTTAATGTTTCTCAAATACAAAGGGAAAATCAAACCACAATCAAGGCATTTCAAGTAATTATTTAGTACCAGAACCAGTAATAAATAATGTTGTTATATTTTACATTTAAGGTAACGGCAATGTAAAAATAATAATTAAGCAAATTTCAGATTTGTCTTTATAGTTTCAAGTAATGTAAGTGAAAATGTAGCACTACTGTAAGATTTGACATTTGCACAAGAACATATCACATATCAAAAAATGAAGTTGAACTTACTCTTCTTAGCATGTGAAGAATTCAATGTGTTCACTAGCTGAAACCAGTTTCACAGAAGGTGAAAACATTTTTATTTTTATGAACTTAAGAGTATACTTCAATTTAAAAGTATTATAGATTAAAGGAACTATATATTGTAATAAATTATTTTGTAATCAGAAAATTATATTTGACACAGAGGTTTGTATAGAATTATTATGACATTACTTTCATTTTCCTTATGCTTAAAGCATTACTTCAATACTTTAAAGTGAAACATATATGAATTGAAAAGAAATTATACTGACTTTACAGCAGTTGGAAAGTGTTATTCCCTGATTGTTGTCCTGTAAGCGGAGGTAAGGATCCCAGTCCTCTTTTACACTAACCCTGCCTGTCAAGGCCTCAACTCATGGTTCCTAATATTCCCAGTCACATTTACCTAAGAGCCTAGCCACATAGTTCATCTCTGAGGCAGATAGCTAGTTAAAGTTAGATTCATGTAAATAAAACAATTGGACCTCCCATTGCTTTTGCAGGGGTGAAAGTAGTGTGACATTAGACTCAGGAGTAGGAATGGGTTTCAGCTTGCATAATCACAAACGTAAGTCTGACCAAAAAATACATATTAACATTAATTTCCTCTGAGAAAAAGTCAAATGTTTTTAAACTCATATAAATAATACCTCTCAACAAAAGTCATATAAAATTCTCTCTGCTGCTATTAAAATAAATAAGTAATCAAAGGGTATAAAGTTTTAGTTAGGATAAATGAATCTTGGAGATCTACTGTACAGACTGGTGGCTGTAGTTAATAATCGTGTACTATGTACTTGAAAAATGGCAAGTGAGCATTCTTCAGTGTTCTCACCACATATAAAAAAAGTACGTAAGGTGGTATACATGCTAATTAGTTGTAAATCATTCCACACAGTATGCGTGTAAACATTGGAGGCAATGTAAAACATCATGTTGTACACTGTAAATATATATAATTTTCATGTCTCAATTATACCTTAATAAAGCTGGAGGAAAGTTTCTCAAAAGTACTGAATATTTTAAAATTAATTAATTTTCCACCGTTGAAAATGAGTACTGTGGGTACTCCCCATATTTAATTCAGTAACTAATGATTCTTGCTATTAATCTATCAGCTGAACAAATGGATATAAATCTGCTAATAATCTGCATAAATCTTACTACCTACAATAAAGTATTATATATTAGGGACCTTATTGAAGAGATTAGTTTTTTTGATATTAGTGTTTCTAGAACTGGTTAAGAAGGGTATTCTAGAAAGTCAACTATAATTTGCACACACCGTCTTACACTGGTATAATTATTTACAAAAGGCATTTAGGTGTTTGACTCATGTCTATGTCTTATGGCTCAGTTGCTGTATTTTTAATACAAATTTAGGAATGATTTTTCCTAAGTAATTATTGCTTCTAGTAAATGCATAAAAAACCCACTGATGAATTTGCTAGGATTAATGGTTATAAACAGGTTTATTTCTCAACACATTATTATTTAAAAACATGACATTGAAAAATGAACAGCATGGCCAGGTGCAGTGGCTTACGCCTGTAATCCCAGCGCTTTGGGAGACGAAGGTGGGCAGATGACCTGAGGTCAGGAGTTCGAGATGAGCCTGGCCAACGTGGTGAAACCCCGTCTCTACAAAAATACAAAACTTAGCTGAGCATGATGGCGGGTGTCTGTAATCCCAGCCACTGGGGAGGCTGGCGGGGGAGAATCACTTGAACGCGGGAGATGGAGGTTGCAGTGACTCGAGATCGCGCCATTGCACTCCAGCCTGGGTGACAGAGCGAGGCTCCATTTCAAAAAAAAATGAACGGAACCATTACAAAAATTATTACATGAATTCCATGCAAAGTATTCAGTTATTAGAAGACCACAGACTGCTGGAACATTGATGTGATTTGCACACAGTAAATGAATTTCATAGAAACATAGACACATAAGTGCAATTCATATACACATACATTCCCTTAGATGCTAGGAAAGAGAACAGAATCAACACTTGTTCTAAAATTGGATGTCACATTAATTCAAGTATCACTTATCACTTTCCAGATACAGTCAGATAATTTTAAGCAATGTGTAATAGTAATGGTTTGAGTTCGTATATAATTTTCTTGAAGGAATCTTTTTCAAGTACTATATTTGCACATTTTTCCTAACATCATTTTGAAGTATTTCAGGTCAAAATCTGTTTCAGAAAGTAATGTTATACTAAAAATTTATAGGTTAAAAATTTAAACCTTAATAATGGTCCACTTTCCAAGAAGTTTAACAACAATCAAGAGGGGAAAAAATATGTAAATTTTGTTGCAGTAGAATTTAATTTCCACTATTTGTTATTGAGAACAAAGAGTGCATGTTCACTCGCCCAGGCCCTTTTCAGTTCTAAAGAAATGTAAAAAGATAATAAAAGTCTTGGAAAAACTAGCCTTTTTCTTGTGTATGGATGAGTTGCTTAGTCCTGTGTATCACTGTTGTTCTCGTATTGACATAGTAATGATAATAGATTTCTTTTTTAAAAATAATGAACTTATTTAGATTCTAATTCTATAACAAATCTCCCACCACTTTTAAAATAACACAAGTTAGCTAGAGAAACTTGCAAAGTATAACTTAGCTACTTAGATTTAGAACAAAAATATCTATGAAATCAAATATCTGGTGAAGGTTCTAGACCTGGACCTTAGGAATATCAATGTCAATTTTAATTTTCTAGTTACTTGAAAATATTACACCTGAAAATATATTAGATATAACATTGAGCATTACAGAAAGAATGCAAGACTAAAAATAATTTTTGGTTTCCACTCAGCCATTAATCATTTCAGGTGATCTTGTACAATCCCAGTAGAGTCCATCTTTTTTCATATGAGATAAGAATTTGATGAATGTAAAAGTCTGTAAATTATATGACAGTATGAAATTCAATTCATATCCTTAATAAAATTGTATGAATGAAAACATTTGTTCTATAAATGTCCATTGTGTACTTTGTCCCCAAGAATGTAACTTTCTTTTTTTTTTTTTTCTTTGAGATAGAGTCTCGCTGTGTCACCCAGGCTGGAGTGCAGTGGCGCAATTTCGGCTCACTGCAAGCTCCGCCTCCCGGGTTCATGCCATTCTCCTGCCTCAGCCTCCCGAGTAGCTGGGACTACAGGTGCCCCACCACTGCGCCCGGCTAATTTTTTGTATTTTTGTTAGAGATGGGGTTTCACCGTGTTAGCCAGGATGGTCTCGATCTCCTGACCTCGTGATCCGCCTGTCTCGGCCTCCCAAAGTGCTGGGATTACAGGCGTGAGCCGCCACACCTGGTCAAGAATGTAACTTTCCAAGAACCAGTTCATTTTTCTAATAACAAATGTCTTCCTAAGTGTTAGTAAACAATAAATGATATATCTAATATTATAGATTTTGGTAGTATTTTGATTAAAATAATCCACAATAAAAAATCAATATTTGTTCTATAATCCTCACATGTAAGTAAATAATGTAAAAGTATTTTTTAAAATAGGAAGTAGATTATCTTACATAAACAAGCAGATTGTTTTTCGAAGTCGAAACCAAACAAGAATAATCCTTTATCTGCTAAATGGTAAAATGGCATAGGCAGTGGGAGATTTTCTCAGTTCGTTTGGGCTGCCATATCAAAACACCATAAATTGTGTGGCTTGTAAATAACAGAAATTTATTTCTCTCAGTTCTGGAGGCTGGAAGTCCTAGAACAGTACCAGCAGATCTCCCTAGTTTAATTAGATCAGAAAGAAAACCAAATGCCACATGTTCTCACTGATAAGTGGGAACTAAATGATGAGAAAACATGGACACATAGAGGGGAACAACACACACTGGGGCCTTTGCAGGATGGGTGTTGGGATGAGGGAGAGGATCAGGAAAAATAACTAATGCCTACTAGGCATAATAGCTGGGTGATGAAATAATCTATACAACAAACCGCATGGCACAAGTTTACGTATGGAACAAACCTGCACTTATGCCCCTGAACTTAAAATGAAAGTTTAAAAAGAAAAGTACCCACAGATTCAGTGTTTGGTGAGGGCCCTCTTCCTAGTTCATAGACAACCGTCTTTCTGCCGTGTCCTCAAATGGGAAAAGAGAAAGGCATCCAGTCTCATTAAGGAGGGCTCTACCTCATAACCTATTCACCTCCCAAAGGCTCCACCTCCCAATATCATCAACTTGGGGGTTAGGATTTCGACATGTGTATTCTGGGGTGACAAATATTCAGTCCATAGTGGCAGAAAACTTTCATGTTCTCAACATAATAAAGATAATCTCAACATACTTGTTTTGAAAGCATCAAACTGGCGTTCATTTTCCTAATATTTAGCATTCAGGACTTTACTATTGAGAATTAAAATGCAACTGCTACATTAGTCCTGTCAAAACCACCAAAGACTGTAACTGCATATACTAAAAGTATAAAAACCTAAAACATAGAAATCATTTCCTTTTTTCCTGTAGTGTTGGGTTAGTCACATAAACCAACATACATGAAACCAACACTACATAAAAATAAGTCATATAAACCAACACTACATAACATACATCCTTAGTTAAAGCATTTTCTGAGCAAGAATATTTTTACAAGACAGGTGAAAACACCTGTGGATATAATAGAATTGCTTACTCAAAAGTGCTAATTTAAAAAACCTAAGCAATAGTGTTCCTTACATCCAGAAGAAAAATGCCATTTTCCACAAATCAATTTTATCTGTAATATTTTGATAATTTCCAGGAAAACATAAGGGTGAAAGGATGAGGCGAAAACCATCCTGTTGGCACCTGTAAGCTCTTTATTTGATGTTTTTGTATTGGGAAAGCTAAATGTCTGTTCTACACCTCCTCCAAAATAATACGAGAAACCAAAAAGTACCTTTTACTTGAAGAAATGGAGGACAAATGGCTTCAAGAGAGCTACTAACATACGGTCAGAGCTTCATGTTTGGAGCTCAGCCTCTGGAGTCAGACAGTCCTGGGTTCAAAAAAACAGTTTTTCCATTTACTACTTTGTGACCTGGGGGAATTAAGTTATTTATTCATAAATGTACTCATCTATAAAATAAGGAAAAACGTTGCTGGGAAGATTAAATGAGATAATAGAATATGCACTGTACATGCCTTTAAGTGCTTGGTGTTATTATTAACAATAATACTGATATAGGTATCCATCCAGTAAGGAAAATCATCTTGATACTGGGCAAGCAGCCGCAGCAGCAGCAAACAAGGCTAAAATATACATTTCGGTGTCAGGAGTACCATTTTCCTCTGTCTACTCAGATATTCCAGTTTCACAAGAAAAGAAAGTCAAACAGAGGGAATAAAAATGACTAATGAGTGTTGTCACTTTTATATACATGAACTATCTGGTATTACTAGAAGTCATGTGTGATGGAGGAGGTGATATGATGGGGAAATACAGTTCCCTTAAAGCAGTGCACCATCACTTGAATGTGACCTTGATACCATCAAATAATTTTTTGCGAAGTAGTTTCAGAGGCACTGGACTTGTAAGAAAACTGGAGGCCGTGCTACCACTAGAGGTTTGTAGGTTGGCTGCAATGTTTACAAGTGTGGTCCTTCTGGAAGTGTTGATGATAAAGAGGAAATGGCAGACCTGACTGTAATGATGTTATGTGTCAACCTGACTGGATTAAGAGATACCCAGACTGCTATTAAAATATTAATTCTTGCTGTGTCTGTGAGAGTGTTTCTGGAAAAGATTGACATTTAAATCAGCAAACTGAATAAAGAAGATTCACCCTCACCAGTGTGGGTGGGCATTATCCAGTCTCTCGAGAGCCCTGATTAAAAAAAAAAATAAAGTAGAGAAAAGGAGAATTTGCTCTTTTCTGAAGCTGAGACATTCATCTTCTCCTGTCCTTAGCTCCAAATTCTGGGGCCTTTAGAGTCTGGAACTTACACCAACACCCCACCCCTCTATACCCCAAGTTTTAGGCCTTCTGGCTTACACTAAGAGTTACGCCATTGGCTCTCCCAGTTCTTAAGTCTTCAGATTTAGATTGAACTACACCATTGGCCTTTACCTTATGAACAGTATATTGTGGAACTTCTCATCCTCCATTATCATGTGAGCGAGCCAGTTCTCACAGTAAATCACCTCTTATATATCCTACTGGTTCTGTTTCTCTAGAGAACTCTGACTAATACGCTGGTCGTATGCCAAAATTTCATATTCTGAATTGCAGAAGGAAGACAGTACCCTGAGAATCTGGAAGTCTACCTGTCTGAAGGGGGACTGAATATGAGTAAAGAAGAGAATATCTAAGACACTTACAATTTCTAAGATTTGCCTGCTCAAAAACTGAATCCCAGTCCCCTTACCTTGACCTGTATTTAAGGCTCCCTGTATTCTGGTATTCCGTATCTTTTCGAGTTTTGTTTCCTCTACTTTGCCTATATTACAGCCACCTGAGCTAATTTTGGTCCCTATCTATGCATTTTTACTTATGTTCTCTCTGCCATCAGAAAATGCCTTCTCACAATGCTGTATGTTCAAATCCTACCCAGGAATGAAGACTTAGATTAACTTTCACCTTTTCTATGATCTCTTTCTCTTCCTATTTTCTTTCTTCTCTTTGTGTAGTGGCCCAGAAGTTATCTGGCAGGAACAATTTATGTCATTCTTTAATTCCATTTTCCCCGCCTTGCTTAAGGTACTTTATACCTCTTATTTGTTAAACTCCTTGAAGTCCATTTTTGAAGCATATAAATTGGTAAATTGATAGGTAAAAGAAAGAGAAGATAAATTATTTGGAGAGATCAAAAATGCTCCATGGGGTAGCTGGATTTTGACCCAGGCAGTGAATAATGAAGATACTTTGGACTAATTGAAAGGAAAGAGAAGGTTGGTCCAAGTGACATGAATAGAGTCAGTAAAGCAAATAAATAAGGCCAAGAACAGGAAAATAGTTCAAGAAACACGGAGTACTGGCTGGAAAGCTGTGAGATATAACATCAAAATAAGAATTTAGCGCTAGATCCTGCTCTTCGGTAACAGGGCTGTGTATCTGGTTCATCTTTCTTTACCCACTGTTTTGCAAACTGTTACTTTGTGTTATCTGCTCTCAGCATCTATTTTTCCATAATTCTTCCCTTTTTTGGTACATCCATGATCCATCTAAGAGCGATTTTCTAAAACATAAATCTGATCATGCCCTTCTTCTGTGTCAAATTCATTATTCTTTGTTTAATGTTTCATTATATCAATTTAAATCCGAAGTCCTAAGCAGGGTGCACATTACGTTATTAGTTCATACGTGATTTTCCAGCTTTTTTAGAGTTTTCCAAACTACTTGCTTTAGACACCTTGCTTTTGAACAGTTTCTTCAAACTTCCCTAACATATTTACCGTGTAAATTATATTGATTGTTTAGATTTTAATTGTTGCTTTTTATCTTTATTAAGGATTTCCTGACACCTTTAACCAATTAATCTAAGAGGCATTAAGTGCTCTGACCTCTCTGCCTTTAACATCCCGCATATCCATCTATCATTAAACTGTTAACACATTTTCGTACTTGTTTACTTAATGTTTTTGTCTTCAGTATAACAATAAATTGGTTGACATAGTGTTTATTTTTGATGTTTTAACACGGCACAGAGAAAAGTTTCAATACAATAATAAATATTTGTAGAATAAAAAATAATTCATAAAATTAACATGATATAAACTGATTTTGAGGGAGATTTCTCTGGCAGGAGAAACTGGAGGCCAGAAGCCCAGTTATAGTAGAAAGTCTGGGCAAATTGCACTAGCTAACTATTCCTTATGTAATTTTCAGGAGCTGATCAGCATTGTTAAATATCATAATTATGAGGCAATAAGAGGAAGGGAAATATTGAAAGATTAAGTGACTTACTGTGGGTCTCATGAATTGACATTAAAGTAGTTATTTCTTATAGCTAATTCAAGGGCAATGAAAGAAACATTCCAAAAGCCATTTGAAAAAGATCATGTGCTTTCACTTTGATATACATGAGTATAAAAATTTAACATGTTATTGGCATTTATATGTGGGAGATAGGCAATCTCCTTCGAGGTTCATCAGTCCCACAAAGTGCACAGGTGAGGTCAAACGAACATTATTAAAAATAATGCAAATGACAGCACTTAGAACTTGAGCATTTGGGCATATAACCACAAGGATGATATACCAAACTCCTTGCTACCTGATGGAAACCTACCCGTTCATACAGAATGATTACTGAAATGATTTTAACCTTTTAAAATATCTCACATTCAAATAGTGGCCTACCACTACAAATCAGTGGAAATACTGGATTATATCTTTCTTTATCAGATATATGACAGCATGATGTTCAAGTGACATACTAAAATCTTGGTGACAGATTCAAAAATGGCTTTTGAGTGGGATGTAACCGAGGTAGCAATTGATAACATTACCAATAGTCTATCTACTCAGTCAACACAGAATATTTGAAAACATATCACTGCTATTTTCCCAGACATTTAAGAGGATTTTCTAAGTGTAAACTAGAAAAATATTAGACCATGTGCTATTTGCTCTAACTAAATGAAGTTGAATTGGCCAAACATATCCCTACTGGATTTCAGAATTGCTACTATCAGAAAATGGGGTATTGTTGGTTTTTATAGCTCACTTTAATTAAAAATCTATCCAGTTTCTACTAAAATAGATGATGAAACAATAATAAATAAAACATTTTCTGTTCTATGGGAGCTTACTTTAGAGAAGATAAGTATGATACGATACAGTAAACATAGAATGCGGCTAATTTTCTGGTTTAGTCAACTAAAATGCAAAAAAGATTTTCTGTTGAAACTATTAACGTAAGGCTTTTTCTATTATGCTTCTATTTTATTAAAACAATGGAACACTGAAAGAGATAAACAAAAGATATATTTTTGGTAATATCAAGAGAAAAATCAAACAAGTAGACATTTTGAGTGCGTTTTTTCAAGACTCATGAAATCATATCCAATTGCATTTGACTAGATTTAGAATTGCAATAATCATTGTCATAATGATGGTAAAGAAAAAAACATCAAAAAACTTGGCTCACTTACAGAGTGTCACAATGTAATAAGCCCTTATTCTGAGTGGACAGCCTACAATACTTGCTTTTTCTCCTAGTCACGTAGCACTATTAAGAGTCTAGGGTGAAATGTACAGAGGAAAAAAAATGCATCATATTGTTTTTGTTCCTATGGTTGTTCCCTGATTTCTACACTTACAGGGGTGCTTTCAATGTATAGCAGATACTTTTTCAGCCCTGTTCTTTGTTAACTTTCATTGTGTAATTGACATGCTGGGTTTAGTTAAATGTTCCTATAATAGATAGTACAGTTTAATTTTCAACTCTCTCGATCTGTTGTATAGAAAAAAAACCAAAATTTCTATGTATAGAGTATGATACCTTCTATACTATCACCCTCATGGCTTTAAATGCACTGCAGTATCTCAAAAGAATAAAATTTTTGCAGTCTCAGGATTCCTGAAAACCTGTAGCAGATACTTCTTTTCCCAAGTCTAGTCCTCCACTGCTTCTTCCTTGCTGTGCCATGAGCTCAGGGAGGTAACTTCTCCTCAGCCTTACCTTGACTAATCACAGCCAATCATGGTTGTCTTGCTCCTATTGCTAACTCATCAGTTTAGTCATGGTATGTCACATAATTCTGGCCAACGCAATACAAAGGTAGCTCTTTTATAGAGTTTCTTATAGATTTTCCTTGCACTTAAATGAAATTCGATATAAGACAATTCCTTTTGAACTCTGAACATGGTGATGAAGTGATGTTAGAATTGTGAAACACAATAATTTTGCTCATGATGTATAACCAATCATGATGAGGAAGATGAGACAAATAGGATTCATCTTCCTATTTCTGAAATTAGCTCTGTATCCACCTTTTTCCCTGCATTAACTTTTTTGACTGATCATGCACTATACATTTGAGAAAATTTACTTGATATGAACAGAATTAAACTTTTTATATCATAAAGAAATTATTTCACAGATATCACGATTACTATTCACTTAACTCCTGAATCTTCACAGAATTACATTCTCTTGACTTAAGGAGAGATCTATATTGAAATAGTCTACATTTTGACTATGCAGCTTTTTGCAGCAACATAACTAGAATACAGTTCTTAAAATTTGATTATCTACTTTTACCCTCGATGAGACTTCCTGTGAAAATAAAGTTCTTATATTTAAAGGAAATCCTTTAGATTTATCCTGTATTTATTTTTTTATTTTACTGTTCAGAGAAGGGGCAAAATTGATCGTCATATTTTAAATAGGTTTGCATATTAGGATCATAATTGAATTACTTTTCTGCTTATATTACTGAATGATAACTAGTACAAAATAAATTATTACTATTATTCCCTATGTATGATTGGTACTTTAAAAAATAATTATGTTCTAAATATGTGCAGAATCAAAAGCTAGAAAATTACTCTTCTGCACACCTCTATATCCACAATGAAAATTACACAGATCACCTCAGCTTTACTAAGATATCTACACAAGAAGGAGGAAATCCTTTTAATTTGAGGACATTTATAAATTCACTCTAATTTGCAATGCCTTATATTGTATTCCTATATTGAAAATACCTCACAAGGAAAATTCTTCAGGAACTGAAAAACAACTTTAGCAAAATTTTTAATACCATTAGAACATAATTATCTTTTTAAAAATTATTACATGTACTAGAAAGAAAGAATTATACTGGTCATTATAAAACAAACAAACAAAAAATCAATGTCTCCCAATTATGTTCATTCAAGTTCCTATGGGGAAAATGTAATTACAATTCAGACTTTTCTATCTAAATACAAAGTAGTTTCCTTACTCTTCTTTCAGAATATGCAGTATTCAAGTGAAGTTATGTTAGTACATTTTCTAACTTTATTGTAGACTTTAGAAACTCTGAATTTGCTGCATTGGATTTTTTTTTTTTTTTTTTTTTGCCTATTCAGTTTTAGCTTTTACTTAATTTGCCATTATAGACCTAACTTTTGAGGGATAATTTTTATATACAGTATAATATACTGTTTTTTTCTAGTAAAAACTTTATTTTCTTAGTGAAAAATGCATGCTCTCATTTCGTTGAATTTTAAGAGAAGTAATTTTCTGTCTTTAGTTGCATATTATTCTCTGGTGCATATGAATGTCTTCACATTGTTAAAGAGCAAATTATATTCCAAACATATATAATTAAAATTTTGTTAAATAGTTTCTCTGCAGGTGGGGTACAAGAGTAAAAGCTGCAAGAATTCCCAATAATTTTTTCTCTAATGCCTTTAAAGTAAATATACTACAAATGTATTGTACTGTGGAACTTTAAGTTAGGATGAGTAAACTAACGCTAAGGAACAAAAACTACTCAAAAGTAAACAGCTGCGATGCAAATCTTTGCTTGAAGATAAAAATTGTAAGTCTTGTGGAAAATGTTTACAAGAAAGGCTAAATAAAATAGAGACACAGAATAAAAATGTAAGAATACATTGACTAGAGAATAATATTTTAGATATCAATTTTTTTCAGATTTGTTTCATGTGTGACCAAATTTCAATGTGGTTTAGCTACCGAATGATTGCACAGTGGGCTAAAATGGACGATTACATACTGGAAATTTGCATGGCTGCTATCATCCAAATATACAGCCTGTGGGTAACATTACTACCACACCTCGTGGTTAGAAATAAATGAGTGAACTAAGTCTCCCTTCTAGTTCATTTAAACAATTAGTGTGATATAAAGAAAGGCACTGGCTATGGCCTCAGTGTTTATTTCTCCAACTTGGATCTTATGTTTTTCAACTGGTGGATATTTTCTTTTGCTTACTTTATTATTATTATTATTATTATTATACTTTAGGTTTTAGGGCACATGTGCACAATGTGCAGGGCTGTTACATATGTATCCATGTACCATGTTGGTGTGCTGCACCCATTAACTCGTCATTTAGCATTAGGTATATCTCCTAATGCTGTCCCTCCCCCCTCCTCCAACCCCACAACAGTCCCCGGAGTGTGAACTTCCCCTTCCTGTGTCCATGAGTTCTCATTGTTCAGTTCCCACCTATGAGTGACAACATGCGGTGTTTGGTTTTTTGTCCTTGCGATAGTTTACTGAGAATAATGGTTTCCAGTTTCATCCATGTCCCTAAAAAGGACATGAACTCATCATTTTTTATGGCTGCATAGTATTCCATGGTGTATATGTGCCACATTTTCTTAATCCAGTCTATCGTTGTTGGACATTTGGGTTGGTTCCAACTCTTTGCTATTGTGAATAGTGCTGCAGTAAACATACGCGTGCATGTGTCTTTATAGCAGCATGATTTATAATCCTTTGGGTATATACCCAGTAATGGGATGGCTGGGTCAAATGGTATTTCTAGTTCTAGATCCCTGAGGAATCGCCACACTGACTTCCACAATGGTTGAACTAGTCCCACCAACAGTGCAAAAGTGTTCCTATTTCTCCACATCCTCTCCAGCACCTGTTGTTTCCTGATTTTTTAATGATGGCCATTCTAACTGGTGTAAGATGGTATCTCATTGTGGTTTTGATTTGCATTTCTCTGATGGCCAGTGATGATGAGCATTTTTTCATGTGCTTTTTTGGCTGCATAAATGTCTTCTTTTGAGAAGTGTCTGTTCATGTCCTTCACCCACTTTTTGATGGGGTTGTTTGTTTTTTTCTTGTAAATTTGTTTGAGTTCATTGTAGATTCTGGATATTAGCCCTTTGTCAGATGAGTAGGTTGCGAAAATTTTCTCCCATTTTGTAGGTTGCCTGTTCACTGTGATGGTAGTTTCTTTTGCTGTGCAGAAGCTCTTTAGTTTAATTAGATCCCATCTGTCAATTTTGGCTTTTGTTGCCATTGCTTTTGGTGTTTCAGACATGAAGTCCTTGCCCATGCCTATGTCCTGAATGCTATTGCCTAGGTTTTCTTCTAGGGTTTTTATGGTTTTAGGTCTAACATGTAAGTCTTTAATCCACCTTGAATTAATTTTTGTATAAGGTGTAAGGAAGGGATCCAGTTTCAGCTTTCTACATATGGCTAGCCAGTTTTCCCAGCACCATTTATTAAATAGGGAATCCTTATCCCATTGCTTGTTTTTGTCAGGTTTGTCAAAGATCAGATAGTTGTAGATATGTGGCATTATTTCTGAGGGCTCTGTTCTGTTCCATTGATCTATGTCTCTGTTTTGGTACCAGTACCATGCTGTTTTGGTTACTGTAGCCTTGTAGTATAGTTTGAAGTCAGGTAGCATGATGCCTCCAGCTTTGTTGTTTTGGCTTAGGATTGACTTGGCGATGTGGGCTCTTTTTTGGTTCCATATGGACTTTAAAGTATTTTTTTCCAATTCTGTGAAGAAAGTCATTGGTAGCTTGATGGGGATGGCATTGAATCTATAAATCACCTCGGGCAGTATGGCCATTTTCACAATATTGATTATTCCAACCCATGAGCATGGAATGTTCTTCCATTTGTTTGTATCCTCTTTTATTTCATTGAGCAGTGGTTTGTAGTTCTCCTTGAAGAGGTCCTTCACATCCCTTGTAAGTTGGATTCCTAGGTATTTTATTCTCTTTGAAGCAATTGTGAATGGGAGTTCACTCATGATTTGGCTCTCTGTTTGTCTGTGATTGGTGTACAAGAATGCTTGTGATTTTTGTACATTGATTTTGTATCCTGAGACTTTGCTGAAGTTGCTTATCAGCTTAAGGAGATTTGGGGTGAGACAATGGGGTTTTCTAGATATACAATCATGTCATCTGCAAACAGGGACAATTTGACTTCCTCTTTTCCTAATTGAATACCCTTTATTTCCTTCTCCTGCCTGATTGCCCTGGCCAGAACTTCCAGCACTATGTTGAACAGGAGTGGTGAGAGAGGGCATCCCTGTCTTGTGCCAGTTTTCAAAGGGAATGCTTCCAGTTTTTGCCCATTCAGTATGATATTGGCTGTGGGTTTGTCATAGATAGCTCTTATTATTTTGAGATACGTCCCATCAATACCTAATTTATTGAGAGTTTTTAGCATGAAGGGTTGTTGAATTTTGTCAAAGGCCTTTTCGGCATCTATTGAGATAATCATGTAATCATGTGGTTTTTGTCTTTGGTTCTGTTTATATGCTGGACTACATTTATTGATTTGCATATGTTGAAGCAGCCTTGCATCCCAGGGATGAAGCCCACTTGATCATGGTGGATAAGCTTTTTGATGTGCTGCTGGATTCAGTTTGCCAGTACTTTATTGAGGATTTTTGCACCAGTGTTCATCAAGGATGTTGGTCTGAAATTCTGTTTTTTGGTTGTGTCTCTGCCAGGCTTTGGTATCAGGATGATGCTGGCCTCATGAAATGTGTTAGGGAGGATTCCCTCTTTTTCTGTCGATTGGAATAGTTTCAGAAGGAATGGTACCAGTTCCTCCTTGTACCTCTGGTAGAATTCGGCTGTGAATCCATCAGGTCCTGGACTCTTTTTGGTTGGTAAGCTATTGATTATTGCCACAATTTCAGAGCCTGTTATTGGTCTATTCAGAGATTCAACTTCTTCCTGGTTTAGTCTTGGGAGGGTGTATTTGTTGAGAAATTTATCCATTTATTCTAGATTTTCTAATTTCTTTGTGTAGAGGTGTTTGTAGTATTCTCTGATGGTAGACTGTATTTCTGTGGGATTGGTGGTGATATCCCCTTTATCATTTCTTATTGCATCTATTTGATTCTTCTCTCTTTTCTTCTTTATTAGTCTTGCTAGCGGTCTATCAATTTTTTGATCTTTTCAAAAAACCAGCTCCTGGATTCATTAATTTTTTGAAGGGTTTTTTTGTCTCTATTACCTTCAATTCTGCTTTGATTTTAGTTATTTCTAGCCTTCTACTAGGTTTTGAATGTGTTTACTCTTGCTTTTCTAGTTCTTTTAATTGTGATGTTAGGGTGTCAATTTTGGATCTTTCCTGCTTTCTCTTGTGGGAATTTAGTGCTATAAATTTCCCTGTACACACTGCTTTGAACGTGTCCCAGAGATTCTGGTATGTTGTGTCTTTGTTCTCATTGGTTTCAAAGAACATCTTTATATCTGCCTTCATTTCGTTATGTACCCAGTAATCATTCAGGAGCAGGTTGTTCAGTTTCCATGTAGTTGAGTGGTTTTCAGTGAGTTTCTTAATCCTGAGTTCTAGTTTGATTGTACTGTGGTCTGAGAGACAGTTTGTTACAATTTCTGTTTTTTACATTTGCTGAGGAGAGCTTTACTTCCAACTATGTGGTCAATTTTGGAATAGGTGTGGTGTGGTGCTGAAAAAAATGTATATTCTGTTGATTTGGGGTGGAGAGTTCTGTATATGTCTATTAGGTCCGCTTGGTGCAGAGCTGAGTTCAGTTCCTGGGTATCCTTGTTAACTTTCTGTCTCGTTGATCTGTCTAATGTTGACAGTGGGGTGTTAAAATCTCCCATTATTATTGTGTGGCAGTCTAACTCTCTTTGTAAGTCACTCAGGACTTGCTTTATGAATCTGGGTGCTCCTGTATTGGGTGCATATATATTTAGGATAGTTAGCTCTTCTTGTTGAATTGATCCCTTTACCATTATGTAATGGCCTTCTTTGTCTCTTTTGATCTTTATTGGTTTAAAGTCTATTTTATCAGAAACTTGGATTGCAACCCCTGCCTTTTTTTTGTTTTCCATTTGCTTGGTAGATCTTCCTCCATCCCTTTATTTTGAGTCTATGTGTGTCTCTGCATGCGAGATGGGTTTCCTGAATACAGCACACTGATGGGTCTTGACTCCTTATCCAATTTGCCAGTCTGTGTCTTTTAATTGGCGCATTTAGCCCATTTAAATTTAAAGCTAATATTGTTATATGTGAATTTGATCCTGTCATTATGATGTTAGCTGGTTATTTTGCTCGTTAGTTGATGCAGTTTCTTCCTAGCCTCGATGGTCTTTACAATTTGGCCTGTTTTTGCAGTGGCTGGTACCGGTTGTTCCATGTTTAGTGCTTCCTTCAGGAGCTCTTTTAGGGCAGGCCTGGTGGTGACAAAATCTCTCAGCATTTGCTTTTCTGTAAAGTATTTTATTTCTCCTTCACTTATGAAGCTTAGTTTGGCTGGATACGAAATTCTGGGTTGAAAATTCTTTTCTGTAAGAATGTTGAATATCGGCCCCCACTCACTTTTGGCTTGTAGAGTTTCTGCTGAGAGATCAGCTGTTAGTCTGATGGGCTTCCCTTTGTGGGTAACCCGACCTTTCTCTCTGGCTGCCCTTAACATTTTTTCCTTCATTTCAACTTTGGTGAATCTGACAATTATGTGTCTTGGAGTTCCTCTTCTCGAGGAGTATCTTTGTGGCGTTCTCTGTATTTCCTAAATCTGAATGTTGGCCTGCCTTGCTAGATTGGGGAAGTTCTCCTGGATAATATCTTGCAGAGTGTTTTCCAACTTGGTTCCATTCTCCCTGTCACTTTCAGGTACACCAATCAGACGTAGCTTTGGTCTTTTCACATAGTCCCATATTTCTTGGAGGCTTTGTTCGTTTCTTTTTATTCTTTTTTCTCTAAATTTCCCTTCTCGCTTCATTTCATTCATTTCATCTTCCATCACTGATACCCTTTCTTCCAGTTGATTGTATTGGCTACTGAGGCTTCTGTATTCTTCACATAGTTCTGGAAACTTGGCTTTCAGCTCCATCAGCTCCTTTAAGCACTTCTCTGCATTGGTCATTTTAGTTGTACATTTGTCTAATTTTTTTTCAAAGTTTTTAACTTCTTTGCCATTGGTTTGAATTTCCTCCTATAGCTCAGAGTAGTTTGATCGTCTGAAGCCTTCTTCTCTCAACTCATCAAAGTCATTCTCCATCCAGCTTTGTTCCATTGCTGGTGAGGAGCTGCATTCCTTTGGAGGAGGAGAGGTGCTCTGCTTTTTAGAGTGTCCAGTTTTTCTGCTCTGTTTTCTCCCCATCCTTGTAGTTTTTTCTACTTTTGGTCTTTGATGATGATGTACAGATGGGTTTTTGGTGTGGGTGTCCTTTCTGTTTGTTAGTTTTCCTTCTAGCAGACAGGACCCTCAGCTGCAGGTCTGTTGGAGTTTGCTAGAGGTCCACTCCAGACCCTGTTTGCCTAGGTGTCAGCAGCGATGGCTGCAGAACAGTGGATTTTCGTGAACCGCAAATTCAGCTGTCTGATCATTCCTCTGGAAGTTTTGTCTCAGAGGAGTACCCGACCAAGTGAGGTATCAGTCTGTCCCTACTGGGGGGTGCCTCCCAGTTAGGCTGCTCGGGGGGCAGGGACCCACTTGAGGAGGCAGTCTGCCCATTCTCAGATCTCCAACTGTGTGCTGAGAGAACCACTACTCTCTTCAAAGCTGTCAGACAGGGACATTTAAGTCTGCAGAGGTTCCTGCTGACTTTTTGTTTGTCTGTGCCCTGCCCCCAGAGTTGGAGCCTACAGAGGCAGGCAGGCCTCCTTGAGCGTGGTGGGCTCCACCCAGTTCGAGCTTCCTGGCTGCTTTGTTTACCTAAGCAAGCCTGGGCAATGGTGGGCGCCCCTCCCCCAGCCTCGCTGCTGCCTTGCAGTTTGATCTCAGACTGCTGTGCTAGCAATCAGCGAGACTCCGTGGGCATAGGACCCTCCGAGCTGGGTGCGGGACACAATCTCCTGGTGTGCCGTTTTCCAAGCCTGTTGGAAAAGCGCAGTATTAGGGTGGGAGTGACCCGATTTTCCAGGTGCCATCTGTCACCCCTTTCTTTGACTAGGAAAGGAAACTCCCTGACCCCTCGCACTTCCTGAGTGAGGCAATGCCTCGCCCTGCTTCAGCTGGGCTCGCGCACGGTGCGCTGCACTTACTGTCCTGCACCCAGAGTTTGGCACTCTCTAGTGCGATGAACCCGGTACCTCAGATGGAAATGCAGAAATCACCTGTCTTCTGTGTGGCTCACGCTGGGAGCTGTAGACCAGAGCTGTTCCTATTCGGCCATCTTTGCTCCACAACTGCGCGTCTCTTCTCTTGCTTACTTTCATCTCTGACTAGATCCCTAAGGGTAGAGAATACCACCAAAATATTACAAATTCTCCATATTACTTAGGAACCCTTCATAACAGAACTGTAAAATATATTAAATATCTTGATCTCCCAAGCCATTTGCCATTGGTGAAAAACATAAAAATTAATTAACTGGTCCAAATAATACAGCTTCATTAAAAAGTACTAATTAATATATTGGAAAGACACAAAAACCTCTAAAATTATTGAGTATTATGGTAGATGATGCAGTTAAAACGGGACAAATAGCATGTTTGTAAATTTTGGCATATGAGTTTATCATTTTCCCTTTATTCAAAAGAGGATGTTAAGAGTAATGCAAAGGCCGTATATATTTTTTTAAGACAAATATATTTCCATGTCAGCTCCATGCCCGTTGTGTTGACTTCAATTATGGTTATAACGTCTGTTTTCTTTACCTAGATACAGCTGAATCTAGAAGATCATTTCTGTATTTTAAAAATTCTGATATAATAGTTTTATCTTTGCATTGTAGACTTTGGACATAATTACTGGAATTGTTACTAAATGCCAGAGTTTCAGCCTAGGTCCAGTTGCTCACTGCACGGAAAGCCAATCACTGAGATGATGAGTATTGCCAAGGAAGAAAGGGTTTACTGTGGGTAACATCAGCTTAACTGTCAAACCTGACCCTTTCCTAAATGACTAAAGTTGGGGGTTTACTTAGCAGAGCAGGGAATTAGGAAAGATTAAAGAAGAGGAGTTGGTCAACAGGCAGCGGGTGCATCTCATTGTCCAGAAACGGTGATCCAGAAAGTTTAAATTCCTCTATACTAGCTGGGAGGCTTGATGGTAGGTTTACTGATAAAGGAAGTCATATAAGACGAGTCTTAGTTTCTCAAGCTTCAGTTGTATGCGAAAATTGGGTTGGTTTCATACTAAATGAAATCCTACTTATGCTTCCTTCAATTATGTCCAAATACCAGGAAATATTCTCGGAGGCTTAGTTTGAGTATTTAATTCCATACTTCTCTGTGGGTAGATATTTTTTCATTTAACAAACAATTATTGATCTCCTGCTCTGTTCCAGGAGTTGGAATAAGAACTATTTTAGTGGGGAAAAAATGTCCTCTTCCCAGAATTATCTCCCAGTCAGAAGGCATACACATTAGAAGAAAAGTTACAGGAGAATGAAGAAAGTTCTTTTGAACAGTTAAAAAAAAAAATGCACAAGTTGTGCCTGGAAGACTCATAAATGACATTACTGATAGAACAGACTTAAAGGAATTTTCTAGGTAGAGAGAGTCCAGAGCATTCTAGATGGAAGAAATCAGATCTTGTAATTATAGTATATACCTCCTCTACGGCCAGTTCCAGACCTGTGTCGTCATATAACTGCCATTCTTCAGTTAACATGCTTGATAATTTTTTCCTAATATTTCAAAGCTTACCTCTATGAAGTCATGCTTTGGTTTACACTCTACCCTCCACCTCATCTGCTGCATCATAAAATTTGTTCCATAGCTTTATTATAGTTCTTATTACATTATACTGTAACTTATGTTTGGGTGTTTGTCCCCGCATTCTAATACTTATCCCTACTAACAAAGCACCCAATTTAGATCCTGTGTTATAGTAGAAAGCCTGTGGGCAGTAAATGGATAAATTAATACATAAGTGAATTATGTTAGACTCCAGAGAAAGAAGGAAAAATAGTCACCTGCAAAAATGCAACGTAAACCTAGAAGAGAAAGAAACATCTTTCTCTAAAGCAAGCGGGAAGGATTCAGAAACCATTCTTTAACAACAGCAATAACAACAACAAAAAGAAGTAGCAAAAGTGTCCTTCTCCACAATGCTGTTTTATATTCCTTAATTAGGAGGCACATTCATTGCCTCAGTGTGAAAAGGCAAGGAGCTGAGGCAGTTGTATAGTGGCAAAGTAAGAACTGCTGAGCAGAAATATGAGCTTAGCAGAAGTTGAAACATGAATTAGCTGTAGCTCTATTCTTCATGATTGGATATTTTACTCCATTAATGCTTGAAAATCAACTAATTCATTCATTTATTCAAGAATGTTAATGAGAACTTATCATGGTAACAAAATATTTTAGCTAGTAGAGTATGTTAGTTAAATATTACATAAATTTTAAACAAAAACTAAGTGCTATCAAAGACACTCATTATCCTAAATTTTCTGTTGGGAGTCAGGAATTGGGACTGGCAAACCTCTGGCTGTGTTTGTATGGCTCAGATTCACCGCTGTGGTTGCAGTCAGGATACTGATAGGGTTTGGAGAAATTATTTCCAAAATGTTTCTGTCTGTGCTAAAGGAAAACTTCCCCTTCACCCTCTGAAGATTTGCTGAAAATCACTGACAAGAGGCAGATTAATAAAAGAAAAGGCATACAAATGTATTTGGTCATAGTTATATGTGGCACGAGAGCCTTCAGAATGAAGATCTGAAAATAGAGGAGAAATTGTTCACTTTTATACTTAGGTTCAACCAAGTATGGCCAGCCATGTAGACACATGATTGAACAAAAAGAATATGATCCAAAGCTAATAGACTGAGTGCGGAAACCCATCAAGGCCTGTCTGTCTAGAAACTTCTTGGCCTCTCTGAGCATGCGTTCCTTCCTTCTGGGTATAGGGTAGAACGCTCTGGAATTGGGGTCTCATAACCTACGCTCAAAAAAGAAGATCAGATAATTCTTGTGTGGCTAGTTTTACACAGAAAGGCTGAAGGAAAGTTAGAGTAATATTTGTAAGTTTTATGGCTGGCTTTGGGGAAAAGGGGGTCTGGTTTCTATGACCTGCCTTGGGGAAGATGGATTCTAATTTACATGGCTAGGCTTAGGGGAGAATGCGGCTCAGAGGCAGGAGGGAAGAAGAAGGCCAGAGAAAATCTTTTGCTTCTGAGGCCTTACTTTGGGGGTATTGTTTTCTGAGTCCCAGCAGCTCCCATATATGGCTTTGGCAAGATGCCTCAGTTCCTTACCACATGGCCTTTCCATAGGCTGCTCAAGTGTTCCCACAATAAGGCAACTAATTTCTCCCACAGCAAACTACAACAGAGAAAGAGAGAGAGAGGGAGAGAGAGAGAGAGTACAAGCAAAAAGTTGAAGTTCGTTTTGTGATGTTGTCTCAGATGTCCCACAGTATGTACTATAAGCTGAATGTTGTGTACCCCAAAATTCATCTGTTAAAACCTAATCACTAATGTGATGGTATTTGGAAGTGGGATCTTTGGGAGGTGATTAGGTCATGAGGGTACAGCCCTCATGAATTTATCACAGCCCAATGGGTTCACCATGCCTGCTACCTATAAAGAGCAAATTTATCAAGACAGGGGAGTTGCAATGGAGAAAAAGTAATTCATGCAGCGCTGGCTGTGCGGGAGACTGGAGTTTTATTATTACTCAAATAAGCCTCCGGAACAGTTAGAGATTGGAATTTTTAAAGATAATTTGGCAGGCAGGGGCTTGGGAAGAGGGGAGTGCTGATTGGTCAGGTTGGAGATGGAATCATAGTGGGTCAAAGTGAGGTTTTCTTGCCGTCTTCTGTTCCTGGGTAGGATGGCAAAAATGGTTGAGACAGATTACTGGTCTGGGTGGTGTCAACTGATCCATCCAGTGCAGGGTCTGCAAAATATCTCAAGCACTGATCTTAGGTTTTACAATACTGATGTTATCCCCAGGAGCAATTTGGGGAGGTTCAGACTCTTGGAACCACAAGTTGCATGACCCCTAAACCATAATTTCTAAACTTGTAGCTAATTTGTTAGTCCTGCAAAAGCAGACTGATCTCAGGCAAGAAGGAGGTCTTTTTGGGGGAAAGGCTATCATCAATTTTATTTTAGAGTCAAACCGTGAACTGAATTCCTTCCCAAAGTTAGTTCAGTCTATGCCCAGCAATGAACAAGGACAGCTTTTAGGTTCGAGGTGAGATGGAGTCAGTTAGGTCTGATCTTTCACTTTCATAATTTCCTCAGTTATAATTTTTGCAAAGGCAGTTTCAAATGGGATCATTTTTATAAAAGGGACCCCAGAGTGATCCCACACCCCTTCTGCCATGTTCAGTTACAATGAAAAGATGGCCATAACTATTAACCAGGAAGCAGGACCTTACCAGGCACTGAATCTTCCTGTTCCTTTATCTTGTATTTCCCAACCTCTGGAACTGTAGAAATAAGTTTCTGTTGTTTAGGTGCCACGCATTCTGATTCTTTATTGTAGCAACCTGCATGAACTAAGATGCTATCATTTACACTTTCCTTTTTTATTCATTGGAGCCAAGTTATTATGTCCAGTTCACACTCAAAAGTAAGCGAATTAAGCTCCATTTTTTGAAGGACGTTTCAAATAATAGGGACATATTTTTAAACTATTTATGCCTGAGGTTGCAATTTTTTGAATTTTGAAATCAGACCTTAGCGATGACCTTGAGCAGTAAGATATAAATCACTCCCACATGCTTAGAGTTCCAATAATGGAACCACATACGAGTATAATGGTGAGCAGGGCAGACAAAACTCTGCCCTTATGGAGACCGTATTCTACTTCAGGAAGATTTAAAAAATCAATGCACAAAATCTGTAAGCAAGATAATTTCACATTGTTTTAAATCCTATGAAAGCAATGAAAATATGTCTGTTGGAGATCTAGGAGGTAAGGATACTAGACAGACTGGTAAGGTAGATTTCTCTGTGGAGGTTAGCTAGGACTAAGAACCTAATACATGCAGAGGGAGAGAAGCCATGTGAAGAGCCTGTGAAAGAGCTTTCTAGTTAGAAGAACCCACTAAGGAAACAAAGTTCTGAGGCAATGTGGACCTAGTACTTTGAAGACTAAAAAGAAGCCATACTGAATGTAAGGAATGATTCCAGTTGGCACAGGAGAGGTATGGAAACACAAGATAATACAGATTTTTCCTGGTGTCCCAGAGAGGGAATCCTAATTTGCTTATGCAAGAAGACATTGAAGAGTTTATACAGGACAGTGAAATGAATGGATAGACATTTTAAAAACCAGACTAGGAGTAACAATCATATAAACATGTAAAACTCCATTTAGATTAAAATGAAAATATTTTTATAGATTTATGTGCAAATTACAGAACACGTATTTTCTAACTGAAGTAGCAAGGGAAGGCTTAATCTTTCTTACCTGGGTCTCAAATAATGACAGAGTTTTAGCTTGGGGAAAAAAAGAGGAAGAGCAGTCAAAGCAGATATAATGACATATGCAAATATACCAGCTAATCAAAGAGCTTTGGGTGGTTGTCACATATGTGGTGTTTAAATGTGAAACATATTTTATATCAAATTTCTTAAATTAAAATACCATAGTTTCCTTCTTGCAAACGTATGTATATAATCTTTGTAACTTTGCAATTGGATATAATATATTCACACTTGATAAAATATATAAAATCACAGCAGCCATAAAAATTGTCCTCTTGCAGAATGTACAGAATTATATACACGAGTCTGAAGAAACAGCTTTCCCCCAAAACTCACATACCTACATCCTGGAAATTCTCAGAAAGTACTTTCCAAGGGAAAATTTGACATATTTTGAAAGGCCAAGCATATGTGTTAACTCTAGAATTCGTAGTTACACGCAGGTGATAAAAAGCAAACATGAAAAAGCATTCAAAATGTGACAACACAACGTATACACAAGATTTTTCTAGTATTTTAAAAATGAGAATGGAGCTATGACTCACCATCTATTTGTAAGTTCTCTCTTTTGTTTTTCCTTCCTTCCTCCCTCCCTCCCTCCCTCCCTCCCTCCCTCCCTTCTTTCCTTCCTTCCTTCCTTCCTCCCTCCCTCCCTCCCTTCCTTCCTTCCTTCCTTCCTTCTTTCCTTCCTCCTTCCTTCCTTCCTCCCCCTCCCTTCCTCCTCCCTTCTTCCTTCCTCTTTCCTTCCTTCCTTCCTTCCTTCTTTCCTTCCTTCCTTCCTTCTTTCCTTCCTTCCTTCTTTCCTTCCTTCTTTCCTTCCTTCCTTCTTTCCTTCCTTCCTTCTTTCCGTCCTTCCTTCCTTCTTTCCATCCTTCCTTCCTTCCTTCTTTCCTTCCTTCCTTCCTTCATTCTTTCCTTCTTTCCTTCCTTCCTTCCTTCTTTCCTTCCTTCCTTCCTTCCTTCCTTCCTTCCTTCCTTCCTTCCTTCCTTCCTTCCTGTCTTCCTGCCTTCTACCTTCCCTCTGCCCCTCTTTTCCTCTCTTCCTCTCTTCCTCCCTCCTTCCATTTTCCTTCCTTTTTTCCTTTTATCTTTCAGTTTTTGTTCATTCTCTTGTTCTTTTGTTTTCTCTTTCACTGTTTCTTCTGTTCCATCTTATTCCACTTAACAAAAACAGCACAAAAGTATTTCAAACAAAATAACTGAAAATTTATATACTCAGCAAATATTTATCAGAGCCTATGAAGGATTTTGGTAGTTACTGGTGCTAATTATGGTGATCAAAAAGAGATCACTTATGAACATTCCAGGCTAGAGGAGAAAACAGGAGTTTGTTAATAATTCTGATTAGTATCTACTAACACATTCATATAATGGTTCCTAAGACAAAGGATCTTGTGTGTCAGAGTATATAAGACGGGAATCTGACCAGACTTCTGAGTTGTATGGTTTATTGAGGAAGAGATACTTACACTAACATGTAAAAGATAAAGACAATTTCATTAGGTGAAAAGAGATGGGGAAAGTATTACAATCAATAAAGCATATAGTATGTACCAGGCACTGTGCTGCTGGAGAATATGAATGGGGAGATGAGGGAGTGCTTGTGAAGGAGAAACAAGATGAGTTTGAGGAATCAAATAATCGTGCAACTAGATTAGAGAGAAAGATGTGTTCTATGGGATAATTCTGGAGTGGTTAGCACTGTGAACCAAAAAGTGACTGACACAAGTGTCAACCGATTTGAGTTTTATTTACCCAAGGCTGGAGAAGTGCTTGGGAAACACAAAAATCACAGGAGCATCTGTGTCTTAGGCATTTACCAAAAGGGGATTTGTGAACTTTGATATTTAATGGGGAAAGAGCAAGCGGGGGTGTGGAAAGGGAAAGAGGGTAAGCAAGTGAGGCAGATGATTACATTCTTGTGAGGCTTTGACTAGCTTCAGAAAATCTACAGTTTACATGTGCAAAGAGGGAGTAGAGGAGAAAGTGAATTATGCATCACCTCCTGCTCAGTATATCTACATCCTACTTAAGAGAAAGTAAACATGTGAAAAGACGAAGTAGAGGAGATGAGGCTATGACATAGGGTTGTGAAATTCCAGCTATCTATTTGGGAACAAAAGGAAGACTACTGGTGACCCAGTACTAAAGCTTAACTTTCCCTTTGGCCTAGTGAGTCTGCGGTCCTGAGAGTCTATTTTTCTTTCACAGCACCAAAACATAACTTTTGGGCTTCTTTAGGTTTGCTCCTGATGTGCTGATCACACTCCTTCATTCAAAAATGTTGAAACAGTTGAGAAACATGCACACAAATATAATAGAGATAAGATTAAGTTTCTCCTTAAATAAAAACAACTAGAAAGCTTGTTTTAACCAGCTTCCTGCTTGTTATAGGTTGAATTGTGTCACTCCAAAAGATATGCTAAAGTCCCAACCTCTTAGAATGTGAATTTTTTTGGAAAAAATGTTATTTCAAATGTAGTTAATTAATTAAATAAAGTCACACTGGAGTAGGGTGGGCCCTGAATCCAATATGACTGGTGTCCTTATAAGAAGAAAAGAAAGATACAGAGAAGAGAATGCCATGTGAAGACACAGAGACCCACAGGAAGAACACCATGTGACCACAGAGGTAGAGATTGGAATGATGCCGTTGAGAGACAAGGAACAATCTGCAACCATCACCAAAATTTAAAAAGAGGCAATAAATAATTATCTCTCACAGTTTTCAGAGAGAGCATTGACCCACCAAAGCCTTGACTTCAGACTTCTAGCCTCCAGAATTGTGAGGCAATATATTTCTGTAGGTTCAAGCCACCCATTTTGTGGTACTTTTTTATAGCAGCCCTAGGAAACTAATATAGTCTTGCCTGTCAACTATGCATCATCTTCCTCATGAATCCACAATTTATTTGATGTTTGCAGAACCAAGGAAAATGTGCAGAAGATGTGAGATATACATGTTTAATCACTTTTCCAGTCTTTCCAATCAGATAAACATTTCATCCATGGTAAAGAGCATGGGAAGGACAAAGAAAGAAGGGAAGAAACCACCTTTTCATCCCCCAGGAAGTTGAAAGTTTCTCTTTTATGGTCTGGGCTAGTAACATAGAGAATGGAAATAGTTTCCATTTGGTCTTATAATTCTCCAGGATTTGGCAGTTTTACATAAGGCAATAAGAATTTGAGGAGTGTGTGTGTGTGTGTGTGTGTGTGTGTGTGTGTGTGTGTGTTGTGTGTCTGTGTTGTTCTGGCAGAAGTTTTGGCATAGAAGCACCCAATCAAATTTTCATGTTGAAAAGATTATTTGCCAACAGTCAACAGAATGAATTAGAGAGGGCCCAAAGGGAATTTCGCTAACTCTCATAGTTTTAAAAGAGAGATTCTAGCAACCTGTCCTAACGTGATTTTTTTGGAAATAAAATAGTTTAAGAGAAACTTAAATGTAAAACTCTCCGCATTCTGATGAGTGAAGTGGGGTGGATATGTGGAAGCTGGCAAATTAGTGAGTGAGAAGATGATAGCAAAGGAAAGTAAGGGTGGTAAAAATGTTGTAAAAGTAGAAAAAACAAGAATAGAAAGCAAAAGGTTAGAGTGATCCATGAATTTTGCTAAATATGGGTCACATTACTACCTCTGATGTTTTTAGAAAATGACACAAAGAAGTAAATATGTAATTTCTTACAGTACTTAGAGGATAAAAGTGAATCATTCTTTTTAAAAGAAGCATAAGAATTCCTGATACGAGGAACCAAAGGACGTTTTCTATGTAGTTCTCTATAAAAATAATACTGTATAATCAGTGAATATCATCCCCACCAAAACCTTAGCAACAATTACATCAATGAGAAGCTGAAGACTAGTTAAATTCATGGTAAAATTTTAAAAGTATGATGTCAAATAAGAAATTTTTGTAATATTTGACAAAGCTTCATAAGCGCTATTCTCTCAATGAAGTATTAAGTTGTATAGATTGGAGGTGATAGCCCTGTGAAAGAATGGAATATGTCTCACCTGTGTTACTGAGTGATTCATCACACAGCTGAGGTGGATATAACACTGGCATTTGCTTATGAAAGTTGTTGAGACGTTTAACAAGAACATGTGCTGATATACATAACAAGAACAGTGTCTGGATAGAAACCTGTCCTACCACTGCTCAACAGTTTTCTAAGATAACATGCTTGGCAGGGTAAGAGAGTCTTTAAAAACAGAAAGGAAGGTGATTCTTTGGGACATAGATAAACAGAAAATGGAGGCCTGGAGGTTCTGGTTGATGACTGTAGTCTGAAAATCAATCACTCAATCATCCAGTGTACCCTGATGTAAAAGCAAAAAACGTAATTATCAGGGAAAGTAGCTAATAATGTGACCACGACTTCCTTGAAAAAGTAAACACTTACATCAGTGGGACCAACATTTTTGTTAGCTTGAATTCTTAACTAAAAGTTGTATGAATAAGTATTATCAGATAATAAAACAATCTGGTTTCCTGGTAAGAAAAATGAAACTCTGCACAGTGTGTTTTACATACCAGATGACTTTATTTGATATAGTAACACTCCCATTTGTTAAATAAGGTTATAAAATAAAATCGTTTATTTTTGCTATTTTAGTGCTCATTATAAGTAGATAAATACGTTTATAAGAATACCTGTGTAAGAAAATTGGATTGTCAAATAGGTTTCTTCCAGTTGTAACTGAAGACCCTAGTAAAAGTGGCTTAAAGAATAAGCCTTGTTTTCTTATATAACAGGAAAGGTCTTTCAGGAGGAATACTTCAGGAATTAGTGATGTCCTAGTCCATCTTTCTGTCTTGCCATACTTAGCATGCCAGTCGTGCTCAGTATTACTACAGTGATGTATGAGGACCCCCCAGTTTCAGTTATCACATGTAAATGCAACATCATCCAATGGGGAACTGAGCATTTTTTTTCTTGTCTGTCTATATGATCTAGTGAGGAAGACCCTTCTAAGAAGGAAGCTTTCCATCTCATTTCATTGGCAAAGAATGTGACAAATATCCATACATAAACCAACCAATGGCTAAAGTAATAAAATTTTTATGATTGGCTTAAAACATTCATCATTCACTCTAGGGCCTAGAGGTAGGTGAGGATTATAACCACATCTGAGACTGATTGCAGGGCAGAGGCTACTCAAACAAAATTACTGTGTGTTTCTAGCAAGGAAGAATAATGGCAGAGGATGTCTTTTGACTGGGCAACCAGAGTAGCTGCCACAATTGGTAAAGACATTCATTTTAACAAGTGAGATAGAATGACATATTGAGATTTCATATGTGTTTGATTTTATTTTGTTCCTACTGGAGGGAAAAAATACTCAACTATTCTTGCCAGCTTTGGGAAATAGAGAAGAAAGTGAATCAAAGGAGGAAATAAATGGCTTAACTATTATTCTAGGAAAGTAGCCAGGCCTTTGAAAAAAAAAAATAAACAAGCTCTTTGGTAATTTCTATTTTTATTTTGCAGTAAGGAGATAGGCCTCTTGCTGATGAGAGATCAGGCTCTACTATGAAGGGGAAAAATGCACTCTTTGTATTTCTTGGAATTGTTAAAAAGTTGCTAAAACCCTAAAATTAATCCTGGAAGTTTAGGAAAAAGGACAAGAATGGTGGGCCTCATTAAAGATTGATTTCTGAGCCTTTTGAATTAGGCTTCTCCATGATGTAAAAACCTTAGAGAGAAATGGTTCCACACTATTCTGTTATACATTATAGTATTTATTTTCATGGAACGTCTCTCAAAGTTTACAGTATCTCAATGAAACTATATAATTAGACAGTATGGGCTCTTTCCTTTCTATCAACTTTGCAGGCTTAAATCCTGTAGAATAAGATGATACAGATGAGAAAATCAAACTGATAAAAGATTTTTGTTAGTTGTTGGGATACAGATATGAAAAAATTTAGAACAGCAAAAATTCTAAGAAAGTCACAGTTTTTCTGAGAATGGTTGTGAGTATAGACTGCTAAAGTTAAAGATAGTAAAGCGTAGTTGTTTGATTAGTTGTTAGAACTAAGAGTATTCTTAATCTTTGCTTCTTAAGTAGATAGATTTCAGGATGTACAGTTCTGGAGAGAGGATCAGTAACTATCATAAGGTTTTCAAAAACATGGTAAGACCCCAGATTTTAAGATCATATTAGATGATTAGGTAGGTCAAATTAGATGATTAGGTAAGTCTACATTTAATGAAAATGTTATTTCCAAATTCTTTGTGTGTGTTTGTGTTTTTACATATTGACTATCATGATGTTACTTTTTGCCTAAGACTTGCTATCTACTCTAGCTAATTTGTAATCCTTAGCAAGTTTCAAGAAGCAATTTTGAGCAGGGTACAGGAATACTTGCTTTTCTCTTTTCTTATAAATAGTCAGCTTTGTTTTTCTAGGAATATGGTATTAGGTTTCACAGAGGAAAGAAATGTCTCTGTAAAACACCAAATTTTAATGGAAGGTATGATGTTTATTTATGTGAATATATTTGATCAGAAACTACCCAAAAATACCTTGTCAAAAATAAATATATATAAAATAATTTCTTTTTCTCCCTTAATTATATAAATTTAGTTGCTCCCAAAGTTTATTTATAAATAAGTTAAATGTTTAGAATAAGATTATATGGAAATAAATATATTAATTAGAAATTTTCTAGAGATGTATCCTCTTAATCTGATTCTAAGAATTTTTAAAGGCTTTTTCTTTAAGTTTCAGAACTTGACTTTCTGCTTTACTAATTCACTGAAATAATAAATGAATATGGAGAATAGAGTTACTTGAAAATACCCTAGAGACATTTCTCTTTGCCTACCTTTGTGGAAGAAGAAATTTAGAATCAATTTAGATTGTATAAGCTGTTTTATAATGAGAAGGAAATGATTCTCATAAAACGGAAAGAAGTAATCATTTGTAAGCTTGAAATGAAACATTTAGAAAGCTTACCTTTTGTAATGAAAATGTAATCCTAAAATTGAGTTGATAGATTTTATAAATATCTTGCTGTAAGAGATTCCATCAGAAGAATGACAAAATGATAAAAGAGAATGTTCCACAGGAATATTAGTGAAAACTGAAACTTGTGCTAAAAAAGCCATCCTACTGCTGAGAACATCATTAGAACTATTAACCAACCAGTATGCAATGCCAAACCCGCATATTTGGAGTGATTGATGAGGAAGTAACTGAGTTTGTATTTTGTGCACATGGCTAAAAGAACAGAAATAATAAACAAAACTGCTATAAAATAACAAGCTCTTTTTTTAATGCAATAAAATGTAAAATAATATATTTCCAGAAAAACAAAAGTCATCAAGATGTAGGAAACAGATAATAAGTTAAAGGAAGACATAGATAGGAATAGGGACCAGTGGTAGGAGGAAAAGACTTGAGCACCTTACACGTTTTATTATTTACCATTACTTTCATTACAATACCTAATATTAACTGAGCACTCTCTGCTAGTCATTATTCTAAATATTATACATATATTAATCATCAATGCACTGCAATTCGACAAAGTGTCAATGCTTTGTTCATTTTATAAACACAGAATCAGAAGCAAAGAACAGATAATTAACTTTCCTAGGATCCTATGGTCAGTAAATGGTAGAACAAGGATGTGACACCAGTCTAATAGCAGGACTTTTTTGTTTTACTACTTTTCAGTGATGGGCCTGATAACTGCAAAATAATTTTACATAATATAATTGTATTCTAAAAAACAATTATTTCCTAATTGAAGAATGGTAGAAAGGGGGCATGAGTACAAGATGTACATTATTGGTATATTAAATTATTTGTAGTTTTAGATGATGTCTTGTATCATATCCTTCTAAAGGATATAGAAAAGTGTGTATTAGAAATGAACAGATGCATTATAAAATATTAATTTTTTAGACAAGGTTATAGACATAATATGGTAAACTTCATACCTTTTGTAAAGAAACAATAAGATAATTTCATAGTTACACTAAATAATCAGGGCCCAGGTTCTGAATTAGACCTACTCAAATCCCGGTTTTGCCGTATAGAAGTTGTGTGAAGTTAGATGAGCTGCTTAAGTCTCAATGATCTCATCTGTTCAATGGGAAAAATAAATTAATCTATTTAGTAGGTTTACTTTGACAATTGCATGAGTTAATATATATAATTTGAATGCTTAGCCAAAATGACAAATAGCAATTAAAACAAGCATCACCATAATTAAAAGCAAACAATAAAATAGGTACCTGTTTCATTTTTCCATTGTAGTCAAACATGAACATGCAAATAATTAAAGGTTCAGCAGATTAGGATGGCAAAATAATGCCCTCCAGCAATTGTCCCCATGCAGGAACATAAAATTGAACAACAACTCATGTAAGAAAACACCTTCACCAGAAGTAAAAATTCAGGTGAGAAATCACAGTGCCTGGTTTTAGCACAGTAATAAGAAGACTCATTAAAGAGGGTAGAAAATAAACATTGTCACACTGTTTATATTACTCTTCTCCCCAACCCCAGGCAGCACAGAGAGGACAGAGCATCTGTGTGCTTGCATATGGGAGACGGAATTGAGTGTGAGACTTTGCATTAGAATTCAGGGCTGGCTCCCACCACAGTGGAACACAGCACGGGGCAGAATTCCACAGCCCTTGATTCCACAGACAAAACATTTAGGCCTATGCTAGGCCAGAGGGAAATACACTGCACTGGCAAGAGAAACTTGAGTTCTGACTTGCTTCACCACTGGCTGACTAAAGTAGTCTGTAGCCCTGAATAAATTTCAGTGGCAGCTAAGAAGTGGTAACCACAGCCCTTGGGGAACCCTGGTGCTGCCCTGGTCTGAAAGGCTGTGAACTCAGGGTGAGGCCCAGTGTGACACCAGCTATGGCAATGATGGGATGCCTTTGTCACTCCTCACCCAACTCCAGGCAGGGAAGGAGAATGAAGATTACAGGGGACTTTGCCTGGGAACTGGTACCAGCCTTGACATAGTAAAACACAGCACTGAGCAGAATCCTGGAGAAGCTGGTTCCGGGCCATTGCCCCGGATGCTTCTAGAATCCAGCACCCCACAGGACAGACCAGAGTCCCAGAAGCTTCCCAAGTGGCTGACTAAAGTAGCCTTGGGCCTTGAATAAGCATCAGTGGCAGTCAGACAGCAGCTGAGTAGGTGAAGCAGCAGTAGTCAGGCCAAGAACTGAAGGTATGACCCAACACAGTCATAGTGCCAGAGCTGTGGTGACCACAGGAGTGCCTTCATTACTCCTCCCCAAAGTGTAGGCAGCTCAGCATGGAGAGACTCTTTTTCTACTTTGGTGAAAGAAAGGGAAGTAATAGAGGACTTTGCCTCGGAATCTAGGGAGTTCCCCCTGATCTTTCTCAACCCCATCAGTGCTGGGTATCTAGGAGTCTGCAAGAGAGTTAAAGTATAATTGGGCTTAGGGTGTCCTCTAGTGCTGAAACAGCTGCAGTGACCACAGGCTTAGGGGCCCTTTGAATTCTTGGAAGGCCTTCTGAAAAAGGACAGATACAAACAAGGCCAGACTACAATAAATACTTAACTCTTCAATGCCCAGATATCAATGAACAACCATAAGAATCAATTACATTGAGGGAAATAGGACCTCAGAAAATGGACTCAGTAAGTCACCAGCAACAGACCCTGGAGAGAGAAAGCTGTGTGAGCTCTCGTACAGGGAATACAAAACAGATGCTTTGAGGAAGCTCAATGAACTTCATGAAAACACAGAAAAGCAATTTAGAAATTTATCAGAGAAAGTTTTTAAAGATGGAAATAACTTTAAAATAAACAAAAATCCTGGAGCTGAAAAATACAACTGATGAAGGGAAAAATGCATCACAGTGTCTCAGAAGCAGAACTGATCAAGCACAAGAAAGAATTAATGAGCTCAATCACAGGCTACTTGAAAATACATAGAAGAGAAAAAAGATGAGAATAAAAAAGAACAAAGAACATGTATGAGATCTAGAAAATACCATAGAAAAGGCAAATATAATAATCATCAGCCTTAAAGAGAGAGCAGAGAAAGAGGCAAGGGTAGAAAGCCTATTTAAAAAATAGGCTTGGCATGGTGGCTCACGCCTGTAATACCAGCACTTTGGAAGGCTGAAGTGAGCAGGTCACCTGAGGTCAGGAGTTCAAGACCAGCCTGGCCAACATTTTGAAACTCTGTCTCTACGAAAATACAAAAATTAGCTGGGCTTGATGGCAGGTCCCTGTAATCCCAGCTACTGGGGAGGCCGAGGCAGAAAAATGACTTGAACCCAGGAGGCAGAGGTTGCAGTGAGCTGAGATCGTGCCACTGCACTCCAGCCTGGGTGACAGAGCAAGACTCCATCTCAAATAATAATAATAATAATAATAATAGAAATTTTCAAATCTAAAGAAAGATATGGATAACCAGGTGCAAGGTCAAAGATCACCAAAAGCCATATTATTATTTCAGCAGATGCAGAAAAACATTTGATAAAATTGAACATCCCTTCATGAAAATAAACTTTCAACAAACTAGGCATAGAAGGATTATACCTTAAAATAATAAAGGCTATATATGACTAACCCACAAGTAACAATATACCAAATGGGGAAAAGTTCAAATCTTTTCCCTAAGAAATGGAACAAGACAATGATTCCCACCTTAACCACTCCTATTCAACATAGTACTTGAAAGCCTTAGTCAGAGCAGTCAGGTAAGAAAAAAAAATAAAAGACATCCAAACTGGAAAAAAAAAAGGAAGTCAAATTGTTGCTCTTTTCTGATGATATGATCTTATGCTGGGAAAAATTTAAAGACTTCACCAAAAAACTCTTAGATCTGATAAATGAATTTAGGAAAGTTGCAGGATACTAAACCAACATACAAAAATCATTAGCATTTCTTATACATTAATAATGATCTGGCTGAGAAATAAATCAGAAAGGCAAAAAAACACAAAAACACCTGTAGGAGTCAATTTAACCAAGGAGGTCACCTCCACAGGGAAATCTACAAAATGTTGATTAAAGAAATTGAAGAGGACACAAACTCATGAAAAAACATCCCATGCTCATATATCAAAAAAATTAATATTGTTAAAATGACCATATTGCTTAAAGCAACCTACATATTGAATGCCATCCCTATCAAAATACAAATGTCATTCTTCACATAATTAGTAAAAGCATTCTAAAATTCATATGGACAAAAAAAAAAAGCCTGAATAGCCAAAACAATCCTGAACAAAAAGAAAAAATCTGGAGGTATCACATTACCTGATTTCAAAATGTATTACAAGACTATAGTAACCAAAATAGCATAGTATTGGTATAAAAATAGAAACACAGAGCAATGGAACAAAATAGAGAACTCAGCAATGAAGTCACATATTTATAGCCACCCAATTTTAAACAAAGCCAACAAGAACTTTACACTGAGGGAAAAAACACCCTCTTCAATAAATAGTGCTGGGAAAATTGAATAGCCACATGCAGAGGCATTAAACTGGAACCTTATTTTTCACTATATACAATAATCAACTCAATATGGACTGAAGACTTAAATATAAGATTTGAATCTCTGAAAATAATGAAAGAAAACCTAGGGAAAACTCTCCTGGACATTGATCTTGGCAAAGAATTTATGACTAAGGACTCAAAGGTACAAGTGACAAAAACAAAAATAGGCAAATGAGACAATATTAAAGTAAAAAGGTTCTGCACAGCAAAGGAAACAATCCACAGGGTGAAGAGACACTGTTGAATAGGAGAAACTATTTACAACCTATGGATATGACAGGGGACTCATATCCAGAATGTACAAGGAACTCAAATAAATAAATAAATACATCAACAAATAATATCTCATAATGAGTGGGTAAATGACTTTAACAGAGATTTCTCAAAAGAAGACATGCAAATGGTCAACAGGTATATGAGGGTAAAAGGCTCAATAATCATTAGAGAAAGGCAAATCAAAACTGCAGTGAGGTATCATTTCACCTTGGGCAGAATGACTACTATTAAAAAGACAAAAAATAACAGATGTTTGGCTGCGGGGGTCTGTCCCACAGACCCTGACCCAACGACGAATGAATAAAGTACACTGACACACAGATATTCTGCTTTGACAGTTTGACTGAGCATGCAGGCCACTTAGTTGCAGCTGCAGCCCTAATCAGCCAGCGAGACTCGCATTTATTTAGTGAAGATTAATTGTCAAAGGCTTGAGTCAACACCACTGGAGGGTAATTGACATTGTGGACTTCCCGAGTAGAAAGCAATTAAGCACCCTCGGTAGAACAAAGGTTAGTCTTAAGACCACATGAGTAAACAAGTTATTTGGATAAACTCCCCACATTCCTTTCTTTCTACTCTAATTTATTTAACTAAAGGTAAGAAGACTAGGCTTCCTTC
This sequence comes from Nomascus leucogenys, assembly GCF_006542625.1. NCBI lineage: Eukaryota > Metazoa > Chordata > Mammalia > Primates > Hylobatidae > Nomascus > Nomascus leucogenys. Next base: position 104,682,257 of record NC_044381.1, on the reverse strand, counting down.
AGCCAGATTTATGACTGAAGTTATGCAAACTCTCAGGCCTTCCAAGAGGGTTTGCGGCTATTATAACTAAATTTTTTCCCACCACCCTGACTGAACCCCCGCATGTGGCAATGATGCAGAGAAAAGGGAACTCTCATACACTGTTTGTAGGAATGTAAACTAGTACATCCACTATAGAAAACATTATGGAGATTTATCAAAAAACTAAAAATAAAACTACCATTAAATCCAGCAATCCCACTATTGGGTGTCTACACAAAGGAATATCAATTAATATATCAAAGGGATACCTGCACTTGCATGTTTATTGCAACATTATTCACAATAGCAAAGATATGGAATAAACCTAAGTGTTGATCAACAGATGAATGCAAAAAAATATATTGTATGTATATGCAATGGAATATTATTCAGCCATAAGAAAAAATGAAATCATACCATTTGCAGCAATATATATGGAAGTAGAGGTCATGATCATACATGCAATAAGCAAGGCGTAAAAAGACAACTATTACATGTTCTCCCACATGTGGGAACCGAAATATTTGATTACATGCAGGTGGGGAGTGAAGGGATGGGTAACAGAGGCTGGGAAGAGCGTGGAGGAGAGAGGAAGATGAATAAAACTGGGAAGAAGGGTACAAACATTTAGTAAGATAGAAGGAATAAATAAGCATTTGATAACATTCAACATCCCTTCATGGTAAACCTCTTAACCAGCTTGGTATAGAAGTAGCATACCTCAACATGATTAAGGCTATATATGACAAACTCACAGCTAACATCATACTGAACAGGGAAAATGTAAAGGCCTTTTCTCTAAGATCTGTACAAGACAAGGATGCTCACTTTCATCATTTTTATTTAACGTAGTACCAGAAGTCCTAGGCTTAGCAGCTAGGTAAAACATAGAAATAAAGGGCATCCAAACTGGAAGGAAGAATTCAAATTAGCCTCTTTTTTTTGCAGATTACAGGATATTATACTTAGAAAAACCTAAAGACTCCACCAAAAAAAACCTGTTAGAAATGATAAATAAATGTAGGCAAGTTGGAGGATACAAAATCAACATCCAAAAAATCAGTAGCACTTACATACACCAATCAAGATCATCTGAAAAAGGGATCAAGAAAGCAATCTCATTTACAGAAGCTACCACCCCCAAAAAAGAAAAACCCATGAATCAACTAAAGAAGAGAAAGAACTCTACAATGAATATCAATAAAACATTATGAGAAAAATGGAAGAAGATACCAAAAATAGAAAGATACCTCATGTTCATGGATTGGAAAACAATATTGTTAATATAGCGATACTACCCAAAGCTATGTACACATTTAATGCAATCCCTATCAAAATGCCAATGATATACTTTAAAGAAATAGAAAAAAAAATTCTAACATGTGTATGGAATCTAAAAAAGACCACAAATAACCAAAGCAATCCTGAGTTAGAAGAACAAAACTGGAAGTATCACACTACTCAACTTCAAAATACATTACATAGCTATAGTAGTCAGTCGAGAATGTTACTGAACTGAATAGAGAGCCCAGAAATAAATCCAAGCATTATAGACAACTTATTTTTAAAATAGCTGCCAAGAACATACATCAGGAAAAGGACAGGTTTTTCATACGTGGTGCTGAGAAAACGGTATCAACTTCTAGAAGAATAAAACCAAGTTCCCATCTCTCACTATATACAAAAATCAAATCAAAGTGGTTTAAAGATGTAAATGTAAGATATCAAACGATGACACTACTGGAAGAAAACGCTGGGAAAATGCAGGACATTGGTCTGGACAAATATTTCTCAAGTAAGAGCTCAAAACAGCCAATGCAAAAATGAGCAAATGGGATCACATGAAAGTAGAAACGTATACAGCAAAGGAAGCAATCAAAAAAGTGAAGAGACAACCTACAGAATGGGAAAAAATATTTGCATACTATTTAACTGACAAAGAATTAATAATCAGAATATATAAGGAAATCAGACAACTCAAAAGCAAAAAATAAACAATCCAATTTAAAGTGGGGAAAAGATCTGAATAGGTATGCCTCGAAAGAAGACATGCAAATGGCTAACAGGTATATGACATAATACTCAACAACAGGGAAATGCTAATCAAAACCACAGTGAGGAATAATCTCACCCCAGTTAGAATGTTTTTTATCAAAAAGACAAAGTCATAGATGTTGGCAAGGATGCAAATAAATGGAACACTTAAGAACTGTTAGTGAAATGTAAACAATGGAAAACAGTATAGAGCTGCTTCAAAAAACTAAAATGAAACTACTATGCAATCCAGCAATCCCACTGCTCGGTATATATATCCAAAAGAAAGGAACTCAGTATACTGAAGAGATTATCTGCACTTTCATGTTTATTGCTGCACTATTCACAATAGTCAAGATACGGAATCACCTAAGTGTACATCAACAGACAAATAGATAAAGAAAATATGATATGCACACACAGTGGAGTACCATTCAGCCATAAAAGTGAATGAAGTCTTGTAAGTTGCAGCAACATGGATGGAACTGGAGGTCTTTATGTTAAACTAAATATGCCAGATACAGAAAGACAAAGATTGCATGTTGCTACTTGTATATGGGAGTTAAATGTTGATACCAGGGTGGTAGTGAGGTAGTGAGTAGAATGGTTTCCAGAGGTGTACCAGGCAGAAAAAAATAATATTAGAAGTTAATTTATGAGGCAAAAAGTGTATTGAAATACTACATTCACTGCATTATTATCGTTTCCAGTATTTAATATTAGAATTAAGACTAGTGTATGTATAAAGAAGAGAATAAAAGAGAAACTAAACTTTTAAACTATTATTCATATGCATGAAACACACAAAATATCAGTTTATTCATTTAGGTTTGAGAATAAAATTTTGTAGCAGACAGAATATAATTTTGTCTTTATCTGTTTTTTTTTTTTTTTTTTTTTTTAAATGAAGTCTCACTCTTGTCCCCCAGGCTGGAGTGCAATGGCACGATCTCAGCTCACTGCAATCTCTGCCTCCCGGGTTCAAGTGATTCTCCTGCCTCAGCCTCCTGAGTAGCTGGGATTACAGGTGCCTGCCACCATGCCTGGTTAATTTTTGTATTTGTAGTAGAGACAGGGTTTCACCATTTTGGCCAGGCTGGTCTTGAACTCCTGACCTCAGGTGATCCACCCACCTCGGCCTCCCAAAGTGCTGGGATTACAGGCGTGAGCCACCATGCCCGGCCACTGTATTTATCTTTTAAGTGAATACATCTTTCAGTTCACAACATAGACAAGGAGACCTTGCCAAATTATTTATCAATGGAGTTCTACAATACATACTTAAATAAACAAATTTGATTGGCAGCTAATATTTTCCCCAGGCTAAGCTTTATCCTTATGCTTAATAAAATTTTCTGAGAACATTGCTCAATATATACATATTAAGAAAAACTTACATTGAGTATATCCTCAAAAGAAGACATACAAATGGCTAACAGGTATATGACATAATACTCAATGCTGTAGTTTTACCTTGCTCTAAACATTTTAATCTTTGAGTTCTCCTAAAATAAAATATTTAAAGTTTTTTCAAATTTTGGCTGGAAAAAACTTTGAATGAAAATGCTGTACACAGAAAATGCTCTCTAGAACATTTTCTTCAGACTTTTTGCCTAATACTTTTAGTAGTAGAATAACAGATCAGATTTAACATGTAAACCAGTAAGCCAAATCTCATGTTTAGATTGGAATAATTTATTCTAAATAACTAAATCTATTTAATCACTATTTTGTGCAAGGATATTCTTGAACTGTATTTTATATTTTCACTTTCTTGAAACATGAAGTACTTTGAGTTTCTGCCTAATAACAGCTTGTTTGGTGCTAAAGTTTAGCCTACAAATCATCACAAAGATGATTTGAAATTTCGGCAAATATCGTGGATCTACACACAACAGAAAATTCTAAAGCTCCCTCATTAGGTGCCAGCTGTTTGCCCACTGCTGCTTTTGAATGTGACAGGGCAGCACTGAGTTCCCGTGCAAAACCCTTCAATCACTGTGCTTCCCTCATGCAAGCGCATAGATTCTCTCTCTGTACCATGTGTCTGCTGCCAGGGTATGGGGGAGGGATAGCACTGACAATTTAAGACTGTCTTTCCTAGCCTCTTCAATGCCTCTTTCTGTGATACCAAGTTAAAACCAGGTACTGTGATCCTTCACTTGATTTTTTATTCTTATGAAGGTGCTTTTTTTGTGTGAAAAGTTGTTAAATTTGGTGTTCCTTCAGGCGGAAAATCAGTGGAGGCTTCTATTCAGCCAACTTGTTCCACCTGCTCCCTTTACTCCCAAAACATTTTTAAATGAATCATGTTTCTTAAACACAACTTTTCCCTGTGGAATTATTCTGTAGTCATGTAGATCAAACTTTCACTTCCCCTTGACTAAATAGAATAGTGCATTGTAATCACCCTGACAAAGGTAATATAATGTTATTCTGCAGTTAATACTATTTTCCTGTTCCATTATCAAAACACCAAAATTTTTACTGTTATATTTTCTACATAAATGTCCAAACATTGTCTAATTGACCTAATGTGTGTATGGTTTACAGAAGTAATGCAAGAGCAAGTCTGGCTCACCAGTAACCTGTGTTTTCCAGCATTTCTAAATTTTAGAGTAGAATATGATAGATATTAGGATCATATGTAATTTTAGTTAGTAAAAAGTCCAGCCAAATTTGTATTTAATTTAGAATTAAGCGGAATAAACAGGGAATTAGTGCTTAATAAGGTAAAATTACCAATCCATGACATTTGTGACTAATAAATAAAAACATGTAGTTTTTAATTTTTTCTTTAGTTTGTTATTTTAATGAGTGAAAATCAAATTCTGAGCAATATATATCTAATTTTTATAATGAAATCTTTTTAGGGAGCAAGTAGAGAATTATACAGACACATAATATGCATAGAGATATGGTAATAAATCATTGTCTTTCAACATCAAGAAAATTAATGGAGGTTGTCTAAATAATCTGCAGTTCTATTCCTTAAAATTTGTATATATTCAGTGTTGACATTTCTTCATGTGAACCTGCACTGCACTAATGAATATGTCTTTGCCATAGTATGATATTGATGCGAATATTCTTACATCTATTTTAATAGACCTCAATTTTTTTTTTAAGAATCACATAGTCCTTTTTAAAAGCAATTATGAAAAACAGCAGTCAAGATGATAGAAAGGGTCCTCTAGCAGGAAAAGAATTTACTAAATAATTCTTACTGTGTGCTAAACTGATAAGCTTTAGGAAAGCCAGGAAGCTTGATTTTCTTTTGCTTTCATGGCAGATCCACCTCATTTCCTTTACTTTTGCCTGCTCCAGTTCCTCACTGCAGGTGCCCTGAGAGACCACACCTTCAGCCTGTATCCTGCCAAGTTGCAGAACAGAAAGGGCAGTCCCACTGCAGGAAGGCAGTATATGAACTGCAAACATCTCCTTTCCCCAGTCTGGAGTACATCTCTGCTCAGTCTAAGATGCAGTACACCCAGGAGGCCCAGTGTACTGCCTTTCTTGTCCACAAATCTTCCTTGTGTTGAACAGAGTTAAAATATAACACAGAAAATTATGACTTCTAATTCTATTGCACAGAGATGTGCTGTTAACATTTTGGTTTATATTCTTATACTGTCTTATACCACACACAACACACACACACACACACACTCACACCCCTATACACCATATAATACACATAAAAATATTGCCTTAGTTTGGATTTTTCCGTAAGCAGACCCTAAGTGAGGACTGAAGAGCGAATCATTTTATTTGGAAGGTAAACCAGAATCATGTATAGAAAAATGGCATGCAAAGAAAAGAAAGCCCACTGGGGGCATCAGTGGATAAATTGCCACTATGAGAGACCCAGGATCAGTCCTACTGGGAACATCTGGGAAACTGCAGGGAACATGGTTCAGAGTTGTCCCACCCAATGTGTGAAGAAGTTGGAATATTTATTCACACATTCCTACCCATTATTGGCTGACGGTGTACACAAAGGTATTAACTTCCTGGCAATTCAGGTCAGCCATGCATATTTCTGAGGTCAGAGAGAGCCCTCAAGTGCTTGGAGAAATCAGATAGAGAGTGTCCAGCAAAGTAGGAGCATATCTAGCACCCACTATACAGAAAGAATTTTTTCTTATCCTGCTTTTGATTTTTAAGTCTAGTCCAATAGCTTTCAAGTCAGTGTGGCCTTACTCTTTTTAACGTAACTTTGACATCCCTATCAATATACCAGCTTTATAACAGCATGTGGCTATACTATTTGTTTCCTATTTCCTGGGGTGAAACATTTAAATCGTCTACAAATTTACTATTTTAATTAATAATACACTAAATTGTTTATTATTGCTTTACAGTAAAACCTAAGAAATAGAATAATAGAATTGAAGAATTTGCACATTATAAATTTTGACTAATATCGTTTGATTATGCTCCCTAAAATTTCTACTATTTTATACTCCCACCAATAGAATAATTAAATACTTGCTTCTCTACATCTTTTCCATTGCTGTGTTTTATCAACTTTTGCAAGCTTCATCTAAATTTTTCTTTTAAATCTGTACTATTTACACAGTGAAGGGACAGTTGCACATTTATTTCTTTACCACATAATCTACCAGGATGTTAGGCTTAAATTCCTCTGCACAAACCCTGAAGAAACTCTGATGTCATCATTGAGGGTGTCCTCTGAAAATTCAAAGAACTTAATGCCATAGACAACTCTGATTCTTTAAGTAATTGAGAAAACTTAATTTATCTGTAATTAAAAAGTTGCTGCCACACTTTGTCCATCTTGAGTTTTCCAAGGCAAATATTGGGAAATCAGTCTTGCCAGTTGGTCATTCTTGATGAACCCAGAGTACCTTCAAAACTCTTAATTCCAGGTGCCTAGCCTTCCCCCATGGTGCTGAAGCTGGTCCAAAAGATAAAGCTTAGAGGTCATCCTCAGGTAGATGATTACTAAAACACATTTGTTGTTTTTAGCCAGATGCTTTTTTAATATGAGTGCCTTTTATAATTGGGTACGTTAAAAACTCAATGAAAAATGTGTTTTCCTAGCCATTGACCAAAATTTTGCTTTAAGATATTGGTTATGGGTGTGATACAGAAATATTTCTTACCTGCTGGTGTAATAGCATGCCATTGTTTTTACGGTGATGTTTATAAATAGCTTCCAAGCCATAAATTATCCACGTCAAAAATTTTAAAGTCTAACACTCTCCTGTGTTCTAAAAACATTGAGATATTTTAAGTGGAATCTGTTTTCTTAGCATTTCTAGATATAAAGGCTCTAAATGAATGAGAAAATATTATTAGATTATGTTCTAATAATTATGCTGTCCACCCAAGAATAATTTTATTATTTTGAGTTGAATAATACAATACATCCTATGACACTAAGCAAGTTTTCTGTAAAAATATTTGATTAACATTGACTGAAAAGTTACAAAGTCTATTAAACTAGTGTAACGTTTGATATTTTTACAATTAAGTAGACTTGGTTATATGTCTTTAGAGGTTAGTTAGTTTCTATTTGGAGCTCTTTGCCTTTTGTAGCTGCATTCAGTACTATAGCCAGGGAGTTAGCTAATGCATTGACTTCAGTTAATTAACATGTAGGTAAAAACTTTCCCAAATCAACAAGGTAATGTACCACTCCTTATGTATATGCATTCATTTAAGTTAGCTAACACATTCCCTGTGTAAGCTCTAAATTCAAGAGTACATTTTATAACTTAGATCAAATAGGTGATTCTCTCGTCTTTCCTTTTTTTTTTTTTCCTAAAAAGACTAAAATGTTTCCTAGGTTTGGTATTTGAAGCCTTTCCAGTATAAGTTGAAATTTTAAATTGACTTCTCTTTATCCTGAATAAGAACACATTGAAGCCATTTTTCTCTAAAACAGCCAAATGATAGAATAAATACTGCCCACACCAGGGTGGAAGTATTTGACTTTATTAAAAATAGATAACTAGCACCACTAAGTCTCACTCTCCCTGCTAGTGAGGTCTAAATAGCCTGCAGAGTCCTTTCCTGACCCCACTCTTGGTTCTAACTAAAAAGGAAACTTCCTCAAATAGGTCACTCTACCTGTCACTGCAACTTCTTTTAATAGGGATGACCAAACGCTCATCTGCTCTATGCCAGAAGAACCAAGGTCTCTTTCCTTTTGCAGCATGTGCACTGGAGGAAAGTATTGTCTTTTTAAGATTTTGTTTGTGATTTTCTAAACTTGGCTGAAATAAAAGACATCAATTTGACACAAGTGTGAAGCTGAGTATGGGAGACTTTTTTCCCTATTAAATGTATGTTGTTTTTATTTTCTTTGTGAAATAGCTCATATAGTTGCATTTTAAAATAAAAGGTATTAGGGATAAAATATAGTCAACCTTGGTTACCACACTCTAGCCAGAATAATATTTTGCCTTTATTTTTTTAGCTATCATAAACTTGTCCCTTCTCCCTTGTCTCTACATAGATAAGCTATAGTTGTTAGGACTGTAGCTACTAGACCATGTAGACTGTGTGTGTGTGTTAAGGTTTTCCAGAGAAACACAACCAACGGAGCTCTCTCTCTGTTGAGAGTGAGAGGAGGGGGAAGAGAAGAGAGGATAAGAAATCAGCTTATGCATTTATGAAGGCTGAGAAGTTTCACGATCTGCAGTTGGCTGGCAGGAGACCCAGGAGAGCTGTTGGTGTAAGTTCCAGTTCAAAAGCCAGTAGGCTCAAGACCAGAAAAGAGCCAGTGTTTCCATCATAGTTTGAGGCAGGAAAAGACTTATGTCTTAGTTCAAACACTCTGGCAGCAGGAGTTCCCTCCTTACTCTTTGTAAGATTAATCTTTTTGTTCTCTTCAGGCCATCAACTGATTAGATAAGGATCACCACATTAGGAAGGAAAATCTGCTCCAGTCATTATGTCAATTCAATTATTCATCTCATCTTAAACACAAACACACCTGGAATAATATTTGACCAGGTATGTCAGCACCCCTTGTCCAGTCAAATTAACACATACAATTAACTGTCACACCACATCTCATCTTATCTGAAGGAATGAGCTAATGAGAAATAAAGACTTCACTCCTGATATAATAACATTTTGAAGATAGGATCAATGAGAGCATGATTGTAATGTAAAGCACAAACACTGGGGGAAGAGGGCAGCAGTAAAACTCAGATCCTGGGCCGGGCGCGGTGGCTCACACTTGTAATCCCAGCACTTTGGGAGGCCGAGGCGGGCGGATCACGAGGTCAGGAGATCAAGACCACGGTGAAACCCCGTCTCTACTGAAAATACAAAAAAAAAAAAAAAAATTAGCTGGGTGTGGTGGTGGGCGCCTGTAGTCCCAGCTACTCAGAGAGGCTGAGGCAGGAGAATGGCATGAACCCGGGAGGCGGAGCTTGCAGTGAGCCGAGATTGCGCCACTGCACTCCAGCCTGGGCGACAGAGCGAGATTCTGTCTCAAAAAAAAAAAACAAAAACTCAGATCCTGGTGATAGAGTGCAGCTACTAAGACCACCTAAACATTTTGATCATGTGTCCATGATTTAAAACAACCACCATGACCACAAAAGGATCTAGAGGCAAAAGACTATCACTTTCTTGTCCATCAGGAGTTGCAAATATGTACTGTTAGCCAAATCTATTTTGAACAAGATGAGCCAGCATTTGAAGATATCCTACCTCAGTACCAGGGGTGGAGACACATCAAAGCCATTGTTGTATTTTGTTTATCCACCCCACTACACAATGATGAAGCTTTCTCCTTAGTAGTATTTAATTAGGTGCTAAGACTACTAACATAAGGTGAAGCATAGAGGTGGACTGGAGAGGACCCACAGAGGCTCTCTCAGCGCTGGTCAGCAAGTACAGAGGCCATTCTACAGCACTGGCACATCTCCCAGTACTTGAGAGGTACCTAGCAACCATTCACTCAGTACCAATGCACTGCAGAGGTGAATTTCCTTTTAAATCTGCTCATGTCTTACCTTACATTTCAAAAAAAACTTATTTTTTATATGGTAACAAATATTACATTCATATATAAATATATATAAAATATAACATGAATATATAAATGTTATAACATTAAATATACATGTAATGTGCACACCTAGTAAATGTAAAAAATTTTTCAGCAACTGAACACACCCCTGTAAGGACATCCAAATTGAAAAACAGGACATTACCACCACCAGAAGTAGCCCATATGCCTCCTCCCAGTCATTAACTGCTCCTTGACAAAGGTCGCCACCATCCTGACTTCTAGATTGAAGACTAGTTTTGCCTGTTTTTGTACTTAAATAGGAGATATGTTAATTTATTAAGAACAACTTTTTTAAAAGCTGTATTAAAAGACTGAACCTAGTATTTTTAAACTGCTCTATATCATCGTTCTTTAACAAGTTCCTCAGCCCATATTTTTCCTTTTGCCTGTACACAGCTCTCTCATCTGTCTGGCTTAAGGTCCCTTTTACCCTGTACTCTGTCTTATCTCAATGACTTCCTTATCATTTACCTTAGAACAAGCCCACTGATGACCTAGCATCTTAACTCTGATTTGTGTCTTTCCTATTTCACTTGCCAGTTGTAAGCTCTGTGCTCCTATATTTCCCAAGTGCCCAGTTGAATCTCCCAGTCAGTAAAACTTATCCCACTAACAAGGTTAAAAATTACTTTTCTTCTGATTTGATTTTCTATCTACTGAAATATTTATTATTTTCCCAGCACTTGGTCAAGGCAATATTGTTTTCTTACCCCTTTAACCTAATTTGAGTGACATAAACTTTAATGACATGTAGAGAGGTTAGCTAATGTCTAACTAAACATAAATCACTTATTCCACACCTGATTACTGTTTATAGAATATATTTATTAGTTATTAATAATTAAAATACTATGATTTGTTAATTACACACCAATATGACAAAATAGTAAATATAGCAATGTTTGGTGCCATAGAAAAGGAAGATCACGCTGTTGTAATATTAGATTCAATTTTTATTAATAGATTGCCAAGGGAAAGGAATAACATTTGAAGAATAAGATAAAATAAATGTGAAAAGCATCCTGTATGTGGAAAGTTATGGTCATATAATAACTTACTATGATTATTCATCCAATCTTTTCCTCCTCAGAAAGACAAGCATAATGCCAAACATCTTGAGGGCATAAGATATGCCAGGCAAGACCAAGATAAATAAGTAGAAGTAGTTTTCAGTTCTCCATCAAAAGGTAATATATTGACTGTTCACAGTATCCAAGAAGACATGCAATCTACCTGAGTGCCCATCAGTGGATGAATGGATAAAGAAAAATGTGGTGAAAGATTATTCAGCCATTAAAAGAATGGAATCCTTCCATTTTCAGCAACATAGATGTAACTGGAGATTATTACCATAAGTTACATAGGCCAAACACAGAAAGATGATTAGTGGGAGCTAAAACAGTCCATCTCATGGAAGTAGACAGTGGCAGTTACCATAGGCCGAAAAGGGGTGGGTAATTAGGAACAACTGCTTAATGGGTACAAACATACAGTTGGAAGGAATAAGTTCTAGTGTTTGATAGTACACTAGAGTGACTATAGGTAACAATAATTTATTGTATATTTCAAAATAGCTAGAACTGGAATGTTTCCAACAGAAAGAAAAAATAGTTAAGGTGATGGACATCTCAATTACACTGATTTGATCGTTACATATATTTACATGTATCAAAACATCACCTATACCACAAAAACATGTACAGCTATTTTGTATCATTAAAAAAAAGAGGTGATGTGAAATGGAAACAAATTAGCATGGGCTGCAGACCTTCAAGCCTGTCAAACAAAGAAAGTAATATTTAGTTAAGGTAGTTACAGAAACTATAGAAAACACTCATAAAAGACATCTATTTGCTCTTTGAGAGCAAATAAAGGACAAGAAAATCTGACTTCCACTTTTCCTATTAGAGCTGCTAAGGCTTGTTAAATGTCTCCAACCCCAACCTGAGGTTTCAGGAACTACCTGGATAAAAGTCACTATATGTGTGTGCCTCCACATCAATCATTATTAAATATGTTGAGAGTCTAATTTTGTGCCTCACTGGTGATGTATGTAAATATTTCTGGCTAAACTTCATATTGTCAAGTGGAACTTTTCCATTCTAGCAGGTTGCAAGGCACTTGAAAAAACAGGTAAAGAAGGGCCACTGTGGAAACAGAAATTAAAAAACAAGTTTCCTGTCAGATATTAGCAGTATCTTAGAAGAAGAAATGAGGACGGTGTTTGAATTTATAATTGAAACCTCTTCCATAAGGTGTGTTTCACCATCTAAATTTAAGGAACTATTACTTTCCTCCAATTTTTTATATCTCTAATTGTGTACACCAATTAAATTATGATTATTATAGTGTCTTGAGTTTTTAGTTATCTTCTAATGTGTACACATCTTATCTCCCAAATTAGATTTTCCCACATCTATTCCTGATTATGTCCCCCTACACATCTGGAAAATACTAGAGCAGAACTGAGCATTTGGCATTCAATAGATCTTTGTTCATTAAGTGATTGGATTCCTTTAATTCTGTATAAAAATGTATACAGACTTCAATTTGATTCAGATATAGTAAACTGAAATGAAAAAAATTTTCCAACATTCAACTTTGGAAATTTTCCAAAATTTCAACTATTATGAAAATAGTTCTATTATGAAGACACATGCACAGTATTAATTTAGTAGCATTGGTCATCTGCTCTTTGAAAAATTTAAAAGTTATTCTGCCTGTTGGATAATTAACAGGTGAGTAGCATATAAATCACAACCTAAGTTTTACTATAGCTTAAATCTTAATTAAAATTAGACTTTGTTTAAGAAATAGAGTAGAGAATACCAGTCAGAACACTGAGATTTAACAAGTTTGGAGCTGACAGATCCATGCAGCTGTACTCAAGAGACAGTGTCTGATTCACTGTGCTACTGATTGGACGAGGAACTGCCACTGTTATAATTAGGAGAGGATGTGTGAATCTTGATGTGCGAGACAAAGTGAAATCCTTTCTATAAGTCACTTTCCAGGAGGGTAAACTATATCCATCACACAGTAAAGATGAGTGGGATTCCAACACTAGATCAATGTTGAAATTAAAAATTAATGTAGTGTAATATCCTGATCTCTACACATTTTAACTATATTGGTATTATCTACGGTAGCCAATTAACTGCTTTATAATAATCATTTCAATTGATCATCGCATCCATGAAAATAATTTGTGCAATATACAAATGCTGCAATATTTAGCATCTCAGGAATTACATCTTCTGGTAATCATGTTTCATGAAAAACACATGTCCTGAAATGCTTGGTTGGATTTTTGTTTTTCAAAATTAGTTAGAGTTGCATTTGAGAATTAGTTAAGAGTTGCTTAGGAGTACTGTTTCACACTATTCTAAATTAGTCATTAATAACCTATTTAATATTTCATACTTATCTAAAGGATTATTCTTAGGTTTCAATTTATCCCCATTTTGTTATTTTAAAAGTACCAAATAAAGCTGAAGTGTTAATGTTTATTTCTAGAAATAATGGGCTTGCACAAAATATGCATCATGCAGAGTTTTTCAAAATACTGTTTTTTTGTGAAATATATGCATTTTATTTATATTAAATATAGCAAGGCAGAAAAGAAATGCAAAGCATCCAGTTCAGCTCCTACTGTGATATGCTATTAATAAAGGCTATCTGTACACCTTTTACATTGTTTCGACTGGCATAAATGTAATAGCTAAAACTATTCCAAAGTACATTTTAAAACACTTCCAACTTATGCTACCATTTGGTTTATGTCTTTTAAAAATACATTAAAGGATAAACTCTAGTTAAATCTATACATGAAGTTAGCTAGGATATGCTGATCAGTGTGAAAAGATGTATATGTAAGAAATATTTTCCCCCATTCTATGAGCTATCATTACATTTTCCTGCAGGTGTTGTTTGAAGCATGCAAGATTTTTTAAATTGATGCAGTCCAATTTTTCTATTTTTTCCTTTGTCATTTTTCCTTTTGGTGCTGTATAAAAGGAATCATGAAGTTTTATTACAGTATTTTTTCTGAGAGTCTTACATTTTTAGTTCTTATATTTAGGTCTATAATCCATTTTGAGTTAAATTTTTATGTGGTTTGAAGTTGAGGTCCAGCCTTGTCCTTTTTCATGTATAGCTGTTGTCTCAGAGTTATTTGTTGAAACGACTGTTCTTTCTCCCTTTGAATTGTCTTGACACTTTTGTCAAAAATTGGCTGCCCATAAAGAAAAGAGCTTACTTCAGAGCCCTCAATTATATTCAACTGATGTGTGTGTGTGTGTGTGTGTGTGTGTGCGCGTGTGCACGCGTGCGTGTGTGTGTTTCTCCTTACTCCAGGACCACATTGTCTTGATTGTTGTAACTTTTCAATAAGTTATGAAATTGAGAAGTGTCAGTCCTCCAACTTTGTTTGGCTTTTTCAAGACTTTGATGAATATTCTGGATCTCTTGAAGTTCTACACGAATTTAGGATCAGCTTAATTAACAATTTCCACCAAAAAGCAGCAATGATTTTGATAAAGCCTATATTGAAATTTTAAATCAATTATCAATTTGGGTAGAATCATCATTTTGGGGCTTATGCCGCTGTGGATTTGGGCACATCAGTCCTGACTTGCCCCACCTGGGTGGTCAGCAGTGGGTCTCTACCTGTATCCTCCAGGACCCCCCACCCCTGCCCCTTAGGGATGAAGACTCCCAGGGGGAACATGCCAGCATCACAGAATTCAGTGCGGTTTACACATTTCCATTCCTTTCATCTCAGCAAAATGGGCACCATCGGACCTAGTTCTGATCATGCCACCATCCTGGACCACGTGACTGGAAGGTAGATAACCAAGTTTACCAGCAATAAAATCCTGGGCCCAGGCGGCCCCCGACACCACGACTTCCAGGCACTGAGGGAGGCCCTGGTGCAGGGCAAGTCACAGCAACTGTTTTAGAGGCCATCCACAGCCAGGGCCGTTGAGAATCTGGACAATTTCCTGGGATGACCGCCAGCTTGAGTCTGTATGGTGCTGCTGAGACGGGGTGGAAGAGGGAGCCAGGTGGCCCTACTTTCCTTTGCTTAAAGGTGGCCCTGACTTTCCTTTTCTCAGAATGGTTTCCTGAATGTGTAAATGTGAAAGTAAAATAAAATTTAAAATATGTGCCAAAATATATATATATGTGTGTATACACAGACACATAAATCCGTTTAGGCAAGAGTGGAAAGCATATTGGTTCAAAGCAATTAAGAAAATATCTGTCCAGTTATTCCAGCCATTAGCAGATCACTAAGCTAACTGAGCAGTGTCTTTTAACCGGTACACACAACAGGGAATAAAAACTTGAAAGAATTACTCCAGAAATGCTATTAGTCAAATAAAGAGCAATAGTAGCAGCAACAATAACAACAAATGGGAAGACAGAGATCTGATTTCTTGAGCTGCCATATGATATTTAACCCCGTTTTCTACTCAAATGTATGGGAACTCAAAGAAACAGATATTATCAATAGATAGAAGAAAAAAAGAATGCATAGAAACTGTCCCAAAGGAAGTTCACATGTTGGCCTTATTAGACAAAGGCTTAAAATTAACTATTATAAATATCTTCAAAGGCTAAAAAAAAAAAGTCTATAGAATTAAAGGAAAGTATGAGAATCACCAAACAGAGAATACCGATAAAAAGTTCAAAATTATAAAAATAACCTCCAACTTCCAATAGGCCTCTTTACCGTGAAGATCAGAGGTTCACAACACTCGAGCCCCTCAGTCAGGGAACGTGCATTTCAAATCTTGACTTCACTCATACTGAAAGGCTGCACATGTCCCTTCTTCCCTGCCTTCTCTCTGTATGCTTCTTGAACCCGAGTGGAACACTTTCTTCCTCTCTCTGCTGACAACTGCAAATGCAAATTCTCAGCCAAGGATGAAAGAAGCAAATTGTAGGCTTATCCAAGTAGCAGTAATTCCACAGGTCACAACTCCTGCACAAGGACACCTCCTCATTGCATAAGGACACCTCCTCATTGCATAATTAATGTGAGGAAGTCTCTTCCAGTTAATCCCATGAACTAGGGAGGGCCTCAAGTCACCAAAACACACCAGGATGTGGCCAGGATTTACATATATATTGAGGCATTCCTTCAATGTTCTCGCAGTTTACAACTCTGTCTTAGGCTTTAATTCTACACAGGGACCCAAGGCCAGCCAAAGGCAAGAGATTAGAGGCTTCTCAAGATTTCTTGAGCATGTACACAGCCCTTTATATGTGTGTGGTTTTCTATACCCCCAGAATTATGTCAGAGCTCTTCAAAGCTCTCTATAGATATCTCATTCCCAGGAGCTTTCTTTTAAGTCTTTTGGCCAGCCTCTTGTTTTTCCCAATGGGTATTTCCACCTCAGGCAGCTGCAATACTAAACAATTGATATTTATTGATTGTTTCCAACAAACAACTCAGCAATAGAGCTTTTCCCACTGAGCAAGGTCTGATTTAGATCAAATAACAACAGCCCTGTGTATGAGGTTTTACCAGGGTACCAACGAACAAGTCAAATTGTGACAATTCTCTGGAGATGGAGCTTTAGGAAAAGCTCTTTACCCAGTCAGCCCCGCTAGTGGTTGCTTCCTGCTGACTTTCACAGCAGCCATGGATCTGAAGAAAAGGAAATGGACATAGGGCGAGTTAACCACAAAGCTCACTGTCCTTGAGGAGAAGCAAGTTTTCTAGAATAAACGTTCCGTGGACTGTTGCAGGTCTTAGCTTAGTTTCCAGAGTTCTGAAAAAGTTGATTTTAACAACTTTCACCAGTGTTCTTACTGCCTTTATGGAGAAACAGATTTTCATAGGTCCTTTCTTCCCCATTCTGTAAGTCTCCTCAGTGACTAACTTTTAACAAATAAAATGTGGTGGCAGTGGTATTGCAAGCCTTCCAAGGCCAGGTCGCAAAAGGCAACATAAAAACTGTCTGGCTCCACTCTTGAGATGCCATCCCTTGAAATACACAAACAATGCTTCAAGGAAACCCAGGACACATGGAGAGGCTAAGTGCAGAAAATTTTATTAACAGCGCCTGGGCAGACCCCAGCCAAAAGCCAGAGGCAACTAAAGGTATGTGTGTGAAAGGCCTTCAAGTTGTTTTCAGTCACCATCTGACAAAACTGCGTGAAAAAGTCCTGAGCAAGGACTTCCTAGCTGAACCTAATAAACTCTCAGAAACCTTAGTGATAATAGTAAAGAACTATTGCTTCACGTCACATAGTCACAGATTATTGACACAGATTTGGGATACTAGAGGTAGGATGCTATGGACCCAAATTTTAAATAGGTGGCAATGTCTTTCAGATTCAGCAGTGGAGAAATGCTAGAAGTACCTTGAGATCATTGATAAAATGCTGAAGGGACTTGAAAAGGCTTTTGGTGAGCACCTAATAAAAAGTGAGAAAAATGTGATTGGAAATTAGAGAAAAGAAATCCGTTGTTATTTCCTGGCAGAAAGTTTAGCAACGCTGTTGCCTGTGGTAGCATAGAAAATAGAAAATGTGCTTCATGAACTGGATATCTGGCTAAAGGGATTTCAGGCCAAGTGTTGAAAGTGCCACCTGGCTTCTTCTATTTGCATATAATAAAATGAAGAGAGAGATTAGCTAATGAACAGATGGTTGAATATAAAAGAGCCAAAATTTGCTGATTTCAAAATAAAACCATTTTTCATTCCCAGATTATCCAAATGGCAAACAATTTTCAAATTCATAAATAGCTTCCAGGCAAAGATCAAATCCAGGGCACTGTTAGGAAAACATTGTCTAAAAATAAAGTAAAAAAAACTATAACTTTGTGTGTGTGTGTGTGTGTGTGTGTGTCTGTGTGAGATTCTGTGTGTCTCAATATTGAGATCTTTATATCCATATACCTTTATGTATGTGTGTGTGTGTATATATATATATATATATATATATATATATATATATACACATTTTAATCTTGCAGATATTTAAATATGTTATGATGTCACAAGTTTCCTTTACAGGTTCTGTTCTTTGTGTCTTGCTTCAATAAGCCTTTCCCACTTCAATAATATAATAACTTCCTGTATCTTTTCTTCTAGTTGTTGCAGGAAGTCAGGGATCCTGAATGGAGGGACCGGCTGAAGCCGTGGGAGAAGAACATAAATTGTGAAGATTTCATGGACATTTATCAGTTTCCAAAATTAATACTTTTATAATTTCTTAAGCCTGTGTTTACTGCAGTCTTGGAACATAAATTGTGAGTATTTCATGGACATTTATCACTTCCCTAATAATGCTCTTATAATTTCTTATGCTTGTCTTTAATTTCTTAATCCTGTTATCTTCATTAGCTGAGAATGTACGTCACCTCAGGACCACTATTGTACAAATTGATTGTAGAACATGTGTGTTTCAACAATATGAAATCTGATTGTAAAATGTGTTTGTACAATATGAAATCAGTGCACCCCTAAAAAGAACAGATAACAGCGATTTTCAGGGAATAAGGGAAGATAACCATAAGGTCTGACTGCCTGTGGGGTTGGGCAGAATAAAGCCATATTTTTCTTATTGCAGAAAGCCTATAAACAGATGTGCAAGTAGGAGAGATATCACTGAATTCTTTTCCCTGCAAGGAATAACCCTGGGAAAGGAATGCATTCCTTGGGGGAGGTCTATAGAGAGCTGCTCTGGGACTGTCTGTCTTACGTGGTAGAGATAAGGACTGAAATACGCCCTGGTCTCCTGCAGTACCCTCAGGCTTACTAGGATTGGGAAACTCCAGCCTGGTAAATTCTAGTCAGACCTGTTCTCTGCTCTCGAACCCTGTTTCCTGTCAAGATGTTTATCAAAACAATACATGCACAGTGGGACATAGATCGTCATCAGTAATTCTAATTTTGCCTTTGCCTTGTGATCTTTGAAGCATGTGATCCTTGTGACCTACTCCCTGTTCATACACCCTCTCCCCTTTTAAAATCCCTAATAAAAATTGCTGGTTTTGTGTCTTGGGGTCATCATCACGGTCCCACCAATACGTGATGTCACCCCCGGAGGCCCAGCTGTGAAATTTCTCAGACCAGCCAACACTTAGGGAAAGTAGAAAGCACTTATGTTAAAATATTGGGGGCTGGTTCCCCCAATATCTAGTGTTTTATTTTATTCTAATGTTTAAATAATTACTAATACCTCTAGAATCTATTTCATTATAAAAATTTCAGCAAGTATACAGATTCTTTTTCAAATAACAAACCAACATGTATTAGTTTTATTTCTTCAACCAATTAAAATATAAACTATGATTTTAGAAGAATCTGTATAGTTCCATGCACCCAAATATTTGTCTTAATTCATGGTTTTGAAATTGTTTACTATTATTACCCATGTTTTTTATTATAAGGCTTTGATCTTGCAAATCTTGAGAGAAACACTTTTAAGTTGAAAACTATAACCTACATTTTAGTAAGTAAAAGGACATGAGTAAACAATATTTATACTCCATCTTCCCTCAAGTCCTTATTGTGAGTAAAGGACTTAAGGACAGTTAAGGACTTTAGGACAGTTAAGGACCTGAGGGTAGTTAGGGTATAAATATTTTTTGGAGATTTCTGAAGACATTGGGGCTGTAGAAGGCAAATGGGAGAAGAGCACCATTTAGGTAGGCAAAAATGAAAAGGGATTTTAAAAAACAGTAATATCAGCTGCAGAAATAAACAGAAATAAAATTAACTTTTAACAAAATTAATAAAGACTTGGATTCAGGAATCTTCATGTACACAGGTCCCTTCCCAGGCCCTAGGATGGGCCCTAGCAATGAGCTCATGTATTGTTTTTATAAAAATTGCCCTCCATTTTGCACTCCCACTTGCCTTCACACTTCTCCCTGAGAGTAGGCATCATTGAAGTGATCTTGGCAATTTGGGGATCTTGCTAAAGGAAAAGTTATTAAAGAATGTATTTAGTTCACATTTAATAGGGTGTGTTTGTGTGTTCTGTAGTCACATCGATGAATAGATGAGGTATTGCTAGTGTGTCTGGTGTTGGAATTGCTTCTAAAAGTATTCTGACTACCGCTGTGCTGACTCATCTGGCACTCATCAACATTTTGTTACAAAGATATATGCCCAAAGAGATAAGTGTTTATTTAAATAATTCAAAGTGATGAAATACATTATTTTCACTGCAATTGAAAAAGACATTTTGGAGCATTTCACTTAAAACAACTGAAATATACAGACTTCTTATTTGGCAGTAATTTCAAATATATTTCTTAAATTTTGAGAGAAAAATTGGTAAAAACTAATAGAACATAAAACAAATGCAATACAGATGAATAATATCAATAGAAAGTATTTAATAATAAAGTATTTAATAATAAAGAACCAAATTGTTGACAAAACAAATTTCAGATTTGTTTAATTAAGCAAACATTTTAATTGCAGTTAATCAGCTCTAAGATTATTAATATTTTACAATCCAATTAATGAAGAATAATAAATTGAGCTCATTAGAAAAAGCCTGAAGTTTCTGGCTGACCTGACATTAATTAGTGAAACCAATAAAGGAAGCATATAACTTGAAAGAAGGTATTCACAATGGTGTACTGATACATGTTTAATAAGTGGCTCTCCAGGGAGAAAATAAGACTGGATTTCTAGTTTTTCCAATGCTGTAAATACTCCCACCACCACCAATTCAACCTACCAATATTACGTGACTGAACTAGAAAGTTGGGAAGAGATGCACACAATTAGTTCTTCTGAGTACAATTGGTATAAAAGTGGTTGCCATCCCATCAAATGCTATATTACAAGGAGGATATCAACTGTAAACTAGTTCATGAAGATTTTCCATTAATACTCGAGAGTAGTCAGTGCACAGAGAAATGAAATTTTTTTAAATACTATAGTTCACATATGAAAGATGTAAGATTTTCTCAATCTGACAATAATCCTAAGTATACATATTATATACACATTGAGTTGTGAGGCCAAAAGAAACTTGTATGTTACCAATACAAATTTCAAACAACTTACTAGAGGACATATTGAATTAAGCTTTCAATCTTTTCATAAATATATTAGAAAGTAATAGTCAAATGCAGCTAGAAAAAATAAAGAAGAAAGAATATAAAGATGGATTAGGCAATTTAAAAAAATTTTTTAAAGCTTGTGATGTAAGTGCTGTTTATTAGCTATTTATAATTTGCAATTTATTTTCTTTTTCATTCTAAACAAGTATTTGCTTTATCTCTAATTTTGTATTCATAGTCTATTTCCTTTTTCTTTTTTTATTAAAGAATGAATGAACAAAGTGAATGAATGAACAAAGTGAATGAAAAGGTTGGACAGATGTCTTAGTGAGTTTGGGCTGCTGTAACTAAGTACTATAGGCTGGTGGCTTATAAACAACAGAAATTTATTTCTCATAGTTCTGGAGGCTGGAAGTAGTAGATCAAAGTGGTACAGGTTGGATTCTGGTGAGGATCCTCTTCCAGTTGCAGACTGCCAACTTCACATTATATTTTCAAGTAGTAAAAAGAGGGCTAGAGTATTCTCCAGGGTCTCTTTTTATAATGGTATTCACCTATTTATAACAGTTTCACCTTTATGACCTAATTATCTCCCAACGCCCCACCTCCTAATACCATCACCTTGGGGGTTAGAATTTAAACATATGAATTTTGGGAGCACACAAACATTCAGTCTATAATAATAAGTGAAGCAAAGCTTTTTAAAAAGCTTTCCAAAGTGCTTTATCAACTGGAATTAGTAGTTTCATAAATAAATAACCCATAATGTAATTACTAAAGTTGATTGCTCACTTTCAAAATTAAAAAAAAAAGTCTGTTTAATGGATAAAGGAGTCATCCATTAAAAGTACAAGATGAATTTAACCTGAAATAGAGTTGGCTGTTGTGATATAAATGATTAAATAATCTATATATTTAGCTAAATATGTGCTTCATGCATTTCTGTAAACCCTGTAAAGCACAGAAACTACTACTAAGTAAACTGGGCAAAGGAAGTAACAACACTGTCTCCATCATTATGCCTTTTAAGTGAATAGACAGGAATTTGGATCTAAAGCACAGGAAATCTATGCATTCAATATGTGGGAGGCAAAGTTCATACACAGCACCCTAACCCAGATCAGTGTTTCTCAAATTTGCAGATTGAGCTAATCCCTTTTTAGAGAAAAGGGCTTTCAAAAACTGATGTAGAGTCTTACGCTGATTTAAATTGTTTATTATGTATCACATCTTTTTTATAGCATTGCTTAAATATTTATAATTATAAAACTGCATTTCAATTACTTACCATACAAAATTAATTAATGGCTTGTACCTTTTGTACAAGTATGAAACCTAAACAAGTAAATTTAAAATGTATAAGGAAAAAAAATCAACCAAATTTTAGCAAGCATATTTCCGTGCCACCTCTCCCTGATTTAATACTTTCCTACTTTTTTCCAGCTTTCTGGAACAATGTCAAAAGTCATTCATTTGGGGGGAACTCATTATCTACAAGCAAACTACAAAGGTAAGTGTAGATGCTCAGTTCCTATATCCAAAGTAAAAAAAGATTCTCAAAGAAAGAAGAAGAAGAATGTAGAAAATACCAGTCAAAAAGGAAAATGTATTAGGGCTCTGGGCTAAAGAGTTAAAATTATCTGACTATATTTCTGTTCAAAAAATGTGCATTTCTACATGTTTTCTTGTCAACAGATAAGAGACCATTGTGAATCAAGTGCATGAGAGACGGGCAGCATGACCACTCTTTAGCCATGACAATAGGCACAATCCACTGGCTTTGAAGAAAAGGCCAGCCATAACCATGGCTCTTTTATATTCATGATTCAACTCTAGGAATACTGTATATAGACAAATTGCTCACCTAGTCTCAAAAACATTGAGATTACAGCCCCCAGTGTGAAGTTACTAAAAAATCCAGATGAAAATGACTGTTAGTCATCAGTGGAGCCTTCACACTTCATTCAGAATCCAAGTGGAACACGATTTATGAATCGCAGTATATTGTAAAGCACCCAGTGATGGTACTCTACATAATGACTGAAAGATCAACAATGCAGATGCTTCCTGTAGCAGGAAAGGGCATCCATGGTGTGTGCCACTCAACTCATTAGACTCCAGTGCATGTTCCCCTTTGAGAACAAAGTCAGGTTTAGCTCATTGTGAAACATTTGAAAGATTATATCAAAAAAGGAAAGTAAATGCTGTGTTGAACTAATACACAGAACTGTTCTTTTCCAGCCTTTGCATGAAGACAGAGGATATCTGGAATTTGATTGTATTTCTCACACTGTCTAGTGCTAATTACAAGTAAGTAATCAATAAGCAAAGTACTTACAATCAATAATAAAGAATACTACAGGCCTCTTACATAAGGGTTGTGAAACCGGAGGGAGAAACCACAGAGGGAAACGGTTTCACAGTCAAAGCTGAATCAAGTGTAAACATTCATGCCTGTCTGCTTTCTAAGGGCTCCTAAAAAAGATCTCTCCCTGATCATTCCAAAATTTATTATTACAGGATATGCATTATTAGCATTAGCAAAAGACAAGTTTGTCTTTTCTGTCTTGTGTATGCGTTCCAAATGGCAGCATGCTGGAGCTGGCTAACACTGGCTTACAGAAGCTGATAGTTTACATCTCTCTCCATCTTTGTGCTCAGTAAATCACACTGATGTTTGAAACTGATGACGGGAAAAGTATTTCTACCAAATCAATCAGCAAACACTACAAATCAGGGATTTCTCCTCAAAATCCTGACCTCCACTAAGAGCAGGTTGTTAAATGTTTATTGACACCGCACTGCACCTCCGTAGTGTGTGTATTCATTGTGCTACTCGTCACACAATGTGCCAGGAACAGGGGACAAAACAGTGAACCAGATGGAGATACTTCTGTTCTCATATCTCTTAATGGTTTTATGAAGTTGTTCTGCTTCATTTCTACCATATCCCATATTTCTGCTTGTGAATGTTCTACCCATTCTTTAAGCCATCTCTGTTATACATGATATTAGTGTCTCCCTTAGCTATGTATCTCAAAGCAGACAAATTTTATATATTTTTGCAAGGTTTGCTTAGCATATGTACACTGTGGATGGCAAGAGCAGAGAGGTAGGGAAACGCTCAAAATGTTGGAACTGATTGAGAGGAATGCTTGTAATATTTCAACAGAATGGTGGTGCTTCATGCATTTTTCCACAGGCTCTCCTCTTATATCTGCACGGTTACGGAAAGGAGTATAAACAGAGGATCCCAGTGTGGCCCTCCCTTTTCTCTTTCCTCCCTCCTAATCTGCAACTGTGAAGGGCCTCATGCATGAGTGGAGTAGGGTGGCCAACCCTCCCACTTCGCGTGATATTAAGGGGTTTTGTAGGACCCAAGACTTGAATGTTAAAACTGGTACAGACCCGGACAAACCAGGATTGCTCAAGCTTTGGATTAAAGAAAGAAACTTACGTAGAGAGGCCCTGACAGCAACACAGCATCTGCTGGTCAGATAATTCTAGTGTTTTGGCAACATTAGACAGGTGAGAGATCAGACAAGTGGAAGTGAGTGTGTCGTGGCACATAAACTCCGGGCGTCTTCCTTTTGCCTCACAAACACCTCTCCCTGAGGCGCTATCATAGATTCAGGGCATGTAGTAGTATAAAAAAGATACTAACTTGTATATAAAGTCAAATATTTTAAAGTATGTTCAAGTTATTATGTGTTTTCTGCAGTATTGCAAAGTCTTCCTTTCTGATATCCTTGCATACATTTTTTGGGCTTGTTTCAGTCTATTCACTGTACCATAACCAGAGTGAAAAAACCTATGTAAAGCTCTTTAATGGCCTCGCATTAAAGATCAGGATCCCTAACTTGGTAAAATGGGCCCTGTATGAAAGCATGACCCCTTTCTCTCTCACACACACACACTCTGGGCTCATGTTATGTGACACCCTCTCACTCACAGTCACTTTGGCCTGACTTTAAGTTCCTTAAAATGTTCCATATTTCTGCCTGCTTCAGGCCTTGCATACATCAGACCTCATGTGCCATGGTCACTACGTGAAATTTCTTTCCCGATAAAGATTTTCCTGTCCATTCCTCAGTCTAGATCAAGGTCTCATCCCCAGCCTCATCCCACGGTCTCAGGGCTTACTTTGCTTTTCCTTTTTGGCACATTTTACACGTGGTAATATGATGATATATGAGAAGTATCTAAATCGTCTCCTAGGCTTGCAAGCTTGGTGAGAGCAACATGGTATTAGCTACTTTATCTCAATATAGTAAACAGGAACTAGTTGAGAAAAAGGGGAAAGAAGAAATGAAGGAAGAAAAGGGAAGTGAGCAAGCTTTCTTAAAGGTAAGAACGTTTTCTACATTGGGAGTTTTAATTGTTTTATCCTTAATATTTTGTAAAAATCCACTCACTTTAAGGGCAGGAGTTATTTTTCTCCCTTAAAACAAAAAAGTATTGACAGAATATATTCACACTGGAGGGATTTTGTTCCATGATGTAATGGATTTGTGAAACAACATTAAAACAAAAAAGAAAGCTAGAAAAATGCAAGTAGGGTTTGTAAACTATTAATTTCTTTTCCTCTCTCTTCTTCCTCCTTTCCTACACTCTGATCCCTGTCATAATATTTTTATAAACTCTGAGAATAAAAAAAAGTTTAAATTTATTCTCAGGAAGGGGCAAAAGATTACTAAAGCACAAAGTATTACTCTTTCATATAGTTTCAGCAGCTTTAACATTTGAAAATGCGCATAGCCTTAAGTTAAAAAAAATCTAGTTGGTGTTTCAATTTTGTATATATCACTTTGATAATAAAATCATTTCTTTAGGCCAAATAAAGAAAAAACAAAGTTTCATGTTTATAAAACAATTGCCAAGCTACAGATACAACAGATATCTTCTCTTTATCCCTCTCTCTACTCTTCCTCACATCTCTTCCTAAGTCTCATTAAGGAACTCATGCCAAGAAACCACTTTATCCAGGGAATGTGGCCACATACCCCAAGAAATAGCAATTGATCTACAAATGCTGACAGTGAGATACAAGCTCTGGAAAATGAATTGGCCAAACTGGAAACAGTATGTTGAATAACTGGAAGGATTTTTCCTCTGAAATTCTAGGATTTCTTTTTTTCTTTTTCTTTAGACAGGGTCTCCCTCTGTCACTCAAGCTGGAGTGCAGTGGTGCTGTCTCAGCTCACTGCAGTTTCTGCCTCCGGGGCCCAGGTGATCCTCCCACCTCAGCCTCCTGAGTAGCTGGGACTGCAAGCATGTGTCACCATGTTCAGCTATTTGATTTTTTTTTTTTTTTTTTGGTAGAGACAGAGTTTCACTATATTGCCCAGGCTGGTCTCGAACTCCTGAGCTCAAGAGATTCTCCTGCCTGGAAATAACCTCTTCTATACTTAAAGCAAAGCTGAAAGCAAGGGCTCCTAGCCCAAGATGGCTAGCGGGAAGGAAGCAGCAGCTGCGCAGTTGGGGCGGGGCCCAATTCCTTCCCTGGCCGCCAGGGGGAGTCTACCCACAGCTGCCTCTCTGCTCACCTCAAGTGTGCCAGGTCGCGCAGGCGCAGAGGCGCCAGACGTCGCTCCGTCTCTGGTTGGGTCGTCGTGAGAGAGAGTCGTCACATCCTCCTCAGGACTCTATGGTTCCCGCGAGGGACGAGGGGCAACGTATATAAATGCGCGCAGGCGCAATTCAGGGAGCGCACTTCCACTTCGACGCACCTCCGACGTTCCTGTGTTGCCATGGGCCGCCGTCCAGCTCGTTGTTACCGGTATTGTAAGAACAAGCCATACCCAAAATCTCGTTTCTGCCGAGGGGTTCCTGATGCCAAGATCCGCATCTTTGACCTGGGTCGAAAGAAGGCAAAAGTGGATGAGTTCCCACTCTGTGGCCACATGGTATCTGATGAATATGAGCAGCTGTCCTCTGAAGCCCTGGAGGCCGCCCGTATTTGTGCCAACAAATACATGGTGAAAAGTTGTGGCAGAGATGGCTTTCACATGCGAGTGCGGCTCCATCCCTTCCATGTCATCCGCATCAACAAGATGTTGTCCTGTGCTGGGGCTGACAGGCTCCAGACAGGTATGCGAGGTGCCTTTGGGAAACCCCTGGGTACTGTGGCCCGGGTCCACGTTGCTCAGGTCATCATGTCCATCCGCAGCAAGCTTCAGAACAAGGAACATGTGATTGAAGCCTTGCGCAGGGCCAAGTTCAAGTTCCCTGGACGCCAGAAGATTCATATCTCCAGGAAGTGGGGCTTCACGAAGTTTAATGCTGACGAATTTGAAGACATGGTGGCCAAGAAGCGCCTCATCCCTGACGGTTGTGGAGTCAAGTATGTTACCAGTCACGGCCCCTTGGACAAGTGGCGGGTTCTGCACTCATGAAGGCTTTGGCAGTACTGTCTCCTTGGGCCATGCCAGTCTGACTTATGCTTACTAATAAATTATGTTTACTGGCAAAAAATAACTACTTATTAACTTTTAATGTTTTTTAAATATCCAGTGTTTTAGAATATAGACTACTAGAGAACTTTTTTTCTGTTTATGCAGTTTTAATGGCAAATGTTACCTTCCTTGCTTCAGTAAATCTATACAATTTATAGAGAAAGCTGTTTTAATCAAACACTTTAAATTTAGGAGAGTATAGAGCAATATGTTGAAAGTTTTGTTTGTAGTAAAGTCGTAAGTTATGCAGCTATCATTCCTTGAATAAAAAATAGATTTGAGTGAAAAAATTTATTGTTTATAGAATATAAACTAAACAGTAGCGATGAAAATAATAGGCATTAGTGATATTTCTACCACAGCCTCTTTGGAAGTAATTTATTTCTAAACTTGGTTGCCTTATGTTTTTCTATAAGTTTCTGTACATTGTTTTTAGAATTACCTTACACGTCTGATTATCAGCCTTAGGATAATTGAGTATCACTCAAAAAGGCTTTTTCCAGACGAACTTTACATTGTCTCACAGTCAAGAGATAACAGTCTAATCTTTTATTCATCATAGAAAGGTCATAGGTGACAACAGAGTTCATATTACTTGTATCTGGGCTCCAGTAGAACCAAAAGAAGAGAGAAAATGACACTAAATCGGTTATCTCTACTCTAAAAGGACCCTAGGCAGAGTTTGCAATTGTAGGTGCTTGCCCTGAATTAGAGTTACTTTGATCACACAGGTGCGTTTTGTTTTATGTTTGAAACTGCATAAGCTAAAATTCCTGAGTTTATACTGAATTAAAAAAATTCCTGTTCTTTACAATTGACTTAGCCTTTTGAATCTCAATCCTGCTAACAGTGCCTTCAGTGTTTTTCTACTAACAGTTCTTTTTCAAAGTCAACATATTTAATGAAAACAACAAAAGAAATACTAAGTAGTATAGAAACTCTACTATTTAATTTTTATTTATTTAAAAAATTGCTATGTCAGTCTTAACATGTTGTATCTGGCTGGATATTTCTTTCAGGCCCTTGCTATAAGATATTTCCTGTGTGTATATATTTAAGCTATGTTGCTGTTTTAAGACGTTTTTCATGTTTGCATTTTACCACACTTTCAAAACGAAAATTCAACCTCAAAAATAATAATAATAATAATAATCAAAAGGGAAAGGCAATACAGAACACAATAAAATAAGCAACCCTTTAGCTTCTAGTACAACCATGGCCCAGCTTTGAAAATATTTTCCATCTTCATTATTTCCCTTTCTCTTTGGTGTTAAACCTCTCAAAACATCTTGATGTTCAAACTTGGAACTCCGCACTCACTAAATATACAGGGAGCGAGGTAAGTATAAGCTCATGAACTTCCTTGCCCTAAGAGATTGGTAACAGTAATTGTTCATGCATATAGATATGGGAGTGAAGAGGAAAGATTAAAAATTAATACATTAAAAGCTGGTAGGTAGCTGTCAATAAATTTTTTATTTGAATTTTCCCACAGTTTCACACTATAAAGATTATATATAAATTCTTTTTTAAAATGTCGACATGCAAGCACTTTTACTTGTTTTTGTTAAAAATCCTTCCTACTGATTTTCCCCAAGTCATAATTTTGTTTTTTCAGCATTTTCTTATTTTAGGGTCATTCTAATTATTTAAAAAATTGGTAAGACAACTGGGCTGAAGGATAATTTAATTATGATTTTGCAGAGTTCCTTATTTTAAAATTTCTGCTCAAAATGGAAAATTGCATTTGGGAACATATTTCTGTTCATCTACTGCTGCAATAAAATGAACTGTTTGCTCATTTGAAATAAAAAAATACAAGTGTAGTTAATGAAATTCAAGCAAATACTGCCCAATGAAACTTTTTGATTTAATTGATGAAATATATAGGTTTTAATGGAAAATACTGACTGAATAAGAAGATGAAGAAAACTTCAGTAGGACTATGTAATGTATCAGTTTAGTTTCAAAAAAAACATTTCATAAATGATTGTTATATAATCCGTCATTTCTACTCCCTCAAAATATGCAACTGTATTAAGCATATTTAGCTTGAAAATCTCTAATTTTTATAAAAGTATACATTAGATCTTCCATGAATTGGCTGTCACTAACATTGGCAAGCATTTTACTTCTGCTTTAGCAGCCTCGTACTGCCTACCCTTACATAATTTACGTAGAGCTTTCTGGTTCTCAGAATGTTACTATTAACCTAAGGATTGAGCTAAGACATAATTTCACCTCATTCATCTTCCTGGCTTTATATTAATGCCCTTTTGTTTTTGTTTGTAGTTTAGTGTAATAACTTCATTTTCATAAAAATACCTATGTATTCTTTTTTAACAGCAAATTAGGTGAAAAATAGTAAAGTCAAAATAATTAAATTATACCTGCAATAATAATTCAAAATGAGGTTATTGTCACTTAACAATCGATAAGAAAAGCTGATGTCAGGATGACTGGATTTGAATCTCAGCCTTTTTACTTTCTTGGGCAAATTACTAAGTATCACCATTCTTAGTAATTTTGCCTTCTATAAAATGAGGTGAAGACACTTTAGTTATAGGATTGTTTTGGGGATTAAATGAGATAATGCACTGAGAAATTGATTTTTATTATTATTATGATTATTTATTTTTTTGAGACAGGGTCTTACTCTTTCACCCAGGCTAGAGTGCAGTGGTGTGATCACGGCTCACTGTAGCTTCAGCCTTCTCAGGCTTAGGTGATCCTCCCATCTTGGCATCCCAAGTAGCTGGGACTGCAGGTATGCAACACCATGCTCAGCTAATGTTTTTGTATTTTTTGTAGAAATGGGATTTTTTCATGATGCCCAGGCTGATCTCAAACTCCTGGGCTCAAGCAGTCTGCCCACCTCAGCCTCCCAAAGTGCTAGGATTATAGATACGAGCCACTGTACCCGGTAGAGAAATTGAACAGTATTGTAATTTGCACATATTAATTATACAACATTGATATTCAGTTAATATTGATGTTATTATTATTACATTTGCTCTTGCTTCACTCCTCAGCTCCTAATTTTTGGTGCTTGTATTAACTATTTTTTCTTGATTTATAATGTTAATATCCTGTCTTGCAATCATTATTGCTTCCAGTGATATACTCTTAGTTCTAGATTTAATTGGATTCAATATTCTGTTTCAAGTCTTTTTTAATCTTTAGTTTTGTAATTCCCACTTTCATGTCATTGTATTTTGTCATCTCTTTGTGGAATTCTTTTGAAAAAATTTATGCTTTACTGATTATCCTCTACATATGACTCACTTATGGGGACTAGCTTACTTTCCTGTCCCCCAGCTGGATTTTTTTATCTACTTTAACCACTTGTTAAATTCAATATTATTTTTCTTTTTTCTCATTTTTATTTTCCAAAGATGATTATACGGCTATCATGTCATTATGTTTATACGGCTTACATGTGATGTAGACTATTCTGCTCGGACATTCTATTTAATCGGAAAGGTTGTGGGTGCATTTCTCTTGTCACTCTTTCACACAACTTTTGACTTTTTTGTATTCATCTAGACTTCTCCCTGGGTGTTACTTTTCCATGGCCTTGTGATGAAAGGATGGGAAAAAGAGAGAACTTGAAGGTTTAATTATACCCTTTGATGCTGGCTAGATTCCACTTCTTCTGAGATCCATTAAATATCCTACAGCAAAGCACACTGCAGTCAGCCAGGTCCACAGTCCACTCTCCAGCTGTGGCATATTCACCTTTGGCCTGCTGTTATTCAGTGCGCAACCCTGGAAAATGGCAAGCCCAATTGCTGTGCATCTTTGGTGTTGGTGTGGGCTCCACTTGTCAGTGGATTTTTCTACAGTTTTTTCTTGTGTAAGTCTATGTTAAGTACATTTCTCTACATATTAAGGCATTATTGAAACATTTTTTTAATTCATATTTCTTTTCAGAAATTTTTTATTCTAAGAGGTTGGAAAGTTCTGAAAAGGTACAGTATATAAATGATTGTTATATAACTCATGATTTCCTCCAGTGCGTCAAAATATGCAATTACACTCAATGTATTTAGCCAGAAATCTTTAATTTAAAAAAGCAAAATCTGGTTCTGACTTAACACATGAGACTACTGCCTTCATTTTTATATCTCCTCCTAAATTTATGACATATATAACCCTTTGTCTGCCTTTGGCTATATTTATTTTATCACATTTTATTTATTTCATTAGGTATTGGGGAAAGAAATCATCTGATCATGTTTTTCCTCAGGTTATTTACCCAGAATTTTTTTTTTTATGTTGGACTAAAGAATTATCTACTGTTGGAGACTTTAATATTTCAGACAACTCGTATAAAAACTACCTTTCCATGTATGTAACAACTTCCAGTTATTTTTTATTGTTATGGCTCTCAAATAATTACACCTAAAATACTTTGAGTATCAAAATGATAAACTTTAAATATCAATTCCAAAAAGATCAATTTTGTGTTTGTGTCCATACAGAATCTTAACAGCTCTCATTATATTATAATAAGCTAATTAATTAGTTTTATATATTTATATAAATTAGACTTGAGAGTTACTGATCAAGAGATATTTTTGTGCTTCACATATTTAAAGAACAAGACCATATGTACAGTAGAAAATGTATTTTGAGGACCATATTATTAGACACTTCAAGGGTCCTATTCATGAAATTTCCTTTTGTCCTAAGTTTACTGGTCACTGATAAATAGAAATATGTGAGGTTGAGGAAGAGGACAGAATGTTTTCGGCAAATGGAGTCTTCTCAAAGGAGTAACTGTTCCATCTGCTCTCAGAGAGGGACAGGACATTGCAATGACAGGAAATGGTGTTTTCTTTTGCCCAAATGTTATGTCACTAAACTGAGACTTAATGGTGTTGGTGGTGACAGAAGAGATGGCGGAACTGATGGAGAGATTGTCAGGAAACAGCCCTTATGTTCAGTCTCTGACATAACAAGGGTAAGACTTACATTTCCTGTGAGTGTGGGGCCATTATGGTGTTTTAAATATAAGCAACATTGTATGTTCTTTGCCCTGTTCTTCAAAAGCATTGTTTATTGGGAGGGGGAAATATGGCAGCAAGAGGCTGTATGGGGGACTTACTCTGTCGCTGCAACTGCAGGCAGCAAGAAAAGAGCCACTGTGCCTCAGCCAGATTTCCTTTGAGAGAATTGAATAGGGAGAGAAACTTCAGTATCCTCTAAAAAGCTGACAAATAGACCCTATAAAAGACTCAGCACTTGGCCACCAAATATATGGAGAAGCAAAGGCATGTGTCTTTATAGTAGAATGGTTTGTAATCCTTTGGGTATATACTCAGTAATAGGATTGCTGGGTTAAATGATATTTCTGGTTCTTGATCCTTGAGGAATCACCACACTGTCTTTCACAATGGTTGAACTAATTTACACTCCCATCAACAGTGTGAAAGCATTCCTCTTTCTCCACATCCCCTTCAGCATCTGCTGTTTCCTGACTTTTTAATGATCGCCAGCACTTGGCCACCAAATATATGGAGAACCAAGAGTAATATAAAGAGAACCAGCAACAGCTGAAAGAGAACATGTCTGACGTGACTTGAAGTCATTTAACAAAGAGAATATTGTCTATGTTTACATTCTGTTATCAATATCTAAATCAAGGGATGGGGGAGAAAAAGCGGAATAAGAGAGCATATAATTTCCTCTTTCCTGATCTAAGTAGTTGAAACTGCTAGTCAATGCTACACTAATGGAACAGATGAGAGATTTAAAAAGGATAAGTAACAACGTTCATAATTGGCAGTGATTGAAAAGTTATGGAAAGAGGTTTAGATATCATTAAGGAAATGTGCTACTTACAAAGCAATAGAACTTCAATGGAGCACAGTTGGTTGTTCCTGAAAAATAAAAATTTCATGTAATGTACACTTCAGTATTTCTCCTGTCAAACCAGTTACATAACCATTTTGATGAAAAAATTCCACTAAGCATGCTAGCAAATGTCCAAATTACTAAAACAGCATGAAACCATTGAAATTTCACCAGACAAAAGTAAAACCTCTTTCAACACAAAGAAACTTCTATACCACTTCCTAAATACACCTTTAACTGTGGTCCCTCTACCTCTCTAACTTGTATAAATGCCTTGAATATAAGCAAACTTTAAATTATTGTCACTGAAACCCATGTTCATGTGGCTGTAGTCAAATTTTGTCTCTCAGCTACCTACCTGCCTGCCTACTTACTACCTATGTATAGATCTCCCAAATTTCCCATAAATAATGCCTATCAGTCTTATCTTCCATCTACTTAATAGGTATTTGATTTATACATACAATGGATTGCTTCAATTGATGCCAATACTCTGCAATTGTAAGCCATCCATTTTTGAAGCAAAACTGCCAAAAATGCCATTAATAAAATGCCATTAATAAAAACGCCATTTTCATAGTTGTATATATACATTTTTCAAATGATAATTTTAAGTTGTCAAAATATAACAGCCTACAAGGTCAAAACTACCTCATCTAAAGGCAAGATTGAAATTTTTACAAGTTTTATTCGTAATTACAGTTCATGATGTATTTGTAGCAAATACCATTAGGATTTATTGATAGAACTACTGAATTTGAAGTCCATGGACCCTTGAACTTGAGAAAATATTTTATTACATAACTGATTTGCAAAAGCCTGTGTCCTAAGATCCAGTAATAACACTACAGATAACTATTATAGAAAAGCTCTCAATTATACGAACCAGAAGGTGTATGCAAAGAGCCTTCATAGCATTGTTCACAGTAGCAAACACTTTTTATCCTTAATTTACATAAAGAGGACAATGAATATATCTATTGTGGTATATTCACAATGGGAGCTACTATACACAGTGAGAATAAATGAATGACATCTACAGCTAAAACATGGATAATTCTCAGAAAATATTGAATGAAAAAAAGAAAATAGGACTCTCAATAATATTATGCCTTTTTCGTAAAGCTCAAAATGCAGCAGAACCAGAGGTAATACTGTGTTATGTGTAAATAAATATATGATAGATCTAGTTTTTAAAGGTAGTGCTAACTATGAAAATTTAGGATAGTGGTTGCACGGGTGGGGCGTAACATGGCAGGGGAGGAACAGGCATAGTCTATGGAGGGTACTGTATAATAATATTTTAGCTTTTAAAGTAAGTCCTTCCAGGTCTTTATTCATCAGTATGCCTGGGCTATTCTTGGAACTTTTCCCTTCCAACGATTCTAAATTTGAAAATCAGCTTGTGAAATTACCACTGTCAGTTGCCTTCAAAAACTTACTAAACTAAATTTATAAAGTTAAAAATACATTATTTTATATTTTATAATTAATTTTATTATGGAGGTCTTGGGAGATGTAAATTTATTATTTGTTGTTTATACTTTTATTCCTATTTCATAGTAGTTTATGTTGTTTTTGTGGGCCTATACTTTGCTTAACCTATCCTCTTGTGTATTAAGATCTGTGTTGGGTACTTTTTGCTCATGTTTCTTTCCTCTTTCTTTAATTCTTACACTTTTTCCACCAGAGAAAATTTGTAGTTGATTCAGCCTATTCCCTAGGATGCTACCATCCTGAAACCAATTTCTCTTGTCATGAGAGATAAGAAAATGTGTGGTTCTCAGGTTGAGCTTTCTGACTTTGCTGTGCCCTCAGGTTTTGTAATTGTGTGTCCCTGATAAATCCACCACCTTACATGTACTAACCATTTACAGCTCTCTGCTCCAGTTCCCACTTCTTTGTTTGCTTCTGGTTTAAGTCCTTGAAGGTTTATTTATTTTCTAGTGAACCTAGAAATGTATTAAAAGGTAAGACTGTAGGCAGAATCTGGTTATATCTAGATGAGAGGATCACTTACAGTATCTAGTCTTCCATACTGCTAAGTGGAAGTTATGTGATGTATTTTAATTTGATCTCTGTTTCTTGAAAAATACCATGATATCTACAACCTGGAATCATATTAATGTACACAGATTCATACATAGTATAGTCTTTCTAATTTTATTGTCTATTTCAAAAATTTAGACCCAAAATACTTTGTACAAAGTGGTGGATTTTTATTGCCTTATCTTGCATAAGCTGGAAATATGTTCTCCAGAATTCTCTTCTCCATAGGGTGCTTAATCACAATAGAAATCGATACGAAATTTGGAAGGCAGAAATGAAGCAACAATTATAAAATTGGTGCAGGGCCCCAGGCATTACTGTGATTCAGAAATGTTGGGTTGATTTGTTGGCTCACTTAATTGAAGGATGCCAGCAATGTCATTTCCTCCAGCCCTTGCTACATCTTGCCGTTCACCTCTCTGAGACCCAGGCCAGGTATAAGTGCATCTTTGTGCCGAGTGGCACAGACTTCTATTCACAGACATGATTGGAGTTAGAGGCACTGACCTGCATTTTAGATTGTCTTCATGGGTTTCAATTTATCCTTGTGAGTTCCATTTGTCCTGTGAGATACTGTTTATCTGTACTTAGCTTTACTTTGCATTTTTTTCTCCCAATTGCCTGCCTTACTTGCTTGTAGCAATTTCGTGCTCACCACCAGAAAAGAGGCAATCACATTCAGGAAATTCCACTGTCCCTGCTTGGGGACTGTATTAGTCTGTTCTCACACTGCTATAATGAAATACCTGAGATTGGGTAATTTATGAAGAAAAGAGGTTCAATTGACTGGCAGTTCTGCAGCCTGTACAGGAAGCATAGCAACATCTGCTTCTGGGGAGGCCTCAGGAAACACAATCATGGTGGAAGGCAAAGTGGGAGCAGATCGTATTCATCACAGGAATAGGACCGAGAGAGAGGTGTCAGGTACTACGTATTTTTAAACAACCAGATCTCATGAGTACTCACTCACTATGGCAACACAGTACGAAGGGGAAAATCTGCCCCCAGGATCTAATTACCTCCTACCAAGCCCCACCTCCAACATTGGGGATTACAATTCAACATGAGATTTGGGCAAGGACACAGATACAAACTATATTAGTGACTTAGGTGACTTTGATCACACTGTCTCCTTCAGTACTGTTATTTTCCCAGCCTTTCTCATTATTATGCAAGGTCTAACACCCATAATAAATATCTTATTCTCTATTATGCTTAATACTTCTTCCTTGAGCAAACTGTAACTGCTATGGCCATTACGATCATTAAAATCAGGAAAAGATCAAAACTTCGTTCAATGTAGCTATTGAAAAGAGCAAATGTATTGGAATATACAGACTTCTGTTTAGATCCTCATTCTGCCCACTACTTCTCCTTTCATCTTGAGCAGTGTATTGAACCTTTCAGGGCCTCAGCTTCATAAACTTCCCAACTGTAAAATAAAGATTATAATGGTATTTATGAGAATATGCACTTAGTGCAGCTTCTGGGACATAGTACACACTGAATAATGTTGCTTATTATTACTGTCCTTTCTTATTAAATATTGGAACTTAAAAGGAATTCACTATGTATTAGTTAAAGTAATTTATATCATTACTCTGGTTGTGAAATTGAAGTGGCACACATTTTGATTGCAGAATCTCCAAATCTCTTGATGTTATCTTTAAAATTCATGTTTAAAGTATACATTGTATGTATTCTTTTCTCAGTAAATCCAACAATGATGAAGTATTTGAATATAAGTGTGAAAGGTATGTAATAGCCATCATATCCAGTATTGCCTGGCATATTAATTCTGATTCTGTACTGAAGACACAAAAAATTCATGTGAAATAACTATTGTAGCTTATGCAATTCTGCCATATTTTAACTTTTTTGTTGTTATACTTTTTTCTGGGATACATGTGCAGAATGTCCAGGTTTGTTACATAGGTATACATGTGCCATGGTGTTTCACTGTACCCATGAACCCATCATCTACATTAGGTATTTCTCCTAGCGCTATCCCTCTCCTAGTCCCCCACCCCCTGACAGGCCCCAGTGTGTGATGTTCCCCTCCCTGTGTCCATCTGTTCTCATTGGTCAACTCCCACTTATGAGTGAGAACATGTGGTGTTTGGTTTTCTGTTCCTGTATTAGTTTGCTGAGAATGATGGTTCCCAGCTTCATC
This sequence comes from Nomascus leucogenys, assembly GCF_006542625.1. Classification (NCBI taxonomy): domain Eukaryota; kingdom Metazoa; phylum Chordata; class Mammalia; order Primates; family Hylobatidae; genus Nomascus; species Nomascus leucogenys. Next base: position 104,644,563 of record NC_044381.1, on the reverse strand, counting down.
CGTGTCCCTGCAAGGATGAATTCATCCTTTTTTATGGCTGCATAGTATTCCATGGTGTATATGTGCCACATTTTCTGTACCCAGTCTAACATTGATGGGCATTTGGGTTGGTTCCAAGTCTTTGCTATTGTGAATATTAGTGCAGAAAACATATGTGTGCCTGTGTCTTTAGAGTAGAATGATTTATAATCCTTTGGGTGTATACTCAATAATGGGATTGCTGGGTCAAATGTTATTTCTGGTTCTAGATCCTTGAGGAAACGCCATACTGTCTTTCACAATGGTTGAATTAATTTACAGTCCCACCAACAGTGTGAAAGCATTCCTATTTCTCCACATCCTCTTCAGCATCTGTCATTTCCTAACTTTTGAATGATTGTCATTCTAACTGGTGTGAGATGGTATCTCATTTAAAGTATATGTTAATATATTTTAAGGCATTTAATCATAATTTTAATTTCACAACTGATTGTGTTATGAAAAAGAATATTATAACGTAATTATTTTTATAGCAGTATAAAAATACCAAGATAATTCATTATTTCCAACTTAGAAGCTACAGCAGGATATTGATATATATTATATTAGATTTAATGAACCATGAAAAGCTATGATTAAGTTAAGAAAGCATTTCAATTTGTCTTCATGTATTTTAAGAGGTTTATAAAATGAAAGAATGGGCTATATAAATTAAACCGATTTAAAAACATTGGACTGCAACTGTGAGATCATAAAGAATGTTGACCTAGGCAATGTCTTTCATTTGGACGTAACCCTTCCAATGTATCAGATTCCCACATAATTGCGAAGTCTTCATGCTAGATTCCGATTTGTAGCATTTTTTCTCTCTCTCCCTTCCCCCACTCACACATACACACACACATACATACACATATGTGTGTATACATTTTTTACATACACATATATTTGAGATGGTCAGTAACTCAGTACTCTAGCAAATTTGGAAGTTTCATATTCAATCCAGTCTAATCACAGGACAATCAACTAAGGGTAGAAGAAAGGAAAAATCACTTCTGGAATGAAACCTTTTAAATATCAACTATTTATCCAAAAATGTATTATATTTAAATCATCAAGCATAATATTTTGAACTTTGGGAATAATAATTACTATATTGATCAGATGTTAATACATAAGAAGGAATTAGAAGTTATGTATAGAATTCCTAGTTAAGCTTACTCTTTGCGTATTATAAGAATGCCCCTAAGGAGTCTTAAAACAAAAAGTAGTCCGAGTAATACAATAAAGCTCATTATTACCAACCCCAAATTAATCCATTATTCATGTAAATATGCAGTAGCTATGTGAAAGGCAAATAGTATTCTTTCTTAATACAGAGGTACTATTAGATAAAATATGTTCCATTTATTAGGTTAACCTGAATATTTAATACCTTTAGTGGCATGTGGCAGACTGAGACAGAATTGAAACTGGAAATGGAATTCCTGGAATGAAGTTCCAATTTCATCTGAAAGGTAGAACATTCTAACAAAAATATGGACACAGGTAACAATTGACAAAGTTGTCATTACAATTGGTGCAATTTCAAGAAGTCTCTAGGCTTCTTTACAAGCTGGTATGGAAATGTTACGTAAATTCCAGTCCCAACGAGGTTGGTAATATCAGTGCAAGAAAAAAATCTCAGTAACTATTAGGATAAAAGTCATAAGAATTGGATTTAGCCACAGGATTTTAGTTTCAGATAAAAGTATTATCAAGACTAAGAAAATACTCTCAGGTCTGTAAAAGGGAAAATAGTCTTGTTAATACAGTGATCGGTCAACTTATCAGAATTGGGATAAAAGATCAAAATGGGGTTCATAATTCTGGTATGCATAACTGGTTTTAAACTTGAGCAAAAGTGGTCCCTTTCTCACTCCATGTGCTTTAGAGGATTCCATATATTGCATAGGTTTCTTGGTACGCAAGTGCAAGAACCTCTTTAGGGAAAACGTCACTGAATAGAATTGGTAGAATGCTTCAATTTTGCCAAATAATGCTGAATCCTTTTCTAAAAATACCATGTGAATTTATTCTTCTACCAGCAATGTATGAGATTCCCATTCCCAAATATTTCCCATAACTTTTTTTGACTTTTTATGCTTTTAAATAATTTTATAATGTTGAAGTGATATCCAAATGTGATTTTAATTTTCATTTTTCTGAGGAGCTTCTACAGGTTTTTAAATGTGATTTGGCCATTCATTTTTCTTCTTTTGTGAAATGACATATTCTGTCTTTTGGAAATATTCTGCATGGCTGTTTTTATTTTGCCTTTGAATTTAGAGTTTTTCTGAGTATTAGACCTTTATGAAATATATTTTATATGTTCCTTATGTCTTCTGCTTATCTGTCATTTATCTTTTCAACTTCTTTGTGGTGTTTTGATAAGCTGAAATGAAGTTTATTGTATTTATATATGTAAATTATTTCCTCTATTGTTTGCATTTTTAAAAAATTTTCTTTAAGATAGTTTTTACTGTTTATATTTTCTTTAAATGTTTTTTTTCTGGAGAAGAACTAAGGTGGCCAATAGACACAGCAAGGAAGAATATCTCCCACCCAGAGACGAGACCATCAAGAAGACTGGCACACTCTGAGCAGATCTTAGAAAGGAAGGCATTGAGAATGGATGGAGGGTGGACATAGATCCTAGGCTGAAGTGGGAGGAAGCTGGGAACCCTGCACAGGGATGCTGAGCACCAGGAGTTGTTTCTGGCCCACAGTGGCTCTTGGTGAGTTAAATAGGTGAGGAGTGGCCTACTCTTGCCACAGACCTCCAGAATTCTAGCTTCAGGAGACTCCACAACCCCCACGGACATTTGTGCCACCTTAGAGAGGTGGCAGGGACAGGACTCCAGACTGTGCTGAGCAAAGATTTGGCATGGGAACAGCTGCATTGGAGCACAGCCAGGGTTCACGACACAGCTCTAGGTGGCTTTGGCTTCTGTTGACTGTCAGACCTGGACAGATCAGGGCAATCTTGCCCGTGGGAAAGAGCCAGTCTGATCTGAGTGCACCTCTGTCTACCAGCCTCTCCTGGGGTTCCTGCATGGCCAAGTCTGCTTGAAGCACAGCGCTGGATGCCCAAATGGGGTACTTCCTGCAGCAGCCACCACAGCTCATTTGCAGGTAGGTCCTGCCTAACTGTTGGAGAGCTTCTGCAGATGGTACCCCACAACATGCACCCACGCATAGCTTCCCACATCATTTTGCTGGGAGGCACCCACCCGCAGACTCAACACTGCTTTGCCACTGCATGAGCAGACCTCACTGCCCCACTGCCAGCAGTGTGCTTATGCATGCGTGGACTTCACTGTAGTCATCCCACTCATGCCAGTGCACACTGCAGATGCCACTGTCACTGCTCTGACAAAGTGCTTTTACAGGCACTGCCCATTGGAGTGTTGTTGCCAGCACACCAGGAATACCTAGGTTCCTCAAATGCAGCAGGTGCTTAACTTTGAGGTGCCAGAGAACAAAGCTTTGGGCCTGGTCTCAGCCCTCCAGGGATAGAGTGCAAAGCCCAGGAGTGCTGAGCTGAGTCTTGGCCCCCTAAAATCATCCAGAAACAAAGCCAGGTTACTGAATCCAACTTATGCTACGGTCAAACCCTCAACAGCAAAAAAAAGAAAAGTAAAAAGTCTCATCGAAAGGAGAGCAAGTTCAAAGATTATAAGGAACATCAGCCCACACAGATGAGAAACAACCAATGCAAAAACTCTGGCAATCAAAAACCAGTGTGTCTTCTTACCTCCAAGTGACTGTACTAGCTCCCCTGCAATGATTCTTAATGAGGCTGAAATGGCTGAAATGACAGACATAGAATTCAGAATCTGGATGGCAACAAAGATAATTGAGATTCAGGAGGTAGTTGAAACCGAATCCAAAGAATCTAAGGAATCAGTAAAACACATCCAGTAAAATGATACAAGGGCTGAAAGGTGAAAAAGCCACTTTAAGACAGAACCAAACTGATCCAATAGGGCTGAAAAATTCACATCAAGCATTTCATAATCCAATTGGAAGTATTAACGGAAGACTAGACTGAGGAAATAACTTCAGAGTATTAAGACCAGTTCTTTGAGTTAATTCAGTCAGATAAAAAAAATTAAAGAAAAGCTCTGAGAAATATGGGATTAGGTAAAGAGATCAAACCTACAACTTATTGGCGTCCATGAAAGAGGAGAGAGAACAAGCAATTTGGAAAACGTCTTTGAGGATATTATACGTGAAAATATCCCAAACATCTCAAAAGATGTCAACATTCAAATTTGGGAAATGCAAAGAACCCCTGTGAGATACTATACAAGATGACTATTCCCAAGACACGTAGTCATCAGATAGTCCAAGGTCAATGCAAAAGACAAAATACTAAAGGCAGCTGGAGAGAAACAGTGGGTCACCTACAAAGGGAAGCACATCAGGCTAACAGCACACCTTTCAGCAGAAACCCTACAAGCCAGAAGAGATTGAGGGCCTACGTTCAGTATTCTTAAACAATAAATTCCAAGTAAGAATTTCATATCCAGCCAAACTAAGCTTTGTAAGTGAAGGAGAAATAAAATCTTTATCAGACAAGCAGATGCTAAGGGAATTGTTACCACCAGGTCTGCCCTCAGGAGGTATTTAAGGGGGTGCTAAAAAACCAAAAGACTGTTACCAGCCACCACAAAACACATTTAAGTATATAGACCATTGACATTATAAAGTAATTCCTGCATAGCATCCAGATAACAACACAATGACAAAAATCATGTATGCACAAATCAATATAAACCTTGAATATAAATGGTTTAAATGCCCCAATTGAAAGGCAGAGAGTGGCAAGTAGGATAAAAAAATAAATAAACCAACTGTGCAATCTTCAAGAGACTCATCTCACATGGAATGACACCCATAATTTCAGAGTAAAGGGATGCTGAAAAAAATCTACCAAGCCAATGGAAAACAAAAAAAGGGCAGGTGTTGCCATTCTTATTTCAGACAAAGAAGTAGGATAAAAAAATAAATAAATAAACCAACTGTGTGCTGTCTTCAAGAGACGCATCTCACATGCAATGACACCCATAGGTTCAGAGTAAAGGGATGTTAAAAAATATACCAAGCCTGTTGCAGTAGTCCAGGTAGATAGTTTAAACTCAATAAAAAGGCAGAATAACGTCCCTCCACCATGAAAGCATTCACGACTTAGTTCCAGAAGCATGTGAATATTTTATGTTAAAATGCAAAGGGGAGTTAAGGTGGCAGATAGCATTAAGGTTGCTAATTGTCTGATTTTAAGATTAGATTATTCTAGATTATCCAGGACTGTTAAAGAGTCCTTAAATGGGGAAGAGGGAGGTAAAAGAGTCACAACCAGAGAGATGGCTCTTCCTTTCTTTTTTATGTATTTATTTATTTATTTATTTTGACGGAGTCTCGCTCTGTCGCTCAGGCTGGAGTGCAGTGGCGCGATCTCGGCTCACTGCAAAGTCTGCCTCCTGGGTTCACGCCATACTTCTGCCTCAGCCAAGAGATGGCTCTTTCATGAGAACAACCCAACTGGCAATTGCTGGCTGTTATAATGCAAGGGAACCTCTAAACGTTGGGAAAATCAAGAAAACGTACTCTCCTTTAGAGCTTCCGGAAAAGAACCCAGCTGTGGACACCAATAGTAAAACCCACTTCAGACTTCTGACTACCAGAGCCATAAGATAATAAGTTTGTGTTGTTTTATGTCACTAAGTGCGTAGCAATTTGTTGCAGTAGCTATACGAAACTCATACGGATAGCTTGAAGTAGAGTGGGGCAAAGCCATAAAGAGGAGAGATGAGTGTAGGTAAGTATTTTGGGGCCAGGTTCCATGAAACATGCTGGTGGATTAGGTAGGGTGGGGTGGAAGCAAAAAAATAAATTAAAAAATGCGTTAGAAAACTGAGTGTCGTTAGCTGAGAGGAAAGACTGGGAGAGAAACAACTGTAGATGAGGGATGTGGGGCATTAAGATTTCTGTTTCAGGCATGTTATATTTTGTCTCACTGACATCCTATAGACAGGAAGAATTTGCTAATAATAATAAAACCTTTGAGAAAACTCTGAAATTCCCATAAAATTACTGAGCTTAAAAAAATCCAGATGTTTAGCATGATATAGACTTGGGGTTGATAAATTTTTCTGTAAAGGGCCAGAGAGTAAATATTCTAGGCCTTCTGGGCCATACAGTGTCTGTAATAACTACTCAACACTGTTGTTGACATTTAAAAGCTGTCAGAGACAATGTAAAAACAGATGGGCAGGTTATCTTCCAAATAAGACTAAAAATTCAGCCTGTGAGTTTGATTTGGCCAATGGGGTATAGTTCATCAACCTCTGATGTAGACTCTCAGAGCATTTATTTCAAAATTTGCATTAAAAATGTGTATGCCACTTTATAGAAACAGTGCTAATATCACAAAAGGAGGAAAAATCACTTCATTGTGCTAGTCATTGAAAGGTAAACCAATGTATGATGATTTATTGGCTTAGCTAACATTTGTTGTACACTTACTATGCCAAGAATTTTTCTTGTGCTATGTGACTTAAGCTTCTCAAAACCCAATGAGTTACTTATTACTATTATTTCTTATTTTACAAATGACGTAACTGAAGTTTAAGGAATGAGCAAATAACTAGGGTTTAGGAAAGATGTATATTCCTTGTTAAACAATCCCTTGTCAATTATTAAATTACCTTCTTTATATCTAGCAGATCTATAATTTCAATCCAAATCTAGGCTAAATTACTTCATCATTGCAGTGGAGTTTACACAACTATTCTGAGGCCACTTGGTCTGTTACCTCTAACAATTATGCGAATATTTATAAGAATATAAAAGATAAAAGTTTTGGAATGCTCATAGATGGCTCTGATAAAATGTAGTAAGATCTCTTTTTAAAATCATTAATTCTGAACTTGCATGAACCCCACATCTGACTGAAGTATGTTTTTAAATAGAACTAATCAGAACATAGTCACTTTCGTTTTATATAAAGGATGAGAACACATTTTCTTTCACTCTGAATAGAAGACATGGAGGTCTAAGAAATGTATTAAAATCCTAGGCACTGATTAACTGTTAGAAAGAAAGGGAACATATCTCAGCCTTTATTCCCATTTAGTAGCCTCAGATTTTCTTCTCCATCTATTTCAAGAGCTACTCTGATTTAAAACATTTCTCTGCTTACCTCTTGTTAAAAAAAAATTATGTATTTTTTGACTAGTATTTCAAATCCTTCTCTGACAAATCAATGTGTGACCCAAACACACTTTTATCATACTTCATTTAAATAACGAAACATAATTAAAAGGGCTGATGTTAGAGTCAAGGACAATATTAATTCAACTCTGTTAAAATATATTTACTTGTAAATATAACAGAAGAGTTGATTCTTCTCTACTCAATTCTTAGAATACAATTGAAAGAACAATGCATTGAAGGCATACAGCATTTTTTTTTTTCTTTTTAAGATAGTGTCTCATTCTTTTTGCCTAGGCGGGATGGAGTGCAGTGGTGTGATCATGTCTCACTGCAGTCTCTACATCCCGGGCTCAAATGATCCTCCCACCTCAGCCGCCGATTAGCTGAGACAATCAGCTGTTTTTGTTTTGTTTTGTTTTTCACTTTTTGTAGAGACAGGATCTCACTATATTGCCCAGGCTGATCTCTAACTCCTGGCCTCAAGGGATCCTCCTGCCTTGGCCTTCCAAAATGCTAGGATTACACGTGTGTGCCACCACTCTCAGTCTATACAGCATTTTTAGGTGAGAAGGATTGTGATTGCTAATATTAAGTAAAGTAGCAGCAAGAGAGACTGCTGCCTCTCCTGCTGGTGAAGGGCTATTGAAGATTATAGAAATCTTCTGGTTAATGATTTTACCTATAATATTCTATACAAAATCCACTTTCACATGAATTTTGTACTAGGAAAAAATATGTGAAAATCTAAAGTTCAGTATATAGTGATTAGCAATGTCAGAACAATTACATAGTTGCCTTTCTTGGGGATTTTCTGTTTGAAAACTCTTAAACCCAAAGACTTAACATGTTATTTATTTTATTGAACATAGAAAATCCTGCATGTATCTTTCTTGGCAGAACAAATTTCATTGTATTTGATAAATATAAATAAGTTTCAGAAATTTTTTTGCACAAAGTTATTTCCTTCTGTTAATGCCTAAGTTTTATCTCTGGAAGTTTTTGAGATAACTAGTTTATTAGAGGAAATCACTTTTGATAGCTTTATACAATATTAGTACTTTGTCTTTAAACAAATTGCTATTTTTAAAAAGACATTTGCTTTGAAGACAAGTGTGACTTTTGTCTATAACGTAATGATAGTAAAAAAAACTTTAAATAATTTTTCCCATTACAGTGTAAAGTTGATTGTCTAAGCGTTATATAAAAGCAAGGATATAAAAGTAGGAAAACTCAAAGGTGCAGATAGGTCAGACTTCTCCATTTGTAGTTAATTTAAAGGTTAAAAACAAAACAGAAAGCCAGCCTATATTCTTAGCACTCTAAGACTGGAGAGCCTAGGAGGATGAAGCATGATGAAGATGGTACATGGAGGAGAGTGGGCTCGAGGGGTATGTTAGTTCTAAAAAAATCTAGGTCAGGTTCATTGTGAGAGTAACTAAGTGAGAAATATAAATCAGACAAAGTGTATTTGCCTGGAAATAGCTAATATGGAGAGAGCAAAAACACTGGATAAGCAGAGGGGGCAAAAACATTGTTCTTGCTCACAGTAATGGCTCAGCAGCTTTCTAGCACACTAAAACTAGCTGTAATCACACATTTTCGTTTGCTACTCTCTATCACCCTGATGGCCAATTTATCCACAGTAGCATATTTACAGGCCTGTTTATGGAATTGAAATTCTTCACCAGAGCTGATGCTACATTGCCTGGGAGCACTATAGGATTTAATTGAACCAGCATGAAAGAACTGATGAATGGCTTTGCTCGCAATGAAGGAAGTGGGGCAGGGCAGAATTTCAATGGAAGATTTTAGCCAATACTTAGTGGCTGGGATACAAAATTGCTGACTATTGAAGTGTTATCCTCTCTCTTTCTCTCAAGCTTACATGTGCCTAATTATTATTTTCTTCGTCACATCCCCTTGTTTTTCTTTCTATTATGTTTACTGTGCCATCCGCCCTCCGCTCAAGTAGATGTAGCATGACCAAATCAGATATGATTGCAAACGTCAGCCTTTTTACTTTATCATGTCTCACTAAAATATCCCAAAGCGATAGCATTTTCAGATTCCTGCCACTCATGGAGTTATTGAGATGGAACATTGTAAATCAGCTGTAACCAAATTATGTATACCTTAGGACCGCACAAAGGTACACAATGCATCTTTTTTATGCCGATTTCCTTTAGCTGTTTGCTTGTTTAAATTCTTTATTCTTTCTCCTCCCTTATGTGGTTTTCCGTTTTAAATATTTCCTAATTCCTTAGATTTTTCCCTTGTTACTCATCCTCATGGTCACAGTCTCCCTCTCCTATCCTGATGTTGTTGCTTTTGTTTTGTTTCTCTGGGAGATTACAACAAATCCCATAAAAGACATCTTTGTACAAAGCATTTCCTTTACATTGACAATTTTTCAAACATTTGTTTCTAGTCTTGGGATTTCAAAGTTTTATCAACTTTCTGTTTTTTCATTTTGTTTTGTCTTTTTTTCCTATTTGAAGGGATCGTTTTGGTTTGTTACTATATAGTAAAAGCAACCTAGGAGTTTTATTTGTGTTTATGTGTGTGTGTGTGTGCGTGTGTGTGTGTTTCTTTAATGTTTTAATAGTGCTGCTTCTGACCTTTCCTTCTTAGATATTACTGGATGTTAAAAAGTGATTAGCGGAAATTATATATCTCACTTAATTTGGTGAGCTACATAACGAATTCATATTTATTTGTTTTCTCTATCATCTTACCAAAAGCAGGAATAATTTGTCATTCATACGTTTTCCTTTTCCACTGGATATTGTTTTTTTCACTGTCTTTCTACTTTGATCTTCTTTCTTCCTTTCCTAGTCTCCACACTTCAGCTATAAAATTTTGATTTTTCTTTGATTTAATGCTTCTAGCACTTAGTCTTTTGAAAAATTTTCACTCCATTCCACCTTGTTTACCTGCTGCTTTGGACATGCCTTCAAATTTGTCCTCGTTAAGTACTGATCTCTCTCTCTCTCTCAATATCTTCTCTTATCTGAATGTTTTTTGGTCAGTTATGGTTTGGGTAAATCCCTTGACCTTTATATTTGTCTGTCACCAGTTATTTCTTCTGGCTTCCCTGATATTTCATTTGTCTGCCTATATTAGACTTCACAAATTACTACCCTAACTTTTATTCAACAGTCCTTATTCCCCAGTCATTCACATCTTAATTTTTGTGTTCAGCACACAGATATTCAATCAAAACGTATTTACCAATGGAAATATCCTGTGGCCATTTATTTGGCTCAACGGACCCATATGGCCATTTCCTCTTCCACAGTTGTAAAGACATTCGCCTAATTTCTGGCCAGCTATAGAAGTAGTGGTAAGGGTAATGTAAAATATCTTTTCTTTTTGTCTTGGAAATGATGAAACTACTTCTGAAGATTGTATTATCTAGTAATCAGAAACTTACTTTGTACATAACTGGGGGTGGGGGCGTGTTGCTCATAAGTTATCTGATTCTTCACTGCACAATTGCTTTTCCACCTTCTTACAATTTCCTTTACTTCTTCCTTTTTGTACTAGGAATGAACCAGAATATGAAGGATGAAAAGCATCAGTGAGAAACACTTCTTCAAGTCTCTACTTGAACAAGACTAAGTGTTCTTGTTTTTCTTTAATAGAAACACATCCTGGTAAAAAAAAAGAGAAAGTAAAGTGTGTTTTAACTAAACAAGGAAATATTAAAGATCACACAGGCAACAGGTGAGCAAAATATGTAAGAGTCCTAACATGGAAAAAATTGAGGAAAAAATGTCATGCTGATTGAATATGGACAATACTTTATTGTTTTGTCCTACCCAAACTTGCTTGCTTTTTCTGTAATTAATTGAATTTTAATTTTTGGACTTAATTCCTAGTAAAATTAAGTCAGTGCATACGCTTCCTTCTGAATCTTACTGCTATTAAGAAAATTGTGTGTAATACCTAAAATACCCATCAAAATAGAATAGTCAGCACCACAATAACAAAAGTAATAAACTGGCATTGCCTTAACTTCTAAGTCCCACATCAGTGCATGCGTGTGTGTGTGTGCATGTGTGTGTGTGTGTGTGTGTGTGTGTGTACAAAGGGATAAGAAAGAACTGGTAAAGATAAGCCAAAGAAATATTTTTTGAATGAAAGATGAACTTTCATGAAAATTTTGGGAATGATAGAGAAATACAAAGCACCAAATTCAAGGGGATTTTGAAGGAGAGAGCAGGGACAGCTAGATGAAGTAAATAAAGCAAATTTCAGTTAAATGGAATGGGTGAGTTCAGGGGAAAAACAGTACATATAGCCAAGAAATATTCCCTAAGGTGTGACGACAGAGAACCAGGTCACCTCTAATTAAGTGGAGTTGCTATAGGTGAGAGGAAACTATTAAAGGCACTGTGCTAGTTTGGACATTTTATATGTCATTAAATAATTCAATTCAATAAACATTCCATGAATATCTGTCAGAAACTCTACTAGACAAGGGTGCAAGTTAAAATGAAGCATGTTTTCTATGCTTGAGGATTTTATAGCTTACTGTGTGGAGTTAAGACATGTATACAGATAGTTAAGACATGGCATATTTTGACAAATTCTATATTGCTGATAAAGTATAACGATTAGTTTTTTTTTGCTAAGATAGAGAATGAAACTTAAAATATGAAATTGAATGTCAGTCGCCCTTCAAGGATGGGTTACATATTGATACTGGAGATGAAAGGAAGAGTATTCCAACAGGTTAATATAGGTCACAAAACAAGTCTCAACAAATTCAAAAAAGTAGAAATTATATCAAATAACTGGCCCATCAATGATGGGTTATATATTGATATTGGATATTAAAGGGGAGTATTCCAAGTTAAAGTTATATAGTCAGGACATAAGTGGCCAAGACCTAAGTGGAAGAGTAACAGTGCTTAATTGTGAAAATGTAAGTGAAGAGTTTGTTGCAATTATGCAGACATGATAGAGGAAGGTGATTCAGACTAGATTATGAACTGTTATATATTTTATTTTATTCTGTTTGCCATAAAAATCCAGGAAACATTTTTCATCCAGCGTCTGACTACAATCATGGTTATGCCTTAAGAAATTAACTTAGCAATAGAGGAGAAGACAAGCTATATGTAGAAGAAGATTAACAACAGGTTGATACAATCACCCAAACAAGAGGTAAGAAGAACAACAATAATATTTAAAATTGAAAGAAAGAGTTTTAGAGAACGTAGAGCTGATAATTAAACATATAGAGGGAGTAAGAGGAAGAGAAAGTAACTCAATGTCTCTAAGACTGAATGGCTGAAAAGATGTAGTTTTCACTATTAGAAATACAGACATAAAGGAGGTAGAATGTGTGGCTGGGATACAGTATATAATGAGATATTTCAATACATCTATAATTAATGTCAGATATTCCCAAGGTCTCATTTAAACAAAATTATCTACTTGAAACCACTTAATTATTGTAATTTTTGTTTTGAATCTGATACCATATAAAGACCAATAAACATATGATGCAGTTGGCAAAAGTCTGGCCAATTTAACAGGTTAATATAGGTTACAAAGCAAGTCTCAACAAATTCAGAAAAGTAGAAATCATATCAAATAATTTTCTGACCGCAGTGGACTAGAAATCAGTAACAAGAAGAAACTCAGAAAATACCCAAGCACTTGGAAATTAAACAACATGCTCCTGAATGACCAATGGCCAATGAAGAAATTAAGAAGGAAATTTAAAAAAAAATTCTTCAAACAAATGAAAAAGGAAATACAACATACTAAAATCTATATGATACAGCAAAAGCCGTACTAACAGGGAAGTTTATAGCAATAAATGCCCATATCAAAAACAGAAGGACTTCAAATAAGCAACAATGTAACAATGCACCTCAAAGAACTACAAAAACAAGAAAAAACCAAACCCCAAATTAGTAAAAGGAAAGAAAGAATAAAAATTTGAGGAGAAATAAATGAAATTGAAACTAAAAAGAAATAGGGAAGGGATAAAAAATGAAAAGTTGTTTTTATGCAAAAATAAAATCAACAAACCTGTAGCTAGACTAGTAATAAAAAAAGAGAGAAGGCCCAAAGAAATAAATGTGGAAAAGAAAAAGGAGATGTAATAACTGAAACCACAGCAATACAAAGAATCATTGGAAACTATTATGAACAACTATGTGTGAAAAAATTTAAAAACCTAGAAAGAATGGACAAACTCCTGAATGCATACCTACCAACCTACCAAGATGGAACCATGAAGAAATTAAAAAAAAAAAACAAACCTCAACAAATCAGTAAGAGTAACGAGACTGAAACCATAATAAAAAGTCTCCCATCATGAAGTGCTGTTGAATGTTGTCAAAGGCTTTTTCTTCATCTGTTGAGATAATCGTGTAGTTTTTGTCATTGGTTCTGTTTATGTGATGGATTACATTTACTGATTTGCGTATGTTAAACCAGCCTTGCATCCCAGGGATGGAGCTGACTTGATCATGGTGGAAAAGCTTTTTGATGTGCTGCTGGATTCGGTTTGCCAGGATTTTATTGAGGATTTTCCAATCGATGTTCATCAGGGATATTGGCCTAAAATTTTCTTCTTTTTTTTTTTATTTTTATTGTGTATCTGCCAGGTTTTGGTATCAGGATGATGCTGGCCTCATAAAATGAGTTAGGGAGGATTCCCATTGTTTGAAATAGTTTCAGAAGGAATGGTACCAGGTCCTCCTTCTACCTCTGGAGGAATTCGGCTGTGAATCCAGCTGGTCCTGGACTTTTTTTGGTTGGTAGGCTATTAATTACTGCCTGAATTTCAGAACCTATTATTGGTCTATTCAGGGATTCGACTTCTTCCTGATTTACTCTTGGGAGGGTGTATGTGTCCAGGAACTTAATGATTTCTTCTAGATTTTCTTGTTTATTTGCATAGAGATGTTTATAGTATTCTCTGATGGTAGTTTGTATTTCTATGGGATCGGTGGTGATATCCCCTTTATCATTTTTTATTGCCTCTTATTGATTCTTCCCTCTTTTCTTCTTTATTAGTCTGGCTGGTGGTCTACCTATTTTGTTGATCTTTTCAGAAAACCAGCTCCTGAATTCATTAATTTTTGAAGGGTTTTTGTGACTCTATCTCTTTCAGTTCTGCTCTGATCTTAGTTATTTCTTGCCTTCTGCTAGCTTTTGAATTTGTTTGCTCTTGCTTCTCTAATTCTCTTAATTGTGATGTTAGGGTGTCGATTTTAGATCTTTTCTGCTTTCTCTTGTGGGCATTTAGTGCTATAAATGTGCTATAAATTTAAAGCAGTGGTACACACTGCTTTAAATGTGCCCCAGAGATTCTAGTATGTTGTGTCTTTGTTCTCAGTGGTTTCAAAGAACGTCTTTATTTATGAATTCGTTTCATTATTTACCCAGTAGTCATTCAGGAGCAGGTTGTTCAGTTTCCATGTAGGTGTGTGGTTTTGAGTGAGTCTCTTAATCCTGAGATCTAATTTGATTGCACTGTGATCTGTGGTCTGAGAAAGAGTTTGTTATGATTTCTCTTCTTTTGCATTTGCTGAGGAGTGTTTTACTCCCAATTAAGTGGTCAGTTTTAGAATAAGTGTGATGTGGTGCTGAGACAAATGTATATTCTGTTGGTTTGGGATGAGAGTTCTGTAGATATCCATTAGGTCTGCTTGGTCCAGAGCTGAGTTCAAGTTCTGGATATCCTTGTTCATTTTCTGTCTCGTTGATCTGTCTAACATTGAGAGTGGAGTTTTGAAGTCTCCCACTATTATTGTGTGAGAGTCTAAGTCTCTTTGTAGGTCTCTAAGAACTTGCTTTATGAATCTGGGTGCCCATCAATGATAGACTGGATAAAGAAAATGTGACACATATACACCATGGAATACTATGCAGTTGTAAAAAAAGGATGAGTTCATGTCCTCTGCTGGGTCATCAATGAACCTGGAAACCATCATTCTCACCAAACTAACACAATAGCAGAAAACCGAGCACCGCATATTCTCACTCATAAGTGGAAGTCGAACAATGAGAACACATGGACACAGGGAGGGGAACATCACACACTGGGGCTTGTTGGGGAGTGGGCTGCTGGGGGAGGGATAGCATTAGGAGAAATAATTAATGTAGATGATGGGTTGATGGGTGTGGCAAACCACCGTGGCACATGTATACCTATGTAACAAACCACGTTCTGCACATGTACCCCAGAACTTAAAGTATAATAAAAAAAGTCTCCCATCAAAGAAAGGCCCAGAGCCTAATGGCTTTATCAATGAATTCCATCAAATATTTGAGAAGAAATAATACCAATTCAACAACTAAAGATGAAGGAATATTTCAAACTCATTCTATGACACCAGCATCACCCTGTTACAAAAACTAACAAGGACACAACCAAAAAGAAAACTATAGGCCAGCATCACTGATGAACATAGATGCAAAAATACTAGCAACAAAATACTAGCAAACTGAATTCAACAACACATTTAAAAGATCATTCATTATTATCAAGTGGGATTCATCCCAGAGATGCAAGATAGATTTAATATATGCAAATCAATAAACATGATGCATCACATTAACAGAACTAAGAACAAACACCATATGATTATTTCAATGGATTCTGAAAATGCATTTGATAATATTTAACATTTCTTTATGATGAAAACCTTATCAAACTGGGTACAGAAGGAAATATCTCAAAATAATAAAGGCCATGCATGTCAAAGTCACAGCTAACGTCATATTGAACAAGGACAAACGGAAATCCTTTTCCCTAAGATCTGGAACAAATATATCCACTATCACAGTTTGTATTCAGCATATTACTAGAAGTCCTGGCCAGATCAATTAGGCAAGGGAAATTAATACAAGGGACATCCAAATTGGAAAGAAAAAGGTCAAATTAGGTTTGTTCACAAATGACATGATGTTATATGTAGAAGCTCCACCAAAAAACAGAACTGTTTTAATAAACGTATTCAGTAAAGTCACCAGGTACAAAATAAACATCCAAAAATCAGTAGAATTTATGTATGCCAACAGCAAACAATCTGTAAAATAATTCAAGAATGTAATCCCATTTACAGTAACTACAAAGAACATAAAATACCTAGGAATCAATTTAACCAAAGAATTAAAAGACCTATACAAGGAAAACTATGAAACAATGATGAAAGAAATTGAAGAGGACACACAAAAAATATAAATATAATACATAGTCATTGATTGGAGGAACTAATATTGTTAAAATGGCAGTACTACCCAAAGTGATCTAAGATTCAATGCAATTTCTATCAAACGCCAGACATTCTTCACAAAAATAGAAAAACAACAATTAAAAAAATTATATGGGACCACAAAAAAACCCAAATCGACAAAGCAATCCTGAGCAAAAAGAACAAAGCTAGAGACATCACATTATCTGATCTCAAAATATACTACAAAACTGTATTAATCAAAACAGCATGGTGCTGGCATGAAAACAGACACATAGATTAATGGAACACAGAACCCAGAAACAAATCCGTGGATTTATAGCCCACACACTTTTGATAAAGGCACCAAGAATATACAATGGGGAAGACAGTCATATGAAGAAAAAGGAATCTAGGCTCCTATCCATCATCATATAAAAAATTCAAATCAAAATGATTTAAAGAATTAAATCTAAGACCTGAAACAACTGAAAGAAAATTTTGGGAAAATGATCCAGGACATTTGTCTGGGAAAAGATTTTTAAAGTAAGTCCTCAAAAGCAAAGACACAAAGCAAAGCTAGATATCAGGCTAAAAAGCTTCTGCACAGCAAAGGAAATAATCAACAAAGTGAAGATACAACCCACAGAATGGAAGAAAATGTTTGCAAAATATTCATCTGACAAGGGATTAATAATCAGAATGTATAAAGAGCTCAAACAACTCAACAGCAAAAACAAACAAACAAATAAATAATCTAGTTAAAAGTAGGGAAAAGATTGGACTAGATATTTTTCAAATGAAAACATACAAATGGCCAATGGGTATATTAAAAAAGGCTCAAAATCACTAATTATCAGAGAAATGTAAATTAAAAAGAATGAGACATCATCTCTCCCCAATTAAAAGGGCATTCCCATGTTTATTGCAGTACTGTTCATGATAGCCAAGAAATTAATGTTGCCACCAACATTAAGAATTTATGTGAAAAATAAATGCTCCCTAATTGGTAATTGACTTTTCAAATGTTAAAAATTTGGGGGGAGGGCGGGATTAGGGGAGGAGAGCATCAGGAAAAGTAGCTAATGCATGCCGAGCTTAATACCTAGGTGATGGGTTGATAGATGCAGCAAATCACCCTTACCCACATTTACGTATGTAACAAACCTGCACGTTCTGCACATGTACCCTGGAACTTAAAATTAAAAAAAATAATAAAATAAAAAATTAAGAAAATATGCTAGAGAACAAGTTTAAAATATTTGTAAAAAGAAAATACAAATATATCTTCTATAGGAAGCAAATAATTTCATAACAATTTTAAAAACCTAGATAATTAAACTGAAGTATTTTAAAGTAGAATTTGACAAACAATTGCTTCAACTTAATATTTTATTTACATATATATAAATTTTGGCTATGTGGTTCCTAGGAATAATGTATTTTCCAAGTCCAGTTCATTTCATTCATTAGAGAGAATACTCTGCATAGTATCTTCATATAAATTATGTATTGTTACATAAGACTTTATGTAAGAATACATATGTATTCTTACATATGAACTTACATATGTAAGTTCAAAGAATTTTCTTTTCTTGGAAGGAGGTGGATATATTTTAACAAATACAGAAGGTACACAAAATAAAAAGTTGTTTCATTCATAGAGGTCTACTCAGAAAATCATGGATGTGTTGGGACTCCATTCAAATCATGCTTATGAAGTAACATAAGACCATTTTTTAAAGATCAGAGAAAAATCTGAAAAACCTTTCAGCATTTCTCAACGAAACAGCATATACCAAGTGATGTGACAAATTGAAATACTTAATTAAATTTTCCTTATGCATTTGTTTGGAATGTACGAGTGAGAAGAAACATTTGCAATAGTCTGTGGGCTGAATTTTCTCACATTTGTATTTCACATCTTTTATGCAGGCCTCCACATGAAACAAAGTGCTTTCTTGTGATTAAGCAATATAGTAGTTTGGAAAATATGTATCTCATCAAGATTCAGTCTTTAAAGGGAAAACCCAAAGGGACAATGTCTTGAATAGAAGAGGTCCCAACATATATACATATATATATATAAATATATATTTAATAAATATATTAAATATTTATTAAATAGGGAAGATGGTCATATGAAGTAAAAGGAATTTAGGCTCCTATCCATCACCATATAAAAAATTCAAATCAAAATGATTTAAAGAATTAAATCTAAGACCTGAAACAACTGAAAGAAAATTTTGGGAAAATGATCCAGGACATTTGTCTGGGAAAAGATTTTTAAAGTAAGTCCTCAAAAGCAAAGACACAAAGCAAAGCTAGATATCAGGCTAAAAAGCTTCTGCACAGCAAAGGAAATAATCAACAAAGTGAAGATACAACCCACAGAATGGAAGAAAATGTTTGCAAAATATTCATCTGACAAGGGATTAATAATCAGAATATAGTAGAATATTTTAGAATTGCTTGCTAGTAATCAATACTATATATAAAATATGTATACATACATACACACATATACATGTACATATACATATACATATATAGATATATATACACGTACATATATACATATATATACACATATATACATATATATACAATATATATACACATATATACATATATATACAATATATATATAAAAAATATACACAGAAAACACTTTTACTTGAGTGCCATCTTTGTCCTTATTAGGATATAGAAACTAAAAGCCAGGCCAGGCATTGACATATGGACCTAGATATGCAAAGGACTAAGACAGTATCTCTCTCTTACAGTGTGGAAAACTGTCTAGAAAAGTAGACTGCCTCTAAGAGTAGTGAGAGTTTGCTTTAATTTGGCCTGCGCTCTGAAATCCTAGAGTTTAAGTCGCCTGGAGGCCCAGAAATGACTCCAGGTGGTAAAGGAACAAGGGGCAAACTCTCTCAAATCCTTCCCTCTTTCAGTAAGAGAAATTCCAGTTTTCACTCTTTTCTATTTTTGGTTTCTTTAAAGATTTTTTTGAAGAAAGGCTTCAAATTTTTTTTTGAGAGGACTTGTTTAAACAGCATGATGTCATGAAACTCAATCATATATATTAAAATGTAAAGACCTAATATTTTCTAACTTCTTCACCTTTCACATAACTGGGACTATAAATTCTTTGGATAGACTAATGATATTGAAGGGTAGAGTAATTTCTGATATCCTTGCACTCTACTTAAAAAATGTTTCTAATTTTGTATAAAAGAATAAAATTCGTTAATTTATAGGGCTTTTCTCCCTTGAAAGTTGAAAATTATTTTCAGAATTATAGAAATAAACCTAGGTCACTCAATATTTGTGATATTGCTAAAAAGTAAGCAAAGGAATCTTGTCAGTTTTTACTCCGAGAACACTTCTTAGCTCTTCTTTGTCAATTACAGTTTTTCCTTTGTCTATTGCTATGGTTTGGCTCTGTGTCGCCACCCAAATCTCATGCTGAATTGTAATCCCCAGTGTTGGGAGAGGGACCTGGTGGGAGATGACGGGATCATGGGGGCAGATTTCCCCCTTTCTGTTCTCCTGATAGTGAGTGTTCTCACAAGATCTAGTTGTTTGAAAGTGTGTAGCACATCTCCATTCACTTGCTCTCTCTCCTGCCCAGCCATGATAAGACGTGTTTGCTTTCTCTTCGCCTTCCACCGTGATTGTAAGTTTCCTGAGGCCTCCCAGCCATGCTTCCTGTACAGCCTGAGAAACTGTGAGTCAATTAAACCTCTTTTCTTCATAAATTACCCAGTCCTAGGAAGTTTTTTTATAGCAGTGTGAGAATGGACTAAGAAACCTATCTTGATTTGCTTCTTCCCTAAATAAGCGTGTCTGGCAACCTGTGGCCCAGTACCACAAAAATATAAACCAGAAAAAATATTTGGTCCTGTGAATAGAGACTAAAAAACAGATTTGGGAATATGAAGCATAAAAGTTTTAGGGAGCATAAAGGGTCACGATGTCTTACCCATTATCTATTTCATTTGTTAGGCAAAGTTACATAGTTTTATATATATATATATATATTTATTTATTTATTTATTTTTATCTATATATTTATATATTTTTTATATATATTTATATTTATATCTATATATAGATATATTTATATATATTTATATATATATGATGTACCACAGGCTGTTTTGGTACACATATACATAGTGAAATGATTACTACAGTTAACAAATTAACCTATTAATCACTTTCTATAGTTACCTTCGTGTGTGTGGGTGTGTGTGTGTGTGTCAGTGGTAAGAGCATCTAAGATATACTCTCAGCAACTTTTCAGCATACAATATTAACTCTAGTGATCATGTTGTATATTAGATCTCTAGACATATTCATTCAAATAACTGCAAATTTGTACCCACTTTTCATTTTCTTCCCCTCCCTGTCCCTAGTAGCCAAATTTCTACCCTTTGTTTTTATGCATTTGATTTTTTTTAGGTTGTACAAATATGTGAGATCAGATAGTATTTGTTTCCTTGTGTCTGGCTTATTTCACCTAGTGTAAGATCTTCCACGTTTATCCACGTTGTCACAAATGGTGACATCTCCTTACTTTTAAAAAATATGTATCACAATTCTCTTATCCATCAACTGATGCTTAGATGATTTCCATATCTGGCACTATTGTGAATAGTGCTGCAATAAATATGGAAGCAGAGATATCTTTATGAGGTGATGATTTTAATTACTTTGTGTATATACCCGACAGAAGGATTGCTGGGTCATATGGAAGTTCTATTTTTAATTTTTTGAGGAACCTATATACTATTTTCCATAATGGCTGTGCCAATTGACATTTCTACCAACAGTGTACAAGGGTTCCCTTTTCTCCACATCTTCACCAGCACCTGTTATCTCTTTTCTTTTTGATAATAGCTATCCATATATGTGAGGTGATAGCTCACTGTGGCTTATAATTGCATTTTCCTGATTATTAGTGATTTTGAACACTTTATCATACACCTGTTAGATGTTTTTAATCTTCTTTGGAAAAATGCCTATTTAGATAACTTGCCCATTTTGAAAATCAGGTTTTGTTTTTGCTATTGGGTTGTGTGAGTTCCTTTAATATTTTGTATATTAACCTCTTATCAATATCTCACACATTATGTTACACCATATACAAAAATCAACACAAAATGGATAAAAAATCTAAATGTAAGACCTGAAATCATAAAGCTCTTAGAACAAAACACAATGGAAAAGTTTCTTGATGTTGTTGGCACAGCACCTAGAAAGCCCAGCAAAAGAAACAATCAACAAAATAAAAGACAACCTACAGATTGAAAGAAAATATTTGCAAACCACAGTTTGATCTTAAACACAGGGAATAAAGTAGGAATCTAGAAGGAGAATTTGAGATGATATCCATTTGTCTTAAGTGTACGTGCAAGAGGAGTTTTAGAAGGGGCATAACACAACCCTAGAAGGAAATGCCAAGTAAATGAGGTGTCTTTTGTAGTCACTAAAATTCCACCACTCCAGTACCTAAGTACCCTTCCAGCCCAATTTTCTGCTAAAGTATTTCTGGTACAATAAAATGATTACCATTAAGATGCAAAAAGAGGAGATCGTGAAACCTTTTCCAAAAAGAAATTGTATGTTGAATACATATTTAAACATGTGTAAGGAAAAGAAACAGGAAAAATCTATTATGTACCTACACTATGCTAGACACTTCTCAACTCAGTTCTCTAAGATTCACAATAGTTCTATAAGACATGTCATTGTCTTATTTTTACACATTAATACAGCAAATCTCAGAGAAGTATCTTGTCCACTGTCAAACAGTTCATAGGAAGCCAAACCTGACTTTGAGCCCAGAACTTGCTGAGTAAAGACTCATGTTTTACATGAATTCCTAGTGCCAATCAAATATAAAATTCAACTAAAACCAAGACTAATTCTAATAGTAGGTAATTCAGGCACTGTTGGTAGCTGGTTTGGTGTTAGAGGTGTCACTTTAATCAATATATATACACATGTTTATATATGATCTATACATGATTTATATATATATAATATATCTGTATATAGAGATATATATTTTTCATTTCCCTGACCCATATACTATATCACTTTGAGGGGAATATGTGTTCACAGTAGAATTAGAAGTGGTATACACTCCCTAGAAACCACCTACCAAAATTGTGTCGTCTCGGGACAGAGAAAAGTTAAAATATATTGCACGTACAGTTGCTTTTTTCTTCAATTAAACATATACATGATCGGTAGGTAAAAAAAAAAAAAAAAGCATAAAAACGTTTTAGGCTTCTTCCAAGACATGACTGTCTAAAGCTTAGTAGTTTTCTCTCTGGTGCAAAATTGAGCTGACATACTTTCATTAAATAAAATAACTTCCTTAAATTAAAAAAGGAAAAAAGTCCTATGCAGTTCCAAATTGCTTTCCTGAGTGTGTTCATCTTGAAAACAGCAGGTGAATATGAACAAGTTCAAACCTATTTTTATTTTCTAGTAAATCCCAAATGCCTTAGCTTTGCAAGCTAATAACATCCAGAAAACATGCTGATGTTGGCAGTAAAGAGAGCCCTGAGAGACAGCAGGCATCAGGCTGAGTGAAAGAACACAGCACTGGGTTTTTACAAGAAAAATTTAAAGTAATCAATGTAAATATTAAAACGTTAAGGTGCATCTCTTCCTAATTCCGACATTTGAAATAATATATACTAGATGAATTAACCTGAATTTCTTTTTTAGCCTAGATCAAAATGCATTTCAAACTAAAACCAGTTGAAGTGATATAAAAAGCACCAGATATATACAGTGCAATTAACAAATAAAATTTGATCATCCAAATATTTGTTTTATGAATATATACAATTATATAAGTATATGTATACATACATTTATATGTATATAAATTTAAAGCAGCCACGACTAATTATGAAACTGGAAATAATCCAACACCATTACCTCTATAAAGTTGACAATCTAAATTCCAGACTCACACAATTTTTTTAAGAATGTACTGCTTGAATTTTGTGACCCTTAGTAAAACTTATCTTCCAAAGAAAAATAAATGAAGATTTTACTTGTTTTCTGCCCTTTCGATTACGTTCTTAAAACTAGTCGTCATTGTGATTGAATACTTTTCCCTCATTTTGATGTTTGCTTGTTTGATTATTTAGGTACAAGAAAATTTCTTGTAATTACAATATAAATAATAGATTTTTAGAATGAACTTAATTTCCCATTGGGCTGTTGAACAAATGATTGATATTGCTGGTTTTTGCACCATATGTAGCTTGACAGCACTGACATTTTGTACACTTACTATAGTATGAATAGTTCTTCTATTAAAACAACACAGTACTCTTAGATGGCAGAGGAAATATATATGTACATATTTTTGAATACATAGCTGGGGATCAAAGGAAACTTTATCTTTTGCACAGATGACAATGATGACAGTAAAAATGAAATTTCCCTGTGGAAGAGCCATATAAGCTTTTAGAAATGGATATATCTTTAATAAGAGAGAAATGGTTAGAGTAAGCAAAACTATAAACACCTATAAGAGTCATGATCATCAAATTCTATATCAAAGAGCAGAAACAGCATGGAGATATTTCAGGTACACAATGGAATGTCTTTTCTTCAACCTTCATTTGGTACATATTTGGGCAAGGTTACAGAGAAATGTGGGGACGTAATTCAGCTCATAGCAATGTTTCAGAAGTTGAAGTCCCAGCTTTGTTGACAGATAGATGAGTTGGGGATGCTGCTTACTTTTCATGTAGTGGTCAGGGAATGAGTTATAACCTTAGTGGAGTGACCTTAGAAGCCAGGGAAGTCTAAGAGCTTGCAGTACTTCTCTAAACAGTTTCTTTTTTTTTATTATAATCTTATCTTTGTCAAAAAGAAATGGATCTCCCTTTCTATGGTTCCCTGCTATATATTCAAAAATATGCTAAAGATATACTACCGTTGCCTTCAATGACTAATCCATTAATGTTGATGAAAAGATTATTCACAACACATCAATGGAAAAAACTTTCAATATATCAAGCTACATATGGAGCAAAAAATGGCAATATCAGTTATTCATTCAATATCTCGATTCAAAATTAGGTTCACTCCAAAATCTATTATTTAGGCTGTAACTTTAAGAACATTTCTTGGAGAGATTGCAAAGGAAATTTCTTGCACATAAATAACTGCACAAGCAATGATTCCATGAGAATATATAGAGACCAAAAAAAAAGGTACGTAATTTTGCTTTGTGGATTTATGCTTCTGGGGCCTTTGGGACATTCAGGCTGATATTTGCAAATGGTTGCAGATATTCACTTACAGAACTCAGATTCAGTTCAATAATCAGTTAACAAACATACCTGAATGTCAGAAATGTGCCTGGCATGCTGAAGGTTATTGTGATACACTGGCGAATTAAACAGAGTGTGAATCCTATATAGGTTACAGGCTAGTGTGAAAATAGGGTAATAAACTTATGATTTGAGAAAAGTACTTCGATTTTCTTAAATAAGTGTATGTTGTCAAAATTCTAACAAATGTCAACTGTTAGGAGACCTACTCCATCTGGGGAATAAAAAAGGCATCACTGGGGCTTTGGCATTTATGATAAGACTAGAAAGAGATATAGACTCGTAGTATTTATTTGTATGTTAGATGATGGGGCCACAGTCATAGATGGAATTTCTCAGTAGTAATGTTCAGAGTGAGGACAGAAAAACGAATTGCCGAGTCCTTGACTAATACCGGCGTTGTATATTGGAAAGAAAGTGAATGTAGAAAAAAGATGCCTTATAATGTAGGAGGAACAACTAGAGGTATAAAGAAAGCCAGGGGTGGAATTATAAAAAGGAAGAAGAGACTTAATAAGAGCGGGGGGATAACCAAATTTGACCAAAATAAAAACTGAAGAGAGGCCACTGGGTTTTACAAATAGAGAATGAAACCATAATCCTAACAACATTGAACAGGAAAGTGTTGAGAGAGGAGTGCTAAAGCTAGATAGTATTGGGTCAAGGAGATGAGAAATATGAGACATTAAGTACAACTGTTCTTTCTACAAAACTGATTCTGATGATGATGATGATGATGGTAATCGTAATAGATGAAGAATAAGGAAGAGAAGACAGAATCTTCTTATATCCCTTAACATAAATCAAAATTTTTAAAGTGATTTACATGTATTAACTTGTTTAATCTCTATAAATGTGGTTTGTTTATACATGAAGACACTAAGGCATAGAAAGTTAAAGGAATTTACCCAAAGGTCATAAAGCTAGTAAATCAGGGACGAGGAATTTGATCCAGGAGGTCTAAATCTAAACTCTATGTCTTGTATATTTATGCTGGTAAAGAAGGAAAGGTACAGAATACTAGTTTACTGAATACTTACTATCCTGAGCACTTTACATACAGTATCTCAGCTAATATTAAAAGAATCCAGTGTGAAAGTTAAAATTGATATCTCCACATTAGAGATGAGGAAACCAAACCTTAGGAAAATTAGATAAGTTAAATAACTATAAAAGTCAAATCTAGGTCTGCCTAATGTATTATTTCTTTCATATTTTCTACAAACTTTATTTGGTTTCTATTGTTTCTGGACTTTAGATTCAAAAGAGTGAATTAATCTTATTACTCTTTTAAACACATTATTATTATATGTCCATCAATGCACTTAATTATTAACAATGTTTTAAGTAGAGTTGTATAGATTAACATGACTTACATATAAGTCACAAAATGCCATCAAGTGGCTGAATAACATACAGCAAAAATTTCCAGCTACTACTTTACTAAAATATTAGATGACCCAACTAGGCTTTTCCCTGGCTACTTCACTTTATGATTCTTCGGGCAGGTCTGCTTAGTTTCTTATCCATTTCCCCTTCCTGGGTATTCGAACTTTCTCTACCTTGTCTTTGGCATATTAACAAGCTCAAGAGTTTCTCATATTTAAACACACACACATGCACACTATCCCATAGTGTTCATTTCATTTAGCTCAGTGCTTGCTATTTAACATTCCTAAGCTTTGATTTCCTTGTCTTTAATTGTGAATGGCTGTAAAATACAAATTATGACTCTGAAGGGACATTAAGTCTCTTAGTATAATCATATATCAATTATTCTTGGAAGCTGCAAAACCATTACAGATGTGTAATAGTTATCATATTATCAAACATGCAACTGTAATCCAACATAAATGATGCAATGAGTATAATGAATATGTAACAAATTTCTGAGCATATACCCATGAGGTTGTCCCCAGTCCATATTTTCAAACTGCATAATATTAAAATCTTAGAGTTTTCCTCCTTCCTTGTAAATTTGTTACAAAACATAGTAAGTAGGGGAAACTGACTATAAATTCCCAGAAGACATTTAATTTGTTCTTTAAAGCCAACTGTCTATGAAAAATATAAGACATTGATTTATAGTGAAAGGAAGGAGTTCAATTTCAATCTCCTGCATATGGCTAGCCAGTTATCCCAGCACCATTTATTGAATATGGAGTCCTTTCCCCATTGCTTGTTTCTGCCAGTTTTGTGGAAGATCAGATATTTGTCGGTGTGTGGCCTTATTTTGGGGCTCTGCCTTCTGTTCCATTGCTCTATGTCTCTGCTTTTGTACCAGTGACATGCTGTTTAAGTTGCTGTAGCCTTGTAGTATAGTTTAAATTCAGGTACAGTAATGCCTCCAGGCTTGTTTTTGTTTGTTTGTTTGTTTGTTTTTTTGGCTTAGGATTGCTTTGGCTATTTGGTATCTTTTTAAATTCCACTTGAATGTAAAACAATTTTTCTTTCTAATTCTTTGAAATACGTAATTAGTAGTTTGATAGGAATAGCATTAAATCTGTAAACTGTCTTGGGCAGGATGGCCATTTTAACAATATTGAATCTCCTATCTATGAACATCCACCATTTTTCCACTTGTTTGTGTAATCTCTGATTTATTTGAGCAGTGTTTTGTAATTCTCATTGTCCAGGTCTTTTGCCTCCTTGGTTAGCTATATCCTTAGGTATTTTATTCTTTTTGTGGCTATTGTGTGAGATTGTGTTCTTGATGTGGTTCTCAGCTTGGGCATTGTTGGTGTACAGGAATGCTAGTGATTTTTATACATTGATTCTGTATCCTGAAACTTTGCTGAAATTGTTTGTCAGATCTAGGAGCCTTTGGGCAGATACTATGGGGTTTTCTAGGTACAGAATCATATCATCTGCAAACAGGGATAGTTTGATTTCTTCTCTGTCTACTCGGATACCTTTATTTCTTTCTGTTGCCTGATTGCTCTGGCTAGGACTGTCAGTCCCAGGTACAATAGGAGTGGTGAGAGTAGGCACCTTTGTCTTTTTCTCGTTTTCAAGGTGAATGCTTCCAGCTTTTGCTCCATTCAGGATGATGTTGGCTATGGGTTTTTCACAGACAGCTCTTATTATTTTGAAGTATATTCCTTCAATGCCTAATTTGTTGAGGCTTTTTAACATAACGGAATGTCAGATTCTATTGAAAGCATTTTCTGCATCTATGGAGGTGATCACGTGGTCTTTGTTTAGTTCTGTTTATGTAGTGAATCACATTTATTGATTTGCATATGTTGAACTCACATTGCATCCCAGAGATAAAGGTGACTTAATCGTGGTGGATTCGTCTTTTGATGTGCTGCTGGATTTGCTTTGCTAGTATTTTGTTGAGTAATTTTGCATCTATGTTCATCAAGGATATTGGCCTGAAGATTGTGTGTGTGTGTATGTGTGTGTGTGTCTGTGTGTTTATGTGTGTGCGTCTGCCAGGTGTTGGTATTAGGATGATGCTGGCTTCATATAATTAGTTTGGGAGGAGTCCCTTCTCCTCAATTTTTTGTAATAGTTTCAGTAGGAATGGTACCACCTCTTCTTTATACATTTTGTAGAATTGTCTGTGAATCTGTCTCGTCTTGGGCTTTATGCCCACCAATGGTAGACTGGATAAAGAGAATGTGGTACATCTACATCATGGAATACTATGCCCTTTTCAGCAACAATACAGCTGAAGGTTATTATCCCAAGCAAACTAACACAGAAACAGAAAACGAAACACCACATGTTCTCACTTATAAGTGGGAGCTAAACATTGAGTACAAATGGACACAAAGAAGGGAACAAAAGACACCAGGGCCTACTTGAAGGTAGAGGGTGGGAGGAGAGTGAGGATTGAAAAACAAACTATCAGATACTGTGCTTATTACTTGAGTGACAAAATAACCTGCACATGCAGTTTACCTATACAACAAACCTGCAAATTTACCCTTAAGCCTAAAATAAAAATGAAAGAAATAAAACACTGATTTATATGGGATTTTGTTTCATTTTATTACATGGACATTTTATTCATTTGAAAAATTAATCAAGTTCCCAAGTTCAGTATTAAATCTAATAATATAAAGATTTTATATAATTTATATAATTTTAATACAATTTGTATAATTTTCTTTGATATGAAATTATTACTTGACTTTTTTAGATAGCCTCTAAATACATCTGTATCTCTACACGGATAGTAAGAAAGACAATATACTCTGTCAAACATCAATGCGCATTAATAGTAAATTTGTCAGAATGGTCATTTAATAACACCATTCATTTCCGGTCAATTAATACAACATTCTTTATTTGCACAAACATATAAGTACAGAAATTACAATACTGAGCGTAAGGTATATATTTCTCCTAGAGGTTTTGTTTATTTATAGTTACAAGAGAGGAAAGCCTACAAATATGTGGTCTAAGAACATTTGAGATGCAAGGGTTGTTAAGCAACTGTTCAGTTTTGGTTTATTCCATCTATTAATCTGCAAGTTAAGTATAATATATTATGTCATTACAAGAAACAGGGTGCATATTATGGAATATTGAACTCTATCTTTTTTATGAGCAGGGTGAAATAACACAGTCACATTTGACAGTGGCACTGACTGGTGAGCTAGACAAGATAAGCTCTTCAATCAAAAAACATTAGAATTCTGTGAAAGGCAGGGATTGTAATGAAATGGCATGGGATTTTGCATTTGCCAGCTGTACCGTCATCCAGAAAAAATCTTTGAGCTTAGGTTTCCTTATCAATGAAATGCTGTGACGACTGACATACAATTGACACATTTTGGTAAAAACTTATCACTGGGTCTTGAATAGTAAGGCACAGAGGTAGCCACTATTGTATTTTAACCCAGTAGGTTAATAACAGTATAAATTTTCACTTATAAATACATATTTCAGTGTAATCTCATACTATTGCATAACAACTTTAAAATCAATTTTAACCACTGTTCAGAAATTCTAGTTGACTTGTTAAAAATAACTTTTTATTTTGAAATAGTTTGAGACACATAAGAAATTGCAATAGTTCAGAGTTCCCATATACCCAGTACCCAGCTTCCCCAATGTAGTATGTTACATAAACATAATATATTGTCAAAACCAGTAAACTGATGTTGGTATAATATTATTAACTCAGATACAAACCTTTGAATCGACTTTCAGTATGTATTATTTTGTGTATTATTCTCATTAATATACTATACGCCAAAGGCATGAATACATGTATAAATCAGGCTGTCAGCCAGATTGAACTATTTAAAGCACTCATAGCCATAGCCAAGATGCAGCATGTATCAAGCCTCTGGTTTGGAGGAATCATCTAGCTAGACCAAATCATTTTTCTATCATGATCGAAAAATCATTTGCACTTTAACAGTATTTTGCTATTTTCATGTGAACACATGATATTTGGTAACAAATCTTGGCACTTATCAGCTGAGTAAATTTGGGCAAGTGTTTTAATTTTTCTTTGCCTCAGTTTCCTTTTCTAGAAAAAGGAGACCATGATATTATACTACCATATTGTTGTTTTGGTAAAATAAGTTAATATATGAGTGCTGGTAATTTATCTATTGTCTTTTAGCTCCAGGCTTACTATTCTATTCTCTGCCCTGTGATACTGAGTTCTTTTTATTGAAGTATATTCCTTCAATGCCTAATTTGTTGAGGGTTTTTAACATAAGGGAATGTCAGATTCTATTGAAAGCATTTTCTGCATCTATGGAGGTGATCACGTGGTCTTTGTTTAGTTCTGTTTATGTGGTGAATCACATTTATTGATTTGCATATGTTGAACTAACATTGCATCCCAGAGATAAAAATCATATATTTTTAGTTTCCTGATTGAAGAATATTACCTTCCATTTTGCTAACATGAATGCTGTTATAGTCCAGTACAATTACCAATAGTAAAGATATTCCATTGGATATATAATATACTTTCTATATTTAATTTATACTTTATATAAATTTCAGAGTCCCCTGAGACAGGGACTCTGAAAAATAAGTGTCTCAAACTTCTGTGTCAGAGGAAGGACAAACACATCTATACTAATTAGGTTCTTCCATGATAAAATCCAAGCAGGAAATTGGAAGATGAAAGGATGGGAGAAGATGCTATCTTCAGGTTTTCTTTTTCTTTTTTTTTTTTTTTTTTGAGACGGAGTCTTGCTGTCTCCCAGGCTAGAGTGCAGTGGCGTGATCTCGGCTCACTGCAAGCTCCAGCTCCTGGGTTCACGCCATTCTCCTGCCTCATCCTCCCAAGTAGCTGGGACTACAGGCGCCCGTATCTTCATGTTTTCAAGTGCTGGTCAGTACAGTTCTTCAGCCAGCTTATAGCATTCTTCCCTTGCCCCTGCAGGAGTTCCAACAACATCAGCCCTGCACCCCTTCGACAATCAAAGTGCATCTTGGCCCATATTTCCTCTCCTAGAGAGTGACTGACACACCATCACACTGAGCATTTACTGAGTCATATCCCTTTTTCAGATATCTGAGCATCAACTGTGTCATTTTCCCCAGAGAGTGAAGCACCATCCCTGTAGGTCATACTGAGTCCCAGGTTCTGGTCATGCCACTTCTTCCTTTGTGTTCCCTCAGATCTAGTGGTAGTAGATGCTTTATGCAATATTCTAGATGAATCCCACATTGGTTTTGGTTTTGTAGCTTCCTAATACTTTTCTAACCAATTTTGTGTATTAAATTCATTTTTGGTATACCTAATGGGGCTTGGTATCCTAATTGGACTTACAGTACTAGGTACTGTACTACCACAAGAGTACTACGCTACTTGGTATCAGGAGTAGTACCAGGGAGAAAGATACTCAAATCTAGGATTTGGTATTGGTTTGTTTGTGTTTGACCTGGAGTCAAAGCCAGTTTTGGCTGCGCTACTGGACAATGGCAATGGGAAGTAGTATCCAAAAATCTCACATGCAGTAGCATCACCAATAATTGAATTATCACCACAAGTTGTCTGGGGCAAGATAATGAGTTAAAAATCAATGCTTTGAGGCCAGGCGCGGTGGCACATGGCTGTAATCCCAGCACTTTGGGAGGCCGAGGTAGGCGGATCACTTGAGGTCAGGAATTTGAGACCAGCCTGACCAATATGGTGAAACCCTGTCTCTACTAAAAACACAAAAATTAGCCAGGAATGGTGGTGTGCACCTGTAATTTTAGCTGCTCGGGAGGCTGAGGTGGAAGAATTGCCTGAACCGGGAGGCAGAGGTTGCAGTGAGTGAAGATCACACCACTGCACTGAGCTTGAGAGGCAGAGCAAGACTCCATCTCAAAAAAAACAAAGAAAAAAAAAATCAATGCTTTGAGAAAACAAGTGACCACTGAACTTGACTGTGATGGTAGAAATTCTAATGATAAAGACTGTAAGGCACGATTGCAGTAAGAAAAGAAAATGAAAAACTGAGGGATTTAAATGATCAGTTAATAATATATCAGAGAACCAGAGACCCTTTGTGATAACCTTAAATTAATCTCAAATTTTTATAGCCAAAGTGAATATATAGTTAAAAATCAGACCTATATTTTAAATGTATAGGTTACAGAAATTATATGTAAGTCTCTTTCGTGATTATTGAGGCACTGATTAAGAAGTAGTAGGATCTTGAGGCTTGGAATAGTAACATTAGTTCTATTAGAATAAAACTGAGAATTTTAAACGGCTAAGCCTTTTTGACTCACCCTTTCTGACAGAAACAGCCCAGCCCCTTCTCACTTGACCGTAGATACTAGTCTTCCTGTGCTTAAAGATCTTTATAACCAAACTTGAAGTTGTTGCCTTGCAAGAGGGAAGTTATTTTCCTGAAGACCCAGTGTATTATCTCTCATTGCTTTTAGATTTGTAGTGTTGGATCTCAGCATGCTCCAGGGAGGATAAGTGCAAAGTCTGACATAGAAGGAAACATCTTATACTCCAGAAGAATTGTGAAACTTTGTAATTTTTTATAAGTAGCATCCTGAAGAACACATGTATGATTGTCAATTTTTGACATCAGCTTGACTGGATTAAAGGATACACAGTTGGTGAAGCATTATTTCTGGGTTTGGCTCTAAAAGTTTTTCCCAAAGAAATTGGCATTTGATTCAGTGGACTGAATAAGGAAGATTCACCCTCACCCGGTGTAGGTGGCACCATCCAATCCTCTGAAGGTCTGGATAGAACAATAAAAGACACAGGAAAGGCAAATTCTCTTCCCTGACCCTGTCTTTCTCTCCCTATTTAAGCTGAGACATCCATTTTGTCCTGCTCTTGGACATCAGAACTCCAGGTTCTCTGGCCTTTAGACCTTAGGACTTGCACCAGTGGTCCTCAGAGTCTCAGTCTGAGGCCAAAGGCATGAGATTTATGCCACTGGCTACCCTGGCTCTCAGACCTTCAGACTCGGACCGAGCCACACTACTGGCTTCCATGGTTCTCCAATTTGCAGATGGCCTATTGTAGGAATTCTCAGATTCCATAATCATGTGAGCCAATTCCCTTATTAAATCTCCTCTCATCTATCTATCTGTCCATCAGTCTTTCATTCTATCATCTATTTATCTGTCTCCTATTGGTTCTGATTATCTGGAGAACCCCTACCAATGCAACATGTGTTAGTTCAAGCAGGAATGAGCATACATTTGACTGGTCCAATTTATAGGTATAGTAGCACATGAACAGATATTTTGGATTTAATGTATTAGTTTGAGGAGTTTGCTTGAATGTTTGGCTGAAACCCTTGGTCAGTGGTAGCCTAATGTTAGTAAGAGTAAGATGCTAAAACTTCCCTGGGATAATACAGAGAAAAAAATCCAAAGGCTTAAATACATGAAAATGCAGAGGTAGATTTTATCATCTGCATTCTGCATATTAATTCCCTATTATATACCCTGAGAAAGACCAGAAGTTCTTCTTTCAGTAAAGCAGCGGGAAAGAAGGGGGCATGAGCATCCTTGAAAAGCTCTGGGTGGCTGTCTCTGTAGGCTGAGGATAATGATGAGAGTTGCTGCCATTGAGATGAGTTCCCTAATTTCAATCAGGATGATGGGACCCCAACTGATATAATAGGCAAGCTCTCTAGTAGAATACCTGTCATAGAGTAAACAATCTATAAATGTTGACTAACATCAATCATATATTTTTAGTTTCCTGATTGAAGAATATTACCTTCCATTTTGCTAACATGAATGCTGTTATAGTCCAGTATGATTACCAATAGTAAAGATATTCCATTGGATATATAATATACTTTATATATTTAATTTTTACTTTATATAAATTAAATTATGCGTCTGTACATTCTTAGCATTCTCAGTTAAAAAATGAGAAATACTATTGCCAACGTCAGGTAAAAGAAATGAATGTTCAGTTAGGTTGTTTAAATGCTTTAATATTTATGAAAGGAATGGATATTTTCAATACATAACTGGTAATTATTTATAGGAGGGGCTGAATTTGTTCCTCTGATTTAAGGACAATAGGCCTCTATTTTATTCATCTACATAAGTGGTCATGATAGAGGCATCTTGAAGATTTGTGAAGGTATTCTTAGTTATTACAGTAATAGAGATGAGATGCTACTGGTATTAGTGAATAGGGGCTAGGGATGTTATACTTCCTGTAAATCAGGGAACTATATTCTGTCCAGCATTATTTTTAAATATCTTGCCATATTAAACCCACTACAAATATAAATCAATAATATCTAATTTTAAAATAAGTTTTGTTAAGTTCAATTTTTTTTTTTTAATTATACTTTAGGTTTTAGGGTACATGTGCACATTGTGCAGGTTTGTTACATATGTATCCATGTGCCATGTTGATTTCCTGCACCCATTAACTCGTCATTTAGCATTAGGTGTATCTCCTACTGCTGTCCCTCCCCCCTCCCCCCACCCCACAACAGTCCCCAGAATGTGATGTTCCCCTTCCTGTGTCCATGAGTTCTCATTGTTCAATTCCCACCTATGAGTGAGAACATGCGGTGTTTGGTTTTTTGTCCTTGCGATAGTTTACTGAGAATGATGATTTCCAGTTTCATCCATGTCCCTACAAAGGACACGAACTCATCATTTTTTACGGCTGCATAGTATTCCATGGTGTCTATGTGCCACATTTTCTTAGTCCAGTCTATCGTTGTTGGACATTTGGGTTGGTTCCAACTCTTTGCTATTGTGAATAGTGCTGCAATAAACATACGTGTGCATGTGTCTTTATAGCAGCATGATTTATGGTCCTTTGGGTATATACCCAGTAATGGGATGGCTGGGTCAAATGGTATTTCTAGTTCTAGATCCCTGAGGAATCGCCACACTGATTTCCACAATGGTTGAACTAGTTTACGGTCCCACCAACAGTGTAAAAGTGTTCCTATTTCTCCACATCCTCTCCAGCACGTGTTGTTTCCTGATTTTTTAATGATGGCCATTCTAACTGGTGTGAGATGGTATCTCACTGTGGTTTTGATTTGCATTCCTCTGATGGCCAGTGATGATGAGCATTTCTTCATGTGTTTTTTGGCTGCATAAATGTCTTCTTTTGAGAAGTGTCTGTTCATGTCCTGTGCCCACTTTTTGATGGGGTTGTTTTTTTTCTTGTAAATTTGTTTGAGTTCATTGTAGATTCTGGATATTAGCCCTTTGTCAGATGAGTAGGTTGCGAAAATTTTCTCCCATTCTGTAGGTTGCCTGTTCACTGTGATGGTAGTTTCTTTTGCTGTGCAGAAGCTCTTTAGTTTCATTAGATCCCATTTGTCAATTTTGGCTTTTGTTGCCATTGCTTTTGGTGTTTTAGACATGAAGTCCTTGCCCATGCCTATGTCCTGAATGGTACTGCCTAGGTTTTCTTCTAGGGTTTTTATGGTTTTAGGTCTATAAGTTCAATTTTAATAAGAATTCCAAGACTAGAGAGAAAGCTTGTCATGAAGAAGAAAGCTTAATTTTTGAGAAGACATTTTCTTAAAATTATTGAATAATGTATTAACTTGTACCATACTGTTGATTCTACTGTATTATGGCATTGGCAACTAAATAAAAATTGACAATATTTTAGCCTGATTACACACTTAGTACAAAATCAATAAGTCCTATTGAAAATATTTAACAGAGAAATATGTTTTTAATAAACTTAAAATGAAGTATTTTTAAATTAGCATGGAAACATCAGACCCAGAGCTTCTTTATATTTCACTAATAGATATTACTGTAAAAATCTTACATTATTTCTAGCCTCCTGACTTTTAATTTATTTAGCATTGTAATGGAACATCTACAATAAGATTATTTATTGAGATTATTTTTAAAAGTATACTTGGAGCTTTATGTTTTTAATCATACAGATAGATTATATTACTTATAAATTTTGTTTCAGAGTAGTCAAAGGCAGCATTGGGTCTTACAGGGTCCAGGCCTACCGCTGTCTATGTAGAATTATATTAACATTTTAAGGCTCTTGTTATATGCTATGCACAGGGCTACTCACTATTCATGTGAAACCTCTGTTGATTCTCATAACTAACATTTTGAAATCAATGCTTCTGTTACTCGTTTATGCTGTCAGCCTCAACTATTTTAATGTAACAAATATTTTAACTTAACACATTCAAAACTGAACTCCTGAACTTCCTCCCCAAACTGGCCATCTCAGTTAATGAGAACACAATGCTTCAAGGAGGAATGAATAAAAACAAAACGTCAAAATCAAACAAACAAATACAAGAAACAAAACAGAACAAGAACAACACTTCAATCCATGTTTGACATGTCTTATTCTTATAATTCCATCTGTTAGGAAATGATATTGACTCTCTATTCAAATAACACTCAACATACAACCAGAATCCTGCCACTTCCTAACATCTCCAAGCTACTTTGGCTCAAGAACCATTTTTTCTCTCTCTCTTTCTCTCCTTAATTATAGCAATATGCTTCTAACTGGTTTCCTTGCTTCTCTACGCCTGTCTCTGAATGTCTATTTTTGATACAGCAGTGGTCCCTTTAAAACATAATTCAGATCTGTTCCTGCTTAAAGTCCTACATGACAACTTTCAGATCATGACCTGTTCCTGCTCAAAGTCTTCCATGAAATCTTTTTAGTCTATCTTGAGGTAAAAGCAGAAATCCTTACAATGGCCTGCAAGGTCCTATATTACTGGCACCTATAAACTCTGTAATTTTATATTGTATTTCTCTGCCCTTGTCACTTCACTGTAAATACACTGGCCGTCTTGCACATCTTCATTCACATCTCATTGTCTTCGAATTCACTGTTTCCTCTGTCTGGCAGGCTCCTTCCACAAGAATTGTTCTTCACTTTTAAGTTTTTGCTCAGATGTTTCCTTTTCCTTGAAGATTACGTTGGCCAGTCTTCTAAAAATTGCGAAGACATACTTCTCAGCACTAGTGCCCTAAACCCTGCTTATCTTTTCCCCCCACAGGTTTTCTCTTGACAAAGGTTTTGCTTTGACAAACCTACATATACTGTTTGTAAAAGCAAAAATTGAAGTAAAGTTAAATAGGTAAGAATGACTTCATTCAAGGCTATTGCAATAAGGTAGAGATACCAAAGCACAGTCTGAACTCAATTATACTGAAACAGAGGACTGGAGAGTTTTTAAGAGTTGGAGTGGGAGAAATCAAAGGCCCTCTGTGTGTGCTAATTGAGCTTACTGTAAGAAAAAGGAAAGTTTTTTAAATTTTCATGCTATAAGGTAGTATTACAACTTGAACCAAGGTACCCACTTAAGTCAGGCTCCTACGCTCCCAAAGAGAGCAGGAGATAAAGGCACTATCTTTCTTGACATTACATTTCAAAGTGTAAAGAAAAAAAATTTTCAAAAAAAGATAGCCCTGGGTTGTAAAACTGGCAAAAGGCTATAAGAATACTTATATCTAAAAGAAGCAGATAAGTAATTTGCAATTACAAGAAGGTTTCTAAAGTAAATGCTCAAAGACAAAGGAGTGGAGGAACCTCACTGGTTAGGTCATCTGGATTCTGTAAGGACCTGGGAGAAAGGGCAGTTGGGGGCCTTGATGCGAGAAGAAGACTGTCTAAAGTTGAGTCAAGCTGAGGAGAATGGTAAGGCTGTCTTGGTTATTTTAGGTTGTCTGTTGCCCCTCACCCTCAAATATGAAGCAGGGTAATTTTGTCTGTTGTGTTCACTGCTGTTTAAAAAAATACTGGGAAAAATTCCTTCTGCTGGATGGGACTGAGGTAATGATATAATTTGTGCATTTTAATATGGTACAATATTTAAAGTAGAGAAATAATTTGGTCATGAAAAGGTATTAAAAGACTAATATTGGAAAAGATAAAGTTTGATTAATTTATAATTGTTGAAGACTAGACGTGTAAATACTAGAAAACACTAGTGGACATGTTTTATTTAACATGTTTTTCAATCTGTTTGTCCATCTGGTTCTCTAACCAGCATTTATTTCCTATCATACTGGGAACTCAAATAGAGAATTTGATTGAATTAAAAGATGCATAATTCTTCTTTTACTATAATATCATTTTGTTTATTTCTTATACTTTTTTTTAAGTCCTGATCATCAGAGCACACTGATATGGTGATGGAAAGGCTTTTCTATGTACCAGCAGATTTTATTTGTGCGACTAATTTAAACAGATAGAATAACTGCAGTCTTAACCTACCACTGGACTATATTTATGAGCTGTCAAGAATGTAATGATACGACAAAGCAGGCAGCTGTGAAGTTTATACATAAACTCTGACTTAAGATTGACTTTAGAAAAAGGCAGATATAAATATTAGGGAAAAATTATATATTCCCTCAGATGTAAAATTTGCAGGTAAAGAAAGGCATATTTAAATAATATAAACAGTGCTAAGTTCAAAGCATCCTTATTATCAGGAGATAAGGCATCATATGGCCCAGTTATTTTAAATTTTCTTTTGCCATCTTGATACCACAGTATGTAGATATTAATAAAAAATAAAGAAATTGTATAATTTATTATTGTTTTATTTGTTACATTCATGAGTTTTAGGGTTTATTACAAATATTTATATTTTGAGAAGCCCAACAGTCCTATGATGATTTGAGCTTAGAATATGTGTAAACCATTCATGTTCATAATAATGTACAATTTTGTATATATTTTAGATATTAAACACAATAGGAAAACTTCATGTATATTATTTCTGAAACAAAGGATGGTATTAAACCGGAACAGAGCTTGTTGGTGAAAGTTCCTGGTATTGTACAAAAATAAAAAATGAGACTCCAAAGGGTTAAGGAGTTTGTGCAAGGTCACATAATTAGTTAAATGAGAGAGGGTCTAGAGTAAAGGTTTCTACTCTACTCTGGGGTAGTCATTGCATAGTGCTCTTGGTAAGTGCTGTAATGAAGTACTCAGGTGGCTTAAGAAAGCTTATGCCAGTGCTGACTTCTCATTTATTTTGTGCTCCATATCAGTTTTAAAACCTCTCTTCTGGTCCTCAAAGGAAGGGCATACTTTGTTAAAGGAAATTAATATTACCATCATCATCCAATATTATCTTCAGGAAACAAAGCCACCCCCATTATTCAAATCCTCAGATTCTTATGTTCGGAATAGGCATATTCTAATTATCAGCAAATGGTTAACCTTACAGATTCCTTTTTAATTGCTCTTAATTCTTAATTGATGAGCTATAAATACTCAAAAGAGCTTTTAAATGAGACCTACATTTATTTCTCCTTGAGAAAAGAAAGATTACAACACAATTTGACATGCTATGAAATATTCATCAGTAAGGTAGCCTCTTTGCTACTGAAAACAAAAAGAAGAGGAGGCTTGGATTCTGTAGTTTAGCTACAGAAATGAATTTCACATGCATTTCAAAATGCTTAATTTTAACTCTTCTTCATTCTCTGAAACTCTCTAGAGGAAATCTGTATGAGTTATGAAAAAAACAGTGTTAAAATCACAAAATTGATCTGAAGTTCAATAGCCAAATAGACCTTCCCCTGATGTCCTCTGATTGTGCAAGCTACTCTCAAATCTCCCACATTTTTTAAAGGACAGACATATGGACTACCTGAGTAATCTATATTTTTTTCTATAAAAATTATTTTAGAAGTGATTTCCACTCTGGATTTTGAGAAACAAAATGATATCTAATAGGCGATAAGAAGACATATGAAAACAAATTAAATAAAACCATTGGAACTGAATGCATTTTTTATTAGATATATAAATCTTTTGTTCTTTTATTAAGTCCTGAAAAGATTTATTAAATTTTCCTTGATTTGAGAAACACTTCAGAATTGTAATAAAAAAGATGGATGGATTTTAATCCAGTTTTCATAATGATACAGTGGGTTGATTGCAGCATTTTGATGTGGGGAATATAAAGATATTATAAAGGAAGATTTATTTTTAAATTACAGTTTTTGAAAGTTATAATAGATTCTGTAGTACAGTCAATTGTCATTAACCACTGGATTTCCTCTTTAATCTTTGTCTATCAAATGATCAATTTTTAATTCAGATGAATTATCAAGAATATATTTTTTTAAAAAACATCAAAAACTATAAAAAATAAAGTATCCTGAAAACATTGCATTCTTGTTACACATAAAACCATAGGCATAATAAATAAAAAGTAATATTGCTATATTTACTGTAATTGTATTTTTGAGGCTGTTTTTTACATAATATCCTCTTTTTTGAGGCCTAAAGAAAAACATTTTCTCCATGTTTAAGCCAAAATTTGTTGTGCTTTTCACAAAGCTCTTATATATTTTACCCACTGATGTTAATTGTGTGTGTGTGTTTGTCCCTGAAAAACATAGATTCACATTTGTAACTCGATTCTAGTAACAGTAAAGGGCTATATTGTATTCCAGTAACAGTAAATTCTAGTAACAGTAAAGGGCTATACTGTATTCCAGCAGAGTGGAGGGCACTGCTCTGCTCCCATTGGTTACCAATAATTACCCAAATTACTCATGTTTCAGGTTTCATTTAGTAGAACTTCCTTTCCTCCCTTCTGACTCACTGATTCAGTAACATGAACTGAACTAGAACTATCTTCTTTCATCCATCTTCTTCCATTCACTCAACAAATATAAGTTGAGAGCCTACTACATGTCAAACTCTCTTGGAGGTCTTGAAACTATAGAGGTAAAACAAGTGGAAAATTCCTTCCCCTCATAAAGCTTAAAATCTAGAGAGAAAAGAAAGACAACAAACAAAGAAAAAATGTATTTTTCAACTGGTATCATGTAGAATGACATTTACTAAAGAGGTGAAAGGAATATGGAGAGGTGTATTAAAGGAATATGTTATACATGGTATTCATGAAAGTCCTCTCTGATTAGGTGACATGAGTAGGAACGTATAGGAAGAAAAGGTTTGAACTGTGGGGATTTTTGGGAAAATATGCTTGGCTTATTCAAGTAAAGCAAGGAAGTCAGTATGGCTAGAATGAAGGAAGTAGGTGACAGTAAGAGAAGAAAAACTATCATCAGATTATGTATACTTCTATGAAGACTTTAGTTTTTCCTCTGAATGCTATTGTAAACTGTTGGAAGGTGTTGAACGATAGAATGTTAACATTTGATTTATGTTTCTAAGGATCATTCTCAGTGCTGTTTGGAGAAGAGTCTTTAGAAGTGCAATGGTAGAGAATGGAGATCACTTAAGATACTGCTGAAATTCTCCAAGCTGCTAGAAGTAAAGGTGGTAAGATGTAATTGAATCTTAGGTGTATTTTGAAATTTGGTGATTGATGCGATGTAGATAGTGAAAGAAAGATGTTTCAAGGACCACACCAGCTTTGGAGCCTGAACAACCGGTCTAATGGACTTGGCATGTATTGAGTTGGGGAGACTGTGAAAAGAGCACGTTTGGAAGGAGTATTGACAGTTTTTCTTTGGACATGCCAATTCTAAGATGCCTAATAGACTACCAAGCAATTTTATTAGTCATTTGGGTAAAAAGTCTAATACAAGGAATAAGTCTCAATTGGA
This sequence comes from Nomascus leucogenys, assembly GCF_006542625.1. Taxonomy (NCBI): domain Eukaryota; kingdom Metazoa; phylum Chordata; class Mammalia; order Primates; family Hylobatidae; genus Nomascus; species Nomascus leucogenys. The sequence goes on along the minus strand of NC_044381.1, from coordinate 104,602,763 downwards.
AATATAAATTTGTAATCACCAAATTTACAGATGATTTGTAAAGACATGAGAGTGCATATAATTTATTCAGACAGCATAGATAGAGAAGATGTGGAAACCATACCAAAATTTAAAGCTGGTGAATAAAGGGGAACCAGCATTTTTTAAAAAATTAAAATCATTGATTAGAAGAAAAAATAAGAGAAAACAAATTTCCTGCATAAAATAATTGATAAAGTGATGGCATCTTAGTTTGAGTTCCCTTGAAAGCAGAGCCTGAGATAAGAACTGGGAAAGGATAGTTTATTTGGGACATTATCATGAAGCCAGAATGAGGGAATGGCAAGAATGATACAGAGAAAGATCAACATAGAAGTGCATTATTAATCTGGTTACCACTGTGGAAACTAGGGCTTCTCAGAATTATCAAAAGCTCCCCTTCCCCAGTTCCCATTCTCCACTGATGGAGGATTGCTCTCTGGAACGTTGACTTCCCTATCTTACCAGGCTTCTTAAGTCCATGGGCTCTTAACGGCTTCATGAAGGCCCTGAGAATGAAAGCAGAATAACAGCTGGATTTAGGTTGAGGTGAAATAGTTCCAGTACAAGTCTGAACTTTCAAAGCATTGTCTAATGATGCTGCAGCTGAAATCAGAGCTGGCAAGGGAATGGGATGTGGGGATAGGTCATGTGACACCAGGGGAAATTACTGAAATATCTAACTCAACGTAGCTAATATTAGCATTTTACCCCCACAGTCACAGTGATGGATTTATGGCTGGCTGTATGACACAACCTGAGCCAGAGACTTTCTCTAATTTTGTTTTAATTTGTCCTGTAAGGAAATTACCTTTGCTTTCTAGTTGTTTGTTTATGAGTTTCTAAACTGTTGGCCAACTAAAACCATTCCCCTATTACATGGAAATCACTATAGCCATAGGAAAAAAAATCAAGAAAAGAGAATAAAGAGACAACCTGCAAATTGGGAGAAAGTATTTACAAAGCATAGATTTAACAAGGGGCTAATATCTAAAATATATAAAGAACTCAAACAACAGCGAAGAAACAAATAACCCAATTAAAAAGTTGGCAAAGGACCTGAACAGACATCTCTCAAAAAATAGAGATATGGCCAACAGATATGTGAGAAAATGCTCTGTATCTCCAATAATCAGGGAACTGCAAATTAAAACCACAATGAGATACCAACTCACATATGTTAGAATTGCTATTAGAAAAATGAGAAATGATAACAAGTGTTGGCAAGGATGTGGAAAAGTTGGTGGAGATGGAACTTAGTGCAGCTATTTTGGTATTACGGAGATTTCTCAGAAAACTAAAAATAGGATTACCATATGATCCAGCAATCCCATCTCTGAGTATACAGTGAAAGGAATTGACATCAGTATGTTGAATAGATACCTGCATTCTTATATTTATTTCAGCATTATTTACAGTAGCCAAGATATGGAAGTGTCCTAAGTATCCATCAATAGATGAATAAAGAAAACGTGATACGTATACACAATGGAGTATTATACAAACTTAAAACAGAAGGAAATGCCATCATTTGTAACAACATGGATGGAACTGGAGGATGTTATGCTAAATTAAATAAGCCAGGTACAGAAAGAAAAATACTGTATGATTTCATTTACATGTGTCATCTAAGAAAGTCAATCTCATAAAAACAGAATAGAAGGGTGGTTACCAGAAGCTGGTCAGGGAAGAAGGAAGGATGGGGAAAGAGAAAATGTTTTCAAAATGTTCAAAGTCTCAGTTAGACTAGAGGATAAGTTGGAGTGATCTATTGCACCACACAGTGACCACAGTTAATTATAATATACTGTATATTTCAAAATTACTGAAAGTATAAACTTTCAATATTCTCCACACAAAAAATGACAAATTAGGTGAGTACGATGTTAATTAGCTTGATTAAACTTCTACAATGAATACATAGAACAAAAATCACATTTTACCCCATAACAACATACAATTATTCGTCAATTAAGAATAAATTTTTTTAAATGAAGAAGAAAAAATATGAATGTAGATAATCTTAAAACTGTTCCTGTCTCTCGATCCAGTAACTGATGATTTCAGAGTTGCTCTCATCTTCATGTTTCATAATGATGGCTTCTTCAGTCTGAGCTACCTCAGTGTTCTATAGCAACTCCCATTTATAAATAACTTAGCTTGAGCTGCTTTTCTGGTAACAATTAAGAGAATCTTGACATATACAAAGAATTCTGTCATATATTACCTTTAAAAATATGTTCTACTTTCTAAGGAAATTTCCAATTTCCTTAGCTACTCATTCTTAATTATTTAGTATTGATGTTATAACTTAAGAATGTGCATAAGCCACTTAATTTATTTGCAAAATGTAATAGGTTATGAATAAATTTTGTATAAAACAACTATGTTTACTTTATAAAAATAACCTTTTTTTTTGACAGAGTCTTGCTCTGTCTCCCAGGCTGGGGTGCAATGGCGTGATCTCTGCTCACTGCAACCTCCGCCTCCATGGTTCAAGCAATTCTCCTGCCTCAGCCTCCTGAGTAGCTGGGACTCTAGGTGCACGCCACCACGCACAGCTAATTTTTGTATATTTAGTAGAGATGGGTTTTCACCATGTTGGTCAGGCTGGTCTCCAACTCCTGAACTCGTGATCCGCCCACCTCGGCCTCCCAAAGTGCTGGGATTACAGGTGTGAGCCACTGTGCCCTGCAAAAATAACTTCTAAGATAAAGCAACATATAGTAAAACTCACATATTTTATTAGCTATAGCTTTATATTGAATCAATGAAAATGATAAATAATTGTTCCATTATGAGTAGTGTTTCACTATAGATATAAATTTACTGTAATAAATATTATAAGGTAGGTCCCTTCTTAAATGTACCCAAGTGAGATTATTTGGTGGTTGATGTGGTAAAACAAAACATAATAAAACTTATAATGCAGTTCTACAGACTGGACCTGAAAATTGCGTAATGTTGAAGTTTCCAGGTTTGGAGAAACAGGGGACTTAATAATTCAATGAGAATTTTTTTTCATGGATAATTGGTTTGTGTAGTTGCATAAGTAAATTATTTCAAGGTAATGACCATTTTTTCTAGTTTGCCAAACCAAAGTTATATGATATATAGTTTTAATACTAGATTCAGATAATTTTATTTTACTTTAATGTTCGTTTTTGGGGGCAGTTATGTACACCCAAATGATTTTTGACAAAATAATAGCTGACTACTGGATGATATTCAGTCTTTCTTTGGCATTAGACTGCCAGTGTTGTACAGTGGTCCCTACTTACAGTTTTCCTTGGACAAGCAACTTAGTCTCAACTGTATCCAATTTATAGGAATGTGTGTGTATTTAAGGAGTTAGCGTATGTCAAACAGCACCTTGAATATAATAAGTGGACAATAAATATTGTACAATTATTTGTACAAATGATTATGATTAACGATAATGGTATTGAAGACCATTTTAATTCTTCTCTATAAAACTGGGCTTTGGGACTTTTATTCGCTAGGATGTTAGTGAAGATGCAATGTTTTCTACATCTTATTTTTTTCCTCTGCCTTGGTTTCCTTGCTTAATATGCAACATGATATCTGGTAGTAACTTGTTTAGAAAAGGCATATGTGTAGTAAATCTTATTGAGACTTGGTATGTCTAAAATGAGTTTAATCTCTTTTCTCACTTTAGTGATTGTTTGCTGGTTTAAAATCCCTCTATTTATTTATATTTCTTCTGATGTGTTCAGACCCTGTACCAGGCTACCACCCTGTCCCATGAGATTGTTAATTCAGGTTCCAATTTATGTCCCAGGTCTTTATTTCCAACGTTTTTGGGAAGTTGTCTACAATAAAGTTGGCCTATGTCCAGACTTGACCTGTCATTGTTCAGAACCTATATTAGAGAAAGGAAAACATGTAAGTATATATAATGAACCTGTCTTCTTGCTACCAGCCCACAATTGACTCACAACAAAAATTAGGCTTTAAATGGGGTGTCTATCTTTGCCATAGTGTGCACACATCCCAGATATTGTACCTGGGAGTTTCTGGTGAATACTTTCTCTTTCCTATTTCTTGCAATACTAAAATGCATTCACAAAAGGGAAGCTTTGTGTTGACTTACAGTCTACTATTTTTTGGGGTCAAATAATGTTATTTCTGTAGAATTTACAGACTGAAGGTTGGACTTGTTTTAAAGATAGCATAATTAAGGCAATCCTCTCTATTTCTGCTTAGGATACTCATTTATAAAATCACTTCTAATTTTTATTTTATTTTTTATTTATTTATTTTTTTTTTGAGACAGAGTCTCGCTCTGTCGCCCAGGCTGGAGTGCGGTGGCGCGATCTCGGCTCACTGCAAGCTCCGCCTCCCGGGTTCACGCCATTCTCCTGCCTCAGCCTCTCCGAGTAGCTGGGACTACAGGCGCCCGCCACCACGCCTGGCTAATTTTTTTGTATTTTTAGTAGAGACGGGGTTTCACCGTGGTCTCGATCTCCTGACCTCGTGATCCGCCCGCCTCGGCCTCCCAAAGTGCTGGGATTACAAGCGTGAACCACCGCGCCTGGCCAATCACTTGTAATTTTTAAAGAGAATATAGGCTGTTCTAGATGTACGGGTGGATAAAATGAAATGCTGATATTGGTGAAGAGCTATTTACTTGAAAAGTGCTTCAGTAGTCTGCTCAGGGACGGAATATTTCCATTGGTATTGTGTATTCCATGTAGACCATTCTATAATGTTGTCCCCAGTATGGGCAGAATCCAGGGATGGTGGAGCTAGTTTTTTTAAAAAGGAATGTAAAAAGAAGGGTCAGTTTTTCTGTCTTTCAAAGATGTATTTGACATCCATTGATCAATTGCTACAGCGAAGTCTGCAGGACAAACCACAGAAATATTTGATGGGTGTCTGTATGCTTTTTGTAAGGGTATTAACAGTTCAGGAACCTTTAAGACTTCTGTTCAAATTTGCTGGACAGGAAGAAAAGTGATTGGAATTGTTGCTCAGGATATGTGCAATAGTACCACTGAAAGAAAAGGTTGGAATGATTATTTGGGAACATGTTTTAGGAGTCCCTTGGCAGAGAGGTTTAAACCAAAACTAGAAATTAGTAAGGAGTTATTAAAGACCTTTGAGCATAAGAGTTGTGAAGTGAAAATGAGATTAACCTGTCATATATCTAGGATGAAATGTAGCACAGAGATTAAAGGAGAATGGAAATTAGTTCAAAATAATTGCTGCAGTCTCTAAATAAAAGAGTTGACAGTTAAATTAAAAATGAAGGTATATGTGGAAAAACACTGTAAAGAAAGAATCCTTAAGACGTAGCAAATAATTAGCTATATGGAATGTGGACTTAGAACTAAACAAGAAATTTCTAAGAATTTCAACCTAGATGACAAAGAAAATGGTGAGGACAGAGTAGAGAAAATTCAGGTATAAAATATAATGTTCAGAAAAAAAGTGACATTTCATTATCACTTTCTGTTTTTGTTTTTTGAGACAGAGTCTCACTCTGTCACCCCGGCTGAAGTGCAGTGGCATGATCTTGGCTTACTACAACCTCCACCTTCTGGGTTCAAGGAGAGTAGCTGGGACTACAGGCCTGCGCCGCCACACCCGAATAATTTTTGTATTTTTACTAGAGACAGGGTTTTGCCGTGTTGGCCAGGCTGGTCTTGAACTCTTGACTTCAAGTGATCTGCCTGCCACGACCTACCAAAGTGCTGGGATTACAGGCTGAGCCACTGCGCCCAGCGTGAAGTTTCACTTTCACTTTTGAAATGAAATTGTCATTTCACTTAGGATGCATTGCAATTAATATGTTAACACTAAAAAGCTTTCAAGCAGTTTATTGGATATAAGCAGTTTACTGGAAAATCTTAAATCCAAGATACATTCCTGATTCAGAAATCGATAAGTAATATTTTATTTTATGATTTTATTATTTTATTTTATGTTTATGTTTTATGTTATGTTATGTTATTTGAGGCAGAGTCTAGCTCTGTCACCCAGGCAGGAGTGCAGTGGCAGGATCATGGCTCATTGCAGCCTTGACCTCCTGGGCTCAAGCAATCCTAGTTTTAAATTTTTTTTTTTCTTTTTTTTTTTTTTGTAGAGACAAGGTCTCACTATGTTGCCAGGCTGGTCTCAAATTCCTGGGCTCAAGCCCATCCTGCCTTGAGCTCCTGAAGTATTGGAATTACAAGCATGAGGTATTGGGCCTGGCCTGTAAGTAATTTTACATTACACTAATTGATAAATTAAAAATATAAATCTGTATAGTTAGCATAAATACAAGCATAAGGAAAAGAACTAAAAATGGGTTTAGGTAATAAATTAATTAAGCAAGTTTGGAATGTATACCATTAATCGTTAAAAGTCATTTATATTATTGTATGCAAGTAACATGCAACATGAAAATAAAAGGAGCTTTATTTAAAATGGTGAATAGAATCGGTTTGAGACTAATTTAACTTGAGCTAGGCTATTTATTCAAAACCAATTATAAAACACTAATGAAAAAATTAAGAAAGATAAAGACATGAATAATTATAAGGTTTTGATCATTGCTGGGAAGACTAAATATGGTAAGGATGACAGCCCCCTAAGTTAATATATAGACAAGTCTGTTTCTATTTAACATTCTTGTGATACATTTCATAAAACTTGCATCAAAGAAAGTAAACTCCTGCTGGAAAAGCAAGTAAAAGTTCTTTTTTTTTTTTAAGGTATTGGCAGTAGACATGCCTTTCAAAATTTTTGAAGTATATTAAAAATTTAACTTCTCTAACACGTGCAGTATTATATTTCAACAGAAAACACAATAATCTGTTTTCCAAAAATTAATGTTTGAAAAAATTAATTCAAACTTTTATACTAAGCTTAAGCAAAGAGATAAAATCAGCAATGAGAAAGTGTTTCATTAAGCAAATATTAGTATAATTAAATATGAGAATGAGGACAATGTGAAATAGATCTGATACCACATGTCATAATGTATGCTGGATAAATACATAATATATATATTAAAACAAAATAATAAATCATTTTTACATTGAAGATACAATATTTTTAATAAATCAGAAGGATGGCTATATATTATATCTAGTATATGTATACAATAAAATATAATGAAAATAAATATTAAAAGAAAAGCAAATAAATCAGGAAAATATTTACAAACATAGCAGAGAATAGCAATTATCCAAATGCAAAGAATGTATTAAGCTATGTTAATCTAATGGACCAATTATACTTGAAAAACAGAAAAAAAAAGTTCAATTGAAATGTATAGCTTTTTCTTAGATATTTACATGTCTGTCTATACAAATATTTTGTAAGCTTTTTGAGTCAGAATTTACAACACACTAGTGTTTTTATCCCAAAACAATTAACAGAACGCCCAAAATATGCTAGTTGAGTTGAGTAAACAAAGTGGATTAGTTCAAAGTATAAAGGAAACTCATGTTCTCATTAACAAATAAAAAATAAAAAGCAAATAAAAATAATACTGTATAAGAACCAGTCATTATTTTTCAACAATGGAATTACTCTCAGAAATTTAAGCAAAGAAAGAATGGTTTGGATATTACATGGAGGGGCTCACATATTCAAAGGGAAAGCTACTGAAGTAGTCTCAATAAAGGCGAAGAGTAATACAGGTCTGGGGATGTTGCTATTGAAACTAAAATACAATCTTACCAAGTGTGCCTCCACCAGCATCAATCAATCAGTTGGAGTCATTTTTAGTCTTCAGGTCAATGTTTAATGTTTAGGGAAGAGCCCGTGGTAGGTTGGCCTACTCAAACCATGTGGATATAGAGTAGGGAAATACTGATTTTGCAAAACCTTTGACTATTACTAGAACAGTGAGAAAGATACTGAACAACCCAAAGCAGTAAGGTTATGTATAGATACCGTTATTCACCTATTTAAAATAATAAAGATAAATTGTGTATAATTTAGGTATACTTATATGTTGACAGTAGCACTGCAAATCTCATCAATCTTTTAGGAGAGCCAATTTCTTATATGTAATATGTCCTAAAGAAAATTACTCATGTACAGTATTTCCCCAATAAAATACTCCTTGGGAAATGCACCCCATGGAACTTGTCCCCTACTTCCTCTGTCCCTTATTTTATCAAAATATTCCGAGAAGTGATATTTATTGCTTTGAATATGAAAAAACACTCAAATGGCCAATAACACATGTCTAAGCAAATTGATTCTGCATAATATGAAACAGTAAATGCGAACAATGAAAGTCCCTCAAGAGAATGAGGCAGGAAAATGGGGTCCCGAGGCAGGGAACATAAGGCCAATTCACACTTCAGCTATGACAGGAAATATCGTCTCTATAGGGTGTAGCCGAGTAAATGACTTTGTAACTTTACTTCATCATTTTCATTTACATAGGGCTTACCCAGAGTAACCAATGGAATCCTCTAGAGGGTAAACTCCCCAAAATTCCTTAACGGGGCCCTTGAGCCCCTATGCTCGGGCTCACTCCCACACTGTGGAGTGTACTTTCATTTTCAATAAATCCCTGCATTCCGTCCTTACTTTGTGCATTTTGTCCAATTTTGTCTTCAAGACACCAAGAATCTGGACACCCTCCCCCGGTCACACATTTTGGTGATCCAGCCAGGAGGAGGAGGTAAGCCCTAAGTTTGGGACTTATTTTTCTCCTGTCTCCTTTTCCCTTTTGCTGCATATTGGGGAATCAATCTCTCTCTCTCTCTCTCTCCTTTCCAACTCAGGACCCTTGGTGGGAAGCGCCTAAACGTGGAAGCAACTGCAGGTTTCTGGCCATGGCCCAGTGAAACTAAGGGCTTTCCATGAGGAGAAGCCTAACTGCCACCACCCAGATAACTTAAGGGACTGGGTTTTTTTTCATGTTTGTGCCCTCTTTCTTTTTCAGCCTTTCAGCAGCTGTTTCCTAGTATAGCTCCTTAGAAATTGAGGGCAATCGGCTGGGGTCCCTACCTGGTATTCCCTAAAGGCCTAGGAATGAATGGAAATAATTGCCCTGCCCAGAGTGGGAAGGACTCTTTTTTGTTTTTAATCTTTTCTGCCCTTGGTCACTGATCACTACATGTGGTGCAGCTCATAGCAAACTTGCACATTTTTCAGGCTACTTATACCTTCTTATCTTATGCTAAATTCTTCCTTTCCCCTATTCAACTGGCTAAGGGCAAAAGAAACCCACCCAAACTTCGGTTCCTATCATTAAAGTTCATGGAATGGGAAGCATGGGAAAGTGTGGCCTTATCAAATTATAAGAATGCTGAAAGTCGGGAATTACACCCAGGTACCAAAGGAAAGCTCGTTGTAGGTTCTGGAGGGAAAGCATGTAAAGTGGCACCAGTGCCCACCTAAGGTCAGAGACTTCTGACACTAAGATTGGACCCCACAGGAGGACACTCTGGGGGATCCAGTGTACCTCAACCCCTCCAAAGAGGATGCTCTTGACATAGGTTCTGAGGTCTAGTATTAAAAGTATTTATTAAACCCTCCTTAGAATTTTCTCTCATCATTGCAATGCTTTTTGGCCCCAATATTGTTTTGAATCTGGAGTTTAGGGTCTACTCAGTAGTGGGATGGCATTGCATGTATCCAGGCTCTTGTGCTGCTGTCCTAAGCAGGATGTGACATTCTCCTTTGGTACTATTTGGCCCCAGTATTCTTTGGAGTCTGGGGAGGTTTGGCCCTTAAAAATGAAACTGCCATGGAGACTGCTTTACCTGAAATTTTGGTTCACAGCCTTCATTGGATTATCTATTGGGGCAAAGTAAAACTGGCAAGCTGGTATTGCTGTCTCATGGCGGAGGTTCCAAGCTATTGGATCTTCGTTTATGTGTGTCTATACATGTCTCGATGTGTTTATTTGTATGTACACTTATTGTTGTGTCTACCAAACTGGCTTATACGTAAAATAAGTCTAAGCATTTTTCAAGTTCACGTGACTTAAAGTATAACTTTACTGAACAAGCTAGTTTTAAAATTATTGGTGGAATAAAAATAGAAATGCCTTCAGAATTGTCAGCATACATTTTGTCTGAATTTTATGTTTGTTTTTGCTAGATATTTTTAAATGTCAGTGTTAATTTCAAGCTGAGAAGTGCTTGGGGTGAGCTTGCCTCCCGTTCTATTCAAAGTCTCACTGAGATAAATGCGTATCATCTGATTACTTCCTTTGGAAAGGCTAATCAGAAACTCAAAAGAATGCAACTGTTCGTCTCCCACCTACCTGTGATCTGAAAGTCCCCAAACTCCCTCCCCAACTTGATTTGTCCTGCCTTTCCAGACAAATCAATGTTCATTTTATGTATGTGGATTGATGGCTCATGTCTCCCTTGTTAAAAGTAAAAATTAAGGCCGGGCACAGTGGCTCACGCCTGTAATCCCAGCACTTTGGGAGGCCGAGGCGGGCAGATTGCTTGAGGCCAGGAATTATGGTGAAACCCTGTCTCTACTAAAAATACAAAAAGCCAGGCATGGTGACCCACGCCTGTAATCCCAGCTACTCAGGAGGCTGAGGCGGGAGCATCGCTTTAACCTGGGAGGCAGAGGTTGCAGTGAGTCAAGATCTCAGCACTACACTCCAGCCTGGGCCACAGAGTGAGACTCACTCTGTTACAAAAAAAAAAAGTAAAAATTAAGTACAGTGAATGGGATAAATATTTTAGGTTAACTGTTTGTGTAAATTAAAATCTTAAACTTATTTTTGATGTTCATTTAATATCTGGGTCCTTTCCAATTAAGAAAGGATTATGATATGGGAAATATGTTTCTAAAATTGTGGAATAGTTCTGATCTATAAATGCTCATATCTGATAGGTCAGGATTTCTTGCTTTTTAGGGTTTCACTAAAGTTTTAGGTTACCAAGGATAAAATTCTAGTTCTAAGGACAAAAATTCTATATACAAAATGTGCCATAAAGGGTTACGTTATTAGTGAAAAAAGAATAATTTTGTCTAATTCAGAAGTTATCTAAAAAAGTTCAAATTACAGATTTGCAAAGGTCACTTATGAAACAGTGTAGTTAGGAATTATTAAGTAGGGGAGACAGATGTGGAAAAAGTTTAAATAAAAAAATTTTTTTTTTTTTGTTTTTTGAGATGGAGTCTTGCTCTGTCACCCAGGCTGGATTGCAGTGGCGCTATCTCGGCTCACTGCAGCCTCCACCTCCTGGGTTCACACCATTATCCTGCCTCAGCCTCCTGAGTAGCTGGGACTACAGGCACCTGCCACCATGCCCGGCTAATTTTTTTGTATTTTTTAGTAGAGACCGGGTTTCACTGTGGTCTCGATCTCCTGAACTCGTGATCCACCCGCCTCGGCCTCCCAAAGTGCTGGGATTACAGGCGTGAGCCACTGCCCAACCTAATAAAATATTTTTTAAAACCTGATAGAGAATTGGAGACATTTGGCTAATTAATACTTGCATAAAGTAAATTAAAGAAAGATAAGAAGTGTCTGGGTGTGGTGGTGCGCGCCCATAATCCCAGCTACTCAGGAGGCTGAGGCAGGAGAATTGCTTGAACCCAGGAGATGGAGGTTGCTGTGAGCCAAGATCATGCCACTGCACTCCAGCCTGGGCGACAGAGCGAGACTCCATCTAAAAAAACAAACAAACAAAAAAGAAATGCATTTGCAGTTTGGCAATTCATTTTTTAATACAGTTAAGCATGAAGCTGGATTTAGTGTGGGGCCAAATTTTATATACGTGCCTGCATTGCTTCACACTATATTTGCCATTTTGTGTGGACAGTGTTAGAGTACTTCTTGGTCATGTGCCTAAAGTGAATTTCTTGATTGCACAGGATATATATGACAATATTGGTGAACTTAAGGATATTTAATTGTGTATTAGGAATAAAATACTTATTATGTGGGTTTTCTGAGACCCTAGGTAACACTGTAGCCTTCAGGGTAAATTAAGTAGAAAAACTTAGGGTTGGTTTCCCGTTTATTTGTTTTAGCTTCTAGTTTTCATTTGTTGGGTGTTTACTCTTCATTTATCTTAAATTCCTAGGCTACCTTTGGCCCACAAGAACTGATAGAGCACACCAGACTTTTAACCTTAAACTAACTTTGGATTTTAGGCTTCCTGATACTTTAAGTGTATTGAGCATACTTTCATAAATGGAATTTGAGTCATATTTCTCTCTCTCTGCCTAACTGGTCCAAAATTTGTAAACTGTTTGTGAGTATTCTTAATTCATGGCAATGTGTTTGTTTGCATACAGTCAAGCGGGGTCACTAGGGCTGCTCAGGGAGAGAGAGCCCAGGAACCTGGCATGCCAGCAAAAGGGTAAGAATTTCTTACCAGCCAGTCTCTGGCCTCTTTCTCTCTATGCAAACTGGTTAAATAAAAGGTATAAGTCACTGTTTATCTCCTCTGTAAAGTTTTACGTTAATTTGTTTAATAATAAGAGCTTAAATCAAATACTTTGTCAGAAAAGTGAAAAACATAATGTCTTTTATTTAGTTCATGTGACTTGAGTAATCTTTTGGGAAATAAACAGTTTTAAAGATTATTGGTAAAATACAGATGTCTTCAAAATGTAAACATGTGGTCTAAATTATGTTCAAATATTAGGTTTTCTAAATACGTTAAGGTCATAAATTGTTTCTTTGGCTTTTGAAAATTGTTTAACTTGCCTGCTTTCCAGCGAGGCACTGTGGAGTTGGGCCACATCTCTCTAGCTATGCTGGAAATAGTCGAACCTTTTCAGAACATAACTTTCCAGGTTTTATGTTAAAATTGCTAAGAGTCGCCTTTGTAACATGCAACTTTGTAACATGCAATTATGACTACTAGAAACAGTTTTACATGCAAGGTATGTAAGAACAGTAAAATGTGGTTTTTTTTCCTGTAAAAGGTTACAAAAGGTTTTTGCTTCTTTAAAACTTCTGAGTCATCATTTTGGCAAAATATAAAATTTATGGTAATCTGGAAGTCCAAAGTCAAACTTCAGTTTCCAGATTCTCTTTCCGAATGCCTGGCTTTTTGGATGGATCAGAGAGCCCCTGAAAACTTCCAGAAAAGAGGTAAACAGAATTATTTGACATTTTTAGGTACATGTGATTGCGAAAATGATGTTCAGTCTTCTTTAGGTTATATTTTTGTGAATAATGCTAATATATCTTCCAAAATTGTTTGGGATTTCTAAAATTCTAATGTCTAAGTATGGTTATTATGTTATTGTAATAATAACCAAATTAAATAACCACAGGAATAACCAAATTTCCTTGTCAGTGCTGTGCACCTAATTTGGAAAAACAACTGGTATTCAAGAGCATAGAAGTCTAATGTTGATTAAGCATGGACTAATGGAGAACCAGATGGCCTTCTTGTACTTCCTGAGTCCTTGAAGCTCTTATTATTAAAAGTTCTGCATTCCATGACTCATCATGGAAAAGCTAAAATGATCCAGATTGAATACAATGGTGTAGTGACTTACAAAGTACTAAAACAGTTTATTATCAGTGTTTGGTCCTATATGCCTGGGAAAACAATGAAAGCTTCAGGTACATTTGGTCACCTGGTGGGCCATTGAAACCTTTTATAAAGGGATTTCATTCAATTGTTATTTTCCATGTATGTTTTCTGGTGTTACTTTCCATGCAAGTGTTTATATAAGGATTTCATTCATTGTTATTTTCCATGTATGTTTTCTGGTGTATACAGCTTTCCCATGCAAGAGGGCTGATGTTATAACAGTAGATTGTTATGCAACGGTGTATTTTCAGCAGGTGAAAAAACTTTTTATGGTTTGGATCTTCTGAAAACGTCAGTGAAAGACTGTCCTTACCATGCAGAGTACAACAAAAACTTTAGGACCTTGAAGTTTCGCTTCATAATCTCATAAATGAGAAGGGTCCCTCTGCACTCTCAGAACTGTACACCCATTGGAACCCTTAAGGTAAAACTAACCAGGGAAATGTCTTTCAAGAGGAAGATGGAATCCTTAATGTGAATAGCTTTTCCCAAGTTGACAGATGAACACTTCTATCATGAAACTCTTATCTTTGAATATTTTCCCTTGCTTATGCCTCTATAAACAATACGAGTGGAAAGGGGGTCTGTTACGTGCACTTATGGGGTGTACTTTTATTTGTGAAGAAGTTTACAGCCAGCCTTATACATGGATAAACTTATACTTTGATAGATAAAAGATGAAGGCCCAATGTAGGTAAGCAACTGTAATGGTATGTACGTTGCCTCATAATCAGTCAAAAACAAAACATTGGTTGACTCCTCTTAACTCACATCATGGGTTAAAGAGAACATTGCCAGGAGGCCTTCACTCTTCTAAAAGGGATCATTTGTTAGTTCCTTTTTCTGTGGTTTAAAGTAAAAGAGGCAATGATTGATTAGAAATGTATTTCCCATGATAACGTCTATAGCAAATTCTACTGTAAAGGCTACAGTTACACAACAGACTTTAAATTCTTTTGTGAAAGTTGAATTGGCTTAACAAAGAAGCAGCTGTGCAGCCGCTAGCACTTGTGGCCTATGGAAAAATACATCAAATGAAGATTATAGAAATTCAGTGGTAGGGTATTAACAAAGAGACTGCTTAGTTAAGTGAGCATACTCTTTATCTAGCTTATTCTCTGATCCATTTGATTTTAGGAGGTTTGGCTTGTGGGGACCTTGGGTAAGCAGCATACTCCAAACTCTTGGTGTTGTCCTCCCAGTAGTCATAACAATAGTCGCCCTGGTGCACTGTATTTTCTCAAAGATTTTAAATACTTGCATGCAGCCATCTGTAGAATGTCATATGGTCTGTCTTCAACTGAATGACAAGAGGTAAAAGAAATGTGCAACCATGAGGACACAGTAACCTATGAATGATGTGTTGAGACAGGAAACCCACAATGATGGTAACTGAGAATGGTGCTAAGGCCCTAAGTTTTGGTCACACTCTCACCTGAGTGAGAACCTGACCAAAAAAGGGGAGTTTTTTTTAAACAAAATTCTGGCGGCCATTGTTTTGGACTAAGCTCATGCACTAGGCCCTAAGAGACCAAACCAAACCAAAATGGAGTTGCTTGTGTGTTAAGAAAACACATAGGTTCTAGAACAAACCAGGTTTTGTTTTTTTCTGCTGCAAATCTTTGTAACAAACATTTTTGATAGTATAGCCCCCCATGAAGTTCACAATAAATCTTTTAACCAAATTCATTTCCTCTTGCCTACAGACCATCAAGCTTCACATAATCATGCAACAAAGGTTCCAGCCAGTTCCAGGTGAAGACACCACCCCTGGCCATCAAGAAGCTACCTTGCCTTCACCAGACAGAGCAGGGTGAGAGTTCCATGATTCTCAGTAGGTAGGGACTACACCTCAAGCCAGCATGAAGCAGATACAGAAAAAAGACCATCGGTTTCTCTGCCTCCCGTAAAGATTTATGGGGTCACATCTCTCATGGGGGAGATGAGGCAGGAAAACAGGGTCTGGAAGCAGGGAACATAAGGCGAATTCACACTTCAGCTATGACAGGAAACATCCTCTTAATAGGGTGTAGGCCAAGTAAATAACTTTGTAACTTTACTTTATCCTCTTCATTTACAGGGGGTGTACCCCCAAGTAACCAATGGACTCCTCTAGAGGGTATTTAAACAGCCCAAAATTATGTAATGAGGCCCTTGAGCCCCTATGGTTGGGCCCACTCCCACACTGTGGAGTGTACTTTTATTTTCAATAAATCCCTTAATTCCTTCCTTCCTTTGTGCATTTTGGCCAATTCTTTGTTCAAGACGCCAAGAACTTGGTCGCCCTCCAGTGGTGACAACAAGAGACTACAGATTTCCAAAATTTCTGTAATATGTGAAGCAGAGGGAGTCAAGTTGAAAGAAAAGGCCATTAATGCTGAAACACCTACGATGTCATACTGGAAAAGGAAGGACTTTCAGAGAAATATGTAAATAATTTCCTCCCACTCTGTCCCAAGCCAAGGGAAAAAGTGTCTGAAAGTAAGAGCTTTGGGTGGGGAATTGTGTGAAAATTGGAATGGGACAAACAAGAATATTGGTGCACCAAATGCACTTCAAAAGGTAAAGTGAGGAACTTAACATCACAGGTTCCTGATATTGCTAGTATGAAAATGAGATGAGGCAGAAGCTCTAAGTAGTTTCATCTTGATAAAACACTCAGGAGTGAAAATCACTAAGGTGATTAGCTTTTAGTATAACCCTGCTTTCTAACATTTCCGGAGGTTGGAAGTCCAAGACAAAGGCACCAGCATGGAGATCTTCTGGTGAGTGGTCTCTCCTTGAGTAGTAATATGGATTCCTTCTTGCTGGGTTCTCACATGGTAAAGAGAGGGGAGGAGAGAGAGAGAGAGAGAATGCTCTGGTACTCTTAAAAGGGAACTAATTCCATCATGAGGGCCCCATATTCATGACATCATCTAAAACTAATTATCTTTCAAAGGCCCCAACATGAATGGATGCCGAATTTTACCAAAAGCCTTTTCTGCATCCATTTAGATAATCACGTGGTTTTTGTCTTTAGTTCTGTTTATGTGATGAATCACATTTATTGATTTGTGTTATGTTGAGCCAACCTTGCATCCCAGGGATAAATCCTACTTGATACCTAGGAATACAGCTAACGAGGGAGGTGAAAGATCTCTGCAAGGAGTACTACAAATGACTACTCTAACAAATCAGAGATGACACAAACAAGTGGAAAACCTTTCCGTGCTCATATATAGAAAGAATCAGTGTTTTGAAAATGGCCATGCTGCCCCAAGTAATGTATAAATTCAGTGCTATTCCTATGGAACTACCATTGGGATTTTTTCACAGAACTAGAAAAGACTATTTAAAAATTCATATGGAATCAAAAAAGAACCCAAATAGCCAAAGTAATCCTCAGCAAACAGAACAAAGCTGGAGGCATCATGCTGCTCGACTTCAAGCTATGCTACAGGCCTACAATAACCAAAACAGCATAGTACTGGTACAAAAGCAGCCACATAGACCAATGGAACAGAATAGAGAACACATAATTAAGAGGACACACCTACAACCATCTGATCTTTGACAAACTTGACAAAAACAAGCAATGAGGAAAGGCTTCCCTATTCAATAAATACGCTGGGATCTCATGCTAGCCACATGCAGAAGATTACAACTGGACCCCCTTCTTACATGATATACAAAAATTAACTCAAGGCAGATTAAATACTTAAATATAAAACCCAAAACTATAAAAACCCTGGAAGACAACCTGGGAAATACCGTTCAGGACATAGGCATGGGCAAAGATTTCATGAGAAAGACACCAAAAGCAATCACAACCAAAGCAAAAATGGACAAATGGGATCTAATTAAACTAAAGAGCTTCTGCACAGCAAAAGAAACTATCAACAAGCAGACAACCTATAGAATGGGAGAAGACTTTTGCAAACTATGCATCTGACAAAGGTCTAACATCCAGCATCTATAAGGAACTTAAACAAATTTACATGAAAAAAAAACTCATTAAAAACTGGGCAAAGAACACAGATAAGACACTTTTCTAAAGAAGGCATACATGTGGCCAACAATCATATGAAAAAATGCTCAACATCACTGGTCATTGGAGAAATGCAAATAAAAACCACAATGAAATACCATTCCATACCAGTCAGAATGGCTATTATTAAAATGTCCAAAAATAACAGATGTTGGTGAGGTTGTGGAGAAAAAGGAATGCTTATACACTGTTGGTGGTAGTGTTAATTATTCAATAATTGTGGAAGACAGTGTGTTGATTCCTCAAAGACCTAAAGACAGAAATACCATTTCAACCAGCAATCTCATTACTTGGTATATACCCAGAGGAATATAAATTGTTCTATTATAAAGACACAAACACATATATATTCATTGCAGCACTATTCACAATAGCAAAGACATAGAATCAATCCAAATGCCCATCAATGATAAACCAGATAAAGAAAGTGTGGTACATATATGCCATGGAGCACTATGCAGCCATAAAAAAGAACAAAAAAGTTCCTTTGCAGGAAAATGGATGGGGCAGGTGGGCATTATCTTTAGCAAACTAAAGTAGGAACAGAAAACCAAATACTGCATTTTCTCACTTATAAGTGGGCATTAAATGATGAAACATTGCACATATACAGGGGAACAACACACAATGGAGCCTACTGAAGGGTGGAGAGTAGGAGGAGGGAGAGGATTAGGAAAAATAACGGGTGCTATGCTTAATACTTGGGTGATGAAATAATCTGTACAACAAACTCCCATGACACAGGTTTACTTAAGTAATAAACCTGTACATGTACCCTTGAACTTAAAATGACAGTTACAAAAAAACAATATTAAGAACTCGATTTTTATAAAATAGTAAAATCCTAGAATCAGCTCGGAGGACATTGGAGTCACAACTTAATCTAATCTTGCCTCATGGCATGGATGGCAAATTCAAATGCATAGGGGTATCATGCATGCAGGTAATATAAATGTCTCCTTATATCTGACCCATTTCATTGAATGAGCACACCCAATGATAAAGTGTTAGTGATTTTGGTGAAATGGAAAAAGCATGCCCAGTATAAAATCCAAAGAAGCAGTGGATTGTTGATATGAGGAATATGGGCACAGGATAACCAAGTCTGACTTTTCAAAATCAGCAGGCAATATACTCTGTGTGTGTGTGTGAGAGAGAGAGAGAGAGAGAGAGAGACAGATTGTGTGTGTGTGTATGAATTCTCAAGTTTCTAACTTTGAATCAAAGATTATTTTTTCCTCTGCACTGCGTGTGGGCCAAACAGCACAACTGTAGGCCACTAATTGGCAAGCCTTAACTTATATAGAAAAACTAACTTCCTCCATTTTCTGGAACACATGCTGAATAGAGATGGAACTGAAACATTCAGGCAAAAAGTGGAAGACCACACCAATCATCTGTGGAAGGGAAAATTAAACCTACATTGTAATAAAACAACCGATTATTTAGACCCAAGAAGAAAAATTTTGAAAGTATTTTCTCCAAATAGCTTCATGTTTGTTAGCCTATAATTGAAAGAGCTGATGATTGGATTGTTTTATCCATAGGCAAATAAATGCAACTGTTTACTTTTCAGAGATGACATCCTAAAATAAAACTAATGATTTTTAAATAAAAAAGCTTTCTGAATACATTAAAATTTTCCTTAATATAATATTACTAGGTGAATGATGTGTCATTTTACTTATTCCATAGTGAAAATATTGCTTTTCTAGAGATAGTTAATAGAAGAGAATAGAAATTTATTCTGTGAACTGTGAATCTTCCCAAGACACTATGCCTGAAAAGTGTAGTTTTATTTCAAAGCAATTTATAAACGTTGGCCAAAATTAGGTGGTCTCTAATTTACTAAAAGATATTTTAAATATATCACTATTTTGAACAAGGTTTGTCACTTTTTTCAGGAATGCACTTTAAGAGAATATGAAAAAGTACATAATAAAAATGAATCACGTTAATTTCTAGCTAAAGAATCATGAAATATTAAATAATTTTGTAGATATTTTAAGTGGAAAGTTAATTTCTCTCTTTAATTTCAGCACACATTTAAGTTTGGTAAGTGAGATAGTTTGGACATTTGTCCCCTCCAAATCTCATGTTAAATTTTGATCCTAAATGTTAGAGGTGGGGCCTAATGGGAGGTGTTTGGCTCGTGGAGGCAGAGTACGTTCTCACTTTATTAGTTCCCAGGAGAACTGATTCTTATAAAGTGCCTGACACCTCTCTCCACATGTTCTTCCTCTATTGCCATATGATCCCTACTCCCTTTCACCTTGTGCCATAAGTGGAAGCTTTCTGAAGCCCGAGAAACAGATGCTTACCCCATAGCTTCTTGTACAGCCTGCAAAAACGGGAGCCAAGGCCTTTATACGGCCAACTTATCTCAAACTTTATCAGAATTAGTTATAATGGCAATTTCTCATTGAGAAATCTTATTTTTTTCCCCAGGCTGATTGTGATTATTTGGTGTCCAACCCCAGCAGTTGTGTAATGCTTAATTTCTAATGCCACCCCTGTTACAGAGAAAAGAGGCAGTATATAATGTAACTTGTTCTTCACTGATCCCTTCCAATGCTTGTGATGCTTCTGTAGCACTTAAGAGAATTCATACCATAATGTGATTTACATAAGCCAAATGCTATGATTCTTATTACTTTTTTCTCCTCATCTATGTGTAGTAACTTCATTTCTCATGTGCGTGCTGGCTAAATAGAACACCTGTTTTGCTTTCAGATTTGTTCTCTATCAATCAGTGCCCTACACTGCTACCAGGAAACTGCCTTCTGGATTTGTGGGAAGTTCACCAGGAGGAAGCTGCAGTGGAAACTGGGAGGGGTAAGAGTAGGGGAGCAACTTAGGTATCCCACCATCTCCTGTGGCACCTAGCATCTCTTCCTGCGCCTCAACTCTGCCAAATGGCTCCAATTTTTCAGCTCTCATAGCAAAATCTGCTTTTTGTCCCTACAGCACTAGCAAGAGTAGTACCTCCTATTATTCATAATTTTAGGTTCGTTTGGTCCCTTGGCTCTTCCATCTTCAGTGTAGTCATTTACCTTCATTAAAAATCCTCTATTCCTAAGACGTTAAAGTGAATGATTTCTGCTTCCTTGACTGATACACATGCCCAAATACAGGACTCTACATAGTTCCAGTGACATCCATTAATAGCACATATCCTCTAATATATAGTAAGACCCTTTCTAGACAAATAAAAACTGAAATGGTTTCATGGGCATTGTTGTGAATGCTGTGAATTGTTGTGAATGTGGTTGTGAATTATTCTGAAGCTCTGTAAGTTGTATGTACAATGTTCTATTGGGAGATACAAAGCACCTACACACTAGGGATATTATTCACTTCAATTAATTAACCACAGACAGAAACTGTGTTTCACTTTTTAGCCTGGTCACAAGAACTTTGCTTATTGCTGAAATCTTAAAAAAAGTTTTATTGTCAAGCTTCAGGTAGCTTAAAGTGAAAAATATTATGGGGACATTTCATATGGTGAGTTTTTGTTAACTAGGGGATAGCTTTTATCAAATGATGTGGTTATTTTTCTTTAAATGTATGTATTAGTTACTATGTTTAAAACCTTAATAGCCCCCAAAAATACTTGATTAAATAGTTCTGACTGAGGCTAAAACATGTGTGTGTTAAATTAAGACCTGCAAATATTTAAAAAAATTCTTAACCACTGCAAGATGCCATTTTCTGATGCATAAACAATGCCACGCATATTTAAAATTATAGAGAAATACCTTATAACCTGTTCTCACTAAAAACCTAGATTATAAGACTTCAAATAAACAATAGGAAAGCTTCTAATCAGCCAAATCCAACTAAGTACATACTGATTAATACTTCACGGTATTTATCTAAGAAAATGTCAGCAAATGCCGGTTAGTAGAGTTTGTTTTTGCTGAGATATCATTTTTTTTTTTACTTTTTTATGTTGGATTTCATATTCTCAGTGGCTACAGCTGATTTCAACTGTTCTTTAGTTAGTTTCCTGGCTGCTCACAAAGATTTTCCTGCATGCCACTGCTCTCCGGGAATCTAGCAACACTGACGTAGACTTCTCAATGAATGGCACAGAAAGATTCTTCGTAAGGTAAGTTTCTAGTTATTACTATTGTATAGGCAGATATTTTTACCAACTCAATCAAAAATTTAAGAAAACACTTAAAAAATCTTGCATTATTTATTTGAACATAAATTATGAGGAGTATACAATATTATCATGAAAGAAGAAACTATAAATTACACTTTTCTGCCCATTTTCTGTGGTGGGAGGAAGGAAAATAAACCAATTTTCTAAGATCGGCGAGGACTTTTATGGGAAAGTCCTCTCATAAATATTTTAGTCTTATTCCTTTCAAAATATATAAGAAATACTTTTCTTCTAGCAATTTCTAAAAAGGTAGATGATATATTCTAAAAAGGGCAACAACTGAAAACTTCTATGTCTTGAAGACAACATGTTTTTTCTGATTACAAAACAACTAAATATCTTCTTTTAAAAAATTCAGAATATGAAGACTGCACACAAAAGCAACTAGAGAATAGACTACTGATAATTCAAGGTATCTGAATATCAATTTGTCTTAGAGGTTTTACACATGTCAAACTCAGCTCTTGCTGAATAGGCCAATGATACCAGTATCACTGAGTGTCCAGTGGACTCTCACTGCATTATTTTAATTCTAAAGTTTATTTTAAACTTTACTGGGATATAACTGAAATGCAGTAAACTACACATACTTAAGCGCCATAATTTGTTGAGTTTTATACTTATGGACTCTGATATGGTTTGGTTCTGTGTCCCCACCCAAATCTCATCTCTCATCTTGAATTGTAATCCCTACCTGTCAAAGGGGACCAGTGATTGGATTATGGGGGTGGTTTCTCCCATGCTATTTTCCTGATAGTGAGATCTGATGGTTTTATAAGCATCTGGCATATTCTCTGCTTGCACTCACTTTCTCCTGCTGCCTTGTGAATAAGGTGCCTGCTTCCCCTTTCACCTTCCACTATGATTGTAAGTTTTCTGAGGCCTCCCCAGTAATGCAGAACTATGAGTCAATTAAACTGCTTTCCTTTATAAATTACCCAGCCTCAGGTAGTATCCTTTATAGCAGTGTGAGAATGGACTAATACAAACTCATAAAACCATTACTGCAATTAACGCCAAAGGTTTTCATATCCCCATTTGTAAGCACTCCTGACCTGTCTTTTTCCACGCCAGTTCCAGGGCAAATGGTGATTTGTTTTCTGTGGCTATAAGTTCATTTACATTTTGTAGAATTTTATATAAATGGGATGACACAGTACATTTTAATTTTTTTTGCTACCTAAATAATAATAATAATTATTATTATTATACTTTAAGTTTTAGGGTACATGTGCACAATGTGCAGGTTTGTTACATATGTATCCATGTGCCATGTTGGTGTGTTGCACCCATTAACTCGTCATTTAGCATTAGGTTTATCTCCTAATGCTGTCCCTCCCCCTTCCCCCCATCCCACAACAGTCCCTGGAGTGTGATGTTCCCCTTCCTGTGTCCATGTGTTCTCACTGTTCAGTTCCCATCTATGAGTGAGAACGTGCGGTGTTTGGTTTTTTGTCCTTGCGATAGTTTACTGAGAATGATGGTTTCCAGTTTCATCCATGTCCCTACAAAGGACATGAACTCATCATTTTTTATGGCTGCATAGTATTCCATGGTGTATATGTGCCACATTTTCTTAATCCAGTCTATCGTTGTTGGACATTTGGGTTGGTTCCAAGTCTTTGCTGTTGTGAATAGTGCGGCAATAAACATACGTGTGCATGTGTCTTTATAGCAGCATGATACATAGTCCTTTGGGTATATACCCAGTAATGGGATGGCTGGATCAAATGGTATTTCTAGTTCTAGATCCCTGAGGAATTGCCACACTGACTTCCACAATGGTTGAGCTAGTTTACAGTCCCACCAACAGTGCAAAAATGTTCCTATTTCTCCACATCCTCTCCAGCACCTGTTGTTTCCTGACTTTTTAATGATGGCCATTCTAACTGGTGTGAGATGGTATCTCACTGTGGTTTTCATTTGCATTTCTCTGATGACCAGTGATGATGAGCATTTTTTCATGTGCTTTTTGGCTGCATAAATATCTTCATTTGAGAAGTGTCTGTTCATGTCCTTTGCCCACTTTTTGATGGGGTTGTTTCTTTCTTGTAAATTTGTTTGAGTTCATTGTAGGTTCTGGATATTAGCCCTTTGTCAGATGAGTAGGTTGCAAAAATTTTCTCCCGTTTTGTAGGTTGCCTGTTCACTCTCATGGTAGTTTCTTTTGCTGTGCAGAAGCTCTTTAGTTTAATTAGATCCCATTTGTCAATTTTGGCTTTTCTTGCCATTGCTTTTGGTGTTTTAGACATGAAGTCCTTGCCCATGCCTATGTCCTGAATGGTATCACCTAGGTTTTCTTCCAGGGTCTTTATGGTTTTAGGTCTAACCTGTAAGTCTTTAATCCATCTTGAATAAATTTTTGTATAAGGTGTAAGGAAGGGATCCAGTTTCAGCTTTGTACATATGGCTAGCCAGTTTTCCCAGCACCATTTATTAAATAGGGAATCCTTATCCCACTGCTTGTTTTTGTCAGGTTTGTCAAAGATCAGATAGTTGTAGATATGCGGCATTATTTCTGAGGGCTCTGTTCTGTTCCATTGATCTATGTCTCTGTTTTGATACCAGTACCATGCTGTTTTGATTACTGTAGCCTTGTAGTATACTTTGAAGTCAGGTAGCATGATGCCTCCAGCTTTGTTCTTTTGGCTTAAGATTGACTTGGCGATGCTGGCTCTTTTTTGGTTCCATATGAACTTTAAAGTAGTTTTTTCCAATTCTGTGAAGAAAGCCATTGGTAGCTTGATGGGGATGGCATGGAATCTATAAATTATCTTGGGCAGTATGGCCATTTTCACGATATTGATTCTTCCAACCCATGAGCATGGAATGTTCTTCCATTTGTTTGTATCCTCTTTTATTTCATTGAGCAGTGGTTTGTACTTCTCCTTGAAGAGGTCCTTCACATCCCTTGTAAGTTGGATTCCTAGGTATTTTATTCTCTTTGAAGCAATTGTGAATGGGAGTTCATTCATGATTTGGCTCTCTGTTTGTCTGTTATTGGTGTAGAAGAATGCTTGTGATTTTTGTACATTGATTTTGTACCTGAGACTTTGCTGAAGTTGCTAATCAGCTTAAGGAGATTTTGGGCTGAGACAATGGGGTTTTCTAGATATACAATCAATCATGTCATCTGCAAACAGGGACAATTTGACTTCCTCTTTCCCTAATTGAATACCCTTTATTTCCTTCTCCTGTCTGATTGCCCTGGCCAGAACTTCCAACACTATGTTGAATAGGAGTGATGAGAGAGGGCATCCCTGTCTTGTGCCAGTTTTCAAAGGGAATCCTTCCAGTTTTTTCACATTCAGTATGATATTGGCTGTGGGTTTGTCATAGATAGCTCTTATTATTTTGAGATACCTCCCATCAATACCTAATTTATTGAGAGTTTTTAGCATGAAGGGTTGTTGAATTTTGTCAAAGGCCTTTTCTGCATCTATTGAGGTAATCATGCGGTTTTTGTCTTTGGTTCTGTTTATATGCTGGATGACGTTTATTGATTTGCATATGTTGAACCATCCTTGCATCCCAGGGATGAAGCCCACTTGATAATGGTGGATAAGCTTTTTGATGTGCTGCTGGATTCGGTTTGCCAGTATTTTATTGAGGATTTTTGCATCAACGTCCATCAAGGATATTGGTCTGAAATTCTCTTTTTTGGTTGTGTCTCTGCCAGGCTTTGGTATCAGGATGATGCTGGCCTCATGAGATGTGTTAAGGAGGATTCTCTCTTTTTCTATCCATTGGAATAGTTCCAGAAGGAATGGAACCAGTTCCTCCTTGTACCTCTGGTAGAATTTCGCTGTGAATCCATCAGGTCCTGGACTCTTATTGGTTGGTAAGCTATTGATTATTGCCACAATTTCAGAGCCTGTTATTGGTCTATTCAGAGATTCAACTTCTTCCTGGTTTAGTCTTGGGAGGGTATATGTGTCGAGGAATTTATCCATTTCTTCTAGATTTTCTAGTTTATTTGCATAGAGGTGTTTGTGGTATTCTCTGATGGTAGATTGTATTTCTGTGGGATTGATGGTGATATCCCCTTTATCATTTTTTATTGCATCTATTTGGTTCTTCTCTCTTTTCTTCTTTATTAGTCTTGCTAGCGGTCCATCAATTTTGTTGATCTTTTCAGAAAACCAGGTCCTGGATTCATTAATTTTTTGACGGGTTTTTTGTGTCTCTATTTCCTTCAGTTCTGTTCTGATTTTACTTATTTCTTGCCTTCTGCTAGCTTTTGAATGTGTTTACTCTTGCTTTTCTAGTTCTTTTAATTGTGATGTTAGGGTGTCAATTTTGGATCTTTCCTGCTTTCTCTTGTGGGCATTTAGTGCTACAAATTTCCCTCTACACACTGCTTTAAATGTGTCCCAGAGATTCTGGTATGTTGTGTCTTTGTTCTCATTGGTTTCAAAGAACATCTTTATGTCTGCCTTCATTTCGTTATGTACCCAGTAGTCATTCAGGAGCAGGTTGTTCAGTTTCCACGTAGTTGAGCAGTTTTGAGTGAGTTTCTTAATCCTGAGTTCTAGTTTGATTGCACTGTGGTCTGAGAGACAGTTTGTTATAATTTCTGTTCTTTTACATTTGCTGAGGAGAGCATTACTTCCAAGTATGTGGTCAATTTTGGAATAGGTGTGGTGTAGTGCTGAAAAAAATGTATATTCTATTGATTTGGGGTGGAGAGTTCTGTAGATGTGTATTAGGTCCGCTTGGTGCAGAGCTGAGTTCAATTCCTGGGTATCCTTTTTAACTTTCTGTCTCGTTGATCTGTCTAATGTTGACACTGGGGTGTTAAAATCTCCCATTATTATTGTGTGGGAGTGTAAGTCTCTTTGTAGCTCACTCAGGACTTGCTTTATGAATATGGATCCTCCTGTATTGGGTGCATATATATTTAGGATAGTTAGCTCTTCTTGTTGAATTGATCCCTTTACCATTATGTAATGGCCTTCTTTGTCTCTTTTGATCTTTGCTGGTTTAAAGTCTGTTTTATCAGAGACTAGGATTGCAACCCCTGCCTTTTTTTGTTTTCCATTTGCTTGGTAGATCTTCCTCCATCCCTTTATTTTGAGCCTATGTGTGCCTCTGCACGTGAGATGAGTTTCCTGAATACAGCACACTGATGGGTCTTGACTCCTTACCCAGTTTGCCAGTCTGTGTCTTTTAATTGGAGCATTTAGCCCATTTACATTTAAAGTTAATATTGTTATGTGTGAATTTGATCCTGTCATTATAATGTTAGCTGGTTATTTTGCTCGTTAGTTGATGCAGTTTCTTCCTAGCCCCAATGATCTTTACAATTTGGCATGTTTTTGCAGTGGCTGGTACCAGTTGTTCCTTTCTATGTTTATTGCTTCCTTCAGGAGGTCTTTTAGGGCAGGCCTGGTGGTGACAAAATCTCTCAGCATTTGCTGTTCTGTAAAGTATTTTATTTCTCCTTCACTTCTGAAGCTTAGTTTGGCTGGATATGAAATTCTGGGTTGAAAATTCTTTTCTTTAAGAATGTCGAATATCGGCCCCCACTCTTTTCTGGCTTGTAGAGTTTCTGCTGAGAGATCAGCTGTTAGTCTGATGAGCTTCCCTTTGTGGGTAAACCGACCTTTCCCTCTGGCTGCCCTTAACATTTTTTCCTTCATTTCAACTTTGGTGAATCTGACAATTATGTGTCTTGGTCTTGAGGAATACCTTTGTGTCATTCTCTGTATTTCCTGAATCTGAATGTTGGCCTGCCTTGCTAGATTGGGGAAGTTCTCCTGGATAATATCTCGGAGAGTGTTTTCCAACTTGGTTCCATTCTCCCCGTCACTTTCAGGTACACCAATCAGACGTAGGTTTGGCCTTTTCACATAGTCCCATATTTCTTGGAGGCTTTGTTCATTTCTTTTTATTCTTTTTTCTCTAGACTTCCCTTCTCTCTTCATTTCATTCATTTCATCTTCCATCAATGATACCCTTTCTTCCAGTTGATTGCATGGGCTACTGAGGCTTCTGTATTCTTCACGTAGTTCTTGAAACTTGGCTTTCAGCTCCATCAGCTCCTTTAAGCACTTCTCTACATTGGTTATTTTAGTTATGCATTCATCTAATTTTTTTTCAATGTTTTTAACTTCTTTGCCATTGGTTTGAATTTCCTCGTGTACCTCAGAGTAGTTTGATCGTCTGAAGCCTTCTTCTCTCAACTCGTTAAAGTCATTCTCTGTCCAGCTTTGTTCCATTGCTAGTGAGGAACTGAGTTCCTTTGGAGGAGGAGCAGTGCTCTGCTTTTTAGAATTTCCAGTTTTTCTGCTCTGTTTTCTCCCCATCTTTGTAGTTTTTTTCTACTTTTGGTCTTTGTTGATGGTGATGTACAGATGGGTTTTTGGTGTGGGTGTCCTGTCTTTTTGTTAGTTTTCCTTCTAACAGACAGGACCCTGAGCTGCAGGTCTGTTCGACTTTGCTAGAGGTCCACTCCAGACCCTGTTTGCCTGGGTGTCAGTAGCAGTGCCTGCAGAACAGCAGATTTTCGTGAACTGCAAATTCAGCTGTCTGATAGTTCCTCTGGAAGTTTTGTCTCACAGGAGTAAGGAGTACCTGGCTGAGTGAGGTGTCAGTCTGTCCCTACTGGGGGGTGCCTCCCAGTTAGGCTGCTCCGGGGTCAGGGACCCACTTGAAGAGGCAGTCTGCCCATTCTCAGATCTCCAGGTGCGTGCTGGGAGGGCCACTACTCTGTTCAAAGCTGTCAGACAGGGACATTTAAGTCTGCAGAGGTTCCTGCTGACTTATTGTTTGTCTGTGCCCTGCCCCCAGAGGTGGAGCCTACAGAGGCAGGCAGGCAGGCCTCCTTGATCTGTGATAGGCTCCACCCAGTTCGAGCTTCCTGGCTGCTTTGTTTACCTAAGCAAGCCTAGGCAATGGTGGGTGCCCCTCCCGCAGCCTCACTGTTGTCTTGCAGTTTGATCTCAGACTGCTGTGCTAGCAATCAGGGAGACTCCGTGGGCATAGGACCCTCCGAGCCAGGTGCAGGACACAATCTCCTGGTGTGCCGTTTTCCAAGCCTGTTGGAATAGGGTGGGAGTGACCCGATTTTCCAGGTGCCATCTGTCACCCCTTTCTTTGTCTAAGAAAGGGAACTCCCTGACCCCTTGCGCTTCCCGAGTGAGGCAATGCCTCATCCTGCTTTGGCTCGGCTCGCACACGGTGCACTGCACCGACTGTTGTGCACCCACTGTTTGGCACTCCCTAGTGAGATGAACCCAGTACCTCAGATGGAAATGCAGAAATCACCTGTCTTCTGCGTAGCTTATGCTGGGAGCTGTAGACTGGAGCTCTTCCTATTCGGCCATCTTCAACCAACACAGTGCATTTTAATTTTTGCTCTAGTTTCTATCCCTTAATAATAATTATTTCAAGTTTCATCCATGTTGTTAAATATATGAGTAGTTTATACTTTTCTATTGAAAAGTATTATTCCATTTTATGGATATACCAAAGTTTGCTTGCCCATTCACTTGCTGGTGGACATATGGGTTGTTTCCAGTTTGAAGTTCTTAAAAGTAAAGCATCTATGAACATGCAAATACAGTCTTTGTGTGGACATATGTCATTGTCTCTTTTTGGTAAATCCCTAGAAGCAGAATAGATTGTATGGTAGGTTTATATTTATTTATTTTCCTAAGAAAACGCCAAACTCTCTTTCAAACTGACTGTACCATTTTACAGTCCTATCAATTCCAGTTTTAGTTCCTCCATATCTTCACCAACACCTGGCATAGTGTTGTTTTATTTTAGTCATTCTAAAGAAGTGGTGTCTTATTATGATTTTATCTTACATTTCCTTGATTACCAATGTTGTTGAAAATTTTTTCATATACTTTTGGTAATTCATGTATCTTCTTTTGGGAAGTGTCTCTTCAAATATTTTACCTATCTTTTATTATGTGTTTGTCTTATTATGAGTTGTAAGAGTTTTTACATATTATGAATAAAAGTTCATTGATATATTTGATATGTTTTCTTCTAATATGTGACCTGCCTTTTCATTTTCTTAATGGTGTATTTCAAAGGGAAAATTCTTAGTTTTGATAAAGTCTAATATAGAATTTTCAAGACATTACTCTTTAAGAGCAGTTTTAGGTTCACAGCAAAATTGAGAAGGGAATACATAGGAAATCTCTGTTACTTTCTCTCAATTTTGCCGTGAACCTAAAACTGCTCTTAAAGAGTAATGTCTTGAAAATTCATATACTGGACTTTATCAAAACTAAGAATTTTCTCTTTGAAATACACTATATATATATATATAGAGAGAGAGAGAGAGAGCGCTATACAGATATAGAAATAGATTATATATAGTGTATGTATATATATGTATACATATATAATATACATATATGTGTATATATGTATACATATATAATATACATATATGTGTATATATGTATACATATATATGTGTGTGTGTATATATATATATACATATATATACACACACACATTACCTACTTCCCCAACCAGAGTGGTACATTTATTACAACTGATGAATGTACATCTACATAATAATCACACAAAGTCCTAGTTTACATTAGGGTTTACTCTTGGTGTTGTACCTTCTGTAGGTTTGAACAAATGCCCAGTCACATGTGTTTACTATCATAATGTCATACAGAATATTTTTACTGCACAGAGTAAATCTTCTGTGCATTGCCTAGTCATCACTCTCCATTGTACCTTTTTGCTGTCTCCATAGTTTTGCCTTTGCCAGAATATCACATAGTTGGAACTATATAGTATGTAAGCTTGTTAAATTGGCTCGTTTTGCTTTTCATAGCTTGATCGCTTATTTCTCTTTACTACTGAATAATATTCTATTTTCTGGATGTCTTATAGTTTACTCATTCACCCACTGAAGAACATCTTGGTTGGTTCTAAGATTGGCAATTATAAATAAATCTGTGAATATTCATATGCAGGTTTTTTTTTAGGACCAAAGTTTTCAACTCATTTCGGTAGGTACCATAGAGCAATAATTTTTGTATTTTGTGTTTCATGCTTTTTGAGTTTTAAGAAACTTTTTGCCTATCCTAAGTTTCCATGATTTTCTATTCCATTTTTTCTAAAAGTTTTCATGGTCTTAGGGTTTACATTTATATTTATGATCTACTTTTAGGATTTTTTTTAAGTAACCAGGGTTGTATTTGAAACTCTCAAGCTAATATTTGAACTCTGTTTTATCTCTTTGTCATTTACACAATCAGATAAGTCCCTGAGGTCATATATAATCTCTCTGATTTGTATGTTTCTGAGCGTCATATTCCTTACATAATAACCTACTAATTGTATCCTTCTCAAACTTAATATACTGAAAATAACAACTGATAATAATTATTGAAATTATAATATTATCATGGTGGCTATTTGTTGAGTACTAGTTCAGTACCAACAAGTTTTACTTTTTATTTCATTGACTCTTCCCAACAAACTTATCATATATATTATTATATCATTTCCATTTGTACAGGTGAGAAAATTATGTCTTAGAGAATTTAACTTATCCATGGTTGTACATTTAGTAATTGGCAAAGCTAAGAATTGGACACTATTCTGACTGCTGCATTGCCAAATTTTAAACACTGCTCCCTCGATCCTTTTGAAACTGCAATTTTCTAAACTCTACTGTATCTTCACTTCACTTTTTGAACCCCCCCATTATATCATTATCTAAAGTCAAACCCATCTCATTTCTTAAAATTTGTGGCCTCTCCTATGGCCTTCCAAAATGGTGCTGCTGATTTTTTCCAAGTTTTGGATACTTAAGTGCATTTCCCTAGGTTCAACTTGCTTGCCCTCTTCTATGTCTGATTGTCTATAGCTTTATCTTCCCTCTTTTCAGGCCAAACTTGTTTGCTGTCTTGTATCTGACTCCATAGAGTTTTTCTTCATGTTTCTTGAATATTATATCCTTAACTCACAAATCATTGCCTACAGAAAATGTCATAATGACTGGAAAAATATGTACCTTAGTTATTGAGCACTTGCCTTGTCTAGGCACTAGGCCATGTAATTTTTATAACAATATCTTCTAATAACGTTACAACCTTATGAAACAAGTATAATTATTATTTTAACTTTACAAATGAAGAAAATGAATTGGCCACTACTTGGCCATAGTTAAAAGAAATGATAGAACCAGGATTTGATCCAGGGGTGTGTCTTTGTTTCTTACTCTCCACTCCCTAACAGTACAACAGAAAAAGTGACAGCTTTTTCCAGCTAGCAAGTCTGCTGACAAAGCTTTTTTTTTTCTGTGGGTGAATGCAGCTGATTCTCTAGTCTTGGGGAGAGTGTTTAGCAGCCCAGAAGGATAAGTAGCTTCTTCTGTCAAAAACAAGTTATATAAATTTGTAACAGTTAATAAGATTTTGAGGAAAACTTGGGGAAGGAGGACAAATAGATAATGATATCTATTAAGAGTGACCACTGCTTCAACCTTGCCTCAGGTTACAGACCCCACACCTAGCCAGCTTTCGCCTGGCAGGGGTAAATCAATTCTCATTAATAAGAATTTTCATGCTTCACCCTAAACAAACTGTCTTCAGGCAAAAAGAGGAGGAATCTCGTTCTTCACTGTGAATACCATTCACATTCCTTCCATGGAATAACTAACTGAAAATGGAAATGGACATTCTGTTTGTTAGAATAACAAGAACCCCAAACTTCCTTAACATACTTTCAAAAATGAAATAAGATGACTCTTGTAGTTCAAGATGAATCAGTCACGGTACTTCACAGTACAATACAGAAATCTGAGTTATTCAGTCTTAATTTGTACAGTGTCAAGACTCCATCAGTCCAGTTTGATAACTATAATCCCAGTCCTGTCTAGTTCTTTGTCACATTTTTCTGTCAGCTGGATACAGAAAGAATATTAAACCAATATATGCCTTTTGTTTTTTCTCAGTTTTACAATTTTTTGAGAACAAATAAATTGAACTGTTTTAACTGAACTGCTTTCTTATTTGTCCTCAAAATTTATATCCTCAATGTTTATATGGATAATCATTAATATAAGAATTTTAGAGCCAGAAACATCTTAAAAATTAACACATTTTTCAGGCAAGAAAATATGTCCTTTTAGGTAGTTACACTATGTAAGGTTACACATCTAGTAAATGGCAGTGCTTTAACTATAATAAAACATCGTCTATATCTAAATTTATAAAACATCTTCTATATCTATCTAAATTTGAAAACATATTTCTAGGAAATTTTACACAATTTTGTTTTTTAGCTTACAGCTCTTCCCCTTAAGAAGAGTTAACAGGCATGGGGAAAATCAATTTATATCAGAGAAGAACAGAAGTTATGATATCATTTATGTGGCATTCAGAAAAATATCAAAAATACATAAGTATATATACATGGACTGCAAAGTAAAAATAGTTACAAGTCTGCAGCTATGATAGTTTTAGAAAATGAGAATTATAAATTCTGACTTTTTGTGTGCTAGGAGTCTAAAACAGAACGCTTACTCTGTAAAGGTTCAGATAGATAGTAAATATTGTCAGCTCTGTGGGCCATATGGTCTATCATAATTACTCCAATTTGTTGTTGTTGTGAGAAAGTGGCCATAGACAATATGTAAATGAATATGGCTGTGTTCCCATAGAACTTTATTTACAAAAGCAGGAGCCAGGCTGTCATTTTCCAACTCCTGCTCTAGACTGATGCATGAATTATTTCATTGGGTTAATTATTCTGTAAATATTGATTGAGCTACTATTTTATGCCGATATCTGTTCTAGGCTTTGAAGATAGTACAGCAGAAAAACTACCTGTTCCATGAAGCTCAGAGTCTAGTGACAATAAATTAATAATAACTATGTTGTAGTTAATAACAATAAGTTAACAACTGAATGTAGAGCATGTTAGGTGAGGATAAGCACCAACAACAAATATAGAGAAAACTAAGGTGATAGAATTTGAAATAACAGGGAACAGCTTGCTAATTTAGAAAGTAGGGGCAAGAAATTCTCTTCAATGAGCAGAAAACAGAATCATGTGACTATCTGATGTTTGTCAAGTTTATTTACAAGTTCTGTGTAGAAAAGCTATTCTGTTTCTCTGTTGTTATTGGGGTTTATCCTTCTCTCTCTTATTTTCCAGTTCTTTTAAATGCCTTCTTTAGGCATTATTTTTGTTTGGATAAAACAAAAATAGTAACCTGAGGTGCCCCACTCTTTCTGTACAGAGATATTGGTGCAGAGAGGCCCTTCCTGCTTTACATCCACGCAGATCTCCAGGTAGTTGGAGAACTTACTCACCTTGATCAGAAGCCTAATCTGCCCCTCTCTTCCATGTCTGGCCCATCTTCTGTGCATAGATTGTGGTGCAGTGGGGCTCTGTCTGTTTCATGCCCAGGCAGATCTGCAGGCATTCAGAGCACCTACTAGCCTGGTTCAGCAGCCTGAGCCATTCCACTCTTCCTGTGAAGAGAATCTGGTGCAGGGCAAGGGCTTCTCCACTCCAAGTCCAGGCACATCTCCAGGCATTCAAACCACCTCCTTGCCCATATTGGCAGTCTGGGCTGCTGCACTTTTCCTGAACAGATTGTAATGCAGCAGAGCCCTCTCTGCTTCATACTCAAGCAGTCAGAACACCTGTTTGCCTGGATTTCAAGCCTGGGCTGCCCCACCTTTCCTCTTCAGAGATTGTGTTGCAGAATGGCCATCTGTATTTAATGCATAGGCAAATCTCAAGGCATCTGAATCACACTATCCTGGACTCAGAGTTTAAGCTGCTCCCATTGCTTGTTCTAAGACCTTGGAGTCAAGAAGTTTTTCTGTCTCCATGCATAGGCACACCTCTGGGTGCTTTGTCACTGCTTACTGGATACTCACTGTGCACTGGTGTGTGTGCATGCCATTGGGGTACCTGCCATGTCTGGCCCATCTTATGCCCCTCCTGCCCCACCCAAGGGCTGAGTGGGTAGCTCAGACCACTGTACACTCCATGGATCAGCCCACTGACTGAGGCAATAGAGAGCTTCTCCCAGTAAACAAAAGTCAAGTGTGTATGTCTAGTTACATTGGCTGCAACTGTCTCTTACCTATAAGTGCAACCTACTGGCTTACAGATTGAATTGCACAGCCTAATATAAAACCTGCTCAAAGATGTTCATAGGGCTATAGAAGCAACGCCCAAGTACCCTACCCAGTATTTTCTACAGTCACACCACCGGGAGAGGGAATGGTGAAAGGGCAAGTAAAAGAAGAAAAAATAATAGTATTATAAAAAAAATTAAAAATCCTATCCAAACAAAAATAATTACAAAAATCAGAAGTACCAGTGTCTCCAGATGAGAGGAAACTGGCACAAGAATTCTGGCACCATAAAAAGTATGATTGTAGTGATATCACCAAACGATCACACTAGCTGTCCAGCAATGGTCCCTAACCAAAAGAGAAATTCAGAAATAACAGATAAAGAACTCAAACCATGAATTGCAAAGCAGCTGAAAGAGACCAAGACAAGTTTTAAAGTCAACACAAAGGAACTTCTAAATAAATCCAGGAAATAAAGGAAGAGATAAACATCTTAAAAAGAAATGAATCAGAGCTTCTGGAATTGAAAAACTCACTTGAGGAATTTCAAACACAATTGAATGCTTTATTAATAGACTGGACTAAACAGAAGAATTTCAGCAAAAATTTCAGAGCTCGAAGAGCTGATCTTTCAAACTAACCCAGTCAGACAAAAAAAAGAATTTTAAAAAATGAACAAAATCTTCAGGAAATATGTGATTATGTAAAGCAACCAAGCTTAGGAATTATTGGCATTTCTGAGAGAGAAGGAGAAAAAATAACCAACCTGAAAAACACATGTAAGGAAACACTTTTAGAAAATTTTCCTAATCTTGATTGACAGGTAGACATCTGAATACAAGAAATGCATAAAACACCTGCAAGATACTATACAAAACAAATACCACTGAGACAGAGTCACCAGCCTGTCGAAGACCAAAGCTAAAGGAAAAATATCAAGGGTGACTAAAGAAAAATATCCAGATCACGTACAAAGGGAACCCCATCAGACTAACAGCAGACTTCTCAGCAAAAACCTCACAAGCCAAGAAATATTGGGGATTTATTTTCAACATTCTTAAAGCAAAGAAATTTTAACCAAGAATTTCGTATCCTGCCAAGCTAAACTTCATCAGTGAAGGAGAAATAAATAAAACCTTTTCTAGGTAATTCATTACCACGAGACCAGCGTTACAAGAGACCTTAAGAGTAGGGGTCCCCAACCCCTGGACCAGAAAACAGTTCCACTCCATGACCTATTAGGAACTCAGCTGCACAGCAGGAGGTGACTGGTGGGCCAGGGAGCATTACTTCCTGAGCTCCACTTCCGGTCAGATCAGTGATGACATTAGATTCTTATAGCAGCACAAACCATATTGTGAACTGCAAATGTGAGGGATCTAGGTTGTGTGCTCCTTATGAGACTCTAACTAATGCCTGATGATTTGAGGTGGAACCGTTTCATCCCAGAACCATAATCCACCCCACAGCCCCCACCATCCATGGAAAAATTGTCTTCCATGGAAAAATTGTCTTCCATGAAACTGGTCCCAGGTATCAAAAAGGTTGGGGACCACTGCTTAAGAAAGTTCAAAACATGGAAACAAAAGAACAATACCTACTAACAAACACAGAAACACGCTTATAGACATAATTTCTGGGATGCAAGTTTAGTTTAACATTCACAAAACAATAAATGTGACTCACCATAAAAACAGAATTAAAAACAGAAATGATATGATCATCTCCATAGACATGGTAAAAGTCTTTCTTTGAAAAAACAGAATAACCCTTCATGTTAAAAACTCTCAACAAACTAGGCCTCAAAGGAACATATCTCAAAATAATAAGAATCGTCTCTGACAAACTCACAGCTAACATCGTACTGAACCAAAAAAAGCTGGAACTATTCCCACTGAGAACTGGAACAAGACAAGAATGCCCACACTTACCACTCTCAGTCTTCATAATACTGGAAGTCATAGCCAGAGCAATCACGTAAGAGGAAGAAATAAAAGGAATCCAAACAAGAACAGAAGAAAACAATCTCTCTCTCTTTGTGGCTAACATGATTCTATACCTGAAAAACCCTAAAGACTCACCCAAAAGCCACCTGGAACTAATAAATGACTTCAGTAAACTTTCAGGATACAAAATCATTGTAAAAAAAATCAGTAGCATTTCTATACACCAATAACATTCAAGCTGAGAACAAAATCAAGAACGCAATCCCATTTACAGTTGCCAAAAACAAACCAAATTACCTAGGAATACATCTAATCAAGGAAGTGAAAGATCTCTATAAGAAGAACTGTAAAACACTGCTGAAATAAATCATATATAACACATACAAATGGCAAAATATTCCATGCTCATGGATTGGAAGAATAAATGTCATTAAAATTACCATACTGCTCAAAGCAATCTACAGATTTAATGCTGTTCCTATCAAACAGCTAACATTATTTTTTCACAGAACTAGAAAAACATGATTCCAAAATTCGTATGTAATAAGGGGCACAAACAGCCAAAGTGATCCTAAGCAAAAAGAACAAAGATAGAAGCATCATAATACCTGACTTCAAACTATACTATAAGGCTGTAGTAACCAAAACAACATGGTACTGGTACAAAAACAGACATATAGAACAACAGGTTAGAATACAGAACCCAGAAATAAATCCACACACCTACAGCCATCTGATCTTTGACAAATTAGTTAAAAATAAACAATCAATAAAGGACTTCATATTTAATAAACAGCATTGGGACAATTGGCTAGCTATATGCAGAAGAATGAAACTGGACCCCTACCTTTCACCATATACACAAATTAACTCAAGATGGATCAGACATGTAAATGTAAAACCTGAAGCTATAAAAATTCTGGAAGAAAACTCTAGAAAATATCACTCTGGGCATCAGCCATGGAAAAGAATTTACAACTAAATCCTCAAAAGCAACTGTGACAAAAAAAAATTGAGAGACGGGACCTACATAAACTAAAGAGCTTCTGCACAGCGAGAGAAACTATCAAGAGACTGAACAGAAAACCTACAGAATGGGAGCAAATATTAACAAACTGTGCATCTGACAGAGGTCTACTGTAGAGAATCTGTAAAGAACTTAATAAGCAAAACACAAATAACTCCATTAAAAAGTGGGCAAAAGACACTGAGACTCTGTCTCAAGAAACAAAAACAAAACAACTCCATTAAAAGGTGGGCCAAAGACATGAACAAACAGTTCTCAAATAAAACATGCAAGCAGCCAACAAGCATATTACAAAATGCTGAACATTACTAATCATCAGAGAAATTCAAATCAAAACCACCATGAGATACCATCTCACACCAGTCAAAATTGCGATTATTCAATTCAAAAGCTAAAAAAAAAAAAAAAAAAAAAAAAAAAAAAAAAAAAAAAACACCAAGAGATCATCTGGCAAGGCTATGGAGAAAAGGGAACACTTATCCACTTTTGGTGGGAATATATTTAGTTCAGCCACTGTGGAAAGCAGTTTGAAGATTTCTCAAAGAACTTCGAACTGCTGTTTGACCCAGCAGTCTCATTACTGGGTATCTATCCAAAAGAAAATAAATCATTGTACCAAAAAGACACACAATATGCACTCATGTGTTCACTGCAGCACTATTCACAATAGAAAAATCATGGAATCAACCTAGATGCCTATCAATCAACAATGAACTGGAGAAAGAAAACGTGGTATAGTTACACCATGGAATACTATGCAGCCATGAAAAAATAACACAATTTTCTTTACAGCAACATGAATGCAGCTGAAAGCCATTAATCCTAAGCAAATTACTACAGAAACAGAAAAGCAAATACCATATGTTCTCACTTACAAGTGAGAATCAATCATTTGGTAGTTGTGGATATTAACATGGCAAGAATAGACACTGAGAACTACTAGAGGGGGTAGTGAGGGAGGGACAAGGGCTGGAAAAATAACTCTTGGGTACTATTCCCTCTAACTGGGTATTTAATCCATTCTTACACTGCTATAAAGAACTACCTGAACTGGGTAATTTATGAAGAAAAGAGGTTTAGCTGATGCACAGTTCTTCAGGCTTAACAGGAAACATGACTGGGAGACCTCAGGGAACTTACAACCTTGGTGGAAGGATGAAGGGAAAGCAAGCACCTTCTTTACATGGCAGCAGGAGACAGAGAGTGAAGGGGGAAGTGCCACACACTTTTAAACCATCAGATCTCATGAGAACTCACTCATTAGCATGAGAACAGCAAAGAGGAAATCTGCCCCCATGATCCACTTGCCTTCCACCAAGGCCCTCCTCCAATTTGACATGAGATCTGGGAGGGAGCACAAATTCAAACCATATCACTGGGTGATGGGATCATTTGTAGCCTAAACTTCAGCATCAAGCAATTTGCCCGTGTAACTAACCTTCACATGTACCCCTTAATCTAAAATAAAAGTTAACAATATAAAAAATAAAACGTAAAATATAATGAATATCTCCTTTAAATGTGTTGTTTACCGAGGTGTTTGTACACAGTTGTCATTTGATACACTCCCTCATTATCTATTTAACTGCCCCCAATCACCCTGGCAAGGTGTAGTGTTGCTTGCTTCAGAATACTATTGAAATGTCCATATTCAATCCTTGATATTGATGAGCTAAGGTGGCAGCATTGTATTTTTCCTTGTGAGTGAGAGAAAACTTTGATACCATTAAACACTGAGCCAGATGAAACTACTGTTTAGTGTACTCCAAATTGTTTCATTTTAAACAGAAAATAATAATCAAATATAGTAGTAATAGCCCATAAATTTGGAGGCCAAAGAAATTTCTATACTGTACTGATTATTAAAGATTTATGGAGTGTTTACTATATGCCAGACATTAGGTGAGGTGGTAACTATATAATAATTAGAAAGATAATCATATATCTGCTCTAATGTCCTGGGAAGGTGTAATTCCTATGCCCCATTTATAAATCCCTCAGCCTCACCTTTTATTCATACCATTGCTGTGGCTGTGGTAGAACTTAGGACAGGTGCAAACTAACAGTGCCTCCCCTTGGACTTCCACCTTCCCAATTCCCATCCCCAAATTCCCTTACCAGGGAATAGGACCCCGTGGGGATCTAGTCAGCATTTTTTTTCTTTGCAAAACAGTATTTAGGCACAGATGTTATGGGCCTACCCTGGACCAAAGAGAATGGAGTCAATAAATAAATGATTTCCTCAGTCATCTGCAAGCCAGACAGTTCAGAGATGCATTTCATCAAGTTTCTTATTAGCCCAGGTGGGAGCACATTTAAGTCCATAGTAGTCTTTCTTACTTCCCTGATTTAACTTATTTCAGTCTGGCCTCTCACTCCTATTCGCTAGAATCCATTTCCAATTAAGCTACTTGCACACAAGTCTTTTTCTCTTCTGCTCTGGGGAAACCTAGGGCAAGATATGATGGAGACAGACTAAATAATTCAAAAAATAAATGTACAATTATAAAGAATATTTTAGAAAGCTATGTGACCATATTGCAGGTGTAGTTCACCAAGTTGAAAGGGTTCAGGAAGGCATCTGTTATAAAATAGGGTTTGAGCCGAAGACTGGGGTTAACAAGGTGAGTGGAAGGAGAAATCTAGGCAGAGGAAACAGTACGTGTAGAGAACTGAGGACACAGGCGGCTTTAGAGTTCTGGAGGAACGAGAAGCCGTCAGTGTAGCTGCGATGCAGGAAGCCAGTGGTTAGAGAGGGGACCAGCTCCTGCATGCAGTATTGTTGCTGGAGGGCTTAGGAGGGTCTCCAGATGCCAGTGAGACCCAAGTCCCTGCCTGTGTTGCAAGTTCTTGATACTGCCTCAAGAAAGAACTCAGAGTTTGGGCTTCTAATTTTATGCTGCTCCTAATTAGGGGGTAGAATAATGATGAGGATTTCAAGAAAAAAAAGGTAGAGATTTCTTGGAATTGGGGTGCCACCTTTGTTTTTTTTTTTTGTTTTGTTTTGTTTGTTTGTTTTGTTTTGAGACAGAGTCGCGCTCTGTCACCCAGGCTGGAGTGCAGTGGGGCGGCGCGATCTCGGCTCACTGCAAGCTCGGTCTCCCGGGTTCACGCCATTCTCCTCCCTCGGCGTCCCGAGTAGCGCCTGCCACCATGCCCGGCTAATTTTTTTTTTTTTTTTTTTTTTGTATTTTTAGTAGAGATGGAGTTTCACCGTGTTAGCCAGGAAGGTCTCGATCGCCTGACCTCATGATCCACCCGCCTCGGCCTCCCAAAGTGCTGGGATTACAGGCGTGAGCCACCGTGCTCCTATCTGTCGTGGTGCTGGTGGGGGTCTGACTTAGTATGGTAATGAGCATATGATTAGGTCTGGGGTAGAGCATGGGTTAAACCCAGCACTATGTTGGACCCAGCCGGTTTCAACCAGCTTAGCCCCCATCCTGTGTCTTAGGATCTTATCAGCCCAAGTTCGTCCTTGTCCTTGTGGCTAATTTGAACAGCTCCTTTTTTGCTGTTGTGTGAAATTGCTGCCTATTTTCCCACTTCTCCGGTGACTACGCAGCATTCTTATTTTACAGATGTTTCTTTAATTAGGGGTGCAATAATCACTAGATAGTCTAGAAAAGGGGGATTTCAGGGGCTCCTGGTTACTGACCACTTTCTCCCTTATTTGGGTTTGCCCGGAAGAGTCATGGACATATCACCCTGATGGAGGTTTTAGTCATATTCTCTCCCTTATTTTGGGTTTTCTGTTATCCTGTAGTTTCTTTGCCTAGTTCTTGTTTTGGCAGTTGTTTGGGTTTTTCCATCCTTCTGTGAACACCTAGATCTATTCCTATTTTAATATGAGCCAAATAAATATTTTCCCTATTTTCTTAAGAGCCATAGAAAACTATTTAATGATTTGAAACAGAGAGCTTTAAATACGTGTGTGTGTGTGTGTGTGTGTGTGTGTGTATATATATATATATTTTAAAGATCACTCTGGCTACCTAATGTGTGTAAAGACAATAACTACAAAGTAATAGAAATCAGTTTTAAGACAAAATCAGCCAATCTCTTCCCAAACACTATAACTGAACCTAAGGTTCTCATTTGCTAACTAACTCTCAGCTACTATTTCTCTATGTGGAAAATGAGAATCTCTAAAAAATGTTCAATTCTAACAGTCAGCTTTTTTCTTTTTCTACTTCAACTTAGCAATATTATGATTCAAAATAATGAGTTCCTCATTACATGCATAAACTTATATAAAATTAAATATTAATTTTGAGCTCCTGCCCTTCAGAGCCCTTAGCAATTGCAGACACTAATTAAGGTAGGGCTTTATATTTTCTTTTCAGCCCGGAGTTTTTGAATGACTTATGTCAAGTATTTAGTCAATAATTCTCAGCTGTCATTAACAGTAATTAATTAGTATTAAACAATACTAATTTAAGTAGCATTTTTCCACTAGATTTTTAAGTTGAAGACAGGTGTTGTGCTTGACTCCCCTATACCCTCAGCATCTAACATTTTCTTATACTTAGAAATCGCTCAGCAGGTAAGTTGAATAAATAAGCAAATGAATGAACGAATTGCTGCCCACTTGAATGAGGACAACCTATTTGGACCTCAGTCAAGCGGACAGAAATACATTTTTTATTTGCTCAATCACTGTCACTGCTAGGGGAGAAGCTGCACATCTCAGTTGACTCTCACCTTAGACTCTGCCTATTATTATTATTTTTTTAGTTGACAGATAAAATTATATATGTTTACTATGTATGTCATGAAGTTTTGAAGTATGTCTACATTGTAAAATGACAAAATCCAGCTAATTAACATATGTATTACCTCACCTAGTTAGCACCCTTGTGGTGAGAACACTTTACAACTACTTTCTTAGCATTTATATTAACTATAGTCACTACGTTGTATAATAATTCTCCTGATTGTGTTTCTTCTATGTAACTGAAACCTTGTATTCTTTCATTCTGCCTATTTCTTTCTGTCTTCTTTACCCATGTGCTTGTGTTGAAATGCCCTCCCTCCCAAAAATGCACAGATGATCAGAACTCATGTCAGTTGCAATCTCAAAACTCACCTCGGTTGTAATCTACAAACTACGGGCTACTGGGCCATCTTATAAAGTAGAAGGCTCATGTTTTACAACTGTGTGTCTGCTTTTTAAACTAGATTAGTACGCCAGGTTAAAATATAAACCTAAGGATATACATTTGATTCCATATTAATAAATAATTTTTTCACATGATGTTTAAACATATAGGGATATTTTTTAAAGTTGTATATGATTTGATACATATTTTATATTTGCACAATATTAACTCTAATTTAAAAGTAGAATTTACATTATTTATTTTATGATTAAATTTCCAAAGTCCTTAGACCACCACTTTCTTGTAGATGTTTCCCAGATCTCTATCTAGTTCTACACTGTAGTCCAATACACTCATTTTCAGCTGGCTGTTTCTGCTTGACTTCTGCTCTTGGGCCATGGCAGTTCTCCTGGGTATAGGTGTATGCTTACCTTATCCACTGGTACAAGTTAAAAAGAATTCAAATATTTTTCTACTACTTTATCTTTCCCAAAGTACATCCTATCTGATCCTCACAAAAATTCTATAAGCTAACTTATTCCTACTTAGAGGAGGAAATTAACATGAGGAAAATAAAACTTAGGTGGCTTCCTTGAGGTTACATAGAGAATCCAATGACTGACGTCCTTGTAAGAAGGCCATGCAAAAAC
This sequence comes from Nomascus leucogenys, assembly GCF_006542625.1. Classification (NCBI taxonomy): domain Eukaryota; kingdom Metazoa; phylum Chordata; class Mammalia; order Primates; family Hylobatidae; genus Nomascus; species Nomascus leucogenys. Next base: position 104,559,232 of record NC_044381.1, on the reverse strand, counting down.
CCAGTCACACACAGCACGAAAACAGCTAGTTGAAGGTGGAAGCAGAGAGTGAAATGATGCAGCTACAAACCAAGGAATCCAAAGGATTGCTGACAATCACCAGTGGCTAGGAAGACGCAAGAAAGGATTCTTCCCTGGAGCTTTCAGAGAAAGCATACCTTGTTACAATCTTAATTTCAGACTCCTCACTTCCAGAATTATGAAAGAATAAATTTCTATTGTTTTAAGCCACCCAACTTAAGCTAATTTGTTATGTCAGCCCTTTGAAACTAATACAGGCGATTTCTTCTTTCACTTCACAAAAGTATTACGTATTCAAAAGAAAGCATCATAACCACACTGAGATGCATATACTGAACAGTAAACTAGGCTCATTCACTATCACAAGGATGTGATTCAACACATTAGGCTCAAAACAAAACAATTAAATCTGAATTCATGACTTAAACATAGGATAACTTTTCACACATCCTCAATTTAATTTAATTTAATTTCTGTAGCACGGATGTTAAATCCATAGACCCTTTATTTTTCAAAGAATTATAAGCCTTATTATAACTCAAGAATCTGTATGACTTCCATGATTACAAAGAACTGAATCTTTGGTTTCTCAATGTAGATTTAGCTCTGAAAATTCTCTAATTATATTATATTATATAACTAATAATTTTACTACCAATGGGATATCAATAGCTCTAAGAAAATAAATCAGTCATAATCATGATCATTACTCATACGCTGAATGACAGCATATTTCAGTTGTTCTTTTTATAACAAATTATCAGAGTTCACAATAAATGTTTCACCTTTCAGATAGTCTAAATTTTTTTTTAAAAGGGTCAAGGCATGATCAATTATTTAGTTCATATATAATTTAGGTTCATGATCTTTAAGGATCATGAGCTTTAAATTTAGTATTTCAATTTTTATTTCAAGTCACATAAAAATAAAAATCTAAATAGTCATTAAAGAGGTCTCTGAATATAGTCTCATTATTTATATCTTTTTTAAAAAATAAGGAATACCTTTTTCGGGGGTGGAACCAAGATGGCCAAATAGGAACAGCTCTGGTCTACAGCTCCCAGCGTGAGTGATGCAGAAGACGGGTGATTTCTGCATTTCCATCTGAGGTACCAGGTTCATCTCACTAGGGAGTGCCAAACAAACAGTGGGTCCAGGACAGTCGGTGCAGTGCACCATGCGCGAGCCGAAGCAGGGCGAGGCATTGCCTCACTCAGGAAGTGCAAGGGATGAGGGAGTTCCCTTTCCTAGTCAAAGAAAGGGGTAACAGATGGCACCTGGAAAATCGGGTCACTCCCACCCTAATACTTGGAAAACATCATACTTTCCACCCAACAGGCTTGGAAAACAGCACACCAGGAGACTGTTTCCCACACCTGGCTCGGAGGGTCCTACACCCACAGAGTCTTGCTGATTGCTAGCACAGCAGTCTGAGATCAAACTGCAAGGTGGCAGCGAGGCTGGGGGAGGGGTGCCCGCCATTGCCCAGGCTTCCTTAGGTAAACAAAGCAGCCAGGAAGCTCGAACTGGGTGGAGCCTATCACAGATAAAGGAGGCCTGCCTGCCTGCCTCTGTAGGCTCCACCTCTGGGGACAGGGCACAGACAAACAAAAAGTCAGCAGTAACCTCTGCAGACTTAAATGTCCCTCTCTAACAGCTTGGAAGAGAATAGTGGTTCTCCCAGCATGCAGGTGGAGATCCGAGAACAGGCAGACTGCCTCCTCAAGTGGGTCCCTGACCCCTGAGCAGCCTAACTGGGAGGCACCCGCCAGTAGGGACAGACTGACACCTCACTTGGCCGGGTACTCCTGTGAGACAAAACTTCCAGAGGAACAATCAGACAGCTGTATTTGTGGTTCACGAAAATCCGCTGTTCTGCAGCCACTGCTGCTGACACCCAGGCAAACAGGGACTGGAGTGGACCTCTAACAAACTCCAACAGACCTGAAGCTGAGGGTCCTGTCTGTTAGAAGGAAAACTAACAAACACCAAACACCCATCTCCAAAAACCCACTAACAAACACCAAAACCCCACACCAAAAACCCATCTGTACATCACCATCATCAAAGACCAAAAGTAGAAAAAACTACAAAGTTGGGGAGAAAACAGTGCAGAAAAACTGGAAACTCTAAAAAGCAGAGCTCCTCTCCTCCTCCAAAAGAACGCAGTTCCTCACCAGCAACGGAACAAAGCTGGACGGAGAATGACTTTGATGAGTTGAGAGAAGGCTTCAGACGATCAAACTACTCCGAGCTACAGGAGGAAATTCAAACCAATGGCAAAGAAGTTAAAAACTTTGAAAAAAAATTACATGAATGTATAACTAAAATGACCAATGTAGAGAAGTGCTTAAAGGAGCTGATGGAGCTGAAAGCCAAGTTTTCAGAACTACCTAAAGAATACAGAAGCCTCAGTAGCCGACATGATCAATGGAAGAAAGGGTATCAGTGATGGAAGATGAAATGAATGAAATGAAGAGAGAAGGGAAGTTTAGAGAAAAAAGAATAAAAAGAAATGAACAAAGCCTCCAAGAAATATGGGACTATGTGAAAAGACCAAAGCTACGTCTGATTGGTGTACCTGAAAGTGACGGGGAGAATGGAACCAAGTTGGAAAACACTCTCCAAGATATTATCCAGGAGAACTTCCCCAATCTAGCAAGGCAGGCCAACATTCAGATTCAGGAAATACAGAGAACGCCACAAAGATACTCCTTGAGAAGAGCAACTCCAAGACACATAACTGTCAGATTCACCAAAGTTGAAATGAAGGAAAAAATGTTAAGGGCAGCCAGAGAGAAAGGTCGGGGTACCCACAAAGGGAAGCCCATCAGACTAACAGCTGATCTCTCGGCAGAAACTCTACAAGCCAGAAGAGAGTGGGGGCCGATATTCAACATTCTTAAAGAAAAGAATTTTCAACCCGGAATTTCATATCCAGCCAGACTAAGCTTCATAAGTGAAGGAGAAATAAAATACTTTACAGACAAGCAAATGCTGAGAGATTTTGTCACCACCAGGCCTGCCCTAAAAGAGCTCCTGAAGGAAGCACTAAACATGGAAAGGAACAACCAGTACTAGCCACTGCAAAAACATGCCAAATTGTAAAGACCATCAATGCTAGGAAGAAACTGCATCAACTAACGAGCAAAATAACCAGCTAACATCATAATGACAGGATCAAATTCACACATAACAATATTAACTTTAAATGTAAATGGGCTAAATGCTCCAATTAAAAGACACAGACTGGCAAACTGGATAATGAGTCAAGACCCATCAGTGTGCTGTATTCAGGAAACCCATCTCACATGCAGAGACACACATAGACTCAAAATAAAGGGATGGAGGAAGATCTACCAAGCAAATGGAAAACAAAAAAAGGCAGGGGTTGCAATCTTAGTCTCTGATAAAATAGACTTTAAACCAACAAAGATCAAAAGAGACAAAGAAGGCCATTACATAATGGTAAAGGGATCAATTCAACAAGAAGAGCTAACTATCCTAAATATATATGCACCCAACACAGGGACACCCAGATTCATAAAGCAAGTCCTGAGTGACCTACAAAGACACTTAGACTCCCACACAATAATAATGGGAGACTTTAACACCCCACTGTCAACATTAGACAGAAAGTTAACAAGGATACCCAGGAATTGAACTCAGCTCTGCACCAAGCAGACCTAATAGACATCTACAGAACTCTGCACCCCAAATCAACAGAATATACATTTTTTTCAGCACCACACCACACCTATTCCAAAATTGACCACATAGTTGGAAGTAAAGCTCTCCTCAGCAAATGTAAAGGAACAGAAATTATAACAAACTGTATCTCAGACCACAGTGCAATAAAACTACAACTCAGGATTAAGAAACTCACTCAAAACCACTCAACTACATGGAAACTGAACAACCTGCTCCTGAATGACTACTGGGTACATAACGAAATGAAGGCAGAAATAAAGATGTTCTTTGAAACCAACGAGAACAAAGACACAACATACCAGAATCTCTGGGACACATTCAAAGCAGTCTGTAAGGGAAATTTATAGCACTAAATGCCCACAAGAGAAAGCAGGAAAGATCCAAAATTGACACCCTAACATCACAATTAAAAGAACTAGAAAAGCAAGAGCAAACACATTCAAAAGCTAGCAGAAGGCAAGAAATAACTAAAATCAGAACAGAACTGAAGTAAATAGAGACATAAAAAACCCTTCAAAAAATTAATCAACCCAGGAGCTGGTTTTTTGAAAAGGTCAACAAAATTGATAGACCGCTAGCAAGACTAATAAGAAAAGAGAGAAGAATCAAATGGATGCAATAAAAAATGATAAAGGGGATATCACCACCAATCCCACAGAAATACAATCTACCATCAGAGAATACTACAAACACCTCTACGCAAATAAACTAGAAAATCTAGAAGAAATGGTTAAATTCCTCAACAAATACACCCTCCCAAGACTAAACCAGGAAGAAGTTGAATCTCTGAATAGACCAATAACAGGCTCTGAAATTGTGGCAATAATCAATAGCTTACCTACCAAAAAGAGTCTAGGACCTGATGGATTCACAGCCAAATTCTACCAGAGGTACAAGGAGGAACTGGTACCATTCCTTCTGAAACTATTCCAATGGATAGAAAAAGAGGGAATCCTCCCTAACACATTTTATGAGGCCAGCATCATCCTGATACCAAAGCCTGGCAGAGACACAACCAAAAAAGAGAATTTCAGACCAATATCCCTGATGAACATTGGTGCAAATATCCTCAATAAAATACTGGCAAACCGAATCCAGCAGCACGTCAAAAAGCTTATACACCATGATCAAGTGGGCTTCATCCCTGGGATGCAAGGCTGGTTCAACATACACAAATCAATAAATGTAATCCAGCATATAAACAGAACCAAAGACAAAAACCACATGATTATCTCAATAGATGCAGAAAAGGCCTTTGACAAAATTCAACAACCTTCATGCTAAAAATTCTCAATAAATTAGGTATGGATGGGATGTATCTCAAAATAATAAGAGCTATCTATGACAGACCCACAGCCAATATCATACTGAATGGGCAAAAACTGGAAGCATTCCCTTTGAAAACTGGCACAAGACAGGGATGCCCTCTCTCACCACTCCTATTCAACACAGTGCTGGAAGTTCTGGCCAGGGCCATCAGGCAGGAGAAGGAAATAAAGGGTATTCAATTAGGAAAAGAGGAAGTCAAATTGTCCCTGTTTGCAGATGACATGATTATATATCTAGAAAACCCCATTGTCTCAGCCCAAAATCTCCTTAAGCTGATTAGCAACTTCAGCAAAGTCTCAGGATACAAAATCAATGTACAAATATCACAAGCATTCTTGTACACCAATCACAGACAAACAGAGAGCCAAATCATGAGTGAACTCCCATTCACAATTGCTTCAAAGAGAATAAAATACTTAGGAATCCAACTTACAAGGGATGTGAAGGACCTCTTCAAGGAGAACTACAAACCACTGCTCAATGAAATAAAAGAGGATACAAACAAATGGAAGAACATTCCATGCTCATGGGTTGGAAGAATCAGTATGATGAAAATGGCCATACTGCCCAAGGTAATTTATAGATTCAATGCCATCCCCATCAAGCTACCAATGACTTTCTTCACAGAATTGGAAAAAACTACTTTAAAGTTCATATGGAACCAAAAAAGAGCCAGCATCACCAAGTCAATCCTAAGCCAAAAGAGCAAAGCTGGAGGCATCATGCTACCTGACTTCAAACTATACTACAAGGCTACAGTAACCAAAACAGCATGGTACTGGTACCACAACAGAGACATAGATCAATGGATCAGAACAGAGCCCTCAGAAATAATGCCACATATCTACAACTGTCTGATCTTTGACAAACATGACAAAAACAAGCAATGGGAAAAGGATTCCCTATTTAATAAATGGTGCTGGGAAAACTGGCTAGCCATAAGTAGAAAGCTGAAACTGAATCCCTTCCTTACACCTTATACAAAAATTAATTCAAGATGGATTGAAGACTTATATGTTAGACCTAAAACCATAAAATCCCTAGAAGACAACCTAGGCAATACCATTCAGGACATAGGCGTGGGCAAGGACTTCATGTCTAAAACACCAAAAGCAATGGCAACAAAAGCCAAAATTGACAAATGCGATCTCTTTAAACTAAAGAGCTTCTGCACAGCAAAAGAAACTACCATCAGAGTAAACAGGCAACCTACAGAATGGGAGAAAATTTTCACAATGTACTCATCTGACAAAGGGCTAATATCCAGAGTCTACAATGAACTCAAACAAATTTACAAGAAAAAAACAACCCCATCAAAAAGCGGGCAAAGGACATGAACAGACACTTCTCAAAAGAAGACATTTATGCAGCCAAAAAACACATGAAAAAATGCTCATCATCCCTGGCCATCAGAGAAATGCAAATCAAAACCACAATGAGATACCATCTTACACCAGTTAGAATGGCCATCATTAAAAAGTCAGGAAACAACAGGTGCTGGAGAGGATGTGGAGAAATAGGAACACTTTGACACTGCTGGTGGGACTGTAAACTAGTTCAACCATTGTGGAAGTCAGTGTGGCGATTCCTCAGGGATCTAGAACTAGAAATACCATTTGACCCAGCCATCCCATTACTGGGTATATACCCAAAGGACTATAAATCATGCTGCTATAAAGACACATGCACACTTATGTTTATTGCGGCACTATTCACAATAGCAAAGAGTTGGAACCAACCCAAATGTCCAACAACGATAGACTGGATTAAGAAAATGTGGCAGATATACACCATGGAATACTATGCAGCCATAAAAAATGATGAGTTCATGTCCTTTGTAGGGACATGGATGAAACTGGAAATCATCATTCTCAGTAAAGTATCGCAAGGACAAAAAACCAAACGCCGCGTGTTCTCACTCATAGGTGGGAATTGAACAATGAGAACACATGGACACAGGAAGGCGAGCATCACACTCCGGGGAGTGTTGTGGGGTGGGGGGAGGGGGAAGGACAGCATTAGAGAGACACCTAATGCTAAATGATGAGTTAATGGGGGTGGCACACCAACATGGCACATGGATACATATGTAACAAACCTGCACATTGTGCACATGTACCCTGAAACTTAAAGTATTATAATAATAAAAAAGTGAAAAAAAACTCACAAAAAGTAAGTGAATGAAAATAAAAGACATCTAAAAAAAAAAAGGAATACCTTTTTCAAAAATTCTTGAGGATAAATGACCATCAAATTATTTATGTGGTAAAAATTTATTTCGGTTTTCATAAAAGTTAAAACTGAAGGTCATTATCTCAACAGAACTTTGTTACTTTCTTTTAGAAGGAAAGAAATGGGCCTACTGAGGACTGACAAGGGCACCCTACAAAGTCAAAGGCATTAGAATCGCCAAAGAGTGAAATAATTCTTTCAAAGTATGCGTTGGAGACATTAATGTTGGAAAATAATCATAGAAGGAGTTGATTATGTTACAAGTAACTGAGGGTGAGACACACCTCTGTGTTAAAGGAGAAATATGAAGCATATGCATCCATACAGGATTTGGGAGGATTTAATCTTGGGATAATAAAACAAGAGAAGAGTGCCTTATCTTCTAACACTATTTTTATTTAAATAAAATCATTACCTTCTGGCCAAAAAGAGTTTATGCAGGTATTTTGAAAAGAAGACAGAGAAGTGGTTAATCATGAAATAATAGCAATAAAGTAAGAGTAACATAAAAGAATCATTACTATGAAGAAAATTAGATGACACTCAAAACATGCAGAGAGAAAACGTAAAAGTTAAATATTAGGTTTAAATCATGAGGTTAATTAAGGAAATACTGGACTAATGATCAATAAGAGAAGACTACTCTGAAAATAGCCACAAGACATTACACTTGTTCCCTTTTTTATTGGGATTTGAAAAACAGTGTGTACTATTGTGAAAATCGAACGCCTGAATTTTCTCAAAGTAGTTGGCAAATACAGTCATGTGTCACTCAATGACAGGTGTAAGTTTTGTGAAATGCATTTTAGGTGATTTTGATATTGTGTGAACATCACAAAGAGTGCTTGCACAAACCTAGCTATACCACATAGTCTACTACCCCCTAGGCTGTATGGTGTTGCTCTTGTAATCTCATGGAACCACTGTTGTATATGTGGTTCATCACTGACAGAATCATTGTTAAGAAGCATATGACTGTACTTAGGAATAGGTGGAGACTCATAACCTAAATGCTAATATATTACAGAAATCAGTTGTTACTTAACCTGGCCCTAGGGTTCTAATAAAAACAGATAACCTCTACCCTGTTACATTAGCCTTATATTTTTAACGTTTTTTCAAAGTTTTGAATAGCTATATAAAATATATAATTATTAAAATTCAGAAATTAAGACGTCTCAAATATAGAAAAGACCAAGTGTGCAACCAAAGGAAATTTCTTACGACTGTGTCCTAAAAAAGAAAAATAGCTTTAGCCATTTTGGGTCAGAGATTTCTGTGAGCCATTTAAATTGGTAGATTTATGTGAGTCACCAAAGAGCAAATGCATTTTTGGACTGCATAATCAAAAGACTATATCTAAAAACTTATACATAATTGCCTCCACTCACTATTGAATGCACTGCTTTTCTATTTCAATACCGAAGAGATGGTCTTAGTGTTGTCCTCAGCTTAAATAAACATTAAATATGTTTCCCCCTGACTAAAGGTCTATGGCCTCTCTTTGCTTGGAGCATTTACTTCAAAAAACTTGTATTTGTAAATTTCTTCTTTGCCCCTTTGAGACATAAATCTTTTCATAACCTCTGGACAGTTTTACACCCCAGCAATGTCCTTCTTAAGGGTCTAGGAGCCATCCCTTTGAAACATAATCATCAAGGAAGATACTGCCACTAACTCCCAGTCTTTGTGGAAGAATAGTAGCCTAACTTTGATAAATGCCAATTAGCAAATACAAAAGGACTAATCACACTGACCACCCTCCCACCTAACATCCTTATTTTATACCAGTTCACCTCAGTTCTTAAACATTCTCCCATCTTTTGTTTAAAGCAGTGTTGAGTTCAATCTCTGTCTCCCTTTGAAATAGTCTTTAATAAAGACTTCTTACCTATTTAATTTGTCTGATGCAAGTTTTCCTTGACAAAAGCTCTAGGAACTACATATCAAAAAATCTCTAAACAAACTTTAAAGATTCAGAAGACAAACAAAAATGTAATGAAAAAGCTAAAACTAAAGTAACATTGAAGAGAATGGGTGGCACTTCCTAGCTTCTGATAGCCATTTAGTATTGGCTTAACTTGAGGAAGTTGAATCTCGTGAGATCAATTCTGAACTGTTTCTCAACATTTATCACCCTCTAGGTGCTGAGAGTGTAATTTAGAATTATTATCTTTAACACAGTCTTCACACTATCTAGAATAATCATTGGAAAACAATGTGCCCCAACAGAGGCCTTCGTTCTTACTCCACTTATTAAAAAAAAATAACAACAACAACAAAAAAAAAACATAAACAAAACAAAAAACCAAAACAGGAGGCATTTTCCTTGCTTTTTAGTTTTGTGCTCCAATTGGGAATAATGCTCTGTCTTCAGACTAACTCTGTGTCCTGCCACTCCCTTCCCACAGAGGAAGTAGGCATGCCTCATGTTCAATATTATCTGGGGGCATAATCTTCTATTCTTGGCATATAATCTAATCACTCCCCAGATTACATTATGTGCCAGAAACTGATAACTTTGTTACTCATTCATCAAAATGAAATTTCTTTTTCTGTGTTAGGCTACATATTTCAACCTCCACTGCAGTTTGATGTAGTCTTGTGACTAGCTCCTGCCAATGAAATACAAATGAAATGATGTGTACCACCTCTAGGCCAAGCTTTTTGGAACATGAATGATTTTTGCATATTGAGAGATCATAGTTGTGGGTGAGGCCAATAAATTGTTTCTTCATTCAAAGGTCTTTGCACCATGAAGAACCACAGCTGATGTCAATAAAGAAGACTGTATGACCCTGAGATGCTGGGGTTTGAACTGAATGGAGTAAAAGGAGAAGAAATTGGGTTGAGACGTGAGTGTGTTGTATATGCAAGGATGTAACAAGGATCCAGTGGAAATGAATCCAAATGGATACTTGCTGAGTAGGAAGTCTTATGGCTAACTGTTCGGTGAAAATATTTCTCTCTTCTCTTAGGCATAGAGCTATGCTATTATTGCAGCTTCTCTTGTAGTTCGCTGTGGCCATGCAGTTTATTCTCACCAATGGAAAGTAAATTAGAGTGATGTGCATTATTTCAAGGCCAAAGCTTTTATGGCATTTAAGTTCCCCTTCAATGCTCTTTTACCCTTTTGACTGGCTTAGACGGAGAATACAAGACAAAATTGGAAGGCTTTATTGAAGATGGCAGTCTCTTTCAGCATGTATCCCTAAAGGCTACATGAAAGAGAGATGACTCACTAATCTGTTTACCTTCCCAGGAATATTATCAGGGAAATGAACTACCGTTTTCTAAATCTATGTGTTTTGGGTCTCTGCTATAGCAATTAGTGTTACTCCAGTTGTTCTCAACAGGGGGCAATTTTGTCCCCCAAGGAATATTTCACAATATCTGGGGAAATGTTTGGTTGTCACGACTTGGAGGTGAGGGCTGCTGGCATTTTGTGGGTAGAAGTCAGGGATGCTATACATCCTACAAGGAATAGGAAACTCCTCCCTCAATAAAGAATTCTTCCACCCAACACATCAATAAAGCTAAGATCTTCCTTAACTAATAATGATCATTGTTTCATAAATTGATGTTATGCTGCATCTGGGGCAAATGTGCTATGTCCCTTTGGAGAAATTGCTTAGACAACTCCTCTTGTAACAAGATGTCTTATTATAGATATTTGTATACTTCTGAACATTGTTCAAATTGTGGCACATCAATAATATCTAAATGTCACAAGGGATGGCATCCATACAGTGTCATTTAAAAGGCAAGTGAGTATACTTGAACAATGGAGAAGGTTCACTGTCATTAGAAAAACAGTAGGAAGTTAATATTTTATTGTCCTCAGTTGAATCTCTGAAGGATCTAATCTAATTTAACAGACTAAATATACTCTCATGGCTTTGTAAAGCCAATATGAAATAATTTCTTTGAAAGGTAACACCAGTTTTTTGAGGTAGAGATTGACAGAGATTATCAGTGCAACAATGTAAAAGATACGAGGAAAAAGGAGAGAGAAAGCATGAGGTTGATGGAGCTGTGTAATGCAGTGATTAAAAATGGAAAGATCTAGTTCAAAATATGGGAGGTGGTGTAGTTAGTGAGCAGAAAAAATGAGTTGGGCATTTTTAGGTTCTGTCTGGTTCAGATTCATGTAAGTAATAACAATTGTCAGCCACCAAAGATATTCAATTTCATTTGGAAACTGACCACAGAACAAATGATGTACAAAAGTTTAATAGGCATATATGTTGACACTGTGGTGGGAAGGGGAGGATTTTTTTTGCCTATACTGTGATGGAATTGAGGTCCCGTCAGACCTTGAGCAATGCCCCTTCTGAAGTAGGAATTCATTGGATTACTGTGACTTGTCCTGGCTTCCTTGCAAGGTGGAGAATAGAAAAGAGGCATAGTCTTTTGGGTTTTCACTATATTTTTTCCCTTGTGAGCTAAGATGGCTTCCTTGTGGTGAGAAGGATCTAGTAAAGTCATAATCCATTTAAATTTATCTCAATTATAAGATGTGTGAAGTTATACATTTATTATAAATGGCAATACAAACTTGCCTCCAAAGAGGGAAAAAACAATATCATTAGGGAATCTGGTGAGCTATAAAACATTAAATTATAACAACTATTTTTATTATTTTAATTACTTTGTAATTATAGAAAACATTAAAATAAAGTAAAATTTTCAAGCCACTGAAGACTTTTTTAAAAAGTGTATATTATACAATCAAGATTTCAACACTTCTTTGATTTCTGATGAAAACACAGCCTTACTAATTTAAATGGCCTATCCTCACTTAGTTTTAAAGCTATAATGGCTTTAAATAAGTTTTAAAACTGGCTTATAGTTTTAAACCTTAGGATGGGCCATTTAAAACTATAATGGCTTTCAGCCACTAGAAAACTCTAATAGCTGTCAGCCACTAGAAATTTTAGCCACACATTAATTATTTTACATAACCCATTTAAATGAACTGAAATACTTAAAGTACTTTCAGAAGAATGCATAAGAGTATATATGTGTGTAAAGGCAAGTACTATAGAGAGAGTCTACTGCAGAAAGATGTGAGTATACGTAATCAATGATATATGTCTACAATAATGGAAATATTAGCTAATCATTTTGATGTTTTGTCAGATGATACCAAAAATAAATACTTCTCAACATGTGCATGTTATGAAAAGCAACTGGCTGAATAACTTTCTAAATTTTTCAGTGTCAAATGGAATATTTTATATCCTTTAATGACATGTAGGTAAAATGATACATGCTACTTCTAGGCCAAGGCATGAATGTATGGATGTGTGTGTTTAGGGCAGCAGCCGATTTGTGTTCCTATCACTAGCACATGAGGAATCACATGTAAACCTGGTAGACTGGTCCTGAGTCACCCTGAGATCCTGCAGTTTGCCTTTGGATTGTTTCTTTTGGGGAGGAGGGTGAGTGATCATTCTGTAAGAAGAAGGCTATAAAAATAAATGGAGTCACAAGAGCAGACAGTTCCTGTTCCCCAGCCTCCCTTACTATGGTGCATGGTGGCCATGTAACTTGTCCTCACTGAAAGAGTCTGACTTGAAGACATCTTTACACTCAAGGCCAAGCTCCTAAGAGATTCGTGAATATACTTCCACCAGATCATGTTGCCTTCTTCAGTTTTGCTTTGGAATTGAACGCTAGATTTTATTTATGGATTTATTGGATGGCGCAGTAATGGAAAGGAAATAATATCACTGTTCTTCCTGCTTCTCAGAAGTTCAACTAACTTCTCAAGAAGAAGCTGGCTTACAAGAAAATATAACAAATGAATAGGCAATGAGTATTTTTGGAGAGTAATGAGAAATTGACCTGATTAAATACAAAAGTTTTCTTATAAATACAAACTCTAGATACAAAATAAAACATTAATTTTAAAAAGATATTTATAATGGCAAAAATATTAATCATGAAGTGAAGTATTTGTCATTTTTCCTCAGGCAGTTCCTGTCTTGACTCATACCACAGTGATAAAATGTTACACGAGGTGGAAGAAAAGCTGCATGATTTATTCTTACCTATTTTATTTATAGTCTGATTACATACGTATCTTGAATAATCGTAAAGGCTAGAGCATTTTAGAGGATGAAAAATTGTTTGGGAGCAGCATAAACTTAAGGCATCTTGATAATTATAGAGGAGGTTTTGCAGAAATACTTATTCAAACATTCATTTAAATATATCCTGGGCACCACACAGACTTGGCCTCTCTACTCCAGTGGAGAGCAGATCATCATTTTTAACATCGTATCATTCAATTCAAACAACTTTTCTGAAAATATTTTAGAGGAGTTCATTTTTATTCCTTTTATGTTGCATGCATTATATTATTCTCAGCCAAGAAGAGTTGGTTGAGCAGTCTTGGAATGCACAGTTTAAGAATGTCTTTAAAAATACAAAAACCAAGTGGCTGGCTAAATAGGAACAGCTCTGGTCTGTAGCTCTCAGTGAGATCAATGAAGAAGGCGGGTGATTTCTGCGTTTCCAATTGAGGTACCCAGCTCACCTCATTGGGACTGGTTAGACAGTGGGTGCAGCCCACAGATGGAGAGCAGAAGCTGGGTGAGGTGTTGCCTCACCCGGGAAGCACAATGGGTCAGGGAACTCCCTTCCCTAGCCAAGAGAAGTCATGAGGCACTGTGCCGTGAGGAATGGTGCATTCTGGCCCGCATACTATGCTTTTCCCATGGTCTTTGCAATCCACGGACCAGGAGACTCCCTTGGGTGTCTACACCACCAGGATCCTGGGTTTCAAGCACAAAACTGAGTGGCTATTTGAGCAGACACCAAGCTAGCTGCAGGAGTTTTTTTTTTTTTTCATACCCCATGTGCTCCTGGAATGCCAGCAAGACAGAACCGTTCACTGCCCTGGAAAGGGGGCTGACGCCAGGGGCCAAATGGTCTATCTCAGCAGATCCCACCGTGCCGGACCGCGGCAAGCTAAGATCCACTGGCTTGAAATTCTCACTGCCAGCACAGCACAGCACCTGGGATGCTTGGTGGAGGGGAGGGGTGCTCATCATTACTGAGGCTTAAGTAGGTGGTTTTCCCCTCACATTGTAAACAAAGCTGCAGGGAAGTTCAAACTGGGCAGAGCCCACCACAGCTCTGCAAAGCTCCTGTAGCCAGACTTCCTCTCTAGATTTCTCCTCTCTGGGCAGGCCATCTCTGAAAGAAAGGCAGCAGCCCCAGTCAGGGAATTATAGATAAAACTCCCATCTCGCTGGGACAGAGCACCTGTGGGGAGGGACGGCTGTGGGCACAGCTTCATCAGACTTAAACATTCCTGCCTGCCAGCTCTGAAGAGAGCAGCAGATTTCCCAGCACAGTGCTCAAGCTCTGCTAAGGGACAGGCTGCCTCCTCAAGTGGGTCCCTAACCCCCATGCCTCCTGACTGGGAGACATCTCCCAGCAGCAGTCGACAGACACCTCATACAGGAGAGTTCCAGCTGGCATCTGGTGGGTGCCCCTCTGGGACAAAGCTTCCAGAGGAAGGAACAGGCAGCAATCATTGCTGTTCTGCAGCCTCTGCTGGTGATACTCAGGCAAACAGGGTCTGAAGTTGACCTCCAGCAAACTCCAGCAGACCTGCACCAGAAAGGCCTGACTGTTAGAAGGAAAACTAACAAACAGAAAGGAATAGCATCAACATCAACAAAAAAGACGTCCACAGGAAAACCCCATCTGAACATAACGAACATCAAAGACCAAAGGTAGATAAATCCATGAAGATGAGAAAAAAAACCCAGCACAAAAAGGCTGAAAATTGCAAAAACCAGAATGTCTCTTCTCCTCCAAAGGATCACAACTCCTCTCCAGCAAGGAAATAAAACTGCATGGAGAATGAGTTTGACAAACTGACAGTAGTAGGCTTCAGAAGGTGGGTAATAACAAACTTCTCTGAGCTAAAGGAGCATGTTCTAACCCAATTCAAAAAAGCTAAGAACCTTGAAAAAAGCTTAGAGGAATTACTAACTAGAATAACCAGTTTAGAGAAGAACATAAACGACCTGATTGAGCTGAAAAACACAGCACGAGAACTTCATGAAGCATACACGAGTATCAATAGCTGAACTGATGAAGCAGAAGAAAGGATATCAGAGATTGAAGATCAACTTAATGAAATAAAGCATGAAGACAAGATTAGAGAAAAAATAATGAAAAGGAACAAACAAAGCCTCCAAGAAATATGGGACTTGAAAGGACCAAACCTATGTTTAGTCTTGTGAAAGTGATGGGGAGAATGGAACCAAGTTGGAAAACACTCTTCAGTAGATTCTCCAAGAGAACTTCCCCCAACCTAGCCAGACAGGCCAACATTCAACTTCAGGAAATACAGAGAACACCACGAAGATCCTCCTCAAACAACATGAAAGGAATACACTGTACCAATCACTGCAAAAACATACTAAATTGTAAAGACCATCAACACTACAAAGAAACTGCATCGACTAACAGGTAAAATAACCAGCTAGCATCATAATGACAGAATCAAATTCACACATAACAATATTAACCTTAAATGTAAACCTGCTAAATGCTCCAAATAAAAGACACAGACTGGCACATTCGATAAAGAGTCAAGACACAACGGTTTGCTGTATTCAGGATACCCATCCCACATGCTGTGAAGACACATATAGGCTCAAAATAAAAGGATGGAGGAATATTTACCAAGCAAATGGAAAGCAAAAAAAGAGAAGGAGTTGCAATCCTAGTCTCTGATAAAACAGACTTTAAACCAACAAAGATCTAAAAAGACAAACAAGGGCATTAGATGGTAGTAAAGGGATCAATGCAACAAAAAGAGCTAACTATCCTAAGTATATATGCACCCAATACAGGAGCACCCAGATTCATAAGCAAGTTCTTAGAGACTTACAAAGAGGCTTAGACTCTCACACAATAATAGTGGGAAACTTTAACACCCCATTGTCAATATTAGATGCATCAACGAGACAGAAAATGAACAAGGATATTCAGGGCTTGAACTCAGATCTGGACCAAGTGGACCTAATAGACATCTACAAAACTCTCCACCCCAAATCAACAGAATATACATTCATCTCAGCATCACATTGCACTTATTCTAAAATTGACCACATAATTGGAAGTAAAATACTCCTCAGCGAATGAAAAGGAATGGAAATCATAAGAAACAATCTCTCAGACCACAGTACAATCAAATTAGAACCCAGGATTAAGAAACTCGCTCAAAAACCACACAACTACATGGAAACTGAACAACCCACTCCTGAATGACAACTGGGTAAATAATGAAATTAAGGCAGAAATAAATAAGTTCTTTGAAACCAATAAGAACAAAGACACAACGTACCAGAATCTCTGGGACACAGCTAAAGCAGTGTTTAGAAGGAAATTTATAGCACTAAATTCCCACAGGAGAAAGCAGGAAAGATCTAAAACTGACACCCTAACATCACAATTTAAAAGAACTAGAGACAGAAGAGCAAACAAATTCAAAAGCTACCAAAAGACAAGAAATAACTAAGATTAAAGCAGAAATGAAGGTGACAGAGACATGAAAAATCCTTCAAAAAATCAATGAATCCAGGAGGTGGTTTTTTTGAAAAGACTAACAAAATTAATAGAGAATGCTAACCAGACTACAAAGAAGAAAAGAGAGAAGAATCAAACAGACACTAGAAAGCCAGGTGTGGTGGCTCAACTCTGTAATCCCAGCACTCTGGGAGGCTGAGGCAGGCATATCCCTTGAGGTCAAGAGTTTGAGACCAGCCTGACCAGTGTGGTGAAACCTCGTCTCTACTAAAACTACAAAAAAAATAGCTGAGTGTGGTGGCATATGCCTGTAATCCCAGCTACTCAGGGAGGCTGAGGCAGGAAAATTGCTTGAACCCAGGAGGAAGAGGTTGCAGTGAGCCAAGATCGCACCACTGCACTCCAGCCTGGATGACAGAGGGAGAATCCATCTCAAAAAGAAAAGAGAGAAACAAACATATAGACACAATAAAAAATGATAAAGGGGATATCATCACTGATCCCACAGAAATACAAACTACCATCAGAGAATACTATAAACACCTGTACACAAATAAGCCAGAAAATTTAGAAGAAATGCTTAAATTCCAGACACATACACTCTCCCAAGACTAAACCAGGAAGAAGTCCAATCCCTGAATAGACCAATAACAAGTTCTGAAATTGAGACAGTAATTAACAGCCTACAAACCAAAAAAAGCCTGGGACCAGACGGATTCACAGCTGAATTCTACCAGAGGTACAAAGAGGAGCTGGTACCATTCCTTCTGAAACTATTCCAAACAATAGAAAAAGAGGGACTCCCTACTAACTCATTTTTAGAGGCCAGCATCATCCTGATACCAAAACCTGGCAGAGACACAAAAAAAGAAAATTTTAGGCCAATATCCCTGATGAACATCAATGTGAAAATCCTCAATAAAATACTGGCAAGCCAAATCCAGCATCATATCAAAAAGCATATCCACCATGATCAAGTTGGCTTCATCCCTGGGATGCAAGGCTGGTTCAACATACACAAATCAATAAACATAATCTATCACATACACAGAACCAATCACAAAAACCACATGATTATCTCAATAGATGTAGAAAAAGGCCTTTGATAAAATTCAGCACTCCATTTATGCTAAAAACTCTCAATAAACTAGGTATTTATGAAACGTATCTCAAAATAATAAGAGCTATTTATGACAAACCCACAGCCAATATCATACTGAATGGGCAAAGGCTGGAAGCATTCCCTTGGAAAATCAGCACAAGACAAGGATGCCCTTTCTCACCACTCTTATTCCACATAGTACTGGAAGTTCTGGCCAGGACAATCAGGCAAGGTAAATAAATAAAGGAATAGGGAGAGAGAAAGTCAAATTGTCTCTGTTTGCAGATGACATGTTTGTATATTTAGAAAACCCCATTGTGTCAGCCCAAAATATCCTTAAGCGATAAGCAACTTCAGCAATGCCTCAGGATACAAAATCGATCTGCAAAAATCACAAGCATTCTTATACACCAATAACAGAGAAAGAGAGAGCCAAATAATGAGTGAACTCCCAATCACAATTGCTACTAAGAGAATAAAATGCCTAGGAATACAACTTACAAGGGGTGTGAAGGACCTCTTCAAGGAGAACTACAAACCACTGCTCAAGGAAATATGAGAGGACACAAACAAATGAAAAAACATTCCATGCTTATGGATGGGAAGACTCAATATCATGAAAATGGCCATACTGCCCAAAGTAATTTATAGATTAAATGCTATCCGCATCAAGCTACCACTGACTTTCTTCAGAGAATTGGAAAAAAGTACTTTAAACTTCATATGGCACCAAAAAAGAGTCCGCATAGCCAAGACAATACCAAGCGAAAAGAACAAAGCTGGAGGCATCATGTTACCTGACTTCAAACAATACTACAAGGCTACAGTAACCAAAACAGCATGGTACTGGTACCAAAACAGATATATAGACCAATGGAACAGAACAGAGTCCTCAGAAATAATGCCACACATTTATAACCATCTGATCTTTGACAAACCTGACAAAAAAAAAGGAATGGAGAAAGGATTTCCTCTTTAATAAACAGTGTTGGGAAAACTGGCTAGCCATATGCAGAAAACTGAAACTGGACTCCCTTCCTTACACCTTATACAAAAATTAACTCAAAATGGATTAAAGACTTAAACGTAAGACCTAACACCATAAAAACCCTCGAAGAAATCCTAGGCAATACATTCAGGACATAGGCATGGGCAAAGACTTCATGAGTAAAACACCAAAAGCAATGGCAACAAAAGCCAAAATAGACAAATGGGATCTAATTAAACTAAAGAACTTCTGCACAGCAAAAGAAACTATCATCAGTGAACAGGCAACCTACAGAATGGGAGAAAGTTTTCACAATCTATTCATCTGACAAAGGGCTAATATCCAGAATTTACAAGGAACTTAAACAAATTTACAAGAAACAAACAACCCCATCAAAAAGTGGGCAAAGGATATGAACAGACACTTTTCAAAAGAAGACATTTATGCAGTCAACAAACATATGAAGAAAAGCTCATCATCACTAGTCATTATAGAAATGCAAATCAAAACCACAATGAGATACCATCTCACACCAGTTAGAATGGTGATCATTAAAAAGTCAGGAAACAATAGATGCTGGAGAGAATGTGGAGAAATAGTAATGCTTATACACTGTTGGTGAAAGTGTAAATTAGTTCAACCATTGTGGAAGACAGTGTGGCGATTCCTCAAAGATCTAGGACCAGAAATATCATTTGACCCAGCAATCCCATTACTAGGTATATACCCAAAGGATTATAAATCATTCTGCTACAAAGACCCATGCACACGTATGTTTAATGTAAGACTATTCACAATAGCAAAGACTTGGAAAAAATGCAAATGCCATCAGTGATAGACTGGATAAAGAAAATGTGGCACATATACACCAGGGAATACTATGCAGCCATAAAAAAGGATGAGCTCATGTCCTTTACAGGGACATGGATGAAGCTGGAATCCATCATTCTCATCAAACTAACATAGGAACAGAAAACCAACCACCACATGTTCTCACTCATAAGTGGGAGCTGACCAATGAGAACACATGGACACAGGGAGGGGAAGATCACACACTGGGGCCTGTCAGGGGTTGGGGGGCTAGGGGAGGGATAGCATTAGGAGAAATATCTAACGTAGATGACGGGTTGATGGGTGTAGCAAACCACCATGGCATGTGTATACCTATGTAACAAACCTTCACGTTCTGCACATGTGTCCCAGAACCTTCATTCTGCAACAGAATCATTTCCTATAAGTAATAGACTAGTGAGCTACCTCTCTCTACCTATTTACTTACTTATTTATAACCTAACTACTTAACTGTTTCTCTACTTCTCTTTAGGCCTCATATACAACACAGATTGTTAGCCTTATTATCTGATTAGCTCTCCAAGTTTAGTAATAAATAATCATCAGACATAGATTCCTTTAAAAGACAGTACATGTCTAAATTCTTCTTCCTCAAATGATATTTTATATTAAATATTTAATAATAGATTTAAAATGTTTAACAAACCTTCTTTAAAATAATCTGTTATTAAAAAATATTTACACTGTTAACCATAAGCAATTAAAAAATGAAAACATATAAATGTTGAAACAAAAACTTAAGAAAATATCACAAACCTGAACAGACTGAGATGATCCTGAAGTTGAAATAGGATGTTAAATGAATAATAATACTGTGGGATATCAGGAAAAAAAAGTTAACTTTATTCCCTTTTCGCTCTGAAGTTAAAACTGGATTCATCCTTTTTAGATTTGAAGCTATCACTTTTAGATCTGAGGCTATTAATCGTTATCATATGAGTCTGGGATAATTCTCTTTGCGCAGTTCTGCATGTAGTTTTGTTTGTTTGTTTAAGTCTTAATTCTGTTAAAGTAAGCCTCGCCTTAGAGGTTTTAGAGTGCAAATTCAGCAGCTCCGTAATGAAAGTTGTTTCCCTTGTTGATTCCTTTTAAAGTGTTACACGGGCATTATTTCATTCAGAACAAGTTCAACAAACCAGTGAGTCCTTTGCAACTTGTTGTGGTAAAATGAAACTGATTAAGTCAATGAGCTTTAAAAATGTCTAGTCAGTTGTCTGGTTAGTCTTGTCTATTTTCTATCGGTGTTTGCTACACAGCTTTGTTTCTCTAAATATAGTGCTAGGTTTTCACTGGCATGGGAAGAAAAACCATGTAAAAGTCTAACATAAGAAAATAATAAAATATATTTTATGTGTAAAGTTAACCTTACAGAAACCTAGTTGATTAAATAATTTTAGTATATTATCTCTATATAGTATATACATTGAATATGTAAGTATATTTTATATTAGAAGGTACAGTGATCTACATACAGAGGTGCAAAACAAATTTTCAAGGAAATAATTGATACTTAATCCAGTTGCTATGTTTTTTAACAAGTTTAAGTTAGTATAATGTTCCCTTTAATAGAAGGAGAGTCAAAGGAGGCCTTCATGTTGGTCAGAAACTCATACCACTGAAGCCAAAACAAGAAGCACAACACTACACTGATTGATGACAGTGTCTGGCAGAGTCTGAAACTGTTAGCTTTATAGTACAGAAAAGAAAGCTGCAGTATATCCTAAACATCCACACTGCAGGATTTCTGTTGGATTCCTTAACAGCTTCGATTTCCCCAAATTGGTTAACTAGATTTCTGGAATAAAGACAAGGAGCAGATCAAAAAAGGATACTAGATAACAATGTATGACTAACTACAGAAAAGAAGTTTTTAAATTGAAACAGTAAATGGAAAAGTGAAAGTTGTATTGTATAATATTAAAAAATTATGACAATGAAAGCCAGTGCTCATCAAAGAATACTTGAAGTATTAACTGTTGCCTTTTTCACAATTCTGTTGCCAAAGTCAATCAACAATATTTTTTAAAGGTGATCTTTAATATTCAGTAGAGTCTCATGTAAATAACATTGTGCTTTACTTCTTAAGATTTATTTTTAGGAAACTGGTCTTGACTACATTTTCTTATACTGATACACAAATTATAGAATATAACATTTTTGACCAGCCAACTACTTTTAGTCATAGTATAAGCATAAACTAATATATATGTGTATATACACATATATATATATTAGATACATATATAATAAAAGATTCATATATACACATACATATTATCCACCATAAACAACAGTTTTTATTTGGGCTATAACAGAAGCACATGCAATTAACATCAAGAACCAAAAGTTGAGAATCCAATAACACATATTGAAGACAAACTTAAAACTATGTATGGATAAATAATTTCACTGTTAAAGTCTTTAAGATTTTTCTACATAATATAAAAATTATAAAGATAGAAATTAAGTGGAATACAAAAAGTTATAATGTAATAAAGATGTTCTAAAGTAAATAAGTTAAAACATCTGTATCTAATCATCCACATAAACATTAATTGAAACATTATGTGTAGAGAAAAATGTAAAATTTCGAAAGGTCACTTCAGATAAAGACACAAACAAAAAGTAATATTCCAGAGCAAACAATGGAAGCATTAAGACACAGTTCTCACTGGGATGACGTAGCTAGAGTATGTGAAGTAAGACAATAAAGTGAAGGAAGCTCTTGCAAAGTTCTCTGACAAGGATGAATGTGTTTATCAGTGGTCAGTAATGAACTTTGATGTGCCTGGAATGGGCTAAGAAATCATGTATAAAACATTAGGATCAACAATGCAGTATACGAAATTGGTGTTCTTTTGCCGTTATATTGCAACGTTCCTTGAATATACTGAACGAATCTATTAATCATTGCTGCTGAGATAGCCATTCTACCAGATATATGGAAGCCTGAATGACTTCTTCCTCTAACTGTTCCATGCAAATTGAATTGCAGGTTGTAGACAAACCAGTTTATTGAGATTTTTACTTAAAATATGGTAAACACTTATTGAAATATAAACTTAGCAGAATGTTTGCATCATTCTGAATAGATAAAAATATCATCTCATATATTTAACTGAGCATCCAGTCTGAGCAATTCTTAAGTAAAATAGATGGGTGTGAAATAGATGCTTTGTGAAATACAAAGTTTTATTCAAGCATTAGTCATGTATTTAATAAAGCTTTAATGGACACCAAGCGCTGAGCATTAGAAAGTATGTTTGGCCCTAGGGACATATAGGTAAATGTGATATGGTCTGTACTATCAAAAGCTTTAAAGAGGAGTCAAAGACACAAGTAATCAATGCTTGAGAGACTTTGTGAAAAGTGTCTTGATGGAGGTGTGCATAATGTGCTCTGGGGATATGGAGAAGTGTCTACACTGGGCATGGGAATGAGGAAACTCTTCTTTGGAGAGAGGTGGGTGGTTTGGATGTTACAAGAGTCAGTCATAGATAATCAGTAGGAGCATTATGTGTCAAAATTTCTGACCTTAATGTCGTCCATGTCATAGCAATATTTACCTCACCATGAGTATGGGAGCCCGTTGCTTCTTACATGTTTTCCATAGTGTCGTTTTAAAATCATGAAGATTCACGGCCTCATTCAAATGTTACCCAGAGTGATATGGTACTTGCGGCTGAACTAGGTATGAACTGAGAGAGTATACAACTTAGGAAACATACCTGTGCTGCACTACCTTGTTCAGGGACCTTTTGTGTTCAACTTCCTTTAGAGCTTAGGCTACAATTTTGCCCACCACAAGCAGTAACACACTGCTGCCCCCTTCGAACTGATGCCCCCACCACCCACACCACTTAGGTCTACATTGTCCTTTAAAGGACACCATGTAACTAAGGTGACCCTATTTCCAGTTTGCCTAGAGGAGTCCTAGCTCACTTCTGATGTCACAGAAAAATTATTAACACCCCATTTCATCTTTAAGAATGACCTAGTTTAGTCAAAACCACTATATGGGCACTCTATGTAAATTAACTTTAGTTCCTGCCCATGGTGTAGTCACAGGATTTTAGAAAAAAAAAAAAAAGTATCATCACCCTCTCTGGTCTTTGCCCCCTCCATACTATTAAACCTCCCAGGACCAATTTATTGTTCAGAAGCCTGACACTGTATTTTATTTTCTCGGATTTAATGCCAATGGCCTAGTCTCCACCATAGCCATAAATCATATATAATACGCTAACAGCACCTGGTTTTGCCTTAGGATAACAAACCAGTCAATTGTTTACAAGTAGTAAAGATGGACTTTGTAATGATGATATGGCTTAATCCTCCAGTTATATGAATTAAAAATGACATAACATTATCCTTTAGGCTGTAACGTAGAATTTAGTGTTATGCCTGCAAAAGGAAATAAAGGGCACTATTGCAATGTCTGTTTCGCATAGCGCTGTCATAAACTACATTTTAATACCAGATTTTTATGGACATGACTGCAAGAGAGAAATAAGGCAATAAAAGATAAGATTTTGAGTTATTAGGATGAACAAAAAAGGAGGAACTGCCATGGATATAAATAAAACATACATGATATCATATATATCTACGTATGCATGTGTGCTCATCTAAAAACATGAATATGCACATATTGATGATCAATATTATTGTATAATAACAACAGATACATTTGTGCACTTTCTGTTCCTTAATATTTTACATGCACTTTCACTGTTTTCCCCCCAACAGCCTTAAATGGTAGGTAGTATTAGTATCCCCAGTCTTACTATGGGGAACTGAAAAGGAGAAGGATAAATGATTTGCCAAAGGTCAAATCTCCCATAAATAAAATGTGGAACAGGTCATTTGATTCCCAGAACCTGTGTTCTTAGCTACCATGTAAGCATAATAATTTTTAAAATAAACACACAGAGAAAAGTGTACAGCTCAATATTTTTTAAAACAAATTGAACCAGACTAAATTCATCTTTGAATCCAGCACCTGGAATAAGAATGAACATTATCAGCACCTTAGAAATCCTGCTTCTACTCATCCCTGGTTACACCTACCCCTCCTCAAAAGTATAATAACTAGATTAGATTTGCCAGTTTTGGGATTTTACATATATATAAAATATATATATATATATAAAAAAAATAAAATATATATATATATATTTTATATATATGTAAAATCCCAAAACTGGCAAATCTAATATATATATATATATATATAGAGAGAGAGAGAGAGAGAGAGAGAGAAGCATATCAAGTATAACTCATTTATTTTGCCTAATTTTGTTTGTGTGATTCATCCACTTTGTATATAACAAGTTTTTAAAACTCTTTTTGCTTGGAGTAGTTTATTGAATGATTCTGCTATAGTGTATATTGTGTCCATTCCCTGTTGAAATATATTTGGATTGGTTACCATTTGGAGTTATTATAAATTGTATTGTTTTGAACTATTTTGTACATGCTTTTTAGTATTTACATGTAATTATTTCTACCACTTGTAGACCTAAGTAGAATTACTGGGTCATCGGGAATCACAGGGCTTGTGTTCAATCAACTTTAGTGTTTAAGTCCCAGCTTTCCAAGGTGCTTGTATCAAGCCGAGTAACAGTTCTCACAACCATCAGTCTAACAGAATTCTACTTCCTTCACATTCTCCCCAGTCATGGGTATTTTCTGTCTTTTTCATTTTAGTCATTTTGGCAGATGAGGTTTTGTGGTTTTAATTTTCATTTATCTGATGACTGATGAAGTTGAGCTGTTTTTATATGTTTATTGGCTATTTCTATATCCACTTTTGTGAAGTGCATATGCTGTTTTATGCCTTTTTAAATTATTTGAAGGAGTTCTTTATACATTACGGATACAAATTTTTTGTGGACTGCAATGTCAGCTCACGCCTTGAATTCTAGCTTGCCCTTCCTCATGACCTTCCCAAGGATTTTGAATTTGCGTAGCAGGCCCCATAATCACATAAGCCAATTTCTTGCAGTGAATCTCAAATATATATCTTCTGCTAGAGTGTTTCTCTGGTTGAACCCTGCCTAATATAATATCATTCATCAGATTTTAAAATTGCTCATCTATTTTTAGTTTGCTGAAAGTTTTTATCATGAATAAGTATCGACTTTTATAAATGCTTTTCTGCATCTATTGAGATGGCTTCATTCCACTAATCTGTTAATGTGATAAACTACAGTGAATGATTTCTTAATGTTAACCCAAACTTGCATTCCTGGAATAAACTCTACTTGATCATGACGAGTTATTCTTTTTAGATGTCTCTGGATTCAATTTCCAAATGTCATTTTCAGGATTTTAGTGCCTATGTTCATGAGAAATATTGGCCAGTAATTTTCCGTTCTTATTAGTGCCCTTGTTAGGTTTGATTAAAAAATTATGGGGCCTCATAAATGAGGTGGAAGGGTACAATCTTTTTTTTCATTTTGGGAAATAATATATGGAAGCCTTGTATCATTTCCTTTTTAGGATTTGCAAGAATTTGCCAATATAATTATCTGGGCCTGGAATTGTATTTCTCCTGGGCCAGTAAAATCATCTGGGATTGTATGTTCTGTATTTTGCAATAAAGATAAACTCATTCAGGTTTGTTTTTCTTCTTATTTCAGTTATGGCAAGTTATGTTTTTCAAAGGATTTTGTCCATTTTCTCCAAACTGTTATATTTATTGACAAAAATTTGTTTGTATTTTAGACGTATTATCATAGTAGTATTCCATTTATTTCATTGACAGTATTGATCATTTATCTTCTCTCTTTGTTCTGATTAACTTGAAAGAGGCTTTTTAAATTTTTATTAACCTGATAAAATAATATTTATCTCTGTTGATTATTTTGATCATATATTTGCAATTCGATTTTATCTCTATATTTTGTTCTTATTTTTATTATTTCCTTCTTTCTACTTCCTCTGGTTTAAGTTTGCTCTTCTATTACTATCTTCTTAAGTTGGAAATCTGTATCTTTGGTGTCTACCTTTTTGTCAATGTATACAATTAGCATCCTAAATTTCTCTCTGAGCAATGCCTCAGCTCCTCAGCTGCATCCCTGCAAGTGGAATAATGCCCTTGTATTATGAGGGTTAATTTTACTAGGCCTTGAATAGGTGTGGGCTATTTTGTTGATGTAATAAATATGCTTAAATGGTAGTCATTCCTGGTCAAGAGATGAATATACTGATTAGTGTTTTTTTGTAACCATGTGTCCAAGGTGAGGTTTGGGGTGCTTTATAACAGCTTGTCAGCATTCTTTATTAATAACAGTGAGACTGATTATTTGTGCCTGATCTTAGGTAAAACCTTGGAGGGCTCTACCATTGAGGATGTCTATGCAGCATGAAAATGCCTAACGATCAGAAGGAAATAGATTTTGCACTCTATTTTG
Organism: Nomascus leucogenys; assembly: GCF_006542625.1. Lineage (NCBI taxonomy): Eukaryota > Metazoa > Chordata > Mammalia > Primates > Hylobatidae > Nomascus > Nomascus leucogenys. The sequence continues at coordinate 104,532,021 of NC_044381.1, read as the reverse complement.
GGCTCCCTGGTTTCAAGGGCGTTCCATCCACATATCAGTGCTTTAAGATCTGAGAGAGAAGAATGTCAGTGATGACTCTACATAGGGAGAAGGATTGGAGATTGTGCCTATCCTCTCTAGACCTCTAACTGTCAAGCAGCCTTTGGCTACTGTGCTTATTTTTACTTGTTCCAATTTGCTATTATTTCCCTACAATACGTCATAGATTTAGAAGCATTGTCATTTGGGGTCCTGTGAATCTTTAACAGTCAAATCCTGTTTAACTGCTCCCGTTAGTGAAGAACTGTTTTCATTAACATTCAGTTCAATATATTTTCTCCATTCCATTGTGATTTCTTCTTTGACCCCTAAGTTTTTTTAGCATAGTGTTGTCCAAATATTTAGCAGTTGTCTATCTTCACAACTTAATTTCTATTTTAAGTTTACATAGATAGAACATCATTTAAAATTTTATTACATTTCAACATATGGTCTATTTTAATAAATTTCTGTGTCTACTCGAATGTGTTATATATTTGTTGGAAGTAAAGTTTTATGTATTCCAACTGGATCAAGTTGCTAATAATAATAATAATACATAATCCTTATTTCGTTGATCTGCTCATTCTACCAGATACTGAGAACGTTGTGTTAAAATATCAAATACAACTGTGGATTTGTTTGTACTTCCTTTTATTGTTTCATATTTGGTTCTTTTGTTTTTCAGGTGCATCCAAATTTAGCGTTGTTATGTCTTCCTTTTGAATCAATACCTTCATCATTATAAAATGTTCCTCTTTTTTGCTACTTATATTTCTCATCTCAAAGTACACTTATTTTAGTAGACTAGCTTTCCTTTTATTTAGTGTTTGTGTGGTATTTTTTTCTGCCCTTTTATTTTCAATATTTCTGTGTCCTTAATATTTATACTATGGTTTATATATGTAACTGCATAAATTTCTTATTTTTCCTTATCCAGACTAAAAATATTTGTTATAGGATTTAGCAAACACACACGCACACACACACACACAAAATATGTTTTAGTCATACATTGTATTATTCTTTAATAGTTAGCCTATGCACTACAAATATACACTCTTCATTTACCATAGCACTTTTACTATTTTACTATTAGGTTGGTGCAAAAGTTATTGTGGTTTCTTGCCACTGAAAGTAATGGCATTGAAACCTAATATTTTTCTAAAGATACTAGAATCATACAACAATTTAATGCCATTTATTCATGGCTGTACATTGTATGTTTTTTCATATATTTTACTTTCTCATATGTTTAAATTTTATATCATTTGCTATTGTTTTTGAAAGTCAATACAAATTAAAGAATGTTTGCTATCAATGTAATATTACATTTTCTTTTTCAACTCACTCATCTTACTCATCACGAAATTGAGTATCAACAAAAATACGTAATTTATTCGAAGTCACATATCTTATTTTTAGCAGAGCCAATACTTGAAGTCTATTCTGACTATTAGGCCAATCCTCATATCTTTACAAAAAGTGTCTTCAAATATTTTGAAACTGACTCAGAGGTTTTAAAGCTGCGGATATATATATAGCTATGGATATACATAGAGACTAAAATTTTAATATTTACAAGCAAAATACTTACTGAGCAACTTCTATGGGGCCAGGAACCATACTATGCACAAAAGTTATAGCAATTAGTGAAACAACAAAATTCTTGCCAAAATAAGGCATTTTTCTAATTCAGTTTTGAAGTGAAGGAGTTAAGAATATGCCACCCACAATATGTAATTCTGGCATATTAATTATTTAAGTTAAAGGCAATTGAAAAATAACAATTATAATAAGATCACTTTGACCTTTGTGCCTTCTTAAAAGCAAGAAATGAAAGTCTCATGTGAAAGATGCTCTCCTTATCTTAGAAGAAAAATCACATTATTATCATAAAAGATGTAAAATTGAAGCCAAAGAAAATTTGTACAAACCTTGTTACATTTAATTCATGTCTTCCTGGCCACTTTTCTACCCAATCAACTGTCCTGGCTCAAGCCCCTTTGCCTTATCACATTTTCATAATTTATTATTCTTTGTCAAATTTGCTATATAAGTGATTGATTCTAATTCCTCCTTTGGGTCTTTATTTTCTTGTGAGGGCTTCCACGACCTGTAAAACTTGTGTTAAGTAAATTTGTATGCTCTTATTCATTTTAATCTATCTTATGTAAATTTATTTCTTGAGCTGGATCCCTAAATAAATGGAAGTGGAATTTTGCCTTCCCTATAACAATTGTTTCAACGTTTGCTAAAACCTGCTTTATATTAGGCAATATGTTGTATCTGGCAATATTTATCACCAGCAACTAGATATCTAATGTGACAAGGTATATAATTCTATTGTTCTTGTCCTGGATACTTTGTGGAAAATAGAACCAGAAATTTTAACCTAAATACTACATCTGTACTCCTAGCTTTTTCAAACGTAATGCCATATGAAAGAAAATCACTTCCAACAGAGTAAGCTCAGGGAACCAGAATCTAGTGTTAGCACTTATAATTCACTATTTGTTTTTCTCCTGCCAAGAGGAATTCAACCAATCGCTAAATGAGTTTTATGAAATAGTTCACCAAGTATAACCTGAGAAAAAGTTCCCACACTTCACTTGTCAAATGCCTCATTCCTAGAGTGACTTTGGGATCTTTAGGAGAAATTTATTTATAGCTCACAGATGCTCAATATTGCTTAGAATATGGACATACATATGCTAGACTTGTTATATATAAAGATCTTATAATTAAATGTTATATGTGGCAATTTCATGTTGGCTCCCCACCATGGGTGTTAAATGTAGCTCTATTTGAAAACCAGGTTTCTCAACTTCAAGAATCAATTTAAAAAATCAAGTGGTCAGGAAACCACTTCAAGGTATCACAGCCTTTATAGATGCTACTCTATCTTAATATTATATTATTTATAACAATCACTAATCTAATGTGCAACTAAATCATCACCAAGTCAGCAACTTCTCAAAGGGAAAATAAAATTCTACTTTCTGAAGAGCTGTGCAATATCTAAAATAGAATTTGAAAGAAGAAGAAAATAAAAGAGTAAAAGGTTATTTATAAGAAAGACTAACAAGGCAATACAGTAAAGTGCAGTTTATTTGAAAAGTATGAGGAGCTCATCTAGACACTGATCAAAAGCTAGGTAAGCAAATGCCTTGCTTCAAGGCAGAAAAGCTGACTTAGAATTAAAGATTCATGGCAAATAATGGTAATGGTAAAAAATGAACTGTAACATTTAAAAAGGAGGGAAGAAAAACATTTTCTTTTTAAAAGTTACCATATTTTCCAAAATAAAGTAAATGGGGGAAATATAAATGTGAGATACTGTTTAGAAGGTGCAACTCAAGATCTTAGATTATATAGACAGGTATTCCTAAAACACAAAGAAATTTATAATTTTAGGGATAAATCGACTATTTTTTTAATGTTTTATTTTTAGTTATTACGGATATGTACCAGTTTTACATATCTATGGGATACATGTGATATTTTGATACAAGCATACAATATATAATGATCAAACCGAGCTAATTAGATTATCCTTAACCTCAAACATTTATCATTTCTTTGTGTTAGGAACATTCCAATTCTGCTGTTTTGTGTGTGTGCCTGTGTGTGGTGTGTGTGTTGCATTTCGTTTTTATTGAAAAGCCAAACAAAGCAGATAGGAATTTGTCATCCATTTTTAGTTTTACTTTTTATTTTTATTTATTTATTTTTCATTTTTCATTGTTTTTATTATTATACTTTAAGTTCTAGGGTACATGTGCACAATGTGCAGGTTTGTTACATATGTATCCATGTGCCATGTTGGTGTGCTGCACTCATTAACTCGTCATTTAGCATTAGGTATATCTCCTAATGCTGTCCCTCCCCTCTCCCCCCACGCCACAACAGTCCCCGGAGTGTGATGTTCTCCTTCCTGTGTCCATGTGTTCTCATTGTTCAATTCCCATCTATGAGTGAGAACATGCGGCGTTTGGTTTTTTGTCCTTGCGATAGTTTACTGAGAATGATGGTTTCCAGTTTCATCCATGTCCCTACAAAGGACATGAACTCATCATTTTTTATGGCTGCATAGTATTCCATGGTGTATATGTGCCACATTTTCTTAATCCAGTCTATCGTTGTGGGACATTTGGGTTGGTTCCAAGTCTTTGCTATTGTGAATAGAGCCGCAATAAACATACGTGTGCATGTGTCTTTATAGCAGCATGATTTATAGTCCTTTGGGTATATACCCAGTAATGGGATGGCTGGGTCAAATGGTATTTCTAGTTCTAGATCCCTGAGGAATCGCCACACTGACTTCCACAATGGTTGAACTAGTTTACAGTCCCACCAACAGTGTAAAAGTGTTCCTATTTCTCCACATCCTCTCCAGCACCTGTTGTTTCCTGACTTTTTAATGATGGCCATTCTAACTGGTGTGAGATGGTATCTCACTGTGGTTTTGATTTGCATTTCTCTGATGGCCAGTGATGATGAGCATTTTTTTGTGCGTTTTTTGGCTGCATAAATGTCTTCTTTTTTTAAAAGTGGGTGAAGGACATGACCAATTCCACTCTTTTACTTATTTTGAAATATGCTGTAAATTATTGTGAACCATAGTAGCCATATTGTGCTACTGAACACTAGCTCTTTCAACTGTATTTTTGTACCCATTAACCAACCTCTTTTCATCTCCCCCTCCCCACCACCCTTTCAAGCCTCTGTAATCATCATTCTACTCTCTATCTCCATTAGTCCAATATTTTTTAGCTCCCACATGTAAGTGAGAACATGTGATATTTGCCTTTCTGGGCCAGGCTTATTTCACTCAACATAATCTCCAGTTCCAACCATGCTGTTGCAAATGACATGATTTTTACTTTTTTATGGCTGAACTATTCCATCGTGCATATGCATGACATTTTCTTTATCCCTTCATTCACTGATGGACACCTGGGTTGATTCCATATTTTGGCTATAGTGAATATTGCTTTAATAAACAGGGGAGTGCAGATATATCTTCAATAAATTGATTTTTTTAATGTATACCAGCAGCGGGATTGCTGGATCATATGGAAGTTGTATTTTTAGTTTTTTGAGGAACTTCCATACTGTTTTTTACAGTGTCTGCACTAGTTTACATTCCTACCAACAGTGTACAAGTGTTCCCTTTTCTCTGTATCCTTGCCAGCCTCCTTTATTTCCTGACTTTTTGATAAAAGCCATTTTAAAGGGTATGAGATGATATCACAATGTAGTTTCAATTTGCAGTTGCCTGATGATTAGTGATATTGAACTTTTTTTATATGCTTCTTGGTCATTTTTATATCTTATTTTGAGAAATGTCTATTCAGATCTTTTGCTCATTTTTAATTTGCATTATTTTTTATTGTTATTGAGTTGTTCGAGCTCTTTATATATGCTGGTTATTAATTCCTTGTCATCACGTGGGTAGTTTGCAAATATTTTCTCCCATTCTGTGAGTTGTCTTTTTATTGTGTTGATTGTTTCCTTTGCTGTGCAGAAGCATTTTTTGCTTGAAGTGATCTCATTTGTCATTTTTTACTTTGGTTGCCTAGATCTTACTTAAGAAATCTTTAGCAGTCTTAAGAAATCTTTGCCCAGACCAATATTCTGGGGTGTTTCCCCAATGTCTTCTTATAGTAGTTTCATATTTTCAAGCCTTAGATTTAAGTCTTTAATCCATTTTAATTTGACTTTTTATACGGTGAGAGATAGGGGTCTAATTTCATTCTTCTGTATATGGATCTCCAGTTTTCTCAGCACCATTTATTGAAGAGACCATCCTTTCCCCAATATATATTCTTGGCACCTTTGATAAAAATGAGTTGACTGTAAATGTGTGGATTTATTTCTGGGTTTTCTGTTCTGTCTCATTGGTCTATGTGTCTGTTTTTATGCCAGTACCATGCTGTCTTAGTTACTATTGCTCTATAGTATAACTTGAAGTCAGGTAATGTGATTCCTTTGGTTTTGTTCTTTTTGCTCAAGATAGCTTTGGTTATTCTGGGTCTTTTGTGGTTCCACGTAAATGTTAGCATTATTGTTTTCTATTTCTGTGAAAAATATCATTGGTATTTTGATAGGAGTTCTATTGAATCAGTAGATTGCTTTGGATAGTATGGGAATTTTAACAATACAGATTCATCTAATCCATGAACACTGAATCACTTTCCATTTTTTTGTGTGTCCTCTTTCTTTTAAATTTCTTTCATCAGTGTTTCATGGTGTTCATTATAGAGATCTTTCATTTTTTCAATTAAGTTTATTTCTAAGTATTATATTTGTAGCTATTATGAGTGGGATTATATTCTTGGTTTCTTTTTCAGACTGTTGGCTGTTTTAATATATAAATGCTACTGATTTTTGTATGCTTATTTTGTATCCTAAAGCTTTTATTTTGTATCCTAAAACTTTACAGAATTTGTCAGTTCTAATAGTTTTTCGTGGAGTCTTTAGGTTTTTCCCACATTTAAGATCATATCATTTGCAAACAAGGAAAATTTGATTTCTTCCTTTCCAATTTTGGTGTCCTTTATTTCCTTCTCTTGTTCAGCTGCTCTGGCTAGAACTTACAGAACTATGTTGAATAAAGGTGGTGAAAGTCAGCAGCACCCTTGTCTTATTTCAGATCTTAGGGAAAAGGCTTTCCATTTTTTTCTGCTCAATGTACTAGGTGCGGGTTGGTCATATATGGTTATATTGACTTTAGATGTCGTCTGTTCCAATCTCTTTATTTTATAGATAAAGGCAGCAAATCTTCGAGAGAGTAACTCACTCCCTGAAGCCCTACAACTAAAATATAATAAAACCAAGTCTAGAACCCAGATGAATCTGTAACACTGTGTTATTCCTGTCATACTTTTCAACATAGAACATTTGTAATTATCCTTTTTGAGAAATATTAGGCATTTTACCTTCTTTGGGAACTAAACCCTTCATTTTGGCACGATTAAGTAGAATATTTTTGTTTTTTGGCTTCTAATATTGTTTGGAACTAGGTTGATTAGATGTCTTTCATTTTCAAAAGGCTGTAAGCTTATTGAGTTCCATTTGATGCTATTTATCTTTGATTTTGCCAGAGTCCAATATCGTATCTTACACATAGTAAGTGGGCAAGATGTTTGAGGTATATAATGCGTTTGTTCACTTAGTGATTGGCTGAATTTCCTCTTAGCAGGAGAAAAACAAACACTGAATTATGAAGTGCTACCACTAGATTCTGGTTCCCTGAGTTTACTCTCTCCAAAACTATTTATTTCCATGTGGCTTACTTTTGAGAACTGGAGTAGAGATCTAGGATTAGATAAAGATGTCTAAATTGCTACATCTGTAATTATTTAAATTAACTTATGTATCAGATTCAGTTCATAAAGTGTTCCAGATCTGCTCAATCTGTTTTCTTCCTCAGCCCTAGCAGCTTCTTCACTGGAGACACGGGCCCACTGTCCTCATTGTCTTATCTCCTCTCACTGCTGGCACTCATCCCTTTCCAAGGGACAGACGGGTATCGGCAGGAAGTCTAACCACAATGGACTCACTGGCTTATTATTTTTTAACCACTTCTGAGCCCTGATGAATTGCCCCACCATGGGGAATAAAAAATGGATTCTGCAATATGTGTCCAAAGATACCAGATAATACCAACTGCAAATGTCTTTGAAGGATAAGACTACTGCCTCTCAGAGTAAAATATGAAGATAGGAAGGAACTGACAGATACGCTTTCCTTCCTTCTCTGTGAGGGACTGTTCCAAAATACAATAGTTTCATATAAACTGATGGGAAGAAGCCATATATGCTTGAGGAGGCAACTGCATTTTCCTGTGATACTCTGGCCAGCTTAGGAATTCAGCACCTTGTATTTGCTTTCTGTTCTCTACCTCAGCATGTATGTTTTTCAGAGACTCTGTTTCCCAGGGAACATAGTCTAAAAGAATTTCAATATGTAGTGGTTGTTGGTTCTTATCAGTTGAGCTTCATGAAATTTTTTTTTTTTTTTTGAGATGGAGTCTCGCTCTGTCACCCAGGCTGGAGTGGAGCTTCGTGAAATTTATGAAGAGATTAGTGACAAGTCATAATTCAGAAACCCTTTTGTATTTCCTTATAAGATATAAAGTGAATTTTACATTTAAAGTTTTCTTAAAGGTAAAGATACTCTTAACAAGTGTTTTTTGTGTTCAATTTGGGCGTCAGTTTCTTTTTATAGGTAAGCATTTTTTATAATTCATAATTGAATTATGAAGTTTATCTCAGATGTCTCTAGATAATTAAAATGAGTAATTCATGACAACATTATTTTTAATCCTCTTGAAAATTTTAAAACATTGCTTGAAGCATGAATGACAAGGCCTATTGAAATAGGTTATCTCTTGTGAATCATACTGTTTTTGTTTTCAACATACAACCCCTCAGTTCATAACTTATTCATATGAGGATCTTGCAAAACAGCTAATAGCTCTGCTAAGGGAGATGGGAGTGGGGTTATCTTATTACATCTTGTACAATCTCTGACACCTTCCATTTGTTTGATACTTTTCACATTATGCAAAATACCCCTTTACTCCAGCTTCAGTGCTTACCTTCTAACCAGAATACTTCTAGTTCACCCCCCTGCAGAAATTCTTGAGCAGCCATTGGCAAAAAGCTTAACCTCTAAGTCCCATTTATCTAATTTGAGCAATGAGAAGTATATTTTATTTACAAGGGGGCTATGAGAGTTAGAGATAAAGATGTTTTGTACATTGTACAGCATAGAGATGTTTATACTGTTATTTTACAGGGTTCTTGATTCCTCTAAGTTTTTTATTTTACCCTTCCAGTGTCGTCTCATTTACCCTCAAGGCTTCAATTACCTATTATATGCTAAAGAGTTCCAAATATATCTCTAAGACATCTCCACTTAACAATCCACAGAAATCTCAAAGAGTTTATCAAAGCTAAATTAAGTATACTTTTATCTATCCTGCCCTTTTTGTTCTTTATCTTTCTACATTTTGCTCAAGTCAGAAACCTGGGTTTCAACCTTGTCTCATCTCTCCCTTGCCAGCTATGTATAATCAGTCAACAAGTTCTGTAACTGCACATCATAAATAGTTCTCAAATCTGTCCCATTCATCTTCATCCCTGTGGCATCTATTATATTTCATGCCATGGTGCATCAACCCGAATATTGTAACATGCTCCCAAATTTTCCCCACAGGAATTAAACGGATCCTCTTAAACACAGGTATGTATCACCTCCTTGCAGAAAACTATGTTGCAACTAATGGAAAAATCTTACATAGTGTTTAGCATATGCTAGGCGCTGCTCTAAGCTCCTTAAATCTCATAATTCATTTAGCCCTCATGATAAATTATGGAGGTTTCCTCCCCATCTTCTTCCTTCTCCCTCCTCTTCTTCTTCTCACTGAGCAAATAAAGCACATGTGCTAAATAATGTGTCCAAGGACACAGAGCAAGAAAAGTGAAGAAAATTAGGATTCCCCGCCAAACTTGGAATCTATACTTGCACTGTCCAAAACAGTAGTCACTTAACACATGTGGCTATTGAGGATGTGTGTATGTATAAATTTTGTCATTAGCAGCCACTTACACACACACACACATATAATGGCTTATGGCAGTAATCTTTTTATATTAGGCTATATATTTAGCTACATGTCATACTATTTTATCTAATCTATTCTTACTAAGTATGTCAAAATGAGTTTTTACCCTTTCTACCCTGTCGATTACTAATTTAAAGTTCAGCACTTTCAAAAAGGTTATATTACGAACTCCTGTCAAAGATAATTTCATGATTTGTGTTCAGTATCTCAGACAATTCTCATAATAATCCTGATAAAATGGCACTTTCATTTCCATAGGTGAGGAATCCGAGGGAAGAAAACATAACTTCCTAAAGTTAACAGAAAAAATGTTGAAATAAAGATTCAAAACTATGATTTCAAAGTTTGTACTTCCTTTTGCTCTACGTGCTATACATCGTTCTTAACTTTATTTGAGAAAACTTTGGTTTCTATTCTATATTTTAATATATTAAAAAACCCTAGCCTGGTGTGGTGGCTCACACCTGTAATCCCAGCAATTTGGGAGGCCGAGGCGGGTGGATCATTTGAGATCAGGAGTTTGAGACTAGTTTGGCTAACATGATGAAACCCTGGGTCTACTAAAAATACAAAAATTTCCCTAGTGGTAGTGGGGGTGTGCCTGTAATCCCAGCTACTTAGAAGGCTGAGGCAGCAGAATCGCTTGAGCCTGGGAGGTGGAGGTTGTGGTGAGCAGAGATCGCGCCAATGCACTCCAGGTTAGGCAACAGAATGAGACCCTATTTCAAAAAATAAATAAATACATAAAAAACTCTGTATTACACTTTTAACAAGTAGTTATTTATAATTCTGCTTTCTAGTACAATAAATTTAAAGTTGGGTGCTTGCATTACTCTGTAAGTTACTTCATTACTATTATTATAACTTTAGAGCTTTTTGATTTTTAACAAATAATACATACTTCATAGTCATCGGCAATAAAATATACTATTTGAAAAAGAGTAAGAAAAGTATCATACTCCACTGGTCTACAAAAGAAAAGATTATTGATATCTGTGCTATGATTTCCACTAGTCATTATGTTAGCCACCATCAACCTGTACCTCTTGATCATTTGAAATGTGGCTACTTCAATTGATGTTCTCTGTACGTCCAAAATACATCCACATTGTAAAGTCTTAGTATGACAAAAGTATATTAACTATATGATAAATTGTGTTTATACTGATAACATGTTAAAATAATAATTTGAATATATTAACTAAAATATATTACAAAAATATTTCCAGTTGTTTGTTTTTACCATTTTTAAGTGGCTACTAGAAAACTTTAAATCACAAATGCGGGTGACATTTTTGGCTTGCATTCCCCTTCTATTGATAGTGCTAACTACAGTCAGAAAGCTAAACTGACACATCAGTATTTATCAGCGCCATTTTTAGAGGATAAAGGGAAACTGGAAATCATTTTAGTCTAATTCCTCATTTAATAACTTTTTTTTTTTTTGAGACGGAGTCTCGCTCTGTCGCCCAGGCTGGAGTGCAGTGGCGCGATCTCGGCTCACTGCAAGCTCCGCCTCCCGGGTTCACGCCATTCTCCTGCCTCAGCCTCTCCGAGTAGCTGGGACTACAGGCGCCCGCCACCACGCCCGGCTAATTTTTTGTATTTTTAGTAGAGACGGGGTTTCACCGTGGTCTCGATCTCCTGACTTCGTCATCCGCCCGCCTCGGCCTCCCAAAGTGCTGGGATTACAAGCGTGAGCCACCGTGCCCGGCCTCATTTAATAACTTAATTAAAATCTAATTCCCCCAAAATTAGCTTTACCTAGGATGCCATTGATAATTAATAGAAGAATCATTTCAATGAAACTCAAACCAATCTCTTTGGTGGACAATATCGGTCTTCCGGTTATTTGTCATCTCTCAGGCTACTGCATCTGTATTCTGTTTATATACCTGTAAGACTAGAAGCCAATAAACTATACTTCTCAAATTCCATTGCCAAATGATTTCTTATTATCCAATATCAATGGGAAGGACTTTGGGGTGAAGAGAGTTGGAGGAAAAGGAAAACATTCTACTTCTTCTCTTTGCTATAGTACTGTCACGCAGGAATGGTAAGGATGTGTGACCATCAGTGATTATGGTCCTTGGCCCTTTGGCTCTTCTAACACTTACAGTGGCAGTGGCTGCAGCTGTACCACAGCTGGTTTGGGTTTCTGGGTCCTAACCTAGAGATGTTAGTAGACTTCTGATAGCTGGATGTAACCACATGCAAGGCTTTTGGAAACCAAGTATCTGCTGAATATTACCATCAAATAAGTCACCATAACTTTAACATTATGGGATGGGGATGGCCATTTCTGACTTAAATTGCAAAATTATAAAGTAAAATATCAGCCTCAAGGATTTAACCTTTCAGCTCAAGGCACAGAAAATAGTTTCTAATCTCTGTAAGTCTGATCTTTATAGACGCAGGGGTAATATGGCTGGAAAATCAGACACCAAAGTTAATTTTGTAAGTTTGGGAATTGAAACATTTATGCAGTATAGATTCTTGCTAGGTATCTTTGATGAAAATTAATACCTTGCCTGGGAAATAGTAGAACTCTTAGAGTAGAAATGTAAATATTTGTGGGGATTCTGGTGAATCTGAGCATCTTGGAAAGCTAAATATCCCTATGACTTTTTTTGCCAGCAAAAACAATCTTCTCTTTTCTGGTAATAGTTTTTCTTGACTGAAAATGCTGTGTATTTGTCATCTTTTGGTACACAATAAATAATCCCCAAATTAGTAATCAAAACTACTATGATTTATTATTTTTCATAGCTCATTGGGATGGGATTCTAGGGAGTTCTGCTGGTCTTGACAGTGATCACTTATGCAACTACAAGCATTTGATGACTGACTGGAAGCTAGGGGGCCCAAGCTGGCCTCACTGACATGTCTGGCAGTTGATGGTGAATGCCATTTGGGGCAATGAGGTACTTCCATGTGTCTCTGATCCTGAATGGGGTTAGCATGATGGTTTTAGTATTCTAAGAGAGGGAAAGCCTAAGTCACAAGGCTTAAGGCCTAGGCTGTGAAATTAACACAAGGCCAGTGCTGCTGCATTATAGTTATTAAAAAGAGACGCAATGCCAGTCCAGTTTTAAGGAGGGCATCTGAGATTCTTTTGACACTGAAACTAATAGGCAAAAAAAGGAATACTATACTGACTAGTGTGATTAATAAACACCATACAGGAAAAACTGGTCGCAAGGGGATATGGGGAATTCATGAGATTCCTTTGGGCAACTCTTCACTGTCATGTTCAGAATGGTAGACTAAACAATCCAAAAAAGCAGGACCAGTGTTGGAGGAAGAAAATTATATATAATACTGAGGAGGCCTTATGACCAGTTACAGAAGTAAGGATTCTGACAGCTCTGCATAACTGTTTTCTTTATTGTTATATATGACATAACCATTTTTCTTTTATTTTATGCAAACAGTCAGGGTGACAGTTAATTTTGACTTCTCAACCTAGCCATTATTTGTGTTAATGAATATTTTAGCAAAATGATGACTGAACTATAAGAGATACTGACAATTACCAAGATTGATAATATATGTATATATAAATATATATTCAGTAACTGCAGACTACTGCAGAAATATATATATATGTGTATATATATATATTTTTTTTCGTGAGGATATCTTGTAACCTGTTAGGTGGAATCATGACCGTTTGATTGTCATTGTATTATGTATAAAGGTTAAAAATGGGAATGGATATATATATATATTGCATTATGTTTACATATATATGTGTGTGTGTGTGTGTGTGTGTATGTGTCTGTGTATTTATCTCCAATATGTTTAAATTGGATAGAAGTATAGATATGAATGCAACTAGCCAAAGGTATTAATTGTGCTTTTGTACTGGTCCTTTTGCACTCTGAACTGCTATGGCTGTGAGCCTGCAAGTTACATTTCCCAGACTCCCTTAAACACTTGCTTTCTGTTATGATCAGACAATGTGAGGTCCTGAAAGGTAATTTGTTTTTGTTTTTTCTTTTAAATTTTAAAAGAATTTTAAATCTTTTTTTCTTTTAAATTTTCATAATGCTAATGAAAAAGAAAATTATTAAAAACACCTTCCTTGTCAGTATTAGAGTAGCTTCAATTCTTAAAATGAGATCTAGAAGGGAGAAATCAGCGTGTTCATGGTTGTTTCCTCTAGAGAAAGCAATAATATTTATGGCCAAAACGTGACAGGGAAGTTTAGTCCACGTAATTTTGTGTTGTTTGCACATCTGAAGACTGAGAATTTATTCATGTATTACTTCAGTAAAAAAGTAAAACCCAAAGGACTGCCTGAAATGCATTTTAGAAAAAGATCTGCTTGTCTTCACACAACTGGCTGCAGTTATTACCAGAAATGGGAATAAATGGGGAAAGGGAGTGTTATGTTTTTATATATGTGCCAATTATTTGACTAATTTAAAATTTTAATGCAAAAGAGCAATAATTTGTGTAAGATTTCGGATGGGACCAAAATGGGGGAGGGGACCCCATAAACTCAAAAACAGGCATTTCATAAAATTTTATGGTTTTTTTTTTTTTTTGAGACAAGATTGTGCTCTGTTGCCCAGGATGAAGTGCAATCACAGCTCACTGCAGCTTCACTTCCAAAATGTGATTTTCCTGCCTCAGCCTTCTGAGTAGCTGGGATTACAGGCACGCCACACCCAGCTAATTGTTTTATTTTTTATTTGTAGAGATGAGGTCTCACTATGTTGCTCAGGCTGGTCTTGAACTCCGAGGCTCAAGCAATCCTCCTGCGTTTGCCTCCCAAAGTGTTGGGATTACAAGCATGAGTGACCATGACAGCTCTTATGCATGATTTTTAATGGCTATAAATAATTTCATCCTGTGAATGTGTTATAATTTGTTTAACAAATACCCAAAGGCATATTTAGGCTACTTCCCCAGTTTTTCACTATTATAAACAACATATTGATAAATGCCTTGCCCTTTATCCATAATTACTTAATTTAAGATATATTATTAGAAAAGATGATGCACTCATTTACGAGTTTTGATATTCACTAGCAGAAAGTTTGTAAGGAGACACCCTAATTTTGCACATCTGGTTGAAAAAGGTGAACACATTTGAAAACAAAGCTGGTTTGTAAATGTGAAAAACTGGGCATCTTGGACACATCAATGGATTGGTAATACCAAGCACAACAAATTTTGGTCAGGCTCCTCTGAGCCTTCTTCTCAACCAAGCCTTGACCTTGGTGTGTGATAAAGTTTGGGTCAGTGTCCCCACCCAAATCGCTTGTTGAACTCTAATCCCCAGTGTTGGAGGTGGGGCCTAGTGGGCGGTAATTTGATTATGGGGGGCGGTTTCTCATGAATGGTTTAGTGTCATCCTGTTGGCACTGTCCTTGTGATAGTGAGATCTGCTTGTTTAAAAGTGTGTGGCTCCTCTCTCCTCTCTCTTGCTCTTGCTTTCACCATGCTGCCTCTTGCCTCTGGAAGGTAATTTGAAGGCTGCTAGAACTGGAGTCTTTTCATACAGACAGCAGTGGCAATTGCTGGTAGCTGCTGGAAATTGCTGATGTTGCTATAGCTCGGATGAGATTAGGTGACAGAATTCCAGCAGTTCCATCAGTGGCTAAACTTCCTTAGTGTTTGTTTGGTAAGCAAGTACTGGCATAGCTCTGGTATCCATTTTTAGCAGTTTCAGCCCCTGAACAGCTGCCCTACTGCAGACCAGCAGTAGGCACTAGTTACTGGATTCTAGTCCAGTGGTACTTGTAGTTTTCTGGAAAACACAGTTACTCTCTGTGTTCTGCTAACAATTCTCCCTTTTGCTACACCAGTCCTTCTAACACTTTTTAACCAATTCCCTGTTTGATATTGCCTTTGAAAAGTTAGCATATTTCTGTTTTCTAGGCTGTACCCTGAAGATATAATTTCTCAACCATAAAGCCATGTTTATTTCTATGAAAGAAAAGAACACTTTTATAATCAGTACACTTGTAGTTGACAAAGTCAACATATTTTGTAATTTTAAGAATGTCAGAAAATACCCACAGAAAGTAAATTTATAATTTTTTCTATAGGCACAGACAATATAAAGATTTTTCTCAAGCACATGGGTTTAAAGAAAGTATTAGAATTCTCTGTAGCAATGCTATAGACCTCAAAATGGGGTCTGTGAACCAGTGCCAGCCTACAGACTGTTACCAGTCTTTTAGGCGATAGAGAGCTTATTCTAGAATGGAAATAAATACACTGTATCTTTCATAGAAAACGTCTTTCTACAAAAAAAAAACCATAATTAATTTACACATTTTTGTGAGCGCCTTACCTCCCATACCAGTTACAATCAGTTCACAAACTAGTGCATAAACCACTATATAAAAAGGGATTATGGATTATAAGAATTAGACTAAAAGTAATTCCTCTGAAATATCAAAATGTAGCACATTAGGCAGGTTTTCTTTCAGATGAAATTTCTTTTAGGTCAATATGTATTTTATTTTTGGAAAAAAAATATGTTCACAATGATATATGAAATAACAACCACATGAAAGTAAACTAATACCTAAAAGTTATAATGCTGATGTAAAGGGACCAATCAATACACTAAGAACAGTCACATTCACTATTCTATAAGGAAAACAAATGACTTGGTAAAGAAGTTAGATTTTAAGGAAAGATTGAGAAAAATGGCATCTTCTTATAAGGATAATGAAAAACTGATTCCACAGAAAAGGAAACAAAAAGATACAGAGCATTAAAAACAGAGAACAAGGCTGTATATTTCCACCTTTCTGTGCTGAACACAGAATGGTGTGAATAAAATAATAAGTAGGAAAAAGAATGAAATAACTAATTTATGTGAGAGAAAAGTGGAAAAAAAAGTAGAAAATTTTCAATATTAGGGTCAGAGCAAATCTTTATAGTGGATTGTGAAACAATTAAAAGAAATCAGAATGATGTAAATAGATGATCATTTTTACATCCTATTAGAGTGGAAGTCTTCTTTTCCAACATCCTATTGAACTACCTGATGAAAAATGATAAAGGTTTATATTAGTTTCACATAAGCAAATAATAATTTCAATATTATAGTACTCATAATTTCAACCAATATTCTTGAGCTCATATTGGAATAATTTTTTGGAAAAAAATACAAATATTATACTTCATATAAGTTGTTGGAAATTTAATATCAAGGTAGTGAATAAGCCAAATTTATCATCATATTTGATGTTTGTGTTGTCCCTTTGTACTCACGACTTTTCTGAAAATCTGTACCAGCTGCTGAGTACAGAAGAAGCCTGTGATTTTTAAATAATTGCAGCACATTCTATAGCTCAAACAAATAAAGCTTTGATTTAAGGTTGTTTAATCGCAAAGAGATCAGTATAGAAAACAGATTAGAAACATGGATGAAGTGGAATTCAAAAAGAATCTCTATTCAGCTCCAAAGCTAAGCAATAGCATTTCTCAAAAGATGGCTTCATGATGTAAACTGGAATCAAAGAAATTACTACATTCCTTTGAATTTCAGTGAGCTTTTAAATCAGAGGGTGAGTGTATCAATAACTGTTCTTTGTGAAAGATTGAATATGAGCCAATGCTAATTTTATATCTCTACCCTCTCAGAAAACTTACTAAGGTTTAGAGTAAAAAGAAAATGAAACTTTCCTTATATTTTTAAATCAAGATCTATACTGGCAAAAATGTTTTATTGTTAAACCTGTGTTTTACCACCAAGCCATATTCATTCACAGGAATAACAACTACAAAAATCACAGCAACAACTGCCAACATTTACTGGGTGCATACCATGTGCCGGGTACTCTTTTTAAGTATTTTGCATATATTAATTTAATCCTCAAAACAACACTGAACAATTATCTCCATTTTACACAAAAGAGATAGAGCAATGGACACTTATCCTAGAAATTTCTGAGCTATAATCTTTTGGTAAGTTACTGCCAAAAATTCCGTTCTTCAGAATTAATTCAATATGCCTCTAAAAGCCTTTCACACAATAGGGCTGTTAAATTAAACAATAAAAAAATCTAAATCATAAAAAGGAGTATATACGTTTTGGAAGTAATATCAGAAAATATTTTCTTCATATAATCTGGCCTTCCACAGATAAATAGATTTGTTGTCTGCATGACAATATAAAAAAGGCTTTCAATGACACTGTTAGACTAGAAATAGAAATTTAATATACATTATAAATAATAATTTAACCTATTCCCAGTGCGAAACCATTAAGCGGTGAAAATTACTTAAAAAACACAAAGAAACATTCAAAGTCCCTGAAAATTGCCACAAGGGAATAGAGCAAACCAAGAAACATTTAGTCATGGAAATTTACTAAATCTCTGTAAGAACAGCTAGTCTGTCAGACTTGAGTTACAGCCTAATCCTTCTGCCCCCACCCCTCCACCTCAGCATGACAGACTTTCTACTAGGCAGGTGTGGACAAGAAGACAAGAATTCTTTTTGGCCCAGCTCCCCATCAGTGGCTACTATATCTCACCAGAAAAAGCAGATTGCCATCATGTTTCATCCCTTTGAGCTCTGTTTTGCAAAGGCTAAATTCCAAATGAGTTTAGCCAAGATATCTCAAGCCCCAATCTTCCACCTGGCACCCATTCTTAGAGCGAGGCTCTAACTCCAGGCGTCACAGACCAAGAACACTAATACCATAATAGCCATTGACCCAACTCTGTCATAATATGGAAGTTCCACAGAGGAGAGGCAAGCTGGAAAGACGAGAGGATTATGCTCAAAACTCTGCTCATAAAACAGGTATGTAACTCCAAGAGGATCTGGTCATTGTCTTGATCATAACTCTGAAACAATAAATCAGAATTTTTCCTTGGGGAAAGAATACAGGAAAAGAATGCACTGCAGCTCACCCCAAAGGTACTGACTTTACTTAGGACAGAGAATGAGGAAGTTCAACCCTAAGTGTATGCTCCAACAAAATGGGATGCAAGGCTGGTTCAACATATGCAATCAATAAATGTAACCCATCACATAAACAGAAACAATCACAAAAACCACATGATTATCTCAATAGATGGAGAAAAGCTCTTTGACAAAATTCAACACCCCTTCGTGCTAACAATTCTCAATAAACTAGGTATCGCTGGAATGTATCTTAAAATAATAAGAGCTATTTATGACAAACCCACAGCCAATATCATAATGAATGGGCAAAAGCTGGAAGCATTCCCTTAGAAAACCGGCACAAGACAAGGATGCCCTCTCTCACCACTCCTATTCAACATAGTATTGGAAGTTCTGGCCAGGACAATCAGGCAAGAGAAATAAATAAAAGGTATTCAAATTCAAATAGGAAGAGAGGAAGTCAAATTGTCTCTGTTTGCAGATGACATGATTGTGTATTTAGAAAACCACATCATCTCAGCCCAAAATTTCCTTAAGCTGATAAGCAACTTCAGTAGAGTCTCAGGATACAAAATCAATGTGCAGAAATCACAAGCATTCCTATACACTAATAATAGACAAACAGAGAGCCAAATCATGAGTGAACTCTCATTCACAATTGCTACTAAGAGAATAAAATACCTAGGAATACAACTTACAAAGGATGTGAAGGACCTCTACAAGGAGAACTACAAACCACTGCTCAAGGAAATAAGAGAGGAAACAAATAAATGGAAAAATATTCCATGCTCATGGATAGGAAGAATCAATATCTTGAAAATGGCCATACTGCTCAAAGTAATTTATAGATTCAATATGATCCCCATCAAGCTACCAATGACTTTCTTCACAGAACTGGAAAAAACTACTTGAAACTTCATATGGAACTAAAAAAGTGCCCGCATAGCCAAGACAATCCTGGGCAAGAAGAACAAAGCTGGAGGCATCATGCTACCTGACTTCAAACTATACTACAAGGCTACAGAAACAAAACAGCATGGTACTAGTACCAAAGCAGATATACAGACCAATGGAACTGAACAGAGGCCTCAGAAATAACACCACACATATACAACCATCTGATCTTTGACAAACCTGATACAAAAAAGCAATGGGGAAAAGATTCCCTATTTAATAAATGTTGTTGGGAAAACTGGGTAGCCATATGCAGAAAACTGAAACTGGACACCTTCCTTACACCTTATGCAAATATCAACTCAAGATGGATCAAAGACTTAAACATAAGACCTAGGACCATAAAAATCCTAGAAGAAAACCTGGGCCATACCATTCAATTTGTAGGCATGGGCAAAGACTTCATTTCTAAAGCACCAAAAGCAATGGCAACAAAAGCCAAAATTGACAAATGGGTTCTAATTAAACTAAAGAACTTCTGCACAGCAACAGAAACTATCAGCAGAGTGAACAGGCAACCTACAGAATGGGAGAAAATGTTTGCAATCTATCACCTGACAAAGGGCTAATATCCAGAATCTACAATGAACTTAAACAAATTTACAAAAAAAAAACATCAAAAATTGGGCAAAGGATATGAACAGACACTTCTCAAAAGTAGACATTTATGGAGCCAACAGACATATGAAAAAATGCTCATCATCACTGGTCATTAGAGAAATGCAAATGGAAACCACAATGAGATACCATCTCATGCCAGTTAGAATGGCCATCATTCAAAAGTCAGGAAACAACAGATGCTGGAAAGGATGTGGAGAAATAGGAATGCTTTTATACCATTGGTGGGAGTGTAAACTACTTCAACCATTGTGGAGACAGTGTGGCGATTCCTCAAGGACCTAGAACTAGAAATACCATTTGATCCAGCAATCCCATTACTGGGTATATACCCAAAGGATTATAAATCATTCTACTAAAAAGACACATGCATGCGTGTGTATATTGCAGCACTATTCACAGTAGCAAAGACTTGGAACCAACCCAAATGTCCATCAATAATAGACTGGATAAAGAAAATGTGGCACATATACACAATGGAATACTATGTAGCCATAAAAAAGAATGAGTTCATGACTTTTGCAGAGACATGGATGAAGCTATAAACCATATTTCTCAGCAAACTTTCACAAGAACAGAAAACCAAACACCACATGTTTCTCACTTATAAGTAGAAGTTGATCAGTGAGAAGACATGGACATTAGGAGGGGAACATCACACACCGGGGCCTGTCGGGGGTTGGGGGGCTCGGGGAGGGATAACATTAGGAGAAATACCTAATGTAGATTATGGGTTGATGGGTGCAGTAAACCACCATAGCACGTATATACCTATGTAACAAAACTCCACGTTCTGCACATGTACCCCAGATCTTAAAATATAATAAAAAAAGAAGCAATTAAAACCATCTAAATATCTAAAAAAAGAATGAGGAGCAAATATGAATATATGGAAAGAATTTTGTGCAAGAGAACTTAATGTTGTTTTTTTAAAGTAAGATTTAAATACAGAAAATTGAAAACTAAAAACCATGATTTGGCAGTAATCCACAGCTGCTAGCATTGAGCACCACTGGTGGATACCACACTCCTTAGGCCAGCCACAGTGAGCGCATATTTGCTCCATTATTCTTTCCTCCGCTCAGGCCAGATTCAGTATCCCAGCTCCCATGCTTATGCTCTAGATGTCATATGGTGGGAACAGGGCATATGTGGCTCCTCTCAGTGGATGTACTTGGAGTCATGTCCTAAACTATGACTCACAGATATAGAAAGCAGGGGTGGATGCTGAGTAGGCAAATATGGGACAAACATCCATGGCAGAGTGAAATGGTTACATGGTAACATGCTTTACCTGGCTGAAATCATGACTGAGAGATAATGTACAGCACCATCAATTCCTTCAATATTTAACTAATGGGAGAATTTACTGTGAGTCTGAATCCAAACAAAAACTATCTCCAGCCTAGGATCATTTAAAGGCACCATAAAAAAACAGAATATTTGTATTTCAAGAAGTTGTATTTGATTATGAAAATGAAGTTCACAAATTAGAGAGAAAGATCGAGAGAGGAGCTGAAAGGTTTTACAGCTGTTCTTGCGCTATCAGTGAAAGCAGATAGTATTTTGAATATTATGCTGGATGGGACAGTCTACTTAACAAGACAGTACTAAGGTTCTCATTAAAAGCAGAGGCTGGGGATAAAGATATGTTGGCAAATGTGAGCACTGGGTCAAAACCTGTGAGACAAAGGATAGGAATAACAAAAGGGGAAGAAAAGGAATCTACAGTGAACCGCGAAAGACACTAGTTTCTAAATATCTTTACTGGACTAAATAATGTCACCTGCTACTTACTGACAAAGAATTGAAAGTTCATTTTTCTAATACCTCATATAGTCTTTATGTTTTATTATGTAAAATTTAGTATTAGATTAAATTTATAGAAAATAAAAATAAGGGGAGCAGTACTTTGGATCTTAAATTAATTAATTTATTTGACATCCTCATCTATCTCTACCTGTTGTAGACATCCTCATCTACCTCTACCTATTGCCCCACCCTGGTGCCAATCATAACTAGAAAATATCAAAATGGGCGTGGAGGATTCCAAGAACAGCGGGCTAGTGGCCTGCTTCCTCTGGCCTTGCCTGAGGGAGACAGCAGGATGCTAAGAGGAGGCTGCATCGACATGGGTGTCCTGCCCATTTTTGAGGGAGGAGGATAGCACTACATTAGCAGAAGGAACGTCCCAGTTAGATTAACCCAAGAGAGACTCCCATGAGTACTGAGTTATCTAGATTGTGTCCAAAAATTCATGTGTGCCTTGTCAGTGCTGCAAAGAGGATGAACTGATAGCAACTGGGTTTCAGTGATATGTAGATACTTTTTAACCGAAAAAAAGGACCAAGACTCCAGGGTTGTGTGCCAGTACAGTGATTCAAAAGGGCAACTGAGTCTCTTCACACCCCGGGTATTATCAATTTGATGATTGAACAACATCTGTTACTGCCATAAAAATCACCTACATACTCAGACAAACTTTTGGAAAGGAATGAAGAAGTGAAGGAAAGCTGAAGGGTAAGGATGTAAAAAAGAACATGACTAAGAATTATCTAAAATAAAAAGCCATTTAAATTATTTATACTCAAGACTCTGATACCAGTAATTGGCAAATTTAAAATATTTTTCTCTCATTTTTCCTAGTAATTAAAATGGAATATTTGAAGGAAAAGTTTAGTTCCACCATAGGAAATAAAAGAAAGTATATTTTATTTGTACTTATGAGTATAGATGCCATAAATTTGCCATGTCATTACATTTAAATGTTTTGTATTCCTTAGTGCAGATTAAAAGATAATAAATCCTACTGTAGCTTTAGAAGGAATTAGATAAACCCTGTGGTTATTTCCAGATACCTGGACTGGGGACATCCTCTCTGATTATTGAAACCCCTAGCAGTGCTGAGCTCAATTTTCATACTTGCCAAGTCAAATTGTTTCTTTCTCCCGTTCTCAAGAATCTTTTTTTTTCAACCTGACAATACCCAGCACCTACAATAGCCTGATAATTCTCAGAGAAAAGATGCATTCATAAGGAGCATCAGAATTCCAGATCTACCAAATTTACTGCATTTACATAAATGCTTGCCTTCCTCTCAAATACTAAAATGGCGACGCCTTTATCCTAAAATTATACATATAATCATATTGAATCTCATTCACTTGGAATCTCATTACATCAAATTTCTCTTATTTCCTCTCACAAAAATGACCTAGCCATTAAGTTTCTCATGAATGTTTTAACATACTCAAGTATCTGTCATTTGCAAAGTAAAGCCGCTTCCAAAAATTTAAATAAACAAAAAATAACATTTATACTACAATGACTATCTTCTCCCTTCACAGTAAAATTCTTTAAAAAAAATCCTCCAGAATGGCCGGGCGCGGTGGCTCACGCCTGTAATCCCAGCACTTTGGGAGGCCGAGGCGGGCGGATCACGAGGTCAGGAGATCGAGACCACGGTGAAACCCCGTCTCTACTAAAAATACAAAAAATTAGCCCGGCGTGGTGGCGGGCGCCTGTAGTCCCACTCGGGAGGCTGAGGCAGGAGAATGGCGTGAACCCGGGAGGCAGAGCTTGCAGTGAACCGAGATCGCGCCACTGCACTCCAGCCTGGGGGACAGAGCGAGACTCCGTCTCAAAAAAAAAAAAAAAAAAAAAAATCTCCAGAAACAAAAGACGGTAAAACTGATTATGTTTTCTCTCATTCACCTCATTTACCCCTCAACAATGATAATCAACTTTCTGTTCTCACCACGATAGCTGAAACTGCTTTCATCCAAGCCACTGACAGCTTACGTGTTCTTAAATAAAATAGAAACTTTGACCTCTCTACAGCATTTGACATTATTTACACTGACTCTTTGGAAAGCTTCTCTCCCCCACTTTTTCTCCCTCTCTTATGCCCTTTCAAGTTTTGGATTTCTCTATTTCTTTTGGCTCCTGTCTTGCATTTTATTTTAAGATTTTCATTGATCATCTCGCTCCAAAAAGAGATTGTAATTATTTAGTATTAATGATGATGCAGAGGGGGAAATGAGCAGTCACAGACATTTCTTGTCAGACTTTAAAATTAGTTTAACTGTTTGGAAGGGCTATTTGGCAGTATTTATCAAGATATAAAATGAGTAAAGGTCATGAGTGAAGTATTTGGATATCTAGGGCATGTAGCAGTTTGAAATTTGTGGGCTGCAACCATCAAAGAGTATTATTTTTCTTTACGACTTCTAATCACACTGCACTGAATTTCTTTTGCCAGCTGACTAGCAGTCCCTTTCATTACAAGCAGGACATGTCCAGAACTTTCCAGTTAATTACAGTTTAAATTTTATCTCAAATCTACATTTTTATCTTACTTGATTGAACTATATTTTATGTACAATAAACTATATATGTCAAGTACATAATTGGGTAAGTTTTGGAATATGTGATACACTTGTGAAATAACTGCAATCAAGACAGTGCACGCTTCTTTCACTCCCCCGAATTTTCCATGTTCTTCTTTGCAATCAGTCTGATCTTCCCGTCACTCCCGTCCCCAGCCAATTACTTATCTACATAGGTCAGACTGCATTTTCTAGAAATTCTTGTAAATGCAATCATATATTATGTGCACTTTCTGTATCTGACTTATTTCATTTAGCATAATTATTTTGTGATTCATCCATGTTGTTACATGTGTTGATAATTCATTTTTTATTGCCAAGTAGTATTTCATTCTATGGAAAACATTTTGATACATTTATTTGTGGATAAATGTTTGGGCTATTTCCAGTTTTGAGCTTTTACAAATAATGTAGCTGTAAACATTTATCTACAAATATTGATGGAGACATATGATTTCATCTCTCTTGGATAAATTCCTAGTAGTGGAATGCCGGGGTTTCATATAAACATATAATAAGCATATGTTTAAATTTTTATAAAATTGCCAAGCTGTTTTCCAAAGTAGCTGGGCTCTTTTACATTCCCACCGGCAATATATGAGAGTTCCAGTTGCTCTACACATCTTTACCAACACTTGGCACAGGCAGATTTTTCAGCATTCTGTTGAACATACTTTGATTTTATGTTCTTACGTGGATAGATGTTTGGGTTATCTCCAGTTTTTTTGTCATTGTAAATGAAAGGGCTATAAACACTCATTTCCAAATCTTTGTCATGACATATACTTTCATTTTGTTTTAATGTTGATAATTTCGGACTATGGCAGTGTGGATAGTGTGTTGTGTTCAGTCCAGGATCTTTTATATTCCTCTAAGTTGATGCTTTTGTTTTAGCTAATAATTCGTCTTTTCAAGTCATTCTGTTAGCTCAGTCTCATCTTCTGCGGATGCTTGTTCGAATCTCCATCCTATTATTATTTAAGCCGTTGCTGAAGTGATTTGAGTTCGTCCCTAATGACGTGGTGTATGGATCAATTTGAGATTGTGTGCATACGAAGAATCATGGGATCTCATCCTCCATTTTTTCTCTCCTGCGAGAATTCCCCTCACTTTCTGACAGCTGGCCATGGTTGTCCAGGATCCTTTTCCTTTTTTCTATATCCAGAAACTAAGTGAGGTTTTTAGCAAAATTAGCTGCCTGTGATGAGCTGCTCTGTGTCTGTGGTCAGCCTGCAGGGAACAACTGCAAGAAAATGGGAAATTGACTACTTTTTTGTCATTTATCTAAGTTTGACTCCACTGAATCACTGAATACTTAGCTAGTTGTGTTTGTTTTGTTTTGTCTGGAGTTTGTAGTTGCTCTCAGTGGGAAAGATGATCTGAATGAGGGGTTATATTATCACACTGAATGCCAGTATCTCAAATCCAATTATAATACTATGTCCTACCCTCTCTCAGAACAGGTTAAAGTATGGCTTGAGGTACTCAGATGATGGTAGAGGGCATAATCTACTCTTTAAGGCCCCTTTACATTCTTCTTTTCTGGTAATGGAGCAGGGTATTGAAAAAGACAAAATATTGATAAGATATTTGTATCTTATTGGCATTTACTTATCCCTTTTTATTGGTTACTTTCTTTCTTATCCTGGATGGCCCATTGGCATCTTTAAATCAACCACTGTTGACAAGTATGTTTGTCAGGGCAAACTCTTTTTACCATCCTGGTTTATAAAGAAGGCTGGTGCTGGCAAGGAGTGGGCTTGAGGACCTGAACGTTTGCAGACGTACAGCTGTGAATGGGATGCTGATTTTCCCTTCCTCAGGCATCTTCAAATTCAGAGAATCATTCCGGATTTTTGGACTTTTTTCTCCCTCAACGTGGATTAAATGTTGGACTTTTCTCACTCAACTTTGATTGAATGTTGACATAGAGATCTAACAGCAAGTGAACTAATGCTGATTCAAAGACACCAAGAGAGGGGGTGAAATGGAAGGTGTGAAATCACAGAAACCATGGGTAAGAAAAAGCATATGAGCATACTCCCAATTTATGAAGGAAAAGTTTCAGTATTCTTTGGCAGGCTCACAACTCACGATTACAATGTTCTTTCTTTCTCCTCCTATTTAGTACTCATTCTAAGGAAGGACTGGGCCATCTCTAAATCATTTTAAGAGAAAGTATAGTCCCAGATTTCTATAGTTTTCCATAGATAGTGACTTACTTAGCTCTGTTGTCCTCAGATTTGTATCTAGGTGTGAGAAAAGTCTCACTTGATATCATGCTACATTTCCAGGAATGAAAAACTGCAAATAAATAAGCCATCACTTGATATAATAAAAAGCTGGAAATAAGTAAGTCATAAGTAGATAAATGGTTAAACAAATTCCAGCGTTTCAATGCTATGAAATACTATTCAACAGTTAACAAGTCTGAGGAAGAAATATGTATACTTACACGGAAGAATAACTATATAACATAATAGGTAAAATTGCAATTTATGGAACAAATTGTGGAGTATGTTCTCATTTTTTGCAAAAATCATATGCACCTATATTCATGCATTTATCCTTCTTCTCCATTTACTTGCCAGAGATATTTGGGCAAGGTATTCAACCTCTCTATCTCTGTTATCTCATCAGTGAAGGAAATATAAAAATTTTCACAAGACAGAATAATAATAAAACAATGGAAACAACGCAAATGTTCTGACTTGTTATAATCAAGAGTGAATGAGTATAATTACAATTATTTATCATGAAATAAGAAACGACTACTCAAAAGCATTCTAGCCATTTGTGTTAGAATTGTCAGATGGGTTCTGAGTAAAAGAGGTATGTGTACATAATTGCAGCTAATGAGGCATTGTTTTAAAGCCACCTCCGCACCACCAGAGAAGTAAGAAGGAACTTCAGAGTCTCAATGGCTGCATGGCTTCATGTGTAATGAAGTTATATAACTCTTTTCAGGTAGTATTCAGTTCTAGCTACCTAGTAATCATGTTCTCACCTCACGAGCAGGTGTTCAATGCTTAGAGCTCTATAGTTTCCATTACGGTGATTCAATTATTCTGTTCCTGCTTTTATGTCTAGTGACACTTTCAGTGATCACCTACTCTCTCTCCCCTATTGCTCCCCTTTGTGGCTTTTGCTTACGCATGGTTTCCGTGGTTTCACAGCTTCCATTTTTACCCTCTCTTGGTTTCTTTAAGTCTGTGTTAGTTCACTTCTGGTTAGATATCTATGTCAACATTCAATCCCTGACCCCCAACACAGACAATTTAGTTCATTTAGTCACTAGGTAGTATAGAATCTTTGTTCACCTGTCAGAGCAGGCTTGGCCGCCCATACCAATGAGCTGTGGCAATGTCACATTGTGAAATAGCAGGTGATTTATATATAAGAACTCCTTGCAAACAGAAAGTGGAAGTGACAGAGATGATATGGTTTCTAGAGAGAACCACCTTACCTGAACATTTTTTTCCTTGCATTATATGGTAAGAAGTGTCTTGTAGGCCAGAAGGTCATTCTTGTGGCTGACGTGGAAAATTCATTCTGATAGTTCTATAATTTTTATCAGCAAGACAATAAGAATTTTGAAAAATATAAATTGTTAATATTTAACTTAGCTTTCAATTGCTGATAAAGTTAAGTTCACTTCTTGTTAAATCTCTGACCCCCAAACAAGAGTTATAATTGTTCAGTCAGTATGTCCGTAGTACAGAATCTCTATTTTAATCCAAGAACTCTCCCATAACTCACAACTATATTCCTACGATTAGCTGAATGAAAATCTACTAGGCTAAATTTGGATTCAAATAAAAATTCTTGTAGTTTCCACATAAAACAAAATAAATTCTTTTTAAGAATTTCTGAATTTTTTAAATTTCTTAATTTTTAAAAACTAGTTTACTTACAAAATCATCATCAGAGATTGGCTGAAGTTCAAATATTGCTAACATACCTATTTTTAAGTGTCACATTCAAATTTTAAAAGTTATTATTCCAAAATTATATTTTATGCCACCCTTGGTTTTTTAACATAGATAAATCTCTTAAACAAATGTCTTATTTTTTTACTTTAGTTTAAAAAGAACCCTACATTTATTTTACCTGGCCAATTATTTTTACATTTTATTGTCAGAATATGCTCTTAACTATAATGATTGATAATTCACAGTGCCAGTATATCACAATATATTCCTGCTTATTTATAAGAATTCCAGGAAACGAAGTTTACTGACAAGCAATGCAAAGGTAAATTGATGGAAAAGTATTGCTTTCTTCATTTGGAGATCTCTGTTGATTTAGGGTTGGATTATTTTCAAATACAAAAAAAAATTATCATTCAATAAGACAGAGCCAAAAACTGTGTTATGCAACCTGGGCATGCGCAATAGCAAAAGCTTTGACTTCGAACAACACCGGGAAAAAATGATTCTTCCCCTTAGAGCCAAGAAGATTGACACACGACTGGAGCCTGAATGGTAGAACTTTTTCAGAAGTGAGGAGTCTGTTGGCCCAGAAGATCTCAGGTAAAATCTGCCTCAACATACCTTACTGTAAGTGGTCAAATTTGAAGCCCTCTAATCAGACCCTGCCAAGCCAACATTCCTAAATCCTTTCTCTTGCCCTCTGATCTCTTAAAATGTGCCCCACACTTCAAATTGGGTAGATTTATTTAAGCTCAACAGTAGCCCTTCAACTGGCTGTTTTAGCAATACAGCTTTTCTTTTCTCGAAAGCCAGAACCATAGGTATTAATTTCTGTGAGCATTGGGCTATGAGCCTATTTGCTCTGTAACAGGAGCCTGCTATAAAAGGTTAAAAAGAAAAAAAAAAAGAAAAAAAAAAAGTTCTACTATCCTCAACACAAAGTCATCTAATAACGGCTTAAGCTTGGAACTCTAATATGAATGGAGAAAACAGGACAGTAGAGATCATCGAGGAGGTTTTTATGGGACAGATTGCCTACATTCTGTTACCCACGCCTTACTCCCACGGCTGTATCTACCTGTTAAAGAGGCTCAAAAATGTAATTTTGCTCCGGATCAGAAGAAAAGAGAAATAGCCTACGTTTCCATTTCATTCTCCCAACTATACTTAAAAACCACTCATTTCCTTCCCAAGTGAGCCAATGCAGAGAACCAGCAGTCACTGGCCCAGCTCAGTCAATGCTCAGGGACTTCGGATTGTAGACATATCCTCTTTAACAGGTCAAGGCATGGCTCCATGCAGCCCAGCAATTGTGAGCTAGAAAGAAGTTATCTGATCCCCATATACCAAACCCAATAATACTATTCAATTATTTAAATATTTCCATTGTGGATGAATATTCAGCAACGTGCAGAAATGCTCATGACCTCATAAGCAACAATGAGTAACAACAAATGATATATATAACCCTACGTACAATATGAATTCAATTTTGTTTGTATTAAAGGAGAGAAAAAGAATGAAAAATAAGTAACATTTGTATTTGGATAGTAATTTTTGTGTTATTCTTTATGCAACTGGATATTAAATGTGAATTTTCTTCTTTGTTCAGCATTTGCAAAGAGACTCTAGAGTCTAAAATGAACAACCAATCAATTCTACAATCCGTGCATCTTGAGGAGGTGCTGCACCTCTTTTCCAGGATTTGCAAAAGGCGTAGTCCAAATCGAGTTCGGCTAGAACTGGTCTGTCATCGAGATATGGCTCATGAAAGAGATTGGTGTTTAGGAGGCTGGGAAAAGGAAATATTTTGAGAGACGTCATGTGCTCCGCACATGGAAGTGGCTTCCTTTTGCCTCAGGTGAAGGGAGCTTCAATAAGATCAGTCAGAGAGTTTGATCAGTGATCCTAGAATTTGCAGGACATAGGGATGCCATTTGACTCACCCTTTAGAAGTCAGGAGGAAAGGTTGTGTGGCTGGCACTTCTCATGTCTGGGAAGGAACAACTGTGAAGTGCTGACCTAGATGAATGTTGCACTTCTGCTGATGAGTAGGCAATGGCCAATGTTTTCCAGGGTCCAAATGTGGACCTGGTAACAGAGAGGCTGTCTGTAATCACTTTATAAGGGACACTAACAACAATGACTACTGGACTAAAGAGAGCACAACAGAAGTAGTTCTGCCAGAAGGGCTGAGGATAGGGCTGAGCAACCACCCTCAGGGGAGGCAGACCCACACCAAAGACATCGCAGCAGTCATTTTCCCACGAAAGAAAGAGCTGGGAATTGTCCATTTGACACACACACAAACCAGATCCCAGATTGCAATTGACTCAGATAATGAAAAGCTTGTTCATTTCACTTGCTGTTCTAGCCTAACTGTGAAGGTGTCAGAAGCAGTTGCAGGCTAGGAGAGAAGTCAGAGCAATACAGAAGCCAGTTCTGCCTTTGCTTCAAGATCCACTGTCCGCTCAGAGGCAGGCTGGCACATGGGGTATGAGAACATTCCAAGAAAGATGTGAATTTGGAATTTCCATTTATGCAGTAGATGGGGATTTACTTACTGAAAGGAACATGTTTTCACAACTAATAGTGACCAAAAGAATTTGCACTTACTAAAAATTATCTTAAAAGCATGGGATTACCCTAGCATTTTGTTTCAGAAACTGAAATTAACAGAAAACTATAAAGTTACTTTCTGCCTGAAACCTAAGAAGGCCAACTCATGCCAGAAGCCAGTTACATTCACAATTACCTGGATTTTGTAATTTCCTACAATGAATAAAACTTATTATAAAGCAGAAAAGCCATCACTGTTTGTGTACGTGTTTTTACGTGTGTGCACATGCCTGTGTGTATCTGACGTGTATCAGTGTAACCACCTGATGTCAAGACAAATGATCAATTCTGGCAATTCAGTACAAAATGTCAAACTAGATGTGCGGCATGAGGTAGGTATAAACAACTTCAGCACTGACTGAATTTTTAACATTTCAACCAGTTATCTGAATGTCATGGAGATCAAAATATGGAATGTGGTGACCTAAAATCTTTAGCCAAAAGGTTGAGCTTTGCAGAAGCTTGCATTTTATGCATTATAATTTGCTAACTAAACAATTTTGCCCTGCTTGGCCTTTTAATAATTCACAGGAATCTCACCGGGTGCAGATAAAAAGTTCACAACAATTAGTTTGCAACTAATATTTTAGCACACTATAGCACAATGATTATTTTGCAATAATCAGTATCAAGATTAGAATACATAATTTGTCCAGACAAAGCTACAAATTAACTATTTCACATTTTTTTTTTCTCCCAACAAAGTATACAGTAATCCTGAATTCCCTACTGAACTACTTAAAAGTTCTGCAATTATACCAACAGAGGTGAAGGAAAAAGTATCAACATCTATACATATTTTTGCTGTGTAGTAAGAGCTGTTTTTATTCCCTAACCTTTGTCTCATACTTCACAGCAAATATGTGAAAATATTACCATTAATAAGCTTCTTGGATCTTTATTTGCTTTAACTTTTTTCTTTTACGTCTCTCTTTCAATACACATTTTTCTGAACACCTGGTAAACGTGTGGTATCTTTTAGGTGATAAGGATACATAAATAAATGCAAAGTTATGAAAAATGCTAGACATCACTAATCATTAGAGAATTGCAAATCAAAACCACAGTGAGATACCATCTCATAACAGTTAGAATGACTGCTATTAAAAAGTCAAAAAATAGCAGATGCTGGCAAGCTTGCAGAGAAAAGGGAACCCTTATACATTGCTGGTGGGACTGTAAATTAGTCCAGCTACTCTGAAAAGCAGTGTGACAATTTCTCAAAGAATCTGGAACGGAATTAACCATTTGACCCGGCAATCACATTACAGGATATATACCCAAAAGAATATATATTGCTCTGCCATAAAGACACATGCATCCTTATGTCCATTGTAGCACTATTCACAACAGCAAAGACATGGAATCAACCTAAATACCTATCAATGGTAGACTAGATTTAAAAAAAAATGGTATATATATATATATACACCATAGAATATTACACCACCAGAAAAAAAGAATGAGATCATGTTCTTTGCTGTAACATGGATGGAACTGGAGGTCATTATCTCAAGCAAACTAATGCAGAAACAGAAAATCAAATATCTCATGTTCTCACTTATAAGTGGAGGCCAAACAGGAAAACATGGACACAAAGAGCAGAACAACAGACAACACGGCCTACTTGAGAGTGGAGGCGGGTAAGAGGGAGAGGGTTAGAAAAAATACCGACTGGATACCATTCTTACTATCTGAATGATGGAATAATCTGTACATCAAACCCCTAGGACATGCAGTTTACCTGTATGATAAACCTGCACATACACCTCTGAACCTAAAATAAAAGTTATAATGAAAAAAAAAGAAATGCAGAGTTGGCTCCTCTCACAAAATATCCATCGTCTTAGGAGGAAAAAAAAGGAAAAAAGAAAGACTTGAAAACAGTTACAATTCAAGCTAATATATGCTAAAATGGGGGTACATGTAAGTTCCTATGTATCAACATAAGAACAAGCTCTTCATGTTTTCTAGGAAAATTTAGGATGGCTTTATAAGGTAGGTTATGTGCGGACCCCACATCTTACCCCTTTTGAGTAAGTATAATCAAATTGCTCCCAATTGTGGGAAAAGCCAGACTTTTGTTTATTTTTTTATTTTCTCATTAATTTATTTACATAGTCAAACATTTATTTAGTTGTCTACTCCACATTTATTCATTCTGAATAATATTCTGAATATTATTTAGTTGTATGTTAAGGGGTTGCCCAGGGTTTACTTTTAACTTGAGGCTAGACTAAGATAATAATCTGGATTTGTATAGTCAGTTTCAATATTAATGGGTTCTTGAAATTTTTCTTGGAAGAATAGTTAACATTGAACAACTGAATTGGAAGCTATGAACATGGTTTCGTTTTAAAAGCACTTAAAATGTTACAACCTCCTTAATTAAACTTTAGACACAATTATTGATAATAGTTCTTTAGTATAATACTTCACATACATTTAACAATTCATTTCTTTTCCTTCACAGATGGAGGGATTAAATCCCAAGCACCTTCTAACTAGGGCTAGCCATTTTGAGAAACACAGTGTTTTTATTTTTGTTTAATTTGCATTCAGTTTATGAGATATACTTCTTGTCACTACTGTTAATCATTTTTATTAAGAAAATGCAGCAAAATGCACAAATAATTATACAGATACTGTTTTTTAGATAAACATGTTGACAGATTGGAACTAAACTTTTTGCTGTCAGGCAGTGTTGGTATATGTGAGGAAATCAGTTTGCCCCCTCTAGATGGGTGCTGTGTTTAGATTGGCATAAAATTATTTCTTCTAGTCAGGAGAAAAATTTCATTATCTTGTATTTACTAGTCATAGTAAGACATAGAAAGTTGAATTTAGAGTAGAATTTATTCCCCAAAACAAAGAAAAAATTATATACATTCAGATGATTTTTACTGCATAAAATAAGGAATATTGAGGTTAACAAAAAGTCCATGTGTTAGAAAATAACTATTTTCATCACTCCATGATAACATCATATGATCTTAGAATATTTCTTGTTAATGTAATAGCAGATAATAAAAAAATTAAGCAGAAAATTTCTGTAACTTTAGAATCCACTTAACAGACATGAATTCGGTGAATGCTATATAGGGATTGCACTGAACAAGAACATTTCTCTGTCCTCATTCTCAAAGAAATTTCAGAGGTATTGAGAGACACAGTTAAGTGCTAGGATTATGCATTCTTTGCCATAAGAACAAATGGCGAAACTTCTCACAGTAGCTGAGATGAAAAGGGGCAGAGGTTTTCACAGAGGCCTATCTAATGGTATTTCTTTAACTAAACTAAATTTACTGCCCACAAGCAGTATATGAGAGTGACAATTTCCCCACACCATTGTATATTATTGAGAAATAATTTTCTGTTTTGGGAAACTTCCCAAGACATTAAATATTTATTGAGCTTTTGTTGGAGAAAATAAAAATAAATGTAATAAATAATAATATAAATTGTAATAAAGGAATATGGGTCACAGTATTTGTTCTCCATTTCAGTCTATTAAGAAATTAGAGATAATTACCCCAAAAGTTAAATAATTATACAAAAGGAAGCTAATGCAATACAAATAATGAGAAGGACTGTGGCAACTTTTAGGTGAAAAAAAATTACAGAAAATGAAGACTCTATGAACAAACGGATGACAAAACTTCAGAAAGAAAAGCTCTATCTGCAAAACTATGATGGGTGTGGCTGTAATATATGGGACATACACTGATAAGGTCATGGGAAAAATGCAGGAAAGCCAGTAAGACACCATGGTATTAAGTATATACGAAGAACATTAACATACCTAAAGGAAATGTGCCTCTTCAGAACACTGCATTCATTTTCAAAGTCAATTCATAAATATTGATAAGAGCATGTACTACGTGCCAGGCATTTGGGACAGGGAGAGCATAGAGCGAATGATTGCAGCCCTTGATACTTAGGACCTAAATATTTTCCTACGAAGAAATTCAACACAGAAAATATATATGCAACAGAATTATTCAGTGCCCTTTCACAGGTTCAGACTAAAATAATCTACATATGTGTGTCTACACATGTACATATATGTATATATTTAATTATATATGCTTTGTATATATGTAAATTGTGTATAGATAAGTAGATGAATGAATAAAATGAAGCTAATATTAAATAATGGATTTATCAACCAATCATTAAATAATTATGCTATACCAAGTACTGTACCAGGTACTTTACATATGATACTTTATTTGCAGTTTCTACAACGTTAAGAAGTAACATTGTTAAAGTGATTTTATTAACAAGGCAATCATTATACTCCTGCTATCAAGAAGAATGAAAAAAATCACTTGAATAATATTGTCTACTTTTCTATATATTGAAATGAATGTTTTGTTGAGAACTAAAATGTTAATTTTTTTCACAGAAAATGCTTCCAGAATATGCTCAGAACAGTTTAAATTTCATATAGATGTAGCTGAGTTCTTACAATACTGAAGTTTGTCATACTGCCGTATTTCATGTGCATCTGAGTTGGAATTTAGAAATTATAATATCAAATTATATTCTTTAATTAATTAGGAGATAAAATAATTTTAGAAATTAAAATACTTAAAAATCAACAAATTCGAGTAATATAACTTATTTGGAGTCTTTTTATTAAAATTAGGTCCAGTTTCAAATAATTTGTAACCAATGTTCCTAATAGACATTCTGTGACTTAGTTGAGTGTTTTCTGAACTTTGATAGTTTACAGTTTGCTGTTAGGCATGGGTCACTGCCCTCACTATTACTGTTAGGCAGAAATGTGGTGAAATTTGATTATTTAACAGCAGCACCAGAAGGAACAGTTATGAGAAGATCCCTGAAGTCATGTCTCCTTTATTTTCACTCCTGAAAGTATAAATGTGTTTTTTAAAATTGATATTAAAACCACTGAAATTACTTTCCTGCCTTTCTTTTCACTCTTCCCTCCTTTTCTGAGACAAAAATAATTCTTGTTCATTTCATCATGCCCATCATTCTTACTGCCTAGCACTTTTTCCTTCATTATCAAATTATCTTCAAGTTGTATTACAATCACTTCCAAACATGTCTACCTCTCCATATTTTCAAACAAACAGAAACAAAACAGTATCAATGACTATATATTTTCTACTATCTAAATTTTGCCCTATCTGTCATCATGACAGTTTCAAATCCCTTCTATGCTACCCTTTTGTATTCTCTCCTTGATCCTTTCCTGAAAGGATCCTTTCCTGGAAAGATAATTCTCACATGTACTGTCGTTTTTATTCTAAGCCTTTATTCGGTAAACAATTCTAAAGAAGATGAATTGTCTGAAAAAATTGTTTTCAATTATTTAAAATCTAATGCCTTTCTTTTCAGAAGCACTTTAGATATTCTATTCCTGAAGACAGGAGGTATTTTACATGATTGATTTTTCTATCAAGAGTGTTCAACGCTGTGAAATTTAGTATAAAAATAAAATTAGCTAGCTCTCTGCTATTCATTAATCAGAATCAAATTCATTCTTTGAGGAAGATATACTTTTTTTTTATTATTTGGGCTGGCTGAATACCTGACTGCTTTAAAAACATTTTGAATAAATGAAACCTGTAACTTCAATGGGAAGCGATAGCCATATAAACCTTACTCTGTCATAGATAGCATTTAGCTTTGTTCTGCAATGCTATGAACGAGCACTATCTCTCCAGCTCCCTATCCCTCTCTCTCCTTCTCTCTTCCCCTCCCCTCTTATTACTTCCTTAATTCCCATTAACATTTTTTTTTTTCTGATAGCAAAAGCAAACGATCTCAATTTAGAAGTAAGGTATTTTCTATTCAAGTCAAGAGAAAATTTTGTAAATATCTGAATGGCACATTGGCAACAGTTTTAGAATTCATGGTAAGCATTTTATTGAATTTAACAATCTTGGAGTGCCAAGGGGTTGCCTTTTAAAAGTCTCTGACTACGAATGTTTGAGATTCAGTGAGAATATTCACAGCAACTTAAGGGCATAAATTTTCTAACTGGAAAGAATTTTAGACCACTGCTATAATAATCACGTTAGAGATGAGATACTGGAGAGGCAGGAGCGAGGGGTAACTCCCTCCTTGTTATCTCACTCACCAGTGTCAACATCTACTGGCAAACGAGACCTGGTTTTGTGTCCATACACAGAAGGGAAAGGTTTACACAGCCTCCCTCTTATCACAGATACTCCTGTTGTTCAGGTCATAGTTCTTCCACGCACGGAAGCTGCTCAGTGAAGAGGTTCCAGAAACGCACTCTGAGCACCTTGATTTTCAAACTTGTCCTACATTCTGGGTTAAGTATACATAAAAGAGGGCGCTGTGCTGGCAACTCTTTGCCTTCTATGAAATCTCCAGTATAAAGCAGCTAAAGGAAATTAGCTTATTTATGGAAACTATGAAGATTTTAAAATAGTGATTCATCAACTGCTCTTATAATCAACCAGATAATAAATTTTACAAAATCTTTACTTAAAAATAAATGCAAATTAACTGCAGTTGGATAGATGGGCACATACCTTCATTGAAATGAAGTCAGATATCAGTATATTAAACAAAGCTTTTGGATTTGGATCCTGCTCTGTCACTTAAGATCTGGGTGAACTTGGGCAAGCAAAACTCTCTGTAACTCAATCTTCTTAGCTTTAAAATAAGGATAATAAATGTACCTTTATCTTTGTGGCATTGTGAGGATAAAACAAGTCAATACATATTGAACTCCTTGAATAGATTCTGAGACTTATTAAGGCTTCCAAGATGGAGTTCTTAATGACTGAATGTCACATTAAAAGTATCCTTATTGTACATGCCTTGTCATGTATGGTCTCACGGTCATTCCAGTCAATGGTGTGCTTACTCCATTTTTCTTGCAGTCCCAGGATAGAGATAAGTATATAAGAAATTTGAGCATCTGTAAATTTTGCTATCTTCAAGTAGTCCGGGAGCCAATCCTCTCAAGGGTCCCAAAGGATGATTGTACGCTAATATATCTAAATTCTTATATAAACACGTACAATATTTTTTCTTTTGGGAGATGAAACCCGTAAGAAATGAGGAATCCACATGTTCTAGGAATGCCCACAGAGAGGCCTAACACTTGATGTGAGAGAGCTTGTTTTAACCATGTAAATATTTCACGTGGCATAAAAGTTACTAGTTACTTCTACAGTCACCTAAAGTTAAATCTACTGCCTTAGTTCATGTTCCCCATAGGCATGCCCTTGGCAAACACCACAAGTATAGTAATTCCAGAAGAAATTATCGCTAAGGAAGAATTATAATACTGTGTGTTAAGACTCAAATACTTTAATTTCTCTTGCTAAAATCATGTTTGATATTTGGTTATGAGAATGTGCTATGTGCTACAATGAATTGACCAGAACAGAAGAAAGGAGAAACAAGCTAAGAGAGCAGGAAGAAGAGAACTCATTAAGAAAATTAATTATTCTCTAGAGCACACTGTCAAAAACCTAGACATTTAGACGTGGCCTCCAATTGTCCCAAAGAATCCAAACTGCAACGTGTGTGTGTGTGTGCGTGCATGCCCTGTGTGTGTATTCCACTGAGAGAACAGTTTCTTACCTCCCATTCACCATTTTCACTACCAAAGACAGAGAGGGAGAGGGAGACGAAGAGGGAGAGGGAGAAGGAGATTAGGTGAGATTTGTCACCAGATTTGTTCTGAAAGTAGCTTGGCGACAACTTCAGAGGTACTAGTACCAACAAAATATTAGCAATACAAATTTGCGTGTTTAATATTGCTCTTTAGTTTTTGTATCTTTTGGAATGACTTCCTGAGATTGCAACTGTTTTTCTTGCAGGACATAAAACTCACTTTTCTTTTCCTTATAAAGAATGGGTCAACAGAATTAAGTAAATATCAACAAATTGCTTCTTAAAAAGTTTGCTATTTTACTTTCCAAATAGTGTAAGACTTTACCTGCCTCATTCAATCTTTAAATATCAATATTGTTGTTAATTATTTCTGATTTGACAGTTAAGATATTTCATTTTTGTGTTGTGTTTATTTTACTACTACCTTGGGCACATTTTTATAATTTTATTAATCCTACATATTTCTTCCTTTGTGAATTGTCCCTTTACAGTCTTTGTCTATTAATAATGGGTTTTGACTTTTTATTTTTATTGTTTTGGAGACAGGGTCTCGCTCTGTTGCCCAGGTTGGAGGGCTGTGGTGCAATCTCGGCTCACTGCAATCTCCACTTTCCAGGTTCAAGTGATTCTCATGCCTCGGCCTCCCAATTAGTTGGCATTACAGGTGCCCACCACCACACCTGGCTAATTTTTGTATTTTTATTAGAGACAGGTTTCACCATGTTTGCCACACTGGTCTCGAACTCCTGACCTCAAGTGATACTCCTGCCTCGGCCTTCCAAAGTGCTGGGATTACAGCCTGAGCCACAGAGCCCGGCCTGACATTTTCTTTTGAATGTTCATTTGCTATAGATACTATCTTATTTCCTTATTTTTTAATAGTTAATATTTTTTTCAGCTGTAGTTTTAACTTTTTGATATTTAGATAAAATTGTAATGTGTTGAGGTAAAATCTATTAACTTTTTATGTTTCTTCTTATTATTATTATTGAGACAGAGTTTCACTTTTGTCACCCAGACAGGAGTGCAGCGGCGGGATCTCGGTGCACTGCAACCTCTGCCTCCTCAGGCTCAGGTGATTCTTCCACCTCAGCCTCCTGAGTAGCTGGGACTGCAGCCATGCACCACCATGCCCGGCTAATTTCTTGTATTTTTAGTAGAGACAGGGTTTCACTATGTTGTCCAGGCTGTCTCAAACTCCTGAGCTCAAGTGATCTGCCCGCCTTGCCTTCCTAAAGTGATGAGATTACGGGTGTGAGCTACCGCGCTCAACCCTGTTTTGTTACTTTTATGCGCAGAAAGTGATTTTCATCCAGAGATGAGGCAAATTTTCACCTGTATTTTCATCTAGCTATTTTCACATTTGAGCACTTCAGAACAATTAAGTTTCTTGAATGTAGGAAAAATAGACATATTAATTTATTGCTGAATGCCATAATTTTTCAATATATTTTGTTGTACAAATCAAAATTTCACCATTCTATCATAATATTTATTAAATACCAAAGGTGAAATCACAGAACAAAAGTCATGTGTACCCAACAGTCAAGTCAAATATCACCAGGAGGCGGCTATCATGTTGCCTCCCAAGACTCTTCCTAGAAAGGCGATTCCATGATAAATTTACTATAATACAGGGACTGGCTTTCTGACTGCCATAGTCTGAATCATGATTTTTCAATACATCAGAAATAGACTTTTCTAGTTTACACTCCCACCAACAGTGTCGCTTCTCCACAACCTCGCCAGCATCTTTTATTTTTTTGATTTTTAATAATAGGCATTCTGATGGTGTTAGATGTTATCTCATTGTGGTTTTGATTTGTATTTCTCTACTAATCGGTGATACTGCTCCTTTTTTCTCATATGATTGTTGGCCACATAAATGTCTTCTTCAGCCACTGTGGAAGACAGTGTGGTGATTCCTCAATGACCAAAAGACAGAATTACTATTTGACCCAGTAATCCTATTATGGGAATATACCCAAAGGAATATAGATCATTCTATTATAAAGACACATGCATGCACATATTTACTGCAGCACTACTCACAATAGCAAAGACATGGAATCAACCTACATGCCCATCAATTATGGACTGGAAAAGAAATTGCAGTACATATATATCATGGAATAGTACGCAGCTATAAAAAATGAATGAGATCATGTCCTTTCAGGAACACGGATGGAGCTGGAGGCCATTATCCTTAGCAAACTAATGCAGGAACAGAAAGCCAAATACCATATGTTCTCACTTATAAGTGGGAACTCTTACTTTTAATGACAAAAACTGCAATTGCTTTTGCACCAACCTAATAAATGATGAGAACTCATGGACATATAGAGGGAAACAACAAACACGGTAGCCTATTGGAAAGTGGAAGGTAGCAGGAGGGAAAGGATCAGAATAATAACGAATGGGCACTAGGCTTAATACCTGAGTGATGAAATAATCTGTACAACAAACCCCCACGATACCTATGTAACAAACGTGCGCTTGTACCCTTCAACTTAAAAGTTTTTAAAAGAGTCCAGAAACAAACAACTCACAAGTTTCCAAAACAAAATAAAGAAAATAATATCTGTATATTGTATAAATATACAAACATTAAATATTGTACACAATAAAATAAGAAAATTCCAACACACCCTTCTCTCTTGCCAATCTCAGTGTATATTCTAGAGGTAGCCAGTTTTTGGTACTTTCTCTCTCTCTGATTTTTTATTCCTGTCACACACACACAAACCCACAAATATATGTGTATGCACATACAGACACGCACAGGCACATAGACACACAAACACATCTACCTTGGAAATGTGAAAATCAATATTATCATTTTAAAGATATATAAATTAGTTAAAAAAGAAAACAGTAAGTGCAAATATACAAAACATATAAAAGTGTATTTGCTACAATTTTTCAGCAGATAATATATCTCATCTACCCCTAATTCACCAAGTTTTTTGTTTTGCCTGTCTTTTTTTCTTAAATTAAGAAGAGTGGTTGCATTTGGTAAAATATTTATGTTCATGAGGTGAATTACACTGATAAATTTATGTGATGGTGAATGTTATGTTCACGGTATTTGTACTACTTTATCCTGATATATAAATTCTAGTACTCTGCTTCATTTTGTCTGAAAATATTTTGTATTCAAATTTTTAACTGAAAAAATGTTTGCAAATTTCTTGTATTTTTTCCAATTTTGGTATAAAAATAAGTTAGATATCTTTCCCACTTTTTGTGAAATATTTTGTGTAAAACAGAAACTAACTGCCTCCTGGACTGGTAAACATACCAATAAAAAGTGTCCTTTATAAAACTGTTTTACTACAAATTCAATTTATTTAATGGCTATATTTTATTTGTTTGCTATAAATTCATGAGTTAAAATTATTAATTAATATATTCCTGTAAAACTATCAGTTACATTTAAGTCTTTGAATGTATTAGCATGCAATCCATCCTGGTTATTGTTTTACATATATTTCAATTTCTACTACATTACAATTTCATTTCCTTTTTTATTCCTAATTTTATTTGTGTTTTGTTTTTTCAGTTCCCTGTGATTTTTATTACTAGACATTTGTGTAATATTTTATTTTTAGTTTTTTGGAAAGAACAAGCACCAAAAATTAACCTCTGTTTTTGGATCAATTTAAGCAATATTTTGTTTTATCAACATTAACTGCTTTATTAAATTTACTTTTAATTTGTTTTAGTGTACATTACTTTTTTAAATTGCTGTTAATTTTCAAAATGTATTTTTTGATAGTATTTGTTGCTATATCTTTACCTATAATTTCTATCAGTTTGACGAGATTTCTCCTAAATGCTAATTTAATTGGTATTACTGTTGCTCAACTTAAAACATTTTGATATATATTTTTCTGAAATTGCATATTTTCAGTCCTGGGATCTTTTTACTTACAGAAATGTCTCTTTAAATAAAGAGTAAATATTAAGAACTTTATTAGTAATAAAGTACAGTCAAAAGAATAAGGCTGAAGGCGAGTAAAAATTGATAAATGAATTGGTAGGTAATGGTGCAATCTTAGTGAGGCAAACTGATATATTTTTTAGATACTTTTAAAAGTTAGTGTATACAAAATCACAGAGTTCATTTTTAACTTTAAAACTATAAATACTTCGAGAACAAAAAAGAATGCAGTCTTAGATGCTCCTGACATATACCTACTATGCGCCAAGCATGTTCAATTACTCTTTAAATTTTCTGCAAGGAATGTGGAATTATCATAAATTATCAGGCCACCATCTTACCGTTCTCCTAATTTCTATCCAAATTGTTAAATCAGAAAGCAGATCACTGAAAGCAAATTGAAAAAGAAAGCAAATCTAGTAAGGGAAGTATAATTGCACAAGAACACTATAGGTAGAAAATGCAAAACTCAAATGAAAGAAAAAATTGCTTTAAGTAAGAATCTCATTCATTTCCCAAACATTTATTTACAGACACTGTAAATACAGGACTAATGTGGTACTTAAGAACATTCACCGAACAAAAGAATTTAAGCATATATTATAAAGAATAATGACCAGATATTCTACATTCAGAAAAAAAAGAGAGACTAGTTTCTTCTGAAGCAGAAAATCTTTGTTACGTTGTATAATAATGATCTTCGCTTAGGACATTTTAAGGCATTATAATAAGTTACAAAGAGAATTCATAATGGAAAATTGGAAAAAAATATAAATTATAGTTTAATATGCGTCATCACTGTTTGCAAATATCTATTCAGCATAGAATTCAAAATGCAATGCTTATAGAAACATTATAATCTTGTGTAAGAATTCTAAATACTCAATATAATCCCTTTTGTAAGTATGAATAAAATATAAATACTATATGAATTAAAGCTTATGGAATCCTCTCTCTTTATGTTATTAAAAGTCA
This sequence comes from Nomascus leucogenys, assembly GCF_006542625.1. NCBI lineage: Eukaryota > Metazoa > Chordata > Mammalia > Primates > Hylobatidae > Nomascus > Nomascus leucogenys. The sequence goes on along the minus strand of NC_044381.1, from coordinate 104,488,419 downwards.
AGAATCTCTCTGTAGAATAGTTTTAGGTGGCAGAAATGGTTTTCTTACCATTATGCTCCTATTATGTGTGCATCTGTTTCACAGTATTTTTCATAAAAATATTCGCTGTGATGGCCACAGAGAACCAGCATAGTTGATTGACAAGCATTATGGGTATCTGTGGCTAAGCTAGTAAGCAAAATAAATCCAGACGTGAATAAACCTATTTATTCTTCAATAAATGAAATAACTCAAAAGTGAAATCTTTAACATTATAATTCACATGCTGCTCAGATGTCTTTCTAATTTGTGTTTTCGCCTTGGTACTGGCCTTTATAGTAACCCATTGTGATCGAATGTGTTTGCATTACACGCGGGGTTATACTAGTTAGCCAAATGGAGTCAGCCATTCATACATTGTCATTGCATCAATCTTACAATCAAGCAACAAACAATCTGTCTCCCACTGTTCCAAGAACCATGCTAGATGTCTTATTAGTCTTAACATTCTGTTTCTCTACCTCAGAACTGCATGTGCTCTCCAATTGTGTTATAGTCTCCTACACCTTGTCTTGATTAGTTGTCAGTTGCTTTGCTAGATAATTGAGGAGTTGCATAAAGTATCTGGACACCAAATCTGGAAGAGCACGGAAGCCACAGTTTCGTTAAAATGTAAACATGATTAGATTTTTAGCAAATGTGTTTGGAACTACTAATTAGTTACTTTAATGTTTTATTATCGAATAAAATGAGGTTGGAGCTTTGAGTCGAGAAGATTCTAATTGCCTGATCTAAATCAAATACTTTCTTTGGTTTTCATTTAATAATTCCATTACAGCTAACCTCAAATGTCTTGTAGTTACTTTTCGGTAATCATTCTCCATGTGGTCTTAATTTTTTATATCAATAATACTATAACTGGTGGTAAGCTAGTGTGATAATTTCCCTAAATATACATCAGATAATACAAAGACTGTTAGGAAAATGGCTATTCCTTTGAAGTATGAGATAATCTTGTTGGCTTATTCATAATTGAATTGCCAGTCAAAAAATAAATTAGTCATGGGCAAGTGTTATTAGTATTAAATAGCAACATAGAGAAAAATATACGTGATACTTCAAATACGTTCTACATTAAAAAATAAAAGGTAAATTATCGTTGTTGACTTAGGTCTCCTCATTCAACTCCCAGCTTAGTGCCTAATCTTTAGCTCTTCAAATAATTTGGGATTGCATTGTATAATCACATATAGAAAGGTCATTGCAAAGTCTTTATTCCTTTACAATATTTACTTGAATTCTGCCCTTTGAAAGAGTTATCATCAACTTGGATTTTAAAGAAATGGAAAACATTTTGGAAAGAGTAAGTACAGTATAGGAACTTACTGGGCTAAAGAGGATCATTTAGATATGTTGATGTAATGGAATGCAAACTGAACAGCATTTACTGCCTGCAGCACTTTTCCTTTTATACATGTCATCACCAGCTTGAAATTTTATATAAAAACAAGATTGTTCCATCAAGATCAATTGTTTCTGCATTAAGAAAATAGAAACATTTTAAAAGGAGAATAGAGCAACATAAAAATACTATAATAAGGATTAAAAAACAGAGGAAAAGCAAGATTTGAAATCAGCTTGTCTTACAAAGCAATAACAATGCATACTTTTAAAGCTAGAATGATGGTAATTATTTTGAGGGAAAGAATAACCTCTATTTCCGGAGGTGAAAACCATTACGGATTTACATATTAGTTTAGTCTGACCTCTAAGAATCTGTTTTCACATAGCTGACTCTGTAAATTTACTGAGGTTCATGTATTCCTCATTTACCATATGTTCACAATTATACTTAAAGTTTAAGTATAAATAGAGCTCCAGGGTCAATTCAGGGTGAGATGAAAATCGAGCTAATGAAAATGACTACTTCAGCAGTGTTTAGTCTGTACACTGTTTGTTCTTTTCTGAATCAGGAGGTACTGTGGCAGAGTTCTAGTCAGCAAAATTTGGACTCTGCAGTGGTAAAACTTTCCCTTGGATCTTACCACACATTCCAAAGTTTGATTCAAATGGGGCTGAGCTAATTTTCTTAGAAGGCAATTTCTACATGTAAGAAAGCCATATGAATTCAAACATCGGTCTTTGGTTATGTTCATCTTGCCATTAGAAAAATCTATTTAGAGTCTATGTTTCCACTACAGTGGCATAGCATAATATATTGTCTACTATTCATAAATTAATCATAATTCATGAGATTACATAATCATAGAAAAGAAAATGAAAGTAGAAGAGCTAAAATAATTGATTTCAACAGTCTTAAAATTTTATTTGAACTCTGATCCTTATATAAGCCCAAGGATATGATTATTCATTATGGTAAATGTAACAATTACCACTTCCCTTCTATAATTCTTGTTCTACAATATCCAATGGCCATTAAACATGACTGTGACAATATCGAAATATTTTTGCATTGATTATTTAGTCCAACCATTCTGTTTTGTAAAGGAAGAACCTGAAAACCAGAAGAACTGATTTTCCTAGTGTCACACATGTAATCCTGATGTTAAAATATGATAAGAACCTGTGTCTCTTGATTTCTAGATGAAAATTCATTTCCCTATTGTCTCTCAACAGTGTTTTGAGTTCTTAGTATGCTTGTAGATTTGACATTTGAATTTTTCCCGGGTAACCCAAAGAAGTAATTCTTTAAAAACAATAAAGTGAATTCTTGGTCTCGGAGCTAAGTAAGTCTATGCCGGATAGCCAGATAGTTGATCACAAAAAAACACCTGTAAGGCTAACCCTGCTCCAAAATATAATGCTTGATTGAAGGCCCCCTAGGTTTTGTGCCTGTGATTTCACTTCATAGTTAAAAATGTTATTTGATAATAATTGATAAACTACAAAAATATATCTGTGTATAACTTTCCCAAATTTTATATTTTCTCATATAATTCATATGCAAACATATTCCTAGAAATTTTAAAACAAAATAGTAAATAAATGTGTAGGATGTTCCTCTGTGCCAGAAAATTTAAAAATATATAGTAGCCATATATCCAAAAGCTGCCCCAGTGATAACATAATTCCCTTTTGTTTTCAAATTAGAAGCACAACAGCACCAATAACATAGTGAAGAAGTACAGCGCCAGCAAGCCAGAGGCTGTAACTTTACTAATGGTTCTGTGATACTCCAGAAATAATTCCCCACGTCTTTCTGGAATTTTTTCTGTATTTTCATACAATTGTGACTTGTTGCTGAAATAAGGGAGCAATAGGGCAAACAATACTGCTCTGTTACCCCATCAGATACATATTGCCATACTGTTTACCCCAGACTAGAAAAAAATATTAAAACAGAAAGATGAATATACATTGTTTAGAGGTTCTAACTTATAAATATATTCAGTATATATATATATATATATATATATATATATATATATATACATATAAAAAGACATATTGCAGACAAGAAGTGCAGTGAAGCCTGAAAATTTGCTAGGCTCAGGGTTAAAAAGGTGAATGTCAATTAAATCAATAGATTTTGGCATTATTTTATTTGGAAGAGATCAATGTCTCTTCAAAACAGATATGTTCTATATGGAAATAGTGTTAACTCTGTTTAGATAAATACTAGTATTTGTAGCCCCAGGATATAAAAAAATTATTTTTACTATCCATCAAAGTTTTGGGGCTCACAGCTCATGGCTTCCCAGGGCATTTATTGGTCTATTATACTATACGTTTTCAACATTTTCACCCCAAAATAATCATCACTTGAAATTTTCTGGAAGTAGAAAGAAAGGCTTTTATCCTAATATACTCCAAATGATTATCTATGATTTTTATAGGATCTATCTATATTCACAGATTGATTCCTTGCCCCAAAATTCAAAAATCTCTGAACAGTGATGCCTAGAGACAAGTCTTTTTGGCATGATAGTTTTTAAGAATAATATAGTATCTGTTGAAAGTAGTAAGGCAAGACTTTATTATACATGCTGTCTGGAAAGGGTAAGGGGATAGCGAGAGTTTGGTTAACATATACAAAATTACAGCTAGATTGGAGGAACAAGTTCTAGCGTTTGATAGCACTGTAGAGTGACTATAGTTAACAGTAACTTAGTGTATATTTTCAAACAGCTAGAAAAGAGGATTTTGATTTTTTTCAACACAAAGAAATAATAAATGTTTAAGGTAATGGATATACTAATTACCTTGATTTGATCATTACACATTGTATACATATATTGAAATATCACACTGTAACCCATTAATATGTGTAATTATGTGGCAATCAAACATCTTTAAGATGTTCAACACTTTATGAATCAAATGAGGTAGAGCGGTTTCACATAGTGGCAAGGAAAAACACAGCCAAGCACAAATCTGTAATTGAAGGTAAGCAAAGTGGTTTGAGGCGAGTCTATAAAGCATTGCATGGTAATGTACCCATTCTCTAGGCGGGGTATTTGTTATTTTTTTCAATGCCGTCTTTAATATCCACTTTTTTGTTTTTCTTTTCATCCTTTCCCATTCACTAGAACAAGTTGCCTTCATGCACTGGTTATAAAAGTTCTTTATCTCTGTATCTTTCCAGGTTCACACAATGCCTGCTATAAGGTCATAAATCTTCCCTCAGTGAATAAAATCATTTGGATAAAACTGGATCTGGTGGATATATAATCAGATCGTTCAACAAATGGCCTTGATATAAGACCATTTCAAATGGAGATAAATAACTTTTCTAATATTCCAACATTCCAGTTCTCCAGTAAAGATGTGTTCTGAATACCAGCAATAATATATTATAATGAAAAAAAATCTTGGTCATAATTCTACATAAATACAAAATAGAAGAACATTACGAAAGGCCTGAATGAAGAAAATAAAAATTTCTTAATATAAAAACCTTGAGTCAATGTAGAAGCAAATCGTGTTTGTGAATGATACGACCTGAAGGTCTAAACATTTCAGTTTTTCTAATATTTATGTAATTCATTTAACTACAATAATCATCTTTTTTTTTTTTTTGAGACGGAGTCTCACTGTGTCACCCAGGGTGAAGTGCAGTGATGCGATCTCGGCTCACTGCAAGCTCTGCCTCCGGGTTCATGACATTCTCCTGCCTCAGCCTCCCGAGTAGCTGGGACTACAGGCACTCGCAACCACGCCCGGCTAATTTTTTGTATTTTTAACAGAGACGGGGTTTCACCATGTTAGCGAGGATGGTCTCAATCTCCTGACCTCGTGATCCGCCCGCCTCAGCCTCCAGAAGTGTTGGGATTACAGGTGTGAGCCACCGCGCCTGGCCTTACAATAATAATTTTAAAATGTCCTTTTTGAAAATTTAAAAACACAAGTACTTCTGAAATTATTGTTGAATAAGAGAGAGGCAAAAATAATTAAATAGTTTTGAATAGAAGAGTAAAAATTAAAATTTTCTGTAGATATTAAAATATATTCACCTACTGTCATAGTTAAAGGAGAGTGGAACTGATGAGAATTAGCACGCAGAATAAAACAAACAAAAAGAGTAAACAGAAACGCTGTTATCCTTATCTTGACGTTAACGTGAGGTATAGTCCTAAGAATTTAGGAATATGAATGTTGCTCTCAGACACTGAATTGTGAAATCAACACATTAATGCATTATGCATTAAAAATCACCGTAAAGAAATCATACAATTGTGTACATTTTAAAGCATCAGTAGCCTAATTTTAAAAAATCATTTTTAAAACTAACTCAGCAAGTCATACTCTCCCCAGCAATCTTCATTTGTTATTCTAAACTATGTGCCAATCTGCCTTATAGAAACAGTATGCACCGACCCTAGACACTGAGTGTGTGGTCATCATGGCAGTATTGATTCTCATTGCAGATTAATCCGTTGGCTTAGATACATCATTGCTAAGAGAAAAATCTATTTTTTTTAACTTTTATTTTAAGTTCAGGGATACAAAGGCAGGCTACTCACACAGGTAAACATGTGTCATGGGGGTTTGTTGTAGAGATTATTTCATCACCCAGGTGTTAAGCCTATTATCCATTAGTTATTTTTCCTGATCCTCTTCCACTTCCCAGTTTCTAGCTTCCACCTTCCAATAGGCCCTAGTGTTTGCTGTTCCCCTCTACGTGGGCATGTGTTCTCACCATTTAGCTCCCCCTTATAATTGAGAACATGTGGTATTTGGTTTTCTGTTCCTGCATTAGTTTGCTAAGGATTATGGCCTCCAGCTCTATCCATGTACCTAAATAGACATAGTATCATTCTTTTTTATGGCTGCATATATTTCATGACATATATATACTCCATTTATTTATCCAGTCTATAATTGATGGACATTTAGTTGATTCTATGTCTTTTCTACTGTGACTACTGTTGCAATGAACATACACGTGCATCTCTATAACAGAATCATTTACCTTCCTTACAACCTACATACATAATTTTTATTTTAAAAATAAAGTCTTAATTTAAAATAAGACAAGAATACACTGAATTTAATTTTTATTTATCTTATCTTTTACATCTAATTGGTTATAAGACTTTTAATGTCTTTATGCACATCTACATTTGTAAAATTAAAATACCTAAGGTCAAATTATTAAAATGCAGGGGAGATATTTAAAAAATTATTTAAATATTTAAGGAAAAGGTCATGCATTGTATCTTCTACAGAGTCTGGTAAGTCGTTTTTATTCTATGAGTTGTGTGGGGTTTTTTTGGTACAGTACATGAAACATAACTTATGATCATTGATATCATGAGACTTTGAAATGAATGTTTTAAGTAACTATGGATAATATCTTTATGTAGAGCTTTGACAATCTAAAAATGGTGTGAAAATGCTGAAGTAAAAAAATAGCAAAAAATATGTTAAGGCCTTAGTATTTAATTTAGATTGATAGAGTATACTTATAATTAAGTATCAATTTATTGTTAAAAATAATTGTGTTAAAATTTATAAAATTAAATATATTTCTATATAATATATGGACTATATAAATAATCAAAGTTTAGTAAAAATGCAGAATTGAAAAATTTAAAAGAACTGATTAATAAATCAATTTTTAGTTACCTAATAACATGACTGATACACAGTAAATATTAAATGTTAATTTAAAAATAAAAATAATGACTAGCATTTACTAAATTCCAATTCTATGCCTAGAACTATGATAATTATAACACATGTATTATCTTATTGTCCCAACATAAACTTAGGAATTAGCAATAGGGACCAATAATCCCTGCCTCGGCTACCATCTAGTAGTGATCAATTTAACTTTTAATCAGAATTGTCACACTGGCACTCCAAGAAAGCTTTGCAAATTCTGTTACAGAGACAAAGTTATATTGCTTAATGCTTATTTAGAAAATAGCGTGAAATCCTAAATTTTAATGGCATTTTAAACTATTTCTGCACATTTTAATATTTTCTCTTTTGAGAAGTTGTGTTAATGAATCTGACCACTATGAAAATATATCGGCCGGGTGGGGTGGCTCACGCCTGTAATCCCAGCACTTTCGGAGGCTGAGGTGGGCAGATCACAAGGTCAGGAATTCGAGACCAGCTTGGCCAATATGGTGAAACCCCGTCTCTACTAAAAATACAAAAAGTAGCCGGGTGTGGTGGCAGACGCCTGTAGTCCCAGCTACTAAGGAGGCTGAGGCAGGAGAATTTCTTGAACCGGGGAGGCAGAGCTTGCAGTCAGCCATCCAGCCTGGGAGACAGAGCGAGACTCTGTCTCAAAAAAATTAAAAAAAAACAAAGAAAAGAAAATATATCAAATTTTGTAGACAATGAAGAAAGTAATTTGCAAATGTTGCTTGCTATTTTTGAAAGAAAATATTATTTTTATTAAATTATTATGTAATTATCCCCTAGAATTAAACATGGTTCAATTCAATGGTCATTATATTACAGAAGATTGAAATAATTTTCTTTTATAGATGAGAGTAAAAAAAAGGGAAAAATTTGAAATACCTATTCAGATAAATAAGCAAAGAAAAGAGTTAAAACTGCCTGTTTACACAGAAAACTCTCAGTGTTCTCAAACCATGACTCCTGAGCACAAACCTGTTGGTATTTGGAAGTTTGGGCAACACACATATAACTTGTTTATAAATGGTTTCTATAGCACAACCCACATACCATCCAAAACCTCTGTGCACTTGGAATTGAGGAAGAGATCTCATGAGACTTCACACTCAATTACAGAGTACTCTGAAGGGTGCATTTATGCTGGTTTTCTCAATTAATTATAGCAAGTGTCACCATGGACAGCTTACAGCAGTTAATTGAATTTGACAGGTTAACTTGAGAGCCCTTTTCGCTGAATGCAGTAGGGAGTTAGGAAAGGAAAAGGGCTACCCAAAACAGAAACAGAAGACTCCGAAACAACAAAATACTAATGAAATCAGCATTAGGTAGTTTGGGAATCTTTAATTCCAAAAAGAGAGAATGATCAGACAATCAGTGAGATGCCATTTCATTATTTTTATACTCTATTAGACTGTCCTATTTGCTTCTATTTTATAAATTTCTGTACTAAGATGTATAATTTTAGAGACTTTGAGGTTATTTTAATAACTGCACAAAATTAAAATATATTGCTCTTCCATCCTTCCTATTGGACACATCCAAAAGCCATAGGCATGCAATTTTAAGTTCAAAATTAATTTCATTTTTTTACTCACCCCATTTTAAAATTGTCTGCTCCTTCTGTATTCCTGATGCTTGTCAAAACATTAAAAAAAGAACAGTCGATCTAATTACAAATCTCATCTTTGACATTGTTTTCTTTCACAAGCCTTTCACTAACACTATTCAGTAATTCCCACTGCTTCTGTTGGTAAGTATCTCTAGAATCCATTCTAAACTCATTGCCATTTCCCTAATTCACACCTCATTATATTAGCTTATTTAATAATAATGTATTTTTCTAAAATCCTCTCATTCTATATTCCTGTTTTCATTTTCATATCCTCTGTGTGTTCCTGCCTTGAGTCCATCCTTTATAACATTCTTAATGTGAATTATTTTCTGAAATGCAAATTTGATTATGTTATTTCTATCTCTAGGAAAGTGATAGACCAATCATTATATTAAGTTTAATTAATTAAATTTGAAATTTAAATAGATACATATAGGTACATATAAGCTACTGTACTGAACAGTACAGTTCAAGGAGGATCCTCTAAAAATGCAAAATAAAATATAAACATTAAACTTGAATCTTAAAAGAAGCATTCCACTTACCCGAGGTAAAACAGAAAAAGAGAAACAGAGGAACGCAAAGTATACAGAGATAAATACTAAACAAATAACAGAATGGTGGAAACAAATTCAAGAATATCAACAACTATATTTAATGTAAATGGGCTAAACATGCTACTAAATGTTAGACATTTTGAGATCGGATTTTTAAAAAAGAGCTCAACAGTTACATGGTGACTATAATCCATGTACTTTAAAGATAAAGTCTTAGGTGGAAAGTAAAATGATGAATACAAGATATACAATGTAAACAATAATCACATGAAAGCTGGACTGTTTCAACAAAAACAAGTGAATTTTCAAGACAGGAAGATAATTAGAGATAAAGAAAACAATTTTATAAAGAGTAATTTTAAAAAAAGAAGACACAATAACCATAAATGTGCATACTCCCAACAGCAAAGCTTCAAAATACATCAAGAGAACACCAACAGAACTGATAAGATACACAGACAATCGGTAGTCATACCTCGATATTTTAATACCCATATTACCCATATTTTAGTAATTAATAGAATAGATAGAAAATAAAATTAGTAAGTTTATAGTTTTGAATAATACCATCACACACTTTGGCCTAATAAATATTTAAATTTTTTTTAAATAAATATTTTTAAAGTGACACAACTGTGAACACTGATGGGGTACAATGTGATATTTTGATACATGTATACAATAAGTAATGATCAAATTAGGGTAATTAGCATACCTGTCACCTCAAAACTTTCTTTGTGTTGGGAACATCCAAAATCCTCTCTTCTAGCTATTTGAAAAAATAAAATAATTATTGTATACTATATTCACTCTACAGTGCTATAGAACACTTGAACTATTCCTCCAACTTAGCTATAATTTTGTATCCGTAACCAACCTTCGTAAACACTCTTCTCAGCCACTAGTAACCACTATTCTGCTCTCTACTTCTATGAGATAAACTTTTAAGTTTCTACGTAGGACTGAGAACATGCGGTATTGATCTTTCCATGCCTGACTTATTTCACTTAACATAATGTCCTCCAGGCCCATCCATGTTGCTGCAAATGACAAGACTTCATTCTTTTTATGGCTGAATGATATACATGCCACATTTTTTAATCCATTCATGTGTTGATGAACACTAGGTTGACTGCATATCTTGGCTATTGTGGATAGGGCTGTAATAAACATGGGAGTGCAGATATCTCTTTGACAAATAAATTTCTTTTCCTTGGCATATATACCCAATAATAGGATTAGAGGATCACATGGCAATTCTATTTTTATCTTTTTGAGGAACATCCATATGAATTTGTATTCCCATCTATCATGTATAAGAGTTCCTTTTTCTCTGCATCCTCATCACCATTTTTTTTAAACTAATAGCCATTCTAACCAGAGTGAGATGATATCTCATTGTGGTTTTGATTTGTTTTCTTTCAATAATTAGTGATGTTAAACATGTTTTCATGCAGTTGGCCATTTATATGTTTTCCTCTGAGAAATGTCTATTGAGATCATTTGAACATTTTTGATCAATTTTTATTTTTACTTTTTTGCTGTTGAGTTGTTTGAGTTACCTATAAGGGATATTAACCAATTATCAGATGAATAGTTTGCAAATATTTTCTCCCATCCTTTAGGTTGTCTCTTAGGTCTATTGATTGTTTCCTTTGTTCTGTAGAACATTTTTAGTTTGATATAATCCCACTATTTTTGCTTTCGTTACCTGTGGTTTTGAGGTCTTAACCATAAAATCCTTGCTAAGATCAGTATTTTAAAGCAGTTCACTTATGTTTTATTCTAGTAGTTCCATAGTTTCCAAGTCTTTCATTTAGCTATGTAATTTATTTTGAATTGGTTTTGTGTATGGTAAGAAATGGAGGAATAAATTTGTTCTTCTGCATATGGATATCCAGGTTTCCCAACACCATTTATCCAAGAGACTGTCTTTTCCCCAATGTTTTTGGCACCTTTATTGGATAGCAGCTGGCTATAATATGTGGAAGTGTTTCTGGGTTCTCTACTCTGTTCCATTGGTCTACACGTCTGTTTTCATGCCAGTGCCATGCTGTTTTGACTACTATAGCTTTGTAGCATAATTTGAAGACAGGTAATGTGATACCTCCAACTATGTTTTTTTCTTTTTTTTTGCTCAATATTGCTTTGGCTACTTAGGGTATTTTCTGATTCCACATAAATTTTAGGATTTTTTTTTCTATTTCAGTGAAGAATGTCTTTGGTATTTTTACAGGGATTGCATTGAATCTGTAGATCATCTTGGGTAGTATGGTCACTTTAACAAAATTTATGCTTCCAATCCATAAACATAGGATGTCTTTCTATTTTTGTGTGTGTGCGCGCTTCAACTTTTAAAATCAATATTTTATACTTTTCATTGTCGAGATCTCTCATCTCCTTGGAAAATTTCTTCCCACATTTTTTATTTATTTTCTTGCTATTATAAATGTCATTGCTTTCCTTATACTTTTGTCCACTAGTTCACTGTTGGTATATCGAAATGGTACTGATTTTTATACATTGATTTCACATCCTGCAAATTTACTGAATTCATTTGTCAGACCCGAGATTTTTGATGGCTCCTTTAGATTTTTCTATTATATGATCATGTCATCTGCAAATAGAGACAATTTACTTTCTTTTTTCCGATTTCAGTATGTTCTATTTCTTTCTCTTTCCTAATTGCTCTGTTTGGGACTTTCAGTATTATGTTGAATAAGAGTGGTAAAAGTGGTCATCCTTGTTTTTTTCTAGTTTTTAGAGCAAAAGCTTTCAACTTTTCCCCATTCATTATGATGTTGGCTGTGAACTTGTCATATATGGCCTTTACTGCATTTAGGTATATTTCTTCTAAAGCTAATTTGTTGAGTGTTTTTATCATGAAGAAATGTTGAATTTTATCAAATGGTTTTTCTGCATGTATTGAAATGATTACATGATTTTTATTCCTTATTCTGTTGATATGATATATCACATTATTGATTTGTGTATACTGGATCATTCTTGCATCCCTAGGAAAGTCCAACTTGATCATGGTGTATAATCTTTTTTATATGCTTATGGTTTTGGTTTGTTGGTATTTTCTTGAGGATATTTTTACCCTATATTCATCAGAAATACTGACCTCTAGGTTTTTTCTCATTGTTATTGTTGTTGCTATTGGAGTGTCCTTTCCTGGTTTTGGTATCGGGATAATGCTTTTCACATAGAATGAGTTAGGAAGAATTCGCCATCCTTCACTATTTTGAAATAATTTCAAAAATATTATTAATTTTTCTCTAAATTTTAGGTAGAATTTGCCAATAATGTCACCTTGTCCCAGGCTTTTCTTTTGTTAGAATGCTCTTTTCTTTTTTACTGATTCAATCTTATTAGTCATTATCGGTCTGTTCAAGTTGTCTATTTCTTCCAGGTTCAATCTTGGTAGGATGTATGTGTCCAGAAATTTATAAATTCCATCTAGGTTTTCCATTTTTATTTAGCATATAGTTGTTCATAATCGTCTGTAATGATCCCTTGCAGTTCTGTGGTATCTGCTGTAACGTCTCATATTTCATTTTAGGTTTTATTTATTTGTTTTTTTCTTTCTTTATTCTTTCCTTAGGTAGTCTAACAGCTTGTTGATTTTATTTATCTTTTCAAAAAATAAATTTATTTAATTGATTGTATTATTTTTGTCTTTATGTTACTTATTTCTGCTCCGACTTTTATTATTTCTTTCCTTGTACTAATTTGGAGTTGGGTTTGTTTTCACTTTTCTAGTGTATTGAGTTGCATCATCAGGTTGTTTAAAACCTCTCTAAACTTTTGATGCAGGTCTTTATTGGTATAAACTTCACTCTTAGTATTACTTTTGTTGTATTCCATAGGTTTTAGCATGTGGTATTTTTGTTTTTATTTGTTTCAATAAATTTATTTACTTCCTTCTTAATTTCTTCCTTGACACGTTATTCAGAAGATGTTGTTTAATTTTTATGTATTTGTGCAGTATTCAAACTTTTTGTTATTGATTTCCAGTTTTATTTTATTATGGTCACAAAAATACTTGATATATTTTAATTTTTCTTAAATTTATTAATACTTTATTTTTTGGGGCTAGTATGTGGTTTATCCTCACAGACGTTCCAGGCACCAGTGAGAAGAATGTGTGTTCTGCTGTTGCTGGATGAATGTTCGGTATATGTTTTTTAGGTCCTTTTTTTATACTGCAGATTAAATCTTATGTTTTTTGTTGGTCTTCTGCCTAGATGATCTGTCGAATCCTGAGAGAAATCTTCCGTGAGAAGATTCTTCTAATGGGCACACCTGTGTATGCAACTTGATGCTATTCTTTAAGATTTTTAGAATTCCCTGTCTTTGACTATAATGTGCCTCAGAAAGGATCATTTTAGTTTGAAACTACTTGGAATCTTTGGCTTCCTGAATTTAGATGTCCATATGTCTTCCAAGACTTGTGAAGTTTTCAGATATTATTTCATTAAATAGGTTTTCCAAGCCTTTTCCCATCTCTTCTCTTGAAACTCTATTAAAAAATTTTTTCACTTAATGGCATCCCATAGTCCAACAGACTTTCTTTATTCTATTGTATTCATTTTTATATATGACTGGATGATTTTAAAGAATTTTAAAGAGTTCCTCAGCTTCAAGATTTCAGTTTGGTTCTTTTTTAACATCTATCTCATTTTGAATTGTTTATTCAGATGATAAGTTGTTTTCCAGAATTTGTTAAATTATACATCTGCATATTCTTATATTTTTCTGAGTTTTCTTAATACTATTATTTTGAATTCCTTTTCAGGCAATTCATAAATTTCCATTTCTTCCCAAAGAAGAACTGGTATAATTCTCAGTTAACAGAGAATTATTGTGCTTCTTTAGTGGTGTCATGCTTCCTTGCATTTTTATGTTTCTTGTATCCGTATATTTGGCAGCACAGTCCTATCTTCCAATTTTGTAGAGTAGTTTTTGTGGGAAAAGACTTTTACCTGCAGATGTGTCCTAGATTGTTGGCTGGGGAGGGTAAAACCAACGGTTGACTTCATTTGGGGTCAGTGCCATAGTGCAGTTTTGTGCTGTTTCTTCAGCTACAGTTACTGTCAGTGAGACATGTGCATGCTTCAGTAGCTTAGGCTGCAGAGGTTTGTGTGGCCGGTCCATCTATTTTGGTTATACTCTTCTGGGGGTGGAGTGGCAGTCCAGCCCCTACTTCAGGGAAGCATGAGGCTGGTCAGCCTGTGGCTTGGCTAAGGTACTCCCCCTGTGGTAAGTGGACATCAGGCTTTTACATGGTTAGTGGAGTCATGAGTTGGTTACTTGGTAGCTTGTCTTGGGTGCTCTAATAGACATATAGAGTACTTCCTCAAACATGAAGAATACACTTTTATTTCAAGTGCATATGAAAATGTTAATGAAGACAGAGCCATAAAATATTTCTGAACCATTTCAAAACATTGAATTATTATAGTATATATTTTCTTGCCACACTAAAATTAAATTAAAAATAAATTACTACATCTATGGACACAAAATTTACTAAACATAAAATAAAATTAATAACAGAATTTATACCAAATAAAAGGAACTCATTAAAAGATGCAGTTAAAAAATGAAGTCACAAATTCATAGAAATTTATTTGTGAGACACATCTGATAAAAGGTGAATCAAGAATAAACAGTTATTATAAATTTATAAAAATAAAAAAAACAGGCAAAATGTTTGAACAAGTATTCCATAAAGAGGATATACAAATCATCATAAATAAACACACTTTATGGTCATTAGATATGAAATCTTCTCCATATCATTACATCATTACTGGTTAGGAAAATATAATTTAAAATCACAGTGAGATACCAGAACATCTAAAATGACTAACATAAAAAAAGATAGCACTAAATGTTGGCAAGGATGTGGAAGACATCTCTTACATTACTAATGGCACTGCACATCATACACTCAATTTGAAAAAGTTTTCAACTTCTAATAAACTAAGACCCAGCAATATGACTGCTCAGTATTTACCCGAAGAAACTAAAATGTATATATTCACAAAACAGTGTATAAAATGTTTGTATACTTTTTTGAGAACAGAATAAAACTGGAATCAGTGCAATTATTTACCAACCAGAGATAGATAAACTAACACTTTAGCCATACAATTAAATACCAATAATAGATATAAATTAATAAATAAAAATGCATTACTGATACATGCAGCATTTACACCATGGAAAGACTCAAAAATATTTTGTTGACTAAAGAAACCTAGACACTAAAAATAGATAATGAACCCATTTATATAAAGTTTGAGCGGAGGCTAACCTTATCTTATGATATAATTTAAAAGAGTGGTTTCTGTGGTTGTTGGAAAAGAGACACAGGAGAACTTTCTGAGGTAATGGAAATATTTTATGCCTTGATTTTGATGGTGTTTGAGTACATACATATATTAAAACTCAACATTTTATGCATTTAATTCTATGTAGATTTTATCTCAATTCCAAAATATTGAATTTTTAACATCCTGATATTAAAGATAAAATTGTAATTAGCCCATAAAAATTTTCACATTTACGTGGAATAAAAGAAATAAATGCAAAATCCAAAGAAATATATCATTTATACCTACTTAATAGACTAATTTACATTAAATTAGTGGAATATTAAATTTATATACTCTTTATGAAAACATCTACCCTGATTCAGTACTTCAACCTTTAAAAATAATAAATTATTCAGGAAAATTTTGATATCATTTATATCAATGTGGCATTTTTTATAATAGTAAATTGTAAGCAACCAAAATTTCCCAAAATAGAATAACTGCATTGATTAAATGGGTGGCAAACCCTTTGTCTAGTCTTTAAAGACTAGGTTTTTTAAAAGTATATTTTATTATTACGAAAAAATATTCCTAGTACAATGTAAAAGAGAAAAAAGTTCATAGTTTAAAAATATATTCAGTAATGTTGCTACTTTAAAAAATACACATTCAGATATGTTACAAATAAAAACCAACTGTAGCAACACATTCGTCATGTCTCTTGGGTAATAGAATTACAGTGAATTTTATATAATTTTCTATATACTTTTGTGTTTTGTGATTTTTTCAATATATTATCTTTATAAATGCTTGTATGTATAGACTATCTTAAATTATTACATTTTAAAAAGGCTTTAGTTTACTATCTCTTGTTGAGATTCTCTTTAGAGCAAATACTCTTTAGAAATTTGTCACTGACCATTTTTTAGGCAACCTGTTGTGATAATACATTGCATTAGAGTTTCCTAGCAGTTAGAAAGATACATATGGGTATGTGTATATATACGTGTGTGTGCGTGATGAGATATCTATACAGATAGATAGATATGATTAAGAAAAAGATACTAAGATTTAAGAAAAAAGTGTCAAATTAAAAAGAATTAAATTAAAACTGAAATGCCTATGAGTAAGTAATATATTTTGGATATTAACCCTTTATCAAGTATATGTTTTGAAAATATTTTATCCCATTCCTTGGATTGCCTGTTGTTGACTGCTTCCTTTGCTGTGCAGACGCTTTTCATTTTCAATCTCCTTCTTTTATTTTTGCTTTTAATATTCAAAATATATAAAGAACTCATATAACTCAATAACAACAACAAAAAAAAACCCATAAAAAACTCAAATAACCTGATTTTAAATGGGCACATGACCTAAACAGACATCTTTTCAATGAAGTCATTAAAATGGCCAACAAGTATATGAAAAAGGGCTAACATCACTATTGGGAAATGCAAATCTAAACCACAATGAGATGTTGCCTCTATCTATCTATTATCTGTTAGAAATCTATTATCTAGCTGTTATTGAAAAGACAAGAAAACAAATGTTAAGGACGTGGAGAAAAGGGAACCCTCACACACCATTCCTGGAAATGCAAATTGGTAAAGTCATTGTGTAAAACATTATGGAGGTACCTAAAAATTAAAAATAGAACTACCATATCTAGCAAGTCCAATTTTGAATACATATTCAGAGGACATGAAATCAGTATCTCAAAGACATATTTGCACCCCTAGTTTGTTGTAACGTTATTCACAATAGCCAAGACTGGGAACAACCTAAGTGTCTGCCAATGAATAAATGGAAAAAGAAAATGTGGTGTGTATATACAGTGGAATATTATTAAACTATAAAAAGAAGGAAATCCTGCCATTTTCAACAACCTGGATCATTATACTAAGTAAAATGAGCCAGCCACAAAAAGATACTGTATGACCTCACTTACATGTGAAAACTAAAAAAATTAAACTTACAGAATCAGAGTAGAATGGTGTTTGTCAGAGGCTGGGAGTTAGGGAAAATGGGGAGCTACTGGTCAAAAGGGCACAAAAATTCAGTTATAAGACGAATAAAACACAATATTCTAATGTATAGCACGGTGACTTTAGCTAATAATAATGTACTCTTTATTTGAAATTTCTGCCATAGTAAATCTTCGGGAAAGATCCTTGCTATACACAGACAGACACACACACACAAGGGTAATTGTGTGATTATATATGTTAATTAATTTAATTGTGGTAATCACTTCAGAGTGTATACATATATCAACTCACGTTGTATAACTTGAATATATACTATTTTTATTTGTCAGTTATACCTCAATAAAACTGGAAAATAGTCAAATGTCTATGTTGATATATAAAGCAAAAAGCATTCAACGAAAAATTTTTCTAACAGTTACTTATAATTTAAGGTTTCCTATTATGAAGTTGGCCTCCTTTTGACATCTGAATATTCTGTGCACAGATATAAAATATTTTATTTTTAATGCAGATTTTAGTATTATATTCAAGAGCAATTATTTATGACAAATAACCTCCAGTCATTATTTAGAATTTTTCTTCTACTCACAGTAACATTTCTAGGTAGAGCACAGAAAATAGTTGACCTTGAGTTGGTCTTTCCATTAGTGAATTAGTTACTTAGCATTTATTCTATTTGAACTGACAGCAAGAACCTTTTTTCTGGAATTATAAGAAAATTATTTTTAAAAAACTTTCTATAACATATGCAGGGTCCATAAAACTTATTGACTGCCATGAAGATCAAATATGTATATGATGTTCTATGAAAGGAACGTGAAGAGGCATATATTAAGATATTACTTATTTGTTACGAACTACAGATAGAGAGTGTTGCAAATGAGAAGAATTAGATGTAGAAATTGTATAAACAAATAATAGTTTAATGATCTTGGTAAAGATGTTATATAATCATAGTAATCTCTGGTATTTAATATAATTATTTGCATTCATATGGATATGTTTTCAAATGTAAAACCTCAGTATTGACTGATTTTTAAAATAAGTGAACTTATAAATGAGAAATCCTAAGACGCATTTTCAATATAAAATTATCTGTTAGTGAAAAGAGATGAAGACAATGGATCACTAGTGCTTTAATACAACAGCAATTTAATGGGGAAAAAAGCAATCAATATGAATTTATTTTATTTAATATAAACTGGAAGATGTTATTTGCATTCTTTTATGTCAAATTTTTATGGCAGATTGCACATACCGAAATTGTTTTTTACTAAAAAAGTTCTGATGAAATATATCATCTATTTTATTTTATTAGCACATGACTGAGCTAGTAAAGAAATAAATAGACATTTCCAAGGTCAGAAGTAAAAAAATTTCTAAGTCTGAGGCTACCATGGAGCTTCAGCCAATCCCCAGCACTTCTGTATTGATGACTTCACACAGCACAGAAGGTAAATAGTAGGCTTTGAACAGCATGGGAAATTTGAACAAAACCTCACATACAAGCTCTGGTAGATTTCATGTTGAATCTAAAATCCATACATTAAGCCATAATATTTAAACAAATCATTCACGGGGTAAATGTGCTCCAAATGAAGCAGGACATTTTAAAAACTTAATACTCTTCTCACATCTAAGTGCAGCACAAGTTAAACAAAATGGAACAAACATGGCTGCAAATACAGTTTACCAAAATTGACCCACAGCCATTAAAAGTTCCGAGAGGTAAACTTTCAGAGGAGAGGTAAATTATTATTAAATGGTATCTCTCTCTCTCACATGCACATACACCCACACACATGCACACACACACACACACACACACAATTCACCAATTTACCAGGTCCAGATGTTTTTACAATGCCAAACTTAAAACACCAGTGAATCCCAATGTTATATAAATTGTTCCAGAAAATAAAAATGGTGGAAAACCTCAGATTTACATATTAAACCTCAAATTTACATTTAAAATGTAGCATTGATACCCATACTTGATAAATTTTACAAAGAATGATACAAGAAAACGGAAAGAAAGCTAACCTATCTCACTTACAAATATCAGTGTAAAAACCCTAAATAAAATATTAGCACATATATTAGAGCAGTACATTGAGAATTTCTTACAGCAAAACCACCTAGGATTTTACCCTAGGAATACAAGAGTGAAAGGACAATTCTATATTATGATATAAATTAATATATTTTGTTATATTCATTGATATAAAGACAACCATAAAATGCAACTCTCATCTTTGACTGAAAAAAAGAATAAAAATAGGAATTTATAGATACTTTATGTGTGTGTCCATTCAATTTATCCAATACAATTAGAAAAGAGATAAGAACTTGGGGCAGAAATCAGGAAAAAATAAAACTATCCCTATTTCCACAAGAACTAATAATATACCTGAAAAATACTTGATAATCATAGAACTAACTCAAGGCAAATAATTCCCAAAGTAATCAAATATACAATTAGCATAGTAGCCTTCATATACTCAAACAAAAACTAGTTAGGAGATAAGACAGAAGGGAAAACTCGTCTAACACTAGCAGTATTCCAAAAATAAAAGAAAGAAAAAAAAACATTTAGGAATAAAATTAGAAAAAAAAGGTGCAAAATCTATATAAGAAAAGCCACAAAAAACTCAAATCATATAAAAATAGCTTTAAGCAACCGAAAATGCATTCTTTGGATGAAATGCATTGTCATATTGTGAGGTTAGAAAACAGTCCACATGATCACTCTAATTCAGACACCAACTGAAGAGTTAGGGGTCCTCAAGACCACCCTTACTTCGCACATCAATTGCAAGTATTGGGGTACTCAAGACTACATTCAGCTTTGATAACTGAACAGAAGGACTCACAAAACTCACAGAAACCTGTCAATACTCACAGTTATCGTTTATTACAGTGAAAGGGCATGCATTGAAATCAGCTAAGGGAAGAGACCCACAAAGCAGAGTCTAGGAAAGCTCCAAATACAGAGTTTCCAGCTGTCCCTTTCCAGTGAAGTCACGTACAACATTAACATTGTGATGCAATAGGCATTAAATATTGACAGCCAAGGAAATTCACCTGAGTCTTGGTGTCCACAATTTTTATTGAAGGTTGACCTCAGTCTCTATCCCCTCTGCAGTTCAACCTGATATTGCATGACCCAATGCCCCCACCCTAAGTCATGTCCTAGAATTTGAAGGCAAAGGTCAGACCTCTTTTTGGACAAGGTTGAATTTTTTACTATGGAAACATATATGCTAATTTTTTATAAATTAATTTATATATTTTGATATAATGCCAAGACAATATCCACATTCTTTATCTGAGATTAGGGAACAGTCAGTTCTAAATTACATATGGAAAATGGACGTTCGATAAATTCTAGAAAAACTGTCAAAAATGAAAGCAATGAGGACAGTCGACCCCTGACAAATATAAAACACCCTTGATAGTATACTCTCTGGTACAGTAGCCACTAGTCACAAATGTCTTTGTTAGTCAAAATTTAAATTAACTGAAAGTAAATAAAATAAAAATTCAGTTTATCAGTCATATTGGCCGTATTTCAAGTGGCTATCATTCTGCACAACGCAGCTATGAAACATTTCCATTATCTCCAAAAGTCTACTGGATTGTATTGCCTTAGAGCTTCTATATTAAGCAATATTGCTTCAAGAGTAAAGAGAAGCACAAAACAGAAAGTCAAAATAGACTGACCCACCCAGTAATATGGATATTTAATTTGTGATAAAGATGAAATGCTATAATAATATACAATAAATGGTATAAATCAGTTGAGTAGCCCTTTAAGAAAATGTATAATTGGATCTCTACCTCAAATCATAAAGAATCAAAAGAATACATATATACACAGCATGGGTAGATTCACCTGGGACATGGATATGGGTAATCACTTTCTTACTGTGATTAAAAATCAAGATGTACTAAAAAAATAATAAAATCAGACACCACTTAAACCCAGTGATCGAAACTGGCATAATCAATTTTGTACCAATTTCAGTATAAACTGAAATCATGTGCCTTTTAATGTAATACACTGGGAAGTAGATGGCATCATATAGGTCTTATCTGCTAAAAATGCTTTACTTACATCCAATCATAACTACATAATTTGAAAAATCTATATTGAGAAATATTCTGCAAAAAAATTGGCAAGGATTCTAAAAAATGAAAACACCATAAGAATAAGGGTATGCTGCTCTCCTTGAAGAGGTCCTTCACATCACTTGTAAGTTGGATTCCTAGGTATTTTATTCTCTTTGAAGCAATTGTGAATGGGAGTTCACTCATGATTTGGCTCTCTGTGTGTCTGTGCTTGTGATTTTTGTACATTGATTTTGTATCCTGAGACTTTGCTGAAGTTGCTTATCAGCTTGAGGAGATTTTGGGCTGAGACGATGGGGTTTTCTAGATATACAATCATGTCATCTGCAAATGGGGACAGTTTGACTTCCTCTTTTCCTAATTGAATACCTTTTATTTCCTTCTCCTGCCTGATGGCCCTGGCCAGAACTTCCAACACTGTGTTGAATAGGAGTGGTGAGAGAGGGCAACCCTGTCTTGTGCCAGTTTTCAAAGGGAATGCTTCCAGTTTTTGCCCATTCAGTATGATATTGGCTGTGGGTCTGTCATAGATAGCTCTTATTATCTTGAGATACCTCCCATCAATACCTAATTTATTGAGAGTTTTTAGCATGAAGCATTGTTGAAGTTTTTCAAAGGCCTTTTCTGCATCTATGGAGATAATCATGAAGTTTTTGTCTTTGGTTCTGTTTATATGTTGGATTACATTTATTGATTTGCATATGTTGAACCAGCCTTGCATCCCAGGGATGAAGCCCACTTGATCATGGTGGATAAGCTTTTTGATATGCTGCTGGATTCGGTTTGCCAGTACTTTATTGAGGATTTTTGCATCAATGTTCATCAGGGATATTGGTCTGAAATTCTCTTTTTTGGTTGTGTCTCTGCCAGGCTTTGGTATCAGGATGATGCTGGCCTCATAAAATGTGTTAGAGAGGATTCCCTCTTTTTCTATCCATTGGAATAGTTTCAGAAGGAATGGTACCAGTTCCTCCTTGTACCTCTGGTAGAATTCGGCTGTGAATCCATCAGGTCCTGGACTCTTTTTGGTTGGTAAGCTATTGATTATTGCCACAATTTCAGAGCCTCTTACTGGTCTATTGAGAGATTCAACTTCTTCCTGGTTTAGTCTTTGGAGGGTGTATTTGTTGAGGAATTTATCCATTTCTTCTAGATTTTCTAGTTTATTTGCATAGAGGTGTTTGTAGTATTCTCTGATGGTAGATTGTATTTCTGTGGGATCGGTGGTGATTTCCCCTTTATCATTTTTTATTGCATCTATTTGATTCTTCTCTCTTTTCTTATTAGTCTTGCTAGCGGTCTATTTTGTTGATCTTTTCAAAAAACCAGGTCCTGGATTCATTAATTTTTTGAAGGGTTTTTTGTGTCTCTATTTCCTTCAGTTCTGCTCTGATTTTAGTTATTTCTTGCCTTCTGCTAGGTTTTGAATGTGTTTGCTCTTGCTTTTCTAGTTCTTTTAATTGTGATGTTAGGGTGTCAATTTTGGATCTTTCCTGCTTTCTCTTGTGGGCATTTAGTGCTACAAATTTCCCTCTACACACTGCTTTGAATGTGTCCCAGAGATTCTGGTATGTTGTGTCTTTGTTCTCATTGGTTTCAAAGAACATCTTTATTTCTGCCTTCATTTCATTATGTACCCAGTAGTCATTCAGGAGCAGGTTGTTCAGTTTCCATGTAGTTGAGGGTTTTGAGTGAGTTTCTTAATCCTGAGTTCTGGTTTGATTGCACTGTGGTCTGAGAGACAGTTTGTTATAATTTCTGTTCTTTTACATTTGCTGAAGACAGCTTTACTTCCAATTATGTGGTCAATTTTGGAATAGGTGTGGTGTGGTGCTGAAAAAATTGTATATTCTGTTGATTTGGGGTGGAGAGTTCTGTAGATGTCTGTTAGGTACGCTTGGTGCAGAGCTGAGTTCAACTCCTGGGTATCCTTGTTAACTTTCTGTCTCATTGATCTGTCTAATGTTGACAGTGGGGTGTTAAAATCTCCCATTACTATTGTGTGGGAGTCTAAGTCTCTTTGTAGGTCACTCAGCACTTGCTTTATGAATCTGGGTGCTCCTGTATTGGGTGCATATATATTTAGGATAGTTAGCTCTTCTTGTTGAATTGATCCCTTTACCATTATATAATGGACTTCTTTGTCTCTTTTGATTTTTGTTGGTTTAAAGTCTATTTTATCAGAGACTAGGATTGCAACCCCTGCCTTTTTTTGTTTTCCATTTGCTTGGTAGATCTTCCTCCATCCCTTTATTTTGAGTCTATGTGTGTCTCTGCATGTGAGATGGGTTTCCTGAATACAGCACACTGATGGGTCTTGACTCATTATCCAATTTGCCAGTCTGTGTCTTTTAATTGGAGCATTTAGCCCATTTACATTTAAAGTTAATATTGTTATGTGTGAATTTGATCCTGTCATTATGATGTTAGCTGGTTATTTTGCTCATTAGTTGATACAGTTTCTTCCTAGCCTCGACGGTCTTCAAAATTTGCATGGTTTTGCAGTGGCGGGTACTGGTTGTTCCTTTCCATGTTTAGTGCTTCCTTCAGGAGCTCTTTTAAGGCAGGCCTTGTGGTGACAAAATCTCTCAGCATTTGCTTGTCTGTAAAGCATTTTATTTCTCCTTCACTTATGAAGCTTAGTTTGGCTGGATATGAGATTCTGGGTTGAAAATTCTTTTCTTGAAGAATGTTGAATATCAGCCCCCACTCTCTTCTGGCTTGTAGAGTTTCTGCTGGGAGATCAGCTGTTAGTCTGATGGGCTTCCCTTTGTGGGTAACCCGACCTTTCTCTCTGGCCGCCCTTAACATTTTTTCCTTCATTTCAACTTTGGTGAATCTGACAATTATGTGTCTTGGAGTTCCTCTTCTCGAGGAGTATCTTTGTGGCGTTCTCTGTATTTCCTGAATCTGAATGTTGGCCTGCCTTGCTAGACTGGGGAAGTTCTCCTGGATAATATCTTGGAGAGTGTTTTCCAACTTGGTTTCATTCTCCCTGTCACTTTCAGGTACACCAATCAGATGTAGGTTTGGTCTTTTCACATAGTCCCATATTTCTTGGAGGTTTTGTTCGTTTCTTTTTATTCTTTTTTCTCTAGACTTCCCTTCTTGCTTCATTTCATTCATTTCATCTTCCATCACTGATAGCCTTTCTCTAGTTGATTGCATCGGCTACTGAGGCTTCTGCAGTCTTCACGTAGGTCTCAAAACTTGGCTTTCAGCTGTATCAGCTCCTTTAAGCACTTCTCTGCATTGGTTATTTTAGTAAAACATTTGTCTAATTTTTTTTCCAAGTTTTTAACTTCTTTGCCATTGGTTTGAATTTCCTCCTGTAGCTTGGAGTAGTTTGATTGTATGAAGCCTGCTTCTCTCAACTCGTCAAAGTCATTCTCCCTCCAGCTTTGTTCCATTGCTGGTGAGGAACTGCGTTCCTTTGGAGAAGGAGAGGTGCTGTGCTTTTTAGAGTTTCCAGTTTTTTTGCTCTGTTTTCTCCCCATCTTTGTAGTTTTTTCTACTTTTGGTCTTTGATGATGGTGATGTACAGATGGGTTTTTGGTGTGGGTGTCCTCTGTGTTTGTTAGTTTTCCTTCTACCAGACAGGACCCTCAGCTGCAGGTCTGTTGGAGTTTGTTAGAGGTCCACTCCAGACCCTGTTTGGCTGGGTGTCAGCAGCGGTGGCTGCAGAACAGCAGATTTTCGTGAACCATAAATTCAGCTGTCTGATAGTTCCTCTGGAAGTTTTGTCTCAGAGGAGTACCCGGCTGAGTGAGGTGTCAGTCTGTCCCTACTGAGGGGTGCCTCCCAGTTAGGCTGCTTGGGGTTCAGGGTCCCACTTGAGGAGTTAGTCTGCCTGTTCTCAGATCTCCAGCTGCATGCTGGGAGAACCACTACTCTCTTCAAACCTGTCAGACAGAGACATTTAAGTCTGCAGAGGTTACTGCTGATTTTTTGTTTGTCTGTGCCCTGCCCCCAGAGGTGGAGCCTATAGAAGCAGGCAGGCCTCCTTGAGCTGTGATGGGCTCCACCCAGTTCGAGCTTCCTGGCTGCTTTGTTTACCTAAGCAAGCCTGGCCAAAGGCGGGCGACCCTCTCCCAGCCTCGCTGCCGCCTTGCAGGTTGATCTCTAGACCGCTGTGCTAGCAATCAGCGAGACTGCATGGGCATAGGACCCTCTGATCCAGGTGCGGGACACAATCTCCTGGTATGCTGTTGTCCAAGCCCATTGGAAAAGCACAGTATTAGGTTGGGAGTGACCCGATTTTCCAGATGCCGTCTGTCACCCCTTTCTTTGACTAGGAAAGGGAACCCCCTGACCCCTTGTGCTTCCCGAGTGAAACCATGCCTCACCCTGCTTCGGCTCGGCTCGCGCACAGTGTGCTGCACCCACTGTCCTGCACCCATTGTTTGGCACTCCCTAGTGAGATGAACCCAGTACCTCAGATGGAAATGCAGAAATCACCTGTCGTCTGTGTTGCTCACGCTGGGAGCTGTAGACCGGAGCTCTTCCTATTCGGCCATCTTGGCTCCACCATCTCAAGTACACAATTTTTTTTTTTTTTTTTATTGAGATGGAGTCTCACTGTCGCCCAGGCTGGAGTGCAGTGGCAGGATCTCGGCTCACTGCAAGCTCTGCCCCCTGGGGTTCCTGCCATTCTCCTGCCTCAGCCTCCCAAGTAGCTGGGACTACAGGCACCTGCCACCTTGCCCGGCTAATTTTTTGTATTTTTAGTAGAAACGGAGTTTCACCGTGTTCGCCAGGATGGTCTCCATCTCCTGATCTTGTGATCCTCTGGCCTCGGCCTCCCAAAGTGCTGGGATTACAGGCATGAGCCACTGTGCCCGGCCCAAGTATGCAATTTTCTAAGGTAGAATCTGGTTTTTTTTTCTCACCTTATCAATTTTACCTTTCCTCATAAGATCACAGAGCTCCTGAACATTCTTTTGAAGTATAGACTTCAATTCGACAACAAATAAATTTTTCCAAAAAGTGAATACATGCATCCACAAGAAAATTACAAACTACAAGGGCCATTTAAATATCCCAATTTGTCTAATGGGCATGTAACTTCAAAAAACGGTATTGTTGTCACAACCTGTTAGAAAGCGTGCTTTTGTTTCTAGAAGTAAATTGACTATATCTTTAGTAAAAACTTTGATGACTGTGAGAATTCACACGAGAAGAAATAATAGAATATGGAGTGGTTCCAAGTGATTTATAATCTAAAATTTTTTAAGAGTAGGGATTATCCCTTTCTTACGTTCATGAGAAATCACATCTGATTAAGTTTATTTTCTGTGCACAATTAAGAGAAAATAATAAGTTACAGAAGAAAAATAAGACAGAAAACATTGAGTATATGACTTCAGGCTAACAGAAAGTAATAAATACTCCTTCTATATGGGTTTCTAAAAAGAAATGTAGATGCAGTTCAAACCAGAAACAGAACGTCAGTTGCTAGTTATGTGAAACCCTGTAATTCTGTGTGTGTGTGTGTGTGTGTGTGTGTGTGTACGTGTTTCACATATGACCTGAATTATTAAAATTAAGGATACGTTCCAAAGTAAGTGTTTCTCTGAAAGATATATCCTAAAGTCCAACCTCAAACTAAAAAAATACAACATGACTTTCACCATAATATTCTAGCTCTTAGCATAAGGGAAATTCAGGCAAAATGTGAAACGATATAGTAAAACAAAAAATGTTACCAGCACCTAGACTGATTTTGTATATCTTCTTCCTTTCTGTCATGTATCTTATTTTCTCATACTTATGTCAAAAATAAATTATTTTTGCATTATTTTATTTGAAAAAAGAAAGTTTTATCCACTACCTCAAAAATGCTTGTTTAAAAAATAATTATTTCTCCCAATTCATAAAGAGCTTTACAAAAGCAATCGTAGCATAATTTAGTTTCATAATATCTTCTTGGTTATCTTTAAGCATGAATTCTGTTTCTTTCCTACCTGATATTGGGAAAAATGATTTTTGGGTTGTGAATTACGAAGGAGGACATTTTTAGAATAGCTGAAATATTGCTGGGCAAGGAGAACCTCAAATCAAACAGAAGTAATGTCACTAAAGTACATAGCACATGTGCATCAATATATTGCCCTGGTTTACATGACTGAATCTTCCAAAGCACACTCCAGGAACCACGGATTCTTGAATATTAAGTCTGCGAAAACTAATCGCAATTTATTGAATATGTCGGTGAAGCAGAACATCAGTAAATCAAGTCCAAGTGACTGTTACAGCATTTTTCCCTTCTCTTAAGCAACTGACAGTTTCTTTTTTCAATCAGTGAAACTTACAAATAGTCCAGGAACTAGCTGCAGTAGAAGAGTAATGGTTGAAAGACCAGATGATCCTGTTTTATGACCCGTGGCACAAAGATTAAACCCTTTGTTTCCAGCAATGCACAATTTCATGCTATTTCAGGGAGCTTGACCCTGAACTGAACTTCTTCAGACTGTTCAGTTCAATCTGAATTTATAAGAGCTAGTGACAGTCTGTAACATGTAATGAAAAAAAATAATGGAGGGACAGCTGTTTGCTCTCACAATCCTGCCATTGAGGTTGAGAGAGAGGAAAAGCTGTGGGGCTGGTGGATTCAGAAGGAAATGAGTTGTGATTTAACATTTGCAAAGAGAAATCCTTTTGTTATGCACTGATTTGAAGTAAATCTCTGGCAACATTTCCAAGGGTCGGATTTGGGAGTGTTTTCCTTGCAATGCTGAAAGCAACATAACCAATTTTCTAGTAGCTGATTGTATTCTGCTAGTTTAGGCATTTGGTTCAATGTTATATGTTATTTATCTTTCCTAAACCTAATATCATGTGAAACATATAGGAGCCTTTCTCGAAAGTTAACAAATTTGTAGAAGTACCAAGTTAGGATAGGATTATTTTTAATTACATATTGAAATATTATTTATTGAAAACATTACAATAGAAAATATATTGAGTACTTTGTATTGTGAATTTCAATATCATGGGTTAGAAATTTATAAATGCATTTTTGTAGCTATGTATGCAAAATCTCATTCTAAAACAAACATAATAAGGAAAATATGCCTTTTGTAAGGAAAAGTTTCCATTTTCCTTACATATACAACAAAATATGACACAGATTTTATTAAAACTATCACAAAGTTCAATTTCACAAGGACTATTATTATTGAACTTTATAACTGTGAAATCTATGACCGATGGCATTTAAAATCTTGCAGGGAAATTTAGAATGCAAATCTACTTATACAGTTCTCAATTGGAACATGAAATTCTTGAAAAGTGTTGGCAAATATGACAATTAAAACAACTGCCTCTGAGACACAGAGGTCTCCTCCCACAATTTTTCCAACAAGTATTTGGCACCTAAGGAATCTGATGTTTAGCCATTCTTAAATATGAAGAGGGAAGAGTCTGGTAAAAAAAATATGGAGGAGTCTAAAGATTATGAAATTATTCCATAATCTGAGGGATGAACTGCAAAGTGTCCTGCCTAAGGAAGCATTGTCTGTTTAGTGAACTATATTATTCAGGAACATTTTTGTGACATCTTCCAAAAATAAGTGCTTTTGTAATTATTCTTCTCTATTAATGACAAATTATTAAAATAAGCTGTGGATTGCCTTTGGAATCCTAATAATTTCCTATGGAAACAATATGGCAATTTTCCTGAACATACCTAGGGGCCAATAGATGACACCTTATCATGGAGTAGACCAGGGTGGTGACATGGAGTTATGCATGTAGCTCTGCTGCAGTATACTCCACACGAAAGGCCAGTAGAAATCATCAGTATTAGACCAATATATGTTAGACCCTACCATGGTCAGCGTTTAACAAACACACATATTCTTTTGTTGTTGTTGTTTGTTGTTTTCTTTTGTTTTTTTTTTTCAAAGTCTACAATATAAAGTAGCCTACTAAATTTGACTCCACAGAAATTAATGATAAAATGATTAACGTTAAGAAATAAATCAATGGTTCATATGATATGTGCTGAAGGAATTTAGAGTTAGGCAATTATTTTTCCAACTACAGTGGTTGAAAATGTTTGTGGAATAGCTAAATTTCAAATGACTCTTACAGATCACTTTGGAGAAGTTCAGATTTCCTCACGTGAAACATTTCCAAATGAATACATTATGAATGAGACAATCTAGATTATGTGAGGTTCTGAATCATATATTACAGTGTTAGTGTGGCTGTGTTAAGGCATAATACAGACATTTTCAATAACATTCATAAAACAGAACAATAGGTATGAGAAGTCATATACTTTATCAGCCCATGTACTTTTAATAAAACATAAAATTTTATTTAAATGAAAACATTAAACGGAACTATCTCACATTCATAGAATTAGTAATTTTATTATATAAGACCTTAAAACTTGGGGGAAAAGCAGTAGAATTTTGAGAATTCATATTAAATGAAATAAATGACTTAATTTATTAACATAAAAACCAAATATTTCTAATTATTTTCCTTTCCCCCCCTCTCAGAGTAATATGAAACTAAGTATTACGGATTACATCTCAAGATGACATAAATCATAGACATCTTTGTACCATCAGAAAAGTTAATATAGATGGTTACATGTAATTTGACTTTAGGGCTGGTACATAATACAGACTTAGCCAAACTGTTTCCCCAGTTTAGAGTGATTGGTTCAAGAGAAAACCACTTGATTCAAACGGATGCAATCACAGGTACTCAATGAAAATTGATACATAAAAGTTAGGGGTAAAAGCTTCTCTCAATATGGAATTATAAGAGAGAAAGACCACATACTGCTGGAGCTGTCAGTGGAGATTGTCTCCGTCTGTCATTCATACACACACCAACACACACACACAGACTGATTTGGAAAATAAATATATAAATCTGGGGCGAACAGAGTGTTAAACATTTGAAACGACTAACTCTAGACACAACTGGTCCATAATTATTCTCCGAATTCTGTGATTTAAAATTGTTACCTTTTACCTTGAAGGCTACTTTAAAAATTGACTTTTGGTCTTCAAGACTTCTTTTGAGATATTGTTTTTAAGTCTTTAGATATACTTATAATCCAAGAAACAAGATTCATAATTGGAAGTGTTTGATTTGTAAAATATTTGACCATTTATGAACCAAAACCCAAAACTTAATTACCAAGGAAAAAGGAATTATAATTAAATATACATCCTTTACTAATATTCTTACCCATTTAAAGATCACCACTTTTTAATATGGGCATGTCTGAACTTTTCAGATATATTGTTTTTCAGGGCCCGAGGTAAACTGACATTTTCCCTTCACGTCTGAATGCCACAGTTCTACTCCCACAGTCTACTTTATTGTGTTTGCTTTTTTCTTCCTTACACAAACACACAGACACACATAAATAAACACACACACAAGCCCTGAAGGGACTCGTATTTCTTTAAGTAACGTTAATAGTCAATAAATACATATAAAATCCAGAAGAGAATGCATTTATTGCAGCCACTCTCTGATTCAAAAACATCCCAGAGATTGCATGTAACACCTAGATATTCCAGTAAGTTACTTGATAAAGTTCAGATGCAACTACCCATAAAATCACACTTCGATAAAGTGATAAAATATGAATTGTTCTTGTGAAAAAAAAATCTATTATAAATAACAAGTCCAAATAGAGCAATTGGCTCAGACAAGGTACCTATTCTTCCGGTATAAAATTTAAAAGTTCCATGAAAATTATCTGTGCCTTTGAATAATGTTTTCCGTAGAAAGTTATTTTGAAAAGCTATTTTAATCTAAGTCCTCCTTCATATATTGTATGTGATAATTTACTTCTTTAGGCCTAAGAAAAGCTCAAAGAAAACTTTTTCAATTGAATACTCAATTATTGTGCAGAAAAAGTAAAACAAAAATATATAAAAATATATATTAATGCTAACAGAACAAAGGGCAACTGAGACATTAAAAAATGAATCATGTATTAAACCAGAAGTTGACACATATATGGATACTGACAATGGAATCTGGAGGGAAATATCAGTATTAATGTCTTCACCTGCATATTATGTGGTCACACACAACATGGCAAAAATAATCTGCTTTGCCTCCACCCAGTATTTCATCTTTTTGTTAACTAACTAAAGGCCACACACTTAGTCACATGAAATCCACAGTTTTAGCTTGTCATTTAGAATTTCATAAAGTGATAAATGAAGTTAGTGTTTAAAATACTTTAGTGAAAAGAATCTGTGATGGTCTCATATCATTTAGGAGGTAGTCAGGAATTCAGAAGGAACTCCAGTTATTTTTAACAGACATAATTTAATACATGGAACTAGTTAAACAGGAGTTAGAATACCAAAAATAAAAAATAAAACACTCACACAAGAAACAGGCCATCTCTAGGTCTGGGTGAAATAATATGACAGTTTAAGGGGGAGCAGATAGAAGCACAGATGAAAGACTCCACAAGACAGAGGTACTTAGCATTCTAAGGCGGGATTTTTTTGTTTTGTTTTTAGTGCCTTAGATGATAAAAGGAGAGGCCCATAGAACAAGGGCTCAGACTTCTGGGGAGGGGTAGGGCTGGCTGGCTGGCCTTCATAAGGGGTTTTGGTAAACTGGCTTTAGAATTAACTAAAGAAGCTGGCTACTATAACCAACTGTTCCTGCCAGAGCACAGCCATTGTTAGGGAGGCTCTAACAAGAATAGAAAACAAACAGGAGAAAGCAAATCCTCTCTCGTCCTCAGGCAGTGTCCCTTTCATGCTCCTAATTTGTATATTCCAATAGAACTCTAGCCAATGAAGGGGAGAATTGTAGAACTCTAACTCCAGAATCACAAAGAAGGATAGATTTGAAGCTAAGAAACAATAGCTTAATTATTGGTATCTTTTAGTTATCTGAAATCTTTAAATAAGGATGTCAAGAAATAAAGATTGCTATAAACATAAAACTTTTTAAAAGGTTTTTGTGGACCTTGCTTTTACTTCTTATGTTGTTACATTAAATATATTTTAGTATTGCTTTCTTGATTTACAAATTATTTCTGATGA
This sequence comes from Nomascus leucogenys, assembly GCF_006542625.1. Classification (NCBI taxonomy): domain Eukaryota; kingdom Metazoa; phylum Chordata; class Mammalia; order Primates; family Hylobatidae; genus Nomascus; species Nomascus leucogenys. The sequence goes on along the minus strand of NC_044381.1, from coordinate 104,455,662 downwards.
TGGTAATGACTCTATCAGGGTTCAACCAGAAAACAAAGATGCTAGCCATTACAGGTGTTGGTTAAACACTACACGACTGCTATCTTTGCTTCCATTGTTAGAGTTTGAGGTCCACGTGGTGGCCACTGAGAAAGAAAGATGAATGTAAAGTGCATAGAACAAGAATAAATTTAAACACATGACCCTGATCTGGAATCTTTGAGCATAAGCTGGCCGGAAATCATAAAGATGGACTAGAACCCTTAGGTGTCCTGCAAGAAAAGCTGTTAGCTTTCATCAGAGTGTTGAGCACATCTCAAACCCAGTCAGCAAAGACCCACCAGGCAAGGTGGAGTAACTGCAGGCCTGGCTTTTGCCCCAGACCAAATTAGCCAGCAGATAAGTGCCACACATAAGAGCTGCAAAAGCACCTGTTTCAACCTTCTAAGCATAAAACCAATAACTACTGCTTTACTTCCATTCTCCAAATCTCCACACAAAACTATCTCTTGTACTTAATACGTCATTAAAGAGTTCAAAGGCAGCAAAGACATACAAAAGTGAATTTCTTCTGAGAAGGGAGAAAACACTTTTGGGATGGCAAAAGTGTTCTGAATTGAGAGTGTTTTAAGATAACCTGCAAATTTTGACTGGAAAAAAATAAACTTCTAATTGCTTTAATAACAGTAGGCCTAGAAAATATTTGTGATATATAATTTTAATTTAAAAAAATATTATTTTGATCACTTATGAGCCTGATTAACTAAATTAATACAAAAAGCATTCAATGCTGTTGCAACAAATATATTTTATAACTTATTTGTATAATTTCTGTATAGTTAAATGTTAAAATGAAATTGTATATATATATGTATATAATTCGCTTTTTTACTTTATGTGCACTTTTAACAGGTAAATATATTTCTGTAGTATGTATTAAAGAAAACACAAATATTTTTATAAACATTTTCTCCCAAATGAGAATATGCAGGTGATTTCTCAAGGTATAATATACAAAAGGTACATATTTTTTTTTATTTTATTTCTTACTATTTTTAGAGCTCTATTTTAAGTAGGTCTTCAAACTGGAGCTTTTTGAGGAAGTCCCTAAAATACTATTAAAGAACAATACAATAACAATTTTCTCTTCATGCAAGACTCTATATTTACCTGTATTTTAAAACAGGTAATGTGACTGCATGGCCTTAGAATTGTACATACTTTGCTTCTGGAAAAAAAAAATCACTCAAATCTACGCTTGTGAAACACTTGTGCTATGCAGTTTTCTTCTTTTACATGTATCCTGTATTCCATTTCTACTGTACTTCAGGGTAAGGCTTCTGGGACTACAGAATGCTCTAAATTGAACATACCCCACCTTATTTTTGCACTCCTGTTCTCAGGAATCTAATACAGTTTCCAGACTTCTCACCATCTCATTAAAAATTAGTAGAGGGATGTCAGTAGGCACACAACCTTACAAATGCAGGTCTGACTTCGTAAATTAAACATACTTTGTGTGTGTACATTATTAATTCCTGTTTGCTTTTAGGTGTCAGCATGTGCACACTCACTGGTACCATCTTTGCATTTGGAAGTTCTCTGGATTTTGGAGGAGAAAGCAAATGAATGACTTATATATGAATCAGGATTATGAATTATGTAAATCAAGACACCAAGTCAGGGAAAAGAGAAAATTAAAGTTACACTAAGGGCGTACTCCAAGAATTTCTCAGGAAAGACAAGAAAAAAAAATGTCAGTTTTAACAGGTAATTCCACTTACCTACAAAGATTTTTTGCTTCAAATATGACAATCCTTATTTTGTTGAATTTTTTCCCTTCACCTCTTAAGGCAATTAGATATGAAACTATTGTTTGTACCTGTATTCTGGGGTAAATTATTCTAGAACTCTTTTTAATGTGCTTTTTCAGAAGTGTTAGCCTCCAGAAAAATAAGCAACAGTAACAGAAGGGTCAGTCAATACATGTTCCTAAGTGAAGTGTCAGCATTCTGAGCCGTAATTTTTGTGACTTCATATGAGGTTATGTTTTCTACAAGCCAAACTTATTTTTAAGGGTAAAACAGAAGGGCAGGTTGAAATAGGGAACAGCTCAGAAAGTAGCAGCAAGTGCTAGCTCTGGAATCTTTGCCCACCTCCAGCCTCTGGACCAAATATTTTACTATATACCACGTGCATAATAAGCTATTGGTGAATAGTTTGGCAGATGTCTCTAACAGGAGTCATGTGGCAGATGTGTGGGGACAAGAATGTAGGCACAATATCAACCTTAAATGATGAGTCTGAGAAGGTGAAGGGAATGCTATAGTCAGAGATTCCTGAGATAAGCAAAGGAAGGTAGGGATAGCCTTTATGCAAAGCCTGACAGCAAGGTGGGAAGCCATGGTAATGTGAATTTCATGGCAGAAACAAAGGCAGACATAATGAAATGCTTGGACTCTGCTTTGTGACATATACTTATGATCAAGTTCTAAATCCTATATATTTTTGTTATCTAGGACCTTGAATGAGTTATTAAAACTCAATTTCAGTTTTTTCATCAATGAGATTACTTAATAATATTGACCTTAATATTGTTGAGAGGATTGAGATGACACATGAAAATAATTATCTAAGTGTCTTGTATTCTACCACATTCTAAGTGGTAGATCCTAGAGCAGACCCAGGTTGCCACATTTGAAACCACTGACGTAAGCTTTTTATTTTTCATTTATATCTGAACCTTAAAATTTATTTATATTTAGTCAATGTATTTTGAGCCTGTCAGTTCAAATTTCTTTCAATAACATTTGAAGAGTAGATGAGTTTTATCTGAGGTGGAAAGTGAGGAATATTTTCCATTACTAAAATTAACAGAGTGAACATCTTACAGGAATAGCATTTCTGAAAGTCTTAAAATTACCTAGAAACTGTATATAGGTACAGTTATATACAGGCAGGCCTCAGAGATACTTCAGGTTAGGTTCTAGACCACTGCAATAAAGTGAATACCACAGTAAAGCAAGTCACACGTACTTTTTGGTTTCGCAGTGCATATAAAAGCATACTTACACTATAGTCTATTAACTGTGCAATGGCATTGCCTAAAAATGCATATACCTTAATTAAAATACTTTACTGTTGAAAAATGCAAACTATTATCTGAGCCTTCAGTGAGTTCACAGCATGATTTGGGTGGTTGAGGGTCTTGTTTCAATGCTGACGGCTGCTGACTGATCAGGTTGGTGATTACTGAAGCTTGGGGTGGCTTGTGGCAATTTCCTAAAATAACACAATAATGAAGTTTGCTGCATCAGTTGATTCTTCCTTTCATATAAGATTTTTATGTAGCCTGTGATGCTGTTTGATAGCATTTTACCCACAGTAGAATTTCTTTCAAAATTTGAATCAATGCTCTCAAACCCTGCTGGTACTTTATCAAATAAATTTGTGTAATATTCTAAATCCTCATCAGATATAAAACTAAACAATTCTTCATCCATTCAAGTTTTATCATCAGACTCTGGCTATTCAGACACATCTTCAGGCTCCACTTTCTCAAATTCATTCATGGGACTGAAATCAAATTTTTCCAAACTCGTTTTTTAATGTTGATATTTTCACTCCCTCTCATAAATCACAAATGTTCTTAATGATATCTAGGATGGTAAATACTTTCCAGAAGGCTTTCAGTTGACTTTGCTTAGATATATCAGAAGAATCACTATCTATGGCAGCTAGAGCCTTAGGAAATTTATTTCTCAAATAATAAGACTTGAAAGTCAAAATTACGCCAGGTACATTGGCTCACACTTGTAATCCCAGCACATAGGGAAGTGAGGAGCAAGAATCAGAGGGTCACTTGAGCCTAGAAGTTTGAGACCAGCCTGGGCAAAACAGTGAGACCCTTTTTCTGTAACAAATTAAAAAATCAAAAGAATAGCTGGCTGTGGTGGTGTATCTCTGTAGTCCCAGCTGCTTGGGAGGCTGAGACAGATGGATCACTTGAGCTCAGGAGTTTAAGGCAGCAGTGAGCTATGATGACAGTATTGCACTCCAACCTGGGCAATAGAGCAAGATCCTGTCTCTTAAAAAAAGAAAAAAAAGGAAAGTCAAAATTACTTTTTGATTAATGGGCTGCAGAATGGGTGTTGTGTTTGCCAGCATGAAGATATTAATCTTTTCGAACATCTCCATCAGCGCACTTGGTGACTAGGTATATTGTCAATGAGTGATAATGTTTTGAAAGAATCTTTTTTTTTTCTTTCTGAGAAGTAAGTTTCAAAAATGGGCTTAAACTATTCAGTAAATTATACTGTGAACGGATGTGCTATCAGCTATTTAGCCTTTATTGTTCCATTTGTGGATCACAGCAGAGTGACATTAGCATAATTCTTAAGAGCCCTAGGATTTTTGAATAGTACATGAGCATTGGCTTCAACTTCAAGTCATCAGCATTAGCCCTTAATAAGACATCTTGTCTTTTAAGCTTTGAGGCTAACCACTGAATTCTCTAATTGGATTCTCCTCTCTAGCTATGAAAGTCTTAGAACACATCTCCTTGCAATAGAAGACTGTTTTGTCTACATTAAAATCTATTGTTTAGCGTAGCTACCTTCACCAATGATCTCCGCCAGATTTTCTGGATAACTTGCTGCAGCTTCTACATCAGCACTTGTTGCTTCACCTTGTACTTTTTATGTTATAGAGATGGCTTCTCACCTTAATCCTCAGGAACCAGCACATGTTAGCTTCAAACTTTTCTTCTACAAGTTTGTCACCTCTCTGAGCCCTCAAAGAATTGAAGGTAGAGTGTTGCTCTGGATTAGGCTCTGGCTTAACGGAATGTGGTGGCTGGTTTGATCTTCTATACGGACCACTAAACCTCTCTCCGTATCACAAGAAGCCTGTTTCATTTTCTTGTCATTGGTGTATTCACTGGAGTAGCACGTCTAATTTCCTTCCAGAACTTCTCCTTTGCATTAATGACTTGGCTATTTGGCATAAAAGGCCTAGCTTTTGGCCTGCTTTGACTTTCAACATGCCTTCTTTACTAAGCTTAATCATTTCTTGCTTTTGATTTAAAATGAGAGACGTTTGTTTGACTCTTTCTTTCACTTGAACACTTACAGGCCAATGTAGGCCATTAATTGGCCTATGCAATATATTGTATCTTACGGAATAGGGAGGCCCGAGGAGAGAGAGTGAAACAGGAATAGCTAGTTGGTGAAGCAGTCAAAACACATACTGGTATCTATTAAGTTAGCTACTTTATGGCACCCTAAAACAATTACAAGAGTAACATCAGAGATCGCTGATACAGTTCACCATAACAGATACAGTAATAATGAATAAACTTGAAATACCATGAGAATTACCAAAATATGACATAGTGACATGAGGTGAGCACATGCTGTTGAAAAAATGGCATGGATAGACTTCCTCTACACAGGTAGCCAAAATCCTCAATTGTAAAACACGCAGTATCTGTGAAGTGCAGTAAAGCAAAGTGTGATATTATAGGGTATGTCTTAAAGCATTGTTTTAAAAACACTGCTAAGAAAACTTTAAATAAATTACGTGTATTGAATAAGAATACAAAATGTTAATAATCTGATTTTGATACTTGGTCTCTGCTTGTGTATAAGAATCTCGTTATTAGGAGATCCACACTAAAGTATTTAGAGTTAAAGAACATAATGTAACTGTGTGAGTTGCTCATACATTTAAGAAAATGTGTCTGTGTGTGTGTGTGTGTCTGTGTGTGTTCACCTGTTTGTATACAGAGAGAGACAAAGAGACTGGAAAAAAGGGAGAAAGACTATTAATAATAAAGCAAATGTATTAAAATGTCAATGCTTGGGGAATCTGGATGCAGAGTGTACATGAATTATTTGTGCTATTTTTATGGATTTTCTATTCTTACATTATTTCAACATAAAAAATTTAAGAAATATTGCTCAACACTAGTCTCACAATGTTATGTTGACTTTATGGGAAATGATATGAAAACAGATGCAAGACTTGGTGAATGCCGTATCAGTCCCCACATTAATTATTTATGCATGCTTACTTTAGTGCAGAAAACTGTATCTTTATTTTCTAATATTTTAATGGCAGTATGATATATGTGAGTTGAAGTTATTTTTTAGTCCTCATCAACTTTGTATTTGACTTTAATTGACTTTTTTACTATTGATACTCACATCAGACGTCAGCAAAAGGGCTTGTTAATCTAACAGAAAGAAAATTAATAATATTCTCATATATTTTCCTCATTAAATTCACATTACAGGAGTAATGGTTATTTTAAATAGGCATAATTATTAATAGGAAAAAATGCACACGTTAATTTTAAACACTAATGACTGTGGCACTACTTACTTTTCTAGAAGTAATTTAGGCAGAGTTGCATGGGTTTCAATTCCCCTTTAACCAAACTTATTAATGATTTTATGGCAAACTCAAGACAATGTACAGTAAAGGTCACTGGAATGGGGCACATATAAACCTTTTACATTTATGTGCTAATATGGCCTTATTATCTATGGCATGCTGCTATTTGATGATACCTCACTGAGAATATATCTTAACAACATAATGTCCTTCCTAAAAGTGACTGTCCACAGAAAAGTTTTCACAGCCTACTTATATTTGGAAAACCCTTCTATTTATTTTTCTTCCCCATCCTTTCATTTTCTTTTTCTTTTAAATCCTTATGTTGCTACATGGACCCCATCTAGGCATTTTTTTGAAATTATCTATATAATTTTATGCATATATATAAAATGAATCCAAATATTAAGTAGATATATTACCTTATTTTTTAGCATCTGTTTGCTTCTTAACATTTTCAGTCTGCCTTAAGTTCCCAATATTCCATGAAATCACAAGTTCTTTTCTTTGTCTCCATTAATTTTTATCTCTCAAATGCTTCAGCAAAGTAATGAAAATAAAAGAATTTCACAATTAGAACAACCCCATCATTTGAATCCTGGCCTTGCCATATAATGAAACTTGACTTATTTTGAAACATTTTTATGCCTAGCTTTCCATCTGAAAGATGTGGATAAAATACCCATTTTCCAAGGTTTTTTTTTAATATGTGTTGAATGGAATCATGGATACAAAACAAATAACAAGGGTCTAAAACATACATACTAACCTCTCAAAAATCTCAATGTTAAATAAAAAGAAATTTATTTGGCAAAAGTTACTCCAAGGATATGGAGGGTGTTGCCTAGAATGTTTCACTGGAAATGTAAAACTTGAGGTAGTTGTTGGAAGGGTGGGCTTTAGTTAAGCAGATAAGTAAAAATAATATATTTTATGTAGAGATGAGCAAGTTATATCTTGGAAATGGTGAAGAGACCATTTCACCTGAAGCTGAGATTTTCAGGGGCAAAAGTTGGGGGCTGATTTAGAGAGATATGAATCTATGAATGCTATATAAAAGAGTTTGAACTTTATTTTGAAGACAAAAATGGAACTATTGAAGTTTCCTTTTTGGCAGGAGAGTGCCTTTATGAAAGCAGTGATTAATGTAGATTGGTTTAGAAAAGCACTGGGCAGTATGATTTGGAGACTGGAAAAGAGGGCCCAAAGGTTAACCAGTTAATGGCTTATCATAAGTGCCCACACATGAGGTTCTAAGAGTTTACCTTTGCTGTTTGCAGTGAGAAGAAAAACTAAAGAAAAATTTGATTTTTTTCATAATAAAAGTTGATAAAATTTATTATCTGGCTATTTTTTTGCATACAGAAAAAAACGTTTCTCATAAAATTTAGAGTTTTTTGTCTTCAGTAATGGAGGAAAAAATGTCAAAGACAAAAATTATGGAAATTATAGTAAAGAAAGTTACTTTTAGTTATATAAAAAATTGATTTTAAAAATAGAGATTAGGCTGAAATAACTACATATCAATTCTTTGGAGACACTTTGCCACATGAGCCTGGAACTTGAAAGAAGTGGCCTCCAAAATATGGATGTATATGTATATGTATATATTGTATTACAATGGTAGTGAAATTTTGGTGCTTACCTACCAGTTGCTGACAGCTAGAGGAACCAGTAAATGGTAAAATTGAGACAAAGAGGATAATCTGAATAGGACACTGTGGCAAAGGCCAGTGTAAGAAAGAATTTCAAGATGGAAAAGAGAAACATGATTATGGTAACTTTCAGTGTGTCCAGAATATTCTAAGCACTGATCCTAACACACAGAATTTCATTTAATGCCTTTAACAATCCTATGAGAAAATATTTTACATGCAGCCACATATCCTGTGAGAGTTTTCCCTGTTCAAGAATGTATCATAAACCCTGAACTGAGGACAAAAGGCACTACATTCTTTTCACAATAAGTATACAAAGTTATCATAAATGAGAACAAACCACAATCCAGTAGAACTATTCAAAATAGCCATTTAGAAGTCTAACCTATTCTACCTAGCCCAGTTGTAGTCAATATAAGAACAGGGTTGAAAATTAAGGACGTTATTGGCTTGTTGAGGAGTTATGAACTATAACCTTGTTTCCTTGAGCCCAGAGAAATGGGCTCCAAGAGACTCACTTATAAAGATAAAAGATTCCTAAAAACACAGAGTAGTACTGTTTTCCCCTTTTCGGGTGTCCTTTGAAAGTCTCAACTTGATGATCTGTTTCTGTGCTAACTGGACAAGGCAAAAGAGATAATTGGATCATAATAAATGGTTTCCCCGGGGGACTGCCAAGCAAAGAGAAAGCAAGGATCTTCTCTATTCAGGTTTTGTTTTCTAAAAGGTGCAGGAGATAGATACTGAGTTCCAATGCAATCTGGATTGTTGGCCAGAGAGGCTAGGTAAATTTTTGGCTTCAGCTTTATTGTGGCACTCAAAGCATTGGGACAAAGATCACATGTCAGAGGGAGAAACTGTGAATGTCACAGGTGAAGATCAGCACGAGGAGGTGGAGGGACAGACAGCACAGGCCTACGGGAGATGCAGGAAAGAAGTGACTCTCTAACAGACATAGTGGAACCTGCTGGAATAGTCATCTGTCTCCTTTTAGTTGCTAGTCACAAGGATAACCAGAAAGTGCTTAAACCCAATAAAGAGAACTGCAACCTTTCCAGTTGGATAGTTTACACATTTCACTCTCCTTGCCACTCCACCACTACTCTGAAAACACACCTTTGACTGAAGAGGCATGTAAAAAGAGCAGACCCTGTCTTCCCCTTACACTCTAAGTCCTTAAAGCTACTGAGACCTAGTCAGCATAGGCAGACACGATGAGAAGAGACAGGGATTGAAGTTTTTTAACGAACAGGACTCTTTAGCAAAGTGAAACTGTTCTGATAGCAGAGAGAAATTGGAAAGTCATTGAATCTAGCCAAGATATCAAAAGGGACTCTCTAACAATTGGGTGAAGGTGAAATTCAACATGATATATGTGTAAGGCAGTTGTTTCAAATATACCTCTAATATTTAACTGTATTTAACAGATAGAGAAGTAGTCCTCATATTTAATTAAACCTACAAGTGCTATTAAACATTAACCCATTTTAATTTTCTCTGTTAATGGAAAATTTTTTTCCATATAGCAATTACACAATACTTTAATATGTTAAATCCACAATTTATATTTTCTTTCTACTAAGTTAATGCTCTAGAATTCTTTATATTCACTTTTATATCAATTTAAATTTCATGTTTCTCAAAAGTCTAAAAATTTTAAAAGTATGTTTGACTGAATATTTTTAGGTCACTTAAATAAAGAAACAGTAATAAATTATTTAAATGCCAAAGACCTACCATCCTGAATTTTACAAAAATTCTGGTCTTTTTTTTTTTTTTCACATTTACTAGCACCAGACATTTTTCCCTGCTGACCAAGATGGACTTAATGTTTCCTTCAACTTCACTAAACTTCAGTCAGGCTTTTTCTTGCCTCTAGGCCCCTGACTTCCCTCTCAAACCTCATCCCATCCTTGCAGAATCCAGATGGCCTAAGCACGGAGTTCTCTCCTCTCTGTTTTCTCAGTGCATTAACTTTAGAAAATTTGTAATTCTAGATGATTTTTCTGACCCTTTGAAATTTAAATCTATTTAAAAAAACTTATTCCTACTTCTTTTTTATTTTTAATTACTATGAGTACATAATAGTTGTCTATACTTACGGGTTAAATGTTATGTTTTGATACAGGTATACAATGTATAATGATCAGAGTGATCAGAGTATCTGTCATCTGAAGAATTTATTATTTTGTGTTGAGAACATTTTAACTCTATTCTTTTAGTTGTTTAAAACGTATAATAAATTATTTTTAACTACAGTCATCCTATTGTGCTACAATATTAGATCTGTTATACTAGATCTAATTTACTCTAACTGTAGTTTTGTACCCATTAACCATGCCCACTTTATGTCTCTCTCCCCACTATCCTTCTGAGCCTCTGGTAATCATCATTCTACTCTGTTCTCTAGGTTCCATTTTTCTTTTAGCTCCACATTTGAGTGAGAACCTCTGATATTTGTCTTCCCATGCCTGGCTTATTTCATTCAACAAAATATCCTCCAGTTACATCCTTACTTTTGCAAATGACAGAATTTTCTCCATTTTATGTCTGACACATATTTCAAGGTGCATATGTACCACATTTTCTTTATACATTCATCCATTCATGGGCCCTTGGGTTGATTCTATATCTTGGCTATTTTATTTTATTTCATTTTTTTCTTTTTTTTTTTTTGAGACAGAGTCTCCCTCTGTGCCCCTGGCTGGAGTGCAGTGGCGGGATCTCGGCTCACTGTAAGCTCCGCCTCCCGGGTTCACGCCATTCTCCTGCCTCAGCCTCCTGAGAGGCTGGGTCTATAGGCACCTGCTGCCATGCCCGGCTAATCTTTTGTGTTTTTTAGTATAGACGGGGTTTCACCATGTTAGCCAGGATGGTCTCGATTTCCTGACCTCGTGATCCGCCCGCCTCGGCCTCCCAAAGTGCTGGGATTACAGGCATGAGCCACCGCACCCGGCCGATCTTGGCTATTTTAAATAGTGCTGCAGATATTCCCAGATATGCAAGCGCAAATATTCCTTCAATACAGCTTTTTGAGGAACCTCCAAACTGTTCTCCATAGTGGTTATGCTAATTTACCTTCCCAGCAACAGTGTACAAGTGTTCCCTTTTCTTCATATCCTCTCTAGCATTTGTCATTGCCTGTTTTTTTGATAAAAGCCTTTTTAACTGGGAGGAGATAATATCTCATTGTAGTTTTGGTTTGCTTTTCCCTGATAATTAGTGATATTAAGCATTTTTTTCATATAGCTCTTGGCCATTTCTCTTCTTTTGAGAAATGTCTGTTCAAATATTTTGCCCATTTTAAACTGAATTACTTGATTTTTTTAGTTGAGTTGTTTGGGTTCCTTACATATTCTGGTTATTAATCGCTTGTCAGATAAGTAGTTTATAAATATTTTCTTCCACTCTGTGGGTTGTCTCTTCACTTGTACTTTATTTAGAAAAACCTAAACATTCCAAAAAAATACTGTGAAAACTAATAAATTCTTACAGGATTCTAGAACAACATGCAAAAATCAGCAGTATTTTTATGTGCCAACGGCAACGATACGAAAAAGAAACCAAAAAAGTAATCCTATTTGACAATAGCTACAAATAATATAAAATACACAGGAATAAATTTAACCAAAAAACTGAAAGATATCTACAATGAAAACTGTAAAACACTGAAGAAGTTGAAGGGGACATACAAAAAAATGGAAACATATTCTATGCTAATAAATTGAAAAAATCGATACTGTTAAAATTTCTGTAACACCCAAACCAATCTATAGATTCAAAGCAATTTCTATCAAAATACCAATGATATTCTTCACAGAAATAGAAAAAATTATCCTAAAATTTATACGAAAGACCCAAAATAGCTAAATCTATCCTAAGCAAAAAGAACAAAAGTGTAGGAATTATTACCTGACTTCAAATTACACTACAGAGCTATAGTAACCAAAACAGCATGGTACTGGCACAAAAACAGACATGTAGATCAATGAATCAGAATAGAGAACCCAGATATAATTCACACATTTACAGTCAGCTCATTTTGACAAAGGTTCTAAGAGCATGCATTAGGAAAAGGACAATCTCTTCAATAAATGGTGTTGGGAAAACTGGATATCTATATTCGGAAGAATGAAATTGGACCAGTGTCTTTCATACAAAAATCCAATCAAAATGGATAAAAGACTTAAATAAGACCTGAAAGTATGAAACTACTTGAAGAAAACACCAGGACATTGGTCTAGGCAAAGATTTCTTGAGTAAGACCTCAAAAGCATGGGCATCCAAATACAAAAATGGACAAATAGGATCACATCAAGCTAAAAAGCTTCTCCACAGCAAAGAAACCAATCAACAACATGAAGAGACGACTCTTTTCCCATTTTTATAACTCAGGACTGTCTTTCTCAAGGACCTTGGAGCCATTCTTTTAAATATAATCATCAAGGAACATAGTGGTGCTATCTCCCAATCTTTCTGTGAATGTAGAAGCTTATTTCCAGTGATGTCTCTTCCAAGTTGTAAAACTACCTCCTGTCATGATGATACCAGCAAGTATTTTTTTGGTAAAGTCAATTAGGAAACACAGATGGGCTATGTTCCTCCGAATCCCAGTTCTTAAAAAGTGTTTACCTCTTGAATTCAAACTGCATCTTGGTCTCTCTCTTTTATTGCAAGATCCTTCTATAAAGTCTTCCTTCCCTTTTTAACATTGCCTGGTGCAATTTTTGCTTTGACACTACCATCTTCTTCTTTCTACTGTTCTTTAAATTATGAAATGAAGAAAACCTTAGGATCTGTAAGTTTATATGTAAATAATACAGTCTGCCCCTTCCAGACTTCTTCCAATGAAATCTTAAAAATGCTAACAAGAGATGGCTATTCTATTACAAATCTGGTGCTAATGTTAGTAATGTACATTTAGAGGAAAGGCATTTTTTTAGGAGAAGATAATTACTAGCCAATTTTATCTACCAAAAGTTTAATATTGAATGCTTTATTCCAACAGTAACACAAATATTCTTTTTCCCACAACATGCTGATTTAACCATTTATTTAGAGGCCTAAATATACACTCGATAGCTCTAGATTTTCATCTCTTCAGGAATGCTCCAGGAATCATTGCATTGCTAGAGTCTTTTTTTTTTTTCCCATCCCTTCCCTTCTCTTTCATATCCTTTCCTTTCCTCCTTTCTGTGCTATCTTTGTTGTTGTTGTTGTTATGGAAATTTCAGTCACTCGACTTAGTAATCTTTTGCTATCACTTTAAAGTTCCAGCTCCTCATCCCACCCTGACAAGCTCTTGAGTTAACTCCTCCAATGCACCTATTTGTCACACTCATCCTCATTGCTCTAGTAGGAGACAGTACACCTGAGAAGAGTCCTATGTCCACTGAGCGGAAACGAGGGGAAGAGAGAACAAATATTGCACATATTTGGGAAGTTCATGTAAGAATTTTCCTTTTGAAACACAGCAGTATAGAATTTGTAACATCCAGTATTTACTAACTGCTCAATAAGTCCTAGGCATTGTTCTAAACGCTTTGCATGAATTATCTTCCTTAATTCCCATAGCTATTCCACAAAATCATTACCAATATTAGGCCCACTTTACAAATGGGAATGTTGAGACACGAAGAAGTCACAAAGTTAGCAGTGAACCCTAGATTCAAAAACAAGGTGTCGATTCCATCAAAGTGCCATATCCGCAGTCTTTTCTTTTCTGGAATATTTCATACAGATTTATTTTTCAGTGTTACACTTGAAATGAGTCGTTCATGAAGAAACAAAGACTGAGCTTATCACCTAGAGACTATTCTTCCTGTCGCATGGAGAAATACAAGTGTATGTTTGTACTTCTCTGTGGGAACAAAAACTTTACTTTTGCTTCCCTTTCTTCCAACTCATCACACGTAATGATTCTACCAATAGGCATATAAAAGGGTTCAGAATATGGATCGTGGGCGAAGGATTACCCAGGTGCCGAGGCAAGAGACTGAAGGCACACACTGTTTCAGTATAATAAAGAAAATAGAATAAGAATAGTTATAATACAAATTAGATACAGAGATGATCATGCACAATTATCAATCATTAGTATAAACATTAAGAGCTTTTAACATTACTCTTTGTTGTATTACTCATATTACCAAGGAATAACTGGCGGGTATAGGGTGAGGTGCTGAAGGGACATCGTGAAAAGTGACCTAGAAGGCAAGAGGTGAGCCCTCTGTCACGCCCCCATAATGGCCACTTGAGGGCTCCTTGGTCAAGCAGTAACGCCTGTGCCTGGAAAGGCAACCGTTACTTAGCAGACCGTGAAAGGGAGTCTCCTTTCCTTAGAGGAGTCAGGGAACACTCTGCTCCACTAGCTTCTTGTGGGAGGCTGGATATTACCCAGGCCTGCCCGCAGTCATCCGGAGGCCTAAACCCCTCCCTCTGGAGCTGTGCTTCAATGGTCACGCTCCTTGTCCACTTTCATGCTCCTCCCATACTCCTGGTTCCTCTTTGAAGTTCTTAGAAGATAGCGGGAAAAGAAATAGTGAATATCTTAGTCTTTGATCTTTCTTATAAGTGCATAGAAGAAAACTCTGATGCATGCTGCCTTCCCTCTCTGCTTCAGCTACCTAAAAGGGAAGGGCCTCCTGTCCCACGATCACGTGACTTGCTTGACATTATCAATCACTTCGACAACTCACCCTCCTTACCCTGTCCCCTTGTCTTGTATTCAATAAATATCAGTGCGCCCAGCCATTTGGGGCCAATACTGTTCTCCGCGTCTTGGTGGTAGTGGTCCCCTCCGGCCCAGCTGTTTTCTCCTTAGCTCTTTGTCTTGTGTCTTTATTTCTTATCATCTCTCGTCTCTGCACACTGGGAGAAAACACGCAAAGCCCCGTAGGGCTGGACCCTACAATGGATCTGTTGTAATTTTTGCCTGAAAGACTACCTCTTTTTCAGCTCTTTCCTATTTTATCAGAGAAAAGAGTCTAAAATTCTCATTGGGCCAAGCATGTTGTTTCTTCATTTCAAAGTTTATGTAGACCCTTATGTATTATTTCATCAGTGCTGTAGATGGACGCTTAGAAACAGTGTTGATAACTTCCAGCCCTACCGAAATACCTGCAAATGCCTATAACATTATGATTGTTTGCTTTCCCCTGAAAGAGACTTTAAACTTGTTTGATAAATTTAAACATTATATTCTGCCACCGATTATTTGGTTTTTTGAGGTACCCCATGCAATTATTCACCCCTACCAAAAGAAAGAAGAAAAAAAGGTCTCAGTGTAATGAAAATACTTGTAAATATGGCCCAAACATGTAAAAGCCAACAACAACGATAAAAAGTAGATAGTTGTACTATATCATTTTCTCATATCTTCTTAAAAAATACTTTTTTAATTACCCAGAAGAATCATTTTGACAATTGGATACACACTTTTCAGGCTAGAACAAGGTGAATGTACAATTGAGAAAAGAGTAGAAGAGAAATTTCACATAAAAATGGTCTCAGAGCTCACCTTCAGGTACAGTCGACAAATTTTTCAAAGCAGAGAAAAGAGCTAAACTTATTTAAAAATCTTTATTCAATAACAGTGGTTCTTTAGGTTACATTGTCTTTGTCTTTAAATACTGTGAATTTTCAAAGAGGATTGCATCAATTAATTTATAGCATTTACTCATCCTTTGTTTTCATAAGCCCTGTACTCAGTTATTTTAAATTCAGTATTTTTTAAAGTTAGCTTGCTTGTGCATATTGCTCTTTTCCTTCTACACATCAATTTATAATATTAAAAATAATTGTCAAACCAGAGGCAGCACCTCGGAAGTTTCCTCTAGCAGCTGACAAAAACATGTTTTCACCAGTAATTTAACAAGGGCAACACCTGGCACACAGATTTTGCACTTGAGCTAATAGAAAAAAAGCTATTTATATTGACAGGGTTTTCAGATACTTACACAGAAAATAACTCCGAAAAATTTTAAGTTACATAGCTAAATGATTAAAATTTCTTTTTAAACATGTCCATAATATAGTATCTGACTATTAATGTGGGCTAATAGTGAATGATAGCATGTTATCCCAGATAAAACCTAGCAATAGGAGTACATTGAAAATGATTTTTGGGGCAAGTACTACAAGGAGAAATTGAGTCAAACATCTGGTCTATACTATAGCATATGAAAAATTGTTAAAGCTCACAACTGGATTCAAATTCCTGCTCTCTACTAGTCTTAAGATCTTTGGAAAGTTAGCAAATCTCTCTACACCCAGATTTTCTCATTTGTAAAACTGAGATAATAGCTCCCCTTCTCGTAGAATTGTCTGAAAGTTATCTAAAAAACTGTGCAAACCGATTAACACCATGTTTCACGAACAAAAGAATAATAAATATTAGCTAAAATTATTATGGCTATATTTCCTATCATTATCACTATCATTGTACGTAATTTAAATCCATGCCTAATTGTTTGTAGCCCTGGAACCTTAGTCAATAATGTCATGTATCCTTCTCCCTAATAAATTACCTCTATTTTTTTCATTCTCCTTCTTAAAAGTATCTGAACCAACACATACATAGACAAATACATTCCACACATATCATGACACACACTTGAATCAGAACTCCCAAGTCTACCTTTAAATCCATTTAACTACTCATCTTAGAAACACCTTGGAAGATCACAGCGCTTCTATTATATATGATTTTCAGATATATTTAATACTGTGTCCTCTACATTTTCAATACTGAGAAGCAGACACTGTTTTCCAATCTCATATTTCATTTCATTATCTTCCAGAATTTTATTATTATTTTAAGACTCAAATGCTAAGTAACATTAGCACTTCTGCTTCCTGTATGGCAGAGTATGTCCCTAAGAAAACCCTACTGCAGACAACAAATATAACCCAGATTTGAACACACACACAAAAACTAGCCAAGGCTCCAGAGAGTGGAAAAAATTAAAACCGATTTTGGATAGGGGTCCAAACATGATATAACAAATCATAAAAAAATGGGTTTCTAATTTTTTTGGACTGGCTTGAAGATTGGCCATAATTGTGGCATGATACAAGGTGGATGAAACTTTATTATAAAATCCTCTCTATTTCTAGCATAATTAACCAGGTAACAGAGTCTGAAGTGACCACATCGGCTGGAAATTGAGGCGGTAGCGATACTGGAAAGGAAGGAGCCAAAGAAAGAGTGCCCTAGGTTATATGTGTAAACTCTGCTGAAATTGCTGTTTGACGCTTTGTCATGTTCAGAGCTCTTTGGGTGGTCCAATTTAACTAGCTTGCCCAAGGGACAAATTTTTCCTTTCAGCTCAACTCACATCGAAGATGAGCTTTAGGCACTGTTTGATGTTCCAGCAGTTTATTCTGGCAGTGCTATTAAAAGATGAATAGCAGGTGCAGGCCAGTGACGTGGACCAAATGCAGGGGCCATATGACTGCCTAACCAGAGAGTCTCTATCTGGAGACCATTCTCAGAGTCTGAGAGATTCTTCTCTCTTTTTTATACCTGTATTCAGCCTGGACCACTTACCAGGTGATTCTTTCATAAAGGGAGTTTAAGGTATTCCTGTAAGGGTAAGCTTTGTTTTAAGGTTCATGAAAGTTGCATCTATGCTGAGATGTTTTGTTTTTTTTTTTCGCTCTTGGAAATCCTCAGACCAGAGTTAGAAATTCCTGGACCAGCTTCCATCACACTACAAGGTAACACATTGTATCTATTCTGCAAGATGCTCAAGTGGGCGTTATGACGATAATTAATCTTAGATGCACAACATGTCTCATAGTATATTACAGCCCTGAACAATGAATATGCAGACATGTCTCAAAGCAGTGTGCAAATAAGATTCAAATGTGATATAAGCAGGTGTGACAGCATTTGTAGTGTGAATGTAACCAACTGCCTGTTAAAAAAATAGCTACTGCTTTTTGAAGCAATGTAATAGAATCCATATTTGACTTTCAGCATTTCCATGATAAAATCTAAAACAACATCTTGCAAACAACCAAAGCACATCATGTTTTCTTAAGGGAAAATACAATTAACACAGGCCAGCTCCAATATGACCCAGATATTGGAATTATTAAACTAAAACTTTAGAACAGCTATCACAAATGTGCTCAATGAAATAAAGACAAATACATTCATAATGAACAAACAGAATCAGAGGAATCTCCAACATTTGTAAAAGTGGAGTCTCAGAATGAAATATTTTTTTAAATGACAAAAATCTTCTTAAATTTGTTGAAAAATATCAATTTACAGTTTAAATAACTTAGCAAACTTCAAATAAGAGAAATAGGAAAAACTCACCTAGAAACACCGTAGTCAAACTGATGAAAACCAAAGATTAAATAAAATCTTGAAAGCAGTAAAGAAAAGATAAAATCATGAAAAATTATGGAATAATAATAGCCTTTGTGAAGACAGATGTAACAATCTTTAAAAATTATAGCAAATGAAATTCTCCAATATATAATGCATTATAATCAAATAGTAGTCTTCCAAAGAGTTCAATCAATGTAATTCACAAAATAACAAAATAAAAGAGAACCACATAATCAATTCAACAGAGGCAGAAAAATTATTTGACAAAACTCATCGCCAATTCATGGTAAAAGTTACCAGCAAACTATGAATAGAAGGGAACTACCTCTGTCTTGTAAAAGTCTTCTATAAAATTCTACAGTTAATATAATATACAGTGGAGCAATGCTTAATACTAACGCCACCTTCCTCTCTCACACACATAGAAGATTTAAAATAACTTCCGTTTTACGGGGTTGGAAATGTTTAGCCATTGGAACAAGGCAAGATAAAGAAATAACAGTAATAAGAATCAAAATAGAAGAAATAAAATTGCTTCTATTTATACATGACATGATTGTTTTAATAAAAAAATCCTCAGGGTCTTAAAAATTTATTAGAATTAATAAGTAAATGTAGCATTGTTAAGGTACAAAACTCACTAATATTTTATATACTAACAAGCAATTGGAAAGCATAATTTTAAAATGTCTATTAAAATAGAGTAAAAACCTAATAATAAAATTTAGAAAACATATTTATGAGACATCTACACTCAGATCTGTAAAACATTGCTAAGAGAAATTAAAGGATACCTATATGAGGAAATACACCATGTTAATGAAGGAAAAACTCAGTATTTTTTAAACACTGATTCTCTTCAAATAGATCTACAAATTTAAAGCAGTTACCCCCAAACTCTACCAAGAGTTTTGGAAATACTTGATAAGCTTATTATAACATTTATATTGAGATGGAAAAAAAGCCCAGAAAGTCCAAAGCAATTTTACAAAATAAAAACCAAGTTTGATAATTTACATGAACCTTCAAAACCACAATATAAAGCTACAATAATAAAGGCTGTGTGGTATTAGCACAACAAAGGATATATAGGTCAATTGAACAATGTAGAGTCCAGAAATCGTTGTATAAATATGGTCATTTGAACAATGTACAGTCCAAAAATCATTGTAAAATGCTCAAAGATTTTGAATCAAGATTTTTAAAGCAAGTTTTTAAAAAAAAAATTGATGGAAGTAGGTATCTGTGAAGTAATGAACTGAATCAACCCTTAACTTGAGAGCCCACAGAATTTACTCAACAAGGGGAATATAACTAAATATAAAAGTAAAAAATATAAAACTTCTAAAAGACAACTAAAGATAAAATCTTTACAGCCTGGAAGCAGGCAAAGGCTTTTTTAGATAGGAACTGTAAAATAAAATGTTGAAAAAATTGGCCTTTATTAAAATGTAATATATTTCTCTTCAAAATAAAACATTAAGAAAGTGAAAAGGTGGCGAGATAATGGGAGAAAACATTAATATCTTACCTCACCAAGGACTTTAATCTAATTTGTAAAAACTCTTACAATGGCCGAATCATTTGAACAGCAAAAGAGGAGAAGCAGAAAAGAAAGGAGAAGGAGAGGATCAAGGAGAGGAGGAAGAGGAAAGAGAAAGAGGAAAAAGAAAGGAAAAATACACATAGTAGTAATTAACCAAATGAAAAGATGATTATCATGATTAGTCATCAGAGAAATGCAACTTTAAACTATAATATGACACCATTATATAGGTATTAGAATAGCTTAATAAAACTACAAATACCACATGGTGTCAAGGGTGTAAAACAATTGGCACCCTCATATATTACTGTAACATGTTAAGGCACTTTGGAAAAGTTTGGCAGTTTCTTTAAAAATTAACCATGTACCTACCATAGGACACAGTCATTCCATTCCTAAGTCTTTGCCCAAAAGAAATAAAGTTATATGTTCACATAAAATGTGTGACAGACACAGATATTTATAGAAGATTTATTTGTAATATAAAAACCTGGTAAAAATTCAAATATTGAAGAACAAGTAAATAGATAAATACAACGTGTAAGATTTCCACAGTGAAACTCATAGCAATAAAAAAGAAAAAATGACTCATAAACTCTTCAATATAGATAAATAGCAGAAGTGATACTATGTCATTTCCTAGATTCTCTCACTTGGATCACTCACTCTACGGGTAGTCAGCCGCTATGCCACGGGGAAACTCAGGCAACCTATTGGGCCTATAATGATGGCTACAAGGATCTGAGCCCATCTGCCATCAGCGATGTGGCTGAGCCACTTCAGACAAAGGTCATTCAGCACCACTCAACTTTCAGACGACTGCAGCCTAGGCAATATCTTGATAGCAACTTCATGAGAGACATCGAACTAAGGTAATCCTAAAATCCTCACCCACAGAAAACATGAAATAGTTAAGTATTTGTTGTTTAAAGCCACTAATTTTTGGGGTGATTTGTTACACAGCAATAGAGAACTAATACAGATTTTAGTAACAAAGTCGGATGCTAACATATCAAAAACTTAAAATGAAGAAATTGCTTTGAAACAGGGCAGTGGACTTTGATGATAATATTAGCAAACACTTAATGAACCTTGAACAAATTATTCATAAAATTTGGACTTTGAGGTGACTATCAGTAAAGACTTAAAGGGAAGTGAAGAAAATCTTATTGGAAACTAGAGGTAAGGTATAATTACTAAATAGTGGCAGAAAGTTTAGTGGGACTGTCATTTATAATAATGTACAAGGTAGAAAGTGTATATAACCATGTGATCTAGCTTAAGGTGATTATAAAGCTATTAAAATTTATGGGCTATTTTGTCCTTTAATGGATTTCTTACCAACATATAAGTTTAAGTTACTAAATCCCTGAAATGTTCTTGGGATCCTCTTGGTTCCACAATCATCAAATGAAAAAATTTTTTCACTGACAACACATTTTTTAAATGGTTGTAGGTATGTTATGGAAAATCCACTGAAGGAGCACTGGCAGCAGCCTAATGTCTAAGCTGTTTGAGCTCCTTGGGGGAGGGGCAGCAGCCAGCACTATGAATCACAGCAGCCTAACTCGCCTAGCTCCCTGGGTGGAGGAAGGGCAGCACCCATTTCTATAGCTCCAGGCTGTGTTTTTCCCCTACTGAAGCCAGGAAGGCTGGACGGCTTGGTCCCAAGACTTGTCCCTACAGCCCAACACACCACCTGTGGCAATCTGTGGCCAGAGTGCCTCATCAGGCCTAACTCTGACCCATCCTTCCTCCATGGGCAGGGCTTCCCCACAGGAACTCCAATAACTCCAGCTAGAGGCTCAGGGACAGAATTCAGATCTCCCTGGGCCTGAGCCCCTAGGGGAAGGGGTGGCCACAGTCTCTGCAAACCAGCAGACTTAGCCTCTCCTCCTGGTAGTTCTGAGGAATCTGGGCAGCCCAGGTGAGTGGGTTCCCCCCAGTGAAACACACCCTCTCCACCAAGGGACAAAGTGTGCTCTGTTAAACGGGTCTTGCTCCCTGGGTCACCAAACTGGGTGAGACCCTCTAACAGGGGTTGTCAGACAGCCTATACAGAAGCAATCCTACTGGCATCAGCTTGGTGCCCCTTGAGGTCAGAGGTCCCAGAAGAAGTAGGCACCCATCTTTGCTACTCTCTAGCCTCCTTGAGTGACATCTCCAGGCACAAGGGTGAATCAGTTGAATAGGGCCTGAAGTGAACCCCCAGCAAACCGCAAGCCTACAGAAGAGGGACCTGACTAATGAAAGAAAAACGAACAAGCAGAAAGCAACAACGACTGTATCAACAACAACAACAACAAAAAGGCCCCCACAAAACCCCACTAAAGGATAAGCAGGCTCAAAGACTGAAACTAGACAAACTCATGAAGATGAGAAAGAATCAACGAAAAAGTGTTGAAAACCCAAAAGGCCAGAGTGCTTCTTCTCCTCTAAATGATCGCAACGTCTCTCCATCAAGGGTGCAGAACTGGATGGAGGATCAGATGGACCAAATGACAGAAGCAGCCTTCAGAAGATGGGTAATAAAAAACTACGATGAGCTATGGAGCATGTTCCAACACAATGCAAAGAAGCTAAGAGCCGTGATAAAAGATTAGAGGAATTGCTAACTAGAATTACCAGTTTAGAGAGGAAAATAAATGGCCTGATGGAGCTTAAAAACACAGCACGACAACTTTGTTAAACATACACAAGTAACAACAGCCAGATAGACCAAGCAGAAGAAAGGATATCAGAGTTTGAAGGCTACCTTACTGAAATAAGAGGTGCAGATGAGAACAGAGAAAAAAGAGAGTAAAGTCATGAACAAAGCCACCAAGAAATATGGGACCTAATAAAAAGACCAAACCTACAATTGATTGGAGAACCAGAAGGAGACAGGGAGAATGGAATCAAGCTGGAAGACACACTTCAGAATATTATCCAGGAGAACTTCCCCTATTTAGCAAGACAGGCCAACATGCAAATTCAGGAGATACAGAGAACACCATTAAGATACTCCACGAGAAGATCAACCCCAAGACACATAATCATCGAATTCTCCAAAGTCGAAATGAAGGGAAAACTGTTAAGGGCAGCCAGACAGAGAGGCCAGGTCACCTACAAAGGGAAGCCCATCAGACGAACAGTGGATCTCTCTGCAGAAACTCTACAAGCCAGAAGAGAGTGGGGGCCAATATTCAACATTCTTAAAGAAAAGAATTTTTAATCCAGAATTTCATATCTGGCCAACCTAAGCTCTATGAGTGAAGGAGAAATAAAATCCTTTCCAGACAAGCAAATGCTGACGGATTTTGTTACCACCAGGTCTGACCTGCAAGAGCTCCTGAAAAAGGCACTAAATATGGAAAGGAAAAACTGATACCAACCACTGCAAAAACACAACAAAATATAAAGACCAATGACACTACAAAGGAACTGCATCAACTGGTGTGCAAAATAACCAAATAGTATCATGATGACAGGATCAAATTCACACATAACAATACTAACCTTAAATGTAAATGGGCTAAATGCCTCAATTAAAAGACACAGACTGGCAAATTGGATCAGGAATCAAGACCCATCAGTGTGCTCTATTTAAGAGACCCATCTTAAGGACAAAGACACACACGGGCTCAAAATAAAGGGATGTAGGAAAATTTACCAAGCAAATGGAAAGCAAAAACAAAAAAAAAACCACAAAACAAAACAAAAAAAAACACAGGGGGTTGCAATCCTAGTCTCTGACAAAACAGACTTTAAGCCAACAAAGATCAAAAAAGACAAAGAAAGGCATTACACAATGGTAAAGGGAACAATTCAATGAGAAGAGCTAACTATTCTAAATATATATGCAACCAGTAAAGGACCACCTGGTTTCATAAAACAAGTTCTTAGAAACCTACAAAGAGACTTAGGCTCCCACACAATAACAGTGGCAGACTTTAACACCCCACTGTCAGTATTAGACAGATCAACGAGACAGAAAATTAACAAGGATATTCAGAACTTGAACTCAGCTCTGGATCAAGTGGACCCAGTAGATGTTTACAGAACTCCTTACCCCAGAACAACAGAATATACACTCTTCTCAGTGCCATGTGGCACTTATTTTAAAATCAACCACATAATTGGAAGTAAAACACTTCTCAGCAAATGCCAAAGAATAGAAATCATAACAAACAGTCTCTCAGACTGCAGTGCAATCAAATTAGAACTAAGGATTTAGAAACTCACACAGGACCACACAATTTCATGGAAACTGAACAACCTGCTGCTGAATGACTCCTGAGAAAATAGTGAAATTAAGGCAGAAATCAAGAAGTTCTTTGAAACCAATGAGCACAAAGAGATAATGTACCAGAATCTCTGGGACACAGCTAAAACTGTATTAAGAGGGAAATTTATACCACTAAATGCCCACATCAGAAAGCTAGAAAGCTCTCAATTCTATACCCTAACATCACAATTAAAAGAGCTGGAAAGGCAAGAGCAAACTAATTCAAAATCTAGCAGAAGACAAGAAATAACTAAGATCAGAGAACAATTGTAGGAGATAGAGATATGAAAAACTCTCCAAAAAATCAACGACTACAGGAGCTGCTATTTGAAAAAATTAACAAAATAGATAGACCACTAGATAGACTAATAAAGAAAGGGAGAGAGAAGAATCAAACAGACACAATAAAAAATGATACAGGAAATACCACTACTGACCCCACAGAAATACAGACTACCATCAGAGAACACTATAAACACCTCTACGCAAATAAACTATAAAACCTAGAAGAAATGGGTAAATTTCTGGATGCATATGCCCTCCCAAGATTAAACCAGGAAGAAGCTGAATTCCTGAATAGAACAATAACATGTTCTGAAATTGAGCCAGTGATTAGTAGCCTACCAACCAAAAAAAGCCCAGGACCAGATGGATTCACAGCTGAATTCTACCAGACATACAAAGAGGATATGGTACCATTAGCTCTGAAACTATTCCAAACAACAGAAAAGGAGGGACTTCTCCCTAACTCATTTTATGAAGCCAGCATCATCCTGATACCAAAACCTGGCAGAGACACAGCAAAAAAAGAAAATTTCAGGCCAGTATCCCTGATAAACATTGATGTGAAAATCCTCAATAAAATACTGCAAACCGAATCTAGCAGCACATCAAAAAATTTATCTCCCACAATGAAATTGGCTTCATCTCTGGGATGCAAGGCTGGTTCAATATATGCAAATCAATAAACATAATCCATCACCATAAACAGAACCAATGACAAAAACCACATGATTATCTCAATAGATGCAGAAAAGGCCTTTCAT
Source organism: Nomascus leucogenys (assembly GCF_006542625.1). Lineage (NCBI taxonomy): Eukaryota > Metazoa > Chordata > Mammalia > Primates > Hylobatidae > Nomascus > Nomascus leucogenys. The sequence continues at coordinate 104,430,425 of NC_044381.1, read as the reverse complement.
AAAATTCAACATCCCTTCATGTTAAAAACTCTCAATAAACTAGGTATTGATGGAATATATCTCAAAATAATAAGAGCTATTTATGACAAACCCACAGTCAATATCATATTGAATGGGCAAAAGCTGGAAGCATTCCCTTTGAAAACCAGTACAAGACAAGGAGGCCCTCTATCAGCACTCCTATTCAACATAGTATTGGAAGTTCTGGCCAGGGCAATCAGGCAAGAGAAAGAAATAAGCCATATTCAAATAGGAAGAAAGTAAGTCAAATTGTCTCTGTTTGCAGACAACATGATTTTATATTTATAAAACCCCATTGTCTCAGCCCCAAAACTCCTTAAGCTGATAAGCAACTTCAGCAAAGGCTCAGGATACAAAATCAATCTGCAAAAATCATAAGCCTTCCTTTACACCAACAATAGGCAAGCAGGGAGCCAAATCCTGAATGAACTCCCATTCATAATCGCTACAAAGAGAAAAAAATACCTAGGAATACAGATAACAAGGGATGTGAAGGACCTCTTCAAGGAGAACTACAAACCACTGTTTAAGGAAATAACAGACAACACAAACAAATGGAAAACAGTCCACCCTCATAGATAGGAAGAAGCAATATTGTGAAAATGGCCATACTGCCCAAAGTAATTATAGATTCAATGCTATTACCATCAAACTACCATTGACATTTTTCACAGAATTAGGAAAAACAATTTTAAATTATTTTTGGAATCAAAGAAGACCCTGTATAGCCAAGACAATCCTAAGCAAAAAGAACAAAGCTGGAGGCATCATGCTACCTGACTTTAAACTATACTACAAGGCTACAGTAACCAAAACAGCATGGCACTGGTACCAAAACAGACATATAGACCAATGGAGCAGAACAGAGACCTCAGAAGTAACACCACACATTTACAATCATCTGGTCTTCAACAAACTTGATAAAAACAAGCCATGTGGAAATGATCTCCTCTTTAGTAAATGGTGCTGGGAAAATTGGCTAACCATATGCAGAAAACTGAAACTGGACCCCTTCCTTACACCTTATACAAAAATTAACTCAAAATGGATTAACGACTTAAATGTAAAAACCAAAACCATAAAAAACCTGGAAGAAAACCTAGGCAATACCATTCAGGACATAGGCATGGGCAAAGACTTCATGACTAAAACACCAGTAGAACAGAAAGAAAAGCCAAAATTGAAAAATAGAATCTAATTAAACTAAAGAGCTAATGCACAGCAAAAAAAAATATATGATATATATATCATCAGAGTGAACAGGCAACCTACAGAATGGGAGAAACTTTTTGCAATCTACTCATCTGACAAAGGTCTAATAACCAGGATTTATAAGAAACTCAAACATATTCACAAGAAAAAAACAACCCCATCAAAAAGTGGGCAAAGGATATGAATAGACACTTCTCAAAAGAAGACACTTATGTGGCCAAAAAACATGAAAAAAAGCTCAACATCACTGATCATCAGAGAAATGCAAATCAAAACTACAATGAGATACCATCTCATGCCAGTCAGAAGGACCATTATTAAAAAGTCAGGAGACACTAGATGCTAGCAAGACTATGGAGAAATAGGAATGCTTTTACACTGTTGGTGGGAATGTAAATTAGGTCAACCATTGTGGTATATACAATATGGACCATTCCTCAAGGATCTAGAACCAGAAATACCATTTGACCCAGCAATCCCATTACTGGGTATATACTCAAAGGAATATAAATCATTCTACTATAAAGACACATCACATGTATGTTTTTTGCACACTATTCACAATAGCAAAGACCAACCCGAATGCTCATTAATGATAATAAAGAAAATTTGGTAGATATTTACCATGGAATACTCTACAGCCATAAAAAGGAATGAGATCATGTCTTTTGCGGGGACGTGGATGAAGCTGGAAACCATCATCCTCAGCAAATTAACACAGGAACAGAAAACCAAACACTGCATGTTCTCACTCATAAGTGGGAGTTGAACAATGAGAACACATGGACACAGGGGAACAACACACACCAGGGCCTGTTGGGGGGTGGGGGGTGATAGGAGGGAACTTCGTGGACGAGTCAATAGCTGCAGCAAACCACCATGGCACATGTATATCTACGTAACAAACCTGCATGTTCTGTACATGTATCACATTTTTTTCTTTTTAGAAGAAATAAAAAAATAAAATACAAAAGAAAATCAATAGAAGGCTTCAAAATACTTGTATTTAAATATTAAATATCCCATAAAAACATAACAGATTTTGATTTATTACAAAAACAACTCAATATTTACTCTAGACATGATTTATTGAAAAATAATCAGGGACAAATTAAAGACACTGAACTTCTCACTGTTTTCATCTTGATATATGAAAAGAACCATGCAATAACCCTACGTAATAAAACTGAGCTGTGACTTAGTAGAAAAGAAAAACCCATTGAAAAAGTAAAAAGGATAATAAGCATATTTTATTTCTGATCTGATTTATTTCAAAGAAATGAAACAGAGGTAAATCACAAAATAAATATCTCATGTTTAATATTTTTACATTTATGCAGTTGTATATTTTAACTGAAAACAAACTTGAAGACTCTAATATTGTCACATTTATTTTGGTTCCTAGTGAAAAGACAGGCTATTAGCCTTACTTAGAAAAAGAGACATTATACAATCATTTTCTTGAACCAAGATGTCAAAGTGATTTGAAGAAAGATAAATGTTTTTCACTACATTTTAATTACCACATTGAATTTGAATGGAAAGATATTCATAAACGCATGTATCACTTTTTATTTTTAGCTATGCAGGAATGAGAAGTCACTAAGGTTGATTTACAAATAACTATAGAACCATATTATACAAGGAATAATTTGAAGAAAGGCAAGAGTCAAGTTGTTATCAGTTAAAATATATTTAGGTTTTCTATCATCTAAATTACACTAGAATTAAGAGTCATGACTACTCACAGGTATTATGGAAGGAAAATAGCCTATCATTATACTTGCCATGTGCTTTGCATATATTGAAGATGTCATATTTATAATCATAGAGGGGTCTGATATTCCACATACTGAAATTTAATATCAAAGTAAATCTAGAGATTATTTCAGATAGATAACTGTACACTTACTACTCTTCTTCCAGGATTCTTAAGACAAGAATGGTTATATGTGGCTGGTCTTCTGCATAAATGACTTTCTTCCCCACCCCCCGAAGGATTCTCCACTAATTGAGGAATGGAAGAGAATTCTAAGCAGAATTCTAAGAATTTTGCTATTAAAGCACACGTTCTTCTCAAGCCAAGTTTCTTAACCTTCACAACATTAACATTTAGGGCTTGATAATTTTTGTTTTCAGGGACTGCCCTGTCCATCATAGAATGTTTAGCAGCATTTCTAACCTCTACCTACTAGCTGCACCTTCCCCCAAGTTATGACAATCTAGAATGTCTTCAGACTTTTTCTAATGTGGAAAACTGTACTCCCCTCCCCTTGAGAATCATTGCACTAAAGTTAAAAAAAGAAAAGAGAGAGAGACATTATAGATTAGGAAATGTTTCTGCTTTCCCAATGATCAAGAAAATACAGGTCACTGAGGGTTTCACAGTTGATTGCTAAAGAGTTCCTTAAAATCTAATTCCGAGTATCAGTTGGAAGAAAATTCTTTGCACAGAGAAATAACATCTATACTTTCCTTTTGTACCTTTTTTGCTGTGAGGACTAGCATCAAGATAGGAAGAATTTGCTGAGAGTGGATAGTTGTGATAATTCAATGAATAATCCTTGGGAAACTGAATTTCGATTGGGCCATGACTTGTCCTGAATCACACGGAAAGGGGCTTATGATTTAGAGACAATAAAGTCCTTTAATGATCTTCTTTGCTAACAGTCCGGCTTACTCTTACATCCTTGCTAGTTACTAAGATATTCCCCAGAGTAATCCAGGACACTTTGTTGGTAGCATATGTCACTCTCATCATGCTATTAGGATTGCCAGGACCTTTCCTCCTTCTTTCTTACTGCTACAATATCCTTGCTGGTTATTAAGATATTCCCCAGAGTAATGCAGGACACTGTTGGTGGCATGTCACTCTCATCATGCTATTAGGACTGACGGGACCTTTCTTCCCTCTTCTTTGCTGTTTCTGTGTCAGTGTCGGATAACACTAATCAATAATCGCACTCTTTCCCCGATCCCTTCACTGCCTCAGAATCCTCACCAGAGCTCTCTGAGAAATGTATGTCTTAGTAATTTCATGTCCAAAAGATAAGAATGGGTGACAAACATTTGCATTGTTCTTTAGAAAATGTTCAAAATTCTTTTTTATTTGAGTTTCAATACAGCTTTTTGATATATAAACAGAAAATCTTACATTAGTTATGAGTGCAGTTAAGGGAGGTTGTTCAAGTTCTTGTGACTAGAAAGTTACAAAGACAGCCTACAGTATCTTTACTCTGGAAAAGAATGTCTCTACTTCCACCCCCAGAAAAAGATCCAATTTAAGGCAGACTAAAATTGTGACATATTCTGTATATTTTATTTATGATATTAACTATATCTCAAATATTTTACTAATATGTTTAATGATTGGATGTTTGTCTTGAAACAGCCCTAAGGGCAAGGTCCTTTTCCAAATGAAAAATATTTATACATTTTACCATATAACAAAGACATTTAAGAGGATTTCAGTGAATCACAAATACACTCTCTTTCTGTTTTAACCAAATCAGACGTTTTAATATAGTAGGAATCTCTACTTGAAACCAAGCAGTCATTAGCTTAGGATTCATCATTGTCTTGTGCTTAAGAAACTGGTAATGTGAGAGCTCTAGGATGGGTATGACTGCCTGGGGTCTAACTGGATGAAGGTCAAAGGAAAGAAAACAAAACCACCACCAAATGTGGCTTAGAACAACGTCTGAGAGACAGAAGGGAGACAGGATTCTGAGAATAACATGGTATGTCCCTCAAGTTACTGTAACATCTGGCACAGCCTTCACAGGTTTAGTCTCAATCATTCAGAGACACTGACTATAAGCAAAAACTAAAAGAGCTAATTAATTTAAAAATGCACATTATGATATTGAAAACAAGCCCAATAATGAAAGAAAATCCTGAGAGCCTAAGCAGCTCCGCCTGGGAACTTAGGCAACAGAGTTACCTTCCCCAAGGAAGGGGTGAGGGTTTTCTCCTATTCTCCATGCTTTGGCCCACACAGAGGGCTACAGAACATGGTGGTGACTCATCAGACATGCACAACTGTGACTTGGCACAGACCAGTTTGTGCCTGCAGTGCTGGTAGTCAGTGACTTGGCAGGAGCAGCGACAGAAGCCTCTGTACAGATAGGAGATGCGGAGCTGCTTGAAGGACAACACAATTCAGGAGCCCCAACATCACAGAAGGAAAATAACTCACGTCACAGGGCAGCCAGAAGACTGTGTTCATTTCTATATGCAACATCACCGAAAGACCACTTTCCTTCTAATGTGGATTCGGAAACCTAGGCTGGGCATTACTGACTTGGTTTAATTTTTCCTTATATTACCATAACATCCTGAGAAAACACATGCAACTATTTAACACCTCTGATTGAGTTGACCTAAGAAACCTACTGAAAATCACATTAAAAGAGAATGGTGCTAGTGGTTTCATTTAACTCATTGATCCCCAGTCCAAATGTTCACTCTAGTTATATATCTTAAGCTCCAGATTGAAGAGAAATAGTATATCTCAATTGCTTTTCATTTACTAATTCATATCATGAATTGAAAACCTATTATCTGTCCTTCCTAGGTATTGAGAATAGAGTGGTAATGAGAGAAATGGTGCTTGTTCTCATAAAAGGCACATCCTTGTGGGAACCAAGTAAATAAGTAAATGAATTACATAATTTCAGGTAAGGGCAAGCACAAAGCGAAAATAAAACCATATGACATATGAGTGACTGTGAGGTGGGGGTCTGCTTTACACTGGCTTTGGGCTGGGGGGGTATTTCAGTTGGACCTAAATAATGAGACAGAGCCAGACTAAAAAATTCCGGGGGAGACATTCTGGGAAAAGAGGTGTCCAGTGCAACAGCTGAAAGAGGGGAAAAAATTGGCATGTTCAAGGAAGAAAAGAGAAGTCAGCATGGCTAGAACTTAGTGAGACAGAGAAAGGAAGAGGTGAGGTTGAAGAGAGTCAGAGGCAAATTCTATTTGGTTTTCGAGTCCATGATAAAAACATAGATTTCATGCTGAGTGTGCTGAGAAAGGCATAACAGTATGAAGCAGGGGAATGTTTGATGTTATTAGCTGTGTAGAGGCTAGTTTTAGGAAGTCTGTGTAGTACTTCAGTTAAAAATGAAAAAGAAAACAGAACTTTCTCCCTCGAGTGCAACACTTAGGACTGCAAAATTTACACTATTTTTTCTTCTTATGAAGATGATTACATTTGTTCATTAATGTCAAGAGTTTAATGACAATATTACTGACTTAACAGTAATATTTGGAAAAGAAAATCACTGTTAAGACTATAATGTCTCATTTTAATATTAATGTCATTTATAACAAAGTTATGATGCTACACTGTATAAAATTCAGTCATAACCAGAGTATGTGTAATAATTTTTAAAGTAATTATTGTGCCATTTTTAAGGTCAATAAGACAATTGCCTTTTTGAATTGAAGATACATACGAAATCAGCCATTTATCATTTTATTAACAATTATTAACATGAGAAAGCCAATTGTGCCTTCAGTAAATACCTATTTTTAATAAATTCAAGTGAAGACAATTAAGATTTCAATTGGTGTGTCTTTATAAATAATTAGGTTCCCTATATTTTAGACACTTGAACAATTTAATTCATCAATTACTGAATACTCAAATCTATTATTGCAACATGAAGTAAAGAGACCATTAGTGGATGGGTTTGAAAAATGCTGGTTTTACTTTTTTTTTTTTTTTACAAATGTAGACACTTGGATAACCATTTGTAATACAGAGAATATTTCAGTTTCATTCTCTATCCTAGCAGAAACAAGCATAGTTCCTTGTTCATAGTTATAGTTTGAGAAACGAGTGGTTATTATTCTAAGTAAATCATTAGATGTTAATTTTCTTTTCTATAGACAGAATAAAGACATAAATTTTACTCTTTAGGTGATAGCACAATTTCTGGAGAGCCATTTTTATTAGAGTAAAATTCTAGAATTAAAAAAATATTGTTAAAAGGCTAGTATTGGCCGGGCGCAGTGGCTCTCACCTGTAATCCCAGCACTTTGGGAGGCTGAGGTGGGCGGATCACGAGGTCAGGAGATCGAGACCATCCTGGCTAACATGGTGAAACCCCGTCTCTACTAAAAAATACAAAAAATTAGCCAGGCTTGGTGGTAGGCACCTGTAGTCCCAGCTACTCAGGAGGCTGAGGCAGGAGAATGGCATGAACCTGGGAGGCAGAGCTTGCAGTGAGCCGAGATCACGCCACTGCACTACAGCCTGGGTGACAGAGTGAGACTCTTTCTCAAAAAAAAATTTTTTTTAAAAAAGGCCAGTATGGCTTCTTACTCCTTCAAATATAGAAAAACAACTCCATAAATTTTGCTAATATTTCCTTGAATTGTTTTTATATTTGAATACTAGTCTTTTGAGACATACTGAGGCCAAAAAAGTATTATGAAAATAAAATGAATGTCATACACTATAATGTAACGATTTTACAAAATATTTTAACGTAAAATCATATGATCCAGAAGCCATTTAACTTCCTGCCTTCAAGTATGATAAACTATTTTAAAAATTGAACTTCAGTGTTTGTCATATCAAAGTATTATTTCATGATATATAAGCCACAAATAGAGAAATATTTGAGCTAGGATAAAAAGATTTTGATGTCTAGTATCTCATACAATACAAAGAATCACACATCATTATACTCATTTTATAGATAAGAAAAATAAGCCTCAAAAAAACTGAAACACAGATTGAGAAGCTCAGGTTGATTTAGTCCTAAAACTTTTATGATGCTTCCTTTCCCTGTGTTACTTGCATACTTATTTATTAAAATAAATTCTCATCTATATTTAAAGAGCATTGAGGTTTTGATTCATATTTTAAATGTTTTCATTACAAAAGTGATGCACTAAAGTTACACATCACATAGGCTAGATACATGGGAAATGTACTACTTAATTAGCTGGTATACTTTTTCGATAGCCCTCTGCCTATAGAATTTAGGTTGCATGAAACTGTGATATTCAGATATTATTAATGTTCCTTTAGAAATAATAAAATAAAAAACCAATAATTTTACTGCAGCTTGCTAATGAAATTGTATCAGACATTAAAAAAATGAATCAGTCCATTCAAGCACACATCATGTTAATGTTATAACTGAGTTTTAAGTAGGTCATCCAAAACGACATAGAAAAAATATATGCATATCCAAACTAGGGGAAACAATGAGGATCGAGAACACCATCATTCAGGTCACATTTAGACCTTTTCCAATCACATTTAATGTGTTTTTTCAGGCAAATTCCCTTCATGAATCCTCTGCTCCAGTGAAATTAGACGCTTTGAACTCTTCTTGTGTCTGCCGCTTTGTGTCTGCCTTGCTGAATAGATGCCTCTCCTCTCTCTTCTTTGCCCAGCTAAATCCTGTCTGCCCTTTAGATACAAATAAATAATTACTGCCCTAACTATGATATATTTCCTCATAAGCTCTTTCTCCACTATAATCCAATAGCATCTAAAATTATGTCATTACTTATATGCATGTTGAGTGCTTAGTGTATTTTAACATTACAAAATGGAAGTTTCCATAAATATTATAATTTTTATAGATGTATAACCTATATTTTTCTATATTTTTTTTTTTTTTTTTTTTTTTTTTTTTTTGAGACAGAGTCTCGCTCTGTCACCCAGGCTGGAGTGCAGTGGCGCGATCTCAGCTCATTGCAAGCTCCGCCTCCCGGGTTCACGCCATTCTCCTGCCTCAGCCTCTCCGAGTAGCTGGGACTCCAGGCGCCCGCCACCACGCCTGGCTCATTTTACTTTTCCATATTTTCTTTCTATTTCAACTACAACCACAATCACTAAATATTTCTCTAAATATATGAGTTTCTAAGTATCTATCTTCTTATTTATTCTTTATATTCCTACATATTTTCTTAATTTCACTGAATGTAAGAATTTTTGTTTGTTTTCTTCACAGATGTCTCCCCAGTGACTAAGTGTCAGGCACATATCTTGGGCTCATGTAATATTTGTTGTATCTCTATTCGGAGACTCCATTAGGCCAAAAGGCAGAAGATAAAGTCTTAGTCAATTCTAAGTAAACCCAGCAATTTGAAGCTTAAGCCTCACTAATTCAGAATTCCCAGCAATTCTCTCATTCTTTTCCCCCAGTTTGTTGGGCCTTATGTAGAGAAAATGGTGTTGGAAGAGGTCATCTGTTTGTAATTACTAATCATTGCCCTCTTATTGATCACTCTCAATGGCATCTGCCCAGATGTTCAGTCTGTCTCCATGATCCTTTGAGATGATCTCCAGGGTTGGTCTGAGCACTCTGTACCTACTCATCTTTACTCATGGTTTCTTTAAGTTTCCCAGCTTTCTCACAGTCACTCAAGTGCCTACTTCTGAGGCTTAGGAAGATTCAGCCACATGACCCTTATCTCATAGGTGACAGTACCTAAGAAATACATATACTTCCTCTACTGTTCACTTCCTATATTTTCTAACGCTTCTGCCTCTCCAGCTTGTAGAATCATGTCTCCACCTCTACCAACTTTCACCTATAGTTTAGGAACTAGTCTGTAGGAAGAACCAGAACGAATAGCTTCTATATCAGTGATCTTCATCACACCCATTAAGTAGGCTTGCCTACACCCTGATGCCATCTGTACCCATAACTTGAACTGGTAGAGACAGCAAATGAAACACTTGCATGGATGTGAAGGTCTGCTCAGTCAATTGACACTTTTTCCTTAACTGTTTTCTCCTCATAGGTGAATTACCATAGTCCCAATGTCATTAACTCAAGAGAGAGGATGTCACTGTTTTTTATTAAAAGTTATAGATAGAATATAATAATCCATCTTAATCTAATGGTTGTGAAGAACAGAGAAACAAATAAACAACAAAAAAAGCAGAATTGAGAATGTTTCTTATATGTCTTCTATTAAGTTGGAAAGTCCTAATTCACAATGATTCAACCTAAACATCTGGTAGCTGTATTCTGAGCATTAAGAGTTTCATTTTGTTTTTTTTTTTAAACTAAAAGTAACACAGTGATTTAGCGATTTCTCGCTGAAGAAAATAGAGACTATTTTGATAGCCACACTACAATGAGTGCAAATTGGGGCTGGAAATGATTTTTTTTTGTTGTGTTGTATGTAATTTAAATGTGATTTTTAAACATGTGTAATAAGGTTTCTGAAGAACAAATAAAATGATTATGTAATGAGACAAACCTCAATCACAAAATTATTTTCTTTGCTTTTTAGAAACTTTATTATACCCATTCAAAAAGATGGTGTTACCTGCAAAAGGTAGTACAGTCTTAAAAAGAGTGTCTTAAAAATCAGTGTTATTAAAAATATTTAACAAGGCAAATTTTAATTATAATACTTGTACATCATTATGGGTTATAATGAGAACATTTTTATCTTTACATTATGTAATAATCAAATCAGGGTCTTTAACTGATATGGTTTGGTGGTGTCCCCACTCAAATCTCATCTTGAATTGTAGCTCTCACAGTTTCTACATGTTGTGGGAAGTAATTGAATCATGGGGACGGGACTTTCCCATGTTATTCTTGTGATGGTGAATAAGTCTCACAAGATCTGACGGTTTTATAAAGGGGAGATTCCCTGCACCAGCTCTCTTGTCTGCGACCATGTGAGACGTGCCTTTCCCCTTCTGCCATGATTGTGAGGCCTCCACAGCCATATGTATCTGTGAGTCCATTAAACCTCTTTCTTCTGTAAATTGCCCAGTCTCAGGTATGTCTTTATCAGCAGCATGAAAACAGACTAATATAGTAACTTGGTACCAGTAGAGTGGGGCTCCACTGAAAAGACACCCAAAAATGTGCAACTGACTTTGGAACTGGGTAACAGGCAGAGGTTGGAACAGTTTGCAGGGCTCAGAAGAAGACAGGAAAATGTGGGAGTTTGGAACTCCCTGGAGACTTGTTGAATGACCAATATGCTGATAATAATTTGGACGATGAAATTCAAGCTGAAGTGGTCTCAAATGGAGATGAGGAACTTGTTGGGAACTGAAGCAAAGGTGACTCTTGTTATGTTTTAGCAAAGAGACTGGTGGCATTTTGTCACTGCCCTAGAGATTTGTGGAACTTTGAACTAGAAAGATACGATTTAGGGTATCTGGTAGAAGAAATTTCCAATCAGTAAATCATGCAAGAGGTGACGTGGATGCTGCTAAAGGCATTCAGTTTTAAAAGGGAAACAGAACATAAAATAAAAGTTTGGAGAATTTCACCTGACAATGCTGTAGAAAAGAAAATCCCATTGTCTGAGGAGAAATTCAAGCCAGCTGCAGAAATTTGCATAAGTAACAAGAAGCCCAATGTTAATCCTCAAGACATGGGGAATATGTCTCCAGGGCAGGTCAGACACCTTTGTCACAGCCCCTCCCATAACAGATTCAGAGGCCTAGGAGGAAAAAATGGTTTTGTGGGCTGGGCCCAGAGTCCTTCTGCTGTGTGCAGTTTAGGAATTTGGTGCTCTGCATCCCAGTCATAACTAAAAGGGGACAAGGTACAGCTCAGTCCGTGGTTTCAGAGGGTGCAAGCCCAAAGCCTTGGCAGCTTCCACGTGGTGTTGAGTCTGTGGCTGCACAGAAGTCAAGAATTAAGGTTTGGGAACCTCTACCTAGATTTCAGAGGATGCACGGAAACTCTTGGATGAGCAGGCAGAAGTCTGCTGCAGGGGCGGGGCCCTCATGGAGAACCTCTGCTAGGGCAGTGCAAAAGGGAAATATGGCATGTGAGCCCCCACACAGAGTCCCTACTGGGGCACTGCCTAGTGGAGCTGTGAGAAGAAGGTCATTGTCCTACAGAACCAGAATGGTAGATGGATACACAGCTTGCACTGTGCATCTGAAAAAGCACAGATGCTCAATCCCAGCCCATGAAAGCAGCCAGGGTCTATAACCTGCAAACCATAGTGCATTAGCGTGACCTGGATGTGAGACACGGAGTCCAAGGAGATCATTTTGGAGCTTTAAGATTTGACTGCCCCACTGGACTTTTGGACTTGCAAGGGGCCTGTAGCCCCTTTGTTTTGGACAATTTATACAATTTGGAAAGCCTGTATTTACCCAATGCCTCTATCTCCATTGTATCTAGGAAGTAATTAACTTACTTTTGATTTTACAGGCTCATAGGTGGAAGGGACATGCCTTGTCTCAAATGAGACTTTAGACTGTGGACTTTTGACTTAATGATGAAATGAGTTAAGACTTTGGGGGACTGTTGGGAAGGCATGATTGGCTATGAAAAGTGAGGACATGAGATTTGAGAGGGGCCAGGGACAGAATAATATGGTTTGGCTGTGTCCCTACTGAAATCTCATCTTGAACTGTAACTCCCACAATTTTCACGTGTTGTGGGAGGGACCTTAAGGGAGGTAATTGAGTCATGGGGGTGAGTCTTTTCTGTGCCTTTCTCATGATAGTGAATAAGTCTCATGAAATCTGATGGTTTTATTAAGGGGAATTTCCCTGCACAAGCTCTCTTCTCTTGTCTGCCACCATGTAAGACACGCTTTTCACTTTTCTCTATGATTGTGAGGCCTCCCCAGAGACGTGGAACTGTGAGTCCATTAAACCTCTTTCTTTTGTAGATTGCCTAGTCTTGGGTACGTCTTTATCAGCAGCATGAAAATGGACTAAAACATTAACATTTCCATTATCACAGATATTTATTCTTTATGGTGAGAACATTAAAATCCCCTCCTCTAGCTGTTTTGAAATATACCATATAAAATTGTTAACTATATCACTCTTCTGTACAATAGCACCCCAAAACTTATTCCTCCTAATTTATGACCCTGTGCCTGTAAACAACCTGTTCTCACCCCTTTTCCTCCTCCCTTCCCCAGGCTCTGGGAACCACTATTCTACTGACTGCTTCTGTGAGATTGGCTTTTTAAGATTCCACTGGGTGATATCTTGTGGTAGTTGCCTTTCTGTGCCTGGCTTACTTCACTTAACATCATATCCTCCTGGTTCATCCCTGTTGCTGCAAATGATAGAATTTCATTCTTTTTTATGGCTACATGGTACTTCATTGTGTATACATTCCACATTTTCTGTCCCCACTCATCCATTGATGGACACTTTGGTTGATTCCATATCTTGACCATTGCAAACACTGCTGCAATCAACATGGAAATACACGTATCTTTTTGACATACCAAAGAAATACTGATTTCTTTTTTTTTTTTTTTTTTTTTTTTTTGCTGTATTCCCAGTAGTGGGAGTGCTGGATCATATGGTAGTTTTATATTTAATTTTTTGGGGAACCTCCATGCTGTTTTCCCTAGTGCCTGTGCTAATTCCCAACAACAAAATATGAGAGTTTCTTTTTCTCTGTATTCTTACTAGTATTTGTTATCTTTTGACTTTTTGATAATAGTAACAAGACAAAGCTTAATAATTTTGCTCTGAAAAATTAAGCTCAGGCTCTTTATGATCCCAAATACACTGCGGGATACACTAGTGTCTCAGTTGTATAGTATGTCAGTTGAAATCATAGGTGTATATTCATTATTTTTTAAATCAGTTTTTCCCCAGAAATTATATGAGAATCTTTTCCCTTCAAAGTCACTAAACCTTAGTCACTGCGTATCTCTTCACTGAAAAGACATAGTGTCTATGAGTTGATAATTTCACCATTTTAAGCTTTCATCCCTACTGAACAAATATGATAGGTATATTCATTATTTTTTAAAATCAATTTTTCCTTAGAAATTATATGAGAATCTTTTCCCCTCAAAGTCACTGAACTTTAGTCACTACATATATCTTCACTAAAAAGACATAGTATCTATGAGTTGATAATTTCACCATTTAAAGCTTTCATCCCTACTGAACAAATAGTCATAGATATATTATTTGCCATCATTTCTGAGAAAATAAGGTATTGTATACAGTTGCATTCAAATATAAATACATTTTAAAAAAGACTACCAGGCTTAATGAGTTAAATGAAGAGTACGCCGCAAGTACCCACCCTGCACTCTGATCTTGATGAGCATTGGCCAGTCTATGCCACAAGTCATAAATCAATCGATAACTTAAAACAACAAAATTTTTTTGTGTCCTGTTTTCCAGTGTTATAGACAGCAATAAATGTTTAACACTGCTCCATCACATATGTGCATACATGGAAAATTAAGTCATCTGCCTAATGGCAATTTAATTCAACTATATGAAATGGAACATTTATAATCTCATTTTAAATTGAAACTATTTTTTCAAATTAAATGCTATTAATGTTATGAAATATCCAGCAGTGATACCAGATAGACGATTTTTGCTAATAGCCAGATTCTTGCTTTTTTTTCTAAGAATACTGGTCCTGAAGTACTGGTTTAATTAGCTTCTCAGCAATGTGGGACACGATATCTGTTCATGCCATGAATAAATTTTTAAAATAAGTAATTACTCTTCTTAAATTTTGTTTAAATTTTGCTATTCTCCTACCCCAATAGTGCAGTGATATTACTGAGACAAAAATGAATCTTTTTAATGATAAACCTCATTTTGCATACATACTAGAAAAACTCAGATGATCTACCAGAAGTCACACATAGAAAATGACAGAAATTTAATGACTTCTCAAAGCTCATATAAATTATATTTGACAGGAGGATGAGTAACTATTGGCTTCCAGCCTAAATAGCTAATAATAACATATTCATTCATTTTCCCTGCTTCCTTTTCGATTACATGTGTGAAATTTTAAGCCAAGTAGTCACTTGTACCAGTGTACCAGTGGAGAAAATTCCCCTTGAGTCTCTCACATTTCTGCATGCATTCTGAATAAAAGCATTCAGTTTTTGTTCTGAACTATGGACTATTGACTATTGACTTTGTTAGGGCTGCTGTAACAAAATACCACAGACTGATAATAAATGTATTGCTCATAGTACTGGATACTGGGAAGTTTAAAATCATGGCACCAACAGATTTGGTGTCTGATGATGGCCCCATTCCTCATATATGGCGCCTTCTTACTCTATCTTCACCATGAACAAGCTCCCTTGAGCTTCTTTTAGAAGGTCACTAATCCCATTCACCAGGGTTTCACTCTCAGGAACTAATCACCTCCTAAAGGTCTCACATCTTAATATTATTGCAATGAGATTAAATTTTAACATACTAATTTGGGAATGGGCAGAAATAGTCAAACCATAATAATTACTTTTTTACGGATGTTTATATAAAACCTCAATTCTAGCTGACAGTCAGCTGACTTGTTTCTTCTTAACATCACATTTTCTTCTGGGGATGAAATCTTAAGTATGGCTTCCACATTCACACGTCTGATGCCTAACTAGTTGGATGGAACATCTGGGGCTGGCTGTGTATTGTTTCCATGGAGCCCTTTCACATATCTAGCCTGAGTTTCTTCATAGCACGGGCATCCCAAGATAGACTGAAATGATCTCAAGTTAGTCAGGCTTCTCACTTGGTATCTGTTTTACCATGCTTCCCACTTCAAGCTAACATTCCAGGAAGCCAGGGGGACTCTGGAAGGCTCTAATGACTTAACCTTGGAACTCTCCAAACATTGGAAGTTTACAGCCTTCTATTTGTCAAACAAGTGACTAGGGCTAGTCCAGATATATAAGAAAGAGAATTCCCACTTCTTAATGAGAGGAAAAGCAAATAATTTGCACCAATTTTTATTCTACTACCTCTATAAATACATTCCTGAAAGTTGAAAAACAATGACCTAAGGAGTATTAAAATGCTTACAATTTAGTCTTGGTATTCCAAAGCTTTCTTACAAATATTATAACACATACTCATTTATTTACGTAAAATCTATTTTTGCTTCCTTTGATAAATTCTTAGACTTTAAGTCAATGAAACCTCTGATGCAATTTTTATAAATAAATTGATATTATAAAATCAGGTATGCCATCTTTAACATGTTTCCTGAGGGAATGTAGAAAATAGCAGTTCTGATATTTCCCAAGCAAATTTTCAATGTCATAATTCATATTGGTGCCAATAAAAACCAACCATAGTGAAAACACATGTGGGATAAAAACTGTTAAAAGTAATGAAAATGCAAAGTTAAAGTTATCTTACTAACTTTTGAACTTTAACAAAGCAAAATAAGGCCAAAGAAAAACATGTCTTAAAACTTCATTCTTGTGGAAAGTAAAGAGGATAAAAAACTGATAAGAACAAAAAAAAGAAATTTAATTAGAAATGCATTGCAATCAATTGGAAATATTTAAGAAAAACTGCAAATGGGAAATTCTTGTTGAAACAGCAAAGCTAACAAAGAGTTACATAATAATTAAAATATAAAAATGTCATATATAAATAAAAATATAAATTCATTAATAGAGAAAAACATGGAAATAGCCTTAGACTGATATATGACCTGCAGAGTTTGGTCTCAATACCAGTTTTAATTTATTCTCTAAGTGAACATGAACTAACCAAAATCTCTTTGGTCCCCTTTTGTTGGTTAAATTGAGTTAGGTAGGGGATTATAGACACTAGATTTTTCCCTTGTTGAAGAATTTGCTTTATTTTGTCCTTTGAAATCTTTTTAATACAAAATGTACACATAAATGTACACTTGTACAGTGGGTGTGCATATGTATACACACACACATATACATAGGTACACATACGAACACATATTCACACATAAATACACATTTAACTTCCAATAGACAATATACAAGACATAATCGATGGTATAAATATAAGGTAATAAGTCAATTATTTTATAATTATAAAATAATACATTCATGTGATTTAAACTGCAAAGATTACAAATGATATATGCTGAACAGTTAATCTTCCTGCTATAGAAGACATCTGGTTCCAATTTCCAGAGTAGACTAAGGATAATAGTACCTGACATGACCTCTCAGAAAGCTTCTGTTCATACCCATAAGCATGCACACACGCACACACACACACTCATATATACATGCATTTTAAAGAAATGGAGACATTGTGAACATACCATCACCAATAGGTTTACTATACTGCTTTAATAATTTATTTTCACATTCTGTTTTATTATTCCGCTATAAAAAAACTATATATATATATGTATACACATACTACTTGCATGCATGTTTAAAACACAGGGATTAATTCTTAGAAGGGGAATTGATGAATGATGAGTGTATATTCAGAAATCTGAAAGCTATTTCTAAATTGGCTTATGAAAAATCCGCCAGTGATGCCCATTACTACTACTACCAGTGATGTGGGAAAGAGCATTTCCCCAAAACTCTGATAGCAGGTCAATTACCAAGCTTTTCAATCTTTATTTTTTATGCAAAAGGTAATATTTCATTGTTTCAACCATAGGTGAGGTTTTGTATATTTTCGAGTGTTTATTAGCTAAATATATTTACTTTTATGACACGCCAGTCTAATTATTTTGACTAATTCTCTATTGTTATTTTATGATTATTAGAGCATTTGAAATATTTTGTATGATAAATGTTATTTTTTTTCAATTTTAAGTACATTTTTTAATTTTTAAAGTATTTTTAAATTTGTTGTTGACGAGTTTTAAAAATTATTACGAACACAATTTTATCTTCTTTTCTATTTGGGAATTCCAATTACATACCACGTGATGCATTCACTGTTTGATCCCTAATATTCAATATAGCTTTGTATGTAAAAACTATTACTTGTCATTCCTAAACTTAGAAGACAGATCCATAGAGTGACACCTTCTGAAGTCACAGAAATAAATGAAACACACAAAAATCCAGGAAACAAACAAAATTCTTCCTAAAGCTCTCAAGTGGTGACTGATAAAAATGTGTGAACATTTAGCATCTTGTCTTAGCTCTAAATCTTGACCTTCACTTCATTTCAGTCGGTCTAACAGAAGAGTTATGTTTTCTCTAAAATTCATACTCTTACCTATGATTTGGAAACAGCTTCAGATATTAGTCAATAAATTAATAAGTACATGACTGACTTGGTTATATGTCCAGCAGTGTTCTAGGTATGCAAACTATGACAAGAAAAATATAAGACCTAGCTTTTTCTTGCATTTAAGGCATATAAATACTAATTTGGGGGACTAGTTATACTATATTACACAAAAAGAGAATAACTGGGTGTCTCTGAGTCCAATTATAAATTTTAAGTGAAGGGAGAAGTCTATAATGGCAAACACAGATGAGGAGAAAATCTTAGAGTCTGAGCAGTACATTAAAATATTTATATTTTCTAGACAGGATTAAACTAAAAACGCTTGACAGGAGAGGGAATTAAACAAAAGGAATTAGGAAGAAGAATACAGAGACTAATCTTACTAGATTGGAAATCCTGTCCTGAAGAGTAATGAGACTAAAGATGAAGTTTTAGGAAGAGTCCTAATTTGTACAGAAGGATGAAAACCATCCACAAGTTTTCCAGACATTACATGATAAGCTCAAACTGCATTAGAAAGATTAGGTTTACCATTCACTGTGATATAAATTGGATGCGGAGCTGGAAGCAGGGAAACCTGTTCTTGCAGTGACATCTGCACCTTAAATGGCAAATATTTCATTTAAATCAATTGGTGGTAGAAATGGGGTAAGATAATGAATCCTAAAGTCATTTAGGAAGATTTATGAATGAGTCAAAGGGTAAAGCCTGGCATTATGGTTTAATCTGTATCTATTGAGAAAAATGTCAATTGAGAAAATGATGCAATTTTAGGAAACAAAGATGTATTTGTTTTGCTTTAGTGTGGAAAAATATTGCTTTTTTTCTCAATGAACTTCTAATTTTCACTTAAGTAATGATATTTTAAATTTGTTTTATAGTAGTTGGAATATGGCTTATACCATTGGGTAAAATTTGTATTTGATTAGAATAGTGGATAAACCCTCATCCACCGTTTTTCTAGGTTTAAAACAATTCTACTGCAAACGGTTTTAGATTATTAGGTTGGTATAAAAGTAATTGTGATTTTTGCCATTTCTTTTAACGAGATGTCAGAAATTAGCAGAATATATCTCTTAGATATTGGGACGAAGACAGTATTAGACAACTTCTTCACCTAAACTAATCAAAAGAATTTCTTAGTAAATTTTCACAAGACTTTCCTAAGGTTATAAAATCTTTTCAAAGGGTGTCTTTGTGACAAAAAATATTTCTTCTAATATACTGACTGCCCTTAAAAAGGGAGAGAAATAAGAAATCTACTCAATATTTGCCTTCATACATCCTAAGTGTCGTTCATGATAACATTGGAAAAGTTATCTGGAAATACAGTATTTCTTTGAAAATCTTGTTTGCACATGTTGTTTAATGGAAAAGTATACCGGTTTGCAAGTGGTCTTTCTGTCCACCTTAGAAGTTAGGACTATTCTCATAATACCTTTATTTTCTATTACTCCAAAATGTCCTATTATCATTTATTACTAGTCATGACATGGATGTAAAGAAACAAAAGCGACAATCCTAACTTTAAGAACCAGGCACAGTGGTTCACGCCTGTAATCTCAGCACTTTGGGAAACCAAGGCGGGTGGATCAATTGAGGTCAGGAGTTCGAGACCAGCCCAGCCAATATGGTGAAACCTTGTCTCTGCTGAAAATACAAAACTTAGCCAGGCATAGTGGCATGTGCCTCTAATCCCAGCTACTCAGGAGGCTGAGGCAGGAGAATTGCTTGAACCCAGGGGGCGGAGGTTGCAGTGAGTCAAGACACCACCATTGCACTCCAAGCTGGGCGACAGAACAAGACTCTGACAAAAAAAAAAAAACAACGACAACAGAAACAAAACAAAACAAAAAAAACTATTAAATATTCAACCACTATATCCCCTTATTATAATGGAACTTCAAAGTCACCTTGCCTGTCCATTTTGATAAGTGTTTTCTTAATTGGTGGAAACATCTTTACAACCAAATAATACTGACAGAGCACTTTCTGCCTAAGAGTTTAAAAAGAAAAAAAGTTTACATTTTCTGATCTCATATCTACACTTTGCTTCATGTATAACATTTTTCTTTGTCAACATTTTTAGGATGACTAATTGTCTCACTTTGCCAGGGAATGAAGGGATTTCTGAGACGTGGAACTTTCAGTTTTAAAGCCACGTTGGTCACCCAGAGACTGGTATCCATTGTAATTATGAGTGTTCTTTCTGTATAACCTTCTTCAGTGCTGTAGATCTGCATTAAATCTTTTTCCCCCTTAAAGTTAATTTATAACACAATAGGAAAAGTTAGGGGGACCATATAATTTATCATCCAAACCAGGACACTTTTGAGAGTTAAAGGAAACAATAGTTTACCTGGGACAATAGGGAAACAACAGACCAGACAAAACCAGGATGTATGAGCACCTTTGCCAGGGTGACCCTTTGAAATTGTGTATTATTTCATATCAAAAGGTTTTATGGCTTCTTCATTTCAATAAAATAAAAGTTTTACACGGGATTACAAAACCTTTCATGACCAGATCCCCTTTACATCTCTAATTTTCTCTTCTACACTCTCCACCTTGTTCTGTCTCAAAATGGACTCCTTGTTCTTCCTTCAACATGCCAGGTACTTTCCTACAGTAAAATGTTTCCATTGGTTATTCCTTTTGCCTTTCCACTGTCTCCTTTAATGTCTCTTTGAATGTCACTTTTTCACTGAAATGTATACTGACTACCCTATATAAAATTGTTATCTCTTTCCTCTCTCCAGCCTCCCTTACATTCCTTACTTTTTTTCCCATCATAATTGTCACCTGGTAGCATACTATTCTATTTGCATGTTGGTTATAAAGTGCTGTGTGTTTCCTCTCTTTTAGAAAATAAACTGCCTAAGGGCAGGGAGCTTTCCCAGCATTGTTTTCTGATTTACTTCAAATGCATTGAAGAAGGCCAGACACATAGGAGGTGAGTACTATATACTTACTGAATAAATATATACCTCTTTTTGACATTTTCCCATATATTCCAAGTTTAGGCACAGATTTCACCCTCTTATCATGCAATAGTGTAGTCCTCATTTAAACACATTTTTATTTGATAAACACAGCCACCGATCACACTCTGAAAACTTCCTTCTTCTGAGTGTTTGCCATCACTTTACTTGTATTAGTATAAACCACTGAAGTTAGAATTTTCTAAACTTTGTTCTATAAAACACCAGATCAGCAGGATGTTAATGGATATTTTACACTGACACAAACATCTATATACATCTATACACACAAGTTATGCATATAAATACCCTTCATATGCACTATGAATCTGCAAATGAGGATTTTAGGATATCATGTTTCCTAAACTTATTTGGCCATGGATTTCTTTTCCAGGTCCTCTCAAGTTGAAATTTCCATGGTCATTCTTCAAAACATATTCATTATTGGTTTATATCTGTTGTTTGATCCTATGTATGCACAGAGGAGGACATACTCAACTAAAAGCTGATGCATACAATTTGGATACATATGAAAATGTCTCAACATAGTAGGAAAGCGTTGTGTGTCCTTAGGCACTAAGTGTTTAGAAGCGGAAGATAAAATGAGACCTCCAAAGTCAAATTAAGGATGCAGATTGCATCCTCAATCTCTCCTAACATCTCCATTCATGCTTGTTTTGGGATATGAATTGTTGTGAGATGGTGGGGGGGCCAAAATTGGAAGAGGACGGCAAACTATTTACATATATAATATTAAGCAAAGATATTCATTCTAATTTAAGGGGAAGCAAGGCAAAACATCTTGAAAAGAAATCTCTACTCTTTAAATAAATGTGTGTATTAAACAGAACTATACTGAAACACTAGAGTTTCTATCAGTTTCCATGTTGATGACTGATTTGTTGGGATGGGCAACATCTTTGACATCTGCCTTAAATTAATATTAAAGGGCTTCAAAGAAAAGTCAACTCTATGTTCCTGCACTTTGGAACCAGGAAGTCAAGAGTTTGATTCCTGGAGGAATTAACTAACTTATTGGCAGTATTAATGAGAATATAATTCTTTCTTTTCAAAATGAGGGATTTCAAGAGCGCTGAATAAGTGTCTCCTACCAATAAATAAAATATTTTAGAATAAAAGAAGTAGCACGGTGGGAAAAATAGGTAAGAGAAGCGACAATTTAAGAAGTTTAGAAAGAAAAATAAAAACTAAACTAACAGAAAAAACAGATGAAAAACACTCAATGCCCAGCATCAACAAAATGTGCTTTTCTTCTTGCTTATCCTTTTACCTCTATTACCTAGAAGCATGCATAATTCAATTACTATTTCTTATATGAATAACTGAGTGAATAGTACTTACCATGGGACATTGAGTTAAGCCAAAAAACAATTCTAAACCTCAGCATCATTGAGAAAAATAAAGGGGGGCTGGTGGATGGTGCCAGAAATAAGTATCAATAATATATTATGAGTGAAACATAATAGAAAAGATCAAAGGATCAAGATGGAATTGGAGAAAGGAAAGCAGGATCATAGACACCTCTGAGTACCTACAAATCAGGAAAAATTGATAATCAGGACAAAATACATACATATGGGTATTGTCTTAATCTATTCTGGCTTATGTTACAAACTACCATGGACTGAGTGGCTTATAAACTTTCATCTTTCACAGCTCTGGAAGGTGGAAGTTCAGGATATGGTTGGGTTCTGGTGCAGACCCTCTTCTCATTGTATCCTTATATGGCAGAAAGAGGGTGAGAGAGACCTCTCTACAGTCCCTCTTATAAAGGCATATGTCCCATTCATTAGGTCTCCACCCTCATGACCTAATTACTGCCAAAGGTTCCACCTCCTAATACCATCCTAACATTTTGAGTCAGGATTTCAACATATTAATTTGGGGGGAGGGGCACACAAATTTAGTCCATAGAAGATATCTTTTGGACGCAATACTTTTAGTGGTCAGTGTTGTTTCTTGGCCTTCCTGCATCCATGCATTCTTCTCAAGAGAATCCAAGTTCCTTGGGAATAAGACCTTTTTCTTGCTGGTTATCATCTTGTGGTACTCTATTAGATTTTCTGTACTCCACTGGTAAATTGAATACTGCTTCCCTGAAATTTAAATCTGTGGAGTTACTAAGAGAATGAATTTAGTTAGCATTGGTTTGTCCCTGTGATTAAGCCTTGAAAATAAATCTGTTTCTGCAATGAAATCAGTGCAGTAGTTTCTCTGCTATTATTTTTGTTCCTGTGGGTTTGTAAGTCTCATTCTATAGATTTCTTGGAGGCAGCTATAGTTCATCTTGCAACCAAATATCTGAACTGAACAATGGTGGATAATATTTATAATCTGTCATATAGAGTTAATTTAAATAACTGAATAAATATACTGTTAACTTTAAAAATACAATTTATAAATTTAGATAAGGAGAGGAAGAGACTTTATTTCTTATAAAGGGTTACAGCCTGCAGTGTGGCCATTCTGACAGGCTGGGAAGCATAGCCTCCAGTAGAAGCCAGAAACAGATACTTTGAGGGAGGAGCAAAGAGAAGGGAACAGGAATTTATGCCGAATGAGGTGGCCAAATATAAGTTTTTAGGAAGTTATATGTGGAATCATAAATAGTTAGGAAAGGTGTGCAACTGAGCTTCATGACTCCCTGGGTCCTATGTACAAGAAAATGTCAGGGTTACTACATTTCAAAGGTGGAGTTTCTAGCCCTCTGATGTCAAACAGTGAATCAGAGGACATGAAAACTCTTACTCTGCATTCCCCATAGACTGTCTGGAAACTCTCTGTGTTGAGTGGCCTCTTATCAGGCAAAAAATAGAAGGGGTGCAGCATCAGGTAGTTGGTGGATATCAGTGGTGACATTTCTTGAAAGGGCTGGTAACTGTTTAGCCCTTAGGGAAGAAAGACTAATGGCAGTTGGCGAGGGATAGCAATGTATAAAGAGGCATGTTCAACCTCCTATCCCTTCTTATCACGGCCAATAACTTAATTTTCAAGGTTAATCTGGGGTCTCTATGGCCAAAAGATGGCCCATTCAGTCAGTTGGGGGTGTTAGAATTTTATTTTTAGTTTGTCACACATACACAAGCACATACACATATCTTTTTGGAATTTACATTCTTAGCACTATTCTTACTGTATTTTATATAATTATAACGGGATATATATCATAATACAGACATATGTTTGCTGTACATGTTTGTTTTCATTTGTAAAATCCTCATGAGATTATTTCTTATTTATCTTTGCACTCTTAGTGCCTTCCCTAGCAAATAATACATTATTAGTATTTATTAAGTAAATAACTATTTTATTATTTAAATAATCTTTTGCTTATAAATCCCACTATAGTATTCTATTAAAATGGCATTCAGACAAGAGCTAACTACCCCTGATATATGTACCTAAACCTTAATTTATCAGACCTAGGTGGACTAGAAATTTACAATTACACAAACATAAGCCATTCTTCAAAATACGTATTACATTGTCTAAAATGTGTAAACATCTAGACGTTTGTAACTTTTGAATGACATTCGCATGACTGACAGATTTTTTCACTATTCTTCCAGATACTTGATATATAGTTTTTAAGTTATATTCATATTTTCTGCTTTAAATGAGTAATTAGTTTACATATGATAATTTTTAAGACTTAGAAAAATCTTTAGACCTAGTTCAATCCAAGGAGTTCTCTAGAACTTTTGCTAATTTATGACTTTCCACAAAAATTGGGGAAGGCTGGAGGAACGTACCCACTAAGGTTGGAATCAACAGAAATGAAATTGATGAGAAGACAACTGAGCAGGCATGTTTTAGCTAATGACCCTAAAGCATTTCTCATCCTACGTCCAACCAAGCGCCCACTAGAATTGAAGGGAATCATAGGAAATATTGGTACTCACTAGCAATTGAAGTGGTTGCTAATGGGAGAGTTGAGAAACACTTAATGTAGAGTCCACACACACTCAAAGAGGGTTCTGGTGAATACTATCATTCTGTGTTATTCAGAAAGCTTTTCAACTCAATTTCCCTTGGACAAATACCAGAATTTTTGAGAGAATGTAGTATTATATGGGAAAGTAACAATTTATACCTTATTTCAATAATAAGATATTTTTCATTTGTAAATTTACACCCTGATGACATTTAGTATTGGCTAGAATACCAGAAATAGAAGCTCTAATATACTGTTGCTGGGGTTTCAAATTGATACTGTCACTTTGGGAAGAAATTTGTATTTAACTTATATGATGAAATTGAAAACGTAAATTTCCCATCAGAATTCTAATTCTAAGTATATTCCCTGATAAAAGTCTTGTGTGTGTGTGTGTGTGTGTATGTGTGTGTGTGTATATGTATATATATATACATATACACACACACACACAAGATATTTGGATGGGTGTTGATTGTTACACTTTGAGGAATAATGAAAATCTAGAAACACTCGAAGCCCATAAATAACGGTAAATAATAGTGATGTATTATGTATCTATATTTGCATATATATTCATGCAATAAAATATTCTAATCAAAGGTAAATCATTGCATTTATAGCTATATTCATGGCAATCAAAAATAATATTGCATTAACAGAAAAAAATCATAACAATTTATACTAATATCATGTATATGAAATGTAGAAAGCATATGCAAATGATATGTGTATAGACATTCATACATATATTATATGTGAAAACACTGGTTGCCTGAGAGTGCTTATGTGGTCCTTGGAGGACAGTATAATGCTACATTAAGAGCAATGGCAGTGTGACAGACTATAGAAATAGTTTTTCTCCCTCACAATATTCATGCACTTTGCAATGTGAATTTCCAGGTCCTCCCAACAAGAGGTGGAGACTATCCCTCCATCTCCCTGAATCTGGAAAGTCCCAGTGACTGTCTTTGGCTACAGAATGTGATGAAAGTGAGAGAGTGTCTGCTCTGAGACTAAGCCCTAAAACAGCTGGCATGATTCTACTCTCTCTGAACCCTGCCAATACCATGTGAACAAGCTCCTGCTGGCCTGCAGGAGCTGAGACACCATGTGCAAGCTGTGTTGAGCTTTCCCAGCAGAGGCCATCCTAGATGGCCAGCCTCCAACAGCTGACTTCAGACAGTAAAATGAGAAGAACTGCCCAGACCAAATTGCTTACCTGTAGAATTAAGAACTAAACAAATGCTTGTGGCTTTACATCTTGTGGCTTTAAGGCATTTGGGGCTTTTTTGTTATATAAGAAAAGCTGAATGATAGCTAAGGGAATCATAGATAATGTCCACCTGGAGACCGGAAAGGAGATATTGGTTAATGAGCTCACAATTCACTGAATAAATAAGAGATACAGAAACGTCATTTGGTTACTGTGTTCTTTTCTTTTGGTGCGACCTGACTGCACCCCTCATTGTGGGCCTGAGGCAACCATCAAGAACTTGGGAATGCTTACAAATGCTGTAACATGACTTCTCTGCTCTTGTGTTTTACTTTTTAACTCATCCAAGAATCATGCTTATTTTTAATTCACACTATAAAATTCTAAATTATAGTAACAGATATTTCTCTTTTTTAAGAATGTTATGGGGTAAAGATGGAAGCTCTCAACTCTTGAAGACATTAGAAATTACATCAAATTCATCCAGCCCATTTTAATAACATACATGAAGCATGGAGGTGAATCACTACTGCTTTGCTTCTGCGGTTTTAACCTACATAATAAGCAAGAGCAATGTATTCTAAAATTATAAAACTATATTTCATATCGTGTTGTAAAGCATGTACCAAGGTTTTTTTTTTTTTTTTACTGTTAAATACGGTCATAAGGGAGGTGGAGCCAACATGGCCAAATAGGAACAGCTCCTGTCTACAGCTCCCAGCGTGAGCGACACAGACGACGGGTGATTTCTGCATTTCCATCTGAGGTACCGGGTTCATCTCACTAAGGAGTGCGAAACAGTGGGTGCAGGACAGTTGCTGCAGTGCCCTGTGTGCGAGCTGAAGCAGGGCGAGGCATTGCCTCACCCAGGAAGCACAAGGGGTCAGGGAATTCCCTTTCCTAGTCAAAGAAAGGGGTGACAGACGGCACCTGGAAAATCAGGTCAGTCCCACCCTAATACTGTACTTTTCAAACGGGCTTGGAAAACGGCACACCAGGAGATTGTGTCCCACACCTGGCTCAGAGGGTCCTATGCCCACGGAGTCTTGCTGATTGCTAGCACAGCAGTCTGAGATCAAACTGCAAGGCGGCAGCGAGGCTGGGGGAGGGGCGCCTGCCATTGCCCAGGCTTGCTTAGGTAAACAAAGCAGCCAGGAAGCTCGAACTGGGTGGAGCCCACCACAGCTCAAGGAGGCCTCCCTGCCTCTGTAGGCTCCACCTCTGGGGGCAGGGCACAGACAAACAAAAATTCAGCAGGAACCTCTGCAGACTTAAATGTCCCTGTCTGACTGACAGCTTTGAAGAGAGTAGTGGTTCTCCCAGCACGCAGCTGGAGATCTGAGAACGGGCACACTGCCTCCTAAAGTGGGTCCCTGACCCACGAGCAGCCTAACTGGGAGGCACCCCTCAGTACGGACAGACTGACACCTCACACAGCCAGCTACGCCTCTGAGACAAAACTTCCAGAGGAACGATCAGACAGCTGAATTTGTGGTCTCACGAAAATCCGCTGTTCTGCAGCCACTGCTGCTGACACCCAGCCAAACAGGGTCTGGAGTGGACCTCTGGCAAACTCCAATAGACCTGCAGCTCAAGGTCCTGTCTGGTAGAAGGAAAACTAACAAACAGAAAGGACACCCACACCAAAAACCCATCTGTACATCACCATCATCAAAGACCAAAAGTAGAAAAACCTACAAAGATGGGGAAAAAACAGAGCAGAAAAACTGGAAACTCTAAAAAGCAGAGCACCTCTCCTCCTCCAAAGGAACGCAGTTCCTCACCAGCAACGGAATAAAGCTGGACGGAGAATGACTTTGACAAGTTGAGAGAAGAAGGCTTCAGACGAGCAAACTACTCTGAGCTACAGGAGGAAATTCAAACCAATCACAAAGAAGTTAAAAACTTTGAAAAAAAAACAGATGAACGTATAACTAAGATAACCAATGCAGAGAAGGGCTTAAAGGAGCTGATGGAGCTGAAAGCCAAGTTTCGAGAACTACGTGAAGACTGCAGAAGCCTCAGTAGCCGATGCGATCAACTGGAAGAAAGGCTATCAGTGATGGAAGATGAAATGAATGAAATGAAGCGAGAAGGGAAGTTTAGAGAAAAAGGAAGAAAAAGAAACGAACAAAGCCTCCAAGAAATATGGGACTATGTGAAAAGACCAAACCTACGTCTCATTGGTGTACCTGAAACTGATGGGGAGAATGGAACCAAGTTGGAAAACACTCTCCAAGATATTATCCAGGAGAACTTCCCCAATCTAGCAAGACAGGCCAACATTCAGATTCAGGAAATACAGAGAATGCCACAAAGATACTCGTCGAGAAGAGCAACTCCAAGACACATAATTGTCAGATTCACCAAAGTTGAATCTGTGCAGAAAAGGCCTTTGACAAAATTCAACAACACTTCATGCTAAAAACTCTCAATAAATTAGTTATTGATGGGAAGTATCTCAAAATAATAAGAGCTATCTATGACAAACCCACAGCCAATATCATACTGAATGGGCAAAAGCTGGAAGCATTTCCTTTGAAAACTGGCACAAGACAGGGATGCCCTCTCTCACCACTCCTATTCAACACAGTGTTGCAAGTTCTGGCCAGGGCAATTAGGCAGGAGAAGGAAATAAAGGGCATTCAATTAGGAAAAGAGGAAGTCAAATTGTCCCTGTTTGCAGATGACATGATTGTATATCTAGAAAACCCCATTGCCTCAGCCCAAAATCTCCTTAAGCTGATAAGCAACTTCAGCAAAGTCTCAGGATACAAAATCAATGTACAAAAATCACAAGCATTCTTGTACACCAATCACAGACAAACAGCCAAATCATGAGTGAACTCCCATTCACAATTGCTTCAAAGAGAATAAAATACCTACGAATCCAACTTACAAGGGATGGGAAGGACCTCTTCAAGGAGAACTACAAACCACTGCTCAATGAAATAAAAGAGGATACAAACAAATGGAAGAACATTCCATGCTCATGGGTTGGAAGAATCAATATCGTGAAAATGGCCATACTGCCCAAGGTAATTTATAGGTTCACTGCCATCCCCATCAAGCTACCAATGACTTTCTTCACAGAATTGGAAACAACTATTTTAAAGTTCATATGGAACCAAAAAAGAGCCCGCATCGCCAAGTCAATCCTAAGCCAAAAGAACAAAGCTGGAGGCATCATGCTACCTGACTTCAAACTATACTACAAGGCTACAGTAACCAAAACAGCATTGTACTGGTACCACAACAGAGACATAGATCAATGGAACAGAACAGAGCCCTCAGAAATAATGCCACATATCTACAACTATCTGAGCTTTGACAAACCTGACAAAAACAAGCAATGGGAAAAGGATTGCCTGTTTAATAAATGGTTGTGGGAAAACTGGCTAACATATGTAGAAAACTGAAACTGGATCCCTTCCTTACACCTTATACAAAAATTAATTCAAGATGGATTAAAGACTTACATGTTAGACCTAAAACCATAAAAACCCTAGAAGAAAACCTAGGCAATACCATTCAGGACATAGGCATGGGGAAGGACTTCATGTCTAAAACACCAAAAGCAATGGCAACAAAAGCCAAAATTGACAAATGGGATCTCATTAAACTAAAGAGCTTCTGCACAGCAAAAGAAACTACCATCAGAGTGAACAGGCAACCTACAGAATGGGAGAAAATTTTCGCAACTTACTCATCTGACAAAGGGCTAATATCCAGAATCTACAATGAACTCAAACAAATTTACAAGAAAAAAACAAACAACCCCATCAACAAGTGGGCGAAGGACATGAACAGACACTTCTCAAAAGAAGACATTTATGCAGCCAAAAAACACATGAAAAAATGCTCATCATCACTGGCCATCAGAGAAATGCAAATCAAAACCACAGTGAGATGCCATCTCACACCAGTTAGAATGGCCATCATTAAAAAGTCAGGAAACAACAGGTGCCGGAGAGGATGTGGAGAAATAGGAACACTTTTACACTGTTGGTGGGACTGTAAACTAGTTCAACCATTGTGGAAGTCAGTGTGGCGATTCCTCAGGGATCTAGAACTAGAAATACCATTTGACCCAGCCATCCCATTACTGGGTATATACCCAAAGGGCTATAAATCATGCTGCTATAAAGACACATGCACATGTATGTTTCTTGTGGCTCTATTCACAATAGCAAAGACTTGGAACCAACCCAAATGTCCATGAATGATAGACTGCATTAAGAAAATGTGGCACATATACACCATGGAATACTATGCAGCCATAAAAAATGATGAGTTCACGTCCTTTGTAGGGACATGGATGAAACTGGAAACCATCCTTCTCAGTAAACTATCGCAAGAACAAAAAACCAAACACCGCATGTTCTCACTCATAGGTGGGAATTGAACAATGAGAACTCATGGACACAGGAAGGGGAACATCACACTCCGGGGACTGTTGTGGGGTGGGGGGAGGGGGGAGGGACAGCATTAGGTGATATACCTAATGCTAAATGACGAGTTAATCGGTGCAGCAAACCAACACGGCACATGGATTCATATGTAACAAGCCTGCACATTGTGCACATGTACCCTAAAACTTAAAGTATAATAATAAATAAATAAATAAATACTGTCATAAATATGGAAGTAAAGACTCTTTTTTTTCTACATAATTTGTGTTCATTGCATTTAAAGGTAGTAGATTAAAACTCTGACATTAGAAAATACATGGGAGTATCAATATAAATTTTAATTAAGATCCTCCTTCCTAACGGGTTTAAAAGTGTAAATATCAGCAAAATATCTTACCTGTACTGAATTTATCAATTAATGTATCTAAATTCTTTAATAAGTGTCTTGTGCTGTTCACTATTATTATTCTGACACTAGCTGAAATTCTTGTTTGAAATGCTATGCTGATATCCAAATAAATAGAAAATTTTAGCAGTTCATATACCTAGAGACACTTTAAAATTGTCTGAACTAGAAAAATCAATATTCCCAAGAGCATTAGTTAAATTAAAATACAATGAATATACATTTGTTTTATAGTTCACTTCAACTGAATCTAAAACTAATAGAATGCAAAAAGTACAAAAACTTGTGTAGAATCACATCTTTATGTCGATTAGGCACTATTAAATATATTAAATGCATCACACCATATAACACTAATTGTATCATAAAATTTTCCTTTATAAATACTCTTTTTTTCCATTTTCTGTCTGTAAAAATTAAAGCCCAGGATTTTTAACTTTGCATAAAATTCAGTCTGTATGTCTCCCTCCATTTCACTTCCTGAAAAGTCTGCTCTGAATTCTGTGCACGGTCCAACTTGCAATCTACAGATTTAAATTTTCAATATACTCACGTATTTTGGGCAATTCAATTCTTCTCTGCCTCTCTTAGCCAACTATGAAGGTGTGACTCAAATCACTTGCTCAAACCTTTCTATAACCATTTCACCTGAAGTTCTCATTTCTTCCCATGCATTCTAATACATAACACATATTCTGCAGTAGTTGATTAATATATACTTCTTAAGTGCACTTATGCCATCTTCTTTTTTGCTATCAGTAAAAAAACACAGTATTCAATAAATGTTGATGAATTAAATAACTCATCTGGAAGCATAACTAAAAAGTTATAATAAGAGATTATTATCTACAAATGACCTAGTAGAGTAGTTTTCAATGTATAAAACCTTTGATTGTATTTCTGAAGATTTGGCAGAGAAGAAAAGGCAGCACTTCTCTACTTGGAATGTAAGGCAATTTAATTTGCTTTATTCAATGTAGAGACAGTTTCTGGAGGTGATACAGATTTCTCTCTTATTAGAAACCATTTTTCTATCATTTATTTTAATATCACTGCTAAATATAAGTAAGGTTGGGCATTTGAACAAAAGACTGCTTATGGAAAAAAAAATTTGTATAATTATAAAAAGTAAAAACAATATTTATTTCTATCAAATGATGAAGTGGTATACAAATTATAGTCTATTCATAGATTATTAATGAAAACTAAGCAGTGTATATACAAACACAGATTTAAAAATTTTAATGTTGAGTGAAGAGCACATGGCAAAATGATGGGTATAAGATGTACATTAAAAAATACTTTATTTAGATATGCCTTTATAAAATGTCTACATTAAAGAGCATGTAATTGTTTTTTATGAGAAAAAAACCTGAAATATTTGAGAATAGAAAAGGGTGATTTAATTTTTTTCCGTAATATTCTTTTTATTTTATTAGAAACAAAACATAATTGTTAATATTTATTAATCGGGAAGTTTATTCATGTTAACCTACGTTATTCTCTGAACACTTCAGTATTATGACATAATTTAAAATAAAAATATACTACTCACTCTATCAAAAATTAAGGCAAAGTATATATAAAGAAAACTCTCATTTGTCTCCAACACCAACCCAGTGTGTTTTCATGGTAGGTCTTAAGTTACGTGATTTCTCAAAGGTTATACAAAGAGAAAAAAATTGAGCCTGAATAATAAATCTGAAGGCTTAGCTCCCATTTTAATGCCTTTTTCATTAAATCAGGCTTAAAGAGTTGATGCATTTTACATTATCAGTGTAGAAACTTGTCTTTATCTTCAATGAAATCCAGGCAAAAATTGAGTTGGTTGAAAACTCCATGATAACAGAGAGTGTTTGAAGAAGGAACAAGCAGGTTGGCATTTGCCAAACACATATAGACAACAAGAGTGCATGTGAAAACACTTCAGATATTTTGTATGAGTTTTTCTTTAACAGAAAATGATCATCAACCTAGAAAGGTAAACAAATATTGCTAAAAAGAAATGGAAGCCCAAGATTGACGATGAAGTAGTAAAAGACCTCCTAGTTATTATAAATGATCCCAAGTTTCTTGTGCAGGGTATCGAAGACATTTGTAAGTGAGGTCATGGAAATAATCTTGGTGATGTTAATGATACATATGTATATAAACATAGATATATAATATATATTGTGCTTTATAAGTATGTATATATATAAACATGTACAAATGTAAACACACACTTGTAAATATATTCACATAGATAAGGTCACTCTCTTTGTATGTATACATAAGGTGAGAGGGAGACTGACATTGGAGAGGGGTGAAACAGCCAATATTAATTTGTATTATTTCATTTAATCCTCTCAACATAGGAGGAAAACTAGCAGAGAAAGATTTGTATCAGTCAAGTACTTACATCTTTTGAACGTTAGAGATGGGCTCCAAGTTCAGGAAGCTTGGCTTCCGAGCCCAGGTTTTTCAGAAATCTCTCTTCCCATTTTCAAGAGATGATTTTGAAAAGTATTTAGACCACCAAGTTTGACACTGATTTCAGGCAAATGTTGGCTAGGTTATCATATACATTATCTGTTGGTTTTTCGAGAATTAACTTACACGACAGACTAAGCTGCTATATAAAAAGGTCTGTCTTACCTGATATAAACACTTACAAATGCCGGACACACAATTTAAAAAAGAAAATCCTTAGCCTATATTTAGCAGGGAATAAACAGCTACCCTTCATCACAATACTTATAATGAACAACTTCTCCCAAACCGATCAAGTGCAGCATCCATTAATTTCTTAATTAGACACAGGTCAAACTTAATAATTATGATGCTGGTACACGTATCACTAGCAACATTGTCCGTTTTGTAAGATGACTGTCCTGGAAGGTCATCATTACAATTAAGCAGAAAATCATAGTGAACTGAATTTGGAGAGGTACATAAACTATGTATGGTGTAATTTCTGACAAGCCAACATGGAAAGTGGAAACTAATGCCAGTAAAGATAAGTGCATCAGATTATGCAAAAGGAGTTGTAATTTAGAACTTATGGGAGGAGGATGTTAAAATCCTCTGCAAAACTGGAAGCCTCAAAAGATTTTTGTCAGTGAAACTTGGCCAAGAAAAATGGCTAAATAACTGAGGAAAAGCAAGGAAGCCTGTGGAAGCATCAAGAGTTGTGAGTAGAAAAATAAAAGCAAAGTTCACTTACGAGTAATAAAAATCCCAGGTTAGCACTAAATGCGAGTGTTGTCTAATTTCATCTCCAGAGCTCCTTCAGAGACAGGAAGTAATTCCCACAATTCAGTGTACAGATGTGGGAATAAAGAAAAAGAAAAGAACAAAAAAGAGCAGAAGATGTGTTCATGTTCAAAATTACAGATCACACAAGATGACAAACTACCAATACTACCAGGTACTCACTACCAGGAGAAGGTCAACAGATGCAAAACAGATGACTAGAATCACAATAATAATAGAACAATGTTTGAAACATTATATAATGCTTAAACTATCGAAATAGATAAGGAATAAAAATATTCTAGAAATTAAATAATACATGTTACTAAAAATTTAACACTTCAAGCATTTTCCAACTTCTATTCAGTGATGTAAAATGCTAGAAAGAACGTTGTTCTCCCAAGAAAAATCTACAAAAACTCCAAATCCATAGCTTTTCTTTTTCTTTGTGAATTATTTACTTATTTATTTAGAACTTTTATTTTAGGTGCAGGGGTACACATGGAGGTTTGTTATACAGGTAAACTGCGTGTCACAGAGGTTTGATGTACAGATTATTTCACTACTCAGGATATAAGCATAGGTAGACATGCTACCTATGCAACACAATAGGTAGTTTTTTGATCTTCACCCTCCTCCCTCTCTCCACCCTCAAGTAGGCCCCAGTGTCTGTTGTTCCTTTCTTTGTGAACATCTGTACTCAATCTTTAGTTCCCATTTATAAGTGAGAACATGTGATATTTCGCCTTCTGTTCCCGTGTTGGTTCACTTAGGATAAGGTGGCCTCCAGCTCTGTCAATGTTACTGCAAAGGACAAAATCTCATTCTTTTTTATGGCTATATAGTATTCCATGGTGCATTTGTACCACATTTTCTTTATCCTGTCTACCATTGACTGGCACATAGGTTGATTCTATGTCTTTGCTACTGTGAACAGTGCTGCAGTGAACATACACACGCACATGTCTTTATGGTAGAACAATGTACATTCCTTTGGGTATATACCCAATCATGCAATTACTGAGTCAAACCGTAATTCTGGCTTGAGTTCTATGAGAAATTGCCAAACTGCTTTCTGCAATGGCTGAACTGATTTACAGTGCCACCAGTAGTGTGTAAGCACTCTTTTTTCTCCACAACTTCACAGCATGTTATTTTTTGACATTTTAATAATACCAGTTCTGACTGGTATGAGATGGTATTTCATTGTGATTTTGATTTGCAGTCATTAGAGAGAGACCATCACAGGGCAATCTGCTAACCTAATATCTGGGGAGAAACAGGCACCCGCAGGGAGAGTCAGGATTTGAATCTTTGCTTAACTAGTACAGACACTGGACAACAATAAGGAGAATTCAGCAAGAACAGTTGACAAATTGATAGAGTGTGGAATGGCAGGTGAGCCTGGTGGCTGTGGAATTTTCGGTGAAAAACATATCTGTTTATTTATTTATTTATTTTTGAGATGGAGTCTCGCTCTGTAACCCAGGCTGGAGTGCAGTGGCATGATCTCGGCTCACTGCAAGCTCCACCTCCCGGGTTCATGCCATTCTCCTGCCTCAGCCTCCCGAGTAGGTGGGACTACAGGTGCCCACCACCACACCCAGTATCTAATTTTTTTGTATTTTTAGTAAAGACGGGGTTTCACTGGATAGAAAACTTATTTTTAAAAAATCTCCTAGAGACTGGAGGGTTTACTGGTGAACTTTACCAAACATTAAAGGAAAAATAATACCATTTCTACATAATTTCTTTCAGAAACTTGAAGAAAATAAAAATACATTATATGAGCCCAACACTGCTGTAATGCCAAAACTGGAAAAAAAATCTTTAGAAGAAAACTACAAACCAGTATCGCTCATAAACATAGACGCAAAAATCCTGACAAAATATTTTAGCAAATACCAAAACATAATATAAAAGTAATAGCATATCCTAGCCCAAGTTGGTCTATCCCGACAATACCAAACTGGTTCAACATGCAAGAATTGATCAATAAAATTAACAATATTAAAATAATATTTAATAAAAGGAATAATGTGATTAACTCTAGATGCAGAAACTGGATTTGATAAAATTCAGTATCTATTTATTCAAGAATAGATATTGAATAGAATGTGAAAAAATCTTAGAACACTGGGAATAAAAACTTCTTTGACTCCATAAGGAAGAGACACAAAAACATTTAACTTACATTATGTTTAATGATATAAACAAAGGATGTTTGTGCTAAGATTGGAAACAAGCCAAGCCAATAGCATACTGGAAATCTTAGTGTAATAAGGCAAGAATAAAAAGCGTAAAGATTGAAGGGAAAGAAGTAATAATGTCTTTCTTTACAAACATGACCGATCCCATAGAAAATCCCACAGACTCTTTAAAAAGCTTCTAGAACTAATATGTGAGTTCGAAAAGATCTAAAGATAAAATATCACTCTGCAGAAAGTCAATTGTATTTCTGCATACTAGCAATGAACCAGTTACTTAAAAGATAAGAATGCTACCATCATCAATAAAACAAATAATGAGATATGTATACATTTAATGCATACAGGCATATTTCTGTATGCAGAAAATTATACGGATAAAAGAAATCAAATAAGATCAAAATAAATGCAAAGACATACTGTGTTAATGGATTGAAAGACCCACTTTGTTAAAAATTCAAATCTCTTAAAGTTAAATTATAAATCAAATGCAATACCAATCAAAATACCAATGATTTTTTCTTTAAATATATATATTAACAAGATGATTATAAAATTTATGGAAAGAAAAAAGAAACAGAATAACCAAAACAACTTTGAAAAATAAGTAAAAATTTAGATGATTGACATTACTAGATGTCAAGACTTACTATGAAGCTATAGGGGTTAAGACAGTATGATATTAGCTAAAGGATAGACCTTCAGATAGATATAATGGATGAGAGTGCCCAGAAACAGACCCACGCAAATATACTCAACTGAGTTTTTTTGAGAAATGTACAAAGTCATTTCAACAGAGAAAGGATAGTCTTCTTAACAACTGGAACTTGAACAACTGGATGTTCCTACGTACAAAAATAAACCTTGACCCAAGCCACACAGCTTACAAATTTGACTCAAAATGATCACAAGACAAATATTAAATATAGAAAAATAATATAAAACAATAAAACATAAGGAAAATTGTATGAGCTTGGCTTAAGCTAAGAGTATTTAGATACAACAACATAAGCACAATCCATAGAAACTTGGACCTTATAAAAAATTTTTTTTCATCTAAAACAGTATTATGAGGAGAAAAAGACACAAACTGGGAGAAACAATCACATTTCTGACAAAGACAAATGAAATTATGTCCACGTAAAACCTGCATATAAATGTTTATAACAGCCTAATTTATAATTGCCAAAATCTGGCAACAACAGGATATCCTTCCCCATGTAAATGGATTGGCAGTCTATGTGAGATATGGCTCGCAATGTAATACTAGTCAGAAAAAAAAGTTAGAAACCATTGATTCAACAACTATTGACTTGAAAACAACATGGATAAATCTTTAAGTGATTCTTTGAATCTGGTTGCTAAGTGAAAGCAGCCGGACCCAAAAATGTGTGTCAGGGTTTCTCAACTTGGGCACTACTGACATTTGGGGCCAGGTAATTCTTTATTGTCCGGGGTTGTCTTGTGCATTGCAGGCGGTTGAGTGACATATCTAACCTCTTCCCACTAGAGGTCAGTACTAACCCTCGCTCCAGTCTTACCAATCAAAAAATGTCTTCAGACATTGTCAAATATCCCCTTGGGAACAAATTTGTCTCTCACTAAGAACCCCCAGTCTACATATTGTATGTTTCTATTTATACGATATAATGGAAAAGAAAACTATAGACTGAAAACAGGCCAGTAGTTGTCAGATTTAGGAAAAATGGAGTGGGTAACTACAAGAGAATTTTTAGCGTGATGGACTGTTAGTTCTATCAGGACTATGAATATATGACTCCTCAAAACCCATAAACCTACATACTACAAAAAGTTAATTTTACTGTACGTAAATCAAAAATAACCAGTATGTGGGGGTAACCCAAAATCAAATACAAACTGTGACCTATGAACCTAAATGAACAACAAGTGAACAACAAAACCACACATAGTGTAGTAGGAAACAAAAAGAAAACTAACTATAGTTACTGTGGAAAGCAGTGTTTTAACTAAATATTGTAAGGTTAAACACAAAAATAATTGTTTTGGTTTGAACATTTGTTCCCTCCAAAACTCATGTTGAAATTTGGTTGCAGTGTTAGAAGGTCGGACCTTTAGGAGGTGATAGCTCCACCCTCAAAAGTGGGATTAATATTGTCATGAAAGGCCATATTTCGGCCCCCCCCGTTGGCCTCTTTGCCTTTTGCTGTCTGCCATGTGAGGAAAGTGTTTCTTCTCTGCAGAGGATGCAATAAGAAGGCCCTTGAAATATGCCAGTGATTGAATCTTGGACTTCCCAGCCTCTAGAACTGTGAGAAAATAAATTTCTGTTCTTTATAAATTATCCAGTGTCAGGCATTCTGTTAAAGCAGAACAGACAGACCAATAGAGAATAGTAAACAAATATTGCACTCTAGTTAGCAAATTTTTTTAATCAAATGCACGTGGGTTAGGAAATGTGAAACTAAATAATAAAGTTGAACAAATAATTATATTATATATACTGAGATTCTGGTTTCTCAATGGCAGAGAAAAAAATTACTAGGACTGAAGTGGAACAGCTAGAATAAAACCTGTGGTTGTTACATTAATAGGTGAAACTATCATTATAAATATATGGTTTCTAAATATTTGTACAAATATTTAGATAGAGAAAATATATAGATGTTTTATGCATGTGTGTTTAATCTAAGCTTTGTGAGCTGAGAAGTCCTAGAAACAATACTACTTCCGTAGCAATGAGCACACCAAATATACAGACCTTAGGGTTTTAATAGCACTCTCCTTTACAAGGAACTTGAGCACTTAAGAGGAGTGCTTGATTCCAGGTCAAGAAAAGGAAATATACAAGATGAGTCCAGAGCATTCTGGACATCAAAAAGTAAGGAAATGCTCATAAAAGGATGAGGGCACATTAAAAGGGCAGAGGGGACTCTGCGAAAGAGCTCCAACGACCAATATACAACAGTTCGAGCAACAAAATAATGTAGCATTGTATTATAGCTCACAGAATAACGTAAATATCCATGTGTCCAATTGATATAAATGTATAATTGAATAAGTAAATAAATGTGGGAGAATGGATAGTTCTTTGTAGAATAACTCCAATTAATAAATGTAGAAGAAATGAAGAAAATAGAACATTTTCATTAGAATAACACAATAATAATAATTAGTGGCAAGACTGCACGCCAAAATTATGCACATTTTTAGAAGAGATACATTATAAGATATTTGTATAGTGTCAGAGTATCTTCCTCTAAGATATTTATCAATACAGAATGCAAAACAGTAACTTTACAGTAGATAAACCTGCCGTACACATCAACCACATGATCAAGTTAATATCACCAGTTATAATGACGTATGACATTTTACATCCCCGATACAATGCACAGAAATGGACACATCCCTTCTGTGGTATTATTGCCAAAAATGCATAACCTCAATCTAAACATTTAAAAATAACAGACAAAATAAGCCTAGCAAAAGTGATATCTGCTCTGATAAGATGATGGAGAGTAGTAATGACTTATTAGATGAGTGTCATTTTTATTTGCATCAAGGAAAACTGAAACAATGCATAGCCAGTTTGGTGATTTTATGCACATGAATGAATCCCTGAACTTGGCTGGTTGGCACTCCACTGAGGAAAGGATGAAGATAATCTCTCCTTTCCTTTCAATTTATAATACACTGGGAAATGAATACATCAAAAATCATTTTTTGCAGGTTCAGATGTTTGCTTTTTTCCTCTACATCCATCTTAAAGTTATTCTACCTTTTTAAAATCAAGATTACTCAGACTGATTTAAAACAAAAACCCTGTAGGACTGATTGTCTACAGCCTTTCAATGCCTCAGAGGCAGGCAGAGAAGCCACTAAACATTAGAGCAAAACTGATTTTCTTTTTGTACTGACTTCAGAAGGTGAACTGAAAGTTATCTTCAATTGAACATTCACTTTCAACATGAATGCCCAGTGAAAGAATCTGAAACTGGATTTGGTATATTTAATTAGAACTAAGTTATTTCAAGGACTTTAGATCCTTCTGGTAAAGACTTAATAAAATAGTGACAGAGTGAAGTGTTCGGATATTTTAAGCTCAATAAATAGCCTGTTCAATCATTAAGCCTTCAACAGTTCCTTGAAACAGAACCAGTAATCCCTTCATCCAATGGGCTTATCTCAACTATAGAATTTATATAGTATTTATTATATTAGACCTTGTCCTCTCCCCTTTATTTTACAGGTATATAAGCCTGATCTTGTCTACTAGACTTTATTTACATTTCTTGAGGTCAGAGTAGTATTATTTAACTAAATAATCACAGGGCCTTGACCAATGCCTTCTATATATTAGAGTACAGATAAAGGTTTATTGAATAAAATAGATTCTGAGAGTAGTTTTGTTATCTTTTCTGGGAAGAAAATGGATATCTCTATCTCTATATCTGTACTTTACCTTTACCTACATCTATATCTGTTTGTATGTCTATGTATTTACACGGATATAAATATGGATATAGATATCAATATAGATAAAATTCTGCATCTGGGTTACTTTTTAGTATACAACTGTTGCATTTTTATGGGTATACCATATTTATATATATGGCCAATCTTGTTAATTCATACCAACAAATAATTTTTAAATGTTTTCCATTTCTAATATTCTTCATAATACACTTAACGGTTTACCAATTACTTCTAAGTACACAGATTGCAGACAATGAAGCCAGGACTAGATCTCAAGTCCTCTGAATTCAAGAGCTCTTTTCACTATAATTCACTGCCTGTGTTCAATCTTTCAAAAAGTAATTTTCTACCAAATGAGAAACTGTATAATAGTCACACCTACTCACACTTTTTTCCCCAAAATTTTGCATTTGAGGAGCAGAAAGATGAGCTTGTAATAATATCCACATTTTTTCCTACCAGCTCACCTGGCAATCTGTTTTAATCTTGGCATCCTCAATCCCAGAAGTTCACCCAGATTTATACAGCAGTTAGAGGTAACAGTAACTAGGATTTAAATATAATGTGTAGTTTTTCTTCAGAGATACCTTAACATTTAATATGTTTTCTAAAAGCATAACCAGACTCTCTCTATATAGAGAGGTCAAATTATATATAAAAATAAATATAAAATTATATATATGAAGGACGAATTTGGGTGACAAAAAGGAAAGTGAATGGTAAGTCAGTTGATCCATATTAAAATTGCGGTACTATCATTTATAAGCTTTCTTTGGGTGAATGTTTTAATATTTTAACTCAATTACCTTCTCTGTATAATGAAGATGATATTTCCTACCACATGGGTTTTAGTCTTCCCTGCACAAAACATTTTAAGATGATACGTGTGCAGTGAATAAAAGGAAGAGTTTTAATTAAATTTAGAAAAATTAGGCTAGACTTAATTTAAAATGTTTCCTATATAATGTTTTCCACAGAATAATTTGCTAATGTGAATTATAAACCCTAATGGGATAGATACTCTGTGTAGCATTTCATATGTATGTATGTGTATACACCCACACACACACCCACACACACACACTTTTTTTTAATCGCAAAACATTTGTTGTCCTTGGGCTGGAAAAATATGTACTACAGTTTATTGTCTCTCTGTAATTGATACACTTTGTAAAAGGACCATTAAACATGTAGTAAGATTTATAGATATTTTAAAAACATTTCAGCAAATTGTTGATTACCTACAAGGTGTAGTTATAAAAATATCACTGCTGCTGGGTCTCTTTCTTCATACTTTCCCTGCGCTTTGCTGTGTCTCAGGGGAAGAAAAGCATGTTTAGGTAACTGTGCTCAGTTTTTATTATTAAGCATATTTTCTGGATGGTGCTTTTTGAAGGAACAACACAGGTGACAATTATAACATGGAAAAGAAAAAGAAAATAATTTTAAGAGAAGACAAACACCCTTTAAGTGATAAAATTAAAAATATTCTTCCATATAACTCATGCACAGATTAAATGTCAGCAATTAAAATGACCTTCACATTTATTTTTAAGTTGGGGTTAATTATAGTATTAATCAAATACCTTATAAACTGGGTATGCAAGTAAAATCTGCTGGCATGTTATAGTAACAGAAATATTCACTCCAGGATTTATACATTAGAACCTATCCTACCCCACTGGCACTATGTTTAATTTATAACATCATTCTAACTGGAAAAAAATAAGGTACGGGTGAACCCCATCAGTGCATATTACTGATTTTATCATACATTGACTTGTCATTCCTAAAATGTGCTAAATCTCTTGAGTGAAGATATTTATCTAAACAAATTAATGTAGAACTATATAAGTCCATCATTTTAGCTTTAGGAATGATTAAATTCCTCAAAATTTTCACCAGAATGATTCTGATGTTGTATACAATTTGTATTATAAAATTGTCCTGATATCTCACTTTATATGGACAATGATTCATCACAACTACTGTGTCTCACAATCTGCTGAATTTATAGTCATAAAGAATTATAAAATCAACCTTTCACTCTTAAGTTAAATTAGGGGGAAAAACTTCTATTTTCTAAAGGTCAAGATCTTTTTTATAAAGAAAATAACAGTTTATATCAATCCCATTATATATACATATAAATAGTCATCATCATTTTAAAAGTATACTTTCTTTAGTGTGCGAGTTTGAGTTAGTGCTATCAGAAACTGGTCGTGCTGAGTACATTTTGTTGGGGGTGGAAATAAAAGGTGCTTTAATAAAATCAATCTTTGGAGACATAAATTCACTTTTACTGAGAAGGTATACTTTATCCTAACTGTTGGGCAATGTTTTTTTTCTTCACACTGTCTCGCATAATTTATTAAATTACTGACTTTGTAAAAAGGTGCTGTTTTCAATCTTACTGTGATAAAGATAGAATGAAGGTGTAGTGAGACAAATATTGATAAACAGGACATACGGAGGAAGAAGAGGAAAAGACCGTGAGAGATCTGAGACTATTTATTCTGAGGGAATAACAGAGGAAATGATAAAAGCTCATCCTCAACACGGAGTTACCAAAACTGACAAATATTTGGTGAAATCCATGTAGGCCAACTGAGAGCTTATTTGCACTAAAGGAAGAAAAATCTCAGGAATCACAGAGGTATTAGAATTAAGAGAGAAAGTATGGTTGGTTTAGGGACCAACCACGCATTTTTTTGTGAAATGTAGAATAAATAAACCACACTTTCTTTGTGAAATGTAGATGCAAGAATAAAATCAATGATCCTTCTTTAACAAAATCTGAATGAATGCATGGTGTCTACTTTCAAAAACCCCAATGCATACATTTTTAATCTTTATGTTACTTTATATAATAAATTCAAACATAGGAAGCTAAACTGCAATAATCTACTTTACTTCTATATGTTTGATACAATTGTATTTTCTGACACAGAGCCACCAGGCCTGGTATTCGGTCTTACTGAACAAACCAGGAAGAAAGCTAATGAGAGACAGTGACAATTCTGAAGTTTAAGAAGTTACTACTCCTCAAACCGCAAACTTAATCTCGTTTTGGGATGAAGACTGTAGTATTCATTCTAAACTCAGCTGGTTGGAGACTAAGACTGTTGCAGACAAAGTGAGCCCCCAAATTGGGAATTAGCCCCAGAAATTTTTTGGCTTTGTTCAGGAGATAATTCAGGTAGGAGTCAGTAATAGAAGAACACAGCTTTATCAAAGCGGCCGTATTACAGCTCTGTGACTGCTCCTGCAAAGCAGAGCCACTCCATAG
The DNA here is from genome assembly GCF_006542625.1 of Nomascus leucogenys. Lineage (NCBI taxonomy): Eukaryota > Metazoa > Chordata > Mammalia > Primates > Hylobatidae > Nomascus > Nomascus leucogenys. Next base: position 104,386,077 of record NC_044381.1, on the reverse strand, counting down.
GCAGTGAGGAGGAGCAGCTCAGAAGCAGGTCTGCAGTCATATTCATACCCACTTGAATTACATGCAAATTGAGGGGTGGCTTATGCAGAAATTTCTAGAAAAAGGGCAGTAAATTTTGGGTCATCGGGTCATTGCCATTGAAAGGGGTGGTAACTTCCAGGTGTTGCTATGGCAATGGTAAACTGACATGGCATTGGTGGGTGTGTCTAACAGAGGTCATTTCACCTCTTCCCTGCTTCAGCTAGTCTTCAATCTGGTCCAGAGTTCAAGTCCTGCCTCCTACCTCAACACTGCTAATATATGTATCGCCTGCTTAATCAGAATGGTTCAGTAGTTTGGAGAGAACGAGTTTTAGGCTAAGAATAGTAACTGATGTCTGTGGAAAAGCAGGGAAGATTGATATTGGCATAGAATAAATGTTACAGGCAAATTATATGTCGCACTGGTAGTGTACTGACCCTTTGAAAAGGTGGGGTATACTCCAGTCTAACAGTGGAAAAATGAACTAAAGGATTCCCAGAGATCTTGCCAAAAATTAAACGGGCAATAAAAATAATAGCTCCTTTGAGTACTACATATGTGCAGTTACATATGCTGAGTTATCATATGATTTATCCCATTAAGTCTTCACAACACCTATACAAAATACATACCAGTGATAACCCATTTTAACAGTGTAGAATCTAAGACTTAGATTAAGTGGGCTCAGGGGTTCAATTAGAGTCTGTGTTATTACTTACATATTGCTCCATAAGAAACTATCTTAAAGTTTTAGTAGCTGAAAACACAAATGTTTATCACTATACTTTCAAGGCATCATTATCCAGGAGTGGAATAGCTAGGTGTTTCTGCATTAGGGTCTCAAGATCCTGCAATAAGGGTGCCATCTAGGATTGCAGTCATCTCAGGGCTTTACTGTTGAAAGAATTTTTTTTTTTTTTTGAGACAGAGTCTCCCTCTGTGGCCAGGCTGGAATGCAGTGGCGCAATCTCGGCTCACTGCAACCTCTGCCTCCCGGGTTCAAGCAATTCTCCTGCCTCAGCCTCCTGAGTAGCTGGGACTACGGGTGTGCACCACCATGCCCAGCTAATTTTTTTTTTTTTTTTGTATTTTTAGTGGAGACGCGGTTTCACCATGTTGACCAGGGTGGTCTCGATCTCTTGACCTCGTGATCCACCTGCCTCGGCCTCCCAACTCTTACAAGATCACACATGTGGCTTCTGATAGGGCTCAGAAGATATGCTTCCAAGCTCACTAAAATGGGACTCTCCCCAAAGCTGCCTCAAAACATGACAACTGGCTTCACTCTGAGTGAACAATCCAAGAACGACTGCACCAAAAACAGAAGCCAGAGATATTTACAACCTTATCTTGGAAGCAACATCCTATCACTTCTGCCACACTCTTGTTTAGAAGAAAGCCGATAAGTCCAACCCACACTCAAAGATGAGATTTCACAAGAGCCCGAATACCAAGAGGTAAAGATTATCGGGGGCCGTTCTAGAACATGCCTACCGTGCTATATTCTATATACTTCAGAAACTATACTCCGGACAACAGCACGTTATCACTTTCCTCTTAATTTTTAAACTCTAAGTTAGAATGCTCGGATTTTTCTAGCTACGTGGTCATAGATTTAGAATATCATAAGCCAAGCACAATAGCTATTTCCTCCTTTTTTGCTTAGTTCATAACTGCCCTTTAGAAAAAGATGAACAGCCCTGAGAAAGGCAGCAAGTTCAATCTTCCCAAAGCATATATTTTTCACCATGTAGCAGCTCCCTGCTATTAAGATAAGAAATAAAATGAAACTGAGGTTTCAACCTTGCCTGTGAAGCATACATTTTTTCCCCTCTGATACTTTCTTTGTCAAATGTAGATGCAGAATAAAATCAATGATTCTTCTATAAGAAAATCTGAATGAATGTATGGTGTCTATTTTCAAAAACCCCAATGCATACATTTTTAATCTTTGTTTTACTTTATATAATAAATTCAAACATAGGAAGCTAAACTGCAATATTCTACATGTTTGATACAATTGTATTTTGTAAGCAATTAGTTTTTTATATATTCTGATTTATTAATGTAAAACTTTTTTTCTGTTGAGTACAGAAAGAGAAAAATCAATTCTACAAAGATCGTAAAATTTTAATATCTTTTTTGAAAACAGTAAAAAAAATCCCTCAATTTTATAAATATTTAAGTCTTATGTTCCTTTAAAATATTATTAGCTCCAGGCAATGATATTCAAACAGTCTGCTCCATTTCAATTACCATTTGATTTACAAGAATTTAGGTATTCTTCAGAGAAACAATTAATTTAATTTAATCTTTTTTTTGTCTTGAAAGCATAATCCTACTAATATTACATACACAAAATGTGAGTCACTTTTAGTGGTTATCTAGAAAAGGCAGGGCATTAGAAAGTTGATAAGGACCCATTTTATGAAAGTGTGTCAGAACTGACTCCATTTTTCAGTTAAATTTTAATCAAAAATGTATAAATATGTTTTTAAAAGGCAAACAGTAGTTAAAAGTGTGTAACAAAATGCACTATTTTCTAATCTTCTCTTCCCAACCTATTAATCTTATTCCCCAGAACCAACCTTATTACACCTTTAGCTGTTTCCCTGACTATTTAGCATGCTTGTACTGCTATTTCTTCAACTTACAATTTTAGACAGTTATTTAATTTTCAAGAGTAATATGAGGATTTACCTGGCTTACAAAACACCCACACAGGGAAGACAGATACATAAGCACAAGGCTGACAAATACACAACCTATAACTTGTAATGTCATTACATCGTAATATGTAACGAAATTGACGTACAGTGCTCAAATTGTTCTGACTGGGTAATTATTCAATGAAACGAAGTGTTGTACTGTGATTACAATTCTTTCAGAACTTTTTTTTTCTCCTGAAGACAATAATTGCCAATTACTTTTCATTTCCTATCCCATAAATTTAAATGCATTTACGAATTGCTGCTAGCCGTATTGAGCTACTATAAATGTTTATTGTACACATACATTGACACGTGCAAAACCATTTCTAAGATTTTACCACTTGAGACTGGTTTCCCCAGGTTGTTTCACCACCAGATTGTTTTATTCAGGGGCAGATTTCATCCGGAACTTCCAAAATTTGTCAGGACACGATGCTAAGATACAATCCACACAACTTTACACTCAGATCTACTATGTGGCACTGCTACAATTGTATGCCCTAAAAAAACGGGAATTCAGAAAATATCTATTTTTGGCACAATTTCCATCAAGAAGAAACATGAAGTGTATTTATAGTCATGCAGCCTGTATTATCCAGTATATTCCTCGCTGGAGAGAATGTCTATTTTTTTCTAGGATTTGATGAGAACAAAATGTTCTGCTTACCATTTATACACATGGTGGCTGGTTAATTTTTTCACCAACTATTTCGGCCCCTGTAAATTTTACATCTTTTGTCTCTTTTCCTACCCATGTCCTTTGGTGTTAGCTGTGGAAGGATACAGTCTTAGTGTGATAAATCTCTGACTGAACTTTGATGCCACCAATCCAGATAAATTGCCATAATGGTCGGGGGAGATTATCAGATGCCATTCTTACACTGGGACAGCTGATAAAGATGTAATTACACACAGGAATGATGTGAGCTTTGTCAATATGCCCTACTAAACACCAAATAGTGTATTTATAATACATCTTCTTCTTAGCTGGACTTCAAAAACGCCTGCAGCCAGCTCCTCCAGGACACGTGTTTGAGGAGCTATAACAGGCTTTGCAGGAGGACAGGTCTCCAGCTGATGTTGGCTGACCCAGTTCTCATTGCCCTCGCCTGCGGTTTTCAGAATAACTGTAGAATATGCCCAGAATGCAATATCCTGTGATAATGGGGATCTTTTCAGATCTTTTCAGGCTCTGTTCTCATCCATCCTAGAGCAGGATATCCGGCAATGCTAGTGCCCAGTGATCCAAGTTGCCCCTGGGGTGTAAAACCCAGAGTTGAGTGCCTTGAGAGTCTCTCAGCTGTGGTGCAAGGTGGGAAACGCACAGGAAAGACTGTATCCTATGGGTCCTACCTGGGAGGCTTTCTGAGATTGGGAGATTGGCTTGCCATGGATCCTAGGCTTCTGTTGATTCTTGCTGCCTGTGAGTAACGACGTTGCTTTACCTGACCTGTGTGAGCATTCTGTCTCACCAGACTAGATCTAAAAATGAAAGTGGTAGAGGTGTGACTGCTGTAGCAGGTGTATCTGTTTTAAGTCCCTGCCAGACACCGGAACACTTGCAGAACTCTGGCAGCTGGGTTAGTCCAAACCCTTCTTTCAGACTTAGAAAACTGAAGCCCTGATCTTAGCCAAGACGGTAGGAAGCAGTAGCTTCTTAATCAATAGTGGCTAAATAATATTTCTTCTAAATGTTCACCAAATCATTTGATCATGTTAACACATTGCTAGGGTCACTTCCATCCATTGAAAGGTGCTTGTGCAAATGAGGGACTCTTAAGCCAAAGATTCATTAACTTCATAGTAAATCCACCTTTGTTCCTTTATTTTTATTAAGCATATGCAGCAGTGGCTTCCAGAAAAAAGGTGTATGAGAAGTTAACACAGGAGCCCTTTCATGTCTAAAGATGTCTGTAGCCCACCTTTACGTTTAATTATTAGTTCTGTGTGTAAAGACTTCTAGGTTGAAAATCATTTTCCCTCAGAACCTTGAAGGTATATTGAGTAGTCCAATGTCATTCTGAATCCACTTTCATTTATGCGATTTGTCATATATACATAAAAATTTTCTTTCTGGATGAGGTTAAGACTTGTTATGGGTTAAATTGTGTTCTCTAAAAATTAATATGTTGAAGCCCTCCCCACTCAATACCTCAAAATATAAACTTATTTGGAAATAGTGTCCTTCCAGATGTATAAGATGACATCACTTAGGTGGGCCCTAATCCAATGTAACTGATGTCCTTATAAAAAGGAAATATTAGAACATGGAAACAGATACATGTAGAGAGAAGATGATGTCAAGAGACAGCAAGAAGACAGTTATCTATTAGCCAAGGTAAGAGATCTGGACTAGATATATATTTCTCTAGGCCCCCAAAAGAAACCATCCTAACTGACACCTTGATATAATACTTCTAACATTCGGAGATGTCAGACAATAAATTTCTGTTTTTTAAGGCACTCCACTTGATTTTGGGCATTTTGTTCCAGGAGCCCTAGGAAATTAATACAGGATCTTCTCTTTATCTCCAGTGTGCTGAAATGTGAACATGATGTGCTTTGTCTATTTTTTTCCTGGAATCCTTTTAATTTGGAAATATATCCCCTTCAGTTCTAGGATATGCTTTTTAACATCATGTCTTCGATACCTTGCTACTCTCCATTTTCTGATTTCCTTTTTTGAAAATTTGCATTTGTATTCATATTGAAGTTTTTGGTTTAATTCCTTAATTTTCTCATCTCAACTGCATTTTTTCTATATTACTGTTGTTCCCCCTCCCCACTTACTGCATGATTTCATCAACTTTTTATTCTAGGAGTTTGAATAACTCCTAGAATATTTCTAACCTATTAGTTGAAATTTAAGAACTCTTCCTTGCTGTTTCTTTTTTTGTATCATTCTGGGTTCATTGTTGTCTATTTCTTTTCCATTTTAAATTTTTTTTTTTTTTTTTTTTTTTTTGAGACGGAGTCTCGCTCTGTCGCCCAGGCTGGAGTGCAGTGGCGCGATCTCGGCTCACTGCAAGCTCCGCCTCCCGGGTTCAAGCAATTCTCCTGCCTCAGCCTCTCCGAGTAGCTGGGACTACAGGCGCCCGCCACCACGCCCGGCTAATTTTTTGTATTTTTAGTAGAGACGGGGTTTCACCGCGGTCTCGATCTCCTCACCTCGTGATCCGCCCGCCTCGGCTTCCCAAAGTGCTGGGATTACAAGCGTGAGCCACCGCGCCCGGCCTCCATTTTAAAATTTTAGTTCACAATTCAGCAGAATTGGAAGTTTGTGCCGATTCCAATTTGGAAGATTTCATTGGTCTTGGTTTGGTTTACTCATGTATTTGTGATCAGTTCCAGAGTGGGCTAGGGGCTCATTTTTGTTTCACATTTTTTTTTTTTTTATCCTCCATCACGCCAGCCCAAGCATGTTCACAGAAACATGCTTTCTCTCCTTAAATAGTCTTGAGTGCTTTTTACCCATGCTTTTATTCCTATTTCTCCACGAAATTTTTCTCATCAAGGTCACTAATGATTGAATGCTGAAAAGTAAAACGATCAAATCTTAATTCTTATCTTACCTGGCTTATCAGGAGCTGCTCAAGCATTTCTCTTTAAAACATGTTTACAAACTTTTGCTTCTGAGACATCATCCTTGCCTCCAATTCCTAATACATTTCTGAGGGGACTGTAGAAGTCTCCTTTGCTGGTACACCTCCTGATTACATTTCTAAATATGGATGTGCCACATGCCTCATTCTTCAAGCTGTTTTGCTTTTTTAAGAATGTACATCAAGTTTTTGTCATCTCATCCTCTCAAGGCATGGAAAATCCTACATCTAATGACTTCCAAAAGTGTATCTACAACCAGGCTTCTCCCCTAGGCTTTAGACATATCCAAATACCTACCCAACATGACAACTTGAACATCTAAGAGGGATCTCAGACTTATCATTCCAAAATTGAACTTGTATATTCCCATCACGTGTATTCCTCCTGCAGTTTTTTCTACATTCTAAATTGTAACATCACTTTTTCTGTTTCTCAAACTAAAAACCTTGGAGTTCACCATGACTTCTCTCTTTCTCTCATAATGCATATCAAATTTATCACTATATCCTGCTCTTGCTGTCTTCAAAATATGTCAAAAAATGTCACAACTCCTTTCTATCTCTACTCCTACATTCTTGGCAAAGTTGCCATAACCTTTTTCTGAATTATAGCAACAACTTTTAAAATGATTATACTTAATCTATCTTTGTGCCACCCTTGCTTTAGTTTATTTGTAGAGCGGCCAGAGTAACTAAAATATAATTTGTACCATATCACTTCTCTTTTAAACTCTTACGATGGCTTTTCTGCTCATCATAAGTAACAGTCCACATCAGCATGAAAAAACGTAATGTTAGAAGGAACAAATCTTACACATAATGTAAAAAATTGTAAAACTTTATAGAAACTCATAAAAGAGTTGTTAAATACATTTTGGAATACGTAGACCTAGTTTAAGTTTATAAATAGAAAAACTTTCTATAATGGAAAATAAAAATTATCCAAAAATTGATCTGCTACTCCAGTCAAATTGCAAATTGCCAAAAATAATCAGCTCCCGAAAAACAAAAACAAGTATAGTATCATATGTCAAGAACTATTATAAATTTGTATCCCTAAAATATTATTAGCACAAGGGTATGATATTGACCAATGGAAGAAAGGAGAGATTAAAGTGATGCACATACAAAAATCAGTATGACAATTTATATTGTCTTCCAACAAGAAAGGTGCATGTTCATCCACATACACATATCAATTTTAGGTGGATTTTGGACTCATGTATGAAAAGGAGAAATTTAAAATTCTTGGAAGAAGATGTAATAGGCAACCTTGGTAAGTTTTAAAATGAGTTTTTTAAACAAAAAAAATTAAAAAGCACAAAAGCCGGAAAGAAAATTACGATGAATTGAACTCGATTAAAATTATAAACTTTTACTCATTAAAAATGATCATAAAGATAATCAGGAAAGGTATTTTCAATACATAAAACTGAGAATTAGTCAATATAACATATAAAGTTGTCCCACAAAAAAATGTAGATGAAAGAATTAGAAATAGAAAAATGCCAAGAGTCATGAAGATGCATTTTACTGAGAGGAAAGATGGTTTGCCAAGAAATATATAAAAAGACACTAATCTTCCTTTGCAGGAAAATGATCAAATACCCTATCACACTGATGAAACAATTATACTAAATATAGATTAGTATGTTTATCAATAGTCATTCTTATATTTTTTGACAGGGTTATAAACTGATACAATCTATTTGGAAAAATATTTGATATTATCAATAGAAATAGAATCCTCTCTTAGATATTGTAGCTAGAGAAGAGAGGAGGCTTGTGGACAGTATCTTCTCAAGATTGACCAGAGGAGGGACTTAATAAATTAATACTGGGTATGCTCAGTATAATTCAGTCCAATTTATTATTAGAACAATAGCACCGGCTATGGTAGATAATACTTACATAAACCCAGAGAAATAACTTGCACATATAGTTTTAAAATTTTGGAAGACCTAGATCTATTTGACAGGTCTGATTTGCATAGAATCACAGAAGTAATGATGTTTCTTGTGGAGAAACATACAAAAGGGAATTTGGGTTTTGCTCAAGTCTCCTAGATGTAGTGTTTAGAAGTTTCTGAAATAAGGTGTACGTGACTAGAGTATGTATATCAACTAACCTGATTCCAAGTGGTATCAGATGACATGCAGCCAGCCTCATGTTCCAAACAAACCCTTTAGGGAAAAGAAGCCACTCTAAGGTCTGATGATTGATTCAGCAGAAGGTGATTCGTTTGTTGTTGTTTAGTTAATTAAAACAAAATCCCTACTTTAAGATACATTCCAATTACTTTTAATAAGTTTTATCTCAAGGAAAAGTCCCAAAACGTCTGAAAGGAGGCAGCGATTTTAGAATAAGTACAATCGCAAGCCCCAGCATTCTCTAACAAGTTAGTATGTATGTGTTTATTTCGGTTTTGCTAAGGCATTATTTTGGGTTTTTTCATGATTCATTATATATAATGAACAAGATAGTACTTTCAACACTTTTCCAGATTAAAATATTGTCACTGAAATACTTGAACAACTATGATGAGTTACCAAATTTACTAAATTGTACTTTTACAAATAAAATTAGACAAGTTTGAAATTAAATAGCCAACTTCCTTATAACTACTAAGTTAGTCTTAAATTGGTTATTTTAAAATGAACATCAGAAAATAACATTTGTACCAGTATTATATATTTGCACATTTTAGAAGCTTTGAAATTCTAAACTTTCCTGTGTTTACAAAAACCACTATTTCATTTTGCCCTTTACAACTTAAAATGCACTGGAAAAATCCGAAGTCCTATGTGTATTTATGTCTGAAGTCTAAAGTCTTGTATGTATTTTTTCAAACCTTATGTAACAGATAATATTAAATACATATAACCAAGAGTAACCCCCTATCCATTTTTATTGCTTTTAGTAAAATAAATTTTCTCCATTAGCATATGATGTTTCTGAATTTTCAATTACACTTTCTGTCATTACTGCCCTTTGTTTTAGTCTTGCTTTTTGGAATGCATTTTTGAGACACAAAAACATTATATTTTCACGTCTTTCAAAAGTGTTCGCATGTAACTAGGATGGTGCTGACAGAAGGCTCATGTACAAAGAAAAATCAATCTACTTTTAATTATGATGTCTGAAGGGTTAAAATCTGTCAAGACTTTTTATGATAAGTAGTTTATAATTAAAATACAGTTTATGGAAGGAGAAAAGGATTTAGAGATTTTGAAGCATATCAAAATTTTTGAATTATTTCCAGCAAGTAACTCCTAATCACAAACGCATCATAAAAATAATCCTGACTTTAATTTTGCTCTAGGACTTATGTCCTTTTCAGCATATTTGAAAGGGTTGAATTCTAATGCTTATAATTCAAAATGCATTAACAAAAGGCAAAGAATTATCTCTAAAGCTTATTGCACCATAATGTTTTCCTGGGTTGTTGACAATATGTTCTGGTGAAAAGGTTCATTTGTTTATGCTCCAAAGACTATCATTCAAGTTAATTAAGCACGAAGCAGAAAACATCTTTGGAGCGCTTGTCTCTAGAACCTCTTTCACTTCTTTTGTGATGATTCACAGTATATCCTGTTTTTGACAGTCGCTAGCTTGCTGATAACTAAATAGGTTTTCAAGTTTGAGAAGTTTATTGAGCATCTTGCCTCATGAGGCCAAAGTACCTAGCTACTAAAGCTACCAGGCTGCTGTTGGTACAGTGGAAACAAAAATTAGCAGACGAGGAGAGCAACAGCAGAAGGGGAAAGTGGTTACAGGATTCTGTATTTTAATTGGGGAAGGCTGTCTAGAGAAATATTTTCCCTAATCTTTGCTGTCACAGGATCTGTCATCACACCACGGACCAGATGGACTCCAACGTTTCTGTGATTCTAAGATTCCTAGCAGTAACCCTGAAAACTGCACAAACACTACTAGTTAACATCTGTGAGCAAAAACCCATGCAGCCAAAACTTTTAATTAATTAATCTGCCATTTGAGGTCCGAAGCCACAGATAGAAATATCTGAAGCTTTGACACGGTCTTTAAAATGCTGTAATAATTAAATCATGCACATGTCATAATACTTGAAGTTTCATACTCTGTCAATGACATAAAGCCTCCCTTTTTATAAGTCCCTTTTATACTGCAGACGTTTAGTTACCTTGACTTTCCAAAGGAAATGTATTTTCCAAGTTAACACGGGGACAGAGTCTATTCTACAGACTAACAAATATATATATTTTCAGGTTTAAACATAATTATTTATGAGATTCTCTTTCCCTTGTACCTAAAAGGTAAATATTACTTCTCACTCTGAAAATGATTGAGTAGTTGAGTCTGGTATAACTTGAAATGTGAAACAACCCCACTGTGAATTTTTGCAAGTCTGTGTATACTTTTTCTAGATGTTAAATTCTCAAATATATTGCATTCAATCTTCAATTAGCTTTAAAATCAAATGGACATGTAGATCATAACAGTTAACTTATAGTAATATAATTTCAAGCCTTCATAGTTCCGTCAATAAAACATATGTTCACTGCCAGAAAACCTGTGTGACTCTTATAACCAGTCCTGACTTTCTTCCTCTTAGGCACGTCTGTAGTCAGAAAAATGATAGTACTATTGTTTCCTGAATTTGAAAACAGAAAATCAAGCAATTCAGTTCAAAATTATTTTCAAAATATTTCAAAAATATTTCCACAATGATTTATAGGTCTATGCTTCTTTATAGCCAAGGCAATTGTAAAACAATCATAAAAATAATTCTGATTTTAATTTTGCTCTGGGAATTGAGTCATTTTTAGCATATGTGGAAGGGTTGAATTCTAACGTTTGTAATTCAATTTGTGAAGACTTTTCTTTACTTGACTTTCGGTTGAATATTTTTCTTTATGATATTTTTCCTGTATCCTCTCCTTAATATATTCCCAATAATAATAATAATGACAAAACTACCAAATTCCAAATTTTAACAACAGTTTGATAAACTTCCCACTGACATAAGCAAAATATTCTTTTTCAGTTATTTAACCTCAACGGTAACAAAATATTCCTGGCTCTAATGTGTTTTAAATATATGTCTTCACGTGAGCTTTAACATACAAAAAGTATTCATGCACGTAAGTTTCTACTTAGACATGCTTATAGACTTTCTTAACTTATATTATTATTAAGCGGCTTTTAAATATTTAAACTGTCAATTCCTTTTCCTATACTTCACTGACTGTAGTCAATAGAAACTCTCTAGAACATGTGGAGAAGCCCCCATGCCCCAGGCATACTTAAAATTGCTACGTAATACATGCGTGTTTTAGTATTTATTATGTATATTACTTTATTCGCACCTATTTACTTTATTCAGGCCTATACTTTTGAGACTATATGAATTGTCTCCTATTTTGAGTAGAAGGGAGAGATGGAATTTTTTTCTCCTGTCTTTGGTACATGTTTGCTTGGGCAGGAATCAATGGCCTGCGGCTATTTATATGCTTTCATCCCTTATTTTGGTTATTTTTCTCAAAGCATTGGGGAAGATAAAAGGATTGAATAATTTGCCTTGGTGCCAAACCTCATTGACTGACCCTTAAAAATGCATTGAAATTGACAATCCTTCTAACCGAACTGAAACAGTATTTGAAAGGGAGTGAATATCGCATTGATTTTTGTACCTGGAAACTGAACTTTATGGCCATTTATTAATTTCACCTTTTCCATAATTCCATGAGAAGGATAGAAAACTGCAATTTCTAGAGCCACAATCAGACAATAAACAAATTGATCCGTGTACAGTTTCATATTTTCATTGTGAGGTTGAAAGAATGGAAATGAAACAAATGATTCAAAATTCTAAGAGAAAAATGGAAACTTAGTGATGGGAATCCAGAAGGATTTTATAGAAATTTGTGATTGACCTAAGACATTCAAGGGGGAAAACGAACCCTGGATACTCTCTGTATCAGTGACTCTTAACTGTAGCTATTCATTAGAAAAAGCCTTGGGAACTTTTATAATACACCAATGCTCAGACACCATATCCCAGAGAATCTGGTGGAATTTATTTGGAGTGTGGTGTAGGCATAGGTATTTTGTTGAAAGCATATAGGTGATTCTGCCCTACAGTCAGGATTGAGAATCATTAATCTAAATCAGAGAAAAGGAATTATCTTCGGATCTTATAAAAATGAAGAATCTGACTCAGCAGGTCTGGGCAGAGACTGACAGCCTAACAAGCTCCCACATGAGGTGACTGCTGCTGCCACTGCTACACATTTGACTAGCAAAGGTACCATAGTACTGCTCTATGAATTCTCATCTGTCCTCCAGAGGAGGTGCTGTCGCAGGTGCTCAGCTTTGGTGAGTGCTACCATCAGCTTGTGTATCTTTCACTGGAGTTTTAAGCATGTTTCTTTTTAAATTTTATAAATGGACACTTTTAACATTTATCCCTCAAAGTATCAGTGTGTCATTCAGACACATATTTTAAAAATAATATATTAATTGATACGTGTTATTTGTTGGGTTCCTTAAGAAGAAGACAATGAGACTAAAATTAACCTATGGGAAATAGTAAAGCATGTTCTTGGGAAAAAAAGAACTGTGGAAACAGAGGAAAGGAGAAAGGAGAAGTGGGCAGGGGTGAAGGTGGTCAGTGATGCAGTGTCAACAAAGGAGGCCTCTGTCAATCCCATGCGCTTCTCACTTGTTCCATGTTGGTACAAGGGGAGGGGAGATTATCCCCCAGCATCGAATAGTCATTGCATATTGGCTGCCCAGGTCAGAAATACGACTTTTTTTGAGGTGGCCACTGAGTGCTTTCTGACAGCAGTAGCACTACCAGAAGCGAAGAGAACAGGTCATTCAATCCTGCAGGAGGACCTGGGCAGTGCAGCACAGAATCCACTAATGTCTATTCCTCATGCTGCTTGAGCATTCTCATAAACTGTTTCCTAATTTCTAAAAAAGCTTCCTAATTTCAAATTCTTTGGAATGTAAATGAATGGCTGGCATCATATTTTTATCTGCCTTTGAAATATAAGAACACACTTCTGGGAGAGAAGTTTCTCAATCTCTCCTGAGGTCCTTAACTATTTTTTCAGTAATCCAATTTCTGTACTTGTCCTTTAACTTAAATCCAGGTATAGAAAAACTAAAAACAAAAACAAAATATTTACAGTAGAGCTAATCTTTGCAGGAAGGGAAAGACAGATATGAATGTGAGAGGATGCAGTTCACGCAAGGTGAAATAGGCTACTTTTATTAAGGGAAACTTATTAAGAGGATGATCAGTGGGACAAATGGCAGCCATCACTGCTGCAGCTGCTATCAGAACCATCGTAACTGGCACTCATGATCTCTGTTTTCCACTTTAGGTTCTTCTCTCCCTCGAAGAGCACCTCTGCAGATGTCCATGGCTTTCGTGGTGCATAGTCCTTCATTCTGGAGTGGTATGTGCCCTGGATATTTTATGTACTTCTCAGGTTGTGGCTGCTACACACATGTATTTCCTATTAAAACTGTATAAGGAATTATCAAGAAGTGCTCAAGTGGATGAACAAGGTGCCTCATTCTTCACTATTGTATAGCAGCATTGGATCATGAGTCAATTAATTCAGCCAGGATAATGACCCCTCTTGTCATCTTGTGGTCTGCAAACATGAGGAACCCCAACTTTCACACAGGTGTCATAGCTTATAGTTCAGTGAAGATTTTTCCGTGTTCATGGTGAATCTCTTGAGTACTTTTAAGAAATAGAAATTCTAAAGCCTCAGAGCCCAGAGAATATATAATACAAAGAATATGTATTCCACTGCTGCTGATGGTTAGTTTTTGATATCTATGTTTATTTATTTTGCCCTGAAAATAAACATGAAGCTTCTGGACTGGGGGAAGACTATTATTACAGTAGTAAGCACATTGCTTTCCTGTACCCTATTTCTCCCCTTCAAAGTGATGCAATGAGAGCCAGGTCTGCAAGTATATAAAAGAAGATTTTTGTACCAAAGGCGAGGAATCCCCAAATTACAATTCTGGGAGCTTATATGGGCTATAAACTGCCCAGCTGCTACCTTCTCCTCCAGAGACTGGGGATAATTTTATCTACTTCATGTAAACAAATCTTCTCTGGAAAGAGAAGAGGAAGTTTCCTAATTTCAAATTCTTTGGAATGTAAATGAATGGCTGGCATCATATTTTTTTCTGCCTTTGAAATACAAGAACACACTTCTGGGAGAGAAGTTTCTCAATCTCTCCCGAGGTCCTTAACCATTTATTCAGTCATCCAATTTCTATACTTGTCCTTTAACTTAAATCCAGGTATAGAAAAACTAAAAACAAAAACAAAATATTTACAGTAGAGTTTATCTTTGGAGGAAGGGAAAGACAGATATGAATGTGAGAGGATGCATGAGGGCTTCAAAACATTAGTTATAACCTATTTCTTAAGCTAGGCACACAAGTTTCATTTCACTTTTATATCTTCTATATAGTTTAAAATGTATTCTTGTATATTCGTGAAATATTATAAAATAAGTGGTTAATTTATAATTTAAGAAGACAATATCAGGACTAATTCTCCATGACTCATGTTGGTGTTTACTTTAGCAACCAGCAGAAATCTTGCTCACTAAGAGTGGGTGTCACACTCCTAACTTGACATAAATCTTCCACAGCTTGCCAATGCTTTCCACTAATTCCTCTGGAACCTGTGGTCAATTATCCTCATTTTAGCATTTATCATCCTCACTACTCTTCATCTAGATGCCACAGTTTAGGAATCAACAAACAGCCCACAAGCAAAATCTATCCTATTGCCTGTTTTGTACAAAAAGTTTTACTGAAACACTCATTTATTTACTTAGTATCTATGGCTGCTTTTCTACTTCAAGAACAGAGTTGAGTAGTTGTGACAGAGACCATCTGGCCCACAAAGCCTGAAATATGTGCTATCCGGCTCTCTATAGAAACAGTTTGCCAATTCCTGGCTTATCGGAAACCTCACATTTCCTCAGGCCACAACCTCCACCTAGCTCTTTCAAGAAAAGGCTATTTTTTATTTCCTTTGCATGTACCTCACAACTAGAGACAACAAAGGGGGTGTTGCTAACACTTCTAAACTATGTTTCCTTCCTTTGTTTCTCTAAAACCCAAAACATGAAGCACATGCCATTGTAACATGCACTCTTTCACCCTTAAAGACCTCCCTGTCACTCTTCCTTACTCACCTCATCCATGAGTCTAGGACCTGGATTGCTGTCAGCCAGTCCTACCCATGATTGTAAATTTGACCGTGCCATCATTGATAACCCCATTAACTCACTTTGTATTCAGCTTAGATTTAACATTGCTGTCTTTGACCATGCCATCCCATCCTTTCATTTATCCCATAGCCCACATTCTAACACATCCAGTTCACTTTTCCATCCTCCATTATCCACTTATTCGCATTTGGGAATCTTGTTAAAAATGCACCTTCTGATTTAGGGAGTTCTGAGCATTTTTTTTTTTTTCCAACAATCTCCCAGGAACGCCAGTGTTGCTGGTCCTCAGATCACAGTAGTAAAGGCCTAGATTTCATGGTCTATTATTTTAATAGAAGTTACGGGGGAAATCTGATCAGTGGAAGGTCGTAAGCATGACTTATTCCTGAGTGTGTAAAAGTGTTTCTCTGTTCTTAGGCCATTTGTGTCTGCTAATCAGTGCCTAATTAGCACACGACTGCACACAATCAGGCAGAAACTGGGGCAAATTCTCCCTTTCTCTGCCATTTGTTCTGTTCAAGCCCTCAAGAGATTGATGGTGCTCATCCACATAAGTGAAGGCAGTCAGTTTCACTGAGTCCACCAATTCAAATGCTAATGTCATGTGGAAACACCCTCACACACACACCCGGAAATCCTGTTTAGCCAGTCTGCTAATTGATGTTAGAGTCCTACTCTCTTACAGAGACTGGAAGATGAGGGCATTATCGTCTTAATGATTACATTTCAAAGGGATGGCTTCCCCGCCTTTAAGAAAGTCATTCTTAGGTTGTAAAGCTGTCAAGACATTCAAAATGATTTACATCTTAAAAGTTTTCTAAAGTAAATGCTCTAAGAAAAGGGAGATCAGGAGCCTAGAGTCAGGAAGAAGCTTGTCAGTCAAGCTGTGGACAACTTTATGGCCATCTTGGTCAAATGTCTCATATTGACCCCTGCTTCTTAATCTCTCCCCTATATATCTAAATCTCTCCCTTATCCTCCCACCTGCACATGCATTTTTTTTTATCTCCACTTTAATATGTAGTAGGCCTTTCATACTTATTATGTCCAGTATTGTCTTATGTCCTCACCAACCCTATGCTATGAAAATCTACTTTTGTCTCAATATTCCTCATCAGCAAATGTTACCATCATCCACACCAAATGCTCAACCAGAATCCTAGGAGTAATGATTTTTTCCTCTTTCCCTAAACCCTCATACCAAATTCAGCAGCAAGTCCTATTTGAGTCTACCTCAAAAATATATTTCTTATCCATCCACTTATCCTCATTTCTACTGCTACCGTGGATATAAAAGTAACACAGGCCATTGCCATGCTCTGCTAAACAGTTTTAACAGACTGTTTAAAGTCTTTCAAACTGAGTGGTTATTTCAATATGGTATTCTGAGCTGAGATATTTGCATACAGGGTTATTTATAATCTTGCCTTTATGAAACACTTATAAAATATTAACATTTCCAATAATGCAGTTAGCTTAATGATGCTGAGCTTTCTAACATTATTTAAATAATCTTGTTATAGGAAAGGGGTATCGATCCAGACCCCGAGACAGGGTTATTGGCTCTCACGCAAGAAGGAATTCAGGGTGAGTCCACAGTGCAAAGCGAAAGCAAGTTTATTAAGAAAGTAAAGGAATAAAAGAACGGCTACTCCATAGACAGAGCAGCCCTGAGGGCTGCTGGTTCCTCTTTTTTTATGGTTATTTCTTGATGATATGCTAAACAAGGGGTGGATTATTCGTGCCTCACATTTTTAGACCACATAGAGTAACTTCCTGACGTTGCCATGGCATTTCTAAACTGTCATGGTGCAGGTGGGAGTGTAGCAGTGAGGACGACCAGAGGTCACTCTCGTCACCATTTTGGTTTTGGTGGGTTTTGGCCCACACCTTTACTGCGACCTGTTTTATCAGCAAGGTCTTTATGACCTGTATTTTGTGTTGACCTCCTGTCTCATACTGCGACTTAGAACGCCTGAACCATCTGGGAATGCAGCCCAGTAGGTTTCAGCCTCATTTTACCCAGCTCCTATTTAAGATGGTGTTGCTCTGGTTCATACGTCTCTGACATTCTCCAATATTTGATATCATATGACAAATTTTTATTTTCACTATGAGAATGAATTTCAGTGCATTTGTATTAATTATTCCTGCAAGCAGTGGATAAACATGATTTATATATTTTTAAATAAAATAGCTCCTTCATTAATAAATTTATATTTGTCTCAGAAGTCAATGTTTTCTGAGTATAATAAAGGTTACTTCACCTTTGTCTATCAACATTTTTTAAATAGAAGACTAAAATCTAGATTTCATTTTGTGAAAGATATTGTAACCAAAGTAGCAGTATGTGATTACCAGCCAAAAGTCATTACATCCAGAATTTCTTCTTAAAAGGTAAAAAAGATTAGTTAATACAGAAATTTATTATCTGCTTTTGACATAGATTGTTGACATATCTTATTGAAAGATAAATACTGTCCAGAAATCAACCTATTTCAAGTAATAATTTGACATTATTCCCATCATTTTTACTAGAATAAATTATTCTCTTAGTCCATTTGGATTGCTATAACAAAATAACATAAAGTATGTGGTTTTAAAATAAGAGAAACTTATTTTTTATAGTTCCAGAGGCTGAGAAGTTCAAGATCAAGGTGCCAGCGGATTCAGTGTATGGCAAAGCCTGACCTCTAGCTTCATAGATGGCTGTCTTCTCCACATTCTCACACGGCCAAAGAGACAAGGGACTCTCTCATAAGGGATACAATAACTGAGAAGCCTTCAAGAAAATAAACTCTATCCAATGTCTTTTTCCAATACCTGCTATCAACATTTGACCACTTATCAAGAACATTTCGGTGAACAGACATAAACAAAAGATAAAAAAACGCTTTCACACATCGTTTAAGCAAAAAACCTAAACCAAACCAAAAGCAAACAAACAAAAAAAAAACAAACAAAACAAAAAATAAAAAGAATGTCCAGGTTCTTGTTGCAATATTTTGTACAACGATGTCATTTTAGTTGAATGACTAACTAGATAAAAATATTGCCTTTTCCTTTTTTCTTTAGAAATATATTATTTACTTGATATTTCTTTAATTAAAATAACCTATCCAGGATATCACTGTGTAAGACTTGTAGTTGATACTGGCTTATATGATCTATTTTACTATTATTATTAGAATCTGGAGAATTGCTATCTGTATCTCTATCTATATATATCTTACATATATTTATATGTACACATATCTTTAAATCTGTATTCATATGCTTATATATGAGATATATGTATAGGAAATAAATCTTATATTTGCATACATATATAATGAGATTTATTACAGAAATTGGTTCGCATGATCCTGGAGGCTAAGAAGTCTCACAATCCACCACCAGAAAGCTGGAAAGCAAGCAAGCTGGTAGTATAGTTTGAAGCCATGAGAGCTGGACAGCTGATGGTATAAATCCCGGTCAGTCTGAAGGTCTGAGTACCAGGAGCTTTGAGGGCAAGAGAAAAAGATGGATATCCCAGCTCACATTTGCCTGAAACTGGAGCAAATTCTCCCTTTCTCTACCATTTGTTCTGTTCAAGCCCTCAATAGATTGACGATGCTCATCCACATAGGTGAAGGCAGTCAGTTTCATTGAGTGAATTCAAATTCACCTAATTCAAATGCTAACCTCACGTGGAAACACCCTCACATACACATACCCAGAAATACTGTTTAGTCAGTCTGGCCATCCCTGATCTACTCAGGTAGACACACAAAATTAACCATCACAGGAGATAATAAGTAGGTTAAGAAAAATCGACAGGAAGCAATTTGGCATAAAAGCTTTGATTCCACAACACAGCCAGAGTGGCTTGGGGTACAATGTTGAGGCAGTACGGAAAGTATCTCTCTGTAACTGTTTTCTCATGTGATATACACCGGAAGAAAAGAGGCATGTATAAATTTTGAAAACAGAATTTGCTATTAATAAATTCTGTAACACTTTATGGCCCTAAACAACATCTCTAATAAAGTAATGCAAACTACAGATGCAGTTATTCTCTCTCACCTGCCAAAGCCATCAGAGCATCGTGAAAGTTGAGTATTTCAATAAGCACCTAGAGAAATCAGCAGAATGCAATCGTTCCCGGTAGATCTTCAGCTCATAAAGCATGAAATATCAAACACTAAGCAATATCAGCTTATTAGAACTGAGAGTACCTGAATATTTAAATATATTTGTAAGTACAAATATGCATCCTATTTTTTTATTTTTTAAATTTTCTTTAAAAACTTTTGGCATTAAAAAAATTCCAAATTTTTCGAGTATGTTTTATTTTCTATGACCACATTTTCCAGAGATATGCTGGCTTTACTCTTCTAATTTTTCTTTCAGAGGACCAGTTATTAGTTATTCATTAATTCTGCTTTTTTAAATCAACGTGTAATTTTATATTTATTTCATCCCAATTTCTTAAGTTTTCATAAGGTTTGGTTCTTTTAAAATATTTCAGTGATTAATTGCTCTCATCCTTTAGCAAAATAAACAGTTCAAAAGGCAGAAATGTCTGTGAGTAATATTTGGGCTGCATTGTATATGAGTTTCAATGTACAGTGCAATTGCCTTTATTATTTTCTAAAAAAATTTAAGTAAGTAAAATTTTATTTTAATCAAGTATATATAACAGAAACAATACTATTTAAAATTTATTATTTTAAATTAAAAACAGGTAGATCATATAATCAATGGACACAAAAAGGACTGTCATTCAGTGCTGTCTACCCCAGGGCCATATAGTCCATTCTTTGATTCTTTTCAATTTCATGTTATTACAATTTATGAGTGGTTTTATTACTTTGGCAATCCAGTGCAATTCCTGTCTTAATATGCATTAAAGACTACCTAATAACTTTAAATCCAATTAGTTCTTTTCAAATGTTTGAAAATTATATCAGAAACTAGTAGCAAATTTATACAAGAAGCCTAAATTATTTAAATGTTATCTCTAATAGATGCAAGCTAGTATTAAATTTAAATATGTTAAAATATAATATATTATCACCTATAATACTTTCCATGTTGATTCATTTGGAGAGATGTTTTTAATGAATCATTGGGATTAGAAAATGTCCATCTATTTAGGTGGAACATTTGTGTTTAGGGGGACATAAGAGATGATCTATTCTATCACAAAATAAGTCAGAAAGATTCTCTTCTGCATTGTCTTTTTCTGAGTATGGGGCTAATGCAATGTTCCAATGTTCCAATGTTCTGCTGTGATTAGCCATTTATTATTTTAGGTACAGACAGGGGATTATAACAAGAGCACAGTTATATAAACAGTATAGAAAGATGATGTAACTTTAAGTCGGTCACAAGGATTAATATCACTAATTTTAACAGTACTAATAAAGTGAACTATCAAAATATTTAAGATATGTAAAATAATAAAAATATTTTAGTGTAAAGGCAATATGAATAAAATATCTTTTTAAAAGTACATGTCTGTTGAGAAATGTACATTCAATATTATATCCTAGATAAATTAATTTATAGCCATTAATAGCATAGTTATTAAAGACATGTCATGTGTCATGGTTACCTTAAGTTTTCAAGACAAAATCTTCGAATACAAAAGGTTTAATTAAACCCGTTCATAGATATTGTAGCATATGGCATTAAATTCATTTTTAAAAGGGAGGTAGATAAATTTCCTCTGAAATACCTTACAAAATATTCTTGATGTGGAACAAAATCCAAACAGAATGTTTCAAAGTTAAAAAAAGCTAATTACTGCTCCCTTTTAAGTCTTTTTTGAAAATATCTTTTCAAGCTTGCCAGACAAGCAGCAAGTTGCCCAAAAGGGAAATGCAGAAATTATTCATAAAGTCACATTTTACATCTAGGAACATTTCCTGGAAATTAAAAGCTGTTTGGAGAAATTAAAAGGCTTTGGGGAAATGGGCAATGAATTGTAAACATTTTAGATTATGGAGTGAGATGTAATGTCACTTTCCATTTTGAACGAGGAAATAGTTTTGGAAAAGGTTTGAAAGAGGCTGATCAAGATATACCAAATAATTTTTTTTTTTTTTTTTTTTTTTTTTGAGACAGAGTCTCGCTCTGTCGCCCAGGCTGGAGTGCAGTGGCGCAATCTCGGCTCACTGCAAGCTCCACCTCCCGGGTTCACGCCATTCTCCTGCCTCAGCCTTCAAAGTAGCTGGGACTACAGGCGCCCGCCACCGCGCCCGTATTTTTAGTAGAGACGGGGTTTCACCGTGTTAGCCGGGATGGTCTCGATCTCCTGACCTCGTGATCCGCCCGCCTCAGCCTCCCAAAGTGCTGGGATTACAGGCTTGAGCCACCGCGCCCAGCCAAATTTACATAAATGTTTGTATTTGTGTCTGTTTTCATGTTTATATTCATATTGAGGGCAAAATAATTTCCTCATTGAAAAACAAGAAAGGTAAAATTATAAATCGAGAAACTAAATAACTCCTGAAGCTATGAGGTCAGATTGATAAAAGCAATAGAAACCCATAGAAAAACATATTCAGGTATTCAAAGGGCAATGAAGGGAGAGGACGGTAATGGGAGTATCCACCTGCAGAAAACAGCTGTAAAACCTCAGCATAACATACAAATCAACACCTTGAAGTCCATGAAGAAGGAACAGAAGCAACAGACTCTGGTGGGCAGTTCATTCTTGGAGATGGGTGAAAGTATGATGCGAGTTTTCATTTTCTGTGGCTTCAGTTAGGAAAGACAAAACAGGACATAAACAGCTGTAGAATTTTTTTTTGAAAATGATTTTATTTCCTTTTGGAACACATTTTTAATTCAGAGGGGGAAGAAAACAAAGACTGTCCACTTCAGGGCACTAGGAAAAAACAACTGCAATAAGGAGAAAGAACCAGAAAACACTAACACCTGGGGAGAGGGAGGAGACCATCTTGAGCCAAAAGCAGCAGCTGAAGCACGGCAGGAGAAATTGTGAAGGCTACAATCTTAATATTCAGAAACACAGAAACTGCCTAAGATGAAGGCATAACAATAAATGAGCAGAAAACACTTCCACCATGCTCTTTATGACTGGGATAATGAATACAGAAGGAAATCTCACGGAGGTAGAGTACAAAAGGAAGACTGAAAGTTGAAGACGGAGCTGGTACTGAGAAATTGTAAATTGGTCCCCACTCTAAACAATCCTCAAGCAACTAGCCCCCATTGTAAACCACAGGTTTTGCCAGAGGAATTTGAAGCCTGTGATGCGCTGTGGGTAACTATAGCAACAAATTTCAAGCCCAGTCCAACCTCTGACTATAGTAATTCAGACACCTATACTGAAGGCCTAGCAAAAGCAAATATATACCTATTTAACTATATCTAGTAAAAACAAAAC
The DNA here is from genome assembly GCF_006542625.1 of Nomascus leucogenys. Classification (NCBI taxonomy): domain Eukaryota; kingdom Metazoa; phylum Chordata; class Mammalia; order Primates; family Hylobatidae; genus Nomascus; species Nomascus leucogenys. Next base: position 104,363,084 of record NC_044381.1, on the reverse strand, counting down.
ATGTTTCCAAAAAAAGAAGTAAAGGCTTTCTCAAACAAAAATGGAAAGAATTCATTTCCAGCCTACACTGTAAGAAATATTAAATGAAGTTCTTTGGATGAAAGACAATATAGACAGCAATATATATCTGCACAGTAAAAAGAATACATGCATAAATAATAGTTTAAAATTCTTATTTCTTGTTTTTCATTGCTTTAGAAGATAACTGATATGAAAGCTAAAAATAGTATAAAGTAAATGTACATTTATAGCATATGTAAAAGTAAAATATCTGCCAACCACAATACAAAGATGGGAGAGGGGGATTAGGAATATACCACTGTGAAGTACTTATATGTGAAATATATTATTTGAAGATGCCGTTGTTATTCAAAGGTGTTTACTGTATAACATAGGGCAACCATTATGATTTTTTAAATGTTGTAACTACTAACTTGATCTAATTGACATTTAAAGAATACCCCAAAATTGCAGATACACATTTTTTTTTCAAGTGCAGATGAAGCAATCACCAAGATATATTCTATTCTGGGTCATAAAACAATTCTTAACAAATGTACAAGAATAGAAATTTAACAAAGTGTGTTTCCAATAACATACTTAAACTAGATGTCAATTACCAAAGAAAAGCTATTTGAAAAAATCCCCTGAACACCTGGAAGTTAAACACCATACTTCTGAATAACCTATGCATGAAAGAAGAAATATTAAATGCAACTCTATGTTTAGCTGAGTGTAAATGAAAATACAATATACCAAAGTGATTGGAATGCCACTAGAGGAATGCTTAGAGAAAAATGTACAGCACTAAGTGTTTTATTTTAGAAAAGAAGAAAAGTCTCAAATCAGTAATCTATGCTTCCATGATAAGAAATTTAAGAAAATAAACCCAAATAAAGCGAAAACATCAACAATTATAAAGATAAAAACAGAAACTAAGGTAGGGTGATATTGGTGAAAAGATGAACACATCAATCAATAGAGTAGGACAGAAAGCCCAGAATAGACCTCCACTGTCAACTGATATTTTTTTCTAGGTGCAAAGGCAAGTGAATGGATAAAGGACACATCTTTACAAGAAATGCTGCTTGAAAATCTGAACATCCATACACAAAACTGTGTACCTCAATTCATCTTACACCTTACCTAAAAATAATTTAAAATGTATTACAACATTTAAATGCAAACCACAAAGTTATAAAACATCTAGAAAAATATTATAATGAGAATATCTGTGATCTTGGATTTGGACCCAAAGAGTTTTTAGATAGGACACTGAGAGCATGACTCATAAATGAAAATATAAATTGTACTTTATCTCTGGAAAAGACATTGTTGAAACATTGAAAAGATAGATACAGCTGGAGAAAAATACTTGTTAAATGCATATATTTCTGTCACATGACTTGTATCCAGAAATTATCGGAAACTCTCACAAATCAACAATTGGAAAATAAATAAAAATGGAAAAGATCTAAACAGAAACCACCAAAGAAGATACATGGTGGCGAATAAACATTTGAAAAGAGGGCTTAACTTCATTGGTTGTTAGAATGCAGATCAAAAATATGAGATAGCACTACACACTCTATAGAATGGTTAAAAAAAATTAAAATAAACTGAGAGCATCAAGTGCTGAAAACACCAAATGAAACATTTATATATTCTTAGATGTAAAAGGAAACAACCACTTTCAAAAATGGTTTGGCCATTCTTCATGCAATTAATTAAACACTTATCATATTACCAAGCAACCCTACTCGTAGGCATTTACCCAAGAGAAAAGAAAACTTATATTCACACAAAAAAACCTACATGGCAAAGTTACTAGCCACTTTATACACTCCAAGAATTGGAAACAAGATATCTTTCAATCAGCAAATGAAAGAAGAAACTGGTATATCTATACAATGTAATACTAGTCAGCAATAAAAAAGAACAGTAATAAAAAATCATTGCTCTGTAGTCTTCCACGCCATGACTATATAATAATTTAATCATATAGTTAAGGAATGATAAAGGTATAGATGATTTCCAGTTTGAACTTTTACAAATAATGTTATTTTATGTACATACATATCTTGAGAAGACGCAATAAGAAAGAGAGTTAGTGGATCCATGAATACATGTATCTTCAATTTTATCAGATGATACCAAACTTTGCAAAGTGTTTATGCCAATTCCTCAAGGGCATGGAAGTTTCATCATTTCATATGCTCAGAAAACCTTCCTATTGTCAATCTAGTTATTTTTTCCAATATGATGCGCATATTGCTGTACGTAGTATTTTTTATTTGCACATAATAATTGCTAATAAAGTAAAATACCATTCCATACATTAACCTGTCATTTGAATTTTTCCCCTTTATTCACTTTCCTACTAGCTAGGATTTCCTTTTATTTTCTTAATTATTTGTAGGAGCATTTTTTTAGTGTTCTGGATACAAAGTATTGGTCAAACACATTTTACAAATACCTTTTCTGATTTTATGACTTGTTTTATCACTTTCACCATAGTGTATAATCTCTTGATAAAAAGCTTTTAATTTTTTATGGTTAAATTTACCCATCTTTCTTTTCCTGTCAGTGCTTTTTGCTTAAAAAATCTCTTCCCTGTCAAAATGTAATAAAAATTCTTCTATAATAGTATCCTAAATTTTAGACTTTTGCTTTTCAGATCTAATAATCTACCTTTTGTATGGTGTCAAGTTGAAGCCCAGTTACATTTTTTTCCATGCATGGATTGCCAATTGTTTCAGCACAATTATGCAAAAAGGGTATTTTCTCCCACTGCTTTTCAATGCCCTGTCTCTCGTAAGTCAGTATCTGGTTACCTATTACTTTGCTTTTAGGGCCTCTAGTTTTTTTTTTTTTTTTTTTTTTTGGTTTCTTTGTCAATTCCTGGGTCAAAGAGCACCTATATAAATTATTATATTTTTACAATAAATCTTGCTATCTTCTAAGTTACTTCACTTTGCTTTGGTTTTGGGTTTTTATTGACAGTTTTTGTTTTTGTGGGGTTTTGTTATTTCTTTAGTCATGCAATTTTGTAGTACACAAGTTGTTTTACTTGGAAAAAAATAAGTAATAATATAGCAATGCAGTATAGGACATAATTTTCTAACTCAAAGGTGAAGACACTCCATTTAATTTTGTTTCAACTCACGAGTGTGTTGGTGAGATGGAGAATTATGTAGGTTTGAGCTGAGCCTAACTCCAGTCTGGAAAGGGGACAGATAACAGCCAAAGTGATGCACTTTGTTCCACTGAACAACTGGCTTTTGTCTTGGGTAAAATAAAACTACCATATCGGAGTTGAGAAATCCTTTTTCATAATTCATGTAAGATCAGTTGAAAAGTCTTCTCTCAAAAGCCTTTATTGACCTAGAGAAATAAGACTTTGTTACTCCTGAAAGATTCTGAGTTCTTGAGACGGTGGCGTCTACAGACAGTTCAATCATTCGAGGACCAAGTGATGTGGAAAAACTCAAAGAGAGTATCAGGACTATTAGTGGTCTCATTGGATTGATAAATAAATGAAAGCTAGTAAATCTTAGGATGATGGCAAGTATGCATGGTCTATTGACAACTATGCTGAGGATCTGTATGATAATAAAACAGCTGACAAAAGTTTCTGAAATACACAGCTATGAAGTCTTTATATAGCAACAGCTGATGAGATTCCGAGAGGACAGCAAGGAACAGAGAGGCAGATGTTTCCTGCTCAGCATTGTCTCTTCTGGTAAAATAGCCCTGGGTAGTGAGATTGGCCACAAAACGGGAGATTTACTACCATCTCAATATCAAATGATTCAGAAGCCACCTGCAGTGAAATGACTGTCAGAAATGCAGCTGGTTCTGAAAACTTTATTCTGAAATTGTTTTGTGCCTTACTGATACCTATCAAAAAACATACTGGTACCTACATACTAGTAGTGTCAAGAAAGCAATTCCATTCATTTGACAACATAAATTTTGCGTCTATGATATTCTTAGAAAAACATTCTATAATCATTCCTACCAAGGAAGAGAAACAAGGAAGTAATGACATCTAGATTTCAATTAACCTTAAAGTTCATTATCATGAAAAATCAAGCCACTGTTTTTAGTAACTGGTTTTAGAAGTCCTACAAAGTAATGTTTAATGGGGTTGGTCCTAGGTGCTTGGTAAACTATGTGTGTGTATTTGTATAAATCCTTTGGGATCTTGTTACTATTAGAGATTCTGCTGCAGTATTCTGAAATGGGACCTAATATTCGCCATTTCCAACAAGCCCCCAAGATGATGCTGAGACCAACTATTCTGTGATCTGTGTTTGGAATTGCAAAAACCTAGAATACAGAATGTTTCTTAACAGTGCGTAAACCTCAGAAACACCTTATACATGCCCAGATTTCACCAAAGAAACTGCTACAGTAAATCTAAGGGCAAAAACAAGCTGTGACAAATGTAAGAAATACTGATAGCTTAAAACATACATCTGAAGGTTATCTCACTTTATATCATTACTGTAAAAAAAAATCCTTAAATCTAGTCCAGAAAATTTACTTTAGCATATACCATGAATACATTTTAGCAAAATTTCTCAAAAACTGGGAAAATAAACATCATATATAAGAAAACTTATACTGATTTTCAAATAAGTTACGTATTTGAAAATTCATTAAGAAACAATATTAAATTGGAAAATCATGTTATCAAACTTCTCATCATTTTACCTCAGCAAGGATCACATGGTATTTTGAAGACTACTATCTATTTGACAAAACATTATTAAATTTTAGTTCACTGAGGTATTATAAATGAATCTCTCCTCAATTTATGGCCACCTCTGAGTTGAGAAATAAAGTTGTTTTTCAGGGATAACTTATTCATTGATTTTATTTTATATTCTTTGTACTTCAGAATATAAAATAGAAACCTAACTAAACTGAGATGACAAATGCCATTTCTTCAGCATAATACTACTTCAGGCAATAAAAGGAAAACAAAACAACTGCCACGTCTAGGTGAATTCTTTCTTCTGATCACGATGATACCTTGTCATTTTCTATGCTATTGCTGTGGTAGAATTTTATTTTTAACTTTAAATGTTTTTTTTCTACTTTTTCTTAAACCTTTTACTTTGTTAAGCTGTTTATGTCATATATTTTAAAATTATTTTTATCACTTTATAATTTAACTTTACTTTCATTTTTATATGTAGTCGGTCCTCTATATCTAAGGGTTCCACACCAATGAATTCAACCAATTGTGGATCAAAAAGTTTGAAAAAAAATGCATCCGTATTGAATATGTAACACTTTTTTGGTCATTATTCCCTAAACAATACAGGATAACAACGATTTACACAGCATTACATTGTATTCAAGGTGATTTAAAGTATACAGGAGAATATGCATAGGTTATAAGCAAATATTACACCACTTTATATAAGGGACTTGAGCATCTGTGGATTTTGGTACCCGCAGGAGGTCCTGAAACCAATCCCCTATGGACACTGAAGACTGACTGCGTGTGTGTGTGTGTGTGTGTGTGTGTGTATAATATATATGCACTTTTATGTATATATTATACAGGAGTGTATATACATACAGTCCATACACATACCTACAGATACAGTATGTATACATACATGTATACACAAGTATATATGTATAGTTTTAAAAATATAAATATATAAAATATATTTATTCATAGATACACAGAAAATATGGAATATTTTAAAATAAAATTAATTTGAAGAACTAAGTACATATTTAAAGAAGATAAACAATATCAAAGTCAAAATAAGTTCTCCTAGTCACTTCAGAGGTTTCGTTGTCAAGGTCCTTGTTTATTAAGGTCATAAATACTTCGTATAAGCAGGGCTAGTGAACATACGTGTGTATTTTCTAAAAGCATACCTTAAAAGTAATCTATCTCTCATCTTAGGTTGTTTAACAATGTTGTCATGTTGAAGCTTTAATTTAGTCTTTAAATATTTAAGCAATATATTTAAATGCATTCCCTATTAGTCATCTGTTAAATTATTTTATTGCTTATATATTAAAGCTAAAACATAAAGATAAGGAAAACATGGAAACTTACTATATAACTATTAATAATACCATGTAATTAAATATTCAGTTCAGTCTTAATTTTTATGTCTAATTTATGACCCTAAAATATAACAACACTGTGATAGGAGTGAATTCAAGCAGCAGATAATTTATAAATATATTGTAAAGATCATAAAACTATACAAAACAAAATGGAAAGAGAGAAGTGTCACATTTTTTTTTTCTTTTGACTTATGTTAAACATGCACCAACATTGAAGATGTTTATTTGGATTCCGCTGAATGCAGTATAGTCATTATTTCATCAGTGTGTTATTTCCATTGCATATTTTATGGCATCACATATATAGCAAGAATGCATTTTCATAATTATTGAACCAACAAAATTACTTTTAGGTAAATATATACAAATCACTTTTATCCCTGAAGAATAGTATTTTCATAGACTTTCTTTTTAAAATAATTTTCTAATTTCCGAGGGTCTCTGAATCTCTATACTTTTAATCAGTAAATAAAATTCACCCTTACTTCTGAACTCGACTATCTACAAATAATGGAATGAACTTTCAGTCTTGGTGCATAGAAATAATTACCATTTGCATATAGTTATTTCAGGGTATTTTGACATTCAGCTGATGTTATTAAATGCCATATTCATCTCACCTCCAGTATTCATGGCACATCACATTATACATTGTTAGCATTACATAAACTACATAACACTAATACTTTTTTCCAATTTAATGAGTAGCTCTGAGTCTAAAATGCTTGTCTAAGTAAAATTCAGTAGTTATTTTACTGCTGCACCTCTCAGAGCCTGTAACGTATTAATATACATTATGTTTTTTTTTTTTTTTTTTTTTTTTTTTTTAGGTAGGGTCTCACTCTGTTTCCCAGGCTGAGTAGCAAGATCATGGCTCACTGCAGCCTTGACCCCCTGAGCTCAGGTGATCCTCCCACTTCAGCCTCCTGGGTAGCTGGGACTACAGACATGTGCCACCACATCTGGCTAATTTTTAAGTATTTTCTGTAGAGACATGGTTTCACCATGTTGCCCAGGCTGGTCTTGAACTCCCAGGCTCAAGCAATCCACCTGCCTTGGCCTTCCACAGCACTGGGATTACAGGCATGAGCCACTGTGCCTGGCCATAGGACATCTTAAGGGAAAGCTTTCTCAGAATTTCCTAATTATTTTTTATCATGGAACATTTGTTATGTAGAACTTCATTTTTTTGGAGAGCAGGTGACGTAGAGTATTTTGCAAGAAATAAACAGATATGAATATTTTTAAATGGCCACTCAATACATACTTATATGAGTATACATTCATTAAAAGGACAATATAGCAGTTTTATAAAGCATATAAAATGGGATTCAGAAATGAAATTATATTTATAAGATTTAAGATATAAAGGACCCATCAGATTATAATTTATTTGGCACCAATTAGAAAACACGTTGTGGTAGGAAAAAGTTAGAACCAGATCTGGTAGGTCTGAAGGCATTTGGTTCTATGCTGTAGGATTTAGATAACCCCTAGAGGATTCTGTACAATGTTGGGCAACAATTTAAGGGACAAAGTTTCACCTGATGAGAAAAGAGGTGTTAAGATGGCTAAATATGCTTGAATGTGATACATAAAAGGGTTAGAACATTTTCTCCAGGTTTAATATCCTAGAGAAATGAAAGCTCTAGAGACACACAATAATTAACATTCAACTTTAGAAAGGTTATTGTATGAAAAATCATTCAATTTTTTTAAATGAATTGATAATAAGATGAGGTAGATTTCAGTTAAATACAAAATATTGAAATGACTATCTAAAGTTAACTGTTCAAAAGTGTAAAGAACTTCTTGGGGAAGTATGAATTACCCGAGAACTGGGAGTACTATAACACAGGCAAATCCATTATTTCTTTCTTAGGTTCCGATAGACAATACAAGAGTCAAATGAAATGTTGCAAAAAAAACAAAAAACAAAAACAAAAAACAAAAGAAGGAAGATTTTTTGAAGTTAATATTTATGAGTCTGTGCTCTACTAATAAAAAAGCAATCTTTCCATTTTGTAATATGTGGAATTATTTACATATTCTGAGATAAAGGAAATAAATTAGTCATACACTGGAGAAATTTGCCTCATATCTAGTTAATCAATGTATAAATGCTGGATACATAATTAACACCAATACCCTAAGAAACCCAATGGCTCTGGGCTCTTGCCCAAAATAACTACCTTCTGTGATTCTACTTGAGCTTTTATACAAAAAAAATTATCCCCAGATCATTAGGTTTGAATTACTATTAAAATCAGTATAATTTTAAAACATTGGATGAATGGGAGGATCGTATAATTATCTCAAATAACAAGGACAAACATATTTTTATAAATGATTTTGGGACCACTGGATAGCCATTTGGAAAGGGATAAAATCAGATTCTATAAAGTTTCACATACCCAAGTTCTAAGAGAAAGCATGCAGTATTCTTCTATTACCTGAATGTATAGGTAATATAATAGTATAATATTATAAAGCAAATACAGAATACAAAATATCTATTATAAATAGATAATATAAAGCAAAATACAGAATACAAAATGAGTATATTGATAAATTTCACTACACATAAATTAAAAAGAACATAGTTTTATATTGATAAAACACCTCAAGCAAAGTCAAATATAAATAAAAATTGGGGGAAAATGTTTGCAAAATATATCACATACAAAAGGTTAAAATCTATGATATATAAAAATAAAAAATGTAGAAACTCCAGCTTCTAGTCAAAATGTAGTGGGATAGACCAGATTTACCTGAACAATTGTGACAAAATATATGGTACAATAGCATTCAAGATATTGAGCATCAGACATTGAAGGACAATGGTCTCTGAGGGACTGGAATGAAACTAAGCAAGCCCAACAATTGTCTCAGGTTATATCCTGGAGAAGCTTTCTGAAGAGTCGTATAGGGAGGAGAAAACTGGGTGAATTAGAGTGGTCCCTCTGGGTTGAAGAGATGGAGCTGGAATTTGAGGAAGCCAAGACAACTTCATTGGGCAATTTTATAAGACAGAATACTGGAGAAGAAAGAACTGCACATAGAGAGAATATCATATATCTGAAAGGATCCCCGTCAATATTCTCTTGAATACTGACCATTGTATTTGTGTATGGAAATTCAGATTGTGGGAAGGATCACCTGAAAAGATTATAAGGAACGGAATACAGCTCATACAAGGATAAACAAGATTTCTGTTCTTACCTGCCTTAGATTAAAAAAAAAAAATCTCATCTTGCATTAGCAGTGGGGAAAGATTAACCCTCACCTAAACACAGCCTTGATTCTGCCTACTAAAAAGCAAGACCCACATGATCGAATTCTTTTCAAGTAATTTAATTATGTGCCAGAAAAAAAGGCTCAAGAATATTTATACCAAAATGGAAAACAGTCCTCACATAAGATAAAATTCATGATATCCATCATCTAATTTAAAAAATGACCAGGAATGCAAAAAAGTAGGAAAATATAACTTAAAATGAGGTTAAAAAAGATCAACCCATTAAATCTTATCTATAAAATGAAACAGATGACAGAATTAATGGACAAACACATCGAAATGGTTTTTATGACTGTATTATTTATATTTAAAAAGCTAGAGGAAAGGTTGAATATATTAAATAAAAACATGGGTGATATTTTTGAAAAACAAGCAACATCTAGAAATGAAAACAAAATGTCAGAGATAAAAATACACTGAATAGGATTAATGAAAGCTTAGATATTACAAAGGAAAAGATTAGAGAATTTGAAGACACAGCAATAAAAATCCTACAAAATGAAACAGAGATAAAAAGATGTAAGGCACCTGAAAACCATAGCCTGTTGGCCAAATCCAGCCATGCCCACTTGTTTTCCTTTCGTTTATGGCCGCTTTACCACTATAATAGCTGATCTGAGTTTGTGACCGTAAAGTTAATATTTATGAGTCTGTGCCCTACTACTAAGAAAGCAATCTTTCTATTTTGTAGTATCTGGAATTATTTACATATTCTGAGATAAAGGAAATAAATTAGTCATACACTGGAGAAATCTGCCTCATATCTAGTTAATCAATGTATAAATGCTGAATACATAATTAACACCAACACCCTAAGAAACACAATGGCTCTGGGCTCTTGCCCAAAATAACTACCTTCTGTGATTCTACTTGACCTTTTATATAAACAAAATTATCTCCATATCATTAGGTTTGAATTACTATTAAAATTGGTATAATTTTAAAACATTGGATGAATGGGAGGATAAAATTAGGATAATTTTAAAACATTGGATAGAATGGGACCATGAAGACCCACAAACCCCAAAATATTTAATATCTGTCTCTTTACAGAAATGTTTACCAATCCTTGTTCTACTCTGTAAAATAAAGCAAATATGATAATGATAACAATAAACCATGCCATTTGCTTAGAAAAATAAAACTTGTATTCACAGATGACATAATTTTCTGTATAGAAAATTTCACTGAACCTATTAAGAAGCTACCAGAACTCATGAGTTATTTAGCAAAATTATTGAATAAAATGTTTAAATGTGAAAATCAACTGTATTGTTATATACTATCAATGAACCATCAGAAATATACAAACAATACCATTTACACCGTTAGCATAGGAAATATTTAGAAGTAAAGCTGACGCAGATTTTCAATAGCTATATATTGAAAACTGTAACACTTTACTGACAGAAATGTAAAAAGACTTAAATGGCAGGAGGGTATTGACTGAAAAGGGTCACAAATGATCTTTTTTGGAGTAATATAAATATTCTATTTCTTGATAGTGGTGTTTGCGTGACTATATATTGTCAGAACTCATCACAAAAATAAAGTCGCATGGCAAAAATTGTGAATTTTATTGCATTTAAATTATAATTCACTAAGTTTGTTTCAGACAAATCATGAAAAATGGGACAAAAATATAAACTTTAAAACATATCCAAGATTAAATATATGAATGATGTAAACTTATGGTAAGGGACATGAAAATAACTATATTATAATATAATTTCTCATCTAATAAATATGCCGACATTTAAAATTTAACTAAGTACTCTGTTAGTTTGGCTGTAAGAAAACAGGTGTTGTACACTGCTGTTGGGAACGCAAAAAGCACCAGGATCACGGATGAATTTTACAATACATAACATATGTCTGCCGGACTCCCTAGAAGCCCAGTAAAAATTGAAAGCCTCAGGCAACTTAAGAATTTTCTCTCTTTGAATATGTTCCTCAAACCACACACACAACTCAGAAGGCAGAGGGTGGAAACCTTAATTGTTTAAAGTATCTGAGCATAGCTACATTTAAAACCTTGGCCTTAAAATATGCCCTCAACATTGGAGATCTCAACAGTAAATGAAAACATAGAGACAGCATACAACAGAAAAACAGATTTCACATTGTGTGACCAGAGAAGTTAATTACTTAATTAAACAAATAAAAATACAGAAACTCTCAAAAAAACAAAATAGAATCAGGAGTTGCCACATTATATTATTTAAAATATATAGTTTTTCACCAATTATTACTAGATGTGTAATGAGAGAAAATGATCACCAATAACAGAGGAAGAAAAAGGGCCAATAGGAAGGAATCTGAATGTCTGAGTATGCCCAGACATTAGATATAGCAATGACTTCAAAGCAGCTATTATACATATGTTGAAAAATTAAAGAAAAACAAAGAATTGTAGTATTGTGTGCTAAAAATCCGTGAACAAATAGGAAATCTCGTAAGAGAAATAAGAACCATGAAATAAATCAAATGGAAATTTTAGAGTTGGTAAAAAAAACAAACAAACAAACAAAAAAACCACGATGAATAAAAAGAAAAGCATTATCCAGATGGGACTGACATTAGCTTTGAGATGTTGGAGAAAGAATCATTGAACTAGAAGGCAGACCAGTAGAAACTGTCTAATCTCAAAAACAGCAAAATTAAACTGAAGAAAAATAAAAGAATCTCAAAAATATGTGGCATAATATCAAGAATTTCATATTAAATGTAAGTGGAGTTTCAGAAGAAGAAAAATGAAAGACAAACCATAAGAAAAGTACTTGAAGAAACAATGGCCAGAAACATCCCAAATTTACTGTAGAGCAGTAACTTTCAGATCCAAGAGTAACAAATTCCACACAGAAAAATGCAAAGAAAATCACATATAGATCTGTCATAATACAACTGCTATAAAAACTAAAGTTATAAAATTAACAAGAGCAAGAGAAAATTAATACACACTTACAGGGAAAGAAAATTTTTAATGACATATTACATCAGAAATACCAGAGGCCAGAAGAATGGGATATGAAAGACTTTGAAAGAAAAAATACTCTCAAGGAAGATTTTTATATCTAGTAAAACTATCCTTCAAAAATTAAGGTGTATTAAGATACTTCTACATTTTTATATGAATAAAAACTAAATTTGTTGCCACCAGATTTGCACTATGAGAAACGCTAGTGGAAGTGCCTTAAAGAAAAGTGCACCAAGGGTAATTTAAACTCACAGGAAGGAATGAAGACACTGCAAACAATAAATATGGAGATAATTGTAAATGTATATGTACATTCTTCTTTCAATTTCTCCAAAGTCAAAAAAATTTCAAAGAAAATATTATAAAACTATATTCTTGAATTTATATTATAATAAATGTGTAAAACATATTACAACAATAGTACAAAAAAGGAGAGGAAATCAGGTTATACTGGTACAAAGTTTTTACACTTAAAAAAGTAACTATGTATTTATTTGAACTATAGTGTGATGGATTAAAATGCATGCTACTTTTTAAGAGAAGCCAGTAAAAACTATGTAAACACAGCTAAAAATTCAATAGAGGAATGAAAATTGTATAATAAAGCATATTTTAACACAAAAGAAAGTAGTCAAGGAGAAATACAGGAGCAAAGAAGTGATAAGACAAACAGAAAATAAATACTAAATTAAGAAAAAATAACAAATAATTACATATTTTAAGGCAAATATTGTTAGACCAGATTATAGGAAACAACCAACCACTTGCTTTCTACAACAGATAAATATTAAAATCAAAGAAACTAAGGGGGTTTTCATCCCCTGCTACAAGTAGTCTTGCTACTTTTGTAACAGAATACAAACACAAATCAAAGGAGACATGAGTAAAATATACTTAAATAAGAAAATATAGACTTTAAGACAAAGTAGAAATAAAGATGGACCTTTTCATGACTGCACAAGGGTCAATACAGCAGGAAGATACAACAATTACAAATATGCCTAACAAGAGAGCTTCAAAAATCTGGCAGCAAAAGCAAATGAAAAATTAGAGAAATGATCAATTGTAGTTTAAAATCTTGTTTTCTTAATAATTCACAGAAAAAGTGGATAGAAAATCAGTAAGAATATGGAAGACCTGAAAACAATATCAACCTGCAAGACATAATAGACAGTTACACAACACTTTACTCAGCAGCAGAAAAATATATATAACTTGCAAACACTCATGGAAAATTCATTGACACAGAAGATAAGCCGAGCCAAAACAAGTGTCAATAAATTTAAAAGGTTGAAATCACACATATATTACCAAAATCAATTCAAGAAGAAATTAAGAAATCTGGATATCTCTGTATCAAATCAAGGAAAATGTAGGCTACAAGATCAATAAACACAATTGTATTTTCTGAGTTGCATTTCTATACAATAACAAAAACCTTGCTAAAAAATTAATGCAAATATTCCATTCATAACAACATAAAAATGAGGCAGTTACATATTAACAAAACATGTATAACACCTATATATTAAAAAATAAAAACTGCTAGAACTTAAAGAAGACCCAATTAAACGGAGAGATGCATATGTCCATGAATTGGAAGAATCAGTAAATGTTAAGATATCAAGATGTCAATTCTCCTCAAATATATCTATAGTTCCCATATAATGCCAATCTAATTTCTGCAGCCTTTTTGCATAAGTTGACAAATTGACTCAAAAAGTTTAATAAAAATACAAAAGATACAATATATTCAAAATAATTTTGAAAAAAATATAATAATGCTGGAGGATCTACATCTGGATTCAAAGACAGCCTAGAAATCTGCAGTAGTCAACATAATATGGTATTGGTATAAGAATACGCATATATCCTTATATCAAAGAGAAAACATAGATTCAAAGAAGAAATCCACATAAGGCCAATCAACATTTTCCAAAGGTGTCAGGTAATTCACTGGAGAAATGATAGTTGTGTTATTTATTTTTTTTCAATACGTGATATTGGAATAACAGGATATTCTTGTATAAATAAAGGAATATTTACTGTTTTGCTTAATGGATTATATTCTATCATTTTCTGATTTATTTTGATGTACGAATTATCCTTTATTTGACTTTCTGGAGCATTTCATGGTCTCTTTAGTATAAGCAATGGAATTGGAAAAATCCCCATTTTCCAATTGTTATAATAAAAAGTGATCTGAGCACGAAGCATCAATTGATTCTAAGGGGCATTTTTATGAGAAAACAAAGATAAACCCAAAGTAAGAAATATTTTATTTTAAAAACTGACCTGTCTTCCTCACAAATGTTATAGAAAGACTGAAAATGCCAAGTTAAAGGAGACTAAAGGGACATGACAGCTAAAGTAGCACGTAATCATAAAGAAGGTCCTGCAGGGTAGGGGACAACAATATTATAAAAGGGCAATATTGCTACTGCTAACTGCTTTGGGGTATGGATTATAGATTAAAGTATTATTGCAATATTTAATTTCCTGAACTTTATAATTATACAATAATTTAACGAATATACAGAAAAATAACATTAGAAAAATATACACAGAACTATTAATCGCTTAAGACATAGTGATAAATCAAATATGCCAAATGTTTAAAAATGATGAATCTGAGTAAAAGATATACTGGGGATTTATGTATTATTATTACCCTTGCAACATTATTTGTCCATGTAAAATCATTTTGAAATATAAGGTTAAAAATAATCATATATAAGGTAGCAAAACATGCAAGATATTTCAAGAAAACACAATTTATGAAGAGAAAAAGTAAATATCAGAATTTTTTTACATTTAATGTAGGAAGAGTAGAATTACATCATATTAAGGAAGTGTGTGCAAAAAATATGAACAAAATCCTCATGAGAAAGTAAACATATGAAAATAATTCTGCTCCTTTTATTTTCCACAAGGCTAAGCAACAACCTGTGGGTGGGTGGATAAGATAAAGATAATGAATAATACAGTCAAAGATATAATTTTTAATATAAATATGAAAACAATATGCTAATATTTTAACCCTTTAAAAACACAAATACGTGGCATGTTCTTAAGTTGTAGTTTATCCCCCAACACTGTGATAGAACAATATATCATTCAAATATTAAAAGATACGCATTTTGTTAGTCAATCTCAATAACCATCTGTTCTGTGAAATGGTTTGGACTTTACACACAGGAACAATTAGTTTTTGATGCATTTATGCATATTTATGGTAATATTGTTAATTGAAGCCAAATATTTTAATCTTCTCAATCCTCAGTTCACCAACTAAACCATCTGAGCTTGGGTGAACAGGGTTAAGAGCCAAAGAGAAAGGCTCTTAAATTTACGGGGCACAAATGGAATAAACGAAAATGTCCCTCTGGTCCTCCAATATTCAGAAGTTATTATAATTATCTTAGAATTATGACTGGCATTTAGCAAATTAATGAGACTTAGGTACGTGAAATACAGTCCAAGGACACTTAAAATAGTAGAAAAATGTACCCATATTTTCAACTTTCTGTACAATGCTCTTTTTATTTGACTACATATAAAATCCTGTGGATAAAATTATAACTAATATAGAAATACTTCATAAATTATATATGTGAGCGCATGCATATGTATTATCATTGCAATTCACAGAAGTATTTTTTATTTGGTCAAAAATGTGTTAAAAATCAGGGAAATATCTCAGAATAGTCAAAGCAATGTTGAGCAAAAAGAACAAATCTGGAGATATCACACTATCTGACTTCAAAATTTACCACAAAGCTATAATAATCAAAACAACATGGTACTGGCATAAAAACAGACACATAAACCAATGAAGCATAATTCATACTCTACAAATAAATCTGCACATTTATGGTCAATTGATATTCAACAAAACTGTGAAGGCCACACAATGGGAAATGGACAGTATTCAATAAATGGTGCTGAAAAAAATGGATATCCACATGCAGAATGAAATTAGATCTTTCTCTCACACCATATACAAGAATCAACTCAAAATATTTGGGAATCTCAGCACTCCATTTTCTGCATTGGACTTATCTTTGAGGCAGAATATCAACAAAGAAATGTCAAACCTAATTAATTTGTCCTATAGACCAAATGAACCACAAACACATACAGGACATTTCAATAAACAGCTACAGAATACATGTTATTTTAATCAGCACATAAAATATCCTTTAGGATAAAATATATATTAGGCCAAAAACAAGCCTCAAAAAAATTTTAAATATTAAAATGAGCATTTTCTGACCACAAATGGAATAAAACCAGGAATCAATGACAAGCGGATATTTGGAAACTGTACAAAGACACAGAAGTTAAATAATTTGCTATTGAATGACAGTTGGGTCAATGAAGAAATTAAGAAATAAATCAAAAAGTTCCTTGAAATAAATAAAAAATGAAAACACAGCATATCAAAACCTATGGTGCACAGCAAAAACAATGCTAAGACGAAAGTTTATAGCAACGAACACCTACACCAAAAATGTAGAAATATTTCAAATTATCAACCTAACAATGCAACTCAAGGAACTAGGAATGTCAGAACAAACCAAACCCCAAATTATCAGAAAAGAAAATAAAATAGAAAGAAAGAATAAAGATCAGGGCAAAACTAAACAAAACAGAGGCTAATATCAATACAGAAGACCAATGAAACAAAAAGTTCATTGTTTGAAAAGATAAGCAAAATCAATAAATCGTGAGGTAGGCTAACCAACAAAAAAGAAAGACCCAAATAAACAAAATCAGAAATGAAAAAAGAGATGTTACAACTGATACCACATAAATATAACACAAAGGATTACAAGAGACTATTATGACCAAAGATACATTAAAAAATAGAAAACTTAGAAGAAATGAGTAAATTTCTGGACATATACAACTTACCAAGATTGAATCAGGAAGGAATAAAAAATATGAACACACCAATAATGAGTAATGAGAATGAAATCAGTAATAAATAGGCTCCCAACAAAGAAAAGCCCATCACTGGATGGCTTTACTGCTGAAGCTATCAAACTTAGGACAACTAACATCAATTCTTCTCAAACCACTTCAAAATATTGAAGAGGAAGGAATTATTCCTGCCTCATTCTATGAAACCAGCATTATCCTGACACCAAAGCCAGACAAAAACGAAATTAGAAAGTAAAAACTACAGGCCAATATCCCTGATGAACACAGATGCAAAAATCCTCAAAAAATATTAGCAAACTGACTCCAAAAACTCATGAAAAAGATAATAAACCATGATCAAGTAGAATTTATGCCAAGGAAGTAAGGAAAGTTCAACCTATGAAAATCAACAAATGTGATATATCACATCAACAGAACAAAGGAAAAAAACCAAAAGATTTTAATAGATGCAGAAGTGTTGGATAAAATTCAACATCTCTTCATATTAAAAACTTCCAACAAATTAAGCATAGAAGGAACATACTTCAACATAAAAAAGGTCATATATGACAAACCTACAAACAACATGATACTGAATGTGGAAAAGCTGAAAGACTTTAAGAACTGGAACAAGACAAGGATGCCAACTTTTGCCACTCATATTCAACATAGAACTGGAAGTCCTTACCAGAGCAACCAGGCAAGATAAAGAAATAGAAGGCATTGAAATTGGAAAAGAGGAGGTTAAATTATGCCTTTTTGCAGATGACATGATCTTATATATAGAAACACCTCAGGAATCCACACACACACAAACACACACAAAACATTTAGAACTGATAAACAAATTCAGCAAAGTTGTAGGATAAAAAGCATGATGCAAAATTTGTGGTGTTTTTATAGATCAAAAATGAATTAGCTAAAAAAAATTAAGAAAGCAATCCTATTTGCATTTGCTACAAAGAAAAATAAAATTCTAGCAATAAGTTTTCTAAAGAGATAAAAATGTCTAAAATTAAAACTATAAAACACTCATGAAAGAAATTGAAGAGGGCAGAAACAAATAAAAAGACATCCTATGTGTATGGATCAGAAGAATTAATATTTCTAAATGACTAGCTAAAGCAACCTAAAGATCAATGCAATCTTCACCAAAATAACAATGATATTCTTCACAGAAATAGAAAAGTAATCTCAACATTTCTACAGAGCCATAAAAGACTCTGAATAGCCGAAGCGATACTGAGCCAAAACAACAACAACAGCAACAATGCTGAAAGTATCACACTATCTGATTTCAAAATATACTACAAAGCTATCATAACCAAAGCAGCATGGTATTAGTATAAAAACAGACATGCAGAGCAAAGGAAAAGAATAGATAAGCCGGAAATAAATCCGCATATTTAAACCTAACTAATTTTTGACACAGGTGCCAAACACTTACGTTGGGGAAAAAACATTCTCTTCAATAAATGGTGCTGGGAAAACCATATTCTTATATGCATAAGAATAAAATTAGATCCCTATCTCTTACCATATATAAAAACCATCTCAACATGGATTTAAACCTTAGAAGTAGGACTTGAAACTATAAAACTACTAGAAACAAATATAGAGGAAATGCTTCAGAATATTGGTCTAGACAAAAAAAAAATGGCTGACATTTGAAAAGCAAAGGCAACAAAAACAAAAGTACACAAATGGGAGTATATTAAATTAAAAAGCTTCTGCATAACAAAAGAAATAACATAGTGCAGAGACAATCTGTAGAAATGGAGAAAAAATTGCAGATGATTTATCTAACAAGGGACTAAAACCCAGAACATACAAGGAGTTCAAACAACTCAAGAACAATAGTCTCACATTCTCACCCATGTTGGAGTGCAGTGGCACGATCTTGGCTCACTGCAACCTCCGCCTCCTGAATTCAAGTGATTCTCCTGCCTCAGCCTCCCAAGTAGCTGGGATTACAGGAGCTCGCCACCTCACCCAGCTTTTTCTTTTTTTTGTATTTTTTTAGTAGAGACGGGGTTTCACTATGTCTCTCATAATCAAAATATGAAAGGATCCTGTAGATCGTTTCACTATGTTGGCCAGGCTGGTCTCAAACTCCTAACCTTGTGATCCGCCTGCCACAGCCTCCCAAAGTGCTGGGATTACAGGCGGGAGCCACTGCGCCCAGCCAATATCCAATAAATTTTTAAATATAATGTGTATGGTAACATATAAGATGGATTAAACTCAAAAACCATTTAACTTATTCTTCAAAAGACACTTGTTAACATGAGTAAATTTTACTTAGTTATTTATGCATATTTAGAATAGGTAATTTGAGATTTTTTAAAATTATTATTTCTTTTTGAAATAGGGCCATTGTGTTGCTATGTTGCCCGAGCTGGTCTCAAATTCTTGAGCTCAAGCACTCCTCCTGCCTTGGCCCCCGCAAAGTGTTGGGATTACAGTTGTGAGCGACCGTGCCCAGCCACTAATTTGAGGTTTTATCCCTTACTGTCACAGTATCACAGCTGACAGCACCTAGCTGCAACTCAGTAGAATGTTGACTGAACTGGAAATAAACATTTGTTCTCTCTGCATTTTACCCTTTCCTGTAATATATTTTTTATAACAGTAGGTTAGTAAAATAAGGCATACCAATTTCTCATTGATCAAATAACTTTTGAGTTTCAGAAATGTTTTATCATTGAATAAACAAATTGCCATATAATTGACTATAACTCAATTCCTATAAGCCTTGGTAGACTTAATTGATAGAAATAGCTGTTCTTTATTTCAGCTGATAAAAGAGTGTATTCTTACAAGTTTTTATTTATAGTAAACTGATGAAAATAGGTTTTATCCTCCAGTTCATTCCTTTTTATGTAGTTTATAAACTCTAATAATCTGCTTAACTACTCCCATGTAGATGTGACTTCAGAATGTCTGAAAACTTTATGCTACTGCTCTTCTTACCCGTATCTTCTAGGGATCATATCCAAATTTTATTTTTATTTTTAGCCTAAAGTTATTTAACTATCCAGATCCCCTTTACTCTCTATAAATAAAAAAAGTTTCAAGAATTTACCATAAATGACCTTCATTGCAAGAATAACAAAATCTTATTGCATTACTATCATAAATAGCCTTTCTTTTATATTGTATGCAAAACTTTAAAATCTATTAGTGAGAATAATCTCATAGAATCACAAATAACACATTGGAGTGGTAGGGTCATGATGGTAATCTGGCTGTAAAATAGGAAAACCTAGATTGAAATCCCACCCCTGACTATATACCTCTAGGAAAGATACAGAATCCTTTGAGTCTCAGCATCTCTAAAAGACCAAAAAAAAAAAAAAAAAAAAAAAGGGGGGGGGGTTGCTGTTCAGAAGCTCCTTAGTTTAATTAGATCCCATTTGTCAATTGTGGCTTTTGTTGCCATTGCTTTTGGTGTTTTAGACATGAAGTCTTCGCCCATGCCTACATCCTGAATGGTATTGCCCAGTTTTTCTTCTAGGATTTTTATGGTCCTACGGCTTACATTTAAGTCTTTGATCCATCTTGAATTGACTTTTCTATAAGGTGTAAGAAAGGGGTCCAGTTTCAGTTTTCTGCATATGGCTAGCCAGTTTTCCCAACAACACTTATTAAATAGGGAATCTTTTCCCTATTGCTTGTCTGTTTCAGGTTTGTCAAAGATCAGATGGTTGTAGATGTGTGGTGTTATTTCTGAGGCCTCTATTCTGTTCCATTGGTCTATATATCTGTTTTGGTAACAGCACCCTGCTGTTTTGGTTACTGTAGCCTTGTACTATAGTTTGAAGTCAGGTAGCATGATGCCTCCAGCTTTGTTCTTCTTGCCCAGCAAAAGAAACTATCAGCAGAGTGAACAGGCCACCTACAGAATGAGAGAAAATTTTTGCAATCTATCCATCTGACAAAGGGCTAACATCTAGAATCCACAAAGAAGTTAAACAAATTTACAAGAAAAAAACAAACAGCCCCATCAAAAAGTGGGCAAAGGATATGAACAGACACTTCTAAAAAGAAGACATTTACACAGCCAACAAACTTAGGAAAAAATGCTCATCATCACTGGTCATTAGAGAAATGCAAATCAAAACCACAATGAGATACCATCACATGCCAGTTAGAATGGCCATCATTAAAAAGTCAGGAAACAGATGCTGGAGAGGGTATAGGGAAATAGGAATGCTTTTACACCACTGATGGGAGTGTAAATTAGTTCAACCATTGTGGAAGACAGAGTGGCAATTCCTCACGGATCTAGAACCAGAAGTACCATTTGACCCAGCAATCCCATTAGTGGGTATATACCCAAAGGATTATAAATCATTCTACTTTAAAGACATATGCACACCTATGTTTACTGCGGCACTATTCACAATAGCAAAGATTTGGTACCAACCCAAATGTCCATCAATAATAGAGTGGATAAAGAAAATGTGGCATATATACACCATGGAAAAGTATGCAGCCATAAAAAAGGATGAGTTCACGTCCTTTGCAGGGACACGCATGAAGCTGGAAACCATCATTCTTAGCAAACTATCACAAGAACAGAAAACTAAACACCGCATGTTCTCACTCATAAGTGAGAGTTGAACAATGAGAACAGATGAACACAGGGAGGGGAAAATCACACACTGGGGCCTGTTGGGGGTCGGGGGGGCGGGGGAGCGATAAGATTACGAGAAATACCTAATGTAGATGATGGATTGATGGGTGCAGCAAACCGCCATGGGACGTGTGTACCTATGTAACAAACCTGCACATTAAGCACATGTACCCCAGAACTTAAAGTATAAAAAAGGGGGTTGTTATAAAGACTATTTAATATTGAATAATACATAGCACTTAATATGTGCTCAGAAATTATGTGTTTTGTTTTTTTATAATTCTTCAAATATTGGCTGTTTTTATAAATAGGAATACTGTTGAATTTCTTTTATTACTAATTTCAGAGCTAACTGACCATAGATTTGTTTTCAGGGTTATTCAGACAAGTAAATAATATATATTCAAAGACATCTGAACCTCCCTGAATTTGAGGTTTAAAAGACACTTTCATTACACAGTAGTCTACAAATCCTGTAAAGCTCCAGTTCAGTTTCATTTTAAAGTTTGTTTTTCTGTGAAATACCTCAAGAATTATCTGACAGTAAGATGTTGCTCTTTCCTACGCTGAAACATTTAGAACCTGTAAAGATGAACGTAGCTGGGGAATAAGAAATAAAATATCTAATAAAAGACTACAGAAATGGTAAAGGTTTTATAGGGAAAAATGACGTGAAAAATTTGGAAGCGATTTAGACTTACAATGAATGTATTCATACATTTAAGCATTAAAGCCAAATTAAAGAGATTTTCACAAAAAATTCTGAAGAAACAGAAAAGGTGACTTGTGGGTATAATTTAATTATAAGCCTGTCCTCTGAAATCATACTGATTTATCATTTCTTAACCCCGGCTCATGGATTGAAAAAGACAAATAGCATAGTGCTTTCCTTCTGGAACTCTTCAATGTTACTGAATTATTCTTACACATAAGAAATAAAGAAGAATTATTTAAATCTGGGGATCATTTCCTAACTCATGAGCCAATGATAAAAAAAGTTATTTAAACATATTAATAAATTCTTTTTCTCATCAATAATATTTTCTCAACAGGCATGAAACAGGATAACACATTGTTGGACTATTAGCTTCTTAATTTGTTTTGATTGGGTTCCTCATTTTTCAGAAAAACTAATTTTTAGAGGACGTAAGTTTTTTCATTTAAACTACCAGAATAAACACTGCCTAATCAAACTTTTTAAAAAGTACTTATTATTTTTCAAAGTAATAAAATATTAGTTGGAGTTTTTTCACATGGAGTCTCATTTATTCTTATAAATATTAAACAAGGAAAAAAATATAAAATGTCAACCAAATGGTGACCTTACAATCTTTGTTACCAATGCATTTTAAAAATTATGAGTAGTGTATATACAAGTGTGTATAAACCAGACAGACGTATGTTAGTGACATGGAGTTGATTACATTTTTGTACTCTACTGCCTTAGCAGTCCTGTGTTTACTTAGATATGTCTATAGTTAAGAACCTATGAAGCCATCAGCAGGTAATCCTGGAGCTCTATGGAACAATCACTAACCCATGATGAAATTTCTACAGTAGAAATAAAATTAATTACCACTTTACAGATATTTGTGTAGTATTTATAATATACAGTACATTTCCTGTGCAGAATACAAAGAATATTTTTAAGGTTTCTGTCTTTAGAAATTGAAAACCAAGTTAAAAGATAATATACACATATATGAAGAATTTAGTGAAAGGAAAGACCAAGGCAGAAGAAAATAATAAGAAAATATATATATATTATAAGACACAAGAGTTATTCAGCTCTCTAATTCCAATCCACTGTCTTTCTCACATGAATCACCCCACATTTTTGTACCTTAAATGGTACCAACAATGAAAACTAATTGAAAAGCTGGCCTCCCATGCTCTCTCAAATGAGCCTCTGCCCTGCCTGAGAAAGCGAAATCACCTTATAAGAGCATTCGTAGCCAAGAAAGAGATAGATAGAATAGTCCGTAGGATTTAGCAACAGGTAGAAGAAAATTACATAGATAGGATAGGTGAGATAGATAGATAGATAGATAGATAGATAGATAGATAGATAGATACTAGATAGATGATAGATAGAAGATATAGACTAAGAACACAAACTAGTTGAGGTATTTTGAAGTATAATGTAACTCTCTGACAATAATAAAACATTATCTCACCTGAGACAATTTTAAGATAAATAAGTATTTGTAGTGCCTCTTATTAAGTTAAATAGAAATCAGAACACTATTACGTATATTGAACGTGATCTCCTTTTTAAACAACCAAAGTTATATGAATTAAACAGCAATTAATTTCAAAAACACTGATGAAAGACAGAGTTTGAACAAGATTTAAGAACCCAGAATGCCCTGGACAGAACACAGCCTAAGCATATTTACTGATTTGTGAATTTTAACCCAATTTATAACATAAAGAATTTATGCTTCTAGTTATCTTTTCAAACAATCTTTGCCTTAAATTGTAAGACAAACTGGAGCTTTCTTCTCTGAAAGCTGGTGACAAATTTTCAAAAAATATGAATACGCTTACTCTACCTTTAGTATCATAATTTAAAAATAATCCTTACTTCTGGGATCTCTGTTTTATTGACTACGACCATTTCCTTCATTACAAGAGCTCGAAAGCTTGTAACCTTTCCTATTCCTATTTCTTCAGGTATCAAGCCCTAATTATACAAATAAGAAGATGTTAGAAACATAATGCCTTCTGTTTAAAGTTGGGAAGTGCTTTCATGTTTCAAAGTGAGGTGCCAGATCATCTTTGTAAAACTATACATAAATCTAAAATATTTGGCCATCCTTGGTCCAATACCTACTTCAAAAGTATGAGAGAGACTGAATGGCACTAACCCAAACAGGGAAATAATTTGTTTGGAAAAAAAAAAAAAAAGATGATAAGTTTCTGTGGCACAGTTTTGTTCCTCCCTATCACACTTCTGTCCTCACATGGTAGAGAAGAGGGGATTCAAAGTGATCATAAAATATGAATCATGACCTCCAGCAGTATGTGGATACAAAGATCACAGGAGGAGTCAAATGGAAAATTATGGCTGCCTAACTTTCTGACAATAGAGAAGAATGAAACGGCAATACTAGGATCATCCTGCGAGATGTTCCTATCAGAGCTTGTTGAGGACAAGATTTTATCACGAAGGGAGAAAGCGTTGGTTTGGAGGGTGGAGGGACTGTAAAGAGATTTTTTTTCCCAAGACAGGTATCTGCAGGAGCCATGAGACTCTGACACAGTACATACGTGTGGAAAGAATTATAAACAACAGAAAGGTAAGCAAAGGAGACATTTGGGAATTAAGGGCACTGAAAGTAAAGAAATCCAAAGTGATAAGCAGTCTCTCAGAAGCCCACAAAAGCCCTCTACAAGATAAAGGATCAGCTGTCAATAAAAGGCTAACTGCTTCTGCCAAGCACAGAGAGCACTGATGCCAGAAGACGGTGACATTCAAGTACCACCTTGCCTTGTGTCTCCTCTCTGCTAGCTCAAACATGAAAAGGTCAGAAAACAAAGTCAGACTGTTAGTGCAGAGGAGCAGAAGAGAAAAGTGGGAAAATTGAAAGGGAAGCCATTGGTTTTCCACTATCACCTTGTAGGCTTTCAGGCTTGCAGCATGCTTGAGCTAGGAGAGGGAGAAATTTGATCGACCTTCTGTGAAATTTAAGATACTGGTTATTACCCAGAAGCAATCATTTTAAATTATTCAAATGTCATGTTTATAGCATCTAGAAATTTAGAATATTTACTACCTAAGAGCAATAGAAAGGGTAGTGCTTATCTGTCAGAGATCTCCTCTAAAGGCAGTAAAAACTAAAAACTGAAATGAAGATTGTTCTTGCAGGTTTCTCCCATATCAACTCTTCTCTAATTCAAGGGCAATTCCCAAGTGTCATGGGAGGAACTCAGCGGGAGGTGATTGAATTATTGAGGTGGGTCTTTCCTGTGCTGTTCTCATGATAGTGAATGAGTCTCACGAGATCCGATGGTTTTAAAAGGGGGAGTTTCCCTGCACAAACTCTTTTCTCTTTTCTGCCACCATGTGAGAAGTGCCTTTTATTTTCTGCCATGACTTGAGGCCTCCCCGGCCACCAGGCACCGTGAGAGCATTAAACCTCTTCCTTTTGTAAATTGCCCAGTCTCAGGGATGTCTTTATCAGCAGTTTGAAAATGGACTAATACAACGTAGTCGGAACCAAATTATTTAGGAAATTTTCAAAGGAGGTGCTCAACATAATCACTAGGGAAATAAAAAGCAAATCTACAATGAGATGTCACCTCACACCTATTAGAATGGCTATTATCCATAAACGAGTGTTGGTGAGGGTGTACAGAAAGGGGAACCCTTGCAAACTGTTGGTGGGAATGTAAACTGGCACAGCCACTATGGAAAACAGTATGGAGTTTCCTCAAAGCATTAAAAATAAAACTACCATATGGTCCAGCAATCCCCCATCTGGCTATATAACCAAAATAATTGAAATCAGGGTCTCGGAGAGATACTTGCACCTCCGTGTTCATTGCAACACTATTCCCAATAGTCACGTCCATCAACAGCTGAGTGAATGAAGAAAATGTGGTACATGCCTATAATGGAATATTATTCAACCTTTAAAAAGAAAGAAACCCTGCCACTGGCAACAACATAGATGAATCCAGTGGACATTATGCTAGGTATGCTAAGTGAAATAAGCTAGACACCCAAGGACAAGTACTACATGAAAGCATTTATATGAAGAATCCAAAGTAGTAACAATCACAGAAGAAGAAGAGAGTGAAACGGTGGTTTCCAGGGGCTGGAGGGAAGGGAAAATGGAGAAGTGTCAGTCAAATTGTACAAAGTTTCAGTTATGCAGGATAAATAAGTCCTCGAGGTCTACTATAGAGTATAGTGCTGTAAGAGTGTAATAGTTAATAATTCCGTATCCTATACCGAAACATTTGCTAAGAAAGTAGATCTTACGTTGTGTTCCCATCACCAATAATAACGTTAAATAAATACAGCACGAGGGACATTTTGAAGGTGATGGCAATGCTTATGGTACTGATTGTGGTGATGGTTTCATGAATTTACACTTAACTCCAAACTCATTTAGTTGTATAAATTAAATATATACAGCTTTTTTTTTGTCAATCACATCTCAGTAAAGTGGATTTAAAACATAAAATAAAACAAGCAAGTTACGACTCCAATGTATGACCTCCCAAAAGCTTCCCGAAGGCCTTACTCATCTCCTTTTGACACCTTTAAGCCATTCTCAATGTATTATATTCTTTTTAAGAAGTCCAATTTAATAATATACTTCTTAGTAATGCAGATTTTACCAAATATTTTATTTGGAAACTAGAGAGAAACTTTACATTGTGCATCACAGTGCAATTCCCTAAAAATTTCCTAATAATTCTTATTAAGTACCTCAATTCTTCCTCTCAGGTCTCTCTCTCAATAAAAGCCATATTTTGCTAACATTGGGAACTATTTATCTCTGGTATTTAACTTTTCTCCACCCACTACTAAAAAACAAAATCCTGTGATTAGCAGACCACCTCTTCTTAGAGAGTACTTTATATATTTTAACTCAATGTACTGGTTATTACAAATTATCCCCCAAATTAGTGGCTTCAAACATATTTACAGTTTCTATAGATTAGGAACTGAGTGTAGCTTATCTGGGTCATCTGCTTCCAGGTCTGTCACGGCTGCAGTCAAAGTTTCAGTCAGGACTGAAGTCATCTAAAGACTCCAAGAATCTATTTCCATGTTTAATTATTTGGTGGTTGACAATATTTAATTCCTCACTGGTTATAGGCTATAGGCTGCTCACAGCTCTTGGCCATGTTGGCCTCTTCATAGGGCAATTCAGACATGGCAGCTTGCTTCATCAGAGCACAATATTGGGAAAAGACAGAGAGACGGGATGCAACAGGGAAGTCAAAGTCTTTTTATAACCTAATCTCGAAAATGGTATCCCATCACTTTTGAATATTCTATTTGTTAGAAGAAATTTACTAGGTTGAGTCCACATTCACATGGAGGGGAACACACAAGGATCTCAACCCTAGGACGCAGTAATTATTGAGGGTCATTTTAGCAGGCAGCTTATCACACTGAATCAAGCCTTTAGTGAGATCTCATTTTCTATCATAATAGACTTACTAATAGATTGACTCAATAACAACAGATCTCTTCCTAAGGAGGGATTCTATTGCTAAGAAAATGATATTTATTCATAAATCACCAACAAATGAACATGCACCTAAAAATATACAAAAAAGTATATGTACATAACATGAAAATAATATTTTTATAAATAGCTATAATAACAACAAATAATTATCTTGTTTGGAAATGATTTTCCCTTTACAATAGGATTCAAAACAGGATTAAGTGGAACATACTTCTGTACATATACAAAATATGCAATTTATAAACACAGTCAAATATATTTCAATTATATGAGAATAAATATTCACATATATCACATATTTTTGTCTCAAATTATATCAATAAATTATTTTTACTACAGCATATTAACAGTTTCATGAAGTCAAAATATGAAATGACAGTATGAGACGTTTTTGAAATGGAAGTTACAAGAAAGATGATTATAAAACATCTCTGTTCACTTAAAGTTTTTCTAATATTTCTTACCCAGCACAACAGTATTATGTTAATTCCAAAACATAAAAATAATTTATTCTCTGCTTATGAAAATTCCTTGCAAGCCCCATTCTTGAGTCTGTCTTCTTAGAAAAGAGGAGAATGACTAGCTAACCACCTTAGAATGTTTCATTCCCCTCTACGCTCCCAAATTTATGTCAACTAAGCAAAGAAGGAAATACTAGCCTTTGAAGTAGAAGAGAAATAAACTGAAAATAGAAAGTAAAACATGAGTGGAATTTAGAGACTACCTGAATTCATCTAATGGTTTGTGACACTGAACACCTGGAATCATGGGTGAAAAGTACAGAAATTGTTCTGTTACACCTACCCCTATCAAGTCTAGATGTCTCTGGTTGTCTAGGAATATAGAGCTGAAACTAAGAAAAAAAAATAAGATGTCATTGGAAATGAAAAATGATTAAAAGAAGCAAAAAAATCACCAACGCCAAAATATTGCAACTAGAAATTATTCCAATATTATGCCACAGCAATTGAGGATATCTTGCTAATATAATATGCAAAAATACAACTAAAATAAATGCAAATAAGTAACACAAATAATGTCAAAATTGAAAGAGGACACTGAAATTATGTAAACGTACTTTTCCCAGAAGTAAACATTTTGGTGGAAATATAAGTGGAAGAGTTATTTAAAAAGCAAAATACGCAAACAAGACATTGGGACTTCCTCATTCAACTTAGAAAAATAAAGTCCTATGGATAGCTAAACTCCTTTTTAGAGAGCAGTTTAATTATTATATATTCTAATTGGGAAATAATTGGGAAAGTACGATTTTTCCTATACAGAGAGTCCATTTTCCTATATAGATGGAAAGCATTCTAGGGCAAGAACGGACCTGGCCATTCCTTGATATATTCATTCACTAATTATTCATTTGGTCATTTTGATGCAGCAACTTAGTAGAAATGCTATGAGAGTTAGCAGGAATAGCTCTAGTATATTAACACACTATCAGAAGAGAAATTTGCACAGCAAGAAAGGACACAGGAAAATACACACAAAAAAATTGAGGCTTGTATTTCACTTCTCCACGTCTTGTACAGCTCATGTCCTTTTTAAAAAAATTTTATTTTAAGTTCAGTGGTACAGGTACAGGGTTTTTATGTAGGTGAACTGTTTGTTACAGGGGTTTAATGTACAGATTATTTCACCACCCAGGTAGTAAGTGTAGTACCCAATAGGTGTTTTCCTGGTCCTTTTGCTCCTCCCACCCTCCACCCTCAAGTAGGCCCTGGAGTCTGTTCCCTTCTAGATTGTGTCCATGTGTTCTCATTGTTTAGCTCCCACTTATAGGTGAGAATATGTGGCATTTGGTTTTCTATTCCCATGCTAGTCTGCTTAGGATAATGGCCTCCAGCTCCATCCATGTTGCTGCAAAGGACGTAATCTCATTCTTGTTATGGCTGCATATTATTCCACTGTGTATGTACCAAATATTCTTTATCCAGTCTACTACTGATGGGCATTTAGTTAATTCTATGTCTTTATTATCGTGAACAGTGCTGCAATGAACATACATGTGCACGCGTCTTTATGACAGAACAATTTATATTCCTTTGGGTATATACTCAACAATGTGATTGCTAAATTGAATGGTAATTCTGTTTTAAGTTCTTTGAGAAATCACTGCACTGCTTTCCACAATGGCTGAACTTACTTCCCACCAGCAGTGTATAAGTGTTCCCTTTTCTCTGCAACCTTGCCAGCATCTGTTATTTTTTGAATTTATTTATTTATTTATTTATTTATTTATTTATTTATTTAGATGGAGTCTCACTCTGTCACCCAGGCTGGAGTGTAGTGGCACAATCTTGGCTCACCGCAACCTCTGCCTCCCAGGTTCAAGCCATTCTCCTGCCTCGGCTTCCCAAGTACCTGGGACTACAGGCATGCACCACCATGCAAAGCTAACTTTTTGTATTTTTAGTAGAGATGGGGTTTCACCATGTTGGCCAGGATAGTCTCGAACTCCCGACCTCAAGTGATCTGCCCACCTTGGCCTCCCAAGTGCTGGGATTACAGGCCTGAGCCACTGTGCCTGGCCTATTTTTTGAATTTTTAATTATGGCCATTCTGATTGGCAGGAGATGGTAACTCACTGTGGTTCTGATGTGCATTTCTCTAATCATTAGTGGTGTTGAGCATTTCTTCTTATGCCTATTGGCCACACGTATGTCTTTATTTGAAAAGTGTCTGTTTTCAAATAAACCCCACTTTTTAATGGGGTTGTTTTTGCTTGTAAATTTAAGTTCCTTTGAATATTAGACCTTTGTTGGATGCATAGTTTGTAAATATTTTTTTCTATTCTGTAGGTTGTCTGTTTACAGTGCAGCTTATATACTGCCAGCAATTTTATTGGTTCTTTCTCAAATTGTAACCAGAATTTGACCTCTTCTCTCTGTCTTAACTCTACCACTCTTATCCTAGTCTCTCTCTCATCTGGATTACTGAATTAGCCTTTTTGCCTTCCTGCTTTTCTACCCTTGCCCCACTATAGTTACTCTTCATATAAGTCTACAAAGTGATCATGTCACTTTTCGGGTCAAAATCGTCACTTTTTTTTTTTAATTTATTTTGAGTGAAAGCAAAGTTTTTACAATGCCTTGCATGTCCCTGCACGACCTAGTTTACTGCTGCAATTCTGACCTCATCTACTGCACTTCTCTGACCTGTCCTGCCACCATGCTGTTCCTATCATACTAGTGTTTTCCTTGTCCACTAAACATACCCTCCCCCAGCCTCACACTCATTTTAGGGCCTTTGCACTGGTTGTTTGATAATTCTGCCTAGAAAGCTCTTCTCCCAATTGTCTCCACCATTAGCTTTTTCACTTCTCTCAAATATTTGTTCAGACTTCATCTTATTTTGAATTACAACATAATTGCTTCACATACTTCCCATTTTTCTTGCCCCATTCTATTTTCTTCCAAAACATTTATAACCTTCTTAACTACACACACACACACACACACACAAACACACACACACAATTTATTCATTGCCTGCCTTCGCTAACTAGACTCTGAGTTTTATGAGGGCATGATTTTGTTTTTCTACAATGATGTATCCCAAGTGCCAAAAATAGTACCTTGCACAAAGCTGGTACTAATAAATTGTTGAATGATTGAGGAGAGAATGGATCTCCTAGGGAAAAGACACCATAGATATGAGACTATATAGAAGAAAATAACTGCAACAACTTAATTAAAACCTTTACATTTATAATGTTTTTCTTAAACTTTACCTTTTATGAAAATTTCTGGGCTCCCCACACATGAAGAGATAGCACAAAATCTGAAGGGTATTTACTCAAAACTAATAGAAATAGTTGTCCCTCTCTCTAAGCTCTTTAATATGTATATTGGCTTAGCTTTTCTGTCTCCTCTCCCTTTCTTCATCATTGGCTATTACTTCTAGACTGCATGGAGCAGACCCTGTGATAGGTCCCCCTTTTTAGTAGAAGTTGAGTTGTGTACATACATGGTATAAGAAGAGTAGATTTTTGAATGTCAATGCTATAATTTTATCCCTATTAGCCTTATGACCGTTTCTTTAACATGTTACAGGAGGGCGTTTTCATTTTAACAGGAGATTGATTACTTACCATGATTATTTCAGCTCTAGAATTACCCAAATACTGAAATACTGAGGAACACCACTGTGAATGACCCACCTGTGGAAATAATCCTCTTTGTAGATGTAGACACAAAAGTGATCCTAAGAAAAAATAAATTTCCTTTAAAAAATGCTTTCCAAATTTTAAGTCGTCAGCTGCTGTCTGTCATTGTGGTGTGCATGTCTGTATATGAGTATCTTCTGAAAAACACGCTACCAACTCTTGGATGCTTTCCCTTCCTCAACACAGTAATTATATTTGTACTTAATTTTTAGCTTGTTATATATAATATTTTGCCAAATATGATCATTTAGAGTCATTTTGACACAAGCTTAGCATCGTAAATATTGACTGTGTAAGAACAGTGACCATATTTGCCTAAAATATGAGGATTTTGATCCAAGTACATGAGAATTTAAAATTGAAAATATGCAAAAGTCTCTTTCAGTCCAGGATCTTCAGAGGCAGTTGATGGGTATGATTTGTCATCATTGCCAATGCACTCAGTTTAGGCTTTCATTTCAACAATTACTCTTTACCTTGTATCAAAGGCCAGTCACTGCTGTAGGCAATCAAATTATAATAACCAATCTATAACCAAAACCAAAATGATGATAATCCTGCACCATCAAATCCTCTTTCTGCCTCTCTGGTATATGTTTTCTGGAAACAAACGAACGAAAAACAAAAACAAAACAACCACCTAGCCAAACTCTGACAATACAAATTCTCTGAAATCTTTTTCACACTCCTGTCGGTATTTATCTACTTGTCTTCCAAGAATCCTGTATTTATAAAGATGAAAATGGCCTAGGAGATATTTGAGCAGGTGGAAAGCCTTTTGCTTCACACACTTTGTACTTCATTATAAAACTGCAGCCTATTTGGCATGATTATGGTTTTCGGCAACCATCAGCTAAATTTTGCTGTTGGAGAGCTGATATAATGAACACCCTCAATTGTATGTGCGAAAGTGTCCTCACTCACACCTGTAAGACAAAAACTGCTATTCTCTGATCTTTTAAATAATGGTATAGCTCCCTTACTCTTTGCTTTCTCTCTCCCTTCCTGTATTTCTTTTATCCCCCTTCTTTCTTCTTTCCCACTCTTCCTTCCTTCTTTCCTAGTACTCAGCCTAAACACTATTACATGGCTTGAGTAAATTAAGAGTCTATGGGGGAATGAGACTGCAGCACATTTCTGACTGTTGAAACCCAAATGGAGTGAAGTGCATCTGGAAGGAAGTGCATCAGAAACTTTATATGTGTTATCAGAACCCCAGTGTGTGAGGAGAGCATAGGCAATAGCCCAGTGTGGGGTCTTAAAGCTTGGGAAGAATGAGCAAGTTTCTAACGGGGAGGAGGGAAGTGGTGAAAGGACATTCTGGTGGGTTATTTGA
The DNA here is from genome assembly GCF_006542625.1 of Nomascus leucogenys. NCBI lineage: Eukaryota > Metazoa > Chordata > Mammalia > Primates > Hylobatidae > Nomascus > Nomascus leucogenys. Next base: position 104,329,411 of record NC_044381.1, on the reverse strand, counting down.
GCCCAAGTAGGGTAAAGAAGTAGCTTTGCAGACAAAATTGTAGCAATGAAAATGGGAGACAGTATAAACAAAGAGGGCATCAATCCAATAGCAAATAGGTTGTGGGTAAATGGGGCTACATGTTACTTTTTACTTGAGGAAGGAGTTCCAAGTAGAAAAAAAGATTAAAATGCACCTTGTGCCATTGGATTGGAAGAGATATTTGATGTATTGGTGTGAACAGGAGGCACTGGTGGAAATTTGTAATTTGTAAAATATAGAGAAAGCTACTATAGTAGAAATTTTGATAAGTAAAGAGAACTATTATTACTCATGTGAAATAACAGTTTTCAATATATCAGGATATAGAAATCAACCTGGACATAAAAGGGTATGTAAGTGTGAGTGTGTGTGTGTGCGTGCACGTGGGTGCATTTCCTAGCTTTATCAACTGACTGGTATGGCCTGAGAAGAGGAATACCTCAGTGGAAATGACCACACCAAGATCACAGATCTGGTTCCTAGATAGCATTCTCCAGGAAAAGAAATTAGAACACTTTGCACAAATGGCTGACTCTAAGACTGGAGCGAGAAAAGAACAAGAGTATCTCACTCTGCCAGAAACTAAGGCAGTGCTTAAAGAATGATGGGGATGTATCAAAAAATAAGTAAATAAAAATAAGTAAATAAATAAATAAATACAAAACAAAGTTAACTCAGAAGCCAGCATAAGGGGTTCAAACTGACCAAACAGGATATTTGAGCAATGAAATAAAGAAATTACAACTCACTGCAGAAAATAAAAACCTCATTAGTCCATACTAGTACAAATGAATAATTAAAGAAAAAAGCTATTAATTATAGAAAAATGTGAACTAACATAGAAAAAAACAAGTTTAGAAATTCACCATTTGACAATTATCATAGCTAAAATAATTCACTAAAAACATCAATATATACTAAAACTAGTTAGTGAAATGGAGAGAGGAAATAGAATATTTACATCCTCTCAAAATACCTTCAAAAAAAATACACACTAAAAAAGGGAAGTGAAAGAATTTACAGTAGAAAAACCTTGCAATTACCACTTTAAACAAGTCATCAAGGTTATCATCATCAGTAATGAAAAACAAAATCACTTGTCACCTGATAGGACTAAATGAGCAGAACACTGCATCACGTCTGTGACACTTCCGACAAAGATGCAGGACCTGAATCTAATTATGAGAAAGTATCAGACAAATTCACACTGAGAGACATTCTTCAAAATAATTAACCTCTAGTCTTCAAAAGATCCAAAGTCATGAAAATCAAGAGAAGACCAGAAAACCATTCTGGATTGCAGGAGGCTAAAAGGTATCACAGCAAAATGCAATTCACGATCCTCGACTGGATTATCTGGCCATGAAGGGCATTTTTGGGACAACTGGCAAAAGCTGACTGGGTCTGTGGTTGATACGGTAGAAATGTATCAGTATAAATTTTCTGATTTTGATGGTTAGATTGTGATAATTGGAAAATATCCGTCTTTTTATAGAAAATACTAACCCAAGTACTGAAAGGTATGAAGCATTATGTTGGCAATTTACTGCAAAATGGTTAAGAAGAAAAAATTCTTTGTAATAGTCTTGCAACTTTTTCTGTAAGTCTGAAATTTTTCCAAGCTAAAAAGACAAAAATGATGTAACTCACACACTCCCCACTGTATTTTTCTCTTTCCCTTTGCAGGCCACAACGTAGGTGGCCCTAATCCTGGATATCAAAGTACAGAGGTTATGTGTAGTTCTTTTGCCAGGAAAATGTCAAGGCAGACGTACATGCCTTGGTGGAGGTTTGTTCCATATCACTTTTAAAAACAACTGATTAATGGAGATTAATAATCAGTTACCAATCCTGAGGTATTTGGACCAGTTTACTTGTTGCCCATTTGTCAGAGAATTCCTCATTTCCAGCCAGTGGTCCCTCATAATCATCTGGCATATGCACATTTGGCAAAAGGTTGAGAGGCCACTTTTTTTCTTAAACCAATAAGGAATAATAAAGAGAGAATATCACATTAACTCAGAATAGATCTGCTGTTTCCACAGTCCTAAGCATAATTTATTGAAAGGTTTTTAATTTAATTGACTGTACATATGCATAATTCAGAGGAGATGATAACCATAGGATAAACAGAATTAGAGATGAAAAATCTCAACATGTTGCCAACCAGAGAGAACTTCATTTCCTTACTAAGTCGGATGTGAAAATCCCCTACAAAAATAATTCAGAAGCAAAAGATGTACGTTTTAAAATTGTTCACGCAGAAATAGATTTTCAGGGAAGGCTGTCATGAAGATTTTATGCTGATAACCTCTAAATTCTAAAAGAGGTTGTAACAAGTCTCATTAAATATTTAACTTTTTAGCTTCCTCTTTGCATAAGTTTTTATCTAAATTACATACTAGAACCTTTTAGAATCTTCCATTTCTCCATTCAGTGCCCTCCTGAGTTATGTCTCTACATCCTACAATCTTGGAAGTCAGGTCAAGTCCCAAGTCCTTTTTATCATTAAAGTAGGTTTCTAATTAACCCTTTAATACAAAGAAATTGGAGTTTCAAATGCATTACCCTTTCAGTAATATTTGTATTTTGGCAGTCGGACGTGTGAGGATTTCCTTGGTAGGGCAGAAATCCTCAAAAGCACAACTGAAGTATCTGGAGTGGTCATTTTCAATCCCCGTCAACTATTTCACGTGGACAAAATACTAAAATTTAACATAAATATGAAGATAATTTCTAACACAATACAATGTACAGAACATGGTAAATATTTGCGATCAATATGGCAAGTTGTCTATGTTTTTTACAACCTGGACAAATTATTAATTTTGTTATAATTATCCTGGTCTTAATAGCATAGTTGTCCCAATAACTTTGGTCAATATCTTTAGGCCTCAATATGTTATCAGTAGAAGCCAAAAAAAATGATAAATCGGACATTTTAGTAATTTTAAAAACATTCCAATTAGAATATCGATAATCTGTTAAATAGCTTGGTTAATATTTTGCCATCAATTTAATATTTTTCATCAATTTAACTATAATAATGACATTGATTTAAACTGAATACTGTTACTTTCTTCCCCCAAAAAGCATAAATTAATTTGAAGAAACTTGTGGCAGATGTTCTTGGTGTGCTGGCTTTCTGTTTCCCTTAGCAACCTTCCCCAAACTAGATCTGGTCAGACAACCCAGCTCTGCCAGTGAGACATAAACAGAAATTAAGGTGTAGAGCTTCTAAATAAAGCGTTTCTCTTCTTTCTTCAAGCTTATTTTAAAATTTTTATAATGTTCTTTATGCTATGAATATTCTAATTTTTTTATTATACTTTAGGTTCTGGGATACCTGTGCAGAACGTGCAGGTTTGTTACATAGGTATACACGTGCCATGGTGGTTTGCTGCACACATCAACCCGTCATCTACATTAGGTGTTTCTCCTAATGCTATCCCTCCCTTAGCCCCCCACCCCCTGACAGGCCCCGGTGTGTGATATTCCCCTTGCTGTGTCCATCTGTTCTCATTGTTCAGCTCCCACTTATGAGTAAGAACATGCAGTGTTTGGTTTTCTGTTCCTGTGTTAGTTTGCTGAGAACGATGGTTTCCAGCTTCATCCATGTCCCGGCAAAGGACATGAACGCATCCTTTTTTATGGCTGCATAGTATTCCATGGTGTATATGTGCCACATTTTCTTTATCCAGTCCATCATTGATGGGCATTTGAGTTGGTTCCAAGTCTTTGCTATTGTGAACAGTGCCACAATAAACATATGTACGCATGTGTCTTCACAGCAGAATAATATATAAATCATTGGGTATATAGCCAGTAATGGGATTGCTGGGCCAAATGGTATTTCTGGCAAATCCTTGAGGAATTGCCACTGTCTTCCACAATGGTTGAACTAATTTACACTCCCACCAACAGTGTTAGCGTTCCTATTTCTCTACATTCTCTCCAGCATCTGTTGTTTCCTGACTTTTTAATGATCACCAAACTAACTGGCATGAGATGGTATCTAATTGTGGTTTCAATTTTCATTTTTCTAATGACCACTGATGATGAGCTTTTTTTCATATATTTGTTGGCCACATTATGTCTTCTTTTGAGACTGTCTGTTCATATCCTTTGCCCAGTTTTTGATGGGGTTGTTTTTTTTTTTTCTTGTAAATTTAAGTTCCTTGTAGATTCTGGATATTAGCCCTTCGTCAGATAGATAGATTGCAAAAATTTTCTCCCATTCTGTAGCTTGCCTGTTCACTCTGACGATTTTTTTTTTTTTTTTTGCTGTGCAGAGCATCTTTAGTTTAATTAGATCCCATTTATTAATTTTGGCTTTTGTTGCCATTGCTTTTGCTGTTTTAGTCATGAAGTCTTTGCCCATGCCTATGTCCTGAATGGTATTGCCTAGGTTCTCTTTAAGGGTTTTTATGGTCTTAGGTCTTACGTTTAAGTCTTTAATCCATCGTGAGTTAATTTTTGTATAAGGTGTAGGGTAGGCGTCCAGTTTCAGTTTTCTGCATATGGCTAGCCAGCTTTCCCTAACCATTTATTAAATAGGGAATCCTATACCCATTACTTTTTTTGCCAGGTTTGTCAAAGATCAGATGGTTGTGGATGTGTGGCATTATTTCTGAGGACTCTGTTCTGTTCCATTGGTCTATATGTCTGTTTTGGTAACAGTACCATGCTGTTTTGGTTACTGTATCCTTGTAATATAGTTTGAAGTCAGGTAGCGTGATGCCTCCAGCTTTCTTCTTTTTGCTTAGGATTGTCTTGGCTATACGGGCTCTTTTTTGGTTCCATACGAAATTTAAAGTTGTTTTTTCTAACTCTGTGAAGAAAGTCAATGGTAGCTTGATGGGGACAGCTTCGAATTTATAAATTACTTTGGGCAGTGTGGTCATTCTCACGATATTGATTCTTCCTACCCATGGGCAGGGAATACTTTTCCGTTTGTTTGTGTCCTCTCTTATTTTCTTGACCAGTGGTTTGTAGTTCTCTTTGTAGAGGTCCTTCACATCCCTTGTAAGTTGTATTCCTAGGTATTTTACTCTGTTTGTCGCAATTGTGAATGGGAGTTCACTTATGATTTGGCTCTCTGTTTGTCTATTATTGGTCTATAGGAATGCTTGTGATTTTTGCACATTGATTTTGTATCCTGAGACTTTGATGAAGTTGCTTATCAGCTTAAGGACATTTTGGGCTGAGACAATGGGGTTTTCTAAATATACAATCATGCCATCTGCAAACAGAGACAATTTGACTTCCTCTCTTCCTATTTGAATACCCTTTTCCTCTTGCTTGATTGCCCTGGTCAGAACTTCCAATACTATGTTTAATAGGAGTGGTGAGAGAGGGCATCCTTGTCTTGTGCTGGTTTTCAAAGGGAATGCTTCCAGCTTTTGCTCATTCAGTATGATATTGGCTGTGCGTTTGTCATAAATGGCTCTTATTATTTTGAGATACGTTCCATCAATACCTAGTTTATTAAGAGTTTTTAGCATGAAGCGCTGTTGAATTTTATCAAAGGCCTTTTCTGCATCTACTGAGATAATCGTGTGGTTTTTGTCATTAGTTCTGTTTATGTGATGCATTACCTTTATTGATTTGTATGTTGAACCAGCCTTGCATCACAGGGATGAAGCTGACTTGATCGTGGTGGATAAGCTTTTTGATGTGCTGGGGATTCGGTCTGCCAGTATTTTATTGAGGATTTTTGCATCAATGTTCATCAGGGATATTGGCGTGAAATTTCTTTTTTTGTTGTGTCTCCGCCAGGTTTTGGTATCAGGATGATGCTAGCCTCATAAAATGAGTTAGGGAGGATTCCCTCTTTTTCTGTTGTTTGGAATAGTTTCAGAAAGAATGGTACCAGCTCTTCTTTGTATCCCCGGTAGAATTTGGCTGTGAATCCATCTGGTAGAGACCTACAAAGAGACTTAGACTCCCACACAATAAAAGTGGGAGACTGCAACAGCCCACTGTCAATATTAGACAGATCAAAGAGACAGAAAATTAACAAGGATATTCAGGACTTGAACTCAGCTCCGGACTAAGTGGACCTAATAGCCATGTATAGAACTTTCCACCTCAAATCAACAGAATATACATTATTCTCGGCACCACATCACACTTATTCTAAAAATAACCACATAATTGGAAGTAAAATACTTCTCAGCAAATGCAAAAGAACATAAATCATTAGAAACAGTCTCTCAGACCACCATGCAATTAAATTAGAACTCAGAATTAAGAAACTCACTCAAAACTGCACAACTGCATGGAAACTAAACAACCTGCTCCTGAATGACTACTGGGTAAATAATGAAATTAAGGCAGAAATAAATAAGTTCTTTGAAACCAGTGAGAAAAAAGACACAGCTAAAGCAGTGCTGAGAAGGAAATTTATAGGACTAAAGGCCCACATCAGAAAGCAGGAAAGATCTAAAATCGACACCCTAACACCACCATTAAAAGAACTACAGAAGCAAGAGCAAACAAATTCAAAAGCTAGGAGAAAAAAAAGAAATAACTAAGATCAGAGCAGAACTGAAGGAGATAGAGACATGAAAAACTGTAAAAAATTAATGAATCTAGGAGCTGATGTTTTTTTTGAAAAGATTAACAAAATAGATAGACTGCTAGCCAGACTAATAAAGAAGAAAAGAGAGAAGAATCAAACAGACAAAATAAAAAATGATAAACCGGATCTCAGCACTGATCCCACAGAAATACAAACTACCATCAGAGAATACTATAAACATCTCTACAAAAATAAACTAGAAAATCTAGAAGAAATGGATAAAATCCTGGACACATACACCCTCCCAAGGCTAAACCAGGAAGAAGTCGAATCACTGAATAGACTCATAACAAGTTCTGAAATTGAGGCAGTAATTAATAGCCTACCAACTAAATATAGCTTTTTAGAAGGTGATAACCTTGGCTGCTGGCAAGTCTTTTTCCTCCTCCCCACCCACACCCGCGACCAGCATGTGGGCCTGATGCTTACAGGATTGGCAGCCATTTTGCAGCAGTGCTAACAAACATTAGGGTAAGGACTACATGCCAAAGCTGGGATAGCAGCTTTGTGATTTTTGCACATTGATTTTGCGCATTGGGATGTGTCTGGGTTCCCTGATGATGTTTTTTGAGAGAGAGTCTGCTCTTCAAACTTCGTATTATTGTCTATATTGTTATATGGCTATAAGATAAATAATTTTCTTGTTGAAAACATAGTTCCTTGGGTTTTATGTTATTTATAACTAATCAATGTAATCAATCTTAACTGTTGCAATAGCAAATGAGCTATTTTTTATTACATGATCTAATATAAAATACTTAATCCTCAGCAGCAGGAAAACAATGATAAAGATAATGAAGGTTCGACTCAGGATAACCAAAGTCGCCACAGGGACCTCCATACTTCTCAGACATTGAACAAAACTTACAATTGCTCTAGTGCCTCACAATTTTTGGTTCTTTAGATTTTATTTTTTAATTAAAAATATGTAGGTATGCTGATGAGAATTTACATTCTATAGTATAAAATATTCTGACATTTTTTCTTTACCCTTCTCTTCTGCTTACTCACTACCCTTTGGATTCTCTTCCAGAGCTTCAGATTCTCTTTCAATTAATCAGAGTGGCTTTCATCTTCCTTTATAAAATTATTTCAAGCCAATATACGGCCGTGAGAACTCAGCTTCTGTAACAAGGAGTAAGACTATTTTTCCAACACGAATGGCTCTTTACCTCAGAGAATTTCTGTGTAAATGAAATACATCCCTTCTCAATGTTTATGCATCAGCAATGAGCTATTGGAATGTTCTTATCCTGCTACTATCCCTTCACATAGAAGGGGTTAGAATAAATAGTTATTTATTTTGGGAGACTTTTCTGCCATATGCTTTTTAAAAATTCCCTGCATGCCATCATCCTTTTCGTGAAAGCACAAAAGCAAAGAAAAAAATGTGTACATCACTGTCAAACTACAATGTCTTCTGAGGGGAGCAAAATGGCCATGCACTCTTAGGAAATATATGTATGCATCTCCTTTACTCATGAAAGCTCTAAATGGTAATTACAATCCCAGTTTAATTAGATACAGGTAGATAAATAATAGAAAAAATTATTCTTTCCCAACTTGAATAGTCTGCTATAGTCATGTGGCATAATCACTCAGTCCCCATCTTCTTCATGTGATTCAAATTGTGAAAGCGTATTTGACCATGGGTTTCACTAGATATTTCAATAGACTGAATGATGGTTACTCTTTTCCATGTCCATCTATGCATTAAACCAATTAATCAATGAGTATATGTAATGTTTTTATCAGAGGGAAGTACTTATATCCACATATATATATCTATATATAGAATATGACTAAAATAAACTATGAACTAGAGTATCAGATTCCTTTGCCTATACTCTGCACTAGATTTACAGTGTATTAATTTCTGAATTTCACAGACAAGTAAACATTTCAAAGGTTTTTGGGAGGAACATAATTTTAAAAGCTTTATTTTTGAAATCTAAGAATAAAAATCTGTTCTTTGAGTGTTATTTCAGGAAAAATATGTATAATCCTTATTTTTCTCAATTTGCAGCAAATTGATTAAAAAAAAATCTTTGCAAACAAACACTGGCCTTAGCTTAGCATTGAGGCTTGCTAAATGGTATGCTAGATTCATAAACATATATATTCATCATGCATCTAGAATGTATATTTTGATTAGTAATATTAATAGGGTTGCTTTCTCATAAAGTTTAATTTATGGTTCTGAAGTTTACCAGTAGCCCATAATTTGTTTCTACCACTTACTCACTGCTTGGATTTGCCCCTTCTGGTACTTATTGGCAATTTCAGATTTCTCTTTATCATTATATACAAAGTTATGTTTTTCCAAGGAGGAAGTGGTATTAATTGGTATTATTTACTCACCAAAGATACAGATAATATTTTCAACTTTATTTTCAGATACTGCTTACAGTCAAGATTTCCAAATTATATATTAAAATGTAAGAAAGGCAAAAGAAGCAATAGAACCTCAAATCCCTAAAATGCATTTATAGTGTTATAAAATGCCTTTGTAAAGAGAATCTTGCTAGCACACTTTGGAATGAGACATATCTGCTTTACTTCCTGGTTCTGTTGTTTTTATGTACAATTTTGAGTTTTCTAGTGATCACATTTTAAGGAGAAAAAAAAAAGAGAGAAACACTCCATAACAGTGCTTGATAAAATTGCTTTGCCTTGCCGTGTTTTGAATATCCCCACCATTCCTTCTGGAGGATGCCTGGCTTGCCCAGCTATCTATAAAAGCTGTTTAGGAAAACTAATTCAGCTTTTCAAGTGTTGAAAAACAGCACCTAAATCCCATAAGATAAAATTGCAATGGTTATCAATGTTCATGGATAAACTAATCTGGAGCTAGGAGCAAGGAAGGGTATTTGGCAGCACTTGGCAATTTTTGTGGAAAAAAAAAAGTTTTCATCTACATTCTAAACCTGCATCTCCTATGGTCACAAAAGTAATCTGAAACTCTTCTAAAACTCCCTGAGCCATTTAGAAATAAAAGATGGTAGACAGAAGAATGAACCTCCATTCTGAAGATGTTCATGTCTTAATCTGAAGAACTGTGAATGTTACCATATATGGCAAAAAAAGACTTTGCAGGTGTGATTGAAATAAAACTCTTGAAATGTTAAGATTGTCCTGGACTATTTGGGCAGACTCAATGTAATCACAAGCTCCTCATAAACAGGAGCCAGAAGTGTCAGAGCCAGAGAGATGTGACATGGGAAGCAGAGGTTGGAGTGATGTGCTGTGAAGATAGATGAGGAGCCAAAAGCCAAAGAATAAAGGCTGCCTCTGCAAGCTGGAAAAATAAAAAAGAAACGGATTCTCCTCTCGAGCCTCCTAAAGAAACACAGTTTTACTGGCACGTTGGTTTAGCCCGTAAGATCATTTTGGAATTCTGACCTCCAGAACCGAAAGATAATATGTGTATGTTGTTTTAAGCCAGTAAGTTTGTGGTAATTTGTTACAGCAACAACAGGAAACTAATGTTAGTGATAAATCATTGCATGAAAGGACTACTGTTTTCCAATGAAATAAAAATCATTTCATTTTAAAATCATTAGCACCTATAATAGGATTTATTTCTCGGTTGAACAAATGATTATGACCAACTCTTTTATCCAAATCATTTCAACTGTCTTTAAAACATTTATTCATATTTACTGTGCTGTGTATCATAATTTCAATGACTGAGTACATACAAGAATCCATCTAGGAATTCATCTAGATAATATGAAAACCCCTTAGCATAATACAGGAATACACAATAAGTACTTAGTAAATGCTTGCAAATGTTGTCATTTTTATTATAATATTGTTAGCTTAAATTATGTCAGGTTTTACTTTCTCACAAGACCACATTTCTTATCAAGAACTCCGACTTAATTTTAAAAAGAAATAATTAGATATATCATAGGCTAAAAAATATATGCTTGCCTGCTAATTTTTGAAGTTTATATCTTGCTAAAGCAGAAAAACACAAAACCCAGATCACATCCAACTTAATATAATAACTATTTAATAGTTATTTTCTTTCGACACATTAGTTTTATCAAAAGATAGTCTGGAGTACATTTTCACAAGCATCTTTTGGTCATCCGTAGGTATGCATATAATAAATTGAATTCTTTTTACCTATCTCCAGTGCCCCTCCCTGAAGGAGGCACTGCTTGTCTCCTCTTTGAAGTAGTTGCTCTGGCTAATGAAGTGTGAAACCAGTGAGGTGACTTCCCAGCAGAACCTTTTAGAACTAGCCCATGTATCACTGTGATCCTTTTGCTCTTCTCCAGTGACGGGCAAGACCCAGACAGTGGCTGCTCAGGCAGCCTGTGTCGCTGAGTGAGGTCACCATGGAGTGAAAAGCCCAGCTGATCCACACGAAATGCAGTGAGAGCAAGATGCAAACAAACCTTTGTTGTAATAAGCCTCTGAGACTTAGGTGATGTTTATTGTAAACTATTGAGATTTGAGGACTTTAGGATAGTCTTGCTCAGAAGTTCTCAAAGAGTGGTCTGAGAACCTCTTAGGTGTCTCCAAAACTTTTTTGGAAGCTTCATAAAATTTTCCCTTTACAATTATAAATCTGTGTGAATTTGGATTTTCTTCTTGTTCATCAGCCAAAACAAAATGTCGCAGAAGATCGAAAGCGAAAGTGAAGGTGAGAGTCTAGTTGCCATCTATTAAGCTAGACATTAAAGATATTGCCCCAAATTTTTTTAATGCCATTCTTTTAAATATTTTTTGTTTTAGAAAATATAGTAATTATTACTTAAACAGCTTATTTAGGTTAACATTATGGATTTGTAACTGTTAATTTTAAGTAAACAACTTTAAAAATGTGTTTCCATTTCTAACATGATAAATATCAATGATGAAACACACACAAGCAAAAGCTTTTTGAGGTCATTAATAACTTTCCAGAGTGTAAAAGTGTTCTGAAACCAAAAAGTTTGAGTTTCTGACAAAGGCTATCCTAAGGGATACAGGAGAAGCCTGCTGCGCTGCCTTCTTTTCTTATTGCAGTTTTCCCTGAAGTATCAGAACAGACTTTAAAAACCAAACTTGCTTGTTCTGTTATGTATGAAGCAGAAAGTTTTCCTTCTTGAGCGTGGGCTATGAAAGGCATATTTGGTCCTGGGTATCAATGAAGTAGCTTTACTTACACTGTCAAAAAGCCTTAAGGCATTGGTTTCTTTTATTTTTTTTCCTTTTTTGGTCTTTTTTCTTCGTGATTTTCTTTTTTCTCATTTTCCTATTTTCATTTTACCTTAACACTACACTTTCTAACTTGAAAAAGAATTGGGGTAGATGGAATTCAAGGCTGAAATAAACCTTCTGTAACACTTATGCTAAACATGATGAAATTGCATTTAACTAGAAAGCCTTGCCTAACAAATAAATATTAATAGATTACCTGTATTTGAGCCTTACTGAGTTTCAGCTAGAGAGTGGAAAATATAAAGTTGATCTAGAGTAAGTGTTATGAACTCTGTCAATCAGATCCCCTTTCAAGGCTGAGGGAGTTATTCCCCCATGAGCTGGGTTGGTTGTTGGAGGGCTGATAGCTTACCAGCTGATAGCTAACAGGTGTGTAGAAGCCTGACCCCCCCCCCCCCCCCCCCCCCCCCCCCCGCCCCAACTCAGCACAACTCTCAAGGGCCCATTCACCTTGTTGTGACGGCACCATAGTCCCTCTCTTCTTCCCAATCTGGCATCCTTCCTTTCTCCTATAGCTGTTGATCCTAACAGCCTGACTGAATAAACTTTCTGAGAAGAGAATTATGGTGATACATATTAAGTGAAGTAACTACGGAGATACATAAGGGAGCATCAGCCATGCCTTAGAGCTACAGGAAGCCTTCCTAATGGAAATGAGTTCTAAAGCTCAAAGCTAAAGCATGCATCAGGGTTAGCCAGCCAAATTGTGGGTGGGATGAGGAGAATTTCAAGAAAAAAAAAAAAACATAAAGAAAGGCCCAGAGGAGAAACAACATGATTCATTTGTGCTACCATTTCTTAAAACGTTTTTGTAACTACCTCTGAAAAAAATCACTCGAGTCACAAAATAACCAATATCATTATTTCATTTTCAAAATTTGATCCAAACCTTTCTTGCCCCTTGTGCTTATGACATGATTTTCTCCCTTGTCATTGCTTAGCTCTGTTCTCTCTCTCTGTCCCTTTCTCATCCTCCCAAATCTGCTGTGTGTGCTAACAGAGAACTCAAATCATAAGACGAGAGTCTTTTGCGGGCAAAAGCAGGGTCTAGCTAGCCATTCTTCAGCTGGGAAACAGAGAGTGCTTCTGCTTCTTGACTCTTGCCTGGCTTTAAAAAAGGATTCCTTCACTATTACTTTTATCTTTTATTTGACAGGCTAGCTATCTCCCCACTTTGTATCCCTCTATTGTTGTAATTGAAATGTAGATTGGCAAACTACCAGCAGCTGGTAAAGATAAATCAGGAGACGCTATCTCTTAACTAGTTCTTTGTATCCTCCTACATTCACCTGTGGCCACCATTTCTATATTAGGTAACGGATATTTTTAAACCAACTGCAAATATGTCATAAATAATTATTAGTTTTGTAACAGTACTTTTATCCATTTATTATTGGTGTCTTGGGATAAAGATGTACAACAACTTTTTTTGTAATATATATAGTAATAATACCTTGGCTTGGTATGAGTAGACTGCTGTGATTCCCTCAGAATGTTCTTTTCCATGAAGGGGCATAAAAGCAAAATCCCAGCACACGTGGAATATTTGTAGCTCCAAACTGCACTGTGAATAACACATTTTCCACATCAAGGTATTTATATAAGTTTTAAACCTGCTATAATTCTAACTGAGCCATTTTTGATCTAAATGTGGCATTTATCCTAATAACCCATGTGTATATGGATACCCTAATTTCAGAATACATCCTCTTTTTTTAACTGTAATTTCACTTCCCTCTTAAAATGTCCTCACTGGCTAATCAGTAGTAGGCTTTAAGCCAATCTCATTAGTTTCCAAATCATGACCTAGTAATCGACTACTATTTTTATTTTTGAATACTTCCTCCGATGTAGACCGATTATTCTCAAATTGTCATGATGTGTATAATATGTTACATTCTTGTTCTCTAAATTTTTGCATGTATTTTCATGCGTTCACTGTAGAATTTAACAGTATATAATGCTGAGGGGAAAATAAAGAGGAAAAGTGATGCTTCATATCACTATTCTAATGATATAAGAAACAACACCAAGTATTGCCACATATGGTGTGCTAACTATGCCTTAGGTATTAAAAGAAAAGTTGCACTGGGACCCATGAGCAAATAGAAGTTGATATTCTTCTAACACTATTGTCAGCAACAGGAGGGAGAGCACAGACGAAGCCAGGAAACTCAGCTCTGCTGAAATAAAGGGAAGGAGAGTTTTTAAGAGCAGAAGTGGGGGATCGTAGACCATCTGTGTTTGCTAGTTGGCTTTACCAAAAAAGAAAGTAAACTTTATCTTATCTTCATGATGGGGAAGTAGTTTTACAACTACAAGATACCCGCCGAAGTTAGGCTACTACTTCCTACAGAAACTGGGAGATCTGAAGGCTATATTCTTTGATAACTACATTTCAAAGGGGATGGGCCTGGGTGGGGGTCTCTGAGAAACATAAGGGTTATATAACAGACAAGAGACATTTTTAAAAAATTACATCACAAAGGAGCAAATAAAGACATTAAAATTACAAGTTTTCTAAAATAAATGCTCTAAGAAATGGTAAGTAAGGGGCCTAGAGTCAGGAAGAAGCCTGTCTACAGTTTACTCAAGCTTAGGGCAATGCTCAAGTTGTTTCAGTCACAGTCAGGGGATTAAATAATTTTAAAAATATAATAGCAATAGCTAACATTAAGGAGGATTGAATGCCAGGAATTACATTAAAGATGTTTTATGTGTTTTTTCATCTAATCATATCAATACTATGCAATAAAGATCTCCAGTTTAGAAATAATGAAACTGTGGTTCAGGAGGACTAAAGGAATTTTCCAAGATCACTTGTTCTTTAAATGGCAGAGCTCAGAGTTTGTCACTGTTTGCTCTGATTCCAAAGATTGTACCATATGCTTCTTGGTTATCAGTGACGTTTCATCTGAGTCTATGTTGCCGTTAAAAATTACATCATATGCATAAAGACTTTTGATTTAGGGGAGTTGATGAGAAAAAAATGTGGCTAATTAGAAAATAAATTTTCTTTGAGAAAAACATTAATGGCCCTTTATTACTAGAAAAGTGTACCTGGATGCTAAAAGCAAATGTTATCAATACTATCTTCCCTTGGGAATGTTTGAGCAAGAGCTCTCATCAAACATTATTGCATTGTAGCAGGAAATCTCAATAGGGATAAAATATATAACATGAATTAGCACGTAAGAATAGGAAATTCATTTATTTCTGGTAAGGAAAGGTAAAAATTCAAACTATGCATATTATATCTTAAATATATTTTCTGGTGTTTTCTACTGGTGTTGTCTGAGACTTCTTATCCAATCCTAGGTATTGGCATGTTTTCCTCTTACAAACGTAACATCACACATACGCTAACATTTAATCCACAGATGTCAATACACATGTGTTATGATTATACAATTGCTTTGTCTTCCAACTGGCTAATCAGCAGTAGGCATTAATACAGTTTATGATGTTTATATTTTCAACAATCTCTTAATATATCCCCTTTTCTCTCATTTAAAAAAACAGGTAAAATGCTTTTTAAAACATTACCTTTGTTGGTGCTGTAGTTATTATTATTACTGTTAACATGTTAGTCTTTCTTGAAAAAGATACTTTATAAAATATCGACACATAGTACACTACCAATCTTCAGTACCAGGAATAAAATACAGAAAGTTATAGGCCACACAAAAGACACAGTTTTAAGAAAAGTTTCTATATGGAAAACTACATGCCTGGATTTTTTTCTTATGCTTATAATATGAATCTCTCATTTGACAAAAAAAAATTATAAATAAAAATTGATGAATGAGACTTGCTTAAAAGTTTATGCATTCAGAATTTTACTTATTAATGCATAAAATTTTTCAGTTTTTGTGATTTAATAAACTCTTTTAGTCATTCCCAATACTTAATTGAGCCAAAATCTGCTATTCTTTACAAGTAGTTTTTTTTCTAGGTGATATGGTTTGGCTGTGTCCCCACCCAAATCTTGTCTTGAATTTTAACTCCCACAATTCCCATGTGTTGTGGGAGGAGCCCAGTGGGAGGTGATTGAATTATGGGGGCAGGTCTTTCCCGTGCTGTTTTCATGATAGTGAATGAATCTCACAAGATCTCATGGTTTTAACAATGAGAGTTTCCCTGCACAAGCTCTCTTTTTGCCTGCCATCCATGTAAAATGTGACTTGCCCCTCCTTGCCTTCTGCTATGATTTTCAGGCCTCCCCAGGCATGCGGAACTATAAGTCCCATTAAATCTCTTCCTAGCCAGGCTCGGTGGCTCACACCTGTAATCCCAGCACTTTGGGAGGCTGAGGCGGGTGTATCACAAGGTCAAGAGATCGAGACCATCCTGGCTAACATGGTGAAACCCCATCTCTACTAAAAAATACAAAAAAAAAAAAAAATTAGCTGGGCATGGTGGCACATGCCTGTAGTCCCAGCTACTTGGGAGGCTGAGGCAGGAGAATGGCATGAACTCAGAAGATGGAGCTTGCAGTGAGCCGAGATCGCACCACTGCACTCCAGCCTGGGTGACAGAGCGAGACCCCGTCTCAAAAAAAAAAAAAAAAAAAAAAAACCTCTTTCTTTTGTAAAATGGCCAGGCTTATGTATGTCTTTATCAGCAACATGAAAATGGATTAATACACTACTAGATTTCTGTTTTTCTATCTGTCTAAGCTTGGAGCCATTTGCAGTTCTTAGACTCAAGTAAAATGACATTGAGCTAAGGCTAAATAAGGATTACATAACCAGGATGATATTATCAATTTTTTTTTCCCTAAGAAGATAAATAGACTGCCCCAAATACCAAAACGTAAGCAGCATTTTAGTGCCCTGAATCTTCTGGCTACCTGGACTCCCTTGTATAGCCGGTTGGTCATAGAACATGTGTAATCATATGCTGCTTGTTCATCTTTCATTTCTACTCCTTTCCATTTGAAGAAAAACATGGTACATTTTTTCCATTTGCATACTTTTCCGGTTTTAGCAGTTTTAAACCACTGAAGTCTTGACACAAGCAGTTGAAGCTTCACAAACTGAATTTAATTAATCATTTTTTGCTGAAACAGAGTAGTATTTAAACTTTGTTCATACCTTTTCAATTGGTCTTATCAAACATATGGGGTTTTAAAAGCCTTGGGTAGCTGATAGCTTAATAGAAAAGAAAAAATAAAAGCTACCAACCACATCTTTAGGAAATATAACCTCAGTGTAATCCCTTCCAGAATCACTTCTGTCACCATTTAATAAGTGAAGTCTATTTTCATCAAAGAAAGTAAGGCACCATTTGTTAATTAATATCTATAATTTTTCTTCACTGAAACAATATGTATGCAATATCTGAACAACTTGTATTTAGAAAATATTTTTTTTCTGCTCCTGTTTTTAGAAATCTTCCAGCTACTGGTTAAAGAAAAAAGTCTACCATGAATCCATAATAATCAGTTCTGGTTAGATTAGAATTTATATATTCATAGGGCCTCATCAAATTTTGGCTCTAAAAATGGTTGTGGTACAATTCTAAGTGGCAAGTAAAATGTCTAGTAATCATTCCCCTCCAAATAGCTGAGGCCAGCATGTTTAACCACCAATGATTTGTAAACCTGTCACCCATTTTCTTCTTTATAATCAATAAGTACATAAGTACTCAAGAGTTTGCTTTGGATTTATCTGAATTGACCAAACACTCATCTTGTTAGTGAACAAGTATTGAGAAGAATTTTGAGCATATTTATGATCTTCAGACTAGCACCTAAACTCTGATGTAGGGAATTTTAACCCCATCCTTACAGCTTTTACTTTTACCAATAAATATCCACATGCACACAATAAAGTTACAATAAGTAGCTAAAGAATTAGAAATCTAACATATTAATGTAAGCGATGTGAAATGAAACACCCCTAAGCTAATCGATCTAAAATGATATTGAAAAATGTTTTTACTCATCAATACTGGATGCAGACAGAGACCAAAACACTGACCTAGAAATTATTAGAAAAAGAATAAATTCAAGATGTGGTTAAAGTTTTTAAATTTTAGCTAATATTAACAATGAGAATCAATAATCTGAGGAGCTATGTAATAACTATCACTGTTACTTTTTTTTTTTTACTTTAAATTCTTACCCAACAAATAGCGTTTTCAGTCTCCAAACAATATACGACAACATGAATACCATTGAACTTAGTCCTTTTCTATGATAGAACAGTTATGCAAGATCTGGCTATCCATTTCTGATCAACCTCAGAAGTACCATGTATTCTAAGCAGCGGTATTCAGAAATGGCTACTTCAGAATTATCATAATTGCCTGTGAATGCCCAGATATGTCTATATGTATACACACACACACACACACACACACACACACACACACACATTCCAGAGGCCATTCTCAGTGATTCTGATCAGTACAGTAGGGTGATGGAAAACTAAATATTTTTATAAGTTCTCCAGATATGTCAGATATACATCCAAATCTGGAAATCACTAATCTGGAGCACACTGCATTTCTTAGACAATTTTATATCTTTTTATATTATATTATTCAGTGTAGAATTTACAATTTCAGTTCCAAAAGTAAGAAACAGAAGACATGGTATTTAGATATGTAATCACAGATGTTAGAATTAAAGTCTAGATGTATTATTTCAGATTAGTCTCATGTAATTAATTACCAGTGATTAAGCACTTTTCATATAGACTCCTATGTATTACTTAAATGCAATTATTCATAAAGAGAAGAAATAGGTCCCATTTACCATAATTTCATAGACACAGAAAAAAAATTATGTTACAAAATGATATACCACTTGGTGCTGGATCTACATATAACAACCAGGATACATTCTGAAATAAATAGATATTTAAAAACAGAAGGAGAATGGGATTTATAGGATAAAGCCATTTATACTTATATTAAACAGAAACATGGAGTGGCAATATATATTTTCAGTTCTGTACTTAAATGTATATATATTTGATAGATATTCACTAAATCCATAAGAGTAGAAAAGGCATGAACATAGGGATAGGAAACAAAGTAAAATAATAATTAAAAAAAAGAATGTAAAAAGGGTACTTATACAAATCAATATAATAGCATTTCATGAAATAGAGTAGAATAACTTAATTCTGTGAACCTGAGTTTAAAATGTTAGAAAACAGTATCCATGATATGAAAATCTGAAGGCTTTATTTATCGTACCATAAGACTTGTACACACTGGGTCTACTGGTTTTTTTGCTTTAGTGCAATAAGTACAACAGCATATGCTATGTGAATTTAAAAAAGAATGGAATGTAATTTTTAAGCTGTCATCAAGAGTTCCAGTCCGAGTAGGAACCACCTTTATTTAGAAAATAACTTGATAGGCCACTTGAAGTGAGAACTGTGTATCTCAACAACCTGACATGGAAAGAGACAGTGAATCTAAACACAGCTTATTGACTCTACCTAACAGAAGAAATGTATAATGCTCCTAAAAGAATAAGAATGAAGGTTGGAGGTCTGAGATAGGTGCAGACAAGTGAGGGAGGGAGAGAGGAACATGGCCAGATACAGCAATCTGCAGGGCTCCGGTGGTAAATGTGGTCAGGGAGAAATTGCCAGTGGTGGGGTACCCAACAGACAAGAAGGAAGTTTAATATTCAGTTTTAAGTTTGAGATTCTTCAGTATAAACTCTACCTCAGGAAAAATTCTGTGGCAAATGCAACCTAACGGTGGTATTCATAAAATAAAGAAATTGGGCTGACTTTTAGCACAGGGCAAAAAAGTTCCACAAATAGAACTAATTCCAAAAGAGAAGGACTAGGAAAAAAGTTAGTTAGGAGAAATATTAGTGTGTCCCCTGTCCTTCACTTCCTCACACATCCCTAATCCCTCACCTCCAATAATCCCTAGAGAGATTCCAGGACTGTTTATGTGAAAATTACAGGAAGAGACAGAACTTTCTAAATCCATAATAATGTAAAATTTGTAAAACTTTTAAACATATATTATCACTTGTGATCCTTATGCAAACAGTTACAGACTGGAATATTAAAATTCAGATGGGATAAATGGCCATGCAACTTATGGCATAACTAGGAAGGTAGAAGTGACATCTAAACTATGTAACTACCACAAGTTTTCTAGCTTTCAGACCAGTGTACTTTTAGCTAATTTTCTCCAAATATTATTGGTGAAGAAATACATACCAACTTCAGAATAAAAGTCGAGATATCCCATTTTAAATGCAAGCATGCAAACTAACTCTTTAAAATATTATTTTGGAAACAAGCTAGAATTTTTTCTCTGGTTTGTGAACATGTTTACGCGTTTTTTGTTCCTTCTTATTTCAGTAATAATATTCTTAAGTAGAGTCCAAAATAGCTGTGCTTCTAAAATAGGCTCTGCTAAAGTCACAGCACAGAACAGACCCAGGAAGGATTGACTTTCTATGACACTAATACAAAAATACTCCTAAGAAGCTAAGCTGAATAAACACATGGAACAACAAGGACTATATCTGTGTTTTAAATCTATATTCAGTGGCAAAATTAGTCAACAAGCCTGGCAAGTATTTGTCAAAGCCATAAAACAGACTTATCAAATTAATTAAACCTAAGTTTGGCTAAATCACAGGTCAGTTTGATCAAAATAGTTGCTTAGTTCCCTAATAGATACAATCTTAGTGGTAGTTAGTTCTATCAAATCCTAATGTACCTAATATACCTCAATACCATATTACCTATGTTCAAGAGCCTGGAATTTAAAATCTGAAAGACATCATATTCTTAACAAAATCGTACAGACTTTTTGGTAGGAGACAGCATAAGAACTGGGTGACATCTAGTGGCAGCTTTCGCAACAACAGTTCTGAGTTCCAACGATTCAATTATTACCTTGTTTTAAATGCAATTCTCTATAGGTGGGTATAAGCTGCTTATTTACAACGCCTTCTCTTTCTAAAAAATAACTATTACTTCAATTATACATTTATGATATATGAGAGTCAAATTCTGTTTTTCTACAACTTTGGGCATACGGAAGGTCAGTCCCATATCTCAAAATGTATAGTTTGTTGTTTTCACAAACACTATCCTTTGGATCATTGTCTTTAAATACATTCCTTCTATATACACAGCACAGAAAAATCATATTTCTCATCTGGTAAAATCAGTTTTTTTCACATTCAAATGTGTTGAGAATTATTTTAAAGTTACCATATTAAAACTGAAATATTTTGTTTCATTTTAGTACGAGCCATTCTATTTAAACAAAAAAGAATCACACTTTTATTATTTTAGCTCTCATTAAGTCAACCAACACATTTGTGAACAAAGTCAGATGCATGAAAAAAGACTTATTAAGTGATAAACATAAAAAATAACAGCTCATGTTTATTGTGATCATGTCATTTACCAGGCAAGTGTGCTAGGTGATTTACCTATATCATTTCATTTAATCCTCACAGAATCTTTTTCTTTTTTCTTTTTTTTTTTTTTTGAGACAGCCTCGCTTAGTCGCCCAGGCCACAGTGCAGTAGCGCCACCTCGGCTCACTGCAAGCTGCGCCTCCCAGTTTCATACCATCGTCTGGCCTCAGCCTCCCGAGAAGCTGGGACTACAGGCGCCTGCCACTACGCCTGGCTAATTTTTTTTTTTGTATTTTTACTAGAGATGGGGTTTCACCGTGTTAGCCAGCATGGTCTCGATCTCCTGACCTCGTGATCCGCCCATCTCGGCCTCCCAAAGTGCTGGAATTACAGGCGTGAGCCACCGTGCCCGGCCAATCCTCATAGAATCTCTTTACTGTCCATATCTGCATCTCCCGATGAGAAAACTGAGGTTTAGAAAGTTAGGCAACTTGTCTAGGGTCAGACAGCTCAGAAAAGGTAAAGAATTTTCTGACTCTAAAGCCTAATTTGTGACCACTATGTTACAGTGAACATGTAGTTTCAAATCCAATTTATCTCGCTGATTATTTCCTTAATGTAGTCAACAGTATTTATCAAATGCTTAGTATGTGACAATAACCCTTCTATATGCACAGATATCCTTCATATGCTCTTGTGATTTAAGAACCTTACAACCAGTGACAAAATGACATATATTTTTTCAGAGTGACCTTGGCACTATTTATTAGAAATCCTAATAAGTATTCTAAAAATACTCCCTTTCACTTATCTGGTTCTTCTATGCAATATCTTCACAAGTGTCCATCATGCGTTTGGTGTTTTAGTACTGCATATTGTTTTTCCATGGAGCTCTGTTCAAAGTAAGTTTTCAACAAGGGAAAGTGGTAATGATAATTCAAGTCAATGCATATGTATGTGTTTGAGCTGATGAAGATAAAAAGACAATCAGCAATCATAGAAGACAAACTGTTTAAACAAATTGGTGACATCTTTCTCATTCTTTGACAGTATGTCTCATTACTTATTAGAAAAGGGAGTTTACAAGATTAATACACGCAAGAAAAAGACGTATTGAAACTGCTTTTTATGGACACTTATTTCAACAACTAATTAGATCTTGGATGAAACTTATTTCTTTCAACTTGCTAAATATGTTTCCCTACTGGGGTTAAGAATTCCACTTAACAACTCCATTTATAGCTGATAGAAAGTGTTCAAAGGGCTGTATCAGCTTGCCCCACACTCTGTATGATTCCGTGGGATAAATTACCATGAGTAAAGTCGTGCAATCTTAAAATGATCTATCACAACTGAAAATCAATATATCAAGCACATAAAATAGTCTAGGAGAATTCACTTGCCAAGTAATAAATTACACATGCATATCAATGCCACATGTAATGCAATGCCTCATAAAATATAAGCTTAAAATTCTTAAAATATATGATTAATGAAACTAGCACAGCCTGAAAAATATATATTATACTGCTTACACTAACCAATATATTATACTCAGAGTTTTATGCTTCTGAGAAATGGCATTTACATACACAGTATCAACAGTGAAGATAAATCAGGATTTCTTGCACTGAAGTCCAATTCTTTGGGCGGTGATTCATGTTTCACTTATTTAAATGGTGATTTATACTAATGTATTTCTCATAAAATATTTAATACTGCCTACAATTGTTGCCAAAACTATGTTCTAACCAGTTCTATCAGGATACCCACAGTAATGCTTCCCAAAGCAATAGTAAATTTGTGAACGTGCATATTTTACAATAAGGTGACAAGATTTCAAATATAGAAATATTTGTGCTACAAACGTTAACCTCCTCCTCGGCCTACCCATCTGCTGCAGATATCCACAATTCATTATGTATGGGGTGCAGAGAATTCACTGCTTTAATGTGATCTGAGCTATGTTCCACTTGACAGTCTGCACTGACCACTGTATTCATGAATGTAACCAAAAACATCTTTTGGAAGAATTCTTTTCATTAGAGAGTACAGACAACATTGACCTTCACATGAGGCCCATCCTCCTAGAAAACAGATACGGTTAATAAATCCCCGAACTTGTTTGTGTTCCAGAGATCAGTTTTCTGCAAAGAAACAACCTTCCCCAGATTACTTAGATAAAACTCAAGCATGCCCCCTTGTTTACGTACACCAAGGCCAGATACAGACTCTCCAAGTTCTCATTACCTGTCTCATAAACAAACTGCTTGTCCCCACTGACCACTAGGGACAAATGCTTGCTAATTTGAATTGACCAAACTGTAGTCAGGCTTCTCTGCTTCCCTGAATTCCCTAAAATTTGGTCTGTCCTTGAGTTTAAGAAAGCACTGGAGCGCTGAACAACCTCCTTTTAATGGCCCCTTTGGGGAATTAGTTACTGCCAAAGAAGATATTTATTTTTTTTTGCTCCACTGTCCTATCATGCCACTTACTCATCCCACTTCCAACACCTGGTTATTTCCGGCCTTGTTTATTCTTCCCTGTAAAAGAAGAGCCCTTCCTACCTGAACTTTGAAACACTTACAGATCTTCTGGATAGAAGTGTTCTCCTCATGGCAACAGTCTCTTCCTGCTATTGCAAATAATCTTTTAGAGGAAAGTCTCTCCTTGCCTGAGTCTGGAATTTTTTTATTTGATAGCATCAAAAATATTGAGAATAAACTATTGCAAGTTAGTGCTGAATATCTTTCTCTTTAAGCTCTGTTCCATGAGGACATTGCATTTTTAGTAACAGTTCTACAGAGATATATTTCACATACTATAAAGTTCACCCTTTTAAAGTATACAATTAAAAGGTTTTTAGTATGTTCAGAGCTTTATGCAACTATCACCACTAGGATATTGCATTTTGAACAATGAACCAGTACAGTAGTTTTTTATTTGTCCTTAAAAATATTGCATGAAAAAATGTGTGTAAATACAATCTCTACATTTATTTTCACTTTTCTTGAGATTGAAATATATACCACAAACATATTTATGAATATGATATCAATTATTCCTTTTTTATTATTTTTGAACTTGCATTTAAAAATAGTTTATTAATTCACTGATATGGTTTGGCTGTGTCCCCACCCAAATCTCATCTTGAATTGTAGTTCCCATAATCCCCACGTGTCACAGGAGGGAGCTGGTGGGAGGTAATTGAATCATGGAGGAAATTACCCCCATGCTGCTGTTCTCATGATAGTGAGTTCTCACAAGATCTGACGATTTTATAAGGTGTTGTCCCCCTTTTGCTCGGCACTTCCCCTTCCTGCCGTTATGTGAAGAAGGATGTGTTTGCTTCCCCTCCCACCATGATTCTAAGTTTCCTGAGGCACCCCCAGCCATGCAGAACTGTCAGTCAATGAAACCTCTTTCCTTTATAAATTACTCAGTCTTGGGCAGTGCTTTATAGCTGCATAAGAATGCACTAATATATTCATTATTCTACAAATATTAATTAACATAACTTATACTTCAGGTACTTTGCAAAACTATTCTATCTTATTTAAAGGAAAATATATGATGGTATGACATTCTATAAGCAGGTCAACCTGATCTAGTGGAGGTGAGGGTAGGAGTGGGAAATTGGTCAGATAAGGATCTCCTAAAAAATAATTTAATACAACCCAAGTTAACTTAGTAAGTCCCAGGGTAAATTGGTGAGTGATGTGGTAATACAAGTAATGGTCTGTTTTCCTGTGTAGGAAACAGTAAATGTCCATGGGCGAGAACTTCATGGCTGATAGGTCTGAGTCAGAGACAGCTACCCCATACTCAGACTAAAGATAGGCGGCGTCCTATCAGGCAGGCCTGCAGCATGTCATATATTTGGGGTTGTATCTCAAGAACAAAGGGAAACCATGGATCAGTGTCATTAAGGGCTGAGACAAGATGAGATCTGCATTTTAAACAAATCACTCTGGCGTTAGTGCTGAGAACGGATTGGAGTGGGGCAAAAATGGCCACAAGGAGTATATACGTGGGTAAAATTTCAGACTGGTGATCTGGATCACAAATAGTTTTTATCCTAAATGTATAGTGTTCTGGTTATTTATGATTCTCATCAGTGGTAAGCAATATCACAATATGACATTCCCAGATTTTGGTTCTGGCAATCCAAATTTGAAAGGCACTATATTCGCCTGTTAGAAGAAAAGCCTTTCCCAGAACTCCTGTGGGTTGGCTGAATTTGGCAAGTTCTGTGGCAGACCATCTGTGCAAAAATTCTCTGATTTCTCTAGCACATTTTGCTCTGTAGCTCTGTTCAGAATAGCCTCAAAATGTTTTCATTATTTCATTCAGTTTCAAGCAGAGGAAAAAGATTTCAGAGCTTCTTTAAATGGCTTATGCTCAGTTAATTTTTATTTTTCCTCTTTTATCCTTATCAGTTTGATACCTGAAATTGATGGTACTAATTACTAACTGATATCTGTTAAGCATATAATTTTAAAACTTCAACTTCTTCCAAGGTTTCTCTCATAAATAATTAAATACATAATTATATGTTAGGCCTTCTCTATTTCTCTCTTG
Source organism: Nomascus leucogenys (assembly GCF_006542625.1). Lineage (NCBI taxonomy): Eukaryota > Metazoa > Chordata > Mammalia > Primates > Hylobatidae > Nomascus > Nomascus leucogenys. The sequence continues at coordinate 104,303,648 of NC_044381.1, read as the reverse complement.
CCCTTTCTATAGGCCTCTGTTTGAAATAGAGCAAGTCAGGTATATTCTATATTTACTTAGCATAAATATTTATCTGAATTTTTATAATGCATCATCAGAGACAGATATTCAGTATAACTTCCTAAAAATGATGTAGTGAAGACATTGTGAATAAGAAGGTAGAGCTGTAAAGCTATGTTTCTCAGCGTAAAGAAATAACAGATAAGAGTTTCTAAAAGGATGCCAAGTCCAAGACTTTTTCTACAAAAGAAGTATTAGTTATTCAGCTCAAGATATTCCAAAGTAAACGTAAAAACTATGCTTTGTATGTTCTTTTCAAATTTGGAATTCATAATTTAGGACTTAAATTATAAATACAATTCAGTTTTCAAATTTAGGGTATAACCATATTTCTAGTTGTTTGAAGAATAAAGTATTATATTTATAAACATCTAAAAACGTTCATAAAGTAAGTTTAATTGCTACCATGTAAACAGTGTCCCAAAATTTCAATGAAAGAAAACAAAGATTATGTCCTTTGCCTCACGGCAGATTGGATCTTAAAGAAAATCAGTTTTATGGTTAGGCCTTTTGGTTGATAAATTGCAAAAGGAAGAGTAGAAAAAAAGGAGAAGATAGAACCTTTACACTCTCACAGCTATAACTAGGAAGGGGAGGAGAGAGCAAATTTAGAAACAAGGGTTTAGAAGGAAAAGATAAGGTGAGAACAACAACAACAAAAATGGCTGCAGCAGCTATGGTATAAAGAAATGTTGGTGGAAGTTTGTCATTTAAAGAAATTTTTTTTACAAAGTCCTGCACTGTATTCTTGTTTGAATTTATTTATGTCTGTTCTTTTGAGAGAAAGAGAGAGTGTGTGTGTTGGGGACAAGGGGAAGGTATTACATAAAGTCTCTTCAGACTGACTCCTAGGAAGCCAAGTTGTTCTTGGGCTACATTTCTATTACAGAAGGCTAAATTTAAGAGATGTGAAAATTAGCAGAGGTAAGTTTTTAAAAAATCAACCCTTAAGGTTTGACTTGCAAAGATTATCAAGATAAACCTAGGGAGTGGTTTGAGTCAAAGCTTGTGCACTCAAGCAGACCACAGTTAGAAAACTTGCTCTCCCATTTAGGGTGCAGTGATCTTGATCAACTGATCAAATGATCAATTCTAGCATCTACAAAATGGGAATGATAAAATAATAAAACCAGATTCATAAGGACTAAACTGAATAATAGGCACGAAACTCCCACTACAGTAGTTAGAAGATAGTAATTTCTCAATAAATGGTGGTTATTCTTTTCATTAACGTTCTAAAACAGAATCAAATGTTAATGAAGCATACGCTGTTTGGGGGACATTATCTCATCTGGTAACATAATTTTGTCAAAAGAAATAAAGTTTATGTATTCAAGTATTTATGCCAAGAAATAGATATCAATGCATCCCTACAGTTTTAAGAGCCAAGACACTCCATATTATAAAAATAGATATATTTCCATAGGACTATGTAAAATATATATTTTTAGGTGTAAGTTTATATATAGGTCAAAGTCCATACACAAAGACATACACACATACACACATACATACACAGAGTTTAACAAATAGGCATATGCTATTTAAAAGCAGCCATGATACATAGATCACCACTGAATCCCCCTAAGCCACACCACGCATTTATTCTTTCACTTTGAATAATATTGTCTACTTCTTTACAATGAGATATAACTGTCTTTAAATCTTTCCATGTTCTTCACAACTCATTTCTGATCAGAATCCTTCCTTCCTTTCAGTTCAGGGGCAAACTTTGCAAAATCAGTCCTTTATTTTATAGTAGTTCTCTCCTTACTCTTAATTCCCCATTCTGCCACTTGCAGTGAAATTTGCTCAATTTACTTTCTCACTCTTCACATATTTCATCTCATGAGTAGTGGGAAGACAATTAGTTTTGCATCTCTTTCCTGAAGTAATTTAAATTAAAAACATTTTCTAATTTGAAAAATGTGCTCTTGATTCTCTTGTTCACATGAAAACATCCTGTTGAACAAGTGCTACTTAATCTATGAAGATTCTGTGATTCCATTTGAAGAAGTTAGAAGCTATCTCCTCTGTGCTTCCAAAATATTGTGTGCATACTTTCACTATCTTCTGATCTCTCCCTGCACACCAAATGCGGCATTTTATTAACAGACTGTGTCCTGAAGCATTTCATATAATCTACCTTCCTCCATCTATCTTATGTCTACCTTGTCCTCATGCTCCATCCCAAGTGTATGGGGCCTCAAACTCCCCTTCATTTGAGATTAGATGATATTTCCACAGAAATGATCTATTCTTCCTTGGGTAATTGTTCTTGGATGTCTGTGTGTGTTTTCTTCCATTTCACTGACCAGAATTCCTTGGCAACTCGAGCCCTGTATTTTATCCTGGACCACACAGAAGAAAATTAGACAATTATGGCCATTAACAAACTGTATTTTAACGCTGAGTATTTGTGTGGGTGCACCTTTTTTCTTTCCAGGATATGAGCTCTTTGAGGCCATTACAATTTTTAGCAAATGTAGACTCAGTTCCAAATCCTATCGTTTTTCTTCTCTTTCTATTCTCTCTTTTGAGATAATATCATCTATGTTTATGGCTTCAATTATCTTCCATATGCAGATGACCCACAAATTTATATTTCTAACTCAGGCTTCATTGTAAACACTATACACACATATCTAATCAAGAAGTAAACTTCTTCTCTGGGATGTTTCTAGATATCTCCTCCGAGATACATCTTAAAACCTAACTTCACAAAAACTGAACTTACAAATACTCTCCATATATATCTAAATCCTTTCTTATACCTAATCCTCTCCTAGTATCTACTATTTTAATTCATGGCATTGTGATTCTGCTAGTTAGGTAAACCAGACCCTTCAAGGTCATACTTTACCCCCATATGCATCCATCACCAAGGTCTACTGACTTTACTTCCTAAAGATATCTCAAATATGTTCGCTTGTCTACCTGCTATACAAGTATCCTAAAAGAAATGACAGTTTTCTTTCCTTGGGACTTCTTTCTAACTTTTGTGACCACATCTACTCTAGCCTCCTATTAATAAGTTCTCCAGAATTATCTTGCTGCCAAGATTATCTTTTCAAAGCACAAATCTAACTCATCTTTTTGCTTAAAACATTTCAATGGCTGTTACTTTTTCTTGAAAAAAATTAAATCAAAGGTTGTACATCCATGTTTATTCCTGTGCAATTCACAATTGCCAAGATATGGAATCAACCTAAGTGCTCATCTACAGATGGATGAATAAAGAAAATGCAACATACACACACACACACACACAAACACACACACAGTGGAATACTATTTATCCATAAAACAGAATGAATCCTGTCATTTGCATAACATGCATAAGCTTGCAGAACTTTTGTAAAGTGAAATTATTCAGGCACAGAAAGACAAACACTGCACTATCTCACTCATATGTGATACCTAAAAGAGTTGATTTCGTAGAAATAGAGAGTAGCGTAGTGGTTACCAGATAATGGGGAGGGGTGAGTGGTGGAGAAGGGGGTTGCTGGGAGAGCTTGGTCAATGAATGGGAAGTTATAGTCAGACAGGAAGCATAAGTTTTGGTGTTCCATTACACAGTAGGGTGACTATGGCTAATAACAATGCAGTGTGTATTTCAAGCTAGCTAGAATAAAAGATTTTGAATGTTGTCACCACAAATAAGTGATAAATATTTAAAGTGATAGATATGATAACCCCGTTTGACCATCATACTATGTATAATGCATTGAAATGGCACACTGTACCTCAGAAATAAATATAATTATTATGCATCAATTATAAAAATTGAGTCAAAACTTCATTTTTGTCCTATCATTTTAGAACGGTCTACCTCATTCCTCTCCAGGCACACTGGCCTTCTTTCTCTCATCTTAGTTGCTCTGCGCCTAAAAGTCTTCACCTTTGCACATGATGGTCCCCTTGCCTGGAGTACTCCACCTTGTTCCTAACACATCTGGCTTTACCTAGTCTATTATTAGTTATCCTTTGTAGTTTTGCTTTTATATCATATGCTCTGAAAACACTGTGACATCTTTGATGAGGTCAGATCCATCTTTTATATTCTCTTACTGACCTATATATCTCTTTTCTATAGCACTTGTTGCAATTGCCTAGTTACATTTTCTGTAATTGTTTCCCTTGTCATTATTTTTCCAACCACAATTTCATACACATAGTAGGTGCTTAATATATGTTTTTCAATGGACAAATGAGGGAATCAACATATCTAATTTGTATTTGTAGTCCCAATGCTTTCTAGAGTGCTGTGGATATGGTAGGTTCAAACACTACTTAGGGAGAGGGATAAAAATAAAAAGAAGCATTTCTCTCACAAAAATACTCACTCTTAAAAAGGTTAATTATGACATATTTGACTTGCTGAACTGAAAATTAATAAAACAGACATATTAAAAACAATTTTAACTTGTCCAAAAATAGTTAGTAGAATTTAAAATCTTAGAATAAAAAGATTTTGTGTTTCCCACCCAGTATTTTTTTAAATCTGAAAGTTAAAATCTAGGTCAACTAGTAACTCATTTCTGAAGCCTCCTGATTCCTTTAGAGAGAGCTGGATGCTATTTCCTCTGCGCTTCTGCTTATGTCATTAAATCACCTACATTCAACGTCATAAAGCTATATTTAATAGTTACAGAAAGACAGGGTGAACCAAGAAGTACACTGATTAATCTTTATTAACCAATAAAACCAAAGAACAAAAGTAAGATGCCATCAGAAATCAAAGACTCTAAACACAGTTTCAGCTATTCCTCTGTGGATTCATTTATTCAATTGCTGCACAAAAGATTTTATCCTCATCTGTTACATAAGCTCTCTAATATTTCTGAGCTACCAATATTAAGCGTTCTTCATTGTTTTATAAAAAAAGAGGATATAGGATCAGAAAAAAATAGAACAGTGTCTATTAATTCACTATTACATGGAGATTTGCCACATGCGCAATTTTATGTATCATGATATTCTATATCATGAAGACATTTATTCAAAATTCTCAGCTGAGTAACTGATAAACTTTAACCATCCTGTAAAAAAATACACACCTACATTCTATTATACTCTGCTGTTAGAGAAGGTACTAAATTAAGCTTTATTAATCAACTGCTAGGCATGACTTCAAGATCTTTTTTCAGGTTTATTGAAAAGTAATTTAATTCATTAAAAACTCATATATGTTATAGTCATGAATTGTGTTGATTTGGGTTGGTTAACTTAGTCTATTTTTGAAAACACACAGTAAGACATCAGTGGCATTTACTTTGCCTCACCTGGAAATTGAATTAAGGCACAGCCTACTGGTTTTCAGTGAATCAGAAGTAATTGCTTGCTAAATGAGCTTTAGAGCAATGCTATGTCTTGATTAACCATTCTCTTTTTCATCTTTTGTAAAATTGCTCATTAATCAATATGCTCCTAAAGAATTTTGCATTCGATACAATGCAATCATACTTGTTTTAATACAATCATCTGAATTTTAATTCAGTGATTTACTTGAAGTAGTCTTAAATTATTTACAGTAAAGAACTATAAGCATATGTTTTCTATAAAGTTCCTAAAGTTCTCTAGAAGAAAATGTGATATTATCAGCACATTTCCTAATACAAGTATTACTCTGCAAACAGAATGTGGCTTTCAAAAATGCAGTGTGAAGAAAATACTCTTTGAGAGTAAACTCCCGAGCATATCTTACAGCTGTGATTTTGTTCAGGTCTATATAAAGAATTTATCACATGGTTTAAATCTTTAAAAAATTTACCTATCTCTTGAGGGTAATTAAAACCCAGAGTTATGTTCTACTTTCTCAGAAAGAACAGTATAACTATTGGTTGACTATAACGGATTTAAAGCAAAGGTATAAAAATAACCATAGAGACTATTAGCAAAATTCATAGCAAAAAAATTCTTAATCAACATTATGAGTTGACTGGCAAATTTTATATGTAGTTTTATCAGGAATATTTGAAATTTTAATTCTTCTAATATGTGACGACATTCTATTCTGGAGTGGAATTATATTTACATATAGGTAAAACTTCCTAAAATTTCTGAAAATATGATTTTTAAATAATTAAGCATCTTTTTTTTGCATTTACATTTATGTAAAACTAGGCATGTACTCAGAAAAAGAGCTCCCTAACCACAGAATCGAAACACTTGGGGAAGAAATGTACGGTGTAGCCAGTTTTCTACATGCTGTTCATTACGCCAACAGTGCTATGGCTAATGGTTGCTTTCACTCTCCTTTTCTGGTGTACTTTCTTTTAGGATTTTGCAAATTTTTCTTTATTCAGTTTTAGTCACTCTCTGTTCACGCCAGAAAATCAGAAATTTTTACCTTGTTTTCAAATCCCAGAATATATTCTTAATATTTTTAAAATTATTTTTGCTGTAACCTCCTTTTGTCAAGGATTGTAGTGTCAAATACAGTTGGCTGAGGTTTTATACATTACTGTTAGAAGTCCCATATCACAAAAATTCACACCAAATATCCTAAAATAAGGAAAAGACTCACATTTTAACTTAATAATGTTTCCCTTATGTAAGTTAAAAGGACTTAGTTTAGTCCAATCATCCAATGGTAAACTGCATCTTTTTATTTTTACAACTATTTTGTCTAATGAAATAAACACCTATATTTTGAGCATATATAATGCAGTATACTAATATTATAAAATAATAGTTTGATTTAAATTATATGGTCTGACTTTTAAATCATCATCAGGTGACCTGCAAAAACACTCATTTGGAAATATATAAAATATACAACTAATTTACAAAGCAGTATTAAAGATATTTAAAAATCTATCCCTTGGAAACAATCTCATGTACATAAATACACCCTAGTACTATAAATCATAGTGTTATCAAATTAGAATAGTAAAAGCAAGTTTCTTTTCCAGACATTTTCTTTTTTAAGAGATTTGTATTTTACCCTCCCTTTGGGAGTGTCTAGCTATAGCTTTTAGGTAAAAATAGAGTCCTGGTAACCATGGGTTTTTGGCATATAGCAATTACTCCATGAAGGTTTTTTAACTGAATAACTGAACAGCCTAATGGATGAATAATCTTGCTTAAATGATTTTTACATAGTCTCCTTGCTTTTAGGCTTTTCCTCACCTCCAAGCCATTATGTGAACACTGCTAAATCAATCACCCTCGTATGATTACATATGAAGTTTTCTCAGAAAAACTTTCTTAGTTCTATAAACCCACAATTTATGGATTCTAGTATGACTTTCCGTGTTCTCCATAAAATGAACTCAGGTTTTCATACCATATTATCTTTCGCCTTTCCCCTACAATAACTGTAGATCCACACAAACTTATCTACTCACGACCTCTCAAACTTTTTCAGAACGTGTTCTTCTCTATCTTCATGCTTTTACACAAAACCTTCCAAACCCTAATCATCTTGTAAAGAACTGTTGAGATTCTTAATCGTCAGTAAAAGTTCTCCTGACAACCACAGCCAAGGCTGTATTCAGGAGCATTGATTAGAAATTATTGCCTGTGTCTTGTGATTTGGAAGTCATAAGGGATGTAGTAGAAGGACCCACATCTAGACGAAACACCCAACCACCAAGCCCTCATCATAAAGGGCAGAGCTGGCCTGTTACATATTCAGCTATCTCCCTCCAATAACAACATTGATACCCACTTTATCAGGAAGTCTTGCCTGCTCTGACCCCAAAATATATTCCTTCCATCCATGTCTCCACCTTTGCTGCTGCTTCTTATGATTAGTTGCCGCCATTTCTTGCAGGGACAACTGCAATAAGTCTCCTTACTTCCACTCTGGTGCTCATATATTGCCCATTCCTCACTCCTATGCCCCCAACTCTGCAAATCCATTCTCCACATGTCAGCCATATTATTTAAATAAATATAAATCTCTTAGGTTTAAATATAAACTTCCCAATCTCTAGAGCCATTAAGACTCCAAAGATTTCCCAACATATTTAGAAAAAAAATGAAACCCCATAGATATAAATGTCTACATGAACTGTACCCTGACTATCCTCTAATCTCATTTTCCATCTTGCTCTTCTTCTTTCCTATGTTGTTAGGTGAGCTGCTTACTCTTCATAGAATATGACAACTCAGATCCACCTTGAGAAATTTGTATTTCCATTTTGTTTGCCCTGTAAATTTAAATTTACATCCTCAGATCATCATGTGGCTGGTTCACTTCCGTCTTTTAGATACCAGTTCTGATGTTAGTTTCTCGAAGAATCCCTACTCATGCAATATCCGTTAACACAGACACCACAGTCATTCTCTTGCATTCTTTATTTTGGAGCATTTATTACTACTGAAATAATACTATGTTGTTTATTCATGTACTACTTTTTTTTTCCTATTTACCTTGACTAGAATGCAAGCTCAAAGAGAACCAAAACACTATTGATGTCTCCAGTATCCAGGATCTTGTTCATTTCTACATCTCCAATATCTAGAACAGTGCCTGTCAGAAAACCGTGGGCTATCAAAAAATGCTTTTTTTGAGAAAATAATGGAAAATAAAATAATAAATAATAGAATTAAACAAAATTACTCATGTGCAACCACTGTGGACACTGTTAAAGTTATGTTAATATTCCAGCCATCTATTTGAAACTCAGCTAAATACTGCCTTGTACTAGTTACAATATTATTTTATTTTAAATTCCTTCATTTATTCGTCTGGAATTATTAAGTAGGCACTATGTGCCCTGAAGGACACAAAGAAGACTCCACAAATTCATGACAAACATCCTGGAAATGAGATGGAAGAGACTCCAGCCTAGGTTGAGGTGGGGAGAACAGCTAGGAAAGGATTCCCTGAGGACATAACATTCAAATGGAGACCTTAAAGGATGATCAGGAAGCAACAAATCAGGAATCAGAGTGAGGGAGGTAGAAGACTATGTTCATTAAATTCTTTATCTTCCTAATTACCCAGCAGTGTTCTTCAAACCAGAACTAGAATTTAAATGAAGTAGAACCATCACACAGGCAGTGAACAGTAGCTATCATATTTAGTCTTCTACCCCTTACAGGGCCAGGGTGCTGAGGGGTAATGTAGAGGGAGAGACTAGGAAAATAATATCTATTAATGCCTATTAAATGCCAATTTAAGCCAAGAGTTTTTACATGAATAACATTATTTTGCTGTCTCAACAGCCCTGTGCAGAGGCTCCTAAATAATTGAACCTCCTAAATCGTACTTATGGCTGAAGTTCTAAGTAGGTCTATTTTGACTCCTTCAAATCCATGTTCTTTTCTAATATGTTGTCTGACTAGGTCAGTGGTTCTCAATCCTGGCTGCATATTAGAATCAGGAAGCTGAGGCCCTCCAGACTAATAACGTCAAAATGCTTGGGTATGGAACCCAGGCTTCAGTGGTAGTTAAAGTTCCTTGGGTGATTTTGACAGGCAGCCATGTTTGGGAATCACTGGTCAAAACAAGGACAGAGCACCAGCCAGCTTAATTGATGTATTTTGGTTATCTCGTCCATATTTCTGCTTTTAAGCAGGATACCACTTAAACCACAATAGGCAAAAAAGATGATTCTACTTTTTGGCATGGCCTCTTTAATGCATTAGTCCTGAAAAGTCAACTGTGAAGGTTGAAACAGCGTAACTAAATAATCAAGCTATTTTTTCTCTCAACACACCAGGTTCAGTGTCTGTTTTAATAATTCCTAGCTCCACCAGCATATGCTATCAGATTTAATTCTCTGTGGTCTGGCACTACATATTTTTAGTAACCTTAGCTTTAGAAAGAACAGAAGGAAGTTTACACCATTTACATAACTACAGGAACATGATTTATTTAAGTTTGCAAAAAAAAAAATCACAGGAGAATTCATGAAACTTAAAAATTCAATTTCTTTTAACTGCTACAACAAACATCAGTTGGCACTTAACAAAAATGCTGTTGTATGTATCATTATTAGATAAGTCATCCGCAGCTTAATATAAAAGGAATTAACAATGCTTGTAGCCATTACTCCCAAATGAGACAGTATCTTCCCCTTACCCTAGGCTATAAAACATTTTTCTATCTCAAAGATAACATTGTGATCTTTGTCTTACACTTGTCATGATATTTATCACTGCCAGCATTAGACTTTGTAAATAAATGCCTAATTTGAATGTCCTTTTAGATCCTTGAGGTAAAGCAATGAGTCATATCTTAGAAAAGTATTTTATACAAATCAATAGATATCTTGATCTTTGGTTCATCGTATTAGTTCATATGACTAATAACTACTTAGCGAAAGATCACTGAAAATTAAAACCATATGACGTCATTCTGTGACCCTCTAACCCAGTGATTCCTCTTTCCGCTGTATTATACACATATTCATTAATCACAAACTTCATCCATTATTGGGAATAATTGGAGTACAGACAGACTAGAGTTTATTTTTTCTTCAAAACAACTGGTTTCTTTGGAAGTCACCATTGCGTATCAGATTGTGAAGTGAGCAGTATATAGAGAGAAACAAGAGAACAAATTTAATTGTAATTTTATTATGCTTAAGACATGGTTATTTTATTTTAGGAATAAAATAACACAGTGATGACAAAGAGTTGATTTAATCTCTTCATTAGGGAAGTCCTGATATTTATGAGAAATATCTTATTGGCTACTAGCTTAATTTATATATAGCAAAATGTAACAAAAGTATATTTGTTTTAAAAATGATTATCCTAATGTTGACTTTTTTCCAAATTTTAACTACATTTTACCCTTCATAACTTAATCTGAATCTGTTTTTAAAAATACTCATTTTATAAATTTAGCAGTATAAAATGAATATAATAATATCTTCAAGGTTAATCTCAAATCATATTTTTGAGATCATCAAAATTACACTGACTTTAGCCATTTTACATCACACTGTCAGATGTTGGCAAAAGAGAATTCTCCTGACTTGTCACTTAATATTTTAAGTTACCTGTGGTTAACCAAGATTTGTTGAAAAAGTGACAGGTCAAATTTTCTCATGATATTTTGAAAATGTGGAGCTGCTACATTTGATCTGTACACTGTGACACTGACTCAAACATGAGGTAGAGCAAAATTGATACCATCTGTCTCACCCTACAAAGAGAGTCAGCATGTAGTCTAGAGTTCATTTTATGCTGATGACAAACAGTCTACATTTACTTTTTGTAGTCAATTTCATAATATATTAGGATTAACTGTGCACATTCCCCTGTTATTCAGCAATATTTGCTCATTCACTTCTATAACACCATTGTTCTGTTGGTATTTTCAAGCTTTTTTTTTTGTATCTTTTCTTGTTACATTCATTGGCATATAGCCAGTAATATTTGTTATATTTGTGTGTGTGCTCCTTACATGACAGTTTTCTCTGAATTATATTACCTACTTTAATATGGGCTTCCTTTTAAAGTAGTTTACTACTTCCAGTTTCTTCTGAGTTTAGAATACATTCTCAAATAATATGAAATAGAATATATTTGAAATAAGAATTTCTTCTGGATTATACTGTTCTTTATGTTTGCATTTGTGACATAATAAGAAATATATATTTCGTCTGCTTCTCACCCCATTTCCTGGCACACAGCGTCTAAAATTCTTGAAATGGCCAAATGTAATAAGTGTATTTTTGTATGCTAATGAGATGCCCAGTGGCTCTGAGCTACTGGATAGCTTTGAGATGAGAGCTGGTTGCCAGGGGAACCAACCTTGTGATTAGAGAGTAAGAACTTTCGTTTTTATTTATTTTTTTTGAGACAGAGTTTCACTCTGCTGCTCAGGCTGGAGTGCAATGGCATGGTCTTGGCTCACTGCAACCTCCACCTCCCAGGTTCAAGTGATTCTCCCGCCTCAGCCTCCCGAGTAGCTGGGATTATGGATGCCTGCCACCACACCCGGCTAATTTTTGTATTTGTAATAGAAACAGGGTTTCGCTATGTTGGCCAGGCTGCTCTCGAACTCCTGACCTCAGGTGATCAACCAGCCTCAGCCTCCCAAAGTGCTGGGATTACAGGAGTGAGCCACCATGCCCGGCCAAGGGTAAGAACTTTCAACCCTAATCTTGGACCTTCTCTAGGAGGGGTCTGAAGGTTGACTAGGTTACCAGCAGTCAATGATTTTATCAATCACGCCTACATGAGGAAGCCTCTTTAGAAACCCAAAAGGTTAGCATTTGGAGAACTTCCAGGTTACTGAACACCTGGAGGTGCTGCGACAGTAGTAGGCCTGCAGAGGACAGGGAAGCTCCCTGCCCATTTCCACATACCTTGCCCTATGTACATCTTTATCTAGTTATTGATCTGTACCCTTTATTTTTTTATAAGAAGCCAGTAAATGTTTTTACCTGATTTCTGTGAGCCATTCTAGCAAATAATCAAACCCAAGAAGATGGTTTGATTTATAGCCAGTTGGTCAGAAGCACAGGTTGCAACTTAGACTTGCGATTGGCATCTGAACTAGAGAGCATCTTTTGAGACTGAGCTATTAACCTGGAGGATCCAACACTGTCTCTAGAATATTATTAAGATTGAGCTAAATTGCTGAACACCCAGTTGGTATCCACTGAGAACTGGAGAAGTGCTTAGTGTGGGAAAAAACCCACATATTTGGTGATTAGAAGTGAAGTGGAGGTGTGAGTGTTCAATGAGACTATAGAGAAAAACTGTTTTTCCTCATGCACACAAAGATGTTTCACCTTCTGCTGTAGAGAATCACAAAACATTGAAGCATCTGAGCACAGAAATAATACAACCAAGTATTTCTGGCAGAAATGCAGAAGGAAAATTGGATTAGAGTAGGGTTCTAATGAAATGATACAGATGAAAGAACTGAACATAAAGCTGTGAGATGAAGAGAAGAAGATGGAAATTACAGATATCCAGGAAATAGAATTTGCAAGATTTAATTACCAAGGAAGATGGGGATAGGATTCTTGAGGAAATGAGAGCTCTACCATGTCACATAAGTTTTTAGCTTGAGTGATTGACTGATATTTGCAAAACTTGAGATAGGAAATGAGGAAGGTGGATTAGGTTAGAGGGAAAGATGATGAGTTTTTCAACACAGTGAACAAAAGATATTATTTGTATGTCCAGGTGAGCTGCTTCCATGGTTTGGCAACTTAGGAAGCTAATTTAATGAAGGACATGGTTGATGGTGTCAAGTGTTTCAAGAAAACCAAATAAGATGAGACCTCAAAAGACATACACAGATTTCGCAGTTAAGTGGTCATCAGTAACTTTGTTGGAGTCTTTTTGGAGAGGCCAGAAGCCGTATCATGCTAGTTTAAGAAGGAATCAAAGATGCTAAAATTAATATAATTACAGGACACTTATATTTTGAGATTGTGCTTTTAAAGGGAAGGCATCTAAAGCATATTTAAAAGCAGGTAGAAAGCTGATAGAGTTTTTTATTTTTATTTTTAATAGGAGAAACTTGAACATATTTCAGTTTAGAAGGAAATCAGGATGGTGGAAATATTAAAGATAAAGTAAGAATGATAAAAATTGGTTTGCTAAGACTCAGCATATTTTGGAGGAATCAGATTAAACATAGAAACTGTGGGTAACATCTTTATCTAAGACTGCAGGAAAGGATGTGAGGATAATGCAGATAACAGTACTTGGAGGAGTATAAGGAGTTTGTATTAGCCAGTCTTAAAATTCTTCAAGACTTTACTCAATTATTTTGTCTTGGTTTTATTTTATGAAGCGTTTTGTTTATATAATATGGCATCTAATTACATATATTAAAAAAATTAATGTAGCTAAAAATATTTATGTTTATATGAATGTGCTGTAATGTGTATTAGTTTTCCACAGTTAGCATTTGAGACAGTTAAACTTCAAGTATATTCTTCAAACTATCTAATTTACATATGACTTTTTTTTATACTTTAAGTTCTAGGGTACATGTGCACAATGTGCAGGTTTGTTACATATGTATCCATGTGCCATATGGGTGTGCTGCACCCATTAACTCATCATTTACATTAGGTATAGCTTCTAATGCTATCCCTCCTCCCTCCCCCCACCCCACAACAGGCCCCGCTGTGTGATGTTCCCCTTCCTGTGTCCAAGTGTTCTCATTGTTCCATTCCCACCTATGAGTGAGAACATGTGGTGTTTGGTTTTTTGTCCTTGAGATAGTTTGCTGAGAATGATGGTTTCCAGCTTCATCCATGTCCCTACAAAGGACATGAACTCATCCTTTTTTATGGCTGCATAGTATTCCATGGTCTATATGTGCCACATTTTCTTAATCCAGTCTATCATTGATGGACATATGGGTTGGTTCCAACTCTTTGCTATTGTGAATAGTGCCGCAATAAACATACGTGTGCATGTGTCTTTATAGCAGCATGATTTATAATCCTTTGGGTATATACTCAGTAATGGGATGCCTGGTACAAATGGTATTTCTAGTTCTAGATCCCTGAGGAATCGCCACACGGTCTTCCACAATGGTTGAACTAGTTTACAGTCCCATCAACAGTGTCAAAGTGTTCCTATTTCTCCACATCCTCTCCGGCACCTGTTCTTTCCTGACTTTTTAGTGATCACCATTCTAACTGGCATGAGATGGTATCTCATTGTGATTTTGATTTGCATTTCTCTGATGGCCAGTGATGATGAGCATTTTTTCATGTGTCTTTTCACGGCATAAATGTTGTCTTTTGAGGAGTGTCTGTTCATATCCTTTGCCCACTTGTTGATGGGGTTGTTTGTTTTTTTCTTGTAAATTTATTTGAGCTCATTGTAGATTCTGGATATTAGCCCTTTGTCAGATGAGTAGATTGCAAAAATTTTCTCCCATTCTGTAGGTTGCCTGTTCACTCTGATGGTAGTTTCTTTTGCTGTGCAGAAGCTCTTTAGTTTAATTAGATCCCATTTGTCAATTTTGGCTTTTGTTGCCATTGCTTTTGGTGTTTTACACATGAAGTCCCTGCCCATGCCTATGTCCTGAATGGTATTGCCTAGGTTTTCTTCTAGGGTTTTTATGGTTTTGGGTCTAACATTTAAGTCTTTAATCCACCTTGAATTAATTTTTGTATAAAGTGTAAGGAAGGGATCCAGTTTCAGCTTTCTACATATGGCTAGCCAGTTTTACCAGCAACATTTATTAAATAGGGAATCCTTTTCCCATTGTTTGTTTTTGTCAGGTTTGTCAAAGATCAGATGGTTGTAGATGTGTGGTATTATTTTTCTGGGCTCTGTTCTGTTCCATTGGTCTGTATCTCTGTTTTGGTACCAGTACCATGCTGTTTTGATTACTGTAGCCTTGTAGTGTAGTTTGAAGTCAGGTAGCGTGATGCCTCCAGCTTTGTTCTTTTGGCTTACGATTGTCTTGGCGATGCGGCCTCTTTTTTGGTTCCATATGAACTTTAAAGTAGTTTTTTCCAATTCTGTGAAGAAAGTCATTGGTAGCTTGATGGGGGTGGCATTGAATCTATAAATTACCTTGGTCAGTATGGACATTTTCAGGATATTCATTCTTCTTATCCATGAGCATGGAATGTTCTTGCATTTGTTTGTGTCCTCTTTTATTTCATTGAGCAGTGTTTTGTAGTTCTCCTTGAAGAGGTCCTTCACATCCCTCGTTATTTGGATTCCTAGGTATTTTATTCTCTTTCAAACAACTGTGAATGGGAGTTCACTCATGATTTGGCTCTCTGTTTGTCTGTTATTGGTGTATAAGAATGCTTGTGATTTTTGCATATTGATTTTGTATCCTGAGACTTTGCTGAAGTTGCTTATAAGCTTAAGGAGATTTTGTGCTGAGCTGATGGGGTTTCCTAAATATACAATCATGTACATACGACATTTAATAACCTTTACATGGTCACTGGCTCAAGAAAAGATGCAAATCTTATTGGGTTAAAGGTAAATTATACATTCATTTATTTGTTTTTTACCATTAGTCTTTTTTGGAGTGACAAATTGTAAAATAAATGTTGGTGTATACATGAAGATAGTTCCTTAGCAGACTCATGACTGTATGTGTCTGTGTGTGTGTGTGTGTGTGTATGTGTGTGTGTATGTGGGTATATATATATACAGTCACAAGTCACTTAATGCCAGGGATTCAATCTGCAAAATGCATCGTTAGGTGATTTCCCCATTTTATGAATATCATAGATTGTACTTACACAAACCTAGATGGTATAGGCTACCACAAAGCCAGGATATGTGGTATAGCATATTGTTTGTAGGCTACAAACTTATATAGCATATTAGTGTACTAAATACTGCAGGCAATTGTAGGAATAGGTGTATCTAAGCATATCTAAACATAGAAAAGGTACAGTAAAAATATGTTATAAAATATGAAAAATGGCATACTTTTATAGCGCATTTACCATGAATGGAGCTTGCAAGACTAGACGTTGCTCTGGCTGAGTCAGCGAGTGAGACAGATAAGTGAATGTAAAGGCGTGGGACATTACTCTACACCACATAGACTTTATAAACGCTACACACTTAGGCAATACTAAATTCATACAAATGCTTTTTGCTGTAAAATATTGGCCTTAGCTTACTGTAACTTTTTTACTTTTTAAACTTTTAAAATTTTTCTCAACTTTTTGACTCCTTTGTAATAACACTTTAAAACCCAAACACATGTACAGCAGTATAAAATATTTTTTCTTTATATTTTCATTCTATAACCTTTTATCCATTTATTTACTGATTTATTTATTTACATTTTCAATGACTGGCAGTGGAGTAGGTTTGTTTACACCTGCATTGCCACAGACAGGTGGACAATGTTTTGTACTATGATGTTATGACAGCTACAATGTCGTAACATTATGATTTTCTAACTCCATTATAATCTTTTGGGATCACCTTCCTGCATGGAGTCCATTGTTCACTAAAACGTGGTTATGCAGTGCGTGACTGTGTGTGTATGTGTATATATACATATTATATAATAGGTATTATTACAAAGTATTATGTAATAAATTATATAGTACATATTACTAATGATAACTATTAATATTATTACTAATATATTATCAATAATATGTAATACATAACATATCACATACTATATAATAATATAGTACATATATTATTATATGATATAATAAAATTATATATATAAAATTTTGGGAAGAATTAAATGACAGAACTCAAAACAGAACCATCATAAAACTCTCCACAGATTTAGCTTATAAAAGAGATTAGGAATGTGAGAGAATTCTTTGGACATTTTGTCCTTCTAAGAAAAAGCAAACTACTATCATCTTGCCTCCTCCCACCCCTCTCAATGTTTGAGTCAGCCAGGGCCAACTTATCCAGCAGGCACAAAAGGCACAATATGTAGAACCCACAATATTTTTAGAGGCCTATAAAAATGTTTTGATATCTTTAAAAATCAAGAAAAGAAACTAAACTTTTAGATAAAAGAACAATGTTTTAATACATAATATCAATTAATTTGTCTTTATACCAAAGCAATTGTAAAATATAATTTCTAACGTTTCCTTTTTTTTTTTGAGACACAGTCTGGCTCTGTCCACCAGGCTGGAGTGCAGTGACGCAATCTCGGCTCACTGCAACCTCCGCCTCCCGGGTTCACGCCATTCTCCTGCCTCAGCCTCTCGAGTAGCTGGGACTACAGGCGCCCGCCACCACGCCCAGCTAATTTTTTTGTGTGTTTTTAGTAGAGATGGGGTTTGACCATGTTGGCCAGGATGGTCTCGATCTCCTGACCTCGTGATCCGCCCGCCTCGGCCTCCCAAAGTGCTGGGATTACAGGCTTGAGCCACCGCACCCGGCCTAATTTCTAACATTTCCTTATGGAAGGAGGGGCCCATGAAGCCAAAGTGGTTATACTTCATGAAAGTCACCATGTGGCTCTTAAGTCATGGGAGAGCAGTGTTTCAGTTTAGGTTATTCTGAAAAAAAGTTATATGGTAATCTTATGAGGTCATATAGACTATACCACTCAGAAGGCACCTGAAGGACACGTGGGTACATGAAGATTATAATTTCCACCTGAGCAGACTTCTGTGGTTGGCTGTGTCATTTCTTCTTGGCCCACCTATGAGTGTAGCTGTAACAATGATGGACAGTTTTGTGCCATATCATACAGACACTAACAAACATTTCTTCTCAGGCACATACTGTATTTCACACTTTTTCTCTTTCTCATGCAGCATTCTGAAGCACAGTACCTGCTTAGCACAAGTATACTCATTGTTTAAAGGTACAGAACGTTATAGTTGTTGAATAAATGTGCATTTTGCTGTCGTTGTTTAGAGCGCTCTATAAATATCAATTAGATAAGGTTAGTAATAGTACCATTCAAATCTATATACATACTGACATGCAATTTACTTATTTGTCAATTATTAGGAGTGTTAAAATCTTCAACTAGTCAAAAGTTCTTTGCAAAGAATAATGTCAGGAAGAGTATTTCCTAGGTTGTCCCCCAGGATTTTTATAGTTTCAGATCTCACATTTAAATCTTTAATCCATTTTGTGTTAGTCTTTATATATAGTCAAATGTAGGGGTCAGTCCAGCTTGTCTTCTACTTTTGGCTAGCCAGTTATCCCAGCACAACTTACTGAGTAGGAAGTCCTTTCCCCATTTCTCTTTTTTTGTCAGCCCTGTTGAATATCAGATGCTCGTAGGTGTGCATCTTTGTTTCTGAGTTTTCTATCCTGTTCTATTGGTCTACGTATCTGTTCTGTACTAGTACCAAGCTGTTTGGTAATTGTGGCTTTATAGTATAGTTTGCATTTAGGTAGTGTGATGCTTCTGACTTTGTTCTGTTTGTTGAGGATTGTTTTGGCTATTCCTGCTCTTTTGGGGTTCCATATAAATTTTAGAATAGGCCTTTTTCTAATACTGTGAAGAACGAT
Organism: Nomascus leucogenys; assembly: GCF_006542625.1. NCBI lineage: Eukaryota > Metazoa > Chordata > Mammalia > Primates > Hylobatidae > Nomascus > Nomascus leucogenys. Next base: position 104,284,703 of record NC_044381.1, on the reverse strand, counting down.
GTCAACAGTTTGATGGGAATAGCACTGAATTTGTAAATTGCTTTGAACAGTATGGTCATTTTTATGATGCTGGTTCTTTCATTCCATGAGCATGGAATGTTTTTCCATTTATTTGTGTCATATCTGATACTTTCAGCAGTGTTTGTAGTTCCCCTTGTAGAGATCTTTTACCTCCTTGGTTAGCTGTATTCCTAAGTGTTTAATTTTTTTTGTGGTTATTGTAAGTGGGATTCTGTTCTTGATTTCATGCTCAATCTGGATGTTGTTGTTGTATAGAAATACTACTGATTTTTGTACATTGACTTTCATATTCTGAAACTTTACTAAAGTTGTTTATCGATTCTAGGAGCCTTTTGACAGTCTTTAGGATTTTCTTAGCATAGAATCATATTAGGAGTGAAGAGACACAGTTTGACCTCTTTTCTTATTTAGCTGCCTTTTCTTTCTATTTCTTACCTGACTGCTCTGGCTAGGATTTCCAGTACCATGTTGAATAGGAGTGGTTACAGTGGGCATCCTTGTTCCAGTTCTCAAGGGGAATGAATCGTTCAAACTTTTGCTTATTCGGTATGATGTTAGATGTGGGTTTCTCATTGATGGCTGTTATTATTTTGAGGTATATTCCTTCAATGCCTAATTTGTGGGGGGTTTTATCACGAAGACCATGTTGGATCTTACTGAAAGCTTTCTCTGCATCTGTTGAGGTGATCATATAGTTCTTTCTTTTGATTTGTTTTTGTGGTGAATCGTATTTATTGATTTCTGTATGTAGAACCAAGCTTGCATCCCAGGATTAAAGCCCACTTGATTGTGGTACATATATATATATATTTTTTTTATGTACTGCTGGACTCTATTTGCTAGTATTTTGCTGAAGATTTGTGCATCTATATTTGTGAGGGGTATTTGTCTGAAGTTGTCTTTTCTTATTGTGTCTCTGCCAGATTTGGTATCAGGCTGATGCTGGCTTCATAGAAAGAGTTATAGAGGAACTCTTCCTCCCCTGTTTTTGCAATATTTTTAGTAGAATTGGTAACAGTCATTTGTATGTCTGGTAGAATTCAGCTGTGAATCCATCTGCTTTAGGGATTTTTTTTGGTTGGCAGTTTCTTTATTACAGATTCAATTTCAGAAATTGATATTGATGTATTCAGGGTTTCAATCTCTTCCTCATTCAATCTTTGGATATTGCATGCTTATAGGAATTTATTCATTTCATCTACATTTGCTAATTTCTGTGCATAGAGTTGTTCATCATAGTCTCAGGATCTTTTGTATTTTTGTGGGTTCAGTTATAATATTACCTTTGTCATTTCTGATATTGCTTATTTGGACATTCTCTTTCTTTTCCTTGTTAATCTAGCTAGGAGTCTATCAATCTTATTTATTTTTTCAAATAAGAAACTCTTGGTTTCATTGATCTTTTTATGTATTTTTACATCTCAATGTATTCCAAGTCCCAGAAAACAATTGCAACAAAACCAAAAATAGACAAGTGGGACATAATTAAACTAAAGAACTTTTGCAAAGCAAAACAAACTGTCAACAGAGCAAACAGACAATCTACAGAATGGGAGAATATATTCACAAACTGTCCATCTGACAAATACCTAATATCTAGATTCTATAGAGAACTTAAATAAGTCAACAGACAAAACCAAAATAACCTCTTTTAAAAATGGGCAAAGGACAAGAACAGACCTTTGTCAGAAGGAAACATACAAGTGGTCAACAAACATATTAAAAATGCTCAGCATCACCAATAATCACAGAAATGCAAATGAAAACCATGATGATACCATCTCACACCAGTCAGAATGGCTATTATTAAAAATTCAAAACAACAACAGAGGCTGGTGAGGCTGTAGAGAAATGGTGGTACAAACAGTATAAACTGTTGGTGCAAATGTACATTAGTCCAGCCACTGTGAAGAGTTGTCTGGAGATTTCTGAAGGAATTTAAATCAGAGCTATCATTTGACCCAACAATCCCATTACTAGGTGTATACCCAAAGGAAAATAAAGCATTCTACCAAAAAGATATATGCACTTGTCTGTTCATTGCTGTACTATTTACAACAGCAAAGACATGCAAACAACCCAGGTGCCCATCAGCTGTAGACTGGATAAAGAAAATGTGGTGCATATATACCATGAAATACCACACAGTCATAAAAAAGAATAAAATCACATCCTTTGCAGCAACATGGATGCAGCTGGAGGCCATAATATTAAACAAATTAATGCAGGAACAGAGAAGCAAATACTACATGTTCTCACTTATAAGTGGGAGCTAGTGTTGAGCATACAGGGACATAAATAGGGAAACAGTAGTCACTGGACTACGGGGGAGGGGAAGGGTGGATTAGAAAACGACCTATTGAATACTATGCTGACCACCAGGGTGAGGGCATTCGTACACTGTGTAACACCAGCATCAGCCAATAATTTCTTGTAAGAAAGCTGCTCATATATACCCTTAAGTAAAATAAAAGTTGAAATTGTAAAAATAAAATGAAATAAAACATTCAACTATAATTTTGGATATTTCATGATCATTTTCCAGTTCTATCAGATTTTGTGCATGTATTTTACATTCTGAAGCCCTCTTGGGCTGATATTTATATAATCACACCCATTTGTTGTAGTGTGTATTATTTATCCTTCACATCCTTTTGCTTTTAACTTTTCTGTATCTTTATATTTAAAATAAGTTTCTTATGGATATCACACAGTTGAGTGTTTTTATCCTATCTTAGATTCTCTTTAACTGGAATTTTTACATATTTTGTATTTAATGCAGTTATTAATATAGTGGGGTTTAAATCTACCATCTTGTTTATTATTTTCTACTCGATCCATCTGTTCTTGTTTATTTCCTTTTTCTGTCTTCTTCCAGATTAATCAATTATTTTTTAAAGTTTAATTTAATCATTTCTATTGATTATTATATTTTCTTGTGTTTACATTCCTTGTTTTTCTAAAGCAATTGTTTTCAATTGGTGATTTTGCTCTCAGAGGACATTTGACAACGCCTAAAGACACTTTTGCCTCTCACTACTGGAGGGGATACTACTGGCAGCTAGTTGGTGGAGGTCAGGGATACCGCTAAACATATTGCAACATATAACCCCTCCACAACAAAGAATTATCTAACCCAAGAGATTAATAATGCCAAAGTTTAAAACACTGCTATAATTTATACAAAACACAGAATTAAGTTATCACAGTCTACTTTCATATAATATTACACTACCTTACATGCAGTTACAGAACTTCATGCTTCCATTTCATAGTCCCACCAGTTATAATAGTATTATCACATATTCTAATTCTGTGATAGTTATAAACACAACAATATATTGTTATTGTTTTTGTTTTTGTTTTAAACCATCCATTAACTTTTTTTAAGTGTGATAAGAACACAACATAAATTTACTCTCTTAGCAAACTTTTAAGTGTACAACACAGTATTCACTATTGGCACTATAATGTATAGCAAATTTCTGGGATTTATTCATCTTGCGTAACTAAAACGTTGTTCCCTTTGACTAATACCTCCCTGTTTGCGCCTTCCCCAGCTCCTGGAAATCACCACTCTACTCTGCCTTTTTATGAGTTTGACTATTTTACATTCCTCACATTAGTGGTATCACGTAGTATTTGTCTTTCTGTGACTGGCTTATTTCACTTAGCATAATGCCCACCAAGTTCATCCATGCTGTCGCAAATAGCAGAGTTTTCTTCTTTTTAAAGGCTGAACAATATTCCATTGTATGTATATATCCTATTTTATTTACCCATTTATTGATCAATGAAGATTTAGGTTGCTTCCACATTTTGACTATTGTGAATAATATTGCAGTGGAGGTGGAAGTGCAGATATATTTTTGAGACCCTGATTTCAACTTCTTTAAGGGCAGAATTGGGATTGCTGCAACATATTATAATGTCCATTAACTTTTTAAAAGTTATTTTATCTTTGCCTCTAGAGTACACGTTATAAGTCGTGCACGGTGGCTAAAGTACACATTATTTAAAATACATAGTCACAAAGATGAATTTTTAATAGCCCCAAAGATAGATTTAAAAAATTGAAGCCAAGCCAGCACACTGACTGCTGCTGTTTTCACTATGGTTACTATTCAACAAACCATCATATTGGTGATCTGCACCAATCATTAGTACAGCCAAATAAACGGATCAGATACTCTGTAATCCACATATTTCACCTTTTAAATATAACCTGACTTTTCCTACAATTCTCTCTACAAATAAGAATTTTCTAGCTTATGCATCTTTTAAGCTGTGACATTTTCTTTGGAACATATAATGTCCCATTAAGTTAAATATTGAGGCAGTTTAATATTTTTTACCTTATGTGTCTGGTTTTAAAAGATTTATATGTTGCAAGTTAAAAATTAAACTATACTTTTATTATTGAGGATGTGCATTTTTATTGCTTCAGGGTTTTTATGTAAATTCTCTTGCTAATTTTAGTTTACTACTAAACACATTTCTTTAACTGAATTTATATTTGCAAGTATGAGGAAGGGCAACATTTAGAAGAGAAAAAACTGGCAACTCTATTGGAATAAGTGAAAATATAGTCTTGGAATTAAGCATTTTTGAAGATGTTTTCTTTTCTGAAGAGTAAATGTTCAAAATAGTAAGAGAACACTATTAGAACTTAATAGCCGAATCCATCGAAAAATAAAAAAAAGACCATTTACTTTCCCTTTAACACACGAACTATATCTTTTTGAAACCTTGTGTATGACAGGCTCTCTTTGCATTATAATTCCAGCAAGGTGATCTTGCTAAGAATCTGTTGCAAATAGCTTTGGTCCTTAATGTCACAACCTCCCTCCTGCATGACTGAGATAGTAAGCACTTAAAAAATCAAAGCTGGGAATGATTATCCTTTGTGTATTCTTTCATTATTTCACTAAAAAAAAAGTTTTCTCTATTTCAATTTCCTTTGCCTTTATATGGTTTTTGTCTTTCTTATAATCTCTGACGTAAAAAGCAGGAAGTAAAAATGTGCAAATGATCTGGAATAAGTACAAGTTCAGAACAAAAATAATTTTTGCCCTTTAACTACGAACCAAATAGTTTGAATTTTAGAATTTTAATTTAATGCTCTTCCGACTCCATATATTTATTCACTAAAAAATTAAATTACTCATATTCAAGTGGACTTGTATTTTTTTTGCTGTCCATTTATAGTTATTTGAAGAAAATCACATTTCCATTTTTTCTTACTTCTCAACCATTTTCTCTTGGCATAATATTATAATTCCTTCTAACTACCTGATGCTGTGTTATATCCATATTATTCACCTTTAATGTAATTTCAATGAACAAGTCACCTACATCAATACTTACAGATATTGATAATGAAGATTCTTACAGAAACGATAGGGTTTATTTTCACACTTGCCACATTAATTAGACCCATCATCAAAGATAAAACAATCAAGTATTAAACACTAGACAAATTCTTCTACAGTTTTGTACAAAACAAAATAGATTAATTAACTATAGGGGAATTCTATAAAATCTTCCCACAGAAGTCCTACCTGCCATTAAAGTATAATCTATGCCCAGATATGACAGTTCTGGTCCAGAAAATGGCTGTTTCCAAAGTTATACTGAAGATCAAACATGGTTTCATAAGAGTTAGAATTATTTTAAGTAATAGAAAACTAAATTAAACTGTTTTAATTAAACCAATTAATTGGTTCAGATAACTGAAAAAGTATATCCATTTGTTAAATGCAGAATAGCTTGCCCAGAGGGTCATCAGGTTAGGAATGGTGGGCTGCTGGAAAACTAAACTTTGCCTAATGACTCAACATTTCTGACTCCATACTTCCCAGTTTTTCTAAGCAAGGCACAGAATACTTTATCATTGGCATTGTATTTACATATTTTCTTTTTCTTAGAAGGTGAAAATATATTGTGTTTTATGGCCTTTAAATGAGAAGATTCCAGTAATTCCCCTCTTATTGCTGCCAACATACAATTTTTAAAAGTTAAAAACATAATTATAATTTATGTGGATAGATGTAAAGTATCCACGTGTTAGATTTACTTAACTAGTTAATGACGGAGTAATCAGGGAGGTACAAGCTAATTCAAAAAAATTAAGAGGCCAAGTATTCATAGCATACAAAAGACACAATGTAGACAAAGATCAAAGTTAGCTAAAGAGTCTAGATTTGGGGGTGGGTTACATATATAGAGAAAGCGAGTACAGGTCTATTCTAAGAGCTCACCAGGAAAATATACAAAGGAATCTTACAAGACTGAAGGTAAAGGTTTTAGCAGAAAACATTTATTTATCCATCTGAATATATTTTATCTAAATGCTCCAGTTCTCCTTCATAAAGTGCTGTGTTGGAAAATGGCAGAGAATGAGAAAACCAGAGGAATCTATTTTATAAAATCTCTATAAAATCACTTTTATTTAAGGTATGCATCAATACTCACATAACATGGAAAATGCTATTTAAACAATAGAAAACTCCTAAATAAAAATTTTAAGAACCTTAATTTTCATGTATACTCTGAAATCTAGGGGCAATAAGTGTTAATTTTATGTGTCAACTTGACTGGACTATAGGATGCCTCAGTGTGTCTGTGAGGGTGTTTCTGAAAGAGATTGGCATTTGAGTTGGTAGACTGAGTGAAGATCTGCCCTCACCAATACAGGTGGGCCTCATCCAATCCATTGAAAGTCTAAATAGAAGAAAAAATGGAGGGAGGGGAAATTTGCTCTATCTGCTTGAGCTGGGACCTCTGATTTTTACCTTCCCTCAGGCTTCAGTACTCCTGGTTCTCAGGTCTTGAAACTGGACTGGGACTTATAACACTGATTGTCCTGGGTTTCAGGCCTCTGGTTCCGACTAGAACTACACTGCTAGCTTTCCCGGACCTCCAGCTCACAGATGGCAGCTCATGGGATTTATCAGCCTCCATAATCACATAAGCCAACCCATCAAAATAAATATCTTTCTAACTACATGTTAATAGATCCTGCTGGTTCTGTTTCTCTTGAGAACTATGACTAACACAGGGGCCACAATTATTAGAGGATTTATTCTTATATTGAACAAATTATTTGTCTTTTTAAATTTAGATTTAATTTAAATATTGTAAAATATACAGATCTTAAGTATACAGTGGCATGAGTTTTGACAAACATCTACACTCACACAATCAATACTACACTTGAGACACAGGACATTGCTATTAACCTAGAAATTTCTCATTCCCTTTTGCAATCAAACTCTGACCTTAAAGAAAACCACTAATCTGATTTAGGTCACCAGAGAGTAATTTTACCTACTTTAAAATTTTATCTAAATTGAAGTACTTTTCATTTAACATGGTTTTTAAAATTCACCCATTTTGTCACGTGTCAATAGTCCATTTTATATTGCTATATATTCCATTGAATGCATTTCCCAAAATGTATCTACTTCCCTACTGATAGATATTTGGGCTATTTCCATTATTGAGCTATCATTAGTAAACTTGTTATAAATAGTCATATGTAAATTTTCTGTGTCAACAATAGCAAAGACTTGGAACCAACCCAAATGTCCAACAATGATAGACTGGATTAAGAAAATGTGGCACATATACACCATGGAATACTATGCAGCCATAAAAAATGATGAGTTCGTGTCCTTTGTAGGGACATGGATGAAACTGGAAAACATCATTCTCAGTAAACTATCTCAAGGACAAAAAACCAAACACCGCATGTTCTCACTCATAGGTGGGAATTGAACAATGAGAACTCATGGACACAGGACGCAGAACATCACACTCCGGGGACTGTTGTGGGTTGGGGGGAGGGGGGAGGGGGGAGGGACAGCATTAGGAGATATATCTAATGCTAAATGATGAGTTAACGGGTGCAGCACACCAACATGGCACATGGACACATATGTAACAAACCTGCACATTGTGCACATGTACCCTAAAACCTAAAGTATAATAATAAAATAAAATAAAATAAAAATTTTCTGTGTCAAATTTTTCATTATTCTTGATTAAATACCAACATACAGAATAACTGGATCATGGGGTAGTTTTATAAGAAATTACCAAATCATTTTGCAAAATAGTTTTACTATTTCATACTTCCACTAGCAATATATGAGAGCTATATTTGCTCCATGTTTATCAAAATGTTGTACTCAGTATTTTTTATTTTGGTCAACAAATACGTGTTTAGCAATATTTCACTGTGCTTTTAATTTGCATTTCCCTATTATGAACTTATTTATATGATTATTAGGTATTTTTAAAAATTTTAACTAACTATACAATGTTTTGTAAGGCTCGGTAACCACAACACAAAAATGTATAGTAGATAGCACAAGACATGGAAAGCAAAGAATCAGTGTATTACTAAGGAAAATAAATTGATCACAAAGAAAAACATCAATAGAAAAAGAAACGAACTACAAAAAATGATTAACAAAATAGCAGTAATAAAAAATCAAAAATTACCTTGAAAGCAAATGTACTAAGTTATCCAATCAATACACATACAGTAGCTGAATATATATATACACACACATATATATACCAATATAGGCTGCTTATAACAAATTCACCTATCAGACACACAAGATGAAAGTGATGGGATGAAAAAAGATATTTCATGCAAATGGAAACCAAAAGAGAGCAGAAGTACCTACACTTACATCAGCTAAAATAGGCTGTAAGTCAGAAACTATAAAATGAGACAAAGAAAGACATTAAATAATAATAATCGTCAATTTATCAAAATGATATAACGATAACATATGTACACTCAATATGAGAATATCTAAATATATAAAGTAAATACTTTTATACCCCAAGAGAGAGATAGACTAATTCAGTCATTCTAGGGAACTTCAATACTCCAGTTTCTCGAGATTTAAACTTCACTTTAGACCAAATAGATGTAACACACATATACAGAACACTTCATCTAACAGCAATAGAATGCACATTCTTCTCAAGTGTGCATTCTCCAGGAAAGATTATAAGTTAGGCTATAAAGCTAGTCTTAGCAAATTTAAACAGATTTAAATCATACAAAGTAACTTTTCTGAGCACAATGGTATTAAACTAGAAATCAATAACAAGAAGAACTTGGGAAAATTAAAAAAATACATGAAAATTAACATGTTTCTGAAAAAAACAGTGGGTCAAAGAAGTTAAAAGAGAAATTTTAAAATATATTGAGACAAACATAAATGGAAAAACAACATATGAAAACTTACGTGACACAGCAAAAGCAGTTCTAAGAGAGAAGTTTATAGAAATGAACACCTACATTAAAAAATAAGATCTCAAACAATATAATGTTATATCTCAAAGAACTAGAAAAAAATCAACTAAGCACAAAGTTCATAGAAGAAAAAAATAAAACAGATAAGAGTGGAAATAAATGAAATAGAGACTAGAAAAACAATTAAAAGATCAACAAAACCAAACTGATTTTATGAAGAGATTAAACAAAATTGACAAGTCTTTGGCTAAACTAAAAAGAGAGAAGAGAAACAAATAAAATCGAAAATGAAAGAGGAGGCATTACAACTGATGTCACAGCAAGACAATGAATTACAAGACACTACTTTGAATAATTATACACTAACAAATTGTATAACCTAGAAGAAATGGATAAATTCCTAGACACATAAAACCTACCAACACTGAGTAATGAAGAAATAGAAAAAATCTGAACAGACTAATAATGAATAAAAAGATTGAGTCACTAACAAAAAGTATATCAAAGAAAAGCCCAAGACTGATGGCTTCACTACAGAATACCACAAAACATTTGAAGAAGATCTAATACCATTCCTTCTCAAACTCTTCCAACATATTAAGGAATAAATACTTGCTAACTCATTTTATGATACCAAAATTATCCTGGGCCAACACCAGAAAAGGACACTATAAGAAAAGAAAATTACAGGGCTAGGCACAGTGGCTCTTGCCTGTAATCTTAGCATTTTGGGAGGCCAAGGAAGGAGAATTGGAGTTTGAGACCAGCCTAGGCAACACAGAAAGACCCTAGCCCTATAAAAAATTTAAAAACACTAGCCAGACACAGTGGTGCATGCCTGTCGTCCCCGTTACTTGGGAGGTTGAGGTGGAGAGATCGCTTGAGCCCAGGAGTTCAAGGTTGCAGTGAGCCATGATCACTCCACTGAACTCCAGCCTGGGCAACAGAGTGAGACCATGTCAAAAGAAAGAAGAAAAAGAAAGAAAGAAAGAAAGAAAGAAAGAGAGAGAGAGAGAGAGAGGAGAGAGGAGGAGAGAGAGGAAGGAGGGAGGAAGGGAGGGAGGGAGGGAGGGAAGGGAAGGGAAGGGAAGGGAAGGGAAAGGAAGGAAGGAAAATTGTAGACTGATATTCCTGATGAATATAATGAATATAGATGCAAAATTTCATAATAAAATACCAGCAAAGTGAATTCAATAATATGTTAAAAGGATCATAAAGGATCATTCACCATAATCAAGTGAATTTATTCTTTGGACACATGATACCTCAACATATAAAAATCTATACATTAGATACTTCACATAAACAGAATAAAGGACAAAAACCATATGATCAACTAAATTGATGCAGAAAATGCACCTGGTAAAATTCAGCATTGTTATGATAAAAATTCTCAACAAATTATGCATAAAAGTAATGAATTGCAACACAATAAAGGCCATATATGACAGGTCCACAACTAACATCATACTCAATGAAGAAAAGTTAAAATCTTTTTCTCTAAGATCCCTTCTATTCAACATAGTACTACAAATCTTAGCCAGAGCAGTTAGGCAAAACAAAGAAATAAAAGTAATTCAAGCTTGAAAAAAAGAAGTTACACTGTCTCTGTTTTTTATGTAGAAAACTCTAAATACCCCGCTTAAAAATTGTTAGAAGTAATAAACAAATTCAGTTATCTTGCAAGATATAAAATCAACATACAAAATCAATAGTGTTTCTATAACAACAAGTCGTTCAAAAAAAAAACCATTCACAACAGCTACAAAAAATAAAAGAAAATACATCAGAATAAATTTATTTCTAAATAAATACCTATACTAAAACTAAAAAACAATGACGAAATAAATTGAAGACACAAATAAATGAAAAGATATTCTATGTTCATGGATTAAAATTCATATTGTTAAAATGTTCATACCACTCAAAGCAATCTACAGATCCAACATAATCTTTACCAAAATTATACTAACATCTTTCAAAAAAATAAAAAAATCTTAAAATTAATATGTAATCATAAAAAACCTAGGGTAAGCAAAGCAGTCTTAAGCAAAAAGAAGAAAACTAGAGGTGTCACATTCCAAGACTTCAATACATAGCACAAAACCATAGCAATCAAAACAGCACGGTACTCGCATGAGAAAAAAAAAGGAAATAGACACATAAACCAGTGAAACAGAATAGAGAGCTCAGAAATAAATTAATGCACTTATAGTCAATTAATTGTGTATTAGTCCCTTCTCACACTGCTATAAAGACACACCTGGGACTGAGTAATTTACTGAAAAAAAAAGAGGTTTAATCAACTCACACTTCTGCCGAGTATACAGGCTTCTGCTTCTGGGGAGGCCTCAGGAAACTTACAGTCATTGCAGAAGACAAACGGGAAGCAAGCACATCGTAACATGGCTGGCAGGACAGAGAGACAGAAAGAAGGCGGAGGTGCTACATACTTTCAAACAACTAGATCTCATAAGAACTCTGTTATAAGAACAGCAAGTGGGAAGTCCACCCCCATGATTTAATCACCTCCCACCAGGCCCCTCCTTCAACACTGGGAATTACAATTTGACATGAGATTTGGGTGGGGACACAGAACCAAACCATATTAAGTGGTTACTATATACTGGGTGTCTGGTGGTGAAGATGTTGGAAAGATTTTGATCAATGGATACAAAATTTCAGTTAGATAGGAGGAATAAGTTCAACAGACCTATTATAAAACATGGTGACTTACAGTTAACAGCAATGTATTTTATTCTTAAAAATTGCTAAGAAAGTAGTTTTAAGTGTTCTCGTCACAAAAAAATAAGCCTGCATATGTTAATTAGCCCAACTTAGCCATTCCACAGTATATGCATTTTTAGAAACATGTCATATATGATAAATATATACTTTCTTTTGATAATTAAAAACAAATAAGTGAAGCAACAAAAATTTTCTTTTAGCAGGATCTGTTCAAATGTTGTATCTTTTTAAAGGATTGTTTATAATATTTTTACTGACTTGTAGGGTGCCATTTTCTGAATGTTTGTATGTCTCCCAAATTTATATGTTTAAATCTTATCTGCCAAGGTGATAGTATTAGGCAGTGGGGCTTTTTTAGGTCATGAGGGCAGAACCCTCATGAATGAAATTAGTACCCTTATAAAACAGGCCCAAGGAAGACCTCTTACCTTTTTCACCATGTGAGGACATGGCTGGAAGGTGTTATCTATACACTACAAAGCTGTCCTTTACTAGACACCAAAATCTGCCAGCACTCTGGTCTTCTACTTCCCAACATCAAGACCTGTGGGAAACAAATGTGTTTTTATAAGTTTCCTACTTTACGGTATTTGTATTATAGCAGCCCAAACAGACTAAGACATAGAGTTTTTTTCTAAATATTCTGGATGTCAGACTCCTGTTAGATATGCTTACAAATATTTCCACCCTTTCTGTGATCTATTTACTGATTTTATTAATTACATATTTTGCTGAAGTGTTAGGCCATAGGATATCCTTATGATAAATTTAGAAACAGAGAATTTTAAAAGTATGAATACATCTGCATATTCAAAACCCAATGAAGTGAAAAAAAATAGCTTAGTTATGGTAGTCTGAAAATAAAAGAAAGAGGGGCAGCTTTGGAAGAAAGTATTTAAAGTATTTGAGAATGAAACGCAGGTGGATGTAAGAAAGGAAGACCACAAATGAGAGGTACCACAACTTGAGTTTCAATGTGAGGAGGGGATGGTAATAATATATGGAGCAGACACAAGATAGCCAGAAGATAATACTGTAAGTGAGGAAAATTTTATTGTGCAATAAGAAGAACAGAGGGAAAACACCTGGTGAAGAATTTTCTCCAGATGGAAAGTGAGAACTTTAAGGCCAGCAAAGGTAACTCTCTCTAGCTCCCTGCTTCATTTTCTACTGCCTGTACTAAAAGGAATGGATAAAGTTCTATCTCAAAATAATTGGAAGTAGCAAGTCATTAAAAGTCTAAAGCAGTCAGATATATCTGCAGTTTAATTCAGTAGCGTCATGCAAGTAGAGACCAAAAGAGGTGGCTTCACACTCCAATGAAACATGGGTGATAAAAGTTAAAACTCAGATATAGATTAAACATACCAGTTCCATGTGTATTCTTTTAGCACCTTTAAGTATTCATCACTGTACTAAGCATGGTGGGCTTACACAAAAGAAATATAAGAGCTAGAAAATTTATACAAAAACTAACAATTTAATTGGAGAGAAAAGACCTAATACATGAAACAATAAAACAGTAATGTGAGACCAGCTACAGTTAAGGGGCAAAACCACATTCAAGTACAGTAACTGTTTCCAAAGAAGGGAATTACTGACCAACCTGGACAAGCTATCATAACCTTTTGGAAAGACAAGTGATTTGTATGCCTGTGGTTGGCCTGACTTTAGGGCAAAGTATTCTCTTGGGATCCGCTCCTCATCAATAAAAGCGCTATTTTAAAACATCACTTTTCTGAGGTAACTGTTGAGTTAAACATAAACATGAGGTAATGTTTCACCCACAGGAACATTCTCAAGCAATTTCTTCGTATCCAAGACTAATCCTTTTTCTGTATTTCAATACTGAATGCTCTCTCATAGTCTAAATATCTGTCTTGAAACCTTGACTCTTTTCTTGCCAGCTGTACAGCTTTATTGCTTTCCATTGTGAGGTGTATAATTAAATCATGTGCTGTAAAGCACTAAACCATTCAATAAAATAGAGTGTCTTTATAGAAGGTGTTTTCTTTCCAAAGTGACTTTGACCTTTTTACACTTGGTCAATTGAGATGCATTCTGGAACGAACAAAAGTAAATGGTTTGTCTTTCACTAAATTTAGGCTAAAGACTGTGCCTTGTATCTATTTTTGAAACATATACTATTTATCTCTTTTTCTTAAGCTACAATTTTTTGAGCAACAACTACATGCCTCGCACTGTGAAATGTAACTTTCATACAGTTTCTCATTTAATTCTGACAATATCTTTGCAAGTTTAAGTGCGGAGAAGTTAGATAACATCCCTGGCAGTATGTAACTGCAAGTTAACATTCAAGAATTTAAGTAATGTCTCCCTGTGCCACGTCTATCTAGGCAGCAGATGACAATTAAATGCAATGCATTATCCTACATTGCATCACAGATCAGAGAAATAAAATTCCTATAAAATACATGTATTAGGATGATTGGCAAAAGTTCACTTTATACGTCATATTTCTTTCTTAAGTTTGTACAGTGGTTTAGAAGAAAACATCTTTATTCTTGGAAAAGGCATTCAAAACTACTTACATGTAAGGAGGCTGGATGCCTGCAACTACATGCATGTTGTTCAGAGAAACATAATAATATAGAAGTGTGTGTATTCACTTTCAAAATATTAGCAACTGGTAAATTCAAGCATTTTACTGAAAAGCATATAGAAATTATTTGTATTATTTCAGCAAATCTGTAAATTTGAAATTCTTTCAAACTTAAAACTCCAAAATCTTTCAAAAATAGTAAAAGATACCAGTGGAAAACATTGCCTTCCTTTTCTTTTTTGTACGGCTTTATTGAGGTATAATTGATATACAAACAGCTGTACATATTTAATATATACAATTTGATGAATTTGGACATATGCAAACACCCCTGATACCATCACTACAATCAAGGTAACAGACGTATCCAAAACCTCCAAAATTTCCTTGTGTCCTTTTGTTTTCATTTTTTTGTTGTTTTTATTTTTTGTTAAGAACACTTAAAATTTTTCCTCTTTACAAATTTTATTATTTATTTATTTATTTATTTTATTTTGAGACACAGTCTCTCTCTGTCGCCCAGGCTGGAGTGCACTGGCACCACCTCGGCTCACTGCAATCTCCGCCTCCTGGGTTCAAAGGATTCTCCTGCCTCAGCCACTGCGCCTGTGCCTCCTCTTTACAAATTTTGACGTGCACAAAACTGTCTTAACTCTAGGCACTATGTTTTATAACACATGTCTAGAACTCATTCATCTAGCATTACTCAAACTTCATACCCATTGAACAACTCCCTAGTTCTCCCATGCCAGCCTCTGGCAACCACTACTATACTTTTTTTTTTTTTCATTTATTATACTTCAAGTTCTAGGGTACCTGTGCACAAAGTGCAGGTTTGTTACATACGTATCCATGTGCCATGTTGGTGTGCTGCACCCATTAACTCGTCATTTAGCATTAGGTATATCTCCTAATACTTTTCCTCCCCCCTCCCCCCACCCCACAACAGGCCCCGGTGTGTGATGTTCCCCTTCCTGTGTCCAAGTGTTCTCATTGTTCGATTCCCACCTATGAGTGAGAACATGCGGTGTTTGGTTTTTTGTCCTTGTGATAGTTTGCTGAGAATGATCGTTTCCAGCTTCATCCATGTCCCTACAAAGGACATGAACTCATCCTTTTTTATGGCTGCATAGTATTCCATGGTGTATATGTGCCACATTTTCTTAATCCAGTCTATCATTGTTGGACATTTGGGTTGGTTCCAAGTCTTTGCTATTGTGAATAGTGCCACAATAAACATACGTGTGCATGTGTCTTTATAGCAGCATGATTTATAATCCTTTGGGTATATACCCAGTAACGGGATGGCTGGGTCAAATGGTATTTCTAGTTCTAGATCCTTGAGGAATCACCACACTGTCTTCCACAATGGTTGAACTAGTTTACACTCCCACCAACAGTGTAAAAGTGTTCCTATTTCTGCACATCCTCTCCAGCACCCGTTGTTTCCTGACTTTTTAATGCTGGCCATTCTAACTGGTGTGAGATGGTATCTGATTGTGGTTTTGATTTGCATTTCTCTGATGGCCAGTGATGATGAGCATTGTTTCATGTGTCTGTTGGCTGCATAAATGTCTTCTTAAATATATATGCATCCAATACAGGAGCACCCAGATTCATAAAGCAAGTCCTTAGAGATCTACAAAGAGACTTAGACTCCCATAAAATAATAATGGGAGACTTTAACACCCCACTATCAACATTAGACAGATCAATGAGACAAAGTTAATAAGGATATCCAGGAATTGAACTCACCTCTGTACCAAGCGGACCTAATAGACATCTACAGAACTCTCCACCCCAAATCAACAGAATATACGTTCTTCTCAGCACCACGTCACACTTATTCCAAAATTGACCACATAGTTGGAAGTAAAGCACTCTTCAGCAAATGTAAAAGAACAGAAATTATAACAAACTGTCTCTCAGACCACAGTGCAATCAAACTACAACTCAGGATTAAGAAACTCACTCAAAACCGCTCAACTACATGGAAACTGAACAACCTGCTCCTGAATGACTACTGGGTGCATAACGAAATAAAGATGTTCTTTGAAACCAACGAGAACAAAGACACAACATACCAGAATCTCTGGGACACATTCAAAGCAGTGTGTAGAGGGAAATTTATAGCACTAAATGCCCACAAGAGAAAGCAGGAAAGATCCAAAATTGACACCCTAACATCACAATTAAAAGAACTAGAAAAGCAAGAGCAAACACATTCAAAAGCTAGCAGAAGGCAAGAAACAACTAAGATCAGAGAAGAACTGTAGGAGATAGAGACACAAAAAACCCTTCAATAAAATCAATGAATCCCGGAGCTGGTTTTTTATATTTGTTGTTTTTATGAGTTTTACTAGTATAGATTCCTCATATATGTGGAATCATGCAGTGTTTGTCCTTCTATGACTGAATTATTTTACTCAGTATAATATCCTCCAGGTTCAGCAATGTTGTCGCAAATGGCAAGATTTCTGTTTTAAGGCTGAATAATATTCTATTTTATGTATACAACATATTTTCTTTATCCACTTATGGGAGCTATTCAATGTCTTGGCTATTGTGACTAATGCTGCAATGGAAATGGGGGTGCAGGTATCTCTTTAAGAGCCTGATTTCAATTGCTGGATCCAGATTGCTGGATCATATGGTAGTTATACTTATTAATTTTTTTTAAAAACCTCCACACTGTTTTCTATAGTGCCCGCACCCTTTTGCATTCCCACCGTGAGGCATAAAACATGCGGTCTAAACGAGGAAATGTGAACCAAGGAACACTCATTAACCTCTTAACTATTTAAGTGTCATGATAAATAATACCCCCAAAAATAGATACTGTAGGTTTTCAGAAAAGCAACTCAGAAAACTTTTTGCTCTTGAGAAAGTGGGGCCTGTCCTGGAACTTGATGCACTCAAGAAAGCTAGATACCAAGAAGGGAAGAGACGGACATTCCAGGTTGAGTTTACTGCCAAGACTTAGCTGTAAAGACAGAAGTATGCTCATAAGACAAACTAATTTGCCCTGTTAGAATCGATTATTTGGGAAACTAAAATGGGTTAGACACAATGGGGCCAAATTATGGCAATCTATCCATGCCAGGTTTTGAAATCTGAATTTTGTTCTACGGGCAATACGAAGTCACAGACCTATTTGAACAAGGGACCAATATTTTAAAAGAATTATTTAAGGAAATTTGGACAATTAGTAAGGAAATTAGAAAGTTATAGAGGACAACCATGAATTCCAAACAGGAGTGATCAGAGGAATATTAGAAATATACCTGTTACTAACAGGTCAGAACACTTTATGTTTCCCAAAGTCACACAGTTTACAGATGACACAGCAAAGACATGGACAGCAGTAGTTTATAAGGATAATGCTATTAACGAACTAATATGTACTAAACATTGTATTTATTCAGTAAATATCTATTTTGTTTTATCAAGCATTATTTTAGGCACTTAGGATTCATTACTGAACAAAGCAGACCAAAAGTCCTGCATTCATGGAAACCTCACAGGAAACCTCATGCATAGCAACGTATTCAGATCTCTTATCAACCTTATCCTAATTTTAAGATTGAGTCACAGGAAAATAAACTAATTTTCCAAGGTAACACAGCTAGTAAATGGCAACTTGGAGTACAGTTATAAGAAAATAAAGTTAGGGGAGAATATCAGTGAAGGAAAAGCAGTAATCCAAACATATATTCAGGAAGACCTAATCCAGAGTAGTGCCAGTGAGGACCACACAGGAAAGGACATTGGTGGGATAACTTATGGAAACATTTTAAAGCCAGAAATTCTACCAAGACAGAGCAGGAGCAAGTGGTGCCAAGTGAGAGGGGAAGTAGGTTATAGATAAAAACCAAGTAGGGGTGATCACAGGAATATGTGAAATATACCTGTTAGGATCAGGTTGGACTGGGTAGAAAAAAAATGTGAGTTTGATATCTAATATGTGTATTTTGAAGTGACAGAGGGGCATTCAGCTGAGATATAAGAGAGTAAAATATATAGAGAGTAAAATACATCTATGGGTTTAATTGTCAGATAATGTGAGATCAAACTCTACCTCTGTCCCAGAAGGCCTAAGTGGCCTCAGCCAATCTCTGACAGCCTTGTTTTTTTCCTTACATTTCTAAATAGAGATAATGATAGTAATACCCAATGTAATTGTTGTCCTGATAATTAAATGAAATAAATGGTTAACCAAAAGTACTTGGAAAAATCCCTTGCATATAATACATGCTCAATAAATATTAATTTTTATACTTGTTATTATTAAGTGTCTAGATGACAGTTTCACTTTGAATAATGTAACTCATATCCATAAATATCAGAGTGGAGATTATATAATACTGAAGACCATAAGGAAGAAGTTTAAACACAGAATAGACTAGTTTTATAACAGGAAAAAACCCACTTTATAAACATAAATAAAATTAGAAATGAGAATACCCTCACCCAATTCAGGCTAACTCTAATTTTAATCAACAAAGACTACTTGCATATGAGAATAGAGCCATGACCAGCCCTGTAGGAATGGCTAACAGTTATTCAGTACTTATTATGCACCAAACACTAAGAGCTTTATATGTATTATCTCATTTAACTGATTTAATAATACATTCTATTATCTCCATTTTATAAATGAGGACATTAAGGTACAGACTATCTTATGTTTCCCAAAGTCACACAGCATAGGTGGCAGAGCAAGTATTTCCACAGAGATGATCTATAATAACTAGTACTCAGATGTCAGACATTAGACTATACCCTTTAAACAAACCTGCATATGCAGAAATATGGAAAAGCATAGCTGAGTGACCCTGGACAGGTCTCTTTAATGCCTCATCAAAATTTAAAAGAATGGTGATTTGAATGAGATAATTTATGCAGACTTACTGTAAGTATATACTAGATATCATAATACTTTAAACTTAAACTCTTCCCAATTTGATCATAAAGGGAAGGTAGTTTAAAATTCATGAGCATTAGTTAACAATTTTGAGTCATTCCGTTTCCTCCTCGAGGAATCCATGGCTTAGCAAACATTTATTATGAAGAGAAAAAGTTTTGGTTGAAAGGAAAACATCAGAGACCCTCCAGGCACACAGAAATATAATTCTGTCGAAGTTTGTAAATAACAACATACAAATGAAGACTCCACAGAGTTTTATAATATTATTTTGTCTTAGTACAATGCCTTTTCTTGAGAGATCTCAGTGGACTTTATTATGAATCATAATTATAATGAAGCTGCAGAACCTCCCTCTGAGTTAGTTTTTTTTTTTTTAACGCTACAGATAGGAGGAGGAATATTAATTTCTCAAGGTCATTCAAGGAGTTAGCGGCTGAAGCTGGAATATAATAAAAGATTTCTAACCCAAGTCATCTGATAAATATCACCATGGGTTTCCAAAGGGTTTGGCAAAGAACATTAAAATGTCAGAAAAAATCATAACTGATTATACTACTGGGAAGTCAAAGAAAGCAACTTTGTAAGTTTTAATTTGTAAAACTTAAAAATATTCCTATCTCCATATTCCCCACTTGCATCTCGATTGTTCCAAATTCAAAATAATAAAAAGAGAAAATACAAATCACAAATTACACTTATTCTAAATACCATACTTCTAAATAAAATACCACTGATAACAAGAAAATTTGTTCTTTCGCAACCATGAGAGAAGTAATACAAGAGGTATTTTTACTATTGAAAGTCCCGGAAGTAAATATGCAAACCAACTTTTTTTTTCAATTTGGAATTATATAATCATTGCAGTTTAAAACAAGAATAAAACTAAACATAAAAGATAAAATTACAAATTCTAGTTGTAGAATACAAAAGAATTATGAATTTATGAAGAGCTGATATCTATACATATGATAATTTTAATTGGATCCCATAATGTAATTAAAATAAAAGCCAAGGATTTATTGCATCCAAAAACTAGATACTGCTTATAAGTTTAGGATACCCTATTTATTCTATCCTCAATCTGAGCTACTTGGCTTTCCCTTCAATAGGTCTATTAGCGAATATATAAATGGATTAATGAGGTAAAAACCTACTGATAAAAAATTAAATTGGATGAACTTCCATTTTTCTCTAACCCTATGCCATGACTTCAGTTATTATATATATATAAAAACTATATATATTATATATATTAACTATATATATTATATATATTAACTATATATATTGTGTGTGTGTGTGTGTGTGTGCGTGTATGGTGAAAAATATCGTTCTTTTACTCAAAGCTCACCAAATTAAAGAATGGAAACATAACGTTATCACATTTCTGCATCTAAAAAGAAGATAAAAATCCAGTGTAACTAAAAATCAACAAGAAAATTTAAAACAAAAGGTTTAACATTCATACAGTCCATATATTTAATTAAATTTTAAAAACTATCTTAAATACACAGCACACAGTACTACCTAGACATTAGTATATAACGGGGTTTAAAGGTCATTTTTTCTTGAATGTTGTTAAAAGGTCAGATTTGTCTAATTTGTCTGGGGTAGTTGGAGCAGAGTCAGGATGAATAGCAAGATTATAACTTTTTTCATCGTAACTAATAAGCTGTTTCTTTTTCTTTTTGCATAGATGCTTGTAAAGATCATAAGTACCATCAAAACACAAGACAGGTATTTTCTCCCAAATGACATCCCAATTTTTTGCCTGCATCTCGTCTTAACTGATGAAATTAGTGTCATATAATGAAAGTTCACAAGAGCAGAGGAGATTCCAGAGAATAAACGTGATTGCTAAAACAGCAGAATGCCCTAAAAACACAATAAGGAATGGATTCATAAGATTTCTCTGAAAAACATCATTTTTAGCATAAAATTTTTCAATCCTAGTCAATTTGTAATCAGCTCGATTTCTCTTGACAGTCTTTAAAGTACAAGAGGTCAAACAATTTTGCAGTTCTCTGCAAAGCTCATTTTCACCCACGCAGTATGGCTGTAACTAATCACTGCATGAACAAAATGCTAGTCATCCAACATTGAAAAACATGCAATGGTGCCAAATAGAAAACATATTTTAATCCATCAGTAAAGAGAGTAATTTTAGGTAATATTTACCGAACAATTTTTATGTGAGAGGGACCATGCTGTTTTCACATGGTATGGAAAAAATGTTGTATAGTGGTTAAAAATATTGACAATGGAGTTGGTCCGATTTTAATAAAATTGATCTCATCACACTTAAAAACATGTCATGTCCAAATAAATCCTTAAATTAGCTGAGAAACTTCTCTAGATCCTCAGATATAATTGTTACATTTTAAAACTTTTTCTAACTGTGTGCTTCATAATCAGTTCTTAAAAACAGCATTAAAATTTATTAGTATAGCGGGCAGAATTCTAAGAGGGCACCCACAATTATGGTGCCAGCCTCTACTGCTCATCTATAACTCACTGCCTTTCAGTGTGAATCAGGTCTCTGAATAGGATACCACAGGTAGGATACACTCCATGATTCAGTTATCTGGCAAGGGAGAGCGGATTTTGCAGAGGTAATTAAGACCTCTAATCAGTTGACTGTAATTTACTAAAAAGGGAGATTATCCTGAGTGGAGCTGAGGTAATCAAATTAGCCATTTAAAAGGAGACTAGAAGCCGTGGAGGGATTCCAAAAATGAGAGATGATGCACAAAAGCAGGAGAGATGTGCTACTTCTGTCCTGGAAGAAGTGAATTTCTCCTTCAAGAGCAGACCATGCGGCAGGGATGGATGTTTGGTTTCTTCTCAACAGCCACCAACGACACTGCAACTTTAGAGCTATGACTACAGGGAATGGAATTCTACCAAAAAGTAGCGGAATCCTACCAACAACCAGTAACACTGTAGGGATAAACGTCAGTCCCGGCAGACAAGAGACAAGATGATCAGAATCCCAACAGGTCTTCCATGTCCGGGCACATTCTCTGCCCTACCTTCTTGCCTCTGTTAAGCTGACCTAACGTCACGTAGCAGAAAGCCGCCTTCCCAACTTAGCTGACCAAGCTGAATTTCTAACTATAAAGGGAAGAACCTAACCGTTAATCTCCTTGAGTGATGTCTTCCAGGTTGCCGAATCGGGACTCTGGCTTTCCTGATAAAAACCTGACCAGATCTAGCTGGCGGGCGACGAGAACTCCAGGACTGACTTTCTTCTCATTATAATCTTATTGTAATACTGAGTCCACCTAAGGCAGGGCTTTATCTGCCCTAGGCTTTATCCGTTTTCTGTGCATGGGACACACATTAGGGCGTGATGCCTCACAACACAGGCACAGAGAAGAACCCATGTAAACGTGCACAAGTGGCTCTTTTCCCCCGCCTCAGTTTCCTTAAAATGACAAGAGCCTACCCTTTCCAGGAGCTAGCACCGGGATCCCTTTCCTGTAATGCTGCTCTCTTGCATTGCTCCAGCCATATGCCTGTTAAGCCTTGCCTGATAAACATTTCTTTGGTTTAGTGCTAATATCTACACGACAGCCAAAAAACTAGAGGTCCAGGGTACTATAACAAGATGGGGTTATAGCCCTGCCTGACACACTGATTTCAGCACAGTGAGACCCAGAGCAGAGGACCTAGCTATTCATATCCAGAGTCCTGGCCCATAGAAACTGAGATAATTGGTGTTATTTTAAGCTGGTAAATTGGAGTAATTTGTTACTAAGCAATGGAAACTAATGCAACCAGTAATCTAATTTTCTACATAGCTCTAAAACAATAAGCTTGGTTTGGGACCTAGATATGACCCCATTCTCATCTATTGAGGGAAATAATTTTGTGGTTATAATGCAGGTAGCAAACACTGCTACCATGAAAAGATTTTATAAAATTAGGTTATGCCTCCCTATTAGAGTGTAGACTTAACAAAAACCAATAATGTAGTTATTTTTATCCTGAAAATTTAAATAGATAATTTAAAAATATTAATTCTATGCATTTTGCTAGATAGTCTTACAGAGAAAAACAAAAAGGAATAGAACCAATCCTAAATGAGTTTATAATCTGATTGAGAAGGGGTAATTAACTTAGATTTAGAAAGTGGCTTCACATACAAATTTAAAGAATAATCATTTGACTCTCCTTAGCATCCCTGCTTTGTCTTACTCAACTCCACTATGTGACTAAAGAAGACAGCACTTGCCTCTTAGCTCAAGGTGACCATGTAAGAGTTCTGTCCATTGAGATTCAAGCAGAAGTCTGCTGGTACTACTCTGTCACTCTCCTTATTCCTTTCTGGAATGTAGATTTTATATTTGGAGATGTGGCAACAACCGTCTTGCAGCTATGAAGGAAAGGCCCAAAAATTTCACAAATATGTCAAATACTCAGTTATTTTAGGTGGAGAAAAAATCTATTTGTTTAGGCTGATAAGGGTTGGGTTTTTCATTACTTATAACCATGTTTTCATTAACTGCCAAATCCCACAATTTCAAAGACACTATGCATTCATATGGAGTAAAGTCCAAGAGTCCTATGATCTAGGCATATTTTAAGTTACTGCAAGTAGAAAGGCAGTAGACAATGGAAAAACCTTAGGCCCATTTTGTATGCTCTCATCTTTTTATCTATGCATGTTAAATGGTCAGGGCTCATTTAATTTCTTGTACTTTCTAAGCTTAAAAAAGAATGGAAAATATCATAGAGCAAAACTGATACCTAAAATATAACTCATTATAAGTTTTTAAAAAAAAATTTAAATGAGGAAAAGTTTCAGCAGTAAATATTGAATAAAGTTATTATATGGTTTGTTTAGTTTATTACAGCTTTTGTTTTACCCTTCATTACTTCAAAACAGGATTGGAGATGACTTATGGAAATATGCATATTATTACAACAGATAATGAGTAACAAATTGAAAGGTTGAAGTTAATGGAAAATATGCTAATCCTAAAAATAGAATTAGAAGAAAAATATCATAATATTCTATGCAATAACTAATGATAGTCCATAAGTTAAACTCTTAGCTTCTTAAAGAAATGAGAGTAATCAATCTGCTTCAGTATGCACATCCAGCGGATAAAAATATATCGACCATTCAGAGGCTGCACAATTTTTCTTATTTTTCAGATCTGAAAGAAATTTCTCTGTTTTGTAGAAGAAACATTATATGGTGCTTGTACATCATCTTAATGAGTACCTATTCATTAAAAGCAACAGCCCATTCTTAATAGCTAATTATCTCAAAGCAATTTGAGAGGACAGCTCAGCAAATAGCCTTTGCATATTAAGACCTCATTAAATAAGTAAGGAAAATGTTAAAACCCTAAAGGAATGGACAAATAATATGAATCTTTAATTTTTACATGGAGCACAATAGATGGCTCATGTATAGAAAACTATCAGCCATACTAGTAATCAAACATGCATAAGTTCATAAAGGAAAAACATGTTGCTATTAATACATATTTTAATAATTATAATCTGTATTAACTATTATGTGATTTAAAGAGAGTCATTCAGTACATGTTGCCAAGCAAAGTGTTCATTATTTTGAGTGAATAATTTGCCATCTGTATTCAGTAGCCCTAGTGTTTACATCCTTTAACCCAAAAGTTCACTTGAGGAAACCTATTTACATCAGTCTTATATAAAATGTTTTTTTCTCAAAACTTCCATTCTCTTACCTCCTGCCCTCACTTCGGCAAAGGTCTCAAAACCTCTTGAGATTTAGTAAAATAAAGTAACTGACGGATTTGTGAGTTGGCAAATCTAATTTCAAAATCTCAAATGATGTCAATGTGGAGGTTCATTAAATGTTGAATATAGACATTTAACCCTGTCATTTTACATGAGATTAAGGGAATGTATCACAATTAAGATATAATTAATCATAATACATAATTAATAATCATAATACATAATTATAATAATATAATCATAATATATAATTAATGTATCATAATTAAGATGACAGATTTAATAGCAGAGTCCAGTTGAAACCAATTTCTTTGAGGTCCTTGTTTTCTTTTCACAGTATGATACAAACAAGGATGGCACATACGATCCAAAACTAGAGCTGATTTTGGCTTGTCTTTTATTAAAACCAGCAAGCAAATAAAGAAAACAAAAACAAAAGCAAACTCCCTTGACTCCACTTGCTCCACTGACCCAAGGGACTGTCTGTATTCAGTGACTCACTAATTTCTTCTCATTCACTCTCATTATGCTTCTGTTCCTCTGAAACTGCTCTTTTCAAGGTCACTAACAACTCTTCCATTTTGACAAGTCATGGCCATTAAAGATTGACCTTCTACTTGATTTCTCAGTAGTATTGGACACAAGTGACAACATTCTCCTTAAAACACTTTCTTGTCTTGGCTTCTGTGGATAAATACGCTTCTGTTTTTTATTTTTATTTTTTCCTTCTGCCTAACATTTCCTGTTAGTCTAGAGAATAAATAAATAAGTGAATGTTAAGTAAATTTTAGTTTCAACCTAAACAGTTTCTCAGGTTTACTTTTTTGGAAACTCACTATTTTCATTAAATGCAAAGTAAATGTGTAAGCCTTTAAAAAAGTTAGAAAGATATTTCAGAAAGAGGATAGTTTTGAACTTTTAGAGGCATAGACATAATTTTTATAAGCAGCTGGGAGATAGTACAGAATTCCATTTGGAGAAATTTTTTCATATTCCAGAGCAAAGAATAGAAAGATTAGTAAGGATTCGGTATTTAACTTGTGAACTACTGTTTGTTAACTAATTTGCATTTTTAAAGGAAGGTATCAAAAAAGTTCTACTTCATTTGTGAGAACAGAAAAAAGTAAAAATATTCTAAGGTAGTACAGATAAAACTATAACCTTCTTTAATATCAAGGAGAAATGCAAATTAAATACATTTTAGCCAAATTTTTGTTATTTCCCCCAAATGATAGCATAAATAGCTCAGAAATGCCAAACTGTGCCAAGTAGTTAAAGTAGCAATTACCACGTTATTGTCTTATTAAATAAGAACCAGTAGATACCATAACCGTGTCTACAAATACTAGGAGGGAGAAATGTACAGAATGTGACCTACAAATGTGTAAATTAAAAATAAACTTATCATGCATGTCTAAGGCTTGGTTAACTCACCTATCACAAAAACTCAGTAACTCTTCCATTTAGTGACGAATGCAAATGGAAGTAAATATGTAATGAATCACTGTAATTACAGAGGAGAACACTTGAAACAAAAAGGTTTCACAATACCAGAAACTCATTTCTCACTTTCTGGGACAGAAACATTTTAATAATGAGAGGAAAACCCTCACCATCTTTAGAATTGTTACTTAAATGGATGAACTAATTTTGATTTACTGAATTCAAACTACTGTGAGTATAATTCAACTAGCATTTGTCACTGTGGAAGATACTGGTAAGTAAAAGAATAAAAATTACCCAGCCCTTGGTATTTAAAAAAGCAGCAACAAAAATACAAGGTATATATATATATATATATATATGCCTTTATATATGTATATAAATATACATATTTAGATACATATATATCTATATAAAATTAAAGTTTCATATATATATATGTATACATCAGGCATAAACTGTTTAGGCTTCTCAGGCTTATGTTCTTACATTTTTGGAAACTCTATCTTTGCATTAAATGCAAAGTAAATGTGTAAGCCTTAAAAAATTGCAAATTAAAGTATTTTTTTCCCTATTGGCCATGTGAAATGTGGGAGCTAGTTGATATGTGTCATATCAAGTGAGACAATAAGAGATAACAGGTTTCATCACAGTAAGATGGGTCAGCCAATGGTAGCCCATGACATCTAAGCAGGAAAAAAGGAATGGAAAAATACATTCAATGCAAATGGAAACCAAAAAAATGCAGGAGTATCTGCGTTTTTATCAGACAAAATAGATTACATGAAAAAAACTATAGGAAGAGACAAAGAAGGTCACTACATAATGATAAAGGGGTGAAGTCAGCAAGAATAGAAATAGACACATCAAACAAAGAAAACTGCAGGCCAATATTTATGATGAAAATTGGTGAAAATATCCTCAAGAAAAGACCAGCAAGCTGAATTTAAGAATACATTAGAAAGTTAATAATCATGACCACGTGGGAGCTATTCCTGGACTGCAAGGATGGTTCAACAAGTGCAAATTAATCAATGTGATACATCCTATCAAAAAATGGAAAAATATTCCACGTTAATGGATTCAATCAATATTGTTAATATATTTATATTATCCAAAAGAGTCTAACGATTCAGTGCAATTCCTGTTAAAATACCAATGACATTATTCACAGAAACAAACAAAAAATCCTCAAATGTATATGGAACCACTAAAGGCCCAGAATACACAAAGCTGCCCCAAGCAAAAAGAACAAAAATGGAGGAATCACATTACCTGACCTCAAATTATACTAAAGAGCTATAGTAATCAAAAGAGCATGGGACTGATATAAAATCAGACACACAGAACAATGGAACAGAATACAAACCACAAGAACAAATTCACACACCTGCAGTAAACTCATTTTTGACAAAAGTGATGAGAACATACATTGGGGAAAAGACAGTCACTTTAATAAATGGTGCTGGATATCCATATGCAGAAGAATGAAACTAAAATACTATCTCTCACCATATACAATAATCAAATCAAAATGGATTGAAGTCTTAAATCTAAGACCTCAAACTATGTAACTACTTCAGGAATACACTGGGGAAACTCTCCAAGACATTGGTCTGGGCCACAGCTTTTTGAACAATAACCCAGCAGCACAAACAACCAAAGCAAAAACTGACAAATGGGATTACATCATGGTGAATGGGGTATCCTCAAACATTTATCCTTTATGTTATGAAAAATCCAGTTACACTGTTTTAGTGATTTTAAAATGTACAGTTAAGTTATTATTGACTATAGTCACCCTGTTGTGATATCAATACTAGAACTTACTCATTCTTTCCGGTTTTTTTTGTACCCGTTAACAATCCCCACCTGCCCCCAGGCCTGCCAGTATCCTTCCTAGCCTCTGGCAACCATTCTTCTACATTCTAAGTCCATGAGCTCATTTGTTTTGATTTTTATATCCCACAAATAAGTGAGAACATGTGATGTTTATCTTTCTGTGCCTGGCATATTTCACGTAACATCATGATCGCCAGTTCTATCCATGTTGTTTTAAATGACAGGACCTCATTTTTTAATGGCTGAATAGTACTCCACTGTGTATATGTACCACATTTTCTTTAACCATTTATCTGTTGATGGACACTTAGGTTTCTTCCAATTCCTGGCTATTGTGAATAGTGCTGCAACAAATACAGGAGTGCAAATATCTCCTTAATATACTGATTTCCTTTCTTTTGGGTATATGCCCAGCAGTAGGATTGCTGGATCATACGGTAGCTCAATTTTCAGTTTTTTTTTGAGGAACTTACAAACTCTTCTCCATAGTAATTGTACTAATTTATATTCTGACCAACAGTGTACTAGGGTTCCCTCTTCTCCACACCCTCACTAGCATTTATTATTGCCTGTCTTTTGGATATAAGCCATTTTAACTGAGAGAGATGACATCTAATTGTAGTTTTGATTTGCATTTCTCTGATAATCAGTGATGTTGAGCACCATTTCATATTCCTGTTTGTCATTTGTATGTCTTCTTTTGAGAAATGTCTATTTAAATCTTTTGCCCATATTTTGATCGGATTATTAGATTTTTTCCTAGTGAGATGTTTCAGCTTCTTATATATTTTAGTGACTAATTCCTTATCAGATAGGTAGCTTGCAAATATTTCTTATTATTCTGTGGGTTGTCTCTTCGCTTTGTTGATTGTTTCCTTTGTTATACAGAAGCTTTTCAACTTGACGTAATCCCGTTTGTCCAATTCTGCTTTGGTTGTCTGTGTTGGTGGGATATTGCTCAAAAATCTGTAGCCCAGGCCAGTGTCCTGGAGAGTTTCCACATTGTTTTCCTGAAGTAGTTTTATAGTTTGAGGTCTTAGATTTAAGACTAATCCATTTTGATTTGATTTTCGTATATGGTGAGAGATAGGGTTCTAGTTTCATTCTTCTGCATATAGGTATCCAGTTTTCCCAACACCATTTACTGAAGAGACTGTCTTTTTCCCAGTGTATGTTCTTGTCATTTTTGTCAAGAATGAGTTCACTACAGGTGTGTGAATTTTGTTCTTTATATTAATCGTAATATTTAAATTTTTCTTCCTGGTAAATTTAACATTTTATTGAATTTTTAAAATCTAATTAGTGAGTTACTTCATTAATTTTAATATTTGAAGTTTTTCTGATAATTTCATTAAATTTTTCAATCGATATCGAAAATCAATGCAGGGTTAGAAACATGTTTAAATAATGAATTGTTATTGACTTCTACTTTTGATGGTTTCACCTACTAATTCTATGCCAACGGCTTTTAAATGTACATCTAAAGATTAAAGTCTCTCTTGAGCTTAAAGGCAAACATCGAATTTCCTACTCTACATATTCACTGGGAATTTTTTGTAAAATATCATTCTTAATATATTCAAAGCTAAACTTGTTAGCAATGTTGCTTGATCTCTATTCAATACTACTATTAATAATAATATATAATCTTTGTTGAACTTATTTTATTTTAGGCACCATGCTGAGTGCTTAATGGATATCTCCTCATTTAATTATAAAAGCTCTGTTAAGAAGTAATAATAAATAAGAAAATTAAAATGTAACTTGGCCAAGGAAATGTGCTAGCATTTGAAGCCACTTCCCTTATCTACCAAACCCTTGATCCCAACCCCTACTTCTTTATTGTATATACTATCATTATGTATGTTCAAAATTTCTAGATTATTTTTTACTGTTACACTTCCTTATGTACAAAAGACGTGGTCACAAAAGTCAGTGGATTACACCGTGACAATATTGTACATTTGTGGTTTTATTTTTTAAATTCTCATTGCCTTTAGCTTGCTCCAAACTTATAATTCTATTCCGAACTATTATTGTAGGACCTCCTTCCCTAGTATCCCAATAGTTGTTTGTATTTTCCATTTTCAATTCACTTTTGCTTTCATTGCCTGATTCCACTGATTGCAACACTCATCTTATAATGCAAATTCTGTGTTCAGGTATTTCCAGTTTTATATGTATCCCCACAATGAAATTTAAACTCATTTTTTCTGAGTTTAACCAAATAGATCAGTATTAACATAACTGAAGTTTTACAATCTTATTTTAAAATGTTTCTTTTTCATGTACATAAGCAGAAATTACTGTACCAGCCATCCCAGCCTCATGGTCTTTCCTGTAAGCCTTTCTTTACTCATTTCTTTCACTTCCATTTCCATATCTTGAAATCGTACCCATTTATTACAGATCTGATCAAATAACAACGTTTTCTGAAAATCTTCTTAAATTCAAAACAATTACTTGCTTCACTGTATTCCCATTGGTAGTTTTGTGTTAAAATTGCATATTATGTATATTTTCTCCTCTAGTGAACTCCCGTATGTGCATTCACAAAAAAAATCCAATAATGTGCTTCCTATGTATTATATGAACTCTATTGTCAAGAAGCAATTTAGTTACATAATAATTTATGTAACTAAAACACCTTAATTATGATGAATATGACAAATTTGGCATCTTTGATTTCTCCATAATCCTGTGTAAATGCTTGAAAATTTATGTTAAATGAACATATAATTACCAAGAGAAATTGGACTTTATCTATAGTCAGGAAATGTTATAGAAATTGTACATTATTATAAGCTAGAATTAAAGAGTGAAATTATAGCCCCTGTTAAATTTATGACTAGAAATGAGGAAAATTTTTCTTTCACTCTGACAGACGCGATTTGTGATAGATCTTAAGAATGTAAATATAATTATAATAATTTATAAAATTAGATGAACAGAAGAATTTTACAAAAACATTGTTAGATTACAAATTTTCCAATTTCTTTTCTCAGCGGCACATTGATGTATAAGCCTAAGACTGACAAAAAGAAGAAAAACAGAAAAGAAAGAAAAGTTAAATGAGCAAGGGTGTGGTTTCTTATATTAAATATAGTAAAAGAAATGTAACACATAGTAAACGACTGATAAGAAGGCCCCATGAATTTGATCTTTGGGGCTTCCAAAAGAAAAGAAGCAGTCCTAATAATTTTAGAAACAAATAGTTAACTCAGGAAGCCCTTTAGTTAAACTATAATGACTAACAATCGCAATTTATTTCTACGCTATACTGTGACGGCTATTAATAACTTCACAAACTGAGTTCATAACACATATTGACGTCTTTCTCTTTACTCAGCAGTATCCGCTAATATTTTTCATTTGTATTACATGAAATGTATTCCCAAGATGGAAAATACACACACAACTATGGACACTCATTATCTGTTGGAAAACAATAGTATTTTCATCAACTGCATAGTATTTTAAAATTATAAAACATGTTAAAAATTCTAGCATCTGTAAAAATTGTTAGTATATTTTGAGATTTCAGGATTCTGCATCTATCAAGAAACATCAAAATGCATGAGAAATACATTTCTAAGTAGCTTATATATCTGGAATAATTTATTAAATTTATCTGGAATATATCTGTAAACTGGAAGGATTAATAATTTAGAGGAGATCAAAACTAAAAATGAGTATATTTACAAAATGGGAGGCAAACTCAAACATCTACAAGCTTCCCAATGCTTTTACAAAGTGCTATTGCAAAAAAATTTGTATTTTTGGCCCTAAAAATACAAAAGCAAAACTAGAGCCTAATCACACATTTTCAATCACTTATTTATTCAATTCTTCATCCACTATCCCTTTCAGTAATTAATTTATTTAATGCATATTTAATGCATTCCTATTTTGTACCAAACCCTAGGGATAATATATAAAAGGTAAAGTAGATAAATAACAAAATATCCAGACACAGCCCATACTAGATTAAACAAAGTGTCAGGCTTAAAAATGAGTTACAAACTAACAGTGTTAGATACAATGCCAAAATCATGATGCGTGAAAGAAAAAAGCGACATTAGACTTTATTAAAATTAAAAATTTCTGCTTTGTGAAAGAAACTTTAAAGAGAATAAAAAGACACGCCACGATTGGGAGAAAATAAATGCAAAACATATAACTGATAAAGGACTTGTATCTAAAATGTACAAAGAACTCATAAACCTCAACCATAAGAAATAAATGACCAAATTTAAAACCGGGCAAAAAAATTTTACAGCTTCCCCACCAAGAAATACAGATGGTAAATAAGCATATTAAACAATGTCCAACACCATATATCATCAGTGAACTGCAAGCAAAAATAACAATAAGATACTACTGTACACTTATTAGAATCGCTAAAAGCCAAAAAACCTGACACTATCAAATACGGGCACTATTATTTATTGCTTATGGGAGCGCAAAATTGGACAGCCACTTTGGAAGATAGTGTGCCTTATTTGGATAGTCCCACTGCAGATGTAATTAGCTAAATTAGGTCACACTCCATCAGAGTGGTTACCTAAATTGGCATCCTTACAATAAGGAGATATTTGAACATATATATGCATACAGGGAGAACACCATGTGGAAATGAAGGCTCAGGGTGATCCCTCCACAAATCAAGGAGTGCCAAAGATGGGCCATGAAAAACTGAACACTAAGGTGAAGGCATGTAATGGATTTTTCATGGAATGGACTTTTCCTACTGTTAGAAGGAACTCTACTAACACTCAGGTCTCACACTTCTAACCTCCAGAATTGTGATACGATAAATTACCGTTGTTTAACTTACTCAGTTTATGGTATTTTCTAGTAGCCCCAGGAAACTAATATACCATATGATCAGGAATTGTACTCTTACCTATTTACCCAGTTGAGTTGAAAACTTGTATCTATGTACAAACCTGCTCACAAATGATTATAGCAGCTTAATTCATAATTACCAAGAACAGGAATCAGTCAAGATGTTCTTCAGTAAGAAAATGGATGAACAAACTGGCATATTCTTAGAATTGAATATTATTAGCAATAAAAGAAATAAGTTACCAAGTTACAAAAAGTCATAGAAAACGTGGCACATATACATCACGGAATACTATGCAGCCATAAAAAGGATGAGTTCATGTCCTCTGCAGGGACATGGATGGAGCTGGAAACCATCATTCTCAGCAAACTAACATAAGAACAGAAAACCAGGCACTGCATGTTTTCACTCATAAGTGTGAGTTGAACAATGGGAGCACATGGACACGGAGGGGGCGCAGCATTACACACCAGGGCCTGCGGTGGGGGTGAGGCTGGAGGGGGATAGCATTAGGAGAAATACCTAATGCAGATGATGGGTTGATGGGTGCAACAAACCACCATGTCACGTGTATACTTATGTAACAAGCCTGCACGTTCTGCACATGTATCCCAGAACTTAAAGTATAATAATAATAATAAGATGCTTTTATCACCTAGGAAATTCCAAGAGATTTAGGAGCGCAGAGGCTCCTAACATTCAGGGAACTTCAAAGGTCTTAGGAGCTCTGTGGCAGAAACTAGGGTCAAAGACCACATACCACAACAAAAGATTTTCCTTGTGCTTCTGTCTACAAGGCTTTTAGAAACTATGTGCCACGAACAGGGGGAAAATACTAAATGTGTATTTCTTATATCACAATATTTAATAGCATGTCCTCCAATTTATTCTATCTTTTTCTTCAAGATTCATCTTGGCTACCCTTGTGCTTTTATATTTCCACATGCATTTTAGAGTCAGCTTGTATATATAAACACACTCATATTTAGACTGGTATTGCCGGAAATCTATAGATCAATTTGGGTAGAATTAGAATCTTTACAATTAAGAGTATTCCAAACCAAAATGATTTACTTTAATTACTTTCAATATTGTTTTGTCATCTTCCTGAGTAGAAGTCTTACATATTTTTGTTAGGTTCATTTCTAGATATTTTATATTTCTTAAGTCTATTGTAAATACCAAAATATTTAAAATAATATTTGTGATCATATATAAAAGTATATAGGTGAATTTTTTCATATGATCTATAATTTAGAAACTTGCTCAATTTTATATAAATGTATTAATTCTGTTTTATATGTATTTTGAAATATGTATATACACAGTCATGTTATCTGTAAATAATCACAGTTTTATATCCTTTTTATATGGATCTTGCTAATGATAGTAATGAAAATTGTAAATTTCTAGATTAGATGTTAGGGAAAAAGAAGGATTTAATATACCACCTGTTTCCCTTCACTTTTACATATTATATATTCCTGCCAATGGAAAGTGGCGTGAACTTCGGAGACATGAATGCTAAAGGTAACAGTTTTAAATATGGAAAACTTTTCTGTGCCTGTAATAATATAGAAACCAAATAGTTAACAGTAATGTCTCCAAACACCCACTTATTTCTCAGTCATCGCTAATAAATATTGGCTTGCTTTCTGTTTTCGTTTTTTATTCACTGTTACATCAAATTACCACAAACTTAGTGGCTTAAGACAACGCAAATTTAAGATCTCATAATTTTGTACATCAGCAATCCAGGCTAGGTCTGTTGATTTCCCTTCTATGGGTTTTCTAAAGGTGAGATTAAGATGGTGGTGGCTATGCTTTTTGTTGGCAGAATCTGGGAAGCAGGTTCATTCAGGTTGTTGGCAGAATCCAGTTCCTTGTGATTGCAGGGCTGACATCCCCATTTCTCTGCTGCCTGTCAGCTGGTGGATGGCAGTGATTTCTAAAGGCTTCTCTTTGTACATGAGCCTGTACATCTTAGAGGCAGCCATGGCACACTGAAAAGTCCAGCTTGGAATTACTCTGGCTTCCCCTGATTTCTCATTGCATCTCACACCTGTCTCCAGCCTGGGAAAGTTGTCTGTTTTGAAGGGCTTTGGTAATCATATTGGGCCCATCTAAGTAATATTGGATAATTTCTCTATTTTAATGTCAGTAACCTTAATTACATGTTCAAAGTCCCTTTTGCCATGTAATATGACTGATTTCAAGGGTTAGGGTGTGAACACCTTTGAGGCTGGGGCTAGGGCAGTTTTCAGCCTACCACATTTTTTGCACGCTCTTAAATATACTCAAACTGGCCTTTTCTCCAAACAGGTAAAGTACTTTAATATTTTTTTCTAGTGTGAATAATTATTTTTTTCTCCACGGCAATGTAATACCGAATGCATTTCTGCGAGACCAGCCACTACGGTCATTCTGTTATTGTCTCCCCACTGTACTGTGGCTGTGCTCTCTTAGTATCAACACTCCTTTCTGGTTTTACTGTGGAATGGCCTAGATTTTGATTCTCTTCACCCTTTAGTCTTTAAAGCAGATCCAATCAAAATTATATATTTATAATTCAAGATGTTCTCTCTATAGATGTTTTCATCAAATTTCATTATAACAAACACCAAGTAAAGAAATGACCACTATCATCACATAACAAAAAGGTGGGCTATTTCTCACCAAATTTTTGTTCAGAGAAATATATTTATGATTTTGCTTTCCTTTTTTTAAAGTTCAGCTCTTTATTACATTGTTTTTGTGGGTCTGCTTAACATTATTTACTTAAACATGACATTATGTGAAAAATACAACCGCCTAGCATTTTCTGGAACGGTTTATGTCAGATTATCATTTCCTCCAAAGATCACACGGACAGGGAAACTTCAGGTGTGTGCAGATGCTTCTTCTACTTATTTTTGACTTTCTCACATTCAAAGGGCATCTAGCTCTTCTCTCTGTATCGGCTTATTTAATAAAGGAGTCATAAATTTGCCAAATTATAAATGTGCTTTTACTTTTCTGACAGTACCTCTTCTAAAAGCTATATACTTAAAAATTGTGATTTATCTCTTTCACCTTTTAAATTGAACTGGAAATGTTTTCCTACAATTAAGCCTTAAAGCTCTTCTGCACTGACAAAGCATCATCAAAAGTATCTTTAGAAAAAAGCAATTATGTGGTTTAATACAGTGTCATAACAAGGAGTTGATTGGGAACATGTTAATCAAGGATTTAGTTGGGTATCAAGAATAATCCTATTATTTAGAAGTTCTGTATTGTTAACTCTAAATTAGTCACTTACTACTTGACTATATGGGTATGTTCTATGTTATAAACTGAAAGTTCAAAGAGGAAGTATTCTCCTATTCTATCTCAAATTATAATAGATTAAGAAATTCAATGAGAAATGTAATAGAAAAGGTAGGTGGGAAGAGACCCCTCAGGTTTTTGTTTAGAGAACATAAATCAATAAGTCATATCTGTAAGATGGATACAACAAGACCCTTCTCTAAGGAAAGAATAACTCTCAACCCCATCAAAACATGGGTGAAGGATATGAACAGATGCTTCTCAAAAGAAGACATTTATGCAGCCAACAAACATATGAAAAAAGCTCATCGTCACTGGTCATTAGAGAAATGCAAATCAAAACCACAATTAGATACCATCTCATGCCAGTTAGAATGACAATCAGTAATAAGTCAGGAAACAACAGATGCTGGAGAGAATGTGGAGAAATAGGAATGCTTTTACACTGTTGGTAGGAGTGTAAATTAGTTCAACCATTGTGGAAGACAGTGTGGCGATTCCTCAAGGATCTAGAACCAGAAATACCATTTGACCCAGCAATCCCATTGCTGGGTATATACCCGAAGGATTATAAATCATTCTAAAATAAAGATACATGCACACATATATTTATTAAGGCACTATTCACAATAGCAAAGACTTGAAACCAACCCAAATGCCCATCAATGAGACTGGATAAAGAAAATGTGGCACATATACAGTATGGAATACTATGCAGCCATAAAAAAGGAAGAGTTCATGTCCTTTGCAGGGACATGGATGAAGCTGGAAACCATCATTCTCAGCAAACTAACATAAGAACAGAAAACCAAACACCACATGTTCTCACTCATAAGTGGGAGTTGGACTATGAGAACACATGGACACAGGGAGGGGATCATCACACACTGGGACCTGTTGGGGGGCAGGGGCTAGGGGAGGGACAGCATTAGGAGAAATACCTAATGTAGGTGACACATTGATGGTCGCAACAAACCACCACGGCACGTGTACACCTATGTAACAAAACTGCACATTCTGCACATGTACCCCAGAACTTACAGTATAATTAAAAAAAAATGACTCTCTCAAAGATGTGTCCAAACAGGAAATTATGTAAGAAAATAGGGACTCAAAAAGGTACATAATTTCTCAAAGTGACACAATTTTTCTTAAAAACATAGTATTCAATTCTACAAAGCTAGGTGAAAAAATAAGCATTCAAAAGAGCCTATATAAAAATGTATATATGTAATACATAATATTTATGTAGTACATACAGAATAAATTCTATGCAATAAAAATCTTAAATTTAGCATATAATTTATATAAATATATACTATAGTCAATCTATCCAACCATCTATTGAGAAAGACACAATTAAAGAAACTTCTGCTGTATTCACTTTGTTTCACTGAGTGATAGCATCATGTGCAATTTTCATTTTTATGCTCGTCTGTATTTTCCAAATTTTCTATAGTGACCAAATATTATTTTCATGAATCTTCCTTTACTCATCTTGGTATATACTCACATCTAATATTATATGTCATAATAATATATAGAACATGGGTCTTTGGGAACTTATGTATCTGACATGGGTGTCTTGATGATTCTCAGTAATAAGAGAATTGTTAAACAAATTATTCTATTTAGAGGATAATTTAAAATATATGCATTATATCAATGAGTATTAAATTAAATTCAATTAACAATATTAAGTAAAATTGTTATATATGTTATATACATAACGTTTATATAAAAAAGTAATATAGGATTGCTTTTTTTCAAGCATGTATTATTGTAATCTCATACTTATGAGGCTCAACAGAGAAAAAAGTCATTATAACATGAAAATTTTTAATTCATTTCCCTTTGATATAACAAAAATATTTATAAAAGTAAAAATAAATAGTACCAATTGCTTGGTGTTTTTACTTCTTAGCACTTTGTTTTAATAAGCAATAAAAATAATGTGCCAAATTATTTGAGTTTGTATATATATTTTAGACTCAAAGAAGTTAGACAAAAGTTTATATTTGTTCACAATATTTTATAGCTATTGTTCTTAAAAAATACGTGAACATATAACCATTATTGCAATTTTCCTTTTCATATAAATAATATTACCTTGAATCAATAGCATATTCTCTATTTTAATACTCTTTAGTCTACAAGGCAAAAAAAATTCCAATTGTCATGGCAAGGCAGTGTGGGTGAAGATATACATATTAATTTAGTTATGAAGATTTTATTGTCATTTGGTTTAGTGAATAAAGATTCTTATATCTATTAAAAGAAATAAATGTCACTAGCAATAGAGGTATAATGGTACACTTTTATGTATTAGAAATATATACACTGTCCATGCCAGCCATAAGGTTTTACTCAAAGATGGACAAATAACTCTAATGAACAATAACTAACTTTGTAAAATATTAACAAAATGTAATATTAAAAAAAAGTCAGAGAAACACCGGGAGAATGATATCACCTGAAACAAGACAGGGCCTTTGTTCCTTACATGGATATATATGAAAAATCGTAACCCAGGAGGATGATGTTGTCATAAAACCACAACAAATGTAATCCTAGCACATTGGGAGGTCGAGGCGGGTGGATTGCCTGAGCTGAGGAGTTCGAGACCGGCCTGGGCAACACAGTGAAACCCTGTCTGTACTAAAATACAAAAAATTAGCCGGGCATGGCGGGTGCGCCTGTAGTCCCAGCTACTCGGTAGGCTGAGACAGGAGAATTGCTTGAACCAGGGAGACAGAGGTTGCAGTGAGCTGAGATCATAACACTGCACTCCAACCTGGTCAACAGGGCAAGGCTCCGTCTAAGAAAAAAAAAAAATTGAAATAAAATAATATTAGATGGATTCCTGTTATAAGTTAGATTTACTCCAGATCAAATTATTTGGCAGTTTCTATATCGGAAAAACATTTGAACTATTTAAATCAATTTACATGATATTTTACTTTAAAATAAGTGTTTATCTTATATAATATCTCTGGTCTCTCAAAACGTACTCTTGAAAAATTGGTAGAATTTATCTTATTAAACTATTCAAATTTCTAATTTATTATCTCTCCATCCATGTTCTTTTTCTTGTGGTTTCAAGATGATTAATATGTTCAAGTGAAAAACTGTTAAGTTCTACATAGGACAAAAATAAGTGCCTAAATAAGTGGGAAAAAAAACAAAAATAAGTGCCTAAGTAAGTGGCAAAAATAAAGAATAACCTATTATCCACAAATTGCAACTGGGAGAGTGTGTGAATTAAAAGGTAACTATTATATAAGACATGGTCATCCCAAACTGAAACATAATGTGCCCTCAGAACAAAAGTCGCATTTGGTGAAAAGATATTCTAGATACACTCTAATTGGAACTGTTTATTCTTCCAGTTACCAAAATTGCCCACCCCTTCCTTTTTATAGCTATACTATTTTACCCATATTCCAAATAGATATGCCATTATTAAAAAATAAATAACAACTAAAAAGAACTTAAATAAGACCAATGCATAGACATTGAAGCAAATCATGTGGGTGAGGAGTGGGAAAGACAGAAAGAAAATAAAAATGGTATATATTAAATAATGTATTTGAAAGGTTTTTAAATAAAGCTAAACAAATGCATAAATAATGATTACAAACAACATAAAAATATTATAACTGTAGCATGATTAAGAGAGAAAACATAATGAAAAATGATTGAAAGGTTGAGGCAGAAACAGGTGGCGATAAAGAAGTACTGAATAACTTTCATTTCACACCAGAAGGCAACATATATCTGTCCCAAATTGAATATGTATTTAAAGAAATCAAAACCAATTATCTCAGTTTGCTAATCTTTCTCACACATTTTTACCTTTACAGAGATATTTTAGAAACCAATATCTCTTATTACAAGGAAAATATGATCTAAAATAACAATTTATTAAGATCAATTTTGGTTGTGTTTCTGTCTTTAAATGGTATTAAGCAAGGTTTTTATATATGTTGGCAAAACAATTACAGTCTTTAGTCAAATTATTTTAGTTATCTATTTATATCTGTGTATATGCATATAAAGAAGTTTACAATTATGGCAATCAGACATTAATTTATTTCTAGGTGGTAGAGTTTTGGAGTGATACATTTATTTAGAGTTTTCTCTGTTGTCTGCATTTTTATATAATTATAAAATTCAATTTTTAAAGTACCTTAAATATTCATAAAGCAAAAATGTTAAGTTTCAAACAGCTTTTACTGGAGTGAATCTACTCATAAACTCTCAGAATAATATAAAACATTCTTGAGTACAATCAACTCTAGTGCCTAATCTAAAACTGTGAAATATCATATGCTTATTTCTAAACCAAAAGCTCTTTAAACTCCTGGATTTACTGCATCAAACTTGATATGAACCCTTAACAGTTGTTGGGTATTCTCAGAAATTCGTATACTTACATTGCACTATACCTACAATTAACAAGCAA
This sequence comes from Nomascus leucogenys, assembly GCF_006542625.1. Taxonomy (NCBI): domain Eukaryota; kingdom Metazoa; phylum Chordata; class Mammalia; order Primates; family Hylobatidae; genus Nomascus; species Nomascus leucogenys. The sequence continues at coordinate 104,243,526 of NC_044381.1, read as the reverse complement.
CTCATTGAATTACTATTTCAGAAACGGAATCATGTTGACTTAGTTTTTGCTCAAAGTAGTTCTGTGTAAAAACAAATTAAATACAGAAATATTCATTTTGCAGGCTGCATTATAGTGAGGATGACTAAAGATCCACTACAAACTGACTGGAAGTTGGAGGTCCAGCTAAGGAGATGCCAAAGGTTTGCACCTTATATTATACTTCATACATTCCTAGATGTCTGCCAACCTGTTAATCAGAAATTGGCAATTGAAGTGAATTGAGAGGTGACTGAATTTCAGGAAAATCTATAAATTAGTCATTAGTTTTTTTCTCTATGCCTCCCTCAATTGCAGTTTTGAACTTTCTAGTCACTTCATAAAGTATTTTTGTATACCAAAAAATTATTATGAAATGGTAAAATAGCTTATCGCTTTTTCATCATATCTGAAAAGTTTTGCATTATGTTTTAAGGAATATAGAAACAATATGTAATAAGCAATAGAGTGTGTTATTAGTATGTATGTTAAGAATTTACTTTGCTTGTGCTTGGGGACTTTTTAGTTACCTAAGAATACTGGTTGAGAAGCACACACCAGTCAGTCACACACTAGACTGGCAGTTTTCACAGCCAGGAAATCTAAAAACCCAGAACCAAAAGGCAATAGAATGTGCTGGTTTCAGTAATTCAGTTCTATTGAGCATGGAAGCCTGTCCATTTCTATTTCAGAAATTTACAAAAAACTCACTAATACCCATTCAGAAAATAAAGGCAGGCAAATTTGGATAAAATAATTCATGTTTCAGTCACTAAGTCGACAGTCTCTAGCCTCGTGAACAGCTGCTTTCATCAGAGCATGATCATCAGCTACCAGGTTTTGTTAGACATAATCAATAAGTGAATCAAAACCAAAAAAAGAGATATGTATATATGAAACAATACAACCAAATATACATGTTACGAATTTATTCAAAACTAAACATTACTGTAATACTGGCAATAGTTGGTTATATGTAAAACCCTAAGTTACATCCAGTAATAGCAAAATTGTATAGAGCATTACTTTATGAACCAAAAAATAGAAAATTTGTACATCACTCCTTTACTAAATCTACTGCTTTGCTTATTCACAGGAATATATTATAAAAATAATGAACAAATTTGAACCATCTAACCATAAAGTGCTTCTATTTAGCTTAATCAGAATAGAAACAAATGAATATTTAAATTTAAAAACTAAATGCAGAAGATATGGGTCCATTTAAGTAATTCAAATCAACCACGCAGTTAAGTTGCACAAGATATTCCCAGTTCTTTCAAATGACCTCATTTTTGTTTTATTTTAATTTTTTATTTCAAAGCAAAGCAGCTCAAGGTGATGTGGCTTCATCTGCCTTTCTAACTTTTCACATATAGGTTGGCACTGAGAATATTTGTTGAATGAATTAATGCCATTGGTAGAATATTTATTATTGGCAAACATATCATCACTAAAATTTAGAAGACCTTGTCCTGTTTACATTCAAGATAAATCAAAACAGGCAGTGATATTACAAGTATTATCCAACAGTTCAATGTGTCTTAATTAGATAACACACATGCACTAATAAAATAATACAGACTAGTCTTCCATGGTTTAAGTTTAAAGGACTGAATAAGACTCTCTGAATATTTTAATTACTTTTCCTTATAACATTTAAATCTGTTCCACACTAACTAAAGTCTTTCAAAGGACCGAGTATCAGAAAAGTGATTTATCTTATTTTTTAAAAGTAAGTTGACTATCCTAAATGTTGAGTTTATTACATATATAAATGCAACCAAGAAAAAAGTGGTTACAATCGTCAATAAATACAGAAAATTTATTGAGGAAAGATTGGTTTTCTTGTGACTAACAATATTAGAAACTGCATGACAAAAATCTCTAACCCGTGATTCATAATGTAAGTAATGGTGATATGGAGTATGTAAAGACTAAGAAAGCTCGCAGTTAAATTATTTATCTCAGAAAGCTGCATAAGTTTTATTTATATCATAATTATCTGCTTAATGTAAAAGTCTAATTGTGGTACATTTTATGATGACAGAATAAATTATAATGGGGAGAAAAATGAAAATATTTTCAATTCCCAGAATATATAGATTTACTTGTTGCAGTACCTTCATAGATAGCACCTTCCCTTGTAATTAATGAACATTTGATTGAATTTCCTAATATTACAGTTTTGTTAACATACAAAACCTGCATAATTTGTGCTGACTTTTTCCCATTAGGCATGAATGTAATTATCCTTTATCTTTTTCAACATAGCCAAGTCCTGTAAATATAATTACAAATTTTATGTTTACTCAAGCATAGAAAACTCATAAAATTAATACAGTATTTATCCTCTTACCTTTTTCACTTATTAAAATACACCAGGGATTTCTTGAATTCATCCTCTATGACTATAATTTCTAGCTAGAATTAATTTTTAACCTCGATTTTCAAACTTTAATATGGGACCTACATGTATTCAGACTTAAGGCAGTTACAAGTTTGTGCTTCTGACATTCATAAGGACTGACTTTGGATTAGAAATCTTAACAACTAGAAAATTGGACATATTAAAATTAATTTGGCAAATCATGTTTAGCCAATAAACCTAAGCTGCCACTCAGGCAAATACATACTAGAGTAATGCTTTCAAAAATGTCCTGTGAATTCTCAGGTCTCTTTACTTCCTAATACCTCAATCTGAAACTATAAAGCATATTAAGTGATAGCAGAAGTTGTCATGAAAAGCCTTTTCACTGCAAGAGAGAGAAAACCAATGATTTTTAACATGCTTTTTAAAAATTCAAGTGTTCAATATGAGTACCATCGTGATGCCAAGAAATCTATGTTAATGAATTCTAAAACCTGTGAAATTTTGATGAACACTAAAGAGTGGTCAATTTTTATCTGAGAAAAAAATATAACTAATCAATCAATGTGACTTTCAGAGAATCAAGTGACAGCCCTGATATTCATTATATTGTTTGTATTTGTTGTTGTTTTACTGATGAATATCCCTTAAGGCTATATTTGATATCTGGCTGGCCTGATTCACAAAGTAACCTATGAAGCATAAATAATAACCAACTCCCAAAACAGAACTTGGAGGAAGTATTATTATATCTAAGATATTATAGTTACTTCCAATGCTAATTGTTAATTTATATTATGATATAGTGTTTTCATAGATCTGAAAAAACATTCTGTAAAATACATTAATTGGATATTGTAATTGAAGTCTGTAGTTTTTATTTACATTCCAAAACATTTAATAAATACCTTAAAAAGTTTATTTTGTGCCAGGTTCATTTCCAAGCACTTGACAAATAATTGTTTAGTCTTCATGACAATATTATCTCCATTTTATTTTATTTTATTTTATTTTTGTAATTTTTATTTAAGTTCAGAGGTACATGTTCAGGTTTGTCACATAGGTAAACTTGTGTCATGGGTTTTTTTGGTATAGATTATTTCATCACCTAGGTATTAAGCCTAGTACCCATTAGTGGTTTTTCCTGATCCCCTCCCTCTTCCTACCCTCTGCTCTCCAATAGGCTTCAGCGTGTGTTGGAGCCTATGTGTCCATGTGTTCTCATCATTTAGTTCCCATTTATAAGTGAGAATATGCAGCATTTGCTTTTCTGTTCCTGTGTTAGTTTGCTAAATATAATGGCCTCCAGCTCCATCCATGTCCCTGGAAAGGACATGATCTTGTTACTTCTTTATGACTGCATAGCATTCCACGGTGCATATGTAACACATTTTCTTTATCCATTTTATCATTGATGGGCATAAAAACTGAGTCACATAGAGGCTATATAGATTGCTTAAGGTTACACAGCTATGAAGTAAGAAAGTCGGGTTTCAAATCAAGGTAGTTTGGTTTCTAGAGTCCATGAACTACTGTGCTATTCAGTGTTTCTGAGTCACAATATGAGAAAAAACTTTGTCTCTTATGTTGTCTCAGAGGTACTAATAACGCTGTTTCTTTCTAGCTTTTTGCTCACTAGTTTTTCAAGTCCTACTAATATTTTATACTGTATTATTTTTACTGCCTCTGGAAATGGTAAATATGGTAAAGAAGAAGATGCTTCTTCTATACCATCTTCACGTACTACAGTATGTGTCAATCCACTTCTAGATTTATTTTAGCAAAAGTCATTTTGCAGAAATGCCAATAGAATGGAATTGATCAAACGGTTAAATTTGCATTATTGTAGAGATAAGAGGTCTCACAATTGTCTCATTGTCTCAAAGATGTTTTTGATAATCACTTTAATTTTTTAATAGACATGGGTCTCAGACTTTTTGTTTCTTCTTAGGTCAATTTTGAACCTTGTATTGTTTTTTAAAATTTGGCCATTTCATATGAGTTTCTGCATTTTTTGGCATAAAGCTGCTCATATTTTTGTTACTTTTAATAAGCAAAGTCTATAGTTCAAACTTTTTCATCCTTGATATTAGTGATTTGTATACTGTCTGTTTTTGACTAATTCTAGCTATAAGATTGCAAATATTGTTCATCTTCATAAAGAACTAATACTAATTTTTTATTAGTAATTTGATCCACGCGTTTGGGTTTCTTAATTGTTCCTTTTATATTTATAATTTCCTTCCTTCTACTTACTTTGTTTTCACTTTGCTCTTCAGTTTTCTTACTTCTTGAGGAAGAAGACTTAGATCTTTCATTTTGTATCTTTATTCTTCTAAATTTAATCATTTAAAGCTATGAATTTCTCCCTAAGCACTGTTTTAGTTGCAAACTACATATTTTGTACTTTATATATTCACTGTCATACAGTTCAGAAAGGTTTTTAATTTTCCTGTAATTTGTTCCTTGACCCATAAATTATTTAGAAGTGTTGTAATGTTTTCCTAGATAATATTTTGTTAATCATTTCTAAATAAATTCCACTGTGGTGAGAGAGCAGACTATATAATTTCAGTCTTCTTACATTTATTGAGACTTGTTTATGACATAAGAGATGAACTATACTGATGAATTTACCAAGTGCACTTAAAAAGAATATGTAGTTTGCATTTGTTGGGTATAGCATACTTATCAATTAGATCAAGGTGAGTTATGGTGATGTCCAAATCTTCTGTGTCATTACTGATGTTTTTTTCTAGTTCTATCAGTAGATGAGAATTGTTTCATCAATTTCTGGAATTAAAGTTCACAATTACAAAATCACGTGTCACTTTTGTTAAGTATAAGCATATTTGTAATTGTTGTCTTCCTGTCTAGTTTGTTACATGAAATGTCTTCTTTTACCTCCAATAATACTTTATCTTGAAGTTTATTATGTTGAGTCTACTATATATACTGCAATCGTATGCTTTCTAGTTTTGAGGCACAACTGTTTCTATTCATTTGCCCCCAAACTGTTTCCATTTTAAAGCATAGCTGTTGTAGGCATCAGAACATTGAACCCGGCCTTTTTTTTTTTTTTTAACTCTAATAAACTCTTAGTTAAAATACTTAGAGCACTAACATTTAATGTTATTGACATGATTAGATTTAGATCTATTATTCTAATATTCAATTTCTGCTTGTTCCATATGTTCTTTTTTCCTCTGATCTGCCTTTCCTACTTTCTTTAGCGGCATTTGAATATTATTTGGAATTTCATTTTACCCCATTTACTGGCTTTTTGTATCCTGTTTTTATTATTTCGAAGAGCTTGTTCTGCAGACTACAATATGTATTCCTAACCTTTCACAGTTTACTTAAAGTTAATATTGTACTACTTCATATAAAATGTAGAAAGCTTCCAATAAATATGTTCCCATTTGACTCTTGTTATCTTTTATCTTTGAAAAAAATCACAGAACTGTATTGTCATTTTAGCTTTAAACAGTCCTTTGTATTTTTTTTGTCCTTTCTCAGATATTTAGTATTTCTAGTGTTCTTCATTCCTTCCAGGTAATCCAAGTCTCCTTGTGGTACAATTTCCCTTTGCCTGAAAAACTCCCTTAAGCATTTTTTGTAGTTCAGATTTGCTAATGAGAATCCTCTCAGTTTTCTTTTCTTTTAAAATATTATTTCAACTTCATTTCTGACATATTTTTACTAAATACAGAATTCTAGGTCATTTCATTTCTTCTTTCACAAATTTAAAGACTTCCACAGTCTTTTGGCCTTAATGATTTCAGATGACAAATCTATGGATATTGAAATAGTTGTTCCATTGTATATAATTGGCCTTTTTCTCTGGCTTCTTTCAAATTTTTTTAAAAAGGATTATCACGTGACAACTTGGTTTTATTTTTCAATATATCCTGTCTTGCATGCGCTGTGCTGCTTGTTTCTGTACATTCACGTCTTTCAGAAAATATGAAAGAGTCTTGGTCATTCCTTCATTTTTCCCTGACTCTCTTGTGCTGATCCTGATAACATTTAAAATCATTGTTAATATGTTTGGATTAAAAATCTACCAAATGCTTCATGTGATTTAAATTTAAGACATTAGTAACAGATCCTGTAAGTCCTCAATTTCCCCTAGTCTTTGACCACTGTTTCTAAGATGATCAGTCAGAGTCAACTGCATGCAAGTCCAGCAGGTAAGAAATAATGAATATAAATTGTTTCCTTCTGACAGTCTCATTAGTTTAAGAGGTGTTAGAGCTGTAGTGAGAAAAAGGGATCTGCTTATTCTAGTTTATTATGATTTGAACGAAGGAGATACCAAGGGAGGCTGATGCATTACTCAATTGTGTGCATAATGCAAACTCTCAAAAAAGTCAACAAACAGTTCAACTTTCACACAGAATATAGTTCATTTATCTGATAATTAAAAATAACACTTGAAATTCTGGTTTTCTTTTGTCTTTTTTCCTTAACCAATGAAGTCTTCTGAGCTACTTCTCTTTTATGATTATATGTCAAGCGCAGTAGATCTGTTTCCCCTTGTTACATCTTAAAAGACCATCACTACCTAAAGTTATTTATTCTAGACAACTTCTAGGATAAAGCTTTTTAAGTAAGGTGCAGCCTTTCCTTTCTGTATCATTGTACGTCGTATCAACTTGATGATCGCTACTGGGGATTCCACAAACTTTGCCTTCTCTTTGCGTGCTGATTCTCAGCAAAGATAATGATATCCTTAGAGAAAAAATGGCAGCGCCATATATATATATCATCAATATGTAACACCAAAAAGGACATCTGAAAACATTTTTCCAAAGGAGGAGGCAGAGCAGGATGGATGAATAGTACCCTTCAGTGATTGTCCCCCAACAGGAGCACCAAATTGAACAACTATATGCCAGAAAACACCTTCATAAAAATGAAAAAAGTCAAGTAAGTGATCAGAATACCTGGGTTTAACACAATATCAAAAAAAGAGCTATCGAAGAAGGTAGGAAAGACAGTCTTGCATTGTCTGCACCACGCTTCCTTAATTCCTCATCGGTGCCACATGGATAGAGCATCTGTGTACTTGAAGAAGGTGAGTGTGGGTCTTTGCATTGGAACCCAGTGATTCTTTTTCACAGTAGAACACATCAGGGGAAGAAAGAGGATACATTTCGACCAACCCTGAGCTAGAAGGGAATTCACAGCCCCAGTTTAAGGAAACCAAGTCATGGCAAGCTGCACCACCAGCTGACTAAAGTGGCCAAGGTCTTAGAATAAATATGTGTGGTTGTCAGGCCACAAAAATTGCAGTCTTCTGGCCAGCCTGGGTGCTGCCCTGGTGTTAAGTGCAGTGGACGTGGGGTGTGTGCAACCCAGTGGTGATGCCAGCTCTAGCAGCCAAAGGAGTACCTGTATCCCACATACCCAAATTCCAAGCAGTACAGCTCATGGAGAATTCCTTATCCTTGGGAAAAGGAGAGAGAAGAGCACAGAGGACTTTGTCTTGCAATTTGGGTACCAGTTCAGCCACGGTAAAATAAAGAACCAAGGAGATTCCTGAAACCCCTGATTCCAGGCCTTAGCTTCTGAATGGTGTTTCAAATCAAAATACATTAAAGATTTAAACCTAAGACTTGAACCTATAAAAATACTCGAATAAAACTTGAGGAAACATTCCAAGACATCGATTTGGACAAAGATTATTTTGAGCAAGGCCTCAAAAGCACAGGCAACCAAAGCAAAAATGGGCATATCAAGCTACAAAGCCTTTGCACAGTGCAAAGAACAATCAATGGAGTAAAAAGACAATCCACGTAATTGAAGAAATTATTTGCAAACTGCATATCTGACAAGGGATTAATAACTAGAATATATAAGGAGCTCAAACGATGCAATTGCAAAAAAAAAAGAAAAAAACGCCAAATAATCCAATTTAAAACTAGGCAAAAAGCTCTGAATAGGCATTTATTAAAGACATACAAATGGCCAGCAGGTATGTGAGAAAATGCTCAACATTACTAATCATTAGAGAATTGCAAAGAAAACCACAATGAGATTATCCCACTCTAGTTAAAATGGCTTTTATCCAAAATACAGAAAATAATGAATACTAACAAGGAAGTAAAAGAGGAACCCTCATACATTGTTGGTGGGAGTGTAAATTAATACAGCCACTATGGAAAACAATATGAAGGTTCCCCCCAAATTAAAAACAGAACTATTATATTATCCAGCAATCCCACTTCTGGGTACGTATCCAAAAGAAAGGAAATCAGTGTATGTAAGTGATATATGCACTTCTGAGTTCACTGCGGCACTATTCACAATAGCTAAGATATGGAATCAGTCTAAGTGTCCATCAACAGATGAATAGATAAAATGTGGCATATACACACAATGGAACATTATTAAGCCACAAAAAAAAATGAAACCCTCTCATTCGCAACAACATGGATACAACTGGTCAACATGATGTGAAGTGAAATAAGCCAGGCATAGAAACACAGCTACTGCATGGTCTCACTCAAATGAAGAAACTAAAAACAAAACTGAACTCAAGAAGATAGAGAGTAAAATGATGGTTACTAAAGGCTAAGAAGGATAGCAGGGAGTTGGGAGATAGAGTGGGAAAGGTTAATAGGTACAAAAATAGAGTTAGATAGAATGAATAAGATCTCGTATTTGGTAGCACAATAGGGTGACTATAGTTAACGATTTACTGTATATTTAAAATAACTAAAATAGTGGAATTGAAATGTCTCCAGCACCGAGAAATGGTAAATGCTTAAGGTGATCGATATGCTAATTACACAATTACCCTGATTTGATCGATCATTACACATTATATGGCTGTATCAAAGTATCATATGTACGTTATAAACATGCACAACTATCATGTACCCATAATTTTTAAAAAATATTTTTCCCATAAAGCACACTCTAGAAAAATAATGTGTTGATAAAGAATCTGCATTTAGTAGATACATCTTTAATTTTAAAATAGAGTTTATTTTTCCTGGTATTCTGAATACAAAAATATTATAAGAAACTTTCATGTAATACTTTATCCCATTCAAGATTCACGAGGCTGCCATATTGCCTCTTAGCAGCCATCATACTCCCTTAGAACTGCTGATTCAGATCTTAATTTATTGGAAGGAGAAATGGCTTTAGACAATTTTGTTTACTCATTTGTTTTTTAACGTTTCTGGGGAGTGGTTTAATTTACTCTAGAACATCTTGTCCATCGTGCAGTAACATGAATATCTGATATTCTACATAAACAAGGAACTTTTAGCTATGTTGCCTGAATATCTCATTTAACTAATCAAATAAAAATATCATAATTTGGCATTTTAACTACATATTAAATGAGACAATTTGTCAATATATTATCATTTCTCAGGAATAAGAAATTCTTCAATTGATTTCCTTTTGCCTAATCTGTGGCTTATTAAAAAATTCCTGAAAGTTGACACCATTTATATTAATCAAGTAAATCCATATAGTAAATCAAGTAAAACATTACAGTGTTATTCATTTAAGAACATTGGCAATATAAATTACATATCAATGTTTACAATAGCCAGTTAATTTAGAACACTAGAAATATCTCAATGATTACTGGTGGGAAAATTAAATAAACTAGTCTGACAAAAGTTTTATTATTTAACAACCTGTTTTGCTACTGTGGATGGTGAAGTTTTGTCTGGATGAGCCCTAAAGTAAAAGAAAAATGCAGGTAAGTACTATCAATATCTGAGTCATTCTATTATCATTCTTGCATTGCAGTGGCGCCATCTCGGCTCACTACAACCTCCGCCTCCAGAGTTCAAGCAATCCTCCTGCCTCACCTTCTCAAGTAGCTGGGACTATAGGTGTGTGCCACCATGCCCAGCTAATTTTTGAATTATTTAGTAGCGATGCGGTTTCACCATGTTGGCAGGGCTGGTCTCAAACTCCTGACCTCATGTGGCCCACCTGCCTCAGCCTACATAAGTGCAGGGATTACAGGCTTGAGCCACACCTGGCCTACACTTTACTTTTTAAAGATTAGAACAATGATAAGATAGGCTGTTTCCATAATGTCTTAAATAAATAATCCCATTAGTTGGTAGGGATTCAAGAAATCAGGTAACTGGGGTGTAGAGAAAATTAACATCATCTTTCAGGTTTTCCACCATTTATAATTTTTCTTCCTGCAGCATTCCTGATAGCTGTTTATTGATTTCCAGTGTTATTCAAATAGACAAGGTAATTATCATAAGCAGTAGCTTATTTCATTAATGCATATGTTTATTAGCTATTGCTGAATGAAAAAAACCTGTCAGTATTTAAAAGCTTAAAACAACAAATATTTAATCAGCTCACAAGTCTTAGGGGTACCTGAGGGATGGAAAGCCTTGCTCATGCATCTTTCAATAGATGCTGCTGCTGTGGATCAGTTTGTTAATTTGGAATGGATACTCTCAACTGTCTAGGGCTTCTTAGACTGATTCAGCTAGCTCAGCTCTACGCTGCACGGCCTTCTGTTCTCCAGCAAGCTAGCCTGTGCTTGTCCACACGGCAGGCACAGGGCTTGAGAGACAGAGAATGTATCGAAGGCTCCTTGAGGACTAGACTAGGAAGTGATACACTGTCACTTCTGCCATATTCTATTAGACAAAGCAAGTCAAAAGGCCAGTTCAGATTCAAGGGATGGAGACATAGACTGTGCCTCTTGAATACAGGAGTTGAAAAATCCCATTGAAAAGGATCATGTTTTCATATATTTCTTTTATAAGGAGACCCATCTCATGTGCAGAGGCACATAGAGGCTCAAAATAAAGGGATGAAGGAATATTTACCAAGCAAATGGAAAGCAAAAAAAAAAAAGTAGGGGTTGCAATCTTGATCTCTGATAAAACTGACTTTAAACCAACAAAGAAAAAAAAGACAAAGAAGGGCATTATATAATGGTAAAGGGATCAATTCAAACAGGATGAGCTAACTATCCTAAATACATATACACCCAATACAGGAGCACCCAGTTTCATAAAGCAATTCCTTAGAGACCTACAAAGAGACTTAGACTCCCACACAATAACAGTGGGAGACTTTAACACCCCACTGTCCATATTAGACAGATCAATGAGACAGAAAATTAACAAGGATATTCAGAACTTGAACTCAGCTCTGGACCAAGCAGACCTAATAGACATCTACAGAACTCTCCACCCCAAATCAACAGAATATACATTCCGCTTCAAACCACATAACACTTATTCTAAAATTAACCACATAATTGGAAGTAAAACAGGCCTCAGCAAATGCAAACAATGGAAATCATAACAAACAGCCTCTCAGACCACAATGCAATCAAATTAGAATTTAGCATTAACAAACTCACTCAAAACCGCATAACTACATGGAAACTGAACAACATGCTCCTGAATGACTACTGGGTAAACAATGAAATTAAGGCAGAAATAATGAGGTTCTTTGAAACCAACGAGAATAAAGAGACAACGTACCAGAATCTCTGAGACACAGCTAAAGCAGTGTTTAGAGGAAAATTTATAGCACTAAATGCCCACAGGAGAAAGCAGGAAAGATCTAAAATTGACACCCTAACATCACAATTAAGAGAACTAGAGAAGCAAGAGCAAACAAATTCAAAAGCTAGCAGAAGGCAAAGCTGGAGGATCATAGATTTTTAAAAGGGAGGGAAATAATTGAGACATTTTGCAATAAATCTACCAGAATATATTTTGTTTACAAAGTTCTTTAAAATATTGAGCTGAGCCTTTATCCTATTAAGTGCCTTTTCAGGAACACAGACACATAGTCTAACTGCCTTTCTCCATGAATTTTAGTATTAGATGTATATCTTCACAGGATGTATTCCTCCACCATTCCTCTCATGAGTTTTTACCATCCTAGTGACTTTACTCCATAAGCTATTCATCAAGACTCCTATTCATATTTGACTTCCAGAACTGAAATCACAGCTGCTGATATAATTTAAAATAAAAGGTAAAGAAAGGCATTTAATTTCAGTGATATGGATAGTCTCTTTCTACTAACCCCATCAAAGAAGTTGGTTTTTGGGGAAAGCCATGTATTAATGGCTCAGTTCAGTTTCAAAGACATTTATCAAACAGGTTCCACAAGCAAAGCACGATGCTTGCATCAGATGCACAAGATAAAAACAAAGCAATAGTCCCTGCCATCAAAAAGCTTACATGTAATAGAAAAAGTAATCCAACAATCATATCATTTCCAATGTGGTAATGATTAAGCTTGAGATATGCATAGGGTTCCATGGAGAAAAGAAGGGCATAATATTTTTAAAGTATTATTAATAATTACCACTTAATCTGCCCCCAAATTACTAGAAAATGAAAAAAAAAAGATTTTGAAATTCGATCAACCTAACAGTATGAACCATATGATCAAATAGTCATTTTCCAAAATTATCAATTGCCATAAAATTAACATTTTTTGATTCCAAAGCCATAAAATATATTTTAAGAGGGGATACAAGATTTAATAGTGAGCCTTTATTGCATCTTGCTGGTTTCAACCAAGTTTTCCAATCATTTCAAGTACAAACTCTGTTGCTTTTTATCTGAGCAATCTCTTTCCATTTAAAACCCATATTCAACGACAATCATATTTTTCTTTAATTTTGAAACTTTGCTCTTCCAAGGAGAAAGTAATAAAGTAATATAGAATTTCTCTAGAGATTTCTTCCCATTTTGTCCCAGAAAAACTAACATTCTCTATTCAATTCTTTAACCTACCACACATAACCCATATTACCTTCTTACACAAATTCTGTAATGCCCTGTCAAATGTTTCAAAAATTGCCATGTTACTGTATTCCTCTCCTCAAATGGATAACAATATGACTACAAACACACAAAAAGAGGTTAATTTGGCATGACATTTTCTCTGGAGTTGTCATTGGCTTCTTTTCACATTCTTGTGCTTCATGTCACACTCTTTCCTAGGGCCTCACAAACCTACTGCCAGATAAGTACTCAGAAAATATATTTAGGAATCAATTTAAACAGCTGCCCTTTTAGTAAATCAGAGTAACGTTTGCCAATATCCCAGTTTTCTGGTTTCTTTGCCTTCTCCATCACGTCACAAATATGACTAACTTGAGTTCCAAGGTCATTTATCTAAATTTCCTAAGGGTCTAACATTTTTTATTTATTTGATAGGTAACTTAGGCAAATTTATTATCAGATCCTCTTGCAAAGGCATAAGAATGATACAACAAACTTTGAGGACTCGGGGAAAGTGTGGGGGGGTGAGGGATAAAAGACTACAAATTGGGCACAGTATACACTGCTTGGGTGATGGGTGCACCCAAATCTCACAAATCACCACTAAAGAACTTTCTCATGTAACCAACTACCACCTGTACCCCAAAACCTATGGAAATAAAAAATTTTAAAAACATATTATGAGATCCTCAACTAATATGGGAAAACACGTTTTCAACATTTTCTTTATGCTTTTATGTATGCTTCCAAGGCCATTCTCCTTACTGGATACAATGGAAGAAATAGGATTTCAGTAATTGTCGCTTCTCCATGACATCTGCTATCATCTCTCTCTGTAGATATGCTCTTTTTTCCCCTTCTTGCTTTCCATAGAATTAAATATGAACATTTAGTTGCCAAGCTATATTTTTCAACTCGAGCTTCAACTAGTTGTAAGCTTTGGTTTCCCTAAAATAATTTTACCATGATTCTATAATTTAGACATTTTTACTAGTTGCTTCCTACCCTATTTATCTTTCCTTGGTAGCTTCACTAGTAAAATTTATTTTTCTGTAAGTTTTTTATATTGTGCCAAATAGGTTTTCATTATTGAAAACTAGGGTTGACTGACCAAAATGGGATGTGGAGCAATAAATCAGATTAGAGTAGTTATCTTAGTTTATTTTGTACTGCTATCACAGAAGACCTGATAGTGGGTAAGTTATTTCTTAACGAAGATGTGTTTTTTATAATTCTGGAGGCTGTGTAGTCTAAGGTTGAGGGACTTGCATCTGTCAAAAGGGTTTCTTATTGCATCATTCCATGGGAGAGGTGAAGGGCAAGAAAACATGAATGAGAGAGATCAAGAGAGGGCCAAACTCACTCTACTAATTCACTCTTGAGATAACAAACCCACACCCACATTACCTACTCACTTTTTAAGGGCTTCACTGCTTAACACTATTGCACTGAGAATTAAGTTTCCAACACATAAACTTCGGGGATACATTCAAACTATAGTTTTGGGTGACAACAGAAAGTCTAGATGAACAGTTGGGGCACCAGCATAATTTGGAGGCAGAAAGTACTACTAGAAAAATATAATTAAAAAAAAATTCCTCCCAACTCAGAAAACCTCTCTAGAAAGATAAAAGTGAAAAAAAAAGTATTGAGTAAGAATTGAACAAAAATGTGATGTGTATCACAGGCAAACTACTAGGAGACTGCAAAGAGGGAAAGAAATCTCACCCTTCATACAACAAAGCCAATACAACTCATTACATCTTCTTGAGGTAGATAATAAACTGCCCTGAAAAAGAGGACTTGATAGCACTCATTTGTTATACAAATTCCCTCCTAAAATTACCTGGTGATGGGGTGACCATCTGTGTAATTTAACAGACTTTATCCATAGGAGGCGAAATTTCTATCTTTATGTTAGGAGATAGTTTTGCAACTTGGAGCCAGAAATCTGTGGAAGGTAGGCAACTATCCTTCCACATAAAAAAAGGAGAGTGAGAGAGAGAGATGTGTGTGTTATCTCCTTTGATGTCTAAAGATGGCTCCCAAGTCCTTCAAAAAGACATTACTTGGCCATGTTATTTGGCTTTTGAAGATGGGATGGAATGGTGAAATGAAATGTGAGCTGAGATTGTGCCAGTGCCCTTCATCCTGGGTAACAGAGTGAGTTACTGCAGAAAGAAAGGAATGGAATGGAATGGAGTCGATAGACATACATCTCAAAGATGCATAGAAAGAACTTATCATTACAATTTTTTGTAAAGTAAATGTTCTAAGAAAAGGAGAGGAGGGGAAATATCTTTTCTTATTTTCAACAGGGAGAATTAACTTCTTATTTTTTAATGTGTATTTGTTCTTACAGTAGGCAAAGATATTCAGAGAAAGCTGACCACCGGAAGCAGAACCTGTGATTGAGGAACTAAGCCTAATTACTGAAATTGGTTTACAAGGTTTGATAAGAAAGAGTCTATTTGGGAAGTAGAGATAGTATTAGTCAAGTTAATTTAGAAATTTTTAACTACTTGTCCAAGACTTGTTCCATTCCATCAAGTTAGGAGAAGGCTTGGTCCCAGAACCGATGTAGAAGTCACTAAGTTGGAAGATGTAGGATGATTTGAGGAATTTGGGGGCAGAAAGTCAAGCATGTTTATACTTCTAATATTAATATTTAGTTTTGTTGTTTTTGCTGTAACTTGTATGTCTTCTTTTAAAAAATTTAAAGCCATCTTGATTACCAAATCTTTTTAAAAATTATTCATTTTTATTTTATAATAGATGCTCTCAATTTTTATTTCATTCATCATCATTTCGAAAACAGAAACACTTGCTTTACTATCTTTATAGTTCTTCACCCGCTGTTTCATCCATCTATTCTCTTTCAAACAGAATTGAAAAAAAGATGTAAAATTTTCACCTATTTTTTCAATTTCCACTGCCTTCTTCCCAGAAAGTTAATAGAGGTTTATTCCTGACTGCTTTGGACTTCATAATTTTTCCCCACATGATTTGCTGAGAAATGTATGCTGCTGTAACGACTATCAAGTACCTCATGAATTGAGAACACAAATTTAGTTTGGACAAGGTGTTTTTCACTGGGAATTGGCAGGCTGTTCTATTCCACTGAAGAGGGAAACTCACCAAACACACATTACCAAGGTTTCATTCTCTGCTGTGTCAAATGTGCTCTTAACTTCCAGGATCTGTGAATCCATTTCTTTTTTTTTCTTTTTTGAGACGGAGTCTCGCTCTGTCGCCCAGGCTGGAGTGCAGTGGCGCAATCTCGGCTCACTGCAAGCTCCGCCTCCCGGGTTCACGCCATTCTCCTGCCTCAGCCTCTCCGAGTAGCTGGGACTACAGGCGCCCGCCACCACGCCCGGCTAATTTTTTGTACTTTTAGTAGAGACGGGGTTGCACCGTGGTCTCGATCTCCTGACCTCGTGATCCGCCCGCCTCGGCCTCCCAAAGTGCTGGGATTACAAGCGTGAGCCACTGCGCCCAACCGAATCCATTTCTTACTGTTTCACTTGAGATGACTGTTCCTCCAAATTCTTTAGAATAATTCTCTTCCTGATATAGAATAGAGATGTCAGAAAACTGCTCACTATGTCTACGCAATAAAATTGAGATGATAATAATAGTACTTATCACATAAACTGTTGTGAGGGTTGCATGAATATATTCTTATGAATATAGAGTATAGAACCCAGTGATAACTCAAAGGTTACGATCATTAAATACTTTGAGCTAGGTTGTTTCTAATATCCATTCCAGCTGTTAATTCTAATACACAAACAACTCAGAAAATATGTTGAAGTTTTCAGTGTGAAATATTTTATCTGTTTTACAAATAAGGGGTAATAGTTTTACCTCTGTGCAATAGTATTACTGAAGTCTTTTCACATGTATCCCTAAAAGAAAGAGCCACATTTCATATTCAATGGTGATCTGCATCAGGAACAAAATTACATAATGGTTAAAGAAAAAACAAATTCTGATATTTGTGAAAACAATAAGAAAGACGTAATTCAAGAATATTGCAATAAGCATATTGTCATAACAGAGAGAAATCAGCTGTGAATTATAGCCAATGAGCAGAGCATGGGGATATGCAAATAGAAAATTAGTACGGGGAGACATAAAGGATAGGGAGATTATAGCTATATTAACAAAACATTCTTGCTGAAAACAGGCCAAGGACATATACATCAAAGGTAGAGGATGAGGAACTTAATAAAATATCAACGGAACTATATATGGGGACGGCAATTATATATGGGGACGGCAGGCTGGGGGCAGGGTGGAATACTTGCTAAACTGATTTAGTAGGGTTCTTGCTAAATCTGGGCTAGGAAGGCCAAAGACCAAACAGAGACAAAGGTTAAGGCCTATTTTAAGGTGACTCACAGAAATCTAACTAAAATTTGATTAAGAAGAGAGCCTTTGTCGCATCATATGAGTTCCCAACATATTTGGCAATGTGTTCACATTTTAGCTCTCCGGATTAACTTTAAATCCTACATCTACTTCAAAACCTGCCAAATAAACTACCTATATTTTTTGATTACTGCCCTAGTGCCCTTCAAAGAAACTTAAAAAAAAAACTAATTTGTTTTATAATTTAACTTTATAAGTGGCTGATGAGTTTTATTACTTACTGAAATGCCAACTATCTCTCCTAGAAAGAGCACACACACACACACACACACACACACACACACCACGCACACACATACAACACAAGAGGCAGAGATTAAAAAGGGTTCCCATGGTCACGTAAAGATAGAGGCGGATAGGTAGGTGAAGAAATACTTCATAAAAAATGGTGTGGCCTCTTTGGGAAATCCACAATGCTACATATATTAGTCTAAGAGAGACCATTAAAAAAAAAAAAAAAAAAAAAAAAAAAAAAAAAAAAAAAAAAAAAAAAAAAAAAGCACATATTAGTTAAAAAATAAAAAAATGAAAAAAAAAAGCAAACAAGTTTTATTTCAGCTACAATTTCCCAATTTTTACGCCCGACAGAGATAATTTTCATCATAACTGATAAATTCAAAAAGCTAGAAAGATCTCAAGATATCTACTTAACATCACGACTAAAACAATTAGAGAATCAAGAGCAAACAAACCCCAAAACTAGTGGAAGACAAGAAATAACCAAGATCAGAACTGAACTGAAGGAGATAGAGACACAAAAACCCTTCAAAAAAATCAACAAATCCAGAAGCTGGGTTTTTTTTTTTTTTAAAAAACAAACCAACAACAATAAAATAGACCTCCAGCTAGACAGCTAGACTAATAAAGAAGAAAAGAGAGAAGAATCAAATAAACATAATCAGAAACGATAAGGGACATATCAGCACTGACCCCACAGAAACACAAACAACCATCAGAGAATACTACAAACACCTCTGTACATATAGACTAGAAAATCTAGACAAAATAGATACATTATTGGACACATACACCCTCCCAAGATTGAACCAGGAAGAAATTAAATCCCTGCACAGACCAATAATGAGTTCTGAAATTGAGGCAGTAAAAATTAGCCTACCAAGCAAAACAAAAACAAAAACAACAACAACAAAAAACAGAACCAGACAGATTGACAGCTGAATTATACCAGAGAGATGAAGAAGAGCTGGTACCACGCCTACTGAAACCATTGAAACAATTCAAAAGGAGGAACTCCTCCCTAACTCGTTTTATGAGGCCAGCATCATTCTAATACAAAACCTGACAGAAATACAATAAAAAAAGAAAACTTCAGGCCAATATCCTTGATGAACACTGATGAAAAAATCCTCCATAAAATACTGGCAAACCAAATCCAATAGCACATCAAAAAGCCACAACCAAGCTGGTGTCATCACTGAGAGGCAACATACATTTCTGCATTTTTCAACATACACAAATCAATAAATGTAACTCACCATATAAACAGAACTAGACAAAAACCACATGATTATCTCAATAGACGCACAAAAGAACTTTGACAAAATCCAACATCCCTTCATGTGAAAAACTCTCAGTAAACTACGTATTGAAGGAATATACTTCAAAATAATAAGAGCCATGTATGACAAACCCACAGCCAACAACATACTGAATGGGCAAAAGCTGGAAGCATTCCCCTTGAAAACTGGAACAAGACAAGGATGTCCTCTCTCACCACTCCTATTCAACATAGTATTGGAAATCCTGGTCAGGGCAATCAAGCAAGAAAAAGAAATAAGGGGCATCTGAATAGGAAGAGACAAAGTTAAACTATTCCTGTTTGCATATGACGAGATCCTATATCTAGAAAACCCCATAGTCTGTGCTCAAATCTTCTTCATCTGATAACAACTTCAGTGAAGACTCAGGATACAAATTCAATGTGCAATAACCACTAGCATTCCTATGCACCAAAAACAATCAAGCCCAGAGCCAAACCAGGAATGAAATCCCATTCGCAATTGTCAACAAAAGAATAAAATAGCTAGCGATATAGCTAACTAGGAAGGCAAAAATCACTGCGAAGAGAACTACAAACCATTGCTCAAAGAAATCAGAAATGACACAAACAAATGGAAAAACATTCCATGTTCATGGATGGGAAGAATCAGTATCATGAAAATGGCCATCCTGGCTAAAGCAATTTATAGATTCAATGCTATTCCCATTAAATTACCATTGACATTCTTCACAGGATTAGAAAAAAACCTATTTGAAAATTCATATGAAACGGAAAAAGAGCCAGAATTGCCAAGACAATTCTAAGTAAAAGGAACAAAGCTGCAGGCCTGACACTACAGGACTTCAAACTATACTACAAGGCTACAATAACCAACACAGCATGGTAGTGGTACAAGAACAGACACATAACCAATGGAACACAATAAAAAAACTCAGAAATAAGACTGCACACTTAAAACCATCTGACCTTCAACAAACCTGACAAAAAAAAATCAGTGGAGGAAAGGATTCCATATTAAATAAATGGTGCTGAGAGAACTGGCTAGCCATATACAGAAAATTGAACTGGGACCCCTTCCTTGGATCATATACAAAAATCAACTCAAGTTAAATTAAAGAATTAAACATAAAACCCAAAACTATAAAAATCTCTAGAATAAAGCCTATGCAATACCATTGAGGACATAGGTATGAACAAAGATTTCATGATGAACATGCCAAAAGCAATTCCAACAAAAGCAAAAATTGACAAATGGGGTCGAACTAAAGAGCTTCTGCACAGCAAAAGAAACTATCATCAGAATGAACAGGTAACCTACAGAATGGGAGAAAATTTTTGCAATCTACCCATCTGACAAAGATCTACTATCCAGCATCTATAAGGAACTTAAACAAATTTGCAAGAATAAAGCAAACAACTCCATTAAACACTGGGCAAAGAACATGACAGACACTTCTCAAAAGATGACATACATGCAGCCAACAAACATGTGAAAAAAAGCTCAACATCACTGATCATTAGAGAAATGCCAATCAAAACCACAATGAGATACCATCTCACACCAGTCAGAATGCCTACTACAAGCTTAAAAAACAAAAAAACAAAAAAACAGATACTGGGGAGGTTATGGAGGAAAAGGAACACTTTTACCCTGTTGGTGGGAGTGTAAATTAGTTCAACCATTGTGGAAGACAGTGTGGTGATTCCTCAAAGACCGGGAGGCAGAAATTTGACCCAGCAATCCCATTACTGGGTACATATCCAAAGGAATATAAATCATTCTATTACAACGTTACATGTATGCATATGTTCATTGCAGCACTGTTCGCAATAGCAAAGGCATGGAATCAACCAAAAGGCCCATCAATTACAGATAAATAAAATGTGGTATATATACACCATGGAATATTAAGCAGCCATATAAAGGAACAAGCTCCTGTCCTTTGCAGGGACATGGATGGAGCTGGAAGCCATCATCCTCAGCAAACTAACACAGGAACAGAAAACCAAATATAGCATGTTCTCATTCATAAGTGGGATCTACGTAATGAGAACACATGGACACATCTGGGGGAACAACAGACACTGGGACCTGTTAGAGGTGGGGGCATTGGAGGAGGGAGAGCATCAGAAAGAATAGTTAACAGAGCCTGGATTTAACACCTATGTTATGGGATGATCTGTGCAGCTAATCACGATGACAGACGTTTAACTATGTAACAATCCTGCACATCCTGCACACGTACTCCTGAACTTCAAATACAAGTTGGAAATAAAACAAACAAAAAAGAAAATTGACTCTATTGTTAAGAAATAATACCATAGAATACTACCAACATAAAACGAAAAGTATATAATTTGTCACTGAAAAAAACTGCGGTCATATATTATTGATTAGCCACCTTAATTATAAAAAAACAGCCTTGGCATGATACTTGGAGAACATTTTATTTCTTGTATAACAGTTACTGATTTTTACAAGAATTAGTTATTTGCAAGATATATTTGAAGTATAGGGAGCTGAACATCGGAATGGAGTTCTTAAGTAATATATTTAAATAAGTACAGATGAAAAGCTTTTCTTGGTGCAGGTTCAGTTGTTTTCTAAGTCAATATTCCTTATTTGAGATAATTTAATTAAATCATTTACATAGATAGCATTTCTTTAATGGGCACAATTCTAATTCCTTCAAAAACTAATGAATTGTTAAAATTGAATTTAGAAAAAATCTACACAAATTTGCATTTCTGTTATGAGTGGTGTGCGATTATTTTTTTAAAAAATTGATGTTCACTGCTTTTCACTGTTAACTTCAACATCATTCATATACTTTTCAGTAATACGTTTTGCACCAAGCACAGACTACCAAATATTATTCTCATTCAGGGACCACCTCTCTTTCTAAAACTCTTCGGTACCAAGGTCAACACTGAGGAACGCCACCAGCCTTGGTCAGCCCTTTTTCCCAAGGCTGTTACCTAAAATTTTCCTCCTACCCAGTAAAATATGTATTTCTCACAAAAGTACAATGCCTGTGCCTTCCAAGATGACAACTAGCTATTTTACTAAAAGAATACATGAAAACACCCTATTCCACAAAGGCTACAGGTCTTCCTCATTAATATAGCACTAGCATTTTTCCATGAGCCTTTTGGAAATAATGATCACACTGTGTTGACAAATTCAAAGGAATAATTCCAGTGGAGGAAATTTTATGCAATGTGAGATAGTACAGCACTCTCACAGGCTGTTAGGAAAAGTGTATGGGATGAATAAGGATATATATGACCTTCCGTGTCACACAGTTATCACACATCACAATTTCACAAGTAGAAATATATTTTCTTTTCTCTTTCAAATATATTTTGGAGAAAATGGCAGAATTGACATTTATAAAATTTGGAATGTACATCAGTCTGCTGCAGTAACATAATTTGAAGATTAATATTACTTAGAAGTAACCAAAAAAAACCGCAGAGTTCATAGGCATCACTGTATTCTCCATTTCACATTTATCTTTTTGTTTCCACTGATTTTTAAACAAATGTTAATGGCTCTAGGAAAATTACAGCTCTCTTTAATCAACAGGCCAGTTTAGCAAGCTCATTAATTATTGGCTCACCTTCATTCTTGGGTACTTTCGTCATTTTTCACTCCTGTGAAAAGCTTATATAGACAGTAAAGTCACCCCTGTGACAACGAATGCAGAATCTGTAATGAATTTCTACCCAATTAGAAGACAATTTATCTAGTTCTATTCCCACAGAAAAACAAAATCTATATGCAAAGTGCTGATAGCAAAATGGTAGCTATATTAAGACAATGTAACATGTACACATACACATATATTTATACATTGCCAAAAAGTGCTGCTTTAGACCACTAGAAAATTAGCAAAAACAAAGAAGTTCTATTTTAGTGTTCTGTTTAACTATTTCTCTGAAGAAGTACAATCCCATTTGCTTGACGACTAACGCTAGTATAAAATTTCCCTTTTACTCACTTATTTCAACGTCAGGGATATACTATATGAATTATATATTAATAATAGCTAGGGTTGTAAAAAGTTTATTGAGACGTAATTTCTATACCATAAAATTCATTTATTTTAAATGAATACAATTTTAGGGAATTTGCAGTGTTGTGCAACTACAGTAGTATAATCCAATTTTATAACATTTCCACCTCATTTTAATGATCTCTTGTACACATTCACAGTCATTCTCCATCCCCATACATAGCCCCAGGCAAAATCACATCTACTTTCTGCCCCCTATAGATTTTCCCAGACTCAATATATCAAATAAATGAAATCACATAATATGAAAACTTTTGCATTGGCTTCTTTCACTTTGCCTATGTTCTGGCTTATTTATATTGTATTATGCATTAGTACTTCATTCTTGTTTATTGCGAAGTAAAAACTCCACCATCTAGTTTTTAAAAATTAAACCATGAGAATATGCAAATAAAATGACAGCTACTACAAATATCTTTAAAACTGACCTTGGCTCCTCTAGTCTGTCTCATTTTCAATGTAAATTAGGAAAAAAGGCAATTTATAAAAGAGATTGTTTAGCTTTAGAATCACCAACATAATTATAAAGGGGCACAAGGCATTATGTATATTAAATTCCTTTAATGAAAACTGTTGTGTTAAATTTTTAAAATTTAACAAATTATTAGGTATTTTGTCACATTTTATCTTTTGACTGATGTCTACAAAATGACACCCTTAAAGCTTTTATGAATATTAATAGCATCCCCTTCACACAGCCTTCTTCAGAAAGACCAGAAATATTTTATTATAATATTCCAAATGTAAGACATTTCTAACAATTATATAAACTCTCTGATTTACAAAACACTTCAATAAGTCACTGTCAAAAACAGGGCCCTAACTCAGGAAAAAAAGTTATTATAGGATCATATCATGCATTTGAGGCTTTCCAGTTACGTATATCATGCATTATGTAATTAAACTTATAATGTGTAAGACAAATAAGTTATAGATTTTTGTGAGCCTATATAATCAAATATATTGAATTCAAAAATATAATTCATTGAAGAAAATGCTGTTTTTAGTGTAAGTAGTTGAAATACATTAGATAAATTAAGTGATCGCAGACAAAACCACATTACCCTCTCCTCATCTACCTTCTCTGACTTGTAAAGACATTTTCTTAATTATCTTTATCATTTTAGCATCTGATTCAGTTAGTCTTTCTACCCTAGCTCCTGCCATTTGTGACTACAGATGACATAAACATCCACCTAGATAACTCTTTCAGCATACTGGCTTCGATCTTAAGCTTCTTATATCTGATGCTATTGCCACTCAACTTGAACTTCTCCCTGGCACCACAAAACCTTAGAATTTATGACTTAAAAGAACTGCATTTGTAAGATTTAATGCTGTGATCTCAGCTTCACTGGCCAATTTTTATCCCCTACTACTTTCCCACTCTTGCCAAACTGTTCCCTCATTCTTATTTTGACCATTTATTCTTCAAGTCTTTCAAATTCTCCGGCATTGACTAATCTGCCTAGAATCTGTAGGTAGCCATTTCAATGATATACTTATTCCCAGGAGGGTTGTCAGAAAATATATAGGACATTCAGTTAAATTTGAAAAATCAAATAAGCAACAAATAGCTTTTAAGTACAGTATGTCCCATGCAATATTGAGAAATTCAAATTTAACTTGCTGTGCGGTATTTTATTTACCGAGTTTGGCAACCCTAAATTCTACCCAAGAATTGTTCGCTGTTTGTCTTTCCACTTTTTATTTTGCCAGACGTTCAGACTAGGTAAACAAAACTGTATATTCAGCACTAGCTATATATATTCAGGGTCTAGTGCAACATAAAAATGTGAGACTCATAAAGAAGTTATTAGGAATTACAAGATGGTGACAGCAGAACATTAAATCAAGAATGAGATCCTACTGCAAGCTGGGCCCTTTGCAACTGCACTGGTCACATATTCATAAAGCTGGCTCTGTGTGTATTTTACTTTTACTTTTCATTCCTGGGTTATTTGAGAGAGTGTCAGAAAACTTCGGACTCATTCACCCATTTATTCTTATGTTCAAAAAATATTTACTGAATGCCTATGATGTAGCAGACACTATTAGAAATGCTGAGAATAGAGTACCGAACAAAATCGTTTTTACATGTGTAATACACAATATTTGATATGTTATGTACATATATACAGTATATCATAAAATATAATGCAATTAAGTAATCCCTTATTCTTCACTTTTTTTCAAATCACTGTTTTACTTTCCACAGCAGCTGTTCTAACACTTCCCCACTCTCTTTTAGCCTTAAAACCCATGTCTATTCTTGACACTCAACAGACCAACAACACTGTCTCTTATTTACTAAAAAAATACAAAACCTTCAAAATAAAGACACTAAATGTCTTTCTCTTCACCTTCAAATATACTTGTGTCTTCATTGCATTTTCTTGTTCAATATTGTCTGTAAAGAAATGTCCCTTGTCTTTATCAAATAGCACCCCTTGACCTCTATCTATGATTTTACCATCTCTTTTACCAGTAGCTCTTCTTAAATCTTTCATTTATCCCTTTCATTTTTTCTTCTATGTATAAACAATTACATAATATACTCTCTTAGCTTAAAAATATTTTTTACATCCTAGCATTTCTCAAGGTATGGCTTGTTTTTGCTTTCTTACCTTTTAACTGGCAAGTTTTTCCATAAACTACTCAGACCACCTCTACTTTCTCCTTAGCTGTTGTCTCTTAACTACATACAACGTGGCTTTTTTTTTTTCTTTTTCAAAATAACTTCTTTATCCGTCCTCCTAGTGGTCCAAAATGAATGCCTATTTGCCAAATCTGAAAATACTTTCTTAGCCTTTAACTTTTGACTGCCATAACTATTGATGAAACTATTTACTTTTTCTCCTGATATTTGACTCTTCCTTGATGGAGTCCCTGGAACTGCATATCTTGTCCTCTCTATGATCTCCCTTACAGCTTTCTCTTTGTCTCTCTTCCCCACCGAGTTCCCAAATATCATCTAAATGTACAGATTCTCCTGAGTCTCTTCAGCCTCTATAATGTATGAAAGGAGACTTTCTTCTCTAATAGGAGATTTCTGAGTAAAAACCCACAAAAATGTATACACTCAAGTGCACACAAGACTTTGCTTACTTTAAAGGGGTTCAAGAACACCCAAAAAACATTTCTTAAATCAAGATTCTATGAACCCAAGATTAAGAACCTGTGCTCTGCTTTAAGAATCCCTGCTCTATCTCAGCAATTTCTTCCACGTTTTTGCCTTGATGTATTCACAAATACAACTCCAAAATTAACATCACGGATTCTATCATTAATCTCAAACTCCCACATTCCCTACTGTCTGCTGGACGCATACCAAGATGTGTTGTCAGCCCGTCATGTGCCATATTTCTGAAACAAGACTGATTCTCTGCCACGCCAAACAAGCCCTCTTGAATTCTGATTTTTCAAATGTTTAATACTTTTTATTGAAATGTAACACAAAAAAGTGTACAACTTATAAGTACTCACTGAATTTTTACAGATAGACTGGCTAAGTACCATTTTTATGGCTTTCCCTCCTATCAAGACATCTTTTAGAAATTATAAGAAAGATGGCCTGAACAGTTAATGCTATTGATATCTTGCAGGGAGGGTGTTGCGGATAGGATGGGTACCTGACTGGGTTAATGTAGCATTCCTAAAGTCCAGAAAGAACCAAAAGGATTTTAGAATTGAAGTCCCAGCTACAATAATGAAGTACTGAATGACCTTGAACACATCTTACACTCTATGCCTCTGGTTTCTTATTTTCATTTTTCTTTTTTAACTTATATACAGTATGTTCATTTATTTTGTTGTATATTTCCATGAGTTTTAGCAAGTGCTCAGTTATTAATCAACACAATCAAGATACAGAACAACTTCATTACTCCCCCAGAATTCTCATTTGTATTCCTGTGAAGTGAAATTTTGAGCCCATCCTTAATCTTAGGCAACCTCTGTTCTAGCCCTCATTCTATAGTTTTGCTTTTCCCAGAATTTAATGTATGTGTAATAATATATTATGTATGCTTTACTTAGCTTAATACATTTGAGACTCAGGCACGTTGCTGTATGTACCAAAAGTTTATTCCTTTTTATTGCTGAGTGGTATTCCATTGTATGGATATATCACAGTTTGCTTATCTATTTCTCCAGTCCAGGAATTTTGGAATGAAGGGTTGTTTCAGTCTGGGGGGACTATACATAAAATGGCTATAAACATTTAAATACAGATTTTTTTGTGTGAATATTGGTTAACATTTTACTTAGATAAATATGAGAAGTAGGATTACTGAATTGTACTGTAAATATATGTTTAACCTGATAATAAACTGGCAAACTGAAAACTGTTTTGCCATATAACTTTGTGTTCTTACCAGCAATGTGTGAATTCCATTCGCTCTGCATCTATGCCAGTTTAGTTATTTAGTTACTTTAGATTTTTATTTATTTGGATTTGTTTGCATTTGTCATTCAATAGATGTTTATCAGTATCCCATTGTGTTTTTAATTTGCATTTATCTAACAGCTAATGATGCTAAGCATTGTTTTATATCCTTATTGGATATCTTATCATCATATTTGTTATATTATGTATTTGTAAACTCAAAATTATTTACTAATCCCTATTATCCCATAATATCCCAGCTATGATTTACAAAATGTATCAATTCCATTATATTTTGTTGCGTGTGTGTTAGGTAGGGCTTCAGTGATTTAATAACGATAGTAGTTTGCAGGGCAAATGTTGTATCAAGAACGGTTTCATCTTCAGGAACCCTGATCTGCTAATAGTCTGGTCAGACCTACTAATAGTTTGTGTAGGTATGGAAGGAACAAGATAGCAAGACTTTTTGGGGGGGTAAATTTTAGATAGCACTCAGAATGAGATCAATATTTGAGAATATTTATGTACTAAATAAAGGCTAATTAAAAGGCCATCTCTAAAGAGGAGGTGCTTCATAATTCAATGAATGGGATAGCCTATTCTGTAGATGTCAGTCGGCCTCTTTCAGAAGTCACTTCTTTAGGGCTCAGGAACAAAAAGCCTAGTTACTTTGGAAATTATGAATGGGGTCAGTAACACATACTTTTCCCTAATAAATACCACAACTGTGAAATATTCAATTATAGAAGGAGTGACAATGCATCTTTCAGTAGAATATACCCATAGCAAATACGGATTGCCTTCTGTCCTGACATTCTTGACATCATGACCATTAATGTATTCAAAGCTTATTGACAGTCATACTCCCTCAAAAATGTATTTGTTTCACAGTGGGAAAATGAGGGTATAAGCTGATAAGCAGTCAGATTTACTGTTCTTGCCATATTTTCCGTTACCTCAGAATGCCTGGTCATATTGATCGGCTGAATGGCATATTGCAGATTTCATTTCAGTGACACTGGAAGACACATTGGAATATCACAATATTATCCTATAAGATGGGGTATATGTTAAAGTGGGAGTGGCTCTCTTATTATTCTATCTAATAAGCAACTGGCAAAACGCTGACTCCCCAGCTCTCCAACCTTAGGCTTTGCTGTTAGGAGGGCTTGGTACCCAAAGAAGGAATGTATTCATCAGCAGAAAAAAAAAGAAATAAAAAAAGTATCTTAATTTTGTGGAAATTGGTTAATTTTTCCTTAGAAATACTCTTGTTCTCAAACATCAAAAGCACCTGGGGACAGGTTTGTCATTGTATTTTGCTTTTAATACTGCTTAACTGGTATTTTCCTTCAACTCGGAGATCAAGGATTTCCTGGATTCTACTAATTATGCCACAAAATTCATTACCATAGATCTATTTATGTTATGGCAAATGGCAAAGTTATTGGCATGATGACATTAACAAATATCCACTAAACACATATTTAATCCAACTTCTGAGAATAAATAGAAAATTGCCCAACCTCTCTACTTGGGAGGCAGGAAATTTACAGATAAAAACAATAAGGAACAAAACAAAATATCTACACAAGAAGTAGGAAATGAGTATGTTAGAAGGGCAAAAGGAGGAGAGAGAATTATCAGCTGCAATTTCTGCTGTTATCTTTAGGAAGGAGACTAGATTTGGGAAAGTGCCAAAATTTACAGTCTCAAAAAATAGCAGTGGGTAAAGTCATCTAGGTAATGGGAACTGAGTAAGCCGAGGCAAAGAATAGATACAACTGCACATGTTTAGAGACCAGTAAGTAGATTAGGCAAAGATAAAGTTAGAGGTATTGAGTCAGATTAGAGAAAGTAGACTACAAAGGGAATGAAATCAGAAAAATACAAACAAACAAAAAAACTGGCCAAAGCTGGAGAGACAGAGGAAAAAAAATGAAAAAGAAGAGTATTAAATAACACAAACACGTATAACTTGATCAAGGGTAAAGAGGCATTTGGCAATCTCTTTTATTTTGAAAGAAAGGTCATGAGTGGGATTATGTAGAGAGAATAACAATAGAGACATCAATATAAATTCCAGTTTTGCTTCTATATACCCTTTTCATATAACCTGAAGTCTTTTCTGGAAGTGCTCATGAGAAGTCCCCTAAAGATGAATAAAAAACGTCTTCTGCCCAACTTTTATGTTTTAAGAAGTTTCTATCATGGTGTTGTTTGCCTTACGGTTTTCATTAGAGTAACTATTAATTATTCCATGTGCCTAGGAGAAAGGTTTTACAAATGTTTAGTATATTTTACCCTATAGAAAAATGTAACATTTGATGCTATGGATGTTAAATGGAACAGGAATGACCTTTCCCCCTGCTCTCATTCTCAAAATGGATTATCTTTTGTTCACTATGTACACTATTTAAATGACCTGATTCTGTATTCATCTAACTGTCTGGTGATAGATAGTTCTCAGAATGTCTGACAGCATTTCCTGTAAACAGCAGACGTCATAGAGAGAAGGGTACTGATGGAGCTAAATACTGAAATGTCATTTTGGATCAGTGCACAGCATGATTCAAGGTTGTACAGATGGAAGAGTCTGAAGGGCTATTAAATATGTGTGAGTGTCAATATCTTGAAGTGCAATGGAAATCTAAACTGACCACTCTCCTTTTTTAAAGTCAATTGATGTATTTACCTTGGTTTTTCCCACAAGAGATTTTTATGCTGAGAAGTAAAATTAATCAGTTGGTTTCCCATCAAATTTGATTTAATTATTTGGAAAAGAGTTAACATGTAGATCACTTGCCTTATTTAGATTTTTTTTTTTTTTTTTTTTTTTTTAGACGGAGTCTTTCTCTGTCCCCCAGGCTGGAGTGCAGTGGTGCAATCTGGGCTCACTGCAAGCTCCGCCTCCCGGGTTCACGCCATTCTCCTGCCTCAGCCTCCCAAGTAGCTGGGACTACAGGCGCCTGCCAACACGCCCGGCTAATTTTTTGTATTTTTTTTTTTAGTAGAGACAGGGTTTCACCGTGGTAGCCAGGATGGTCTCGATCTCCTGACCTCGTGATCCGCCCGCCTCGACCTCCCAAAATGCTGGGATTACAGGCTTGAGCCACCGCGCCCAGCCACCTTATTTAGATTATTGATAGACATTTTGTACACTGTAATAAGGGCTAGTCAAATTAGGACCTATTCAAAGTCACATACACACACAAATACACTGATAAGGTCTTGTATCATTTTAACTTTGTGAAATCATTTAGGATTCTGTACATATATATTGAAATCTATCTTGTGCTGAAATTAGTGTATAAAATCATTTTATTATTAGTGTGCTCCTTTTCATCTATTTTTGCAACTCTTGTAATTTCTATGTTTTATAGGAATCTGATGTTATTTGGTGCACGATATTCAAACTATTATATCTTCATTGTGAATTATGATTGTTAGCATTTGAAAGTGCCCATTATATGACCTTTAACACATTTTGGGTGAAATTCTACTTCAATATTATGATTTCAGTCCCTTTCTTATGGTTTATTTTGCCTAGTACCTCTTTGTCTATCCTTACGTTTATACTTTCTGAATCATTTTATTTTAAGTTATCTTGAATAGAATACATAATTGGGACTTGTTTTGGAGTCCTTTTAATGGATGACTTAACCTCATTTATACTTATTGATATAACTGATATAATTGGTTTCAACCGTCATCTTATTTTATGATTATATTTGCTATTTCTTTTCTATGTGATATATTTTGACTTTCATTTTAAACTTTCTTTTGATGATTAAAATTGTTTATATTTTTGTTTCTACGTTCTGTCTTTATGTGTCAATTTTAACGGTATTTTTTTACCTCTCATCTATTTCCCGAATAATCCCTCTGCATTCTTTAAGTTTCATTATTTCTACTTTGCCATAACATATATTTGCATATGGCTGTTCCAACCTCAATCTGCTTTTGCTTCAATCTTAGATCTACACTTAATATACTAAATGTTCACCATCAATGATTTGCTGATCTTTTCTCAGTTATGTCTTATTTAGATGAAGCTTATAAGTTCATATCTAGTAGACTGCTAAAGAAAGGCTAGTTGGAACTGCGTTTTCTGAGTACTTATAAGTTTAAAACTGTATCTTTACGGCCTTAATACTCAAAGAAAATATTGGCTTGATATAAAAGACAGTTGATTCTCCTTATTCGTGGTATTTTTGTTTCGTAAAGTCATCTCACAAATGCTAAGTTAGGGAACATTGAATTATTTCTCCTAGGGGAAATACAGCACTAGGTTCCTGTGAGCCTCTGATTAGAACATTGTCATCAATTGATCTAAATATAACTTTGTTTTATGTGTGTTTCTGTTGATACCTATTAAAAATATATTGCTGATTCATTAACATTGAACTCATGATTGATAGCACTGTAACTCATGCCTGAACATAGCTTATCTAAAATACATATTTTCTCTGCAAGGCATATCACAGCATTCTTGTGCTTATAAACATTAGACTTCAGTATTCAGCACTTCCGTATGCTTGAAGGACATTTTAAACAGCAAAATCACCAACAAAAAGCACAAAAATGTGGCAATAAATAGACCACAAACAAAATATTTTGTTTACAGTACATGAGCTAAAGCCAGAAGGCAGAGTGTTGCTTTCTCTAAAGTCAGATGGGAAAGCTCACATCACATGTCAGATGATTCAAATTTTTCACACTTTGTCCATGTGCATGCCAACAAATGACTTATACCGCACTAAGAGTATTTGTTTTGCAGTTACAAATAAACTTTAGCAAGTGGGCAAATTTGCAAATACAGAATCTGCTAATAATGAGGATTAGTAATAATTGGTTCAGACTTTTATTGAGTTTCTTGAAAAAGCTGCTTTATTTTTGTTTTGCTTTGATGTTGCTGTTAAGAATTCTGATACCAGCCTAATTTACTTGCTCTAGCAAATCATTTGCTCTTTTGTTTGAGACTCTGAGAATTTCTTTATCTTTAAAATCTGATAGTTTCATTAGACTATGCCTCAGATTTGATTGCTCTGGGTCATTTTTTCTATGGCCCATTTCAATATATAGGTCCAGGGTTTTCCTTCATTTCTTGAAAGTGTTCCTGAATTATAATTTTAGGTATAAGTTCCATGTTTTTGTTTATTTAGGAACTCTAATTATAAATGCATATATTCAATCTTCTTTGGCTTTCTTTCATTTTTTAAATTGAATTCATTATACTTCTTTTATTTATTATAGTAATGTTTTATTATCTTGCTTGTTTTCTGCCTGTCTTCAATGATTCTAACTAAATATTTATTCAAATCTCCTATTCCTTGAGTGCATTGTAACTTTTTTCTGGTACAATTTTTTTATTAATTTCTTTCTTGTATTCAATAAATTCCCATTTCATTTATTCCCATTTCTTGTCTATTTTTTAGTTTTTGAATTCCCAACTTAGGATGTTTTTGTCTTTACAGCTAAAAAGAACTGTAAGAATGTATATAATTCAGTTTTCAGGGTCATGTTATGTGTGGGGACTTTGATGAGCTTTGTGTAGTGGGTTACATAGTTACCGAATGTTGACTTCTATGCATTTTCTCATCAAGTTTGATGGTTTCAGGTGGTTGTAGTATTCCTAATTTAAAATAATTTTCCTCTGTTAGTAAAAGTGGCATTTTTCAATGCATGGCTTTTTTAGGTGGGGATGGGAGAAGAGTTACAATTTATTTGATTTTTTTTTTTGCTTATTTTTGCCTTGTTGAATTTAAATTTCCATCTTTTGCATCTTTTACTAGTTATTACCCAGTCTCAAAATGAAAACTCTCCCTTCCTTTATTACCCTTTTTTCCTCTAGAAGTGCTGTCTTTCTGAGATAACCACAACACGTTCTGTGTCCCTTTGTTTCCCTGGAGTCAGGAGTCTGATTTAGCAGGACTCTCTTTTAGTAACTTCAAACTAAGGATGATCTTTCTTTTTTAGGATGTGAGTTCATCCATTCCCATGCACTTTGTTTCTCTTCTTTTTTCAGTACAATTTTCCCATACCTCCTGCAGCTCCCTACTGCCCTTCTGCAAGGGCTTCTAGCAG
This sequence comes from Nomascus leucogenys, assembly GCF_006542625.1. Classification (NCBI taxonomy): domain Eukaryota; kingdom Metazoa; phylum Chordata; class Mammalia; order Primates; family Hylobatidae; genus Nomascus; species Nomascus leucogenys. The sequence continues at coordinate 104,209,865 of NC_044381.1, read as the reverse complement.
GAGCTTGAGAGGTAACTCTGCTGGAAATTAGTGGTTATTTTTCTACTTACAAATAAGGTTCATATGTTCACCAGCTTCTATGCTGAAGCTCTGGATTTTATGCTTGTTGATCTGTTACAGTTATTTTTAAGATTTTTGGAATTCCTTGGTCAGCATTACCTCAGCTTCCTGGAAATTCTCTCTACTACCACTACTGCCATTATTATGTATATTTTAACTATTCTTGTATAAGATCATACACCCCTGATTTCTTATTCTTTGACATTGTCACTTTCGATGATTTGTCCTACATGTCATCTCTATCATGTATATTGATGATTCAAATCGAAAACCATAAATACTCACACTTTGTCTCAGTCATCTTGGGTTGCTATAATAGAACACCAGAGACTGGGTGACTGGGTGACTTAAACAACAGATATTTCTCTCACAGCTATGAGGCCAGGAATTCCAAGATCAAGGTGCTGACAGATTCAGTTGTTAGTGAGAGGCCTTGTCCTGGCTTGTAAACAGCTGCTTGTCATTGTGTGCTTACATGGTGGAAAAAGAAAAGGCTCTGGTCTCTCTTTCTCTTCTTATAAGGACACTATAATGAATCCCATCATGAGGGCTCCATTCTCATGACTTTATCTAAACCTCATTACCTGCCAAAGACCCCACCTCCTATTACCATCATATTAGGTGTCAGTGCTTCAACGTGTGAATTTTCAGGGAAACAAAAATCCAGTCCTTATCACCTTCCAAAATCTTAATTTCAAAAGTCCCTCTCTCTATACACAGGTTTTTTATTTTCTCATCTCTCTAATAATTTGACATAATTGCCAAAAACATAACGGCTTAAAACAACAAAAATGTATTATCTCACAGTGCCGGCAGACAGAAGTCTAAAACTAGTCTCATGTGTCTAAAACGAAGATATCAATAGATCTGGCTCCTTCTGGAAGTTCCAGGGGAGAATCTGTTTCTTGCCTCTTCCAGCTTCTAGAGCCACCTTGGCCTTCCCTGACTCACAGCTGCAACACTCTAACCCACTTTCATCTTCACATCACCTTATCCCCATTCTAATCTTCTGAATGTTTCATAAGGAATCCTGTCATTACATCTGGCACATCTGCATAAGGGAGGATAACCTGTACAGCTCAATAACTTTAATTTAATCACACTTGCAAAAAATCTCTTCTGCCATATGACGTAATATTCACAGTTTCCAGAGATTAGGATATGAAAATTTTGTGGGAGGGGCATTATTCAGTCTCCACATGTAGCAAAATTTGTACATCCAACCTTGGAGAAACCAATTCTTTATTTCTTCTACGTCTGCACCAAAGTAGTTGAATGCAGCTGAAAAATGTCAGTAACCATGTGATATAGTTTGGATATGTGTTTCCATCCAAATCTTATGTCAAATTTTAATCCCCAATATTGAAGGTGGGGTCTAGTGGGAGGTGATAGGATTACGGGAGTGGACTTGTCATGAATGGTTTGACACCATCCCCTTGTTGCTCTTCTTATGACAGTGAGTTCTCATGAGATGCTGTTGTTTAAAAGTGTATATAGCCCCTCCCTGTCTTTCTCTTGCTCCTGCTCTGGTCATGTGATGTGCCTACTCCTTCTTTGCTCTCTACAATGACTGTAGGTCTCCTGAGGTCTCCCCAGAAGCTGGGCAGATGCCAGCATCATGCTTTCTAACTAATCTTTTCTACTTCTTACCTTCAACAATGCCCTAACTACTTAATACATGAAAAAAAATAGCCTTCAGAGGACAACATCCACATTCTCCCACTAGCAGACCTACTTTCATGTGTCCCCCTATTACTCTGCATTCCCTTTTACAGTGGATAGACAGTTGATACTCCCCTTAGGATTTTCCTGTTTGTGCAGTAGATACCATCTCATCTTACCTACCTGAAAATTCTCCCTGGCAAATAACATCTTGTTTCTCTACATCATCAGATTATTTTCCCCTCTTTGGATCATTTTCCTAAGCTTACAAACTTGCTATAATATTCCTCAACTTAAGAAAATGCTGCCCATAACTCCATAGCTACTTCAAGTTTCCTCAGATTACTCAACATTTTCAAGTGTTGTTTACACTCAATGTCAGCATTCTTTCTCTCCTCCATTTTCCCTACAACTGTCCCAATTACAATTTCAAACCCATAACCCCAACGAACATGTTCATGTCAAGATTATTAATGACAGCCACATTGCTAAATCTAATGGGCAATTCTTGGTCTTTACCTTAACTCTCAGCAACATTACAGTTAATACTTCCTTCTTCTTGAAATACTTAAACAAAAATTAACTTTAGTGACAGCAAACATTCTCCTACTGTGGTTTTTTGCCTTACTAATGATCCCTCTTAAACTTTCTTTGCTGGATGCCTCAACTTCTCAAACTTAATGTTCGAATGTCTCAAGATTTGCCTTTCCATTCAGTTTTCCCCACTTACTAGACTCACTTTCTTGCTGAGATCATCAATTCTTGCATCTTTAAGTACTATCTATATGCTGATGATTCCTCAAAATAAATTCCCTAGCCCAAAATTTTTCCCTGAACATGACTTACATATTCAATTGCCTACTTAAAATCAGCCCTGGGATGTCTAAGAAGCACCTCAAACTTGTCTCAAAACCTGAACCCTTTATTCTCCATGCTTCCTTCCTCCCTTAGTAAAATTTGCTTATCCTTGGATATTCACTATCTTATTAAATAATAATAGTTTTCAGTGAGTTGTTACAGCCAATATCTTTGGAATCATCTTTGTTCCTCTCTTTTCTTTACACTCCACATTCAATTACCTTGTCGTTACCTTTAAGAATCAAACTATTTCTCAACGTGATGCTACTATTACATAAGTCCAAGTCCTCCCCATCCCTCACTCAAACTACCTTTTGTTCTCTTTAATCCATTATTATGCACTAACTAGAAAAACAAGGAAGATTCTTTCAAACTTCTGTTTTAAACTCTTCTATGGGTTGTACTGTACCTAAAAAATTAAATTCAAATTTTTTAGTCTTATAAGTGTTGGCAATGATGTAGGGAAAAGGAGACCTTTGTACACTATTGGTGAGATTGTACAAATTAGTATAGCCATTATGGAAAACTGTATGGCATTTCTTCAAAAAACTAAAAATAGAATTACCATATGATCCAGCAATCTCATTACTGGCATTATAAGGTAACCATACTTACCACATCATATAGTTATCAGAAATGGGTACTTACTCAAATATTTGATATCAGTTTGTTGGAGAGAAAAATAAGAAAGAAAGAAAGGCATATTTCTGGATGTGATAAATAGAAATGAAAGAAAAAATTATAATAAACTGTTCCAGAGAATAGAAAATAAACATATAACACTTTCAACACAACATTAAAAAAGGAAAATTGTCATTTCTCTAATAATATAGATCAAAATTATAAAAAAAATTAGCAAATCAAATCTACTTGACTATCTATCTATCTATCTATCTATCTATCTATCTATCTGGGATAATGTATCATGACCAAGTAAGGTTTATTCCAGTAGTGTAAGATTAGTTTAACATTCAAAATCAATCTGCTGAAACATTGAATAAAGCAGTATAAAATGGTAATTTGAAAAATCAATACTCATTCATGACAACAAAACGAAGTATAGAAACAAACTAATAGTATGTAAGAGATAAACTTCTAGCAAACAGTGCTCTCATTGGTGAAATACTGAACACTCTATCTGAAGTAAGGAAAGAGACAAGGATGCCTGCTATTAGCTATTGATTTAAATAAGAAAGAGTAACTTTATGTTACTTTTTGGAGTAAACATAAGAAATACTTAAAAGAGTAGTGTAGAAGAAAAGCAATGTGAGTTAATTAACTCTAAAAAATATTAAAACATACTTTTAAGCCTCAGAAATTAAGAGTGGTATTGACATTCTGTCAATGGTTGTAATATATCTAAAACTGATCTAAATGCACAAGAGACTTTAGTATTTAGTAAAGTTTTCATCATAAATCAATGGGAAGATATACTACAAAGTAAATTTTTTCAGGAAAACTGCCTTGGCATTTGGAACAAAACCAGTTTGATTCATACCACATAGCACATCCCAGAAAAATTTCCAAACTGTTTTTTGATTCAATATTGAACATAAAAACATGAAAGTGTAAGGACCAAACATAGGTAAATTACTTTGCAACCTAAATGTGACAAAGCCTTTCTAACTATAACACAAAATTCTAAAGCTATGCAGAAAGAAGACTGATTAATTTGACCATATAAGTAGAAAAAACTCTGCTTAGCAAAATAAACTATATTTCAAAATGAGCAAATTTCATTTGTTGAATGTTATATTTCCCAAGTTCAGGCCTGCTGCCATTATGAAGGCAGGTAGCATGTACAAAAAAGCAACTTCAGAAGACCAACCTGGTCTCAAATACGTAAGGTTTCTCAGTCACTGCCTACATTACCTTTAGAAAGAGAAATTAAGTTCACTTTGCGAAGACCTGTGAAAAGTCTCCAATTTTACCGTACTTGCAAGCAAACAAGTTCATCTGCCAAATTTTGTGGATTCTGGCGGAAGACTACTGGGTCAGAGACAAAGAAATCTATTACTAATGGCATGAATGTTAGCACGAGTTTTATGTTATTTCAATTCTTCTTGCCGTCAGAATCACAAGAGAGTGATATAAAGGTAGGCCAATGTAGATGCTGAGCACAAAGTGGGTTTGTGTGACATCTGAGGAACTCTAAGCTTAGGAAACTACAATAATCTAAAGTACAGCAATACGGCAAAGAGAGGAAGACATTATCTTTATTCTGCTGGTAAGAGAAAAAATTGTGACATCTGCATGAATTAATGATGCTTTTTCTATCTTCTAATGCTGTTTGCTATACAAACATCCTTATGATTTTTTTTAAAAAATCTGAAATAAAAGCTGACAATAAACATACTTACACATTATACCATGGAGAACTGTCCCCCAATATTCTTAGCCTTAGGTATTTCACTTGTATAATGTGCATAATATATGTCATGTCAGGTAATTACAAGAATTAAATAGAAAGAATTCTGAAAAGTATCTAAGATGATACTGGCACCTAGTTAAGTGTTCAGAATATAGACACTATTAAACTTTCTGTTATAATTATATCAATTGTCTTTAAAAGTAAGTCTATATATGTTTTAAAATACACATTTTAAACTTTTAAAAAATATTAATAGACTTCCTAAAATTAAAGACAAGTTTATTTTTATACTTTAATATAGTAGTTAGCCTTTATTTTCTATCAATTTGGGTTTGTATCCATTATGGAAGGACTTCCAAACTTAACATTTTTACCTTCAGTGGTTTTTTAAAAAATATATATCTCTACAATATCTCTAATTCCAAAATAAATAGTCAGTGACTTTTTATGCTGTCCAAACTTAACATTTTTACCTTCAGTTGTTTTTTAAAAAATATATATCTCTACAATATCTCTAATTCCAAAATAGTCAGTGACTTTTATGCTGTCTATATAATGTAAAATAACAATAAAATTATCATTTTAAGACAGCTAGTCTTACTCTGAAGAAACTCCTTTTCATTGTTCACAGTCAATAAAAAGTAGAGAAAGCTATCTAAATTATGATCCAATTTTTATGCAGCTGACAAAATCCTAAGGGCATATTAAGAACAAATGGTATACATGGGAAATTAGACCTATCAACTATGAAACAGATCAGTTTGAGAAATACTGATTGGTTCAGAAAGAAAGTCACTTTCCCCAGAAGCTTTTCCATTTTCAGTTTGGTACGATCTCGGATTATAAAATGCTTACAAGCACCAATGTTTAATTCATCTTGAAAGTACTACAGACTAAACGGAGCAGCACAGTAAAAATCCTTTTGAAAATAATTTAAAATTTAGAGTCAGAATTTGGCATTGCAGCTGACAATTTTAAATGTAAACAAACTCTCCATTATGAAGTCCCTGAAACACAGCTTTACTTGTTAAAACACTACCCCCAAAGAGGTGCACTGTTTAATTAGGTCTTCATGTGATTGGTTGGATATCTGCATACATAAAGGCATTAGCCCATTGGGGTAAACTGACTTAATGCTGTGCAAAAACTGCTAAAAGGCAATCAGGAAAAGTCATTTTAAAAATTAATTTAAAACCATTTCCAAACGTGCCATGGGAGAATAAAAATCATTAACTAGTATTATTAATATTCACAGCAGCTGTTACATAATCATACATCAAGTCCCTATGTTCAAACTTGCTTTCTAATATGGTGTCTTAAAATATTTTATTAGTCTGTGGTTTATTATATACCAACAGAATGCAAATAGCTCTACTTTCATTTCCATATCTGTTTATCAAATTTTTCATAGAGAAAGGTTTGCTCAATGTATGTTTGAGATTGGCTGTTTTTGAGTGACCTTAGAGAAATGGACCAAAAAGGCTACAGTCATTCCCAAACACATCCTGTAAGCAAATTGAGGCTGCTTTTTTCTACCCTCCTGATCTCTTCGCTTAGTTTATCATGACAGCCTGCAGCCAGTGGCCCATAATCTTCTGCTTGTCTTCAGGCCTACCATCTTCCAACATTACCCAAAGTAATGCCATTTCTCTAAAAGAAGTGAACTGTTTGTATTAAATCTAACAGTTGAAAATGTACATCTAAGCCTCTGACTGGCCAAATGGGGTTTGCCCAGATAGGAGTCTGGTCAGGATCATTCCAGGATTTAAGATTATATGCTCTTGCTTGTGCTCCAAGAAAAGATAACCCTTACCAAGGAAAGATTTGTTTGTAAGAGTCTCTTTTAAAGTCCTCAAGACCAATTTTTCAAACTTGATATCAAAGCTTCTTCTAGTAGACTTTATAGTATTGTTTGCTTCTTCTAAATCAGCGGTAACTTTTATTCTAATTGTTTTCTTCCAAAATATCTTTTCTGTACATTTGTTTTGTAATAGTGCCTTAAATATTTCAATTGACTCCAATATAAGTCTTAAAAGATAAAATCTTTTAACATTTATCTATAAAACAATATAATTGTATTTTACAGCAAGGAATATGTTCGTGAAAAGACTCTTGCATGTCTATAAAACTGCATAGTTATTTAGTAGCCACAAATCTTGGATTTAGTAAAGTTGCAGAAAAACAGAATATAAATAATTTTGTGAAATCCAAATTGATTTATAGAATTAATTTGTATGTGTTAAATAAGAATCAACTGGTTCTATAAGATATTGAAGGCTCATGTGAGTAAAAACTATCTGGTTTAATATGGCTAGTCATTGCCATAATTAGAAGTGTTTCTTTGCCAACAGTTTGTTTTAGGTTATTGCCCCAACTCTCAAAAACACTGTAACCAAGTTTTTCTTAAACTAAATATATACTTCAATTGTTTCTCTTACTTTCTTAAAGCCAAAAATTACAAGACTTGCTAAAACCAAATAGATTACATTTTAAAAACTGAGTAGATAAACGTTTTTCTACTCACTGAGTAAACATTTTTCTACTAGGACTGTGTACTTTTTAAGGTAGGAGCTATTCATATTTCAAATGAATAGTTATACATGCATCTCATAAAAATAGCAATATACGTATGTATATAATCTCTTCTCTGAACAGCACATAGAAGATGAAAAAATGTATTTTTAAGAAGACTAATAAATTTTTACAGTTATACACTATGTACATAATTTTTTAATATATAAGAATATTTAAGTTTAGAGAATTAACCAGTTATTCAGCATATAAATATATTAAAAATATAATAAGGTTAGACATAGATATTTGAAACGCTAAAATTTTTAAAAATAAAATTTGAAATAAGGACAAATTATATGTATACTTATGCTAAAGTTATCTTTTAAATTCTAATTGCATGTAATTATATGCTACAACATACAATTAAAATATATAACTATAACATAAAATTATATATGTTATTTTCCTTTAATGCTCTATCTTCATTGCTAAATATAAAGATATACAAGATAGTCCATTTGTCATAACTTATAACAAACTTTAAAAACTATTGATAATGTGTACATATTTATGCTATATGTGGGATACTTTGATATATGTATAAAATGTGTAATGATCAAATCAAGATAATTAAGATATCCATCACCTTATTTATTATTTCTTTGTGTTGGTAAAATTCCAAATCTTCTCTTCCACTAATTTTGAAATATACAGTAAATTCTTGTAAACTATAGTTGACTTATTGTGCTATTAAACAATAGAATTTGTTCCTTCTATCTAACTGTATTTTTGTATTGGTTTGTCTATCTTTCTTTATCCCCCTCCTCCTTCCTTCCCTTTCTAGCTGCTAGTAACCATCATTCTACTATCTACCTTTATGAGATTGACTTTTTTAGATTCCACATGTGAGAACACGTGCTATTTCTCTTCATATAATGTCCCCCTGCTCCATCCATGTTGCTGCAAATGACAGAATTTTACTCTTTTTTGTGGCTGAATATTCTTCCATTGTGTATTTATACAATGTTTTATTTATCCATTCATCCACTGAGTTAATTTAGGTTGAGTTTATATCTTGACTATTGCAAATAAACTGCAATAAACAAGGGAGTGCAGATGCCACTCAGATACATCGATTTTCTTTCTTTTGGACATATACCCAGCAGTGGGATTCCTGGATCATATGGTAGTTTTGCTTTTAGTTTTTTGAGGAACCTCCATACTCTTCTCCATAGTGTCTGCACTAATTTATATTTTCATCGACACTGTTGGAGCATTCCCCTTTCTCCATATCCTCATCAACATTTGATATTTTTTGTCTTTTTTGAAATAACCATTTTAATTTGGGTGAGATTATATTTCATCATGGTTTTCAACTGCATTTCCCTGAGGATTAGTGATGTTGAGCACTTTTTCGTAGACCTGTTGGCCATCCGTATGTCTTCTTTTGTAAAATGCCTACTTAGATCATTTGTTCATTTTTCACTCAGATTATTTTTTGCTGTTGAGTCATTTGAGGTCCTTATATATTCTGGTTATCTCTTGTCAGTTGATTAATTTGTAAATATTTTCTTTCACTCTGCAGGGTGTCTCTTCACTCATGATTTCCTTTGCTGTGCTAAAACTTTTAAGTTTGATATGATCCAATTTGTCTATGCTTCCTTTTGTTGCCTGTGCTTTTGAGGTCTCATCCAAAAAATCTTTGCTCAGATCAGTGTCCTTGAGTGTTTCCTCCAAAGTTTTCTTCTAGTGGTTTTATAGTTTCAGATCTTAGATTTAAATATTTAATCCATTTTAATTTTTATGGTGAGAGATAGGGGTGTAGTTTCATTCTATGGTATATAGTTATCCAGTTTTCCCTCTACCATTTATTGAAGAGACTATTTTTTACTCAAATATGATTACTGCCTTTGTCAAAACTTAATTGGTTTTAAATATGTAGATTTATTTCTAGTTTATTTATTCTGTTCTAATGATCTGTTTTCATACCAGTACCATGCTGTTTTCATTATTATAACCTCACAGTATATTTTGAAGTTAGGTAATGTGATGCCTCCAGCTTGGTTCTTTCTGCTCAGCATTGCTTTGGCTATGTAGAGTCTCCTGTGGTTCCAAGCAAATTTTAGATTAGTTTTTTTTCTATTTTTGTGAAGAATACCATTGACATTTTAATAGGTATTGCCTTGAATCTGTAGATTGCTTTGAATAGTATGGGCATTTTAACAATAGTAATTCTTCTCATTCATGAATATGGGATATCTTTTCATTTTTTAGAGTCCTTTTTCAATTTCTCTTATCAGTATTCACAGTCTTCACTGTACAGTTATTTATTTGGTTAACTTGTTTTTTAACAAATAAAGGTGTGTTCCATCTCATTTCAAGACATAAAACTTACCAATGCACAATAATTCTCTCATATATTAAATTTAATATTTCTTTCATCTCAGAAGTTATTGTCATTCAAACATTATTCAAAAATCATATGAGTTCCTAGCTTTTCTTTATATTTTTATAACATAAATACTTATTGCTTTTTGGAAATTTTTATAAATGGAATAATAAGGCATGCATTCTTATTTTTCTATCTTCTTTTGTTCAATATTATTTATTTAAAATTTATCCAAAGACTTCTACCTCAAGTTTTGACAGGTAAATAATGTTAAACAATCCTCCCACTGAGAACTCTCTTTAAAAGTATATGTAGCAATACAAAAACCACTACATGAAATCAGGCGAGAGAGAACAAGAGAGATCTTATTATTAATTAAAAGGAATTTTATTAATTAAGGTATTTTATTAATTAAAAGAGCAAAATCTTAGGGAGGGAAATTTGTAGAGGGTAGCCTGAAATTTGGTTCTCTAGCAGTGTCGGCCAGTCCCAGACAAGGTAACTGAACCACTAAAAGGGTATCAGTGCTTTTGAAATACTCATTAAACAAGGTAAAACTGCTAAAAAGAAAACCTTGAGAGCAGTCAGAGAAAATGTGCAGATTACCTTCAAAAGAGCAACAATTAGATTGACAGCAGATTTCTCAGCAAAAACAATTCAATAAGAACACAGTGAAATGTTATTTTCAAAGAATTATGGTTGTCATACTAAAATAAACTACTCATAATAAAGATATGCAAGAATGATGGTGAAACAGATCTTTTTTATTTAAGAAAATAATGAAATAATTGTCACTATAGATTCTAAACTAAGGGGATACTAAACGGGTTTTTGAAGTGGAAAGAAAATGAAACCACATATAAAATAATTAAGAAAAGGGTAAATATCACTTTTAAAATATAAATACACATTAACTTTATTAACAATTGTCATTATATCACATCAGATTTAAAATAGGCATAGAATTAAACTTTTCATGCATGAATGGTTCATAAGTGTGAAAGGATTAATAAGGTAAAGAGTGTTAAAGTCCTTCATCACCTGGTAAGATATCAAGACAAATAATTACTGTAGACTTTGTAAGTTAAGAATGCATATTATAATATATACAATAATCACAAAAAGAAGGTGTAATAAGTACTTACAAATTCTAAACTAAAGTTGAAAATTTAAAGACTAAAAAAATCCAAAGGAAACAAAAAAGATAATAAAGATAGAAAACAATGAGAAAATAGAAAACAATAATAAAATTACAAATTTAAAACAAAATGCAACATTAATTGCATTAAATACAAGTGAACTAAATATATTGAGATATCAGTATATAAGTGGGTTAAATTTAAGTCTTTCACTGAAAAAACAAACAAAAAAATTGAGAAGCCAGAAGAGTTTGATGTAAGCAAATGGAGAGAAATATACTCTGAAAACAATAATCCAGAAAAGTTGGTATAGCTATAATATCATATAAACTAGATAGAAATGCAAGAAGCATTATTAGAGGTAAAGATGACATTTTACAATAACAAAAAGCCAATCTATATGGAAGATATAACAATATTAAAATTGATGCCTCTAAAAGTAAATTCTCAAATTATACATTACAAAAATGTGCAGAGCCACAAGGAGAAATAGACAAATTCACAATAACAGGGGAAGAGTGTAGTGTGCCTCTTTCAGTAAACATTATAACGAGCAGATCAAAAATCAGTAACAATGTAGAAAATGTGAATAATACCCTAACAAATATGTTTTCATTGACCTATATAGAATATTTCATCCAGTGGCAAAATATACCATTTTTTTCCAATGGCACATGAGGCATTTATAAATATTAACCAAACTGGGGTCATATAGCAAATATAAGCTACTTTCAATTTATTTAATATTTACAGACAATGCAAACTAATCATACCGGAATTTAGCTAAAAGTTAGTAACAATCACAACATCTAGAAACCACCAATCACTTTGAAATTAGCTAAGACACTTCCACGTAAAGTGTTTTATAGATTTAAATTTATAAAATAGAAATAAGAAAGGTTGAAATCCAATGAACTAGCACTGACCTCAAAAGAGCCCAAAATTTAAGAGCAAATTTTTTAAAAAGTAGAAAGATGATAATATCAAATATTATAGAAAAATTAATAAATTAGAAACAAGCATAAGATGAAGAAGCAGTAGAACAAATTATTCTTTGAAAACACTAAAACATTGATAAGCCCTTATAAGAGTAAGAATACATAACAAAAGTCACAAATATCCAATAGCAGGATTTAAAAAAAGGGAATTCAAAAGCTAATAAGAGGATGTTACGTTATGAATAACTTTAGGTGTACAAATTTCAAAATTTGGACGAAACAAAAAGTAACTAGTAAAAAAAATGTTAACCAAATGTGGACAAGAAGAAAGAGAAAATATGAAAAGCACTATAACAATGATAGAAATTGAAACTGGAAATAGAAATGTTCCCATAAATAAAATTTATGAGTAGATGGCCTCAACAGTGAATTCTTCTAAACATTCAAGAAAGTGGTAATGCCCATCTTACATAAATTTTTCAGAAAAGAGAAATTTGGGAACATTCCCAACTCATTTTATGATGCTAACAGAATTCTGATATGAAACCCCGGCAAGAATATTATAAGATTAGACAACTAAGGAAACGTAGGAATTATAAAGTTTGCTGAAGACAAATAATGAATAAATATCACATGAAAATAATCTTAAAGACTCTGGAAATAATAAATGTAAATTCCCCAACACAGAATTACAAGTGAATGAGCCTGTAATGCAGACCACATTAATAACAATAAAAGTTGGCATTTTCTAGTGCTACAATATGTCAAGGATCTTCTAAGTGCTTTACTCACTTGATTTCCACAACTATGCTATAGGGTAGGTACTATTTCAACCCGATTACACTGTTCTGCGTCACTCTTCCTCCCACTCAGTCCCCCAGTAACAAAGTCAACACTGGGACGGGGCTTATGGATGCCTAACCCAGGGGCAAAATTAAAGAAAGTAATCGAGATTCAAACTCAGAGGGCAGTTTCTAAGAGTGGCCTAAAATTCAGATCTGCAAACAATGAGAGTTTCTTGGAGCAAGAAAAAAAGGAGGAAACAATAAAATAATCTCTGAAAATTCCAGCTCCAACGATATTGCTCTGGTATCCAGTCCCTGGAAATTATGAAGCCCTGACAGTGGCCTAAATTTGCCTATATTAGGAAGAGAAAGATGAGGCAAGTATAAGCACAATGAATCTGGAGGTGGCATTATAAGATAATGCTGAATCTCTCTTTCTACCGAGAAGTGTCATGACACTGCTCTTAAATTATCACTCTGTAGAGAGTTATTTGTCCTGTTTCTTGATGTGCACATCTAGTTGCACATTAATTAAACGTGACATGCTAATGGATTAGAATACAGCTTCCACTGTCTATGAAAATGAATATTTGTAAAGTTTAACAAAGTTCTTCAAGAGATCCCCAGAGAAAGTCACTGTGGCACACACAGATTATTAATAATGTACTTTGGATCTTTATAGTGCCTTTGCTCCAAATTGCTGACAGTCTTTTACAGTATTATACACTTGTTCAATGTTCACAGTACGTTTCTTTTGAAGACCGTTTCCTAATGTCTTCAGTATGAATTTAAGCTACTAGGCCCCAAATAGTCCAAAGATAACATGATGAACCTCTTCCTCAGTCATTTACTTGTACAGCAATTCTATGAAATGAGGTAGGTACACAAGTGGTAATATCAGATACAAAGTTTCATTAGCAGCCAATAGCACCTACTCTCCTAATTCAAAACATGTTTAGTCTGCTTTTGCTTCTTTTGTTTCTTCTTGCTTTTTTGTTGCATTTTTTTGTGTAACATTTGTCCATTTTTTTAACAGAGAATTTAATGCAACTGATTGATATAACCCTAGCATTACACATTTTAAATTATAATCAGTCAAAAATGTGTGCCCATTTAATTAAAATTTAACTTCAAATATTAAACTATATACTAAGAAAAATTCAATTAAAATATAACTTAAGATTGAGAAAATATTTTCTATAGGCAACTGAACTGCCTATGACATGAATTGAAATTCTGAAAATAATACCTTTATCAATATGTTTTCTGCTATGAATACTGCTTATCTTCCCCTTTTACTAAAAATAAGTATCTTATAAACGATTTAAGTTAATTCTTAAACGAAGTACAACTGTTAATTTATTTCAAACTTTTAAAAACAAATATATGGCATTTTATAATATATTTTATGTAAAAATTAGATGATTACCTAGAAAATTATTTTTCTACCAGCACTGTAAAATGTGTTAGAACTTCACAGAGAAATTAACAGAATCACACCATTATATATCAAGGACAAGAAGATACTGGGTGAATTTTGGTAGAATATTGCTGCATTAACAACCCCAACTGCCTAAACCCATCGTAAATATAGCTCTAAAGGTTTATATACAAATATTAAAATAAATTATTCTACCAAGTATTTTCAATCAAGAAACTCATAGAAGGTAAGAAGTATAGTAAATACCAAGGACAAGAAAACATTGGGTGCATCAGGCTGGGTTGCATACTGGGTCAGAGTTTAAAAGCTCATTCATTAATGAATGCAAAGAAAAATGTGGTAAAAGGGATGCCATCCAATTTCAACAAACAGTAGGATTCAAGTCCCAATTCAAGTGGATATGTCAGGGAGCAATGGGACTTAACTTGAACACTAAACTGTTTTCGTCACAAATAGGACCTAACTAAATGTCCTGTTACATTCATATAACCACATGGATACAAATAAATGCTTCTTAAACTCCCTGAGTCCTTGTTTACTCATGAAAAGGTAGTACGGTATCTATATTACGGCCTCACCATAGATACTTTCTTATAATTCCTAACTTTCTCATTGCCCTTGGAATCAGCCCGTATTAGATAGAAACTCCTTCATGAACATTTGTGATGTGCCAAAGAAAACATCTTCATTCAACTCACTGCTTTAGTTATATATATTAGATACCCCCACGTTTATAATTGTGGTAAATAATGTAATAAAAAGCTATCAAGAGTGGAAAATTCTATAAATAACATTGTATATTAAAATAATTATAGAAAACATACACAATCATATTTAACCCATAGTTTAAGTTTAATCCACAGTTTAATTCATTATTGCATTCTATGTAATACAGGCTGATTCCAATGTTCCAAACACGATGCTCCAAGTACTTATTCTGACTAATAGTAATCTAGTTTTTTTGCTTGATTCATGTCCTCCATATTTTGGAGAATTTCCAAGCATATTTGTACACACCTGTGAACTGGCACTGATGTACTTTAAAGACATCACTGATCATCAGATGATCCCGATACAGATACACATCTGGAGAATAGAAACCTCAGTGATTAGCCATGGCAAGCATCATATCTTAATATGCACAGGTGTTTCATTTCCATTGCCTCTCACTACTCACAGTTCTGGAAAAACTTTATAGTGTAAGAGTTACCAACTCCTCAATCTGTGAGACATCTCATAGAACGAGGCCACAAAATATGGTGGCAGGTTCGTGCCTGATTTGTTATATTTCCCAAAGGACAGAGTAGGTGAGCTGTGTTGGGTGAAGATCATTCAGTACTATATTGGTAATCAACAATTCTCACCAATTCCTAACTCTACCTTTCCTGTCAAGACCGTATTTCTTTAGTGAGCTTCCTTTCTACCTTCTTTTGTTTGCTTCCTGGTATCTGATAAAAGCTCAACATTGTTCCATTCCATTATGAATAGCTGCATACACATAAGCTGCATTTAGTCAGAGTTTAAAAGTTCATCAATTAATAAATGCAAACAAAAATGTGGGAAAAAGGATACCATCCAATTCCAACAATCAGTAGTATTCAAGTCCCAATTCAAGTAGATATGCTCAAGGAGCAATGGGGCTTAACATGAATACTGAACTGTTTTAGCCACAAGTGTGACCCAACTAAATGCCCTGTTACATTCATATTACCACATGAATACAAATAAATGCTTGTTAAACTCCCTGAGTCTATGTCAACTCATGCAAAAATAGTTCAGTAGCTATACCAGGGCTTCACCATGGATGCTTTCATATAATTATTAACTTTCTCCCTAAAATGTGACCTAAAAATGACAAGTTATTTCTTATATATTCAGAACAATCATAAAATCATCGGATATTTATTGGAGCTAATATCACACCAGATGAATAACTTTTCAATATCTGATATACTTAAACAATCAAAAAAGTTCAATTTATTTAATTGAGTTTATGTGTCTCAAACTTCTAAGTTTTGCTTAAAACACAACCAATTCTTGACTTCCTTTAAATTTTCCTTGAAGAAACAGTAAGCTTTAGTTTATTTTCCCAATGAAAGTTTAAAGGTAGTATAATTACCAGTGTTTTTAATAAACGCATATTTAGTGAGTACTTATTATTTCATTTATGCTTCAGGTAAATGAAAGGTAGATATGGGAAGTAGCCAAGGCCAAAAAAAAATGTTAATATAACCAAACAAGCGTGCTATGGTTTTTATGTGTTCCCTAAAGTTCATGTGTTGGAACTTCACCACCAATTCAGCAACATTGAGAGATGGCGTCAAATGGAAGTTGTTACAGTCATAAAGCCAACACCCGCATGAATGGATTAATGTCATTATCACAAGAGCAGGTTTGTTATAAAACATAGTTCATCCTCCTCTTGTTCTCTTGCATTGTCTCTCTTCCCATGTCATGCTTTCTATTATGTTATGGCACAACAAGAAATCTCTCATCAGAAGTAGCCCCATGATTTTGAACTTTCCAGCCTCCAGAACCATGAACCAAATAAATTTTTGTTCATTACAAATTACCAAGTCTGCAAAATTCTTTTATAGAAGCATAATACAGACTAATAAAACAAAGTATGTGAGCATAGGAAATTTATGTTAAAATACTTGAAGTTTGGAATAAGAGTAAAGGAGTGTCAAGAAATCGAGGCATTTGCAAGGATGAGAATATGGTAGGACTGGTAAGACGTTTGGGCTTTCCTGAGTGCAATGACAAATCATTGACACAGCAAAACCATAGAAACAGCATGACTAAATCTGCATTCTAGAAAGATTACTGAAAAGTGGAGGCTAGATTGGAGAGAATGAATTTGAAGAAAGGACACCAGCTAAAAATCTATATAATCCAAAAAAGAGATGTGATGTAGGAATGAAATTGATGGTAATGTAAAGGAGAGAAGTGAAAAAAAGAATGGAGGTGTAATTTGGAGGCAGAAGTTATAGAATTTGATGATTACTCAGATTATGAGATAAAAGGCAGAGAGAAGTCACAGACAACATCCAGGTTTGGGCTCAAACACTGGAGTGTATGGTGTATGACGCACAGGGATATGTACCACAAAGAAAGTCAAATGTTTCAATAATGAGGAGGTAGTGGTGCATATGTAAATTTAATATAAATGGTGGTGGGGCAATACGTGAATTTCATACAAATATGGATTTCTAATTGGAAATATCCAATAGGCAGATGAAGTCTAAGCTATAAAGAAAACTGAAATAGAAATAACCACATGAGAGTCATTAACATATCTGCAATAACAAAAGCTTTAGGAGTAAGCAAAATAATTCAAAAGGAGTATTCAAAGAGAACAGCAGCAAATCCTAGGAGAGAATTCCAAAGTTTTCAAACAGTTTAGAGAGAAAGGAGTAAATGATGCAACAATGGACCATGACAAGGTAAGGCCAGAAAGGCAGGCAGAACACCAGGACAATATGTTTTTCCCCACAAAATAAGAATCTGTTTCTAAGTTATTGGTAGCAAATGTTGTTAAAGCGTCAAGTACAATGAAGGATGAAAATATCTATTATGTTTAGTAACATGGAATTGGTAGCTTCATTTATGAAAGAAGTATCAAGAAAGTCATGGGGGTAGAAATTAGGCTACAATTTTGAGAAATGTGTCTGAGAAAAGTAGAGCCTGGAGACAAATTCCACAGTTATGCTAAAGGGAAGTACAGCAAGGAGAGTCTTGGTGAGGAGAGGGACAGTAGTAAGTATACAACCCCAAAACTATATTGATTTAATCTACTTGTTAGATGATTTTAATTTTAAATTTTTATGGGTACACAGTAGGTGTTGCATATATTTATGGTTATATGAGAAATTCTGATATACCGGTACACAATGCATAATAATCACATCAGAGTAAATAGGATTATCCATCACCTCAAGAATTTATCATTTCTTTGTGTGAAAAACATTCCAATAATACTCTTAGATATATTTTGAAATGTATAATGAATTATTGACAGTTGTGCTATCAGATATTAGATCTTATTCAATTAACTATATTTGTGCACGCACTAACTACCCCCACTACTCCCACACCCATTACCTTTCAAAGACTCTGGAAACAATCATTCTACTCTCTAGATCCATGAGTTCAACTGTATTAATTTTTAAATCCCACATACGAACGAGAACAAGCAAAATTTGTCTTTCTGTGCCTGCCTTATTTCACTTAACATAGTGACCTCCAGTTCCATCTAGGTTCTAGCAAATGACAAGAGCTTAGTCTTTTTTTAATGACTGAATAGTATTTCATTGTGTATATGTACCAGATTTTCTTTATCCATTCATCTGTTGATTGACATGTAGGTTGCCTCCAAATCTTGGCAATTGTGAATGGTGCTTCGAAAACATAGAAGTGCAGATATACGTTTGACACGCTGGTTTCATTTCCTTTGTATAAATATCCCGTAGTAGAATTGTTGTATTATAAGATAATTTTATCCCTAGGTTTTGAAGAAACCCTTATAATGTTCTCCAGAGTGGCTGCAATAATTTACATTCCCACCAAGGCTATATGGGTTCTCTTTTCTCCAAATCCTGGCTAGCATTTGTTATTGCCTGTCTTTTGGATGAAAGCCATTTTAACTGGGGTAAGAAGATATCTCATTGTACTTTTTATTTGAATTTCTCTGATGATCAGTGATATTATGCATCTCGTAATATATCTATTTGCCACTTGTATGTCTTGTTTTGAAAAGTATCTATTCAGATCTTTTGCCCATCTTTTAATCAGATTATCAGATTTTTTTCCTAGTGAGTTGTTTGAGCTCCTTATATGTTCTAGTTATTAATCTTTTGCCAGTTGTGTAGGTTGCACATATTTTCTCCCATTCTGTGGATTGTCTCTTCACTTTGTTGATTGTTTCCTTTGCTGTGTAGAAGCTTTTTAAATTGATGTGATCCCATTTGTCTATTTTTGGTTTGCTTGCCTGAGCTTCTGGGGTATTACTCAAGTAATATTTGCCCAAACCAACGTCCCGGAGAGTTTCCCCAAAGTTTTCTTTTAGTAGTTTCATAGTTCCAGGTCTTAAGTGTTTAATCCATTTTGATTTGACTTTTGTATATAATGAGAAATAGGGTCTAGTTTAATTCTTCTGCATGTGGATATCCAGTTTTCTCAGCACTATTTATCGAAGAGACTGTCCTTTATTGTATGTTCTTGGCTCCTTTGTTGAAAATGAGTTCATTGTAGACATATTGAATTATTTCTGCATTCTCTCTTCTGTTCCACTGGACTATGTGTCTGCTTTTATGTGAGTACCATACTGTTTTTGTTACTGTAGGTCTGTGTATAATTTGAAGTCAGAAAAGGTGATTCTTCCAGTTTTGTTTCTTATACTCAGTATAGTTTTGGCTATTCTGGGTCTTTTGTGGTTTCACACAGATTTTAGGATTTTTTTATTTCTGTGAAGGATGTCATTGGTATTTCAGTGAAGCTTTCATTGAATATTTAGTTTGCTTTTGATAATATTAATATTTTAAACATACTGATTCTTCCAAGCCATGAGCATGGACTATCTTTCCATTTTTTGTACCTACTACAATTTTGTGCATCAATGTTTTATTGTTTTTATTGAAGAGATCTCTCAATTCTTAAGTTTATTACTAGGTATCATTTTATTTTTAGCTATTGTAAATGACATTATTTTCTTGATTTCTTTTTCACATTGTTCACTGTTGGCATATGGAAAAGCTACTGATTTTTATATGGTGATTTTGTAGCCTGCCACTTTACTGAATTTGCTTGTTAGTTCTAATACATTTTTGGTAGATTCTTTGGGTTTTACAAATATAAAATCATATCTTCTACAAACAAGAATAAATGGACCTCCTCCTTTTCAATGTGGATGTCTTTTATATCTTTCCCTTGTCTGATTGCTCTAGCTAGAACTTTCAATACTATGTTGAGTAACAGTGGTGAAAGTAGAAATCTTTGTCTTTTCTCGATCTTAGAGGAAAGGCTTTTAGCTTATTCCCCATTTAATATGATACTATCCGTGGGTCTATCATATATGGCTTTTATTGTGTTAAGATATATTTCTTCTGTATACAGTTTTTTGAAAGTTTGTATTATGAAGGGATGTTGAATTCTATCAAATGATTTGTCAGTATAAATTGAAATGATTGTAAGGTTTTTGTCCTTTATTTTATTCATATAATGTATGACATTGGTTGATTTACATATATTGAACCATTCTTGCATCCTTGGGATAAATTCCACTTACTCATAATAAATGATATTTTTAATATGTTGTTGAATTTGGCTTGCTAGTATTATGTTGAGGATTTTTGCATCAGTGTTCATAATGGATATAGGCTTAATTTGCTTTGGCTTGTTTGTTCTTTGTGTGTCTTTGCCTGGTTTTGGTAACAAGGTAATACTGGCCTTGTAGAATGAGTTTGGAAATATTTCCTCTTCTACTTTTTAGAATACTTTGAGTAGGATTGATATTAGTTCTTCTTTAAATATTTGCTAAAATTAAGCAGTGAAGCCATCAAGTCCTAGGTTTTCTTTGCTGGGAGACTTTTTCTTATGACTTCAATCTTGTTACTTGTTATTGGTCTATTCTTGTTTTGAGTTTCTTCATGATTCAATATTGGTAGGTTGTTTCTAGGAATTTATTCATTTCTTCTAGGTTTTCCATTTTATCAGCATATAGTTGCTCATATTACTCTCTAATAATCCTTTGAATTTCTCTAGTATTAGTAGTAATTTCTCCTTTGTCATTTCTGATTTTATTTTGGGTAGGTCTTCTCTCTTTTTTCCTAATCTGACTAAGATAGGGCAGATTTGTTTATCTTAAAAAAAAAGAGGCTTTCATTCCACTTATCTTTTGTTTTTTTAAAAAACTGAGTCTCACTCTGTCACCCAGTTTGGAGTGCAGTGGCAACATTCTCAGCTCACTGCAACTTCTGCCTCCTGGGTTCAAGTGATTCTTGTGCCTCAGCCTCCCAAGTCACTGGAATTACAGACACATGCCATCATGCCCAGCTAATTTCTGTATTTTTAGTAAAGATGGGGCTTTGCTTTGTTGGCCAGGCCGGTCTTGAACTCCTTCCCTCAAGTGATCCACCTTGGCCTTGGAAACCTTGGCCTCCCAAAGTGCTTGTCCTTGTCTCTCCTCAATTAAAAAGAAGAAAAAAGAAGAAAGAAGAAAAAAGAAGAAAGACGAAAAAAAAGAAAAAGAAGAAAGAAAAAGAAAAACAAGAAAGAAAAAGAAAGAAAGAAAGAAAGAAAGAAAGAAAGAAAGAAAGAAAGAAAGAAAGAGAGAGAAAGAAAGAAAGATTGGTTTTTGATTGAGGTTATCTTAAGGCTTGCAAACAGCATGTTCTAATCCATGATTTTAAACTGTTGACAACACTGAATGCAAAAACAAACTAGCAAACAAGCAGAAGAATAAAAACTCCAAATTTTAACTTAATTTTGTCTTATTTTTAACTTTGTATTGTTCCTATTTATACCTTATTGTACCATCTGTGTCTTCAAAAGTTGTGGTAGTCATAAATTTTGAGCAATTCATCTTTTAGTCTCTCTACTCAAGATAAAAGTAGGTTACCCACCACAATTACAGTGTTTTATAATATGTGTTTGTCTGTGTCCTTACTAGTGAGTTTTGATGTATTATTATTGCTTATGATTTATTACTGCTTATGAATGCTCTTTTCTTTCATATTAAAAAAACTCCCCTTAGCATTTCCGATATGACAGGTGTGGTGTTGATGAAATCCCTCAGGTTTTGTCTATGAAAGACATTACTTCTCCTTCACGTGTGAAGGATATTTTTTGCTGGATGTACTATAATATGATAAAAGTTTTTTTTTTCCTTTCACACTTTAAATGTATCATGCCATTCTCTCCTGGCCTGCAATGTTTCCACAGAAAAGTTTATTAACTGATGTATTGGGGCTCCTTTATATGTTATATCTTTCTTTTATCTAGATGCTTTCATGATCTCTTCTTTATCCTTGATCTTTGAGAGTTTCATTATTAAACGCCTTGGGATATGTGTTACTCTGTTCTCATGCTGCTAACAAAGACATATCCAACACTGGGTAATTTACAAAGAAAAAATGTCTCAAGGATTATAAATCATGCTGCTATAAAGACACATGCACACGTATGTTTATTGTGGCACTATTCACAATAGCAAAGACTTGGAACCAACCCAAATGTCCAACAACGATAGACTGGATTAAGAAAATGTGGCACATATACATCATGGAATATTATGCAGCCATAAAAAATGGTGAGTTCATGTCCTTTGTAGAGACGTGGACGAAGCTGGAAACCATCATTCTCAGCAAACTAGCGCAAGGACAAAAAACCAAACACCGCATGTTCTCACTCATAGGTGGGAATTGAAGAATGAGAACACATGGACACAGGAAGGGGAACATCACACACCAGGGACTGTTGTGGGGTGGGGGGAAGGGGGGAGGGATAGCATTAGGAGATATATCTAATGCTAAATGATGAGTTAATGGGTGCAGCACACCAACATGGCACATGTATACATACGTAACAAACCTGCACATTGTGCACATGTACCCTAAAACTTAAAGTATAATAATAATAATAAAATTAAAAAAAAAGAAAAGAAAAAATGTCTAATTGACTAACAGTTCAGCATGGCTGGGGAGGCCTCAGGCAACTTAACAGTCACGGCAGAAGGGGAAGCAAAAACATCTTTCTTCATACAGTGGAAGCAAAGAAAAGAATTAGGAAAAGGGACAAAAGCCCCTTATAAAACCGAGAGATCTCATGAGAGCTCACTAACTATCATGAGAACAACAGCATGTGGGTAACCACCCTTATGATTCAATTACCTCCCACTGGGTCCCTCCCACAACACATGGGGATTATGGGAGCTACAATTCAAGATGAGATTTTGGTGAGTACACAGCCAAACAATATAATTCCACACCTGGCCCCTCCCACATCTCATATCCTCATATTTCAAAACCAATCATGCCTTTCCAACAGTCCCCCAAAGTCTTAACTCATTCCAGCACTAACCCAAAAGTCCAAGCCCAATGTCTCATCTGAGACAAGGCAGGTCCCTTCCTTCTGTGAGCCTGTAAAATCAAAAGCAGGTTATATACTTCCTAGATCCAGTGGGTGTACAGGCATTGGGTAAATACACCCATTCCAAACGGGAGAAATTGGCCAAAACAAAGGGACTACAGGCCCCATTTAAGTCCAAAATCCAATAAAGCAGTCATTGAACTTTAAAGTTCCAAATGATCTCCTTTGACTCCATGTCTCACATCCAGGTCATGCTGATGCAAAGGGCATCATGGCCTTCACCAGCTCCACCTTTGTGGCTTTGCAGGGTTAAGCCCCTATCCTGGCTTTTTTCACAGTCTGGCATTGAGTGCCTGCAGCTCTTCCAGGTGCACAGTGCAAGCTGCCAATGGAGCTACCATTCTGGGGTCTGGAGGATGGTGGCCCTCTTCTCTCAGCTCCACTAGGCAGTGCCCCAGTGGGGATTCTGTGTAGAGAACTCCAACCCCACATTTCCCTTCCACACTGCCCTAACAGTGGCTCTCCATGAGAGCTCCACCCCTGCAGGAAACTTTTGCCTGGACATCCAGGCAATGCTATACGTTCTCTGAAATCTAGTCAGAGGTTCCCAAAACTCAATTCTTGACTTCTATGCATCCACAGACTTATCACCACATGAAAGCTGCCAAGGCTTGGGGCTTACACCCTCCAAAGCCACAGCCTGAGCTCTACCTTGGCTTGGCCCCTTTTAACCATGGCTGGGATGCAGGGCACCAAGTACCCAAGCTGTATACAGCAGGGAAGCCCTGGGCCCAGCCCACAAAACCATTCTTCCTCCTAGAACTCCCAGCCTGTGATGGGATGGGCTGCCGCAAAGGTCTCTGACCTGCCCTGTACACATTTTTCTCATTGTCATTCAGCTCCTTGTTACTTATGCAAATTTCTGCAGCAGGCTTGAATTTTTCCCCCCAAAATTTGCATTGTCAGCTGCAAATTTCCCAAACTTTTATGCTCTGCCACCTCTTGAATGTTTTGCTGCTTAGAAATTTCTTCTGAAAGATACCCTAAATCATCTCTCTCAAGTTTAAAGATTCACAGATCTGTATGGCAAGGGCAAAATGCCACCAATCTCTTTGACAATCTCTTCCCAAGAAGTTCCTCATCTCCATCTTAGACCACCACAGCCTGGATTTCATTGTCCATATCATTATCAGTATTTTAGCCAAAGACATTTAAAATGTCTCTAGGAAGTTCCAAACTTTCCGACATTTTCCTATCTTCTTCTGAGCCTTCCAAACTGTTCCAACCACTGCCTCAGCCTCCCAAGTAGCTGGGATTACAGGCACCCACCACCATGCCTGGCAAATTTTTGTATTTTTAGTAGAAAAGTGGTTTCACCATGTTGGTCAGGCTGGTCTCAAACTCCTGACCTCAGGTGATCTACCCGCCTTGGCCTCCCAAAGCGAGGGGATTACAGGTGTTAGCCACCATGCTCAGCCTCATGGATAAAAATTTTAAATTCATGCATATATCAAAAGAACTGTTTTGCTTTACATGGTAAAATGCAAATGCAAGCTTATTAAATTTGTCTAACAAAACACAAACTGTAGGTATATTTCATATACAATTATATATTAGGTTCTGTTGTAGGTCATCTGCAATTACACCATACTTTAGAGATACTTGAGTGTACAGAAATACCCTTATGTTACAATATAAAACAATGAAAAGAAAAAATGAATACATGAGAAAATGACTTGGAATTTTTGCCCTGACTGTAATTTTTGCATTGACTGTGGATGGCAATTTTAAAAAGTGATAATTTTTTCTTCCACATTGTATGGAAGGAGGCATATTTATGACATGTTACTTATGTGTTTCCCCCACCAAAAACACATAAGTGGGACTTGGTAGAGGATTTAGAGTGGAGAGGTAGGGAGAATATAACAGTAATTGGATTCTAATTTTTTGGAATGAGGTATTTCTATCAATTTTGTGCTTCACACTCTGTTCTGTAAAAGTTAACATGACATATGAGCACCATATTAAATAGCAAATATAAGTAAAGTTTCTAGTAGAATCTTAAAAAAGGTAAAGTGGCTCAGACTTTTCTTTCTTCTTTTTAATTTTAATAACATATAAGTAAAAGAGGGTGTTTAAAATCTCAGACTCTGGATCCAGATTTCCTGACTTAACTGAGGCCCTGCTACTTTCTATTTGGTTACACTGGACAAATTACTTAACTTCTTTTGCCTCCAGCTTTTTTGTCTATCAAGCAAGGATAGTAGTAGTAAGTAAGATAGAGCATTGCTATGAGGGATAAATAAGTTATTTCAGGCAAAGCACTTAGAAGTCTGCCTGGCACCTAGCAAGTGTGCAATAAACGACAGGTAAAGTGAAAGACACAGTTTTTCACAGCATTTTCATAGTATTTCACAGTAAAGTATAGTATTTTATGATGATGAATAATATTTTACCAGGTAAACTACAGATTGAAGGCCATGAGAGAAATAATGAAAAAAATTTCATGAAAGTTGTTTATTGGAATGGTACTGGCCAGCTGATATTGGGAAATGTGTGGTGGTGGTATACGGGGTTGGAGTTGTCTTACTGAATGAAGGGGAGGGTGATTGGATACTTGCTACTGTCATTTAGTGACTAGAGACAGGAGAGGCTAACAGTCCTGCAACGTGCAAGAAAGTACCACAAAATGATAAATTATTCTGCCCCAAGTGCCGATATCTCCCTAGCTGAGAAATATTACTATAGGAATTAAGGTCTAAAAACAAGTAGAAGGACTTTGTGGCTACAAAGGTATGTTAAAGAAGAAACACGTTGATACCTTACATAAAGTTTCTGTTTATTGATTTAATTATATCTCAATTATTATCTGATTGTATTTACGAAATACCTTAATTGTAACAAAATCAAAAAAACATGTTTAGCAAATTCATTATTTAGTATTCAAAAGGAATGACAGCACTTCAGTCTAGCCAAATAAAAGCAGAAATTCAACACAAACTAATTGATAAATTATCCTTAGTCATAGTTAAAAATTATTTAAGGTTATAACAGGTATGTCTGAAGAAACTGATAGAAGGAAAGCCCTCTAAGATGAAAATAGTTTAAATGATATGTCACAGAAGAACACAGTAGGTTTATAAAATTCATTTCAGCTAGTTACTCAAAAATAGTTTTCTTGCACCACCATAGTGTGTCAGGAAAACAAATAGTTGAAGTTTATAGTGGTGACCACATGTCTGCAGCATGACTTAGTATGTCAACTGGTTTTAAAAATAAAACTGAAAGTCATTCTTTAAAAAACAAAGTAGATAAACAAATACATTTTTAAACTATTGAGAAACAAAACATTTTTAAGAGGATAACATTTTAAATGTTCTTATATATTAGTATGCAGGCTAAAAAACATTTTTCCTAAAGAATATCTGTGTTGTGTGAACTGTTTTATAGTCACATTAATTGGGAGGCTTTTCTCTGATCCTACTAACTACTATTTCCCCTGGTACTGAGACATACAAGACCAGCTGGTGCCTATCTTTAACTTAAAAGCTAAGAAATAAGCATTTCTTGGTTCAATGAATAAGACTGAGTAAATTTAGAGGGAGAAAATATCTGTCATTGTTAAGATGCAAGTTTTTCAATATGTAAAATGTGTAAGCTGTTTTTTAAAGTAAGAGTTTTTTTCTATAAGATCAACTCTAGAAAAAAAATACAGAGCAGCATTATCCAACAGAAATACAATATGAGCCACAAATGCAAGCCACACAATTTTAAATTTCAAATTTTAAAATATTCTAGTAGCCATATTAAAATAAGCTAAAATAAATGGGTGACATTAATTTATTTATTATTTGGTTTAAAAATATATTTCTTATACCCAAAAGACTATTTCAAAATATAATTGATTTGACCATATCTCGATAACCATGAACAACTTGAACTAAACACATCTCAAGTTGCTCATAGGTACATAGGGCTGAGGACTATTGCACTGGACAGCACAGATCCTGAGTTCCTTCTTCATCCCCTTCAGCCTCTACCAACTCTACCTGAACCCTTTGGCTCAGTGTGTTAGTCCAAACTAACATGTGCTTTAACTGTAAAATACACACTGGATTTTGAAGCTTCAGTATAAACAAACAAATGTAAATATAACACTTTGGTATGGATTACATTTGGAATAATATTTTGGGTACAAGAAATAGATCATTAAAATAATTTAATTTCATCTGTTTCTTTTTCATTTATTTTAATATAGATATCATTTGTCTTTTTTTTTTTTAACACTCTAATTGCCTCCAGCACAACCTGGTGAGTAATAAAAAAGTTAATGAAGAGCCAAATATTTACCAAATACCTCAAAATGCAGCACATTATTTCTGTCTCTGACCTCAAGAAGCCTATGTTAAAATAAAATAAATAAGACACAAATAGAAATAATCATAAGATGTAGAATATGATGAATAAAGTAAGAGTCTTGTTAACATGATGTGATAGGACTTTTTCCTTGAAAAAAATGATAATATATCTCCCTTGCCTTTAAACACAACTTCCTTTCTATTTATATTGGCTCATCAAATTATTTCTTCTCACTAAATTAATCAGTATCAATAGGAATTTATCTTACTCCCAAAACAGTTAAAAATTAAATATTTTTTATGTTAATAATCACCTGAAACTAGCAATTGTAAAATACATATTTTATTTGATGAAATTTTTAACTTGAAATAAAAGTCAATACCAGTAATCATTCAGAGAATATTACAAAAGAAGAAAAGTCATTAGAAATAATTTATTCTCAAAGAATTACTGTGGCATCATCATTCTTTATTGCCTATTTCTCTAATTAGATGGTAGAAGAAGATTTTCTATTGCTAACAGTATCAGGTTCTACAGAAGAATTTAAGCATGAGTAGTTCCTCCTTGTGCCAAGTCTTTATACTCCTTTTTTGCTATTGCTCACAGTAATTCTATTCTGGCCTCTTTTTTGTGTATAAAGATTCTTCACAAGCGAAGAAAAATGTTGAATGGAGTTACACTGTGCTGTTTCTAAGATTTAATGCTTATCTGTGGGAGGTCTATGTGAATGCCTACATTTTATTCAATAGTTTCTCATTCGAAGACTACAAGAAGTGAACAGATATGTAGGGAGAGCACTTGGGGGCTGTCTTAGTCCGTTTACCACTGCTATAACAGAATACGTAAGAATGGTTAATTTATAAGGAACGAAGATTTATTTCTTACAGTTCTGGAGCCTGGAAAATCCAAGGCCAAATGGCTGGCATCTTGCTGACAGCCTTCCTGCTGTGTCATCCCATGGTGACAGAAGGGCAAGACAGAAGGTGGAAGACAAGGGCAAGAGAGTGTATGTGAGGTGGGAAGGGGTGGGAACTCATCCTTTTAGCAGGAACCCACTCTGGTGAAAAGACACTCTTGCAATAACAGCATTAATTTGTTCATGAGGGTAGAGTCCTAATGACCTACTCACATACTGATGGCCCAACATCTCAACAAAATTGTATTGGGGGTTAAGTTTCTAACACATGAACTTTGTGGTGCATTATTAAAACAGTAGCATAGAACCAACTTGGGATTAGAATGCCAAACTGTATAACTAACTGTTTTGTTGTACTTGAAGTACGAAAGTCTAACTTGACCTGTCCTCCTGAAGTTCCCTATAGTATTATTTACACTGAATAAGTAATACTTAGGGTACGTACTCTCAAGTACATACTGAATCTCCCAGATAACCTAGGAAGCAGGCATAAATTGGGAAAAGAGGCCAGGTGGGCAAAAGGTAGGGTTTCCCAAAGTGGGGAGGGGTAGAGATCAAACAGAGTTTTAAGGAAGAAGGTCCTTTCTAAGAGGAGGAAAGGCCTACCTATAGAGCAGCATGGCTAGCAACTGAGTTGAGTCCACGAGAAAATTGCTCTGAATGGGGTTTAACCTTCCTGAGGCTTGACATTAGAATAAGGGAAGTCATATTGAGCAGTTTTAAATGTATAATATTTCCTTTAATTATCTCCGGCTCCTCAGTAAAACTTAACATGCCTTTCCATTCTTTAGTATTGGTAGCATGGGAGTAAAAGAATGAAACAGAAAAGAGAAATGTGGGTGCCTCATGTCCATTTCATCTCCCAAGGCCCATGCAGAGGGAAGGGAGGGCCTTGTATTGAAAGGACTGCCTTGGATTGGCAGTAGGGGTTACAACAGCCACCACGAAGGAAAAGCGAGGCCACAGTGAAGTTATGAACAGCATGGATGTGCATGAGCTATTGGGATGAGCCAGAAATGGTTATAAAACAACCCCTTTTTTTCCTCATATATCCAGAGGAGGGTACTTTTGTTAGAGAGAGATAATGGCATAGCATACAGAAGAGAGGCTGGAAAAAAAGCTGCATATTTTTTATACTTGTTATCCCTAAGGAAGACAAGGAAGTGACCAAGAAGTTAGACTCTGAAGTCAGATAAACCCATGTTTGTATACAGATCTACCTCTAAATAGCTGTGTGAACTGAGGCAAGCGTTGTCCCTTAGCTTTCCTAAAATAAATTGATATTAATATTAATATCTCTTTTGTAGTATTGTAAGAAACAAATTACACAATGCATATAAAGTTTTTAGTAAAATGCCTGTCAGAGACTCAAATTTTCAATATTATCTGATTTTATAATTGCTCTTAATCTTTACATTTTCATGTTTATTTACCATTACTTTAATAATCAGAAAACAATTTAGTATAACACTCTGAATAAGGACATTTCTGTGCTGTGGAACAAAACCACACTGGTCATAAAGAAGATGCTCTGAAATTTTAAAGTAAAATGTTGATACTTTAGGTCAAGTTTATGGTATGCAATAATTTTCCAGTCAAGTTTCAAATCACTTTCAAAATATATTTCTTTAATTTTTAATTATTCAATAATCACTCACCCTAAGAAAACTTGATACATATACTTAGCAGTCATTTTTAGAGAGGTATTAGCTGCAACATATAAATAAAAGCTGAGAAAACACCACAGATAAATCTAGGGAACATGGGAACTGCCAAGATTTAATAAACAAGAAAGAGACTAGAAGCTTCAAACAGGTTGGAAAACAAAAGGAGGCACAATATGTTGGAAGTGAAAAGAAACAAATTTCAAGAGAGAAAAGATAATCAGTGCCAAATGCTACACAGAGAACAAGGAGAACTGATTATTAAATTGAATTCGGCAGAATGCCAAATTAAAAGACTTGTGTAAATGTCAATTTCAGGCTATTTTCCCAGACACTTCGAAAAACAGCGAACAGATAGTGAAAGAGTAAATCAAAGTCACATGAGTAAGGAGAAAAATATTTTTTCCTAAGAAAAGTTGTTCAGTTTGGAGGCAGAAGGAAAATTTGCAGATACTTTTATTGGCACTAAGACTTTAAGGACTTTTAAGTGTTTATAATTCCTGGAGAGTTGTATAATCATTGAACTCTACAACGCTGACCCAACATCCGAAAGTAATAAGTCTTGGAAAAAATCCTGATAGGAAAAAGTATCAAACATATGTTCGTCATCCTCTGTTCAGTGTGGGCATATCTGCATGGGCTGAGTATAACAGCTCCCAAGTCACAAACTAAAGCCATCAGTATCATTTATAGATTTACAATTTCTGACAAGGCTGTGCACACCTATAGGTCCCTTCATTTCCTTTCTAATTTCCCTGTTCTGGAAAAGGGCGTGGCTCCTCCTGACAGTCTTTCTCTTCATTAAACTGGAATTAGAGGGAAACTAACTATACAAGTCATTGCTCCTCTGAGCTGGATCTTTCATCTTTGACTCCTGTAAGGTCCCCCAAATATGCAAAGTTTCAAAAAACGGTTAAGGAAATCTCTCATTTTACCCCTCTCTCCATGCCAGGCCTAATGCCAATTTTTTTAATAGAAATATCCTTAGGGTCATCATCATCTTACATGTTTATTCCACCTCAGTATCTGTGTTTTAGAAGATGAAAACCCAGAAAGAGTGAATGAATTGCCCAAGGAAATTAGCTAGCGAACATCAAAGCTCTTTATTGAACCTATTTCCTAATTACTAGAGCAAGGCTTTTCCAAGTGAATCATATTGTCTCTTAATCTTTGAACAGACGAAGCCTTAGCAGTAAAAAGCAACAAACTGCGGGATGTTTTATTGAAGAAATGAGCCTTCCTTTTACCTCTGAACTATTTCTAGCAGGCATACTCTTTCCAGTTACACGTAAAATCTTTCTGTTTTAACTGACCATCAACATTTATAAAGGGATTTATATGGCAAACTATTTTTAAGTAATGTTTCCACTCACATAAATAGAAATGACTTAGAATAAATGTGACTTTTCATGGCAAAACATATACTGCACAACTTTTACTCTACACTGAATGACAGGACTTGAAAAGGAGGCCAAATTTAGTCTGGTGTAACTCTTTTTCTGGATAAATTTCAGAGATTTAGTTACTCTGCCTAGAAATTGGTATGTTTGAATAAGAGAAATTGAACTAGTCTTTGATTTAAAAAAACATTTTAATGTTCTTTCCGTTTTCAATTTTGGAACTAACAGATGTTGCAAAGAGCCAAATGCTGAAAAATTATATTTTTGCCTTTAAAATAAAGTTTACTATGAAAATATAATTCCCAAAATAAAGTCTTTATGAAATTAGAAGAAACCCTTGGACAAAATGTGATTAGCATACTGAATTGCCATTCTACTCTGGTTATTTTCAAAATTCCTTTTCCACATGACTTCAAAAATTGTATTTATGGCTGTCCTAAATCCATGACTCTCTGAAACGTTAGCAAAGATTTTCTCACCTGTTCATTCCATGCCCTCTTCATAACTCAGCAATAGAGAGTCCTTACTCTTTCTATACCATCACAACAGGTCACCTTTCTAAACTGATTCCCTTCTAAATTCTCCGGAGACTCTCAGTTTTCTCCAAGGCTACTCTTTATTATGCTCTGCCCTGTTTTCAGTGGCCAGTCTTCCCTCTCAACCCCATCTTTCTTGAAAGACTTCTAAGCGTATAATGGTGATGACTCATCTAAAACTTCAAGTGAGTAAATTCAACGGCTCCACTCTTCTCATTTCTCAAAGATACACACACAAAAATTAGGGAAGCCTCGCTACCTAATGTACAATTTGGCATATGGTCAAAGTTTTACAGACTGTTTTATTGCCACTGAAAAAATCAGCATTATTTTACAAACCAATTATTTACTTTTGAGAAACTGAGTCCTTTTTGTAAGCTGGAGATATAGTGAATCACATTTGTAACAACAAATATCCAAAATTAAACAAAAGTTTCATGCAGATAAATTGAAAGCAGCATTACAGGTTGCGTGTTTGCAACCTCCAAGCCTCATGTTGAATCTTGATCTCCAATGTTGGAAGTGGGGCCTAAGGGGAGGTGTTTGGGTCATAGCAGTTAATCCTTCATGAATAGATTAATGCCCTGGAAGGTGAAGGGAGTGAGTGAGGTCTCATGAGATTCATTCCCATAAGGGTTTCCCTAATAGCTGCTTTTTGAAAGGAGCCTGGCATCTTCCCTTTCTTTCTTGCTTTCTCTCTTGCCATGTAATCTCTTCAAATACTGGCTTCCCTTTCACCACGAATGAAAGCAGCTTGAAGCCCTCATTGGCCATGCTCCTTGAGCAGCCTGCAGAACCATGAGTAAATAAACCTCTTTTCTTTATAAATTACCCAGCCTCAGCTATTCCTTTATAGCAACAGAAAGACACTCAGATAAATGTGTTACTTAAGATAAATTACCAACTAACTGTCTGTAACCCATGTGCAGCCTGTAAAATACTGAAATCATTAAGAGAATGGTATTTTTTAATGAAATCATAACCATACAGTTCAGATTTATGGTGGGTATATAAACAAAATTTGTTTCAACTTTCTTCTAAAGAGTTACCAAAATACCTGCGCTATTTGCTAGATGACCGAAAACAGTCATTTTACAGATTGCAATAGATTTTTTTAAACAAGAGCTTCTATACAAAGACTTATCAAAAGTCAACAATCCCTGTCTCATCATTATCTCAGGTTTTGCATTTCTGAAAAGCATGTTTTATAGACATTAGTATGTCTGTCACTTGTGCCATCAGGATATTGATGATGTGATATATCCAATTAGTCATTTTTAGCAGACAGCTAATAATTGTTGCTGAGCACCCTACTGGGTATGTATGGATTGGGTTGTAGATGTACAAAATTCCTCAAAGACTATTTTATTGTAAAATTAGACAGTATCAGGGAAACATGGGTAGTTAAGTTTCAAGACAGAGGCCAATTTGGAATACTTCTTTCTGATCCAGATTGTTTTCAGGCTATAAATCAAGAAAATCCATAAAACAACTACCATCTAGTACAAAGTCAGTAGTTCTCAATGCACTTATGTTAATTGATTTATGTACAATCATTCATTGAAAAAAAAATAACTAAATGACCATGTGCCAAGCCCTAGGGATCCAAAAATAAATAAGGTTATTCCTGGGTACAAAGATCATGCCATAGAAAATTTCTTCTTAAATATTTACTCATCCACTGGGGCACATAATTGATGGCGCACATGGGATGTGCTCTTGTACAGCCGTACATGTAAGATAGTCTGGGAATTATGGATAATCTTGGGCCAGAAGTTATAATTTTTCTCCTTCTTTACAATTTACAAATTCATGTGGGAATTCAAGTGACTGAAAGTGTTATTATAGGAATAATCTTAAATCTACTCTAATTTATCTATTCACAAATGTCAACACCACAAATTATTATCAACAGCAACGTTCTTCACGTATACTTCAAGAAGTGAAATACTACAAGAGCTGATACAGTACGACTTAAACAGGAGGCAGCAGACAAAAAGCTGTAACTTACCTTTTTTTTTTCAGTGTTCTTTTGACAGACATCAAAACCAGTAAGGGAATCTAATCTTCATGCATCATTCATTCAAAAGACCATGAGTCCCCACAATTGCTAATATTCTATCCACATATCTTAAGAGCAAAGTATGAAAATCGCCTTTTGAGTTCCACAGAAGACATCAGTTAAGTGATTAATCATACTCCTTCTTTAGTTTTATTTAAAAAGGTCAGTAATTATAATTTACCAATTAGAAATAAATTAATCCAACAAAGGATTTACAATTATTTATAAATAAATCTAAGCTAATACACTACCTATTAAAGAAGAGAATAAATTTTAATAACCCACCCATAAGTATTCTAATGTAATTCAAATGGCACATATTTGAAGGGTTGCAGCCCACATGCAAAAGTGGTAAAGGAGAATAACATCACTAATGGTTTGATGGATACACAGAATATCCATTTGAAGGTTTAAATGGCAGTATTTTGCAAATGGAATGCATTAGTGCTTAAGAACTATTATCACTGAATAAATCAAAGTTTGCAACAGTAATACAAACCTGAGGAACTCTTTTTGCATACATATAATCCAAGTGATTCTGTGTAGACAAGGTGGCATTATATACCTTTTCTGCCTAAAACATGCTGCTGGCTAAATGAAACAAAATGTACGACAGCATTTGCTACCTTACCTAAACTGAACCACATGCAATAGCTGTGTAGCTCCTAACTAATAAAGAAAGAAATAAAAACATCAAGGAACGTTTTAGTTTAGTACTTTTAAATTTTGATTCAATGAATCAGTTGTAGTAAATTATTCCTTTTTTTCCTTAATCTGCTTAAATTGGAATTAGGGATGTTTAGTGTTCTCTTGTCAATAGACATATATTTAAAATATGTTACATCCAAAGACATTGCTTTCATATTACCAAATAATCAGTGTCCCTTTTTATAAATTGCTTAAAAATTCTTAAATTTTACTTTCAACTAACAGAAGAGTTAATACTGAATTTTCTCTACTATGAGAAGCAAAAAATTATAAAACTGGAAAAATATATGAAGTCAAGCACTGTTGTTTCAAATAACAAACAGCATAGGATTATTATACTTGAAAGAAGAAAAACAAAAACAGCCATCACTTGATTGTTCCTTGATGACCCTGACCTTCTGCCTGGGGGTACTTTTCTGCTAAGAAGCAGGGAAGTGAAGCCCAAGCTGAGCACAGGTATTGATAAGATGAGGTATCCAAGATATGAGTTCCAGTTTTGCTGAGGTGAATGGAATTGGCAGACAAGTCTATTTAAGAAGACAAGAGTGCGTGTCCCAGAACACTTCATGGAGTAATCACTGTGGCTGCTTTTCTGAAGGAAGGGTGCATACACACAAATAAAACTAGAGATACCAGAGATCAAGCAGTTCTGAAAGATAACAACATTCCAGTCTACCTGTAGTTAACAGACTTCACTGAGCATCTCAGGCATTCAGTTGAGACCAGTGAATGCCAGCTTTTAGGAAAGAATCATGTCCTAGAGTAAGGATCTCCACTAGGACTAAATTCAAAACAGTAATAGATCCATCCTATCAAAGAATAAGAACAAGCCAGATAACCAGAAAAAAACAAGCTGATAGTGGTTTCAACGCCTACAAGAACAAATTTTAAAAAGAGATAGCACAATTCATATTCTCTGCAATCTTCCATCAACCATGTCCAACGAACCCTCAAAAATTACAAAAAATACTAAGAAACCAAAAAATATGTGACTCACATTCAAGAGAAAAGAAGGAAATTAAAAATAATCATGAGATGAGTCAGATATTGTACTTTGCAGACAAAAGCTTTAATGTAGCTATTTAAATATGTTTAAGAACTTAAGAAAAAATATAATCATAATGAATGGATGGGACATTTCAACAAGAACATAAAACTGTATAATAAATTTAAAATTCTAGAATTTTTCCAGTACAATATCTGAAATGAAAAATTTAGGGCCGGGTGCGGTGGCTCATGTCTGTCATCCCAGCACTTTCGGAGGCCAAGGTGGGCAGACGATCTGAGGTCAGGAGTTCAAGATCAGCCTGGCCAACATGGTGAAACCCTATCTCTACTAAAAATACAAAAAATAGCCAGGCGTGGTGGCACATGCCTGTAATCCCAGCTACTCAAGAGGCTGAGGCAGGAGAAACACTTGAACTCAGGACTCAAACGCTGCAGTGAGCTGAGATGGTGCCATTGCACTCCAGCCTGGGAGACAGGAGGAGACTTCATCTCAAGAAAAAAAAAAATTACTCTATAAGCCTAACAGCAGATGGAAAATGACAAAAGAAAAAAAATAAATGAACTTAAAAAGATGGCTCAATAGAAATTATCCAACTTGAAAAACAGTGAGACGATGAGACAATGATTGAAAATAAATGAGAGTTTCAGTCACTGAGAGCACAATATAAAGCAGTCTATTTTAAGGAAAATTGGGGTTTCTGAGAGAAGGAAAAGAGTATAAAAGGCAGAAATATTTGCAAGAAAAAAATGGCTCAAACCTTCTCAAATGCAGTAAAAACATAAACTTGTCAATCAAGTAGCTCAGCAAGCCTCAAGCAGGGTAATCAAAGAACATCATACTTCAGTGCAACAGAATTAAACTATTAAGGTTAAATACAAACAAAAAAACCTTCAAAGCAAACATACGAATAAGTACACATTACACATAGATAAACGTAAGTGATGGCTGATTAAATGTAAAAATATAACCAAACGACAATAAAATATATATTAATTGTGTTGAAATAAAATGTGCTCAACCGAGAATTTTACGTGCAGCAAAAATTGTCTTTAAAAAAGGAGCTCGAATAAGGACATTTTCAGATGAATAAATAAAGACATTTCAGATAAAACTAAGATAATTTGTTGCTAGCTGACCTGCACTGAGAGAAATTTTAAAGTTTGTTCTGGCTGAACGGAAATGATGCTAGATATCAACCTGAATTTATAGAAATAAAGAAATCAGAAATGACAAATACGTTAGTAAAAATAAGAGTATATATACATATATATTTGATTTCTTTTACAAGACATAACAAGCGGACACACATGTATATACCACTATATTGTAAAGTTTATAGTGTAGGTAGATATAACATATCTGATAAACATAGCACAACAGAGACATAGATCAATGGAACAGAACAGAGCCCTCAGAAATAATGCCCCATATCTACAACTATCAGATCTTTGACAAACCTGACAAAAACAAGAAATGGGGAAAGGATTCCCTATTTAATAAATGGTGCTGGGAAAGCTGGCTAGCCATATGTAGAAAGCTAAAACTGGATCCCTTCCTTACACCTTATACAAAAATTAATTCAAGATGGATTAAAGACTTAAATGTTAGACCTAAAACCATTAAAACCCTAGAAGAAAACCTAGGCAATACCATTCAGGACATAGGCGTGGGCAAGGACTTCATGTCTAAAACACCAAAAGCAATGGCAACAAAAGCCAAAATTGACAAATGGGATCTAATTAAACTAAAGAGCTTCTGCACAGCAAAAGAAATTACCATCAGAGTGAACAGGCAACCTACAGAATGGGAGAAAATTTTTGCAACCTACTCATCTGACAAAGGGCTAATATCCAGAATCTACAATGAACTCAAACAAATTTACAAGAAAAAAACAAACAACCCCATCAAAAAGTGGGTGAAGGACATGAACAGACACTTCTCAAAAGAAGACATTTATGCAGCCAAAAACACATGAAACAATGCTCATCATCACTGGCCATCAGAGAAATGCAAATCAAAACCACAATGAGATACCATCTCACACCAGTCAGAATGGCCAGCATTAAAAAGTCAGGAAATAACAGGTGCTGGAGAGGATGTGGAGAAATAGGAACACTTTTACACTGTTGGTGGGACTGTAAACTAGTTCAACCATTGTGGAAGTCTGTGTGGCGATTCCTCAGGGATCTAGAGCTAGAAATACCATTTGACCCAGCCATCCCATTACTGGGTATATACCCAAAGGACTATAAATCATGCTGCTATAAAGACACATGCACACGTATGTTTATTGCGGCACTATTCACAATAGCAAAGAGTTGGAACCAACCCAAATGTCCAACAACGATAGACTGGATTAAGAAAATGTGGCACATATACACCATGGAATACTATGCAGCCATAAAAAATGATGAGTTCATGTCCTTTGTAGGGACATGGATGAAACTGGAAACCATCATTCTCAGTAAACTATTGCAAGGACAAAAAACCAAACACCGCATGTTCTCACTCATAGGTGGGAATTGAACAATGAGAACACATGGACACAGGAAGGGGAACATCACACTCCGGGGACTGTTGTGGGGTGGGGAGAAGGGGGAGGGACAGCATTAGGAGATATACCTAATGCTAAACGACAACTTAATGGGTGCAGCAAAACAACATTGCACATGGATACATATGTAACAAACCTGCACATTGTGCACATGTGCCCTAAAACCTAAAGTATAATAAAAAAAAAAAAAGAAAAAAAAAAGAGGAAAGTTCTGAAGTGAATACCCTAGGCTTACATCTTAAGAAGTAAAAAAAAAAAAAAAAGTAAAGAAAGTCCAAATTAAGTATGAGATGAAATTATGATGAAAAGAGCGGAAAGCAATGTAAGAGAAACCTGAGAAAAATGGAGAAAATCCACCAGGCTAGAAGTTGACTCTTTTAATAGAACAATAAAATCGATAATGTACTAGAAAAACTAAAGACATATGGAAGAAATGAAAATTATCATTATCAAGAATTTAAATATGATATCACTATGGATTCTATTAAAAGTAATAAGGACATATTTCCATCTACTTTAGCCAATACATTAGACAACTATCATGAAAGAACTTTGAAAAATATAATTTACTAAAAATTCCCGTATTCTAAAGCAGTGGTTCTGCTTTAATATTATTGCTGGATTAGCAGCAGCATCACCACCTGAGAATATGGCGGAAAGACAAATTCTCAAGCCCTAACCCAGATCTACTAAATCAGAAACTTTGGGAGTGAGCCTTGTTGATCTGTGTTGTACTGAGCTCTAAAGCTGATAAAGTTGGAAAACTGTATTGAATAAATTATTTTTTGAAATCTTCCAACAAAGTGAAATCCAGGCCAAAAAAGACTTTAGCAAACATTGAAGAAAGAAATAATACCACTTTATACCAACTTTTTCAGGTAATAAAGAAAAAATGTTCCAAATTTGTTTAGTGAGTCATCATAACCTTAAAAATAAAACCTAAAAAAGTGTACAGAACAATATCCCTTACGAGTATGGGTATAATTGCAAAAATGATAACAAATTGCTAAAATCTCAGCAACTTAAAACAATACAGACTGAATATTATCTTACAGTGCTGGAGTTCAGAAATTCAAAGTGGATTTTCAGCAGAATTGCATTCTTTTTAGAAGCTGCAAAGGAGAAGTCATTTACTTCTATTTTCTAGCTTCTAGAGGCTTCTTGTATTCCTTGAACTGTGGCGTCCTACATCACACCAATTTCTGTATCCTTGGTCACGTCTCCTCTCTGAATTTGATCCTACTACCTCCCTCTTACAAGGGCCCTGTATTTATACTGGGTCCACTTAGATAATCCAGAATAATCTCCCTATCTCAAAATTCGTAATGGAATCAATCACATATGCAAAGCCCCTTTTACCATGTAAAGTTTTACAGGTTTTGAAGATTAGGATGTGGCCATCCTTGGAGTTTTAGTGTGCCTACTTCAATAAATCAAAAGTTTATACATTATGACCAAATGAGGTTTATCTCAGTATTAAAATTAAAATTTGAAAATGAATATAATTCACTTTATTAATAAAGGGAAAAAACACGAACACCTCAATACATGAGCAAATAATATTTGATAAAAGTTAAAACCCATTCATGATTTTAAAAAACCCTCTCAGCACACTAAGAAGAGAGGGAAAAAATTCCTCAATATAATAAAAAGGTATGTGTGAAAAACCTACAATTAGCATCATACTTACTGGGGAAATGCTAAATACTTCTCCTAAAATGGTAACATGGTAAGGACGTGTGTATTTAATACTTCTACTAAACATTGTACTGGATGTTCAGCCCAGGGTCAAAAGGCAAGTAGAAGAAATAAAACACATAAAAATATGCAAAAATTGTGCCTTATGCATAAAATATTAATAAATAAATTACCAGAACTACTAACTCAATTTATCAAATTCAAGAATAAATGGTTAATGTATGAAATCAATTGTATATCTACATACTAGCAGCAGACAGTGAAAAATAACATTTAAAAATAAGAGATTTGCAATAATGGAAGAAACATAAAACTCCTACGGATAATTTATCAAAAATATGCACACAGCTTCAACTGTTAAAAGATAATATTTCTGAATGCTCTTAAAGAAGAGTTAAACAAATAATCTATGCTCATATATTGGAAGAATTATAATGCAAACTCTTCCAAATAAACTGATAGGTTCAATCTAATCTCACTCAAAATTTCAGGAGGCTTTCTTTGTAGAAATTAACAAGTTGACCCTAAAATGTATTTGAAAATGCAAAGGACCTAAAATGTCCAAAGGATTTTTGAGAAGAAAAATATTTATACCTACCTGATTTTAAAACTCACTGTAAAGCTTCAGTGGTGCATACAATGTGGTATTAGCATGAGGACAGACAGGAAGATCGACTGGACAGAATAATACGTCCAGAAATAGACCCATCCATATTCAGTCACCTGATTTTCAAAAAAGGCACAAAGGCAATTCAATGGGGAAAAGAAAATCTTTTCAACAAATAATGCTGGAATAATAAAATATCTATTTGAAAAAAATTCTACCTCAAAACTTTGAAAAAAATGTACAAGAATCATAAAAATAAACATAAAATCTAAAAGTATAAAGCTTTTCAAAGAAAACACTGAAGAATGTCCTTGCTGTCTTAAGGTAGAAAAGAAACAAAAATACACAGTCTCAGTCAATTCAGTCTACTGTAACAAAATACCATAAACTGGGTAGCTTATAAACAACAGAAATTTGTTTCTCTTGGTAAAATTTTAAGTCTGACAATACCAAATGTTGGCAAGAATGTAGAGCAACATAAACTCTTACTTTGTTAGTAGGAGTACACAATAATACAATCCCTTAGAAAAAATATTTTCAGTTTTTTAAATTTCTATCTTATTTTTATATTTTACAGAAATGGCATCTCACTGTGTGGCCCACGTTAGTCTCAGACTCCTATCCTCAAGTGAACTTCTTGTATTGGCCTCCCAAATGTTGGGATAAGAGGGATATGCCACCATGCCTAGCTTATTGTCATACTATTTTTTACACTGTCCATCGCATACATACCCTGTGACCTAGCAATTCCACTCTAAAGTATTTACCTAAGAAAAATAAAAACATAAGTAAAACAGGTGTATAATTTTAAACATAAAATAGGTATACAGACTTATAGGAGAATGCACTTGTACTAAAAATAGATCCAAATTGCAAAAACAAGCCAAATCTACAAAAGATAAATTTTGTTATATTCATACAATGATACAACAGATTTTTATGAGAGAAAAAAAGAAACTCACATTTGAACACATAGTACATGCATAAATCTCCAAGATTTAGGCTGAGTGAAAGAAATCAGATGCAAAAGAGGAGATACTATGGGGTTCATAAAGTTATAAAACAGGCAAGACTGAACTATGATTTAAAAAATCAGAAAAGTGTTTCTTGGTGGAGTAGGAAGGGGCAAAAAAGATGTAACTCAGGTGATGGAAATGTATTATCTATTTATATATCTATACATATATATCTATCATCTGTCAATATATTGATATCTATCTATCTATCTATCATCTTGTGACACAGTCTTGCTCTGTTGCCCAGACCGGAGTGCAGCGGCACAGTCTCGGCTCACTGCAACCTCTGCCTCCTGGGTTCCAGTGATTCTCATGCTTCAGCCTCCCAAGTAGCTGGGACTACAGGCACACACCACCATGCCCTGCTAATTTTTGTATTTTTAGTAGAGATAAGGTTTTGCCATGTTGGCCAGGCTTGCCTTGAACTCCTGGCCTCAAGTGATCCACCTGCCTCGGCCTCCCAAAATGCTGCGATTACAGGCATAAGCAACCACACCCGGCCAGGATATGTACTATATTTTGATATTAAATGGGTTACACACATATGTGCACTTACCATGCAATTAATTACATAAGAATTTGTGAATTTCCATGAACTTAAAAAATATGTAAATATAGTAAACTGTAGGAAGTTTATTTTTCACAGTTTTGTGGCTTAGCAATTCTGAAAGTATTTTTTCTGTATTCTAGGCTTGAATAAGTGAAAATATTGATGATAATGTGGGCCAGGTTTCTCATTGCTTGAGAAGGGAGTTACAGATACGAAAACTGGGCCGACTAGAATTTACTGTGTGGTTGAAATGAGGTAGGAAATGTCACTATCAATCCATATATTTATGTATTATGTATGTGTGTATATATGTATGTATGTATCTATCTACTCATGAAGAGAAAAAAACAGACATGTGTGTTCACACATTCATAACCACACAGAAATATAGTTATGTCCACTGAGTAGTTCTAAAAGCAGACACAGCAGTTAAAACAAACATGCACAGTTCATAGATTTTGGTTTATTTCACTAATGGGGCCTAAAAGCAACGACACACCAGTATCAATTAGCACATATAATGCCCAAGCCTTGGTTTCAAAGAACCATTATCTTTAAACATGAAGCAGGTCTCCTTTGGCAAAATAGCTGATTCCAAGGCTAGAACTGGAAAAGTAGAAGATGAGCCTGCAACATATCTTAAGTCTAACAGTGATGCAACCCAATCAAAAGGACACGGAGAAGCAGCTTGAATGTGCTCCCATTTGCCGAATCTGGAATAATTTGAGTATGAAAACAAATAATTATAGCCATAGACTTTGTTATCCATTGAATAAAGTAAGAGTCCATGATACTATGAAGTTAAATAAACAAATAGAGGAAGGAGAAGGAAAATTTATTCTATAGAGCAGAATGTCAACTAGTAAATGTAGAAGGAATTAAAGAGTTAGAAGAAGGATTAATAAATACTATACAAGATGGCCGAATAGGAACAGCTCCAGTCTGCAGCTCCCAGCCTGAGTGACACAGAAGACTGGTGATTTCTGCATTTCTGTTTGAGGTACCGGTTTCAGCTCACTAGGGAGTGCCTAACAGTGGGTGCAGGACAGTCGGTGAAGCGCACTGTGCTCGAGTCGAAGCAGGGTGAGGCATTGCCTCACTCGGGAAGCTCAAGGGGTCAGGGAGTTCCCTTTCCTAGTCAAAGAAAGGGGTAACAGACGGCACCTGGAATATCGGGTCAGTCCCACTCTAATACTGAGCTTTTCCAACGGGCCTGGAAAAAGGCACACTAGGAGATTGTGTCCCGCACCTGGCTCGGAGGGTCCTATGCCCACGGAGTCTCGCTAATTGCTAGCACAGCAGTCTGAGATCAAGCTGCGAGGCGGCAGCGAGGCTGGGGGAGGGGCGCCCGCCATTGCCCAGGCGTG
The DNA here is from genome assembly GCF_006542625.1 of Nomascus leucogenys. Taxonomy (NCBI): domain Eukaryota; kingdom Metazoa; phylum Chordata; class Mammalia; order Primates; family Hylobatidae; genus Nomascus; species Nomascus leucogenys. The sequence goes on along the minus strand of NC_044381.1, from coordinate 104,166,175 downwards.
CTTAGGTAAACAAAGCAGCCAGGAAGCTCGAACTGCGTGGAGCCCACCACAGCTCAAGGAGGCCTGCCTGCCTCTGTAGGCTCCACCTCTGGGGGCAGGGCACAGACAAAAAAAAAGTCAGCAGGAACCTCCACAGACTTCAATGTCCCTCTCTGACTGACAGCTTTGAAGAGAGTAGTGGATCTCCCAGCACGCAGCTGGAGATCTGAGAAAGGACAGACTGCCTCCTAAAGTGGGTCCCTCACCCCTGAGCAGCCTAACTGGGAGACACCCCCCCAGTACGGACAGACTGACACCTCACTCGGCCGGGTACTCCTCTGAGACAAAACTTCCAGAGGAACGATCAGACAGCTGAATTTGTGGTCTCACAAAAATGCGCTGTTCTGCAGCAACTGCTGCTGACACCCAGCCAAACAGGGTCTGGAGTGGACCTCTAGTAAACTCCAACAGACCTGCAGCTGAGGGTCCTGTCTGGTAGAAGGAAAACTAACAAACAGAAAGGACATCCACACCAAAAACCCATCTGTACATCACCATCATCAAAGACCAAAAGTAGATAAAACCACAAAGATGGGGAAAAAAACAGAGCAGAAAAACTGGAAACTCTAAAAAGCAGAGCACCTCTCCTCCTCCAAAGGAACACAGTTCCTCACCAGCAACGGAACAAAGCTGGATGGAGGAGGATTTTGACGAGTTGAGAGAAGAAGGCTTCAGACGACCAAACTACTCTGAGCTACGGGAGGAAATTCAAAACAATAGCAAAGAAGTTAAAAACCTTGAAAAAAATTAGAAGAATGGGTAACTAGAATAACCAATGGAGAGAAGGGCTTAAAGGAGCTGATGGAGCTGAAAGCCAAGTTTCGAGAACTACGCGAAAATTGCAGAAGCCTCGGTAGCAGATGCGATCAACTGGAAGAAAGGGTATCGCTGATGGAAGATGAAATGAATGAAATGAAGCGAGAAGGGAAGTTTAGAGAAAAAAGAATAAAAAGAAATGAACAAAGCCTCCAAGAAATTTGGGACTATGTGAAAAGACCAAACCTACGTCTGATTGGTGTACCTGAAAATGATGGGGAGAATGGAACCAAGTTGGAAAACACTCTGCAAGATATTATCCAGGAGAACTTCCCCAATCTAGCAAGGCAGGCCAACATTCAGATTCAGGAAATACAGAGAACGCCACAAAGCTACTCCTCGAGAAGAGCAGCTCCAAGACACATAATTGTCAGATTCACCAAAGTTGAAATGAAGGAAAAAATGTTAAGGGCAGCCAGAGAGAAAGGTTGGGTTACCCACAAAGGGAAGCCCATCAGACTAACAGCTGATCTCTCGGCAGAAACTCTACAAGCCAGAAGAGAGTGGGGGCCGATATTCAACATTCTTAAAGAAAAGAATTTTCAACCCAGAATTTCATATCCAGCCAAACTAAGCTTCATAAGTGAAGGAGAAATAAAATACTTTACAGGCAAGCAAATGTTAAGAGATTTTGTCACCACCAGGCCTGCCCTAAAAGAGCTCCTGAAGGAAGCACTAAACATGGAAAGGAACAACCGGTACCAGCCATTGCAAAAACATGCCAAATTGTAAAGACCATCGAGGCTAGGAAGAAACTGCATCAACTAACGAGCAAAATAACCAGCTAACATCATAATGACAGGATCATATTCACACATAACAATATTAACTTTAAATGTAAATGGACTAAATGCTCCGTTTAAAAGACACAGACTGACAAACTGGATAAGGAGTCAGGACCCATCAGTGTGCTGTATTCAGGAAATCCATCTCAGGTGCAGAGACACACATAGACTCAAAATAAAGGGATGGAGGAAGATCTATCAAGCAAATGGAAAACAAAAAAAAGGCAGGGGTTGCAATCCTAGTTTCTCATAAAATAGACTTTAAACCAACAAAGATCAAAAGAGACAAAGAAGGCCATTACATAATGGTAAAGGGATCAATTCAACAAGAAGAGCTAACTATCCTAAATATACATGCACCCAACACAGGAGCACCCAGATTCATAAAGCAAGTCCTGAGTGACCTACAAAGGGACTTAAACTCCCACACAATAATAATGGGAGATTTTAACACCCCACTGTCAGCATTAGACAGATCAACGAGACAGAAAGTTAACAAGGATATCCAGGAATTGAACTCAGCTCTGCACAAAGTGGACCTAATAGACATCTACAGAACTCTCCACCCCAAATCAACAGAATATACATTTTTTTCAGCACCACACCACAGCTATTCCAAAATTGACCACATAGTTGGAAGGAAAGCTCTCCTCAGCAAATGTAAAAGAACAGAAATTATAACAAACTATCTCTCAGACCACAGTGCAATCAAACTAGAACTCAGGATTAAGAAACTCACTCAAAACCGCTCAACTACATGGAAACTGAACAACCTGCTCCTGAATGACTATTGGGTACATAATGGAATGAAGGCAGAAATAAAGATGTTATTTGAAACCGACGAGAACAAAGACACAACATACCAGAATCTCTGGGACACATTCAAAGCAGTGTGTAGAGGGAAATTTATAGCACTAAATGCCCAGAAGAGAAAGCAGGAAAGATCCAAAATTGATACCCTAACATCACAATTAAAAGAACTAGAAAAGCAAGAGCAAACACATTCAAAAGCTAGCAGAAGGCAAGAAATAACTAAAATCAGAGCAGAACTGAAGGAAACAGAGACACAAAAAACCCTTCAAAAAATTAATGAATCCAGGAGCTGGTTTTTTGAAAAGATCAACAAAATTGACAGACTGCTAGCAAGACTAATAAAGAAGAAAAGAGAGAAGAATCAAATAGATGCAATAAAAAATGAAAAAGGGGATATCGCCACTGATCCCACAGAAATACAATCTACCATCAGAGAATACTACAAACACCTCTATGCAAATAAACTAGAAAATCTAGAAGAAATGGATAAATTCCTCGACAAATACACCCTCCCAAGACTAAACCAGGAAGAAGTTGAATCTCTGAATAGACCAATAACAGGTTCTGAAATTGTGGCAATAATCAATAGCTTACCAACCAAAAAGAGTCCAGGACCTGATGGATTCACAGCCGAATTCTACCAGAGGTACAAGGAGGAACTGGTACCATTCCTTCTGCAACTATTCCAGTCAATAGAAAAAGAGGTAATCCTCCCCAACACATTTTATGAAGCAAGCATCATCCTGATACCAAAGCCTGGCAGAGACATAACCAAAAAAGAGAATTTCAGAACAATATCCTTGATGAATATTGATGCAAAAATCCTCAATAAAATACTGGCAAACCGAATCCAGCAGCACATCAAAAAGCTTATCCACCATGATCAAATGGGCTTCATCCCTGGGATGCAAGGCTGGTTCAACATATGCAAATCAATAAATGTAATCCAGCATGTAAACAGAACCAAAGACAAAAACCACATGATTATCTCAATAGATGCAGAAAAGGCCTTTGACAAAATTCAACAACCCTTCATGCTAAAAACTCTCAATAAATTAGGTATTGATGGGACGTATCTCAAAATAATAAGAGCTATCTACGACAAACCCACAGCCAATATCATACTGAATGGGCAAAAACTGGAAGCATTCCCTCTGAAAACTGGCACAAGACAGGGATGCCCTCTCTCACCACTCCTATTCAACATAGTGCTGGAAGTTCTGGCCAGGGCAATCAGGCAGGAGAAGGAAATAAAGGGTATTCAATTAGGAAAAGAGGAAGTCAAATTGTCCCTGTTTGCAGATGACATGATTGTATATCTAGAAAACCCCATTGTCTCAGCCCAAAATCTCCTTAAGCTGATTAGCAACTTCAGCAAAGTCTCAGGATACAAAATCAATGTACAAAAATCACAAGCATTCTTGTACACCAATCACAGACAAACAGAGAGCCAAATCATGAGTGAACTCCCATTCACAATTGCTTCAAAGAGAATAAAATACCTAGGAATCCAACTTACAAGGGATGTGAAGGACCTCTTCAAGGAGAACTACAAACCACTGCTCAATGAAATAAAAGAGGATACAAACAAATGGAAGAACATTCCATGCTCATGGGTTGGAAGAATCAATATTGTGAAAATGGCCATACTGCCCAAGGTAATTTATAGATTCAATGCCATCCCCATCAAGCTACCAATGACTTTCTTCACAGAATTGGAAAAAACTACTTTAAAGTTCATATGGAATGAAAAAAGAGCCCGCATCGCCAAGTCAATCCTAAGCCAAAAGAACAAAGCTGGAGGCATCACGCTACCTGACTTCAAACTATGCTACAAGGCTACAGTAACCAAAACAGCATGGTACTGGTACCACAACAGAGACACAGATCAATGGAACAGAACAGAGCCCTCAGAAATGATGCTGCATATCTACAACTATCTGATCTTTGACAAACCTGACAAAAACAAGAAATGGGGAAAGGATTCCCTATTTAACAAATGGTGCTGGGAAAACTGGCTAGCCATATGTAGAAAGCTGAAACTGGATCCCTTCCTTACACCTTATACAAAAATTAATTCAAGATGGATTAAGGACTTACATGTTAGACCTAAAACCATTAAAATCCTACAAGAAAACCTAGGCAATACCATTCAGGACATAGGCATGGGCAAGGACTTCATGTCTAAAACACCAAAAGCAATGGCAACAAAAGCCAAAATTGACAAATGGGATCTAATTAAACTAAAGAGCTTCTGCACAGCAAAAGAAACTACCACTAGAGTGAACAGGCAACCTATAGAATGGGAGAAAATTTTTGCAACCTGCTCATGTGACAAAGGGCTAATATCCAGAATCTACAATGAACTCAAACAAATTTACAAGAAAAAAACAAACAACCCCATCAAAAAGTGGGCAAAGGACATGAACAGACACTTCTCAAAAGAAGACATTTATGCAGACAAAAAACACATGAAGAAATGCTCATCATCACTGGCCATCAGAGAAATGCAAATCAAAACCACAGTGAGATACCATCTCACACCAGTTAGGATGGCCATCATTCAAAAGTCAGGAAACCACAGGTGCTGGAGAGGATGTGGAGAAATAGGAACACTTTTACACTGTTGGTGGGACTGTAAACTAGTTCAACCATTGTGGAAGTCAGTGTGGCGATTCCTCAGGGATCTAGAACTAGAAATACCATTTGACCCAGCCGTCCCATTACTGGGTATATACCCAAAGGACTATAAACCATGCTGCTATAAAGACACATGCACACGTATGTTTATTGCGGCACTATTCACAATAGCAAAGAGTTGGAACCAACCCAAATGTCCAACAACGATAGACTGGATTAAGAAAATGTGGCACATATACACCATGGAATACTATGCAGCCATAAAAAATGATGAGTTCATGTCCTTTGTAGGGACATGGATGAAACTGGAAACCATCATTCTCAGTAAACTATCGCAAGGACAAAAAACCAAACACTGCATGTTCTGACTCATAGGTGGGAATTGAACAATGAGAACTCATGGACACAGGAAGGGGAACATCACACTCCGGGGACTGTTGTGGGGTGGGGGGAGGGGGGAGGGACAGCATTAGGAGATATACCTAATGCTAAATGACGAGTTAATGGGTGCAGGAAATCAACATGGCACATGGATACATATGTAACAACCCTGCACATTGTGCACATGTACCCTAAAACCTAAAGTATAATAATAATTAAAAAAAAATAAATAATAGTAAGTAAAAGTTTGATGAGTAATATGATATTTATAGAGTCTCAAAATTTCTACTTCCATATTACATTTTAAAGACCTTAATCAAATTACCAAAGTTAACATTACTAATACTGGAATAAACTGGCATCATGTGCTTCCAGATGGAGTACATTGAGGGAGGCAGAATATCACATCTGTGGGATTCTTCACAAAAATTCATGATCAGAATCTAATCATAGAGAAACTCAGATAAACCAAAATTGAGGAAAATTCTTGCCACAGCTTTTCAAAACATCCGTCAAGAAAGACAAAGAAAGCCTCCAATAACAGTATTTAAGAGTCATAACAACTAAATGTGAGTCTTGATCCTGGATTGGATCCTGGACCAGGGCGTTAAGTAAACTGACGGGACAAAATTTGAATATGAAATGTGGATTAGATAATACTAGGATATGAATACATAATGGTTTATTTAAAATGTATACTGTGTCTATGTAAGAATATTCTTCTTCTTAGGAAATTATACTTATGTATTTAATGGTAAAAGGGCACTATGTCTTCAATTTACTTATAAGTATTCCAGGAAAAGATATAACAATATTAAGGGATGTGTACGTATGTGGCAGTGGTGGGGGGGTTATTGATTATTTTTGCAATTTCAAACTGGCTTGAAATTATGTAAAAAAAAAAAACACTGGAGATCAGACATAGTGGTTCATGTCTCTAATCCCAACACTTTGGGAGGCTGATGAGGGAGGATCACTTGAGTAAAGGAGCTCAAGACAAACCTGGATAACATAGAGAGACCTCATCTCTATAAAAAATACAAAAATCAGCCATGTGTGGTGGCACGTGCCTGCACTCTCAGATACTTGGGACACTGATGTAGGAGGATCACTGAAGTCTAGGAGTTCAAAGTCATGCTATGCTGTGACCACGCCACTCTACTCCAGTTTGGGTGACAGAGTGAGACCGTGTCTCAATAAATAAATTAATTAATTAAAGAGAAAAATCCCTATTTTGTGAAAGAACTGTGCCTAAGAAAAATTTCGTATGTGACAAAAAAAAATTTGATAAACAAACAAGGCACTTGAATAGATAACTGAAGGAATTTCTGAACAGGGAGATCTGCATAGTAGCAGATTACTTGATAAAAAATGTCAAGGAAAATAAATTAATAAAAATACAATTCAAAGTCAACAGGAATAAATTTAAGACTCAAATTGTGGTTAGTGCAATAAACATTTAAATAAATATACAAGTAACAATTTCTACTATTTCAACTTTGATAAATTTTTATTTTAGAAGTGAAATTTTGGAGAAACATCAATTATTTTCCTCAACCAAATTTTGCTAACACCAGCCAAGATTTAAAGTCTTGTTAATTTTATTCACAACCCTTAGAAAGATGGACACTGATCAATGAAACAATTGCTAATCCCAGACAGGGATTAAGTTTTATCTAACTGGGTAGTGCATAGGTCCAATTTAGAGTGAACAATAAACTTATATTTGCCTCCATTATACACAGAAGCCCAATTTTATCGAGATTTCAATTGCCTTTTACACATCACTAACCTGCTGGCTAGGCCACTAGCCCATGAATTTCGAAGCAAAACAATACATGAGATTTCACCACACAACTCCCACAGGAAAAAAAAAAAAAATTCTTGCCTTGTGCGATGAAACTAAAGGGTTCATAGACTTTGGAAATGGAAATGTCTCATTTCCATTATTGTGAAAGAGTTTTACTCAATATACGGTCTCTATTCCCAAGTGGCTTTCTCAGTCAGACTTTGAACAACTCTACCATTACAACTTTCTCTGCTGACTTCTGAAGACTATTTTTATAATGCTCTGTGGATTCTTTTATAGGCTACGTGTATGATTTCCACAAAGAATTTAAACGGTAAAGTACCAAATGTTCTTGTATTTGCATCGAAACTGAATCTTCCCGTGAATTTTCTGTCCTTTTTCATTCTATAGAATCTCACATAGTTTGGTTTTAAATTTAGATCAGGAGCAAAAAATATATAACACTACTAGTGAGATACTTTTTTAATGCTTATGGTTTGACTGATGAAGGAATAGGCACAATAGAGAAAATGTGATTGAATATGGTTGTAAATACTTCAGCCATTGAGTCCCCTTAATTACTATTCAAAAATTAACACGATAACAATATTGTTTCTGAGGGTAAAACTTCACAGCAAAATCTATTTTAATATGTAATATCCTCGAAAAAGCCATAAAATATTTTTAATAAAGATGTGTGTATTCCAAGAAATCTAATAGTTTTAGTCTACTTAAAACCAATATATTTTAAACATTTATATAGCACAAAAATGTTTGACAGTAGAGGGATTTTTATTTTATTTTCTCTTAAAGGCATTATTTATATCACAAGTAATAGGACCAAATTTTATTTACTCCAGTCATATTTTGACATTATTTATCAACTAGCACTCTATAAACAGTTTCACCTTCTTATTGTTTAGGTCTTGCCTCTAGAGATTAGTTTTACAAATGGTTTTTAAGAACAATGGTTATGGTAGCCAGCAAAACATTATGAGATAGCTATGAGAGACAAAATACTGAATTTCCAGTATTTTGTATAAAAATACATTTCTATGTATTTTTACATCATTGCCATATTAATGCAATGTAAGTATAACATTGGGATTATTACTGAAAAATGTTGCTTACATGAGAACTTAAAATTAATCTAATTATTTGGTTATCATTTTAATTACTATGAAATAGTACTTTAGGAATTTTCAAATCATGTATTAATAACATAATTATATTGCTTTTTATTTAGTAAAAATTATTTAGTCCACAAAGAATATCTCAATAAATATCAAAAATCAAAAATAGTACAGAACACATACTATAACCATAATGCAAATCAGGTAAAACTTTAGAGAATAAATAACAAGTCGAAACCTAATCATGTGTAAAATAACAAAATAAGAACAAAAACCTCTCCTTATCTGACATTTGGATAGAAAACAATCAAAAATACAGTTTAAAAACTTCCAGTGAAAGTTTATAGAAAATCTATCCCTTTGTTAAATTTATAACATGCTTATAAACCAGGAGGAGAACCCAGATCCAGCAATCCCATTACTACATATATATTCAAAAGAAAATAAATTGTTCTACAAAAACGGCACATGCAATTGTATATTCATCACTGCACTATTCACAATAGCAAAGACATAAAATCAATCTAGGTGTTCACTGATGGTAGATTAGATAAAGAAAATGTGGCACATATACACAACAGAATACTACACAGCCAGAAAAAAATGAAATCATGTCTTTTGCAGCAACATGTATGCAGCTGGAGGTCGTTATCCTAAGCAAATTAACATAGTTACAGAAAACCAAATACCACATGTTCTCACTTATAAATGGGAGCTAAGCATTGGATATACACGGACATAAAGATGAGAAAAATAGACCCTGGGGTCTACTAGAAGGGTGAGTAGTAGTAGGGTGCAGGGGGCCAAGAGCTTAAAAACTACATATTGGGTACCATGCTCTTACCTGGGTGAAAGGATCATTCGTACCCTAAATGTCAGCTTCACACAATATACCCATGTAACAAACCTGCACCTGTACCCTGGAATCTAAAAGTTGGATTATAAAATAGAAAAAAAGAAAAGATAGCTGAACAAAACAGAAAGAAGCTTAAAAAATACCTAAAATTAGAAAGCAGACAGAAGTCACCACAGTGATCTTTAGATGCATCCTCAAGAATTTTGCCACAGAATATTAAAGTCATAATCAATAATTTTTAGGAAAGCCAAGGCATTGACAGAGACCCAACGAATACAACACGCAGAACTTACACCTAAAGAGACTTGATAGAGTAATTACAACAGTAATGTAAAATAAGTATGTTTAGTATATGCACAAAGACAAACAAGGGAGTATGTTCATGATAAAGTATAGTGTTACAAAGAAAAAATGAAAAAAATCACCTACAAAGTTACAAATATTAAAATATATATAATTATTGAACTAAAAATCTCCTTAGATTTTTAATAGCAGAATGGGCACAGTTAAAGTGTCTTTGAAGTTCAACTTGAAAATATATCCCTGAATATTACATTAATACCATACAATAAAGAAATGAGAAAAATATCAAAAAGTTTCAATTCTACCTAATAGGAGTTTCAGAAAAGCAGCTTTGTAATTTTGGCAACCTTGGGAAATGCAGTGATCTTCCATCATCAGAAAAATACAACCTGAAGTAACCTTTCCAGAGAAGAAACCAAAGGAATAAATACTTTTTTCCCTCCCTACTACCTTCAGTTCTTCCTCAGCTAAAATCCATATGAAGATGGAGGCCATGGAAATCCTACTGACGTAATACCACAAGTCGGCTCCCTGGGTGAGACAGAAGTGGTATGGAGAATGAAGGGAAGTACACAGCAGGTACAGGAGGAAGCAGAAGATAATTACACAATATTTTGACCCAGTTCTATTCAGGTTGTCCTTTTTGTTGTTGTTAATTTACACAATACAAATTTTGTCAACATTCATGGCTTTCCTTTCTACTCTCTTTATGGTTTCTTTTGATCCACACAGAAATTTAATTTTATTAGTCAAATTTATAATTTTTCTCTTTAGATTGTTTTTCTAAGTCATTTTTATTCAGTATCCCGATGTTCTTTTTAACCCTCGCAGCAAACATACGTTGTACATATGATTGTTTTTCTCATTTTATGAATGAGGAAACTGCCTCAGAGAGGTCAAACAACGCCACTGAGGTTACACCGCTGAAACTCCCATTTCGGCAATCCGGATCTAGAGACAACAGTCTTGCCCCCAGTCCATGTGGCTCCTGATAAATATTTTTATGTACATAGTTGTACTCTTGTATGTATCTCTAAACTAAATCCCTAGATTCAAACTTACAAGATCAGACTGTGTACATATGAAATTTGGATGAATACTGCCAAATTTCCCTCCAAATTTTTACCTTCCCTTGCCATTCTTGAGTACTATCACTTAAAAAAAGTATGCTAATCTTACAAGTCTAAATGGTATTATATTGTCTTAATATATATGCATTTAATTATGAGTTAGGTTTAGCATATTAAGATTTTTGGTCATTGATTATTTTTCCTCTGGGGATGTCTTTTTTTTTTTTTTTTTTTTTTTGAGATGGAGTCTCGCTCTGTCGCCCAGGCTGGAGTGCAGTGGCGCCATCTCGGCTCACTGCAAGCTCCACCTCCCGGGTTCACGCCATTCTCCTGCCTCAGCCTCTCCGAGTAGCTGGGACTACAGGTGCCCGCCACCACGCCCAGCTAATTTTTTGTATTTTTTAGTAGAGACAGGGTTTCACTGTGGTCTCGATCTCCTGACATTGTGATCGGCCCGCCTTGGCCTCCCAAAGTGCTGGGATTACAAGCGTGAGCCACCGTGCCCGGCCGGGGATGTCTATTTTTGTTTGTTTTTGTTTTTTTGAGACAGGCTCTTGCTTCGTTGCACAGGCTGGGGTACAGAGCTATGACGCTGGCTCACTGACACCTTGATCTCCAGGGCTCAAGCAATTCTCCTGACTCAGCCTCCCACATAGCTGAGACCACAGGCATGCGCCACCACACCTGGATAATTTCTTATTTCTTTAGAGATGGGTCTCAGTTTGTTGCCCTGTCTGGTCTCAAACTCCTGGGCCAAATGATCCTCTAGCTTTGGCCTACCAAAGTTCTGGGTGTACAGGCCTGAGCCATTGCATCTGGCCAAGATCTCTGCTTTAATATATCTTTCTCCTTTTTCTATTTGACTACTTGCCTTTATCCCTTACTATTAAATTTATCCCTTACTATTACCCTTGGTGTCCCAGTCCCACCATTGATATTTTGCTTTTGTCTTCATTTTGTTGTTGGTGTTTTTCACAAATGAAAGTTAGAACTTTTATGTAATTAAATGTATTATTATTTCCCTTTCTAGTTTTCCTTTGTGGGTTTTGTGGCATGTGTTTTATGCTATTACAAATGATACATTTTATTACATTTTAACTGATTATTATTCGTTATTAAGATTTTTAATAGAAATCACATGCCCATTCCCTTGATTGAAATATTTTAATGTTTCTCATATTTTTCAATTTACTCGTAGGGTAACAAGTATAAATCATACCATCCAAAAATAATTAAAATTTGCTTCTCCTTCCCAGTGATTATAATTCTCATTCTGTTCTATGAACTAATTGCATGGCATAGCAATTTTGAAATAATGTTAAATGACAGTAGAAATAACAATCATCTATTTTTAAGTCCTTATTTTAATGGCAAGTCTAATGTTTCACCATTGTGAATGATGCTGGCTTTTTATTTGAGGCACATTTCCATATTGTCTGAATCTACCAGTTCCTTTTTACAAAGGATTTTTTTAAAAATGTACATTATTGTTTCTCAAGTGCATTATTGTTTGTAGAGGCCCTTTTCTTCTATTTATGTAATAAAGTATCCAGATACTGGACATCTGTGTAGCCTCCAATTTTTTCCCACTATAAATCAACGTAACAGAACCATTTTACCTTTCCAGCCTCCACTCTTGCACACCCCCTCATTTTCCTACCTGAAAATCTCTGAATTACCACTGACCATCAAACTAAACTGTCAGTCTTAACTGACAGTTACACTATGCTTGTAAATGTAATTTATACACTATTATACATGTAATTTATACACTATAAATATAATTTATACACTTTGCAAACGTAAAATATACACTATCTTTGTAAATGTAACTATTAATTTAACATTTCTATGTAAGTTTATGACTTTGCTATACCATTTATCATTTTGGGTCATCATTTATCTGTCTGCAGGTCAACTTCTATGAGACCGCACAGTAAGTTATAACTGCAATTCTGTGTTACTCATTGATCTTGTCCAAATACTTAGTGTCTGACACATACTAGACCATCAGAAAACATTCGTGCAATTATTAAATGAGCATCCGAATAATTAAAGATTTGAGTAAAGAAATATATGAATATATGGACCGTGTAGGACCATGTGGAAAGGATGTCCAGGCCCTGTAATGATATTTGAGATTTATTTGTAGATAATCAGGAGCCAATGAAATGTTAAGAAGGTTAATGCCATGATGATCATTGAGATTACTTTTACTATCACTTTTTTATTCATTACCTATGCACTTCTCATAAAGATCTTTCTTATCTTGTTTATACATTCATAGGACATGGACCACTATACACATGATAATATGTATACGATATATATTGTATGTGGTACATATATGTAGTAATAGAAAATTAAGGAAGTCCAAATTTCATTATAGTGGTAATATGTGACAATGAAATAATTTAGTAATTCAACATGATTGTATGATAACAATAGCAGCAAAGGCAACAGGAATTACGCTTACCAAATGCTGTCTCCAAAGAGACAATAAAATACCAGGTTATCATAATACACTAAATAACCTATTAAATAGAGTATTAATCCAAATTACAGATATAACAACACAGATTTAGAAAGAAATTTAGGTTACGCAGAATTTCACAATTAGTAAGTGGTGGAACTAGAATTAAACCCAACTATATTTCATTCTCAAGTTTATTTTTCATCTCTTACAGCACAAACACTGCTAATCTATGGCTTACATATCTGTTACTACAATAGCATGTTTTGTCTTAGAAGTAAACTAGTTATATTTCATTCAACAAATAATTTCTAGATTATTCATAAAAATATTTTTGAGAATACAATGTAATTTCACTCAGGTTACAAATGAAACACATTTATTAAAACAGTTAGTAACCTTGTTTAAATGTCAAATCATCTCCTAATTACTACTAGTCTGTCCATCTTTTTCTTTTTGAAAAAAATATGCAGCTAATTCAACTTAATAAACTAGCTTGAGAGGTTTAAGGAAGTAAGAGCAGGTCCTAGAACAACTTCTTTCTTTCTGACTCCATGATGCCTTCAAGACAAACAGTGTCCTGGTCCCATGAGAGAGAGAGACGGGAATTATTTCATATTACCCTCATCATGAATCTAAAAACATAAAGACATTAAGTACACTGAGCACTTTCACTCTAGTAATTTTTCTAAAAATTTTGGAATATATTCTATACTACCGTCTTAAGATAATTTAATTACAAGGCTAAAATAAAGGTTATTTTATGAAACTGCTTTAGGAGACTACAGCAATTGGGAATTCATAAAAATCTTCATATTTATCTGACTGAAAATAAAATCAGAGAACTAAAGATATAAAATGCATGGCTGCTAAGAAAACCTTTATAAAGAGGGTGTACTGCTTTTGTAAAATATTATAATTTTCCAAATAGCATAGTGTGTTTCTGAGTAACACTGCAGAAAATAAGTTTATATGCCAATGCTCACTGCATTAGTTTTTCTGTATGCATTACTACATCACAGAATTACTGATGAGTTCTTTATGAATTCCATTTACAAAACACGATTATTTCGAGAGCTGATAGTCAAGCTATCCATCAAATCATTAATGTGGTACTATTCCCTTGTGAATGCTCAAAATCCACATTTTTCATTCCTTGTATGAGTTTAAATAAAGCCTCTACTAAACTGTTATATTACTGAATGCACTAGCAAATAGTTGTAGCCTGGTGATTCTGTAACTATTTTATGTGAGAATTTGCCAGACATGCCTTATAGAAATCTTTCTCTTAAATGTGATGGTAGCTTTGGGGAAATTATTTTAATTTCAAAGTCAGTTTCCTATTTTCCAAAGTGAATGGGGTTTTAATTCTCTAATGCAAAACAGCCTTTTGCCCGTTTTGAATAATGCCTTTCTAAGGCAGTACTTGTAATTATGCTCAAGCATCAGTGGAAAATAAGAAAATAAAATCAGACAATGAGAAGAGAATGTCAGAGCATTAAGATGTCAAGATATTTATGTTCCCAAGGTTATTTACATTAGGACATTACATTTAAAGGTCAAGGTAAAGTTCAGTGAGAACTGCAAGTCTTTAAATTTCTGCCAAAGCCTTTAGGAAACGAAATAGAAAATGTACTGTTTAGGCTTAGAATCACTTTGAAAAATGAAAAGCTTTCAGTGCTTTAAAGTTCAGATCTTTACAAGAACAAACGATTTCCTCAAAATTCCATCCTCTTTCCTGTGTCTGACCCTATTATTACCAGTCTAATCAAATTCAGCAAATTGATCCTGGAACAACACATTTATAGAGCAGGTTTTCTTACTCAGGAAAAGTTAACACATGAGGACAAAAGAGATTATGTTGTAATTTGTTAATGTATTTTCTTGGTCATCATTTAGCAAGGACACTGAGCTAGAGAAGTCCTTATACCCCTTAAAAAAGTATTACCCAGAATGTACTAAAACTTAATACATATATTCTACACGAAATAGGAGAACGTGATATCCAATCTTATTGTTTTGAATTGTCTTTTTTATGAGCTGGCCAATTTATTAATATTTTAGTTATACATGTGCGTTTGTGTGTGTATACACAAAATACCTTCAAAAATATTTGTAAAATCTCATTTTTCAAAGTGAGTCACACTATCTTCCTAAAACAGTAACATTTGAGAAAAATGTTGCCAATGGAATGGGAAAATGTAGCACTGACTGCAAGAGAAGTTAAGAACAACAGAGAGATTCCTATCTCTAATCCAGCTACCTTCCTACATGTGTGATTTTGACAAAGTAAGTTAACACTGACATGACATTGTTTAACCTTACGTAAATTGTCGGAGGTTTTACTAATTAAAGATGGCAAATAGGTTTTTCTGTATACATCAATTCTGAATAAATGGAAGTGGCTGCATGATGCCTATGTTGCAAAATTAATCACAGGCTATTTAACCTTCGAGGTCAGAAGGTAAGAATGTGATGTATTAGAAACATCTGCCTTAGTCACGGGATGGGTCAGTGGTGACATCTGCACCTGAAATTAACCATTCCTGGGCTACATGACAGCTAAATCTCTCCTAGATATGTCTATTAATATAGTAGCTCTGTAGATGCAATTAAGGGACTGCACACACACACACACACACACACACACACTCTCAATGAGTTGACGTTTTAAGACAATTTCATATGTTGTTCTTTTATATGAAGTTCTTGGTTCAAAGTTGTCCTATTGTACACTTAATACACTAAAGCTTTGTAGCATGGTACAGAATAAATTTATTTTTATAAAAATACAGCAGATTTCTCACAAATAGCTACTATGGAAAAAAACTATGTGAGTAAAATTTAAATTCTCCCAGTTCTCAAACCCTAAGGTAATTAGAAAGAGATTATGAAGGGAAATATGTGAATTCAGCTTTTACCCAATTAGTGGACTATGAAGTCCAACCACTCCTCTTCTCACAATTGTCTCATAGTTAGAGCTTATCTCTTCACTGACACCAGAAGAGGACATGGATTTTCGCAGATTACTTAATATGTCTTTCTTGGCTTGAAATTAGTGAGTGAACCCCAAAGAAAAGACGAATCTTGAAGCTAAGGGCTGAGATTACAAGGCTGAGCCATTCTTTGCAATCAGAGATTTCTAAAATCTTGAATACTTGAAGTTGTCTAAAACAATCAACAATTTTCCTTATACAAGTATTTCAATAAATAAAAAGATAGGGTATAGTATATCCAACCTCAATATATTCAACCTTGAGATAGAATTGTCACAGGAAACAAAGCCTAAAGGAAACTTCATACGCTAAACAAATTAATGAATGTTTACAAGTATTATAGAAGATAACTACGGGAACATGCGAGATTCTAACATACCTTCTAGGGGACTTGAGAAGTTCTTGTTGAGGAAAAGAACGTAAGTGTAAAACGTTTACGTGGTGAAAAGATAGACAAGAATATATTTGTACGAGGAAACTATGCTCGAAGTAGTAGAGATGAGAGACTGCTGCTACATAAAATGAAATGTAAAAAGCCCAAGACGGCTGCAGCAAATGAAGAGGAATGGTGATTTCATTCAGGAGATGAGAATGGTGATTTCAAAAGAAGTCTTATCATGGAGAATGCTGTAATAGTGTTATGGGATTTCAACCAAAGGCAACAGATATGTTTTAAGCAAGTTAAATGCCTGATCAGATTTGTATTTTGCATATAACATACTGGCAACAAAAATCCAAACTTTGTATACAGCTTCAAAGGGACACTTAGATTCAGGGGCAATGTGATTATGAAGATAACCTTTATTTGGCTAAACATGACATCAGTGAGCGATGTTCACGGATGGGTGACTAAACCCCAACCATGTGAGGACAGCTTTCTATCAAGCACCACAAGGAAGGTATAATTTGTACAAGAACTTCAACAAGTTACAGGTTCTTTTAAATAGAGACGATTTGTGTACAATCCCTGTAACAGCACCAAGCACACAGTGGATATCCAGTAAATGTCTTCTACCGCTACTTAGGTCAAATTCTTAAAGATTTATTTTAATCCTTTAGGACTTTCACGTTGAATTACCTCAAGGCAATTCAAACATAGCAGTAAATAACTTAGGATCCCCTTTTTAAAATAATTAAATTAGAAGTTTAAAATAATTAAACTTCTAATGGGATCTCACGGAATTTAGAATTTACTTTAAAGACGGAGATTAAAATAAACTATGACCACTACACAAGCAAAGGTCTTGTCTTATTAGACTTTGTATTTGACGCTTGATAGAATGGAGGCTCAATGACTTTTTAAAGGATTGAATGTAAATTGGGACAAATCACTTGTCTGTTTTACTGAGACTAAAGTAAATCCTCCATACAATAAAATAATATAAATTGTTCAACTACTTATGAAGCTCCCCCTTGAGGAAGTAGCTAAACATTTAAAAATATAACACAGTTTGAAACAATAATACAAAAACACATATATTATTAAAATGTTAAAATTGAAAGACAAGTGCCCTTTTATTTTCTGCATTGCTGCTAGGAATAGTATATATTTAGGCATATTTTCATCCTCATGAAGCCAAAAAGAAGAAATATGCAGGGAAAATAATAAGTTATTGTTATTTTCAGAATGTCCCCACATTTTCTAGTTAGATTTTAATTTTAATTTTTCAACAAAGAAATATAATGCATGTCATGATGAGAAAGAAAATCATATTGACACCTCACAAAATAATTGCTATATTGTAATAAAAATGAAACCAGTGAGTGTACATGCTTGTAATAATAACACCACACATAATTGTAGATTAATTGAAATTCTTGTAATTATATTATATAAATGCCTGAGTTGAAAATTCTTTCTACAATAATACACATGAGGGAAATATTTAGCAGCTGTATATTTAAGCCACCAATACCAACTGGAAGAAATAGAACAATATTTGATTATATTTGTGTGCAATATAAAATCACAATGGGACAAAGCTGGAAAAAAAAGGTGATTTGAATCTCCTTCAGTGTTTGATGTTTTTTGTTTTGTGGTAAGAACACTTAACGTGAGATCTACCCTCTTACCAAATTTTTAACTGTACAATACAGCATGATTAATTAAGGCACAAAGTCACCCATCAGATCTCTATAACTTACCCATCTTGCAGAACTGAAACTTCATACTTGTTGAACAACTCCTCAAATCTTCTTCAGTCATAAAGTCATTATCAGAAGTATAGCATCTAGATAGGTATTATTCCACTACACTCCTCATTACTTAGAGTGTGTCTAACTACCACTTTTGTCCCATTACGGGCACCAGCTTTAAGGAGTATACTGATGTAACTGATACATCCTCTTTAGCAGCTTGAGTTACTGCGTGAGGTCACAGCATCCATTGATGAAGTCAAAGGAAATAACATCTTCATTCCCAGCAACAGATCCTCTTCTGTGATATGGGGCCTAATTTCTGTGATAAGCCAATTATAAATGGGAATGCTATGTCTATAGTGGTCACTCTTTTATGTGTTCTCTATCTAGAGACAGGAAAAAAAAAGAAAAGCTTCTTTGTTTGACAAAGACCCCTGTTGTCTGCTGGACAGTCTGAAGGTAGTTTCTTAAGATATGGGGAACATCCTTTCTGTTATTCCAAATATAAATTGGATTATAAGTATAGGTTGGATTATATTAATAGCTGCATCATAAAACAATGAGCCTGTCTCCCAATATCACAGATCTTTAAATGAAATATGCTTCCACTTTACAACAATGATACTAAGCGCAAGAACCCAATCTGGACAGTCTACGTACCATATGATTCTAACTATAGGACATTCTGAAAAAGGCGAAACTATGGAGACAATAAAAAGAACAATAATTGCCAGAAGTTGGGAGGGAGAGTGGGGAATGAATATACAGGAACAGAGGATTTTTATGGCAGTAAAAGTATTTTGTATCATATTGAAATGTAGAATATACGTCATTATACATTTGTACAAACCCATAAAATGTAAAACATCAAGAATGAACCTCAGTGTAAACTACGTGATATAGGAGTTAAGAAGAAATGACTTAGGGAGTTAGGGTATGGGAGTCCTCAGTAAGGTTTTCCTTTTTAATGAAAAGCAGCCTTAAAATCATTTTCTAAGAAAGAGCAGCCTGTAAAATCGAGCTGCAGACACAGACAAGCAAGCTGGAAGCTCTCACGGGTGAATGCCAGCAGGAAAAAGCTACCTGAAACTCGACACGTGCAAAATGGCAGCTCCATCTTCCCTTCTCTTTGCCAGTCACGTGTACAGTAAGGAGCAGATAAAATGGCGCTGGCCAAGTGGAAGGCCGATTTGTACAATAAGATGAGGGTGGAGTGGCCAGCCTTCCCCGTGTGCTATGTAAACGTCACACCTGATCCAACCAATCTGTGAGCCCTGTGTAAATCAGACACCGCCTCCTCAAGCCTGCCTAGGAAATCCGGTGCACTACACCACAGACCAGTCTTTTCCTCTCAAAAGCCCCTCTCTCACGCTAGAAAGAGAGTTATTTTCCTTTGTCTTTCTTTTGCCTGTTAAACCTCTGCTCCTGAACTCCTCCTCGTATTTGAGTCCTAAATCTTCTTTGCACAAGACAACGAACTGCGGGTACTTACCCCAGGCAACAGTGCCACTTCACATGAACTTCGAGAGGTAATAATGTGTCAATATATGTTCATCAACTGTAAAAAATGGACCACTCTGGTGCAAGATGTTGATAGTGGAAGGGGCTATGCATGTGTGGGGTTGGGGGAAGACAGAGACTGTGTAGTTTCCGTTCAACTATTTTGTGAAGCTAAAAGTGTTTTTAAAAATAAAGTCTATTAGAAAAAATAAGAAACATCTGGAGTATTTGACGCCTCCCTAGCATCAGGGTAATTATTGTACATCACCCTCATGTGAAATATTATGAGCTATGTAGCAACAATATAAGGAATGTCTAACAACACAGCAAGTGGAGACCTAAATGCCAAGGTTTATATACCCTATTATTAGAGCTATGGAAATGATATACGAAAATGGACATACATTGACAATGGACTTTTGAAGTAAAGTAAATATGGGTATGTGGGTCGTTTTTATTGCTTTAAATCCCTGTAACTATTGTACTTAGCCACTTAGTATAAATGCATTTCCAAAGAAGGAGTATGTTATTGTAGGACTCATTCAGTTGAGACTGCATGGTAAAAAATATTATCAATTCTCCCTGTGGGTCACTATCCTCTGCTATATTATAGTACCCCAAATCAAAATTCAACAAATATTAAAAGAACATTTAATTATGTGCTGCAAACTATATCAGGCACTGTTTATGGAATTGTGAGCAAAACCTGGCATGTCTCTACTTATTGGAGGTTACCTACTTATCTGAGAAAGTATTAAAAACATATTGGAGAATAAAAATTCCCCATTGCATATATTCTACAAAAGAAAAGTACACAAAGCTTTCTTTAATAACAAATAATGGGTCTGTTTGATCTAGCTAGGACAGTGAGAAAATTCTCGAAGGAGGAGAGATGAGGTGAGTTCACACGTGTGTCAACATATAGGTGGAAAAGAAGGGAAATAATTTCAACAAAAATAATAAGACATGTAAAAGGTTTGGGACTAGAAAAATCTGGCAAATAGATGAGACTGAGGTAAGTTGGGTGTGGCTATTGAGGGAAATGAGATTTGAGAGGGAAATGAGATGTGAGAGGTAAACGGGCCTGATTAATGCATGGCTTCAGGAACATGATGAAGCTTATCATCCTAACTGCTACAGAAAGCCCTTGAGGAATTTCTGGAAAAGGAGTGAAATGTTTACATCTAAATAATGAAAAGATCATGTTTAATGAAAGCTGTAGGAGTTGACATTAGAGTCAGTTTAGTTTCTTAGACAAGAGATTATGATATATTCAACCAGACTGGTAGTGACAGAAGAAAATGAACAGATTTAAAAGGTAAACTAAATTCATCCAGTGGACAGGATGGATGGGTGAAGGGTGAAAGAATAAGAAGGCCAATAGGATACAGGTCAGTTTCCTTGACATGTCCTAGAAGGATTTTCCAAAGTTATTTTTAATACACCACTATCTTCACGTTCTAACACCTCCTTCTTTGCAGCCTATGCTGTTTACTGACCACTCGCCATCCCCTGAACATGGTATCCTATATTTTCTTTTTCCTGCTCTTAAAATATTCTGTATTTTTGTTCAAGATTAACTAGTTTAAATTTTATCTCTTCTGTAACTTTTTTTTTTTTACCATTTCTTTCATAGCAAACTTAGCTATTCTCTCTGACACCACTGTAGTTTTCGTATGCTTTACCACATGTTATGGACTGAATTGTGTCTCCTACCAAATTTACATGTTGATGTTCTTTACCCCCAGCACCTTAAAATGTGACTGTATTTGGATAGAGCCTTTAGACATATAACTAACGTTAAATTAGGTAATAAGGGTGGTACTTTAATCCAATATGACTGGTGTCTCTCACAGGAAGAGATGAGACACCAGGGATACACATACACAGAAGAAAAGCAATGTGAGACACAGTGAGAAAATGGCCATTGAAAGCCAAGGAGAGAAGCCTCAGGAGAGATCAAAACTACCAACACCTTGATCTTGGACTTCCAGCTTCCAAAACTAGGAGGAAATTAATTTCCGTTGTTTAAGCCACCCAGGTATTTTTTTTATGGCAGCCCTAGAAGACTAATAGAATACGTTATATTGAATTTATGTGTACCTATCTTTTTTCAAGTAGACCATGAATCATAAAAAGGTCATTGCATTCCTACTTTATATTTCTACCGTCCAGTATAGCTCCTATATACTAGGTCTATAATAAAATTTAGCTTTATAAATAACTTCCAAAATTGTAACTACATATTCTCCAAAACACTGTCTTTATTCATCTATCTCCAAGAATTTAATTGAATTTCTCTCTAGACCTTCCCTCTACCTGGAGTTTGAGTACCAAATTTCCACCTGCCTTCTGTTCATTTTATTGGCTGTCACAAAATTTATTCATAACTCATTTAGAATATTTGTCTTTACAAGCTAGCTTCTCTTAATTTCTATCTCCTTATACGTAAGTTTGGAATTTTAGCTTCATTTCACATATCTGTCCACTCCATCCCACAGATGGTGATATTTGCCCAAAATGTTTCTCCACCGTGTATACATCTTTCTCAGCACGTCTCTCAAATCAGCTCCCGTGTATATGTACTACCGTAATGGCCATGTACTTACATTTTGTTCTATTTCCCCCTTTCCACCAAATCATTTTACGATACCGATTATTAGTTTGTCAGTTACATGTTTAGATATATAAATAAAATATCAGGGCCCATTAAAAAATACACATCAATTCATCTTAAAGGAAAGAGAATTAAAAAGGGGCTGAGACTAAAATTTCTGAAGTGTAATAAAAGTTAAGATTATGGATGGAGGAATATGAATTTATAAGCAGGAAATAACATATGAAAAATGACAAAATATGGTAATGTCAAAGTGATTACCACCTTTGAGAGTCATGACTACAAACTAATGAGATGCAGAATCTGTATTTAGCCGGTTTTCAGTTATCTGGAAATTGGCTATATTGTTGAAGATTATCGCCTATACCCTCTTCCGAATATCAATCTATTTCCAGTTCATTCACCATTTTTCTTTTTTTCACATTATTCTTTTTTATTATTATTATACTTTAAGTTCTAGGGTACATGTGCACAACGTGCAGGTTTGTTACATATGTATACATGTGCCATGTTGGTGTGCTGCACCTGTTAACTCATTATTGACATTAGGTATATCCCCTAATGCTATCCCTTGTCCTTCCCCCCACCCCACAACAGGCCCTGGTGTGTGATGCTCCCCATCCTGTGTCCAAGCGTTCTCTTTGTTCAGTTCCCACCTATGAGTGAGCACATGCGGTGTTTGGTTTTCTGGCCTTGCAATACTTTGCTCAAAAGGATGGTTTCCAGCTTCAGCCATGTCCCTACAAAGGACATGAACTCATCCTTTTTTATGGCTGCATAGTATTCCATGGTGTATATGTGCCACATTTTCTTAATCCAGTCTATCTTTGATGGACATTTGGGTTGGTTCCAAGTCTTTGCTATTGTGAATAGTGCCGCAATAAACATACGTGTGCATGTGTCTTTATAGCAGCATCATTTATAATCCTTTGGGTACATGCCCAGTAATGGGATGGCTGGGTCAAATGGTATTTCTAGTTCTAGATCCTTGAGGAATCACCACAGGGTCTTCCACAACGGTTGAACTAGATTACAGTCCCACCAACAGTGTAAAAGTGTTCCTATTTCTCCACATCCTCTCCAGCACCTGTTGTTTCCTGACTTTTAATGTTCGCCATTCTAACTGCTGTGAGATGGTATCTCATTGTGGTTTTGATTTGCATTTCTCTGATGGCCAGTGATGATGAGCATTTTTTCATGTGTCTGTTGGCTGCATAAATGGCTTTTGAGAAGTGTGTGTTTATATCCTTTGCCCACTTTTTGATGGGGTTGTTTTTTTCTGGTAAATTTGTTTGAGTTCTTTGTAGATTCTGGATATTAGCCCTTTGTCAGATGGGTAGATTGTAAAAATTTTCTCGCATTCTGTAGGTTGCCTGTTCACTCTGATGGTAGTTTCCTTTACTGTGCAGAGGCTCTTTAGTTTAATTAGATCCCATTTGTCAATTTTGGCTTTTGTTGCCATTGCTTTTGGTGTTTTAGCCATGAAGTCCTTGCCTACGAGGACTAGCAGTAATAACTGCATTATACAAAGAGTGCACATCTCTGGAAATGTTATGAAGATTTCTTGTCGCTATTGGCCAACAAAGATGTCTGGAGGATTATCTCTGAATTCCATTTATCAGTGGAACATTTGGTTTGATAATAAAGTAATAGCGAAAGTTTATATCAAGTTGGATAATTCTCAAGTGTTATAAAATGTTATTCTTACTGAGACTGAACACAAGTTCCAAATTTCTGCAAAACCCCAGAAATCTATTTCACTTCCTTTTTCTTCCCCTTGTCAAACATACGGACGACTCCACATCTTAAGCTATCTGTTTAAGTTTGATGTTTCAACTTAGCTTAGGCTTGGAGTTGGTCAGATGATTTTTTTTTTCTGGTCCAACTTCAAAAAAAGAGCAAGAGATATCTGATGAGACATTTGATAGCATAAGACAAAAAGAAAAATGAGGGTTAGACTCTAAGTGGGTTCAGTGTTTATTTTGAGGTAAAGTTTCAGAACTAATCACCAAGAGGCAAAATACAACTGACTGTAAGTAGTCCTAAAGCAACACAGGCATTTATTTTTACCTGTAGCTAATTTACTCTGTTCCATTATGCATGCTTAGCTGACTCGGATCATGTGTGTGTGTTTTCGTCAAAATCTAAAAAAGACCAAGTGAATTATTTAAGACAATTTAGACCCCAATTATGAAAGTGCTATACTTTAAGGGAGCATCCAGTTTTGAGTTCATTCTATTATTTTAATTGCTATCTACAATAACAAATCGAATATAGGCTATATGTGCTCACTTGTGATTATTGCAATGGTTTCCTCCATAGTCACTGTTCTTCCAGCTTGATGTTTTAAAAGCAAAACAACTGATCTTACAACTTATTTTCTATTTTTCTAACTTGTTAAAGTTTACATTAAATCTCCTTCAATGTATACGTGCAAGAGGATTAAAGTGGTCGAGGAAGTATTCAATCCATGATATTTCACTTCTATTTTTATGATTTTCTTTATTTTTCCTGAACACAGCTTTCTAGAAAAAAATAATTAGTAGTCTATACTCCAATTGGATGAAAATATTTCACTGACAGTTTAGTTTGTCTAAGATGTTCACTTGAATATGAGGTAATAACATCTGTAATAGGGGCTGTACAATGAAGATGAACTACCAGACAAGTGAAAAACACAGTCCAACCTATTTTTAGTTTCAAAGATATTTCAGAAATAATTTTACACTGATTCCTTTAACCCTTAGAAATGATTCACTGAACATTTCAGGAGTTACATGAGTTATTTCCTTATCCTCCAATTAGAGCATCAAAGTTTTCAACTACAATTCCACATGTCAGAATACTGTTCACTTACCCCATTTGATTACAAATTAGAAATAATTTTATTGACTCCATTTTATACCCATCTTACACTTTTTATTTATATCTGCTTCATGTCAGCACATACATTAGGCACCTATGTTTAAGTAGAAGTTGTCAATACTTTGAAAAGTAGAATATATAAATTAACTTTAACGGTATATCCCAACATGCTATTTTTGTGTGACTATAGGTTCCATTTTTTTTTATCAGCTACTCTACAGTCTGAATTACTAAACCATTTATAATGTAGACAGCATGAAGTCAGGTTTCACAGAGACTTCTGAATAACATGGGCATTATGACACGTTTATTAATAGCTATGCATGCTGAAATAAGCAATGCCATTTTTGCAATATGTTCTCTCTAGTGTGAACCAGTAAAAAGATTTTTAAAAAGCCATTTAGCATACGCAGCATGCCCAGTGCAGGAAGAATGGATTCATATGTGCACAAAATTTAGACAAGTATGAAAAGCATCCCCCACTTTGTAAGCCCCACTTTTCCATTCTTTAAACTTCCACAGGAAAGACTGAAAAATATTTCTGCAGGGTTTAACAACTCCCATTATCTTCCCCCTTTTCTCTGACAGTAAGAATTTTCAACCATTCTGAGAAAGGCAATTTTAATAAGTAATGTGTTATTAAGGACAGCCCGATCTGTCCAAAAGTAAATTGTAAACTGCAGGTTGTCCTAAATGATTGAAGAATTTAGGGCTTCTTGAATTAGAGTAATGTATTTAGTCACTAAAATTGATATCAATATTTATTTCCAATAAAGTTATTTATTTCCAAATAAAGTTAAGGGTAATATAAACTCTCCTCTATGGATTTAAAATAAATAAAAAAAACTCAACAATCGTAACAAATATATTTAGTATTAGTCTTTCAGAATCCATCGTCTGGCCCACAGTAACTTATACCCCTTCCTTACGTCCTTCTAAGCCTTCATAGGAGCATCCTCAGCGTGCATTTTTTCTGATAATCTTGTAGAAGAAAATCAGGCTTTCAATACCATTCTCCTCAAAATCTCCCCAGCTTCTGCCCAATTCCGAAGCTGAAATCACATTTGTAAGCATTTCTTAGATCAGCAGCACTTCACTTCTAGGTATCAAATTCTTTTTTTAATTTTTGGTTATTGCAAATTACCAGAAGTGTACATAGAGACATAGAGTGTATATCAAATTAGCAGAAGTGTACATAGAGACATAGAGCAACATACATTTATTATTTCACTGTTTCTGTGGGTCAGTAGTTCAAACACAATTTAAACAAGCCCCCCGTTCAGCCATCAAGATGTCAGCCAGGGATCAGGTTTTCATGATGATTGTGGTCTTCCAAGCTCAAGTGACTGTCTACAGAATTCATCTTCTTGTAACTATAGAAGTCATGGTGACTTGCTTCTTTAAGACCAGCAAGACAGATCCTCTGACTTCTGGACTTTTTAAAAAAACTCTGCCTCATTAGATCAGGCATAGTCAAATAATCTCCATTTTCGTTAACTAGAACTTACCTAACTAGAAATCTTAATTGCATCTTTAAAACCCCTTCACCATTAAAAAATAATGTAATGTAATTATGGAAATAATATGCCCTCACCTTTGCCATATTCAATTACTAAGAAAAATTACAGATGCTACCTGTATTCAAGATGAGGAGATTATACATAGATTTGGGTAATTGGGGATTATTCTAAAATTCTGTCTAATATGCATTTCAAATTAAAAAGTGGCATTATACTTATTATGGAAAACATGGAGATAACTGAAAAAAAGTAAAAATACAACTACTATATCATCCAGCAATCCGACTGCTGGGTATATATCCAAAAGAAAGGAAATCAGCATAGGATAACTATATCTGCATTCCAATGTTCTTTGCAGCATTATTCATAACAGCCAAGATAGGGAATCAATCTACATGTCTATCAACAGATTAATGAATAAATAAAAAGGGATACACACACACATATACACTGAAATGTTATTCAGCCATAAAAATAATGAAATCCTTTGCAGCAACATGGATAGAACTGGAGGTCATTATGTTAAGTGACATAAGTCAGGCACAGAAAGACAAATATTGCATGTTCTTACTCATATGTAAAAGCTAAACAAGTGAATTTCATGGAAGTAGAGAGTAGAGTGGTGGTTACCAGAATCCGGGAAGAGAAGGTAAGGGAGGAAGTGGAATGAAGAGAAGTTTGTTAAAGGGTACAAAAACAAAGTTAGATAACAGGAGTAAGTTCTAGTGTTCAATAGTACAATAGAAAAATATAATTAACAATCATTCAGTGTGTATTTCAAAATAGCTACAAGAGAAGAATTTTAGTATCCCCAACAGAAAGAAATGATAAATGTTTGAGGTGATGGATATCACAATTACTCGGATTTGATCATTACACATTGTATACAGGTATCAAAATATCACATGTACCCCCAGATACATACAACTATTATACATCAGTTTTTTAAAAGTAGTCCACCAGGCTGGGTGTAGTGGCTCACACCTTTAATTCCAGCACCTTGGGATGCCAGAGTGCGTGGATCACTTGAGCTCAGGAGATTGAGACCAGCCTGGGCATCAGGGTGAAACTCCATCTCTACAAAATACACAAAAATTACCCAGGCATGGTGGTGTGTGCCTGCAATCCCATCTACTCAGTAGGCTGAAGCACAAGAATCGCTCGAACCCAACAGGCAGAGGTTGCAGTGAGCCGAGATTGTGCCACTGCACTCCATCCTGGGTGACAAAGCAAAACTATGTCAAAAAGAAAAAGAAAATTAAAACTAAGATAAATGAACTAGACACAAACACAGAAGAGATTTCTAAATTATAAAATTATAACTATAACTAATGTAACAATTGATCTTTGAACAACACAGGCTTAAACTGAGCTTACATTTTAAGATACTAGTAAAGTTCAGAAATATTATTTGTATTAATTCATTTTTAAACATATAGGCACATATTTTGTTCTTTTCTTTGAGGTTGTTCATCTTTTACTTGATTTATATGAGTTTTTATGTAGGTAGAAAATTGTTCCTTTTCTGTTATGTGTCCTAAATATCTCCAGTTTTTATTTCATGTTAAAATTTTTGTATAGGTAGATATTTATTAGTATAAATATTTACTTTTACAGGATGTATCGGAAGGCTTTGGAAATTCTTCAGTGTCCCCCTCTTTATAATATATTCTTACTCACTGGGAACATATTGGTCAAGTTTTCATTAAATAGGATGTCTTCATTCCAGTGGTGAATGTCAACTCTTGTTGATTCTAATACTGGTGATTTCTGCAATAATTAACCAGAGCCATTCAATCTTAGCATCGCTTATCTGAAGGTTCCCCTATGTTAATTGGCAAGAAAGCAGCTATTCAGTAAAAATGAGCAATTTCAGAGCCTTAATGGGAGGGCCTGTATTTGGATAGTATTAATTCTTCTGCAATTAGTAGTCTCTTGCATATTTGAGGTTCCAGCATATGCTGACATTATTATCATGAGTAGAACACAGTGAGACTGTGCCAAGAAATGAATCAGGATTTTCAGAACTCTTTTTAGCCCAGAAGCAGATGATATTATGAAAGGATAGTGCTGAACCAAAATCCAGCCGGACAAGAAATAATTAAAAGGACTGAATGAGCAGATGAGAAAAATGAATTGTGGTTATTTTAGAATACTATTAGCAGTTAAAATTTTTTTCTATCTCCCTGGTAAGTCTCTGTGGAGGTCATTTTTCTTCCTGATGTATCACTTTCTCACTTTAGACATGCATTTTTATTTATTTTGTTTAGTTTTTAAGATGATTTAGCAATTTGAAAAAATTACTATTATTGTGATAAATTGACAGTGGTTGATTATAAAAGAAGTTTTTAATAATAATGTCATAACAGTGAAGAAATTGTGAAAAAGAAACAAAAAGGGTCTGATACTCCCATTTTAAAAGTTTTAAAGCAACAATAATTGGTATAATAAATTATTCATTCAACAAATACATTTGCATTACTACTATGTGCAGGGTAGTTAGAAAACTAAAATAATAAAGAAAAATAAAGTATAAAGCATGCTTGCCTTTATGAAACTTACATTCTAATTAGAGAGCAATACTGTTTAAGAAATAGGCAAATAACCAAGAACATTTTTGGATATAAAAGTTACTTAGAAGGAAATCCCCAAGGCAGATAGAAAGAACCTGCAAAAACAGAGGAACAGGTAAAGAAAATTATCTTTAAGGAGCTAAGACCTAACAATGAGAAAAATTCAGTTGTGCAGAGATGCCGGTAAAGACCAATGAAATAAATTTTTAGGTAAACTAAGAAGTCAACTATTTCAAAAAAAATAAAATATATAAAATTACAACAATACATGTAAATATTTATGTTGTCACTTATGTTTAAGCATAAAGATAAAAGTTAAATGCAAATGAATGAAAAATTTGATAGGTTTTACTGTCCAAAATGTGATATTTTACTTCTGGGAAAATATAAGCAACAGGAAATCCAGAAAGATGAGGAAAATATTTGCTCACTTAGAACTGAAAAAAAAAATTGTTATTTTAACATATACATACATTCTAAAACAATAAAAATATAATTTCTCAGGAGAAAAGTGACTAATACACATGAGTTCACAAACAAAAAATACAAACAATTAACATGTTTTAAATATTGAAACTCTCTGTTAACCAATTACCTGAGAGCTGAAATAATCACATCTAATTAAAAAGAGAAAGTAAAATAAAAGACGGCCTTCCTTAGCATCCATAAAAAGTCCTCTTAAAGGTTTTGTAAGACAGATGAGTCACTTTCTGCCTTTTGCAGGGCAATTTATAATCTTAAAAGATTTATAGCACAAATTATATTACTAGAAATTCATTATAATTTATTCCAAGAAAAATTTAGATGTTATGAAGATTTAGAAAAAGGAAAGTTTCTTTCAGATATTTTATTTAAATTAAACTTGTAAATAATCAAACAAAAAGAACTAGTTAATCTTAAGAGAAACACAGAATTAAATATTGTGGTACTCTTAAAAGTAATGATTTTTAATACATATATTTTTAAGAAACTTGAAAATATATAAACTGGCAATTAAAATGTAAGCATAACCTCTCATGTTATGAACAATAAGGAAAGATTTACAAATCTATACAATCACTTTGCTTAAGGGCATTGGAGAAGACACAACACAATGCAGAATTACTAGAACAATATTCCACTAAAGAAAAATCTAGAGCAATTTTTTCAGCAGAAGGAAAATTCTCCCGAGATAACTCATGAAAAAAATATAGACTTAAAAAAAGTATGTGCCGGGCACGGTGGCTCACGCCTGTGATCCCAGCACTTTGGGAGGCCGAGGCGGGCGGATCACGAGGTCAGGAGATCGAGACCACGGTGAAACCCCGTCTCTACTAAAAATACAAAAAATTAGCCTGGCGTGGTGGCGGGCGCCTGTAGTCCCAGCTACTCGGAGAGGCTGAGGCAGGAGAATGGCGTGAACCCGGGAGGCGGAGCTTGCAGTGAGCCGAGATTGCGCCACTGCACCCCAGCCTGGGCGACAGGGAGAGACTCTGTCTCAATTTAAAAAAAAAAAAAAAGTATGTAAGGGAAAATGAGAATATACTGCCTGTATTAAAAATATTCGAACAATGATTGTAGGGAAAATTTAGATACGTATGTATGTGCATGTGTGTGTGTGTATTTATGTATTTATATTTATGTTTATAAGTATAAACATATGATGTGTATTATACAGATTATATGATTACATATGCTTATTCATATTTATTTATAAATATTATGAATGCATTTATACTATGGAATATATTTTGTATATTTGTAAATATAGACATCTATCTATATAAATATTTACCTAGAGGTATAAAGAGGTAGATATCTCTATCACTGGGTCGTCCCAGAACACAATAAAAGTATAAACACTAGACCTTGATAAATAGTTTATTTTATAATTTCTAGGGTAACTACTAAAAGAATAGCCATGAAGTTTATAACTATGAAATAATAGGACAGAAAAAAGTTAAAAGTATCAAACAATTAAAAACAATTCAAGAAAAGATAGGCAATAGACAGAATGGATGAACCATAGAGAAAGGAAACAGTAAGGTGATACATTTAAAATCAAATATAGGTAGTATTGAGTTAGGTTATAAAAAATGAACTGAAAAAGTTCCGTTATCTGGAAATAGGCAGGTAGGTTATGTAAACTCACCCTGCTACAGAAAACAATTAAAATATCTCAAAAAAAAAAAAAAAAACGTACAGAGACAAGTATTTAAAGAAATTAGAAAGGGACCAAAAGCAGCTACAAATTGTAAAAGTGTATCAGTTCCTAAAAAGAAAAAAAAGGTGGCATAAAACTGTAGCATTATTGGCTGGAAATATGAGAAGATTGAGTTCAGTTCTGCTAGAGTGACTAAAGAGGACAGGAATTCTAGACAAGAGAAAAGCTATAGAATGAATGAGTTTCAAAATCTGTATATGAATACATTCACATTTTTGGCTGATGATTGAACTATGCATACAAAGGGGAAAAAGCAGTAGGCCCAACAACATTTGTCAGTTAGAAACAAAACACTGAATAGATACTTTGGTTGCTACTCATTTCAGAGCAGGCAAAGCTTAGTTTGAATCCAGCCAAGTTAACTACCTGCTATACAAATTTAAATAGTTTGCAGAGTGACACTGAAATTGAGGATCACCGTAATTTATGATTCAAATTGTCACATATAAGAAAAAAATAAACATGAGAAAAAATGAAAATATGACAATAATGAAGGAAAAAGACAACTCAGTAAAAACCAACTCTGAGAGTACTTGGATGATGTGGTTATAATATGTTCAAATATTTGAGGAAAAGTTTTACTTTAAGAAATAAACAGATTGGAAATGTAGTAAAGAGTAAAAAAAAATATTTTTAAAGGGACCAAATACAAATTCTAGAAGTAGAAGTACAATAAATAAAATAAAAATATCCAATGAATTAACTTAACAGCAAACTGAAACTGGTAGCAGAAAATATAAGTGCCTTAATGATTTACCAATAGGAATTTTACTATCTGATAAAAAGAGGGGAAAAATGGAGAAAAATAAGCAAAGCCTCTGTGACTTATGGAACAATTTTAAGTAGCTTATTCCATATGTAATTAGATTCACAGGTGGAGTTTGGTAAAAAGAAAAAAAAATGAAAAAATTTAATGTCTCCAAGTACCACAAATGTGCTGAAACATACAAATTGCAGACTCAAAAAGCTCTGCAGACACCAACTAGCATATAGATACAAAGAGACCACATGCAGACACATACTAGACATACTGCTGAAATCCAGTGATAAAAAGAAAATCTTGAAAGAAACCAGAGGAGAAAAGATACTTTAGATAGAGAGCAACAAAATATATAATGATACTTGACTTTTTATTAAAAAGAATGAAGTTCAGAAAGCAACAGAAAGCCACATTTTAGATGCAGGCATAAACAAAATAAAATCAAAAACATTATATATGATAAAGCTATCCTTCATAAATAAAGCCAAAACCCTTAACAAAATTTTAGCTAAAGAGTCCACAAAATCATAATGCTGCATGACCAAAGGGTTTATCCAAAGAATGCAAGGTAGTTAACATTAAAAAACAAATCCTTGTAATTCACGATATTAAAATACTAAAAAGAGCAAAACCATGTAATTATCACAATAAGTACTTTAAAAGTATTTGAAGGAAACTTTCTTAACTTAATGAAGACACGTAGAAAAAAGCCAGTTAATATTATAAAGAATGGTTAAAGACAGAACGTTTTTAAAGAAATAAACAAATAATAAAATAAAAATTAGAAAGGAGAAAGTATTTGCAGACCACCTAATGGCTTAACTGGAGAATCCCAATTAATCTACAAAAAAAATCTACTAAAACCAGTAAATGAGTTTGGTAAGCTCATCAGATACCAGGTGAATAAACAAAAAACAATTTTATTTCTACACATTAGCAATGAATAATTAGAATTTTAAAGATATATTCTTGCCTTTTACCTTGGTATCAAAAAGCAGTAAATACTAAAGAACATATTTTAAAAATATACAGAAGATCTATTTCAATAGAAACTATGACACATTTCTTTTAAAATTATCAGAAATTGTAAAAATAAATATTATGTTTAAAATAAGCAACAATATTGATAAAAATTAACTATTTCTAAGTTTGTTTACAGATACAACTCAAATCAAAACCTGAGCAGATTTATTTCAGAAATTAAAACACTGATTCTAAACTTTATAGGAAATACAAAAGATCTTGAATAGCCAAAACACTTTTGAAAAATGGATCAGTTGGAGGTCTGACATATATCATTTCAAGATTTACAATATAGCCATAGCATTCAAGGCAGTGATGCGTTAACATGAAGATCGACATAGAAATCAATGGATAGAACAGAATTCAGAAATAGGGAATTCAATGAGCAAGGTAATGATAGTCTTTTAAACAAGTAGTACTGAAACAAACAAAAATTGATTTCTTAAAAAAGAACCTCAATCCCTATACCCTATACAAAAGTTAACTCAAAATGTTGATGAATCCAAATGATAAATTATTTAACTTTTAGGAGAAAATGTTTGTAACCTTGGGTTTTACAAAGATTTCTTACATAAGAACCCAAAAGAACAAATTTAAAAATTGACAAATTGTACTTCACAAATACCGAAGCTTCCTGCTCTTCAAAAGTTAGTATTAGGAAAATGAAAAGGCAAGTTATGGAATGGGAGAAAATATTTGTGATTCATACATTCGATAAAGGACTTACATCTAGAATATAAAAAGCACTTTTAGAAGTCAATTTTAAGACAACAGTCAATTGTTTTAAATCGGTAATGGTAAAGATTTTGGATATAAATATAGAAAGCCAATACAATGAAATACATTCACTAGCTATCAATGAAATATTTAAGATACCAATGCATACACATTAGAATGTCTAAATTTAAATAGATTGGCAATATAAAGCAATTTTTATGATATAAGGCAGCTGGAAATGATCCTCTTTTATGATATAAAATGCTATAATTATTTTGAAAAAGTGGTATTTTCTAAGACAACTCAATTTACACTTATTATGCACCTCAGTGATTCTGCAAATGAAAGCATATGTACACAAGAAAACCTTTTACATAAATATGCATAGCAACTTATTTTTCATAGCTTAATTTTAGAAGCAGTGCAACATTTATTAGCAGGTAAATAGAAAAAAATTGTGGTAGAAGGGAGGGGGAAAAAGATAATAGAACCATCTAGCAATCATCTCTCCAGAGAAACATCAGTTTTTTAACAACTATCCATGCAAGAAAACACCTTTACAGGAGAAAACAACACCACCACCACCAAAAAGAAACAGGTGATAGATCACAGTACCCGGTTTTAGCATAATAATTAGAAAGGATACACTGAAGAGGGTAGGAAAGACAATCTCACATTGCCTACACCATTGCTCCCCCAACCCCAAGCAGTGTAATGCAGAAAATCTGTCCACTTGAGAAAGTGAGAGGAAAGTGTACACAGACTTGGAACAGGAAACTAGTACCAGCCTTGTCAGAGTAAAACACAATACCAGAGAGAACCCAGCGGCTCCTGATTCCAGGACAATGCCCCCAGACAAAGCTCCCAGACGTACCATGGGTCAGATGGGAATCTGAGGCCCCAGTAAGATGGACCCAAATCCAAGCCCACTTCACCACCAAATGACTGAAGTGACTTGGACTCCAAATAAAAGTAAATTTATTTGTAAAACATTTGTAATTCACTACTTTTATTTGGAGTTGAAGTCTACTCTAGTCATTTGGTGGTGAAGTGGGCTGTAGCAACTATTTTACGTGGCTGAGCCGCAGTGCTGTGCTAGTCTGGGAGGCAGTGGGCTTCAGGTGAGACTCATCATGACATCAGCTGCAGTGGCCATGGGAATGCCACTTGGAGGAAGGAAAGAAAAGTGGGTAAGGAACTTTGCCCGGAGACACAGGGAACTGTCCCTGGTATTCCTCAGGTATAACAAGGGCTGGGCACATTGGAGGTGGCCAGAGGTTCACAGCAAAGATGGGCTTTGTGCACCCTCTAGTGCTAAAATGGTTGAAGTGACCACAGGCTCTCAACATTCAGTCCCTCTTTGAATTCCTGGAAGGCTGTCTGAAGAAGGATGGGTACAAACAAGGCCAGACTGTTAAGACTGAAATAAATCTTCAAAGCCAACATATTGACATATATCCACAGTTATCAAGAACATTAAGGGAAATATGACCTCAACAAATAAACTAAAAAAGGTGTCAGTAACAGACCCTGGAGAGATGAAAATAGTGACCTCTGCTGAGACAAGGAATTCAAAAGAACTGCTTTAACGATGCTCACGAAATTTCAAGAAAACACAGAAGCAATTCAGAAGTTTATCAAAGAAATTTAACAAAGAGATTAAAATAGTGAAAACGGAACCATCCCAGAGCCAAAAATAACAACGGATGAAGTGAAAAATGTATTAGAGAATTTCAACAGAAAACCCGATCAAGAAGAAAATGTTAGTGAGGTCAAAGACAGGCTACATGAAAATACACAGTCAGAAGAGAAAAAAGAGAAGACTGAAAAGAAACAAAGGCATTTGTGAAATCTACAGGATCAAAGAGAAAATGTAAGCATCATTGATCTTCAAGAGGGAGTAGAGTAAGAAAAAGGGGTAAAAAGCATACTTTAAATGGACACAGGAAGGAGAACGTCACACACCGGGGCCTGTTGTGGGGCGGGGGAAGAGGGGAGGGGGAGCATTAGGAGATATACCTAATGTAAACGACGAGTTAATGGGTGCAGCACACCAACGTGGCACATGTATACATATGTAACAAGCCTGCACGTTGTGCACATGTACCCTAAAACTTAAAGTATAATAAATAATAATAATAATAATAATAATAACAGGAAACTTTCTAAACCTAGAGAAAGATGTAAATGTCCAGTTACAGGAAGAACAAAGATCATGAAGAAGTTTCAACCCAGGAAATGCAAATAAAAACCACAATGAGATACCATCTCATACCACTCTGAATGGTTATTAGTAAAAAGTAAAAAAATAAATAAATAAATAACAGACTTTAATGAGGTTGTGGAGAAAAAGGAATGCTTTTACACTGTTAGTGGGACTCTAAATTAGTTCAACCATTGTGGAAAATAGTGTGGCGATTCCTCAAAGGCCTAAAAACGGAACTACCATTTGACCCAGCAATTCCATTACTGGCTATATGCCCAAAGGAATATAAATTGTTCTATTATAAACACGCAGGCACAGGTATGTTCACTGCAGCACTATTCACAATAGCAAAGACGTGCAATCAACCTAAATGCCCATTAATGGCAGACTGGATAAAGCAAATGTGGTACATATACACCATGGACCACTATGCAGCCATAACAAAAATGAAATTATGCCCTTCACAGAAACATGGATGGAGCTGGAGGCCATTATCCTTAGCAAACTAATAAAAAGAACAGAAAAACAAATACTGCATGCTCTCACTTATAAGTGGGAGCTAAATGATGAGAACACGTGGACACAAAGAAGTAAACAATAGACAATGGGGCCTACTTGAAGGTGGAATGAAGAAGGAGGGAGATGACCAGAGAAAATAACTACTGAGTACTACATTTATTACCTGGGTGACAAAAAATATTGTACAAAAACCATAACACAAGTTTAACTATATAACAAACCTGCACATTTTTATTTATAAAATAAAAAATATTTTATTTACAAAATAATGTTTATTTTGTAAATAAAAATTAAACACATTGAGACACCATGAAAAAAAAAGATTCAACCCAAATAAGACTATACAAAGGCATATAATAATCAAGCTCTCAAAGGTGAAAAACAGAAGATCCAAAAAGTAGAAAGAGTAAAGATGAAAAGAACATATATAGCAACTCTGATACAACTGTTAGCTGACTGTGCAGTGGAAACCTTGCAGGTCAGGAGAAAGTGGGATGACATATTCAAAGTGCTGAAGAAAAAATCCTGTTTACCAAGGATATTTTACCTGAAAAAGCTATCCTTCAAACATTATGAAAAGAAAAAAACTTTTCGAGATATACAAAAGCTGTGGGAATTCATCATCACCAGAAATAGCTTGCAAGAAATGCTCAGATGGATTTTTCAATCTAAAATAAAAGGATTCTAATGGGCATTAGGAAAACATCTGAAGGTATGAAACTCGCTGGTAAAAGTGAGTATACAGACAAATTCAGAATACTCTAAATTGTAATTGTGGTATGTAAACCACTTATATCTTAGTATGAAAACTAAAATGCAAAACTATTAAATTAATAGTTAAATACTATTAAATAGTTTAATTATTGATAATTAATATTAAGTATTAAAAGTTAATAGTTTAATACTATTAAAAATAATAACAGCTACTACAATTTGCTAAGAGATTACCCATATAAAAAGATGTAAATTGAGATATCAAAAAGTGAAAACTGGAGGATTATTAAAGTATAAAGGTTTTTTGTTTGGATGTTTCTCTTTTCTTTTTGCAACCAAATTTAAAGTGTCATCATTTTAAAATAAATTGTTATAACTATAAGATGTACTTTGTAAGCCTCATTGTAACCACAAACCAAAAACCTATAATGGATACAGTAAAAATAAGATAAAGAAGGAAAACATACTACAAAAGAAACTCACTTAACATGAAGGAAAAAGGGAAGAGAGGATTTATAAAACAACCAGAAAACAAGCAACAAAATTGCATAGTAAGTCCTTATTTATTAATAGCAACAATGAATGTAAATGGATTCAATTCTCCAATTGAAAGACATAGAGTGGCTTAATGGATAAACAAGAGAAAAAGACCAGACTATATGCTGCCTCTAAGAAACTCACTTCACCTATAAAGACATGCATACACTGAAAGTGAAGGGATGAAAAAAGATATTCCATGCAAATGGAAATCAAAAGGAAACAGGAATAGCTATACTTAGATAAAATAGACCTTTAGTCAAAAACAATAAAAAACACAAAAAGGCCATTATATGATAATGTAGGTGTCAGTACAGCAAGAGAATATAACAATTGTAAACATGTATGCACCCAACAATGTAGCACCTAAACATATAAAGAAAACAGTAACAGACATAAAAGGAGAGATCAACTGCAATCCAATAAAAGCAGAGGACTTCAATACCTCATTTTCAGCAACAGACATATTATTCACATATAAAATTAACAAAGAAACATCAGAGTTGAACTCCCCTCTAGATCAAATGGACCTAATGGACATTTACAGAACCTTCTGACAACTTCAGGATACCCATTCTTCTCAACAGTATGTGGAACATTCTTTAGAATAGACTACCTGTTAGCCACTAAACAAGTCTTAACAAATTTTTGGAAATTGCAAACATATCAAGTATCTTTTCTGACAATAATAGAATAAAACTAGAAACCAATAACAGGAGGAACTTTGGAAAATGTACAAATACATAGAAATTAAATAACATGCTTAAGAAGAGCCAGTGGGTCAATTAACAAGTTAAAAAGAAAATTTAATGATTATTGAGCCAAATGAAAATTGAAACACAACATGCCAAAACTGATGGAATATAGGAAAAGCAGCTCTAAGACAGAAACTTATCACAATAAATGCCTGCATCAAAAAAGTAGTAGATCTCAAACAGATGACCTAACGTTGCACCTCAAGGAACTAGAAAAACAAGAACAATCTAAACCAAAAATAAGAAGAAGAAAAGAAATAAAGATCAGAGCAGAAATAAACAAAACAGAAATTAAAGATAATACAGAAGATCAACAAAATCAAGAGTATTTTGAAACGATAAACAAAACTTGCAAACATTTAGCTAGACTAAGATTTAAAAAAAGAAACAGCAAGCAAAAAATGTAAAAGGAGACATTAGAAATGATACCACAAAAATGCAAAAAAAAATTGATACTACTATAAACAATTATATTCTAACAAATTGGAAAACCTAGAGGAAATAAAATCCTGGACACATACAGCTTGCTAAGACTGAATCTTAAGGCCATGGAAAACCTGAGCAGACCAATAATGAGTAACAAGACCAGAGCTGTAATAAAAAGTCTGCCATCAAAACTCAGGACCTGATGACTTCACTGCTGAATTCTATCAAACACTTAAAGAATTAATACCAATACTACTCAACGTCTATTAAAAAATTGAAGAGGAGGGAATATTTCCAAACTCATTCTATACAGCAAGAATTACCCTGATACCAAAATCAGACAAGGACCCATTAAAAAAAAAAAAAACTATAAGCCAATATCCCTGATGAATTTCAATGCAAAAATCCCAAACAAAATCCTATCACATTTAATTCAACAACACATTAAATAGATCATTCATCATGACCAAGTGGAATTTATCTCAGGGATACAAGGATGGTCAATATATGTAAATCAATAAATGTAATACATTACATTAGCAGAATCAATGACAAAATCTATATGATCATTTCAAAAGATGTATAAAAAGCATTCAATAAGATTCAATATCCCTTTATAATAAAAAAAAACTCAGTAAATTGGGTATAGAAAGAACATATCAACATAAAAAAGGCCATACATGACAATCCTTCTGCTAATGTGATACTCAACAGGAAAAAGTTGAACAGTTTTTTTTTTAAGATCTGGGACAACATCAGGATGTCCACTTTTATCACTTTTTTTTTAACATAGTACTAGACGTTCTATCCAAATAAGTTAGGCAAGAGAAGGAAATAAAGAGCATCCAAACTGGAAAGGAGGAAGTCAAATTGTCCCTATTTGCAGATGACATTATTATACATATAGAAAATCCCAAAATTACACCAAAATTGTTAGAATTTAAAAAAAATGAATTTAGTAAGCATACAAAATTAACATACAAAAATAATAACAAACAAAACCAAATTAAAATTAGGACACTTGAGTGGACTCTTGTTTTACCAAAGGGGAAATTTGAACACAGAGACAGACATGTGCAGACAATGTGAATACGTACAGGAAAAAGATGGCATGTGATTGGCATGATGTATTCGCAACCCAGAGAGCACACCAAGGATGGCTAGCAAACACCAGAAACTAGAAATGGCAAAGAAGGATTCTACTCTTCAGTCATCAGAGACAGCATGGCCTTGCCAACACCTTAATTTTGGACTTTCAACCTCAAGAACTGTGAGACAATAAATTACTATTGTTTTAAATGACACAGTTTTTGTTTTACTAGCTATCAACTATAGGTCATTATTAGTTCCTGAAGACCTTTCTCATCTCTGATTCATAGACTCCATCTTTAAAGCCAGCAAAGCCACAATGAGTTCTTTGCATGCTTTAAATATCTCTGACTTCCCCTTCTGTCACATCTCTCTTCTACTTCTGATTAGAGAAAGTTCTGTTTTTAAAGGTTTATGTGATTAGATTGGGCACATCTAGATAACCCCGATAACCCAGGATAATCTCCTTATTTTAAGGTCTATAACCTTAATAACACCTGGAAATTTCCTTTTGCTATGGAATATATTCACAGGTTCCATTAGGGTGTGAAGGATTTTTCTCTTTTTTTTGAAAGAGGGGCATTCTGTCTACCACACGGACAGACATGGTATCATATAAATTTTTTTAAATGACTACGCTGAGCAAAATAATCCAGACACATAAAGAGCTCATACTATATCATTCAATTTCTATGATACTCTAGAAAAGAAAATCTGAAATGTAGTATTGCAAAGCAGATCAGTGAATTTATGGGTCTACAGGTCTACTCACTATAAAGGGTAAAAAGGAATCCTTTGGGGGAGATGAAAATGTGTATATCTTAATTGTTGTGTTCACATGGGGGTGTTCATTTCTCCAAACTCATCAAACCATGTATTTCAGGTGTGTTCACTTTAATTTAGGTAAAATATGCCGTAATATATTTAATTTTAAAGTGTAATTCACATTACCAAGGTGAAGAAAGATCATATGGTAAATAGATGTAGAAAAATATTGAATATTATTCAGCACTGATTTGTGAAAGAAATAACAATAATCTCTATGTTCATCTACATAGAAAAATACATCGTGGTATACAAAACAGAAGAGTAAAACAGCAACAACAGTACAGCTATAAGCAAATACACGGACGCTTCTCACAGAATAATGATGAGATAAAGAAGCAAGACAGGAAAGATTAAATACAATATGATTTAATTTCTGTGAAGTTTAAAACAAGAAAAACTAAATTAGCTTAGCAATTTGCACAACTTCTCATTATAATGACCATTTATGAATGGACAAAAGAAATTTTAAGGTACTAGAAGACACTTTGTCCTCCTTTCCAGAAACTGCATGAAAAATGAGCAGGAGCTTAGAACAAGACAGCCATCTGGATGCTGCCAGTAAGAATTTTTCCCACTGAAAGAGACAAGGATATCCAGCAGGCCGGCATGCTCGAAACACATATTCAGGCTGAATATACTGAGAATGGATAGAAAAATGATGTAGACACTGGGGCTGAAAGGGAAAGAAGGTGGGAACCCTGAATGGGCTTGCTGAGTGCCAGGACTCATTCTTAACCCTCAATGTCTCCTAAAGAAGGGGTGAGTGAAATATATGGAGAGTAGCCCACTCTCACTATATACCTCCGAGATCCTAGCTGCAGGCAGCCCTATGACGCCCATGGACACTTGAGTTGGCAGGGGGAGCTAACCAGATAGGAGGCCAAGACAGAAACTGAACCGACATGGAGCCCGGGTGCTTTAGCAGAGAGGACAGCTGCAAGGGAACACGGCCTTAGGCACCAATCCCCCAACGTTTTCAATATTTCTTTAGGTGGCTTTGGCTTTGTTCTGTTAGACCTGGAGAGAGCAGGTCTGTCTTTCACATGCATAGACGCAACTCTGATCTGTGTGCCCCTCTATCCAATGGCCCCACCAAGAGTCTCTGCTTGGCTACATCAGCTCATAACACAGCCTTAGCTGACCCACTGGAGCACTTTTGCTAGCGGACACTGCCATAGCACTTTTGCAGGCAGGGCCTGCCACCACACCAGAGCACTTTTGCTGGTGGCCCCCCAACAGAGCATGTTTAACACTGGTACATCCACAATACCCTGCCAGAGTACTTCCACCTTGGGTCTTCCCAGCCATGCCACTGT
Source organism: Nomascus leucogenys (assembly GCF_006542625.1). Taxonomy (NCBI): domain Eukaryota; kingdom Metazoa; phylum Chordata; class Mammalia; order Primates; family Hylobatidae; genus Nomascus; species Nomascus leucogenys. The sequence continues at coordinate 104,123,774 of NC_044381.1, read as the reverse complement.
AGCACTTCCACCCACAGCTACCAAAGGAACACCATTGCCAGTGATCTGGGAGAACCTGAGCCTCCCCACAGCACATCCAGTGTTTGGCCTCAATGGGCCAGAGGATAAAGCCACAGGCCTAATCCCAGAGTTAAAGCACGCAGCTCAGTGATGAGCGCTGGCACTCTCCATGCATTTAGAAATGAAGCCATTTGACTATACTCAACATGCACCACAGTCAAACCCTCAAGGGCAGTAAAGAACATAAAAACAAAAAGCACTGTCCAAAGGACAGGAACCTCAAAGGATAAAGGAACATTACCCCTCACAGATGAGAAAGAACCAGTGCAAAAACTCTAGTACCTCTAAAAGATGGAGTATCGCCTTATCTCTAAATGATCATACCAGCTGTCTAGCTTCATAACAACATTGAAATGACTGAAATGTCAGAAATAAAATTTGGAATCTGGATGGCAAGGAAGCTCAACAAGATATATAAGAAAGTTAAAACCCAACTCAAGGAAAACAGTAAAATGATTTGAGAGTTGAAAGATGACACAGCCCTATTAAGAGACAATCAAACTGAAGTTCTGCAAATAAAAAAAGTACTACAAGAATTTCATCATACAATTGGAAGCATTAACAACGGAATAGAACACGCTGAGGAAAGAATCTCAGAGCTTGAAGACCACTCCTTTGAAGCAACATAGGCAGACACAAGTAAAGAAAAAGACTTTTAAAAAATGAATAAAACCTCTAAAAAATATGAGATATGTAAAGAGGCCAAACCTGCAGCTCATTGGCATTCCTGAAACAGTGGGAGAGCAAGCAACTTGTAAAACATACTTTAGGATAGAGTCCACAAAAATATTTCCAATCTCTAGGGAAGTTAACATGCAAATTCAAGAAATTCAGAGAATCCCTGTTACTTAAGGGAGTGATAAACATGGAAATGAAAGAGCAATACCTGTCACCACAAAAACACACTTAAGTATGTAGCCCATTGACACTATAAAGCCAATAACACAAAGACAGGATCAAATCCTTACATATCAATATTAACCTTGAATATAATGGGCTAAATGCCCCACTTAAGAGGCAGTGTGGGAAGTTGGATAAAAAAGCAAGGCCCAACTCTCTGCTGTCTTTTAAGAGACACATGTAATAAGTAATGACACCCACAGGCTCAAATTAAAGGGACAGAGAAAGATCTACCAAGCAAATGGAAAACAAAATAACAATGGTTGCTATTCTTTCATGAGATAAAAAAGACTTTAGCATGGAATACTGCGCAGCCATAGAAAGAAATGAAACCCTGTCATTTGAAGCAACCTGGATGCATCTAGAGTCCATTATCCTAAGCAAACTAACCTAAGAACAGAAAACCAGATACCACATATTCTCACTTATAAACAGGAGCCAAACACTGAATACACATGAAACAGGAGCCAAACACTGAATACACATGAACACAAAGATGGGAACAATAGACTCTGGGAACTACTCGAGAGGGAAGAGTGGGAGGGGGGCATGGGTTCAAAGACTACACATAGGGCACTGTGCTCACTACCTGGGTGACGGGATCATTTGTACACCAAACCTCAGCAACACACAATTTACCCATGTAACAAACCTTCACACTTACCCATAGAACCTAAAATAAAAGTCAAGAGTAAAAGAAGAAAAAGGAGCATGATGGTTCCTAGAAGAAAACATAGATAAATTTCTTCTAACTTAGGTCAGGCAAAAATTTTTCAGAAAAGTCACAAAAAGAACAAACCATAGAGAAAAAATAATTAAATCTCATCAAAATAAAAACTTACACTTATCAAAATAACCATTAAAAAAAATCTGGCAAGCCACAGAGTGGGAAGAAATAGAAACAACAGATAATTCGACAAAGGACTTTGATCCAGAATAAATGGCAACTCAATGAAAAAATGGTAAAGAATTTAAGCTGGCCTTCCACATGCATTTGTTAAAACTAATTCAACCCTTAAAATCTGAACATATTATTGTATATAAACATAACCTCAATAAAAGTGGAGAAGGATAAATTTGTTGGAACATAGCAGCACATTTTGTGAATTGCTTCAGTAATTATTAAAGGGAACACTACTAAAACAGACTGCAGGTATGGTCAGTGTTTTCACTTTCTCTGTCTTGGAGTCTCTAAATGAAAAATGTGCCTATTTTTTTAGATGAAAAATAAATTTGTAAATTTCAATAGTTTAGTAAATAAAGTGGAATTAACAAATTAAAATTGGTTTGTTTTAAAGTTACTAGTCAAATACTTTTGCTAAGCTTAAGAAAAACACTCAAATTCAGAAAAAATATTTAGACTTCAAAATTGTTTCAACCTTCCACTCTAAAGCTAGAAAAAAAGTACTGAAATTTGCAAAAGCAGAAATTTGTTCTATTTTTTTTAGCTTTCAGAAAAACTATACAATCAAGGTCAAAGTTTTATATCTTATGCTATAAAGATGTCTTCTATTAAGCCTATTGCTCTTTTTTTTTCCATTCTGATCGTTGAAATTCAAAGTAACTAACTGTTCTCACTGAGGTTGTCTGGGTCAGGATATTACTGGTAGTTTCAATCAGCCATCCCCAGGTATACACCTTTAAATAAATTTCTAAGTGGATATAACCACATTAACCCAAAGCTTAATTCCTATCCCAGTAGAATAATATTTTAATACTTAAAACAGGGAGGCAAAGGTAGGCAGATCACTTGAGTCCAGGGTTTGAAACCAGCCTGGGCAATGTAGTGAGACCCCATCTCTGCTCTGTATGTATATACAAAAATTAGCTGGTCATGGTGGAATGTGCCTGTAGTCCCAACTACCCTGGAGGCTGAGGTGGGTGGATCACCTGAGCACAGGAGGCGGAGGTTGCAGTGAGCTGTGATCATGCCACTGCACTCCAACCTCGGCAATAGAGCAAAACCTTGTCTCAAAAAGGGAAAAAAAAAAATGCTTAAAAATTTTCTTCATTCGAACTGCGTAATGTGACAATACAAATCAAATGAGTCCAATTCTGTGTTAAAATTTTTTCTTTTAAGAATTTGAAGGTAATGAGTTATAACATAAGGCAGTTTTAGCCCAAACTGTTAAAAGATATTTTTATTATTTTTTAAATTGCTTTTCTGAATTAGTTTTTTGTATCAACCCAAATTTCCCTTTTACTTTACTAGACTATCTTCACAGAGTTTCCAGTTGGGATACTTCCTCATATAATTTAATTTTCTTTATATATCTGAAATACAGAGTACATGTACCATTTCTTCAGGAAAGCACATGAGGAATACATTTTTGAATAATCCAAAAACTATTTCCATTCTGAATGATCAAATTTGGTTACCTAGACAGACTCAGTTTACCAACTTGTCAATATTTCAACTTCATTTTTCAATGTGAGGATTTGAGCATCCAATATATATAGGTAGATCTTCCATTTATTGAGTGTTTATCTTATATCAGACAACACTATACAGGCTTTACATATAATGCTGATTTCTTCTGTATTCAATCCATTCAAGATGAGTATTACTTTTACCATTTAACCCTTAGACTGAGGCTCAGGGATATTAAGCACCTTGCCTAAATTTGCACCATAAGAAAGCGGAAGAGACGGAATTCAAGTTCAGGACTTTTGACTTAAACATTATATCACATTTAACCATTATATCACACTGCCATCTACAATTTCAGTAAGTTTTCAAATGCCTTGAATTTACCTTATTTGTTATTGCTCCCAACTCACTTTTTCAATGGTTAATTCATAATGAAAGCAAAAAGCATTTGTTTTCGCAGAAATTGTTAATACCATTATTAGAACATTTATATTTATTCCTGGTCTACTTTCTGAAAGTAAAATCAACAGATATTGTAATTTAAGTTAGGGTAATATTTTTCAGGTATTCTTAATTCTTTAATGAAAATTATAAATGTTTTGTAACTAATATTTGGTAATTCAATATTTTCTAAACATCTATGAAATTCATGCTCTAATTATCAAAACATGTCTATACTATTTTTCTATTAAATTGTATATACTGTTAGTCATATATTTGTTTACACATTATATGTCAAAGAGAACTGCTCTAAGTTCTTGCTTTTTCACCTATTACGTCCATCTTTCATTGTGAGCAAACTGAAAGCTGAGTTGATGGTTCATAAAATCCCCCGAAGTGAATTCATTTCAGGTTGCTCTCCCATTTTATTTTTGCACATGACATGTTTTACAGAGGCCATCAAAGTCATATTTTCATTTGGTGTGAATTAAAAACAGATAAAATCTGAAATTTGGCAGTATAAAACTGTAAATATCTTGTTGACATGCTATTTAATGAAGCTATTTATAACTCCACATTTTACTTAAAGCAGTCATATGCCATATTTTGAAATTTGCTTGTTTGTAGATGATGGAAATTCTGAATAATATTGAATTAACCTTTGCGTAAGAAGCAGTGTGACATACGGAAAAAAATATATAGACTGTAAATGGAAAGTACTTAATCTCCTCAAGGGCCAGTCTCCTTAGCTGTAAAAACAGAATTTTGCTTTGCAAGGTTGTTGTGAGGACTAAATAAGATAACACAAGTAAAGTATATAGAAAGCCCTTTATATTTTTAATTAAATGTTGCATGTATTTTATATATATTATCTTCACAACAGCATGAGAAAAACACAATTTTGTATTTCACAAAGAATCATAAGAAACAGAAAGTTTACGTGAGTTCACAGCAACATGAAAATAACATCATAGAATTAATATTTAGTCTTTTGTAGAACACTTCAAAAAGAAACACTGTACCATTAGCAGTCACTTACCATTTCTTCCCAGTCCACCCCTGTATTAATCTGTTCTTGCATTGCTATAAAGAAATACTTGAGGCTGACTGATTTATAAAGAGGTTTAACTAGCTCATGGTTCTGCAGTCTGTACAATCATGGCAGAAGGTGAAAGGGAGAAAGCATGTTACATGGCGAGAGCAGGAGCAAGAGAGGGATGGGAGGTGTCAGACTTTACTGATTTAATTTTATGTATTTATTTTTAAATTTTATTTTAGGTTCAGGAGTACATGTGCAGATTTGTTACACAGGTAAATCGTGTCACAGGGGGTGGGGTTGGTGTACAGATTGTTTCATCATCCAGGTAATAAGCATAGTACCTGATAGGTAGTTTTTTGATCCACATCCTCCCCCCACGCTCCACCCTCAAGTAGGCCCTGGTGTCTGTTTTCTCCTGTTCCCTTACTTGTGTCCATATGTACTCAATGTTTAGCTCTCACTTAAAACTGAGAACATGTGGTGCTTGGTTTTCTGTTCCTGTGTTAGTTTGCCTAGGATAATGGCCTCCAGTTCCACCATGTTGCTGCAAAGGACATGATTTCATTCTTTATTAAGGCTGTGTATTATTCCATAGTGTATATGTATCATATTTTCTTTATCCAGTCTACCATTGATGGGATACTCTTCCACACTGATGGGATGCTTCTTTATCCAGACTACCATTGATGGGATACTGTTTTAAACAACCAGATTTCCCATGAACCACTAGAATAAGAACTCATTAATCACCAAGGGAATGACATTAAGCCAATCATGAGGAACCTGCCCTGATAATCCAATATCTCTCACTAGGCCCTACCTCCAACATTAGGTATCCTATTTCAACATGAGAGTTGGAGGGGACATGCATTCAAACCACACCAACCTCCCATCTCTAAGCAATTATTTATCTATTTCTTTTGTTTCTTTAGAGTCATCTATACTACACATTTTATATAAGTGGAATCAATTTGTGGTTTTCTATGACTGATTTGTCTTAGCATAATATTTTTAGAATACATCCATGCTGTAGCATGTCTCGTAAGTACTTCATTCCTACTGTATTATCAAATAATATTCTATGGAAACACCATATTTAGTTTAGTCATTGATACTGGTGCACACTTGGGTTGTACCACTTTTTGGCTATTATGTACAATATTGCATAATAAATGTTATGACTTCATTATTTGATGTTTAACACTGTTTTAAGTCTTACATGTTCCTCTTTTCTTTCTGCTCCACGTCTGGAAAAGCTGATTTAAAGAATCTTGGGTACTCTATCCTTTGGAGTCAATATGAATTTCAAACTCATGCACAGAAACCCTCATGCCAGCCCCAATACTGCTGTTTACAAATGAGGAGACAGGCTGAAAGTGGTTAAGCCCCAGTCACATAGGGTGTAGGCATTAAACATTGGTCTTATCTCATCTTTCTTTTCTTCATTTTTGTTCTTTCCAATTTAGGGTCTCCTTTACTATCTACATTACTGTTTTAAAAAGTACCATTTTTTAAACACAAATTTAATTCAGAGGTATTTATGTACATGTAATTAAAACACTTTTATTTAATGAGTTCCTGATTTTGTAAATCCAGACTTTTATGACATTATTATTTTTTGATGCATTTGCTTATATTTTCACAGTTGAACATAGGGGATATATAATATACCAAAATATCAGTATAATGATGGTATGAAAATGAAGCCAGTCACATGACAAAGTTATATTAGCTTCTCTCTTAACATTTGGTTTACTAACATACAATGATTGGATATGTTTTAGAAATGACATACTAGGTTAATATACACTGAGGTCAACAACATGGTAGAGGAGGAAGCCTCGGATCCTCCTCCTTTACCCCGAAATACACTGATTCAGCAGCAATTCGTGGACTAATTATCTTTGTGGGAAATCAGAAATTAATTGAAAATGCATTGTTTCTGTTCTCCTTAGAGGAAGCAAAAACGAACTTATAAAGCCAGTAGAAAGATTTGAGACATTCCTACCCAGACACAGTACAACATGATCAGGGAAACGCCCTCTAGCTTTCAGATTCACCCAGGGAAAGAAAAAGGTTAGGCAGTGCATTCAGGGTTTTAGCTTTTCTGAAGGGTTCCCCAGAGGTTTGGCTTCTGTCTTGCCAGGCCTGAGCTCTGATGGGTTCAGCCACCTAGGGGAGAATGAAAGTGATGGCTTGAGCTGGTAGGCATTACTGATCCTCATCCTTGCCTAGTATAGAGTAAGGTGTTAAGAAAATCTGCCTCTCAGCACCCCCTGAGGGAGAAATGGGCTGGTAGAGGTTCACAAAGAGATGTCTGCTTTGGATAATGTAAAGATGCACACAAAATCAAGGAAAGTAAAGACTTAGGCAAAAATGTTTCATACAAAGTAACAAGATAAATCTCCAGAAACTAACCCTAATGAAATATAGTTAATAATTAACCTAAGAAAGAATTAAAAATATTTTTCATAAAAATGCTTAAGATCAAGAGAACAATGCATGAAAAGTAAGAAGTTCAAAAGAGAGAAAATATTAAAATGTGTCAGAAATCATGGAGCTGGGGGACACAACAACCTAACTGGAAAAATTCACTGCAGGTGTTCAACAGCAGACTAGATTAAGCAGAAGAAAGAGTCACTGAACTTAAAGATATATCACCGAAAATAATTTAGCCAGAGAAGCAAAAAAATAAAGAAATTTTAAAAAGTGAAGAATGTTTAAGAGAATTATGGGACAGCATCAAATATGCCAATTTAGACATTATGGCAGTCTTAGAAGAGAAAAAGGGTAAGAAAGATTAAAGAAATGATGGCCGAATACTTCCCAGATCTAGGGGGAAAATGGACATCAAGGTCCAAAAAACTCAAACAGTACCAAAGAAAATGAACCCAAGGAAATCTACACTGAGATACATTATAATCAAATTGTCAAAAGTCAAAGACAAAAAGAGTATTTTGAAGCAACAAGAAAAAACAACTTGTCACACACAAGGGAGACTTCATGAAGGCTACCAGTACATTTTCCAGCAGAACTCGTACAGGCCATCAGGGAGTACAATGATGTATTCAAACTTCTAAAAGGAAAAATCAGCCAACCAAGAATACTGCACCTTCCCTCAAAGATATAGAATCATATAGTATCTATATATAGTTACTGTAGTATTCTTATACTATAGTATACTAGTCTTACACTATTATATTACAGAATACCACACTATACCTCAAAAGAATACATTAAAAACTGTCTCAGACATTCAATGCTGAGGGAGTTCATCACTACTAGACCTGCCTAAGAAGAAGCGTTAAAGGGATTTCTTTAAGTTGAAATGAAAAGATAAACAGCAATATCATAATATAAGAAATTATGAAACTCATTGATAAAAGTATATACAGACCAATATAGAATACTGAATTATTGCAATGGTAGTGAGGAACTCACTTTCAATTCTAGTTAAGAATTTAAATGACAAAAGTATTAAAAATAACTATACCTAGAAAAGTTAAATGACTTACAATATGAATACAGGTAAATTGTAACAATAATACATAACAATACATAAATATATGGGGGTGAAGAAGTTTAAGTATAGAGATTTCATATGCAATTGAACTTGGGTTTCTATCAGCATAAATATACTATTACAGACTTATATAGACTGTTATACAATAAAATATTTCATGTAAGCCCCAAGGTAACAAAAAAGAACTTATAGAACTTACACAAAGAAGAAGAGAAAGGAATCAAAGCACACCAATAAAAACAAACCAAGACACAAAGTTAAGACAGCAGGAAAAAAATACAAAAGAACTGCAAGACAAATGAAAAATAAGTAAATGGCAATAGTAAATCCTTTGCTATCAATAATCACTTTAAATGTAAATGAGTTATACACACCAATCAAAAGATATTGTGGCTGAGTAAATTTTTGAAAAACAAGACTCAACTCTATATTGTCAACAAGAAACTGATGCCACAAAAATTAAAAGGATAATAAGTGACTATTATAATTATATACCAACACACTGGATAACCAAGAAATGGATACAATCCTGAAAACATACATCCCACTAAGACTAAATCATGAAGACACAGAAAGTCCGAACAGACCTATAACTAGTATTTTCATTGAATCAGTATTCCAAAACCCTGTGAAGAATTAAAGTGCTAGGACCTGATGACTTCACTGGTAAGTTCTACCAAACATTTAAAGAGGAATTAATGCCAATACTTCCCACACTCTTCCAAAAAAACCACGTCCAAATCCATTTTATCCAGCATTATTCTGATACCAAAACTAGACAAAAGCACCAAAGGGGGAATGAAAAGCTACAGGTCAATATTTCTGATGAATATACATATGCAAAATACTCAAATAAATGCTGGCAAACAAAATGCAACAGCACATTAAAAAGATGATGGTGCAAGATCAAGTGGGATTTCCTGCCAGGATATAGTAATACTTCAACATACAAAAATAACTGACCACATAAAAAGAGAAAAGACGAAATGCACATGATTATCCAAATATTTTCAGAAAAAAAGTTGGACAAAATTTAATACCATTTCACAGTTTTAAAAAGTCTTAACGAAGTAGGAATAGAAATCATTACCTCAACATAACACAGGCTATGTATGACAAGCCCACAACTAACATCATATTCAATGATGAAAACCAAAAGGTTTTCTTTAAACTTAGGAACAAGGCAAAAATGACCGCACTTGTCACTTATACTCAGCGAACACTGGCTGTCCCAGCCAAAGGAATTAGGCAACAAAAGGGGAAAAAAAGCCCTCTGATTCAGAATGGAAGAAGTGAAATTGTCCTGTTTGCAGATGACAGAATTTTATATATGGAAAACCCTAAAACCTCCACCAAAAAACTGTTAGAACTAATAAATTCAGTAAAGTTGCAAGATACCAAAACAACATACAAAAATTAGTTGCATTTCTAACTAAAAATCTAAAAATGCAATTAGAAAGATAATCTCCTTTATGCTAGCATAAAAATAATATCTCAGAATAAACGTAACTAAGGAGATGAAAGACTTGTATATTTAAAAACTAAAAAAAATTGATGAAAGCAATTAGACATAGCACAAATAGGATAATATCCTGTGTTCATGCACTAGAAGATATTATTATTACCAAAATGTCAACACTACCCGATGTGATGAACAAATTCAGGGCAATCCCTATCACAATCTCAGTGACTTTTTTACAGAAATATAAAAAATAATTCCTTCTATTTACCTTATTTTTAGAGACAGGGCCCTCTTCTGTCATTCAGGCTGTAGTGCACTTGTCCAAGAATAGCTCACTGCAGCCTCAAACTCCGGGACCCAAGTGATCCTCCCACCTCAGCCTTCCAAGTAGCCTTTAGAGTAGCTGGATTACAGATACATGACACCACACTTGGCTAACTCTTTTATTTTTAAAAATTGTGTTAGAGATAGGGGTTTCACTATGTTGCCCAGGCTGGTCTCAAACTCCTGTCCTCAAGCAATTTTCCTCCCCTCAGCTTTCCACATAGCTGGAATTATAGGTGTGAGCCACTATGTTCAATAGAGAAAACAATTCTAATATATGGAACCACAAAAGACCAAAAATAACCAAATCAAGTTTGAAAAAAAAAAAAAGAACAAAATTGGAGGCATCACAGTTCCTGACTTCAAAATATATTTGAAAATCATAAAGACAGACACGTAGACCAATGAAACAAACTAAAGAGCCACGAAATAAATCCAGACATCTGGTGTCAACTGATCTTTGATAAGGGTTCCCAGAATACACAATGAGGATATCCACATGCAAAAGAATAAAACTGAACGCCTATCTTACCAGCATACACAAAGATCAACTCAAAATGTATTAGAGATTTAAATATAAGACCTGAAACTGTATCCTAGAAGAAAACATAGGGGGAAAGCTTCATGATGTTTGTCGTAGACATTGTTTAATGGATCTGACATTAAAAGCACAGCAACAAAATCAAAAATAAACAAGTGGGACTATATCCAACTAAAAAGCTTCTCCACGGCAAAGGAAATAATTCACAAAGTAAAGAGAAGCCTATGGAATGAGAGAAAATATTTTCAAACCATATATCTGATAAGGGATTAAGCTCTAAAATATATAAGGAACTCTTATAAATCAGTCATAAAAAAAATCCTGATTATAAAGTGGGCTAAGGACTCAAGTAACATTTTTCCAAAGAAGACATACAGAGGCCAACAGGTAAATGAAACAGTACTCAATGCCACCACTTACAAGGGAAACGCAAATTAAAACCAAAATGAAATATACTCAGCAATATGACTATTACCACACACATTAAAAATAACAATATAAGTTGGTATGAAGGTGAAGAAATTGTCACTCTTGCATGGTGTTGGTGGAAATGCAAAATGGTGCAGACACTTTGGAAAACAATATGGAGGTTCCATGAAAAATTAAAAATAAAACTATCATCTGATCCAGCAATCCCACTGCTGGGTATTTATCGAAAATATTTTAAATCAGGATCTGAAAAATGACACTAGCATTCCTATGTTTATGACAGCAATAACAACACCTAAGATGTGAAAACAATCTAAATGTCCATTGACACTTGAATGAATATACAATGGTATATATACACAAAAGATTACTCAACCTTAAAAAAGAAAGACATCCTACCACTTGCAATAACATCTATGGACGTTGAGGACTTTATGCTAAGTGAAATAAGCCAGTCGTAGAGAAAAATACAATGCATAATTCCACTTATATGAGGTATCGAGTACAGTTAAATTTATAGAGTCAAAGAATAGGAGGGTACTTTCTAAGGGCAAAAGGGGAGTTATTGAACCAGGGTCTTAAAGTTTCAGTGAAGCAAGATGAATAGTTGTAAAGATATGCTCCACAACATTGTACCTGTTGTCAACAATAAGTTACTGTATACTTAAAAATTTAAGAGGCTAGATGTCATGTTAAGTCTTCTTACCACAATAAAATAAAATAATAAATACATCAAAATACAGATACACTTTAAAGTTGGGGTATTCTATAAAATATTAAATTGAAAATTAAATACCTTATTTATAATATGTATGTAAATGAGCATTTAGCATAAATTACAAATATTTGCCATGATGCACTTGAAATTGCTGATAAATTTCTCTATTATCATTGATAAATTTTCCTAATGTTATTATCATTCAAGGTAAATGTAGCCAAAATTTTTAGGCTTTTCTCAAAACCTTTTTGTCACTCCAAAATTGCCACCATCATTTTGGAATTCTTCCAGTCATCTCTACCCTCTTTGTCAGGAAGGAAAAAGATAGGGAGTGGATGATGTAAAGAAAGGACAGTTCTTTAATCTTTTGACAAGTGTTTGATGTTGGAGACACGCCGTACACTGAGCCAACTGTTCCTACTTTACTATGAGTACGGTTGGCGTTACTGAAACATTACTTATTTGACACGACTTTGGCTGTGAATTGGAGGGGCAAAGAACAGTTACTAAAATCTATATTAGCTTAAGTTTCTAGGCTTAATATGGAAAATTTTACATTATCAGACAGTACTTTCTAATGATGGCCATAGACAGTGCCATTACCTACTGTGAATTATCCCTTCCATCACGTGTTCACTTACTCTTATAACTACATTCTTTATGCCATGCAATGTGTTAGACCTTATCATTACTCTGTAAAGGACTTTTCTATCATCATGCAAACCAATGCACTGAAACAGTTTACCTACCTTTAAGCCAGGCATAACCAGAAGGGGAAAGAAATCACTCCTAGAGACTAACGCGGGAGCAGAGGTTGTAAACAGTGCCTTTGCATTTCTCATTTTTATATCTATCATTTAAAGAATGCTATATTTGCAGTAGATGACCATGTTTCACTTTTGGAATAAATATCTTTGCTTAATATTCCAGTCTATATAGCATATTTATAACCTTCTTATTCATTAATATACTCAAGAAAATGTTCTCATTTTCAGCCAAAATTTTTTATCTATTCTATGAATTCAACAAATATCTGAGAATATATCAAGATTCTACAACATCTAGTATATAAAATGTATAAAGAAAAACTACTGAAACTACTGAACCCAAATTGGAATTTAATAAATGTAATTGTTACCACATATCATTAATTATTATATTCAGGATAAGAAAATGTTTATGTAAGGAAGTGATGTACGAAACATGTCAATATCTGCTATTTGAGAATGTAACAAGCATATGAAAGGATTTTGGTGCAGGTTATGTCCTGTTAACATTTGATAATGTGAGGAAAAGTTCTGCAATATATATTTAAAATTCTGAAATAACTTTTAAGACCAAGATACGGGCTGGGCGCGGTGGCTCAAGCCTGTAATCCCAGCACTTTGGGAGGCCGAGGCGGGCGGATCACAAGGTCAGGAGACGGAGACCATCTGGCTAACACAGTTAAACCCCGTCTCTACTAAAAATACAAAAAATTAGCCGGGCGTGGTGGCGGGCGCCTGTAGTCCCAGCTACTCGGAGAGGCTGAGGCAGGAGAATGGCGTGAACCCGGGAGGCGGAGCTTGCAGTGAGCCGAGATTGCATCACTGCACTCCAGCCTGGGCGACAGAGCGAGACTCTGTCTCCAAAAAAAAAAAAAAAAACCAAGGTATGGTGCTTTAAAAGCTTATTCTATACTTACAGTCAACAATAATGTATTGTACACTTAAAAATCTGTTACAAGGATTGCTCTCAGGTTAAGCATTCTTACCACAATAAAATAATTTTTACAAAGCATATTCTAAAAAAGAATGTGTAAAGTGTCATAACCTAGGTTTTTTAAGAATTGGCAAAATGTCTTTACATTATTACATAACTTCAAATTATGCTTTTGAAAAATCCTGCCTTGCTAAAGTGTGATAAATTAATATTGTCTTCTCTTCAAACACAGACAATAAAATACATCCTGATCAAAGTAACAAAATGTTTATTTTTAATAGAATTCTGGTCTTAGAAATGAAAATAAATGTGCTTATTAACACATACTTGCAATGTCTGTAATATTACTGAGGGGAAACATTTTATATAGTACACCACTGTGACTATTATTAATCTTCCTTAATTGTCACACTCATCCAGTTTAAAGACACATATTTAGTCATAGGTACTGTTGTTTGTGTGTATTTGATATATTCCAATTTTTCAGAAGTCTACTTTGAGAACCTACAGCATCTTGGTAATGCTATGAAGGCATATATTTATGTAAACTCAAGTAAATTAGAAAACAAACACATACTATATATTTTAAAAGGTTATTCTCTTTGTTATTTTGTACTTATATTTTTAATCTTCTTCCCCCTCTTTGACACAAAGTTGTTACGTTCTTTTGTTTTGTTTTCTTTTTTCTTTTTTTGAGACTCCAGCCCAGGCTGGAATGCAGTGGCAGATCTTGACTCACTGCAACCTCCGCCTCCCAGGCTCAAGCCATCCTCCTACCTCAGCCTCCCAAGTAGTTGGAACCACAGGCCCATGCCACCATGCCCAGCTTATTTTTTGTATTTTTGGTAGAAACAGGATTTTGCCACATTGCCCAGGCCGGAATCAAACTTATGAGCTCAAGTGATCTGCCTGCCTCAGCCTCCCAAAGTGTCGGAACTACACGCATGAACCACTGCTCCTGACCTGACACAAAGTTTTTAGTTACTTTGGAAAAGCAGCCAAATGATGTTTCGAGTTTTCAACATTAAATATATATAAATGATCTATATGTTTTAAAAACATGTTTGCTAGATAGTTTATATCACTCAAATTACAAGACTTATAGTAAGATATAGTTATGCGGGTGAGGAGAAATCCCAGGAACTATCTGGATGCAAATGTGGTGAATTATTTGGTTATTTCACAGATAAATACCACTTAAAAAGAGCTGGATTGTTCCATTTAAAGAAAGACAGGAAATATGTTTAATATCTTCAAAAACTAAATGCTTTTCAAAAATGTGTTTTACAACTATTTTCCAATGCCACAAAATATGTGTAAGTATGAAAGTATCCTCGTGTCAGTGGACTTTGTAATCAGATGATCCTGGATTCAAATTCCCATGTATCTGGAATAGTATGCAGCTGTTAAAAAAGGAAGTCATGTCTTTTGCAGCAGCATGGATGGAGCTGAAGGCTATCATCCTTCCCAAACTAACACAGGAATGGAAAACCAAATACTGCATTTATTCACTTATACTGGTAGTTAAATGATAAGAACTTAGGAACACAAACAACGAAACAACAGACACTGCAGTCTACTTGACAGGGGATGGTAGGAAAAGGGAGAGGAACAGAAAAGATAACTATTGGGTACTGAGCTTCTTACCTCGGTGGTGTAATAATGTGGCTAACAAACCCCTGTGACCCGTTTATCTATGTAACAAACCTTCACATGTACCACCAAACCTAAAATTAAAATTTCAAAAAAGAAAAAAAATTCCCATGTATCATGTATCAGCTAAATAATTTTGACAAATTATTTAATCTCAAGTATGCCACCATTTGTAAAGGAGGAATAATAATATACGTACTTCACAGTATTGTTGGGAGGATTATTTGAAAAAGCTGATGGAAAACATTAAGCAAGTGCTAAGCACAAAGTAAACATTTAATAAATGTTAGATATTTTTTTCATCAACAGGCTGAGTTACATACGAGAGAATAATAAAGAAATTTAGACTATATGATTATTAACGTAATGAAGTGAACTACCGGGGATCTCATAAAATCATCTTCTACAAATACATTCTCAAAATAGTTAAAACTGTTTCTTCAGTAGGCTAAGTATGATCCTTACATCTCAACACACTCACATTTCTTTATTGTCGATTTCTACTTGCATTTACATACAATTTAATAGCTAGTAGTATCCTGCCCAAGGAAGAGATTCTTTTCCCAGAGGGAGGCAGAGCTTTCAATTCAAATTAAAAATTGTGATACGAGTTTCAAAATCCTTCACTATTACTTCATCTTAAATCATCTTTATCTCCCTAGCTAACGATCCAAAGTACTGGATTCAATCTTATTAATTACTTGCTGGTTATATTTCACCAGCACAGCAAAACCAAACATCATAGACTTAGAATGAAAATATCTAATTTTCAATCTTGTCTCCAGTATTATTCCTGAGCTTCAGGTTCTACATTTGTAAAAGAATAGCTGCCTTGTCTATCTCATAGGCGACAGTCAACATTCAATCATGTGATGGGGAACAGCGTAACACATTGAGTGTACAACAATGAGAAACACTTTAACAAAACAGAACTTAGACTCTACTGAGGACTCTCAGAAAATTGACCAAGCTAGGTGACGAATGGCATAATTGGGAATCTCATATTTTAGTTTTATCGTAAACCTAATACAGAATATCTCTTCTGCTAAAATGTCTTTCCCTGTGCTTACTGAAATATTTTTCTGGCTTAAAACTCTGTAAGATCCATCATTAAACGTCTTACTTTACCAATTTATCTACAATAGGTTCTATAGGCTCTTTCCACATTTTATGTGTACAAACATATTCATTTATTCATCTAAAACTATTGCTGATTTTGATCGCATGGGCCTTTTATTTGTATATGTGTGTGTGTATGTATATATTTATTTATCTACGTCTTCCTTATTCCTCTTATTAATGACTATATTTCACTATCTTCTATGACTTAATTTTTCTGATATGTTTTATGTAGTAGTGTTTTTTAAAATAAATTATAATGGAATTTTGTAAATGAAGTAATATTTTAGGTAGACAGTTGATTATTCTTGAAATCTTTTGCTTCCAGATTTTAAAAATATGCTATTTCTTGAGCTTATCCTGATTTTTGAGCACTAAATTCTCATTGGGATTTATAATGAAAATCTAGATCAAAATTAAGAGAGTAAAAGTTCTTTAGGAATTTTTGAATTATCTAAAACTTTCACTTAGATATGTTTCTTTTTGTTAACTTTTATTTTTGGTTCAAGAGTACATGTACAGGTTGATTATATAGGTAAACTCATGCTATGGGGGGTGTGTTGTATAGACTATTTCATCACCCAAGTACTAAGCCAAATTCCCAGTAGTTTTTCCTGCTACTCTCCCTCCACTCACCCTCTATCAAAATATATGTCACAATTGTAATACTCATATTAGTTATGTGACTGTGAGATTAATATTTATTGTCTCTCTAAAGATAAATCAAGTCTATTTTGTGCATTGGTGTACCACCATTACATTTCATTAACGGTAGTAGGTGTAAAATAATTGAGAATTATAAACGAATCAACAAATAAATAGTATCTAGGAAACCACATATTTCTAGAAAAAATATATGATTTTGCATAAATATAAAAAATACATATAAATGTATGTATATACATTTATATCATGTACCATACATACATATAAAAATATATCATATAGCATTGTTCTCACCTTCTTGAAGATAATTTAACCTATTTTAATATTTTAATCCATATTATAATGGGAAATACTAATAATAAGAAATACAATGAAGAATATTTCCAGTTAAATTTTTGCTGTCATAATTGTCATACTGAAATAATTTAAAAGCCTATAATATTTAACTTTTAAAATAAACATCCATGTCATCCTATTAAATACTTTAAAGCAAAAGCATTTTACCTCAAGTTGTCAATAATTTTTTAAAAATGTTTTATTATTAACTCATTTTATGTACAAACAGCATAACACAATGCTGGACAGGAGAATAATAAAAACAGATGGAAGACATTTTCAGTTGGATGACCTTTTAGTTCACAGGCTTGAATAAGGCTGAATCTAGTTATGCTAAATAACTAGTGGTATCTGTGAGCACCTGTTCCTACTACTAAATGCATTCAACCTTTGCTTCTGGGTTCTTTAGAATAACAGGAACTTGCTCATGGAAGGCAGATGTGATCTGAAGTTGATGTGACTTTACAAGCCATTGTAGTAAATGCTCAAGGGTAAAAAATGTACAACCCTTGAAGACAAACTATAAAGATGACAAGCATTTGCTTAAAGCCTTTCCTCACTATCACAAACACATATTTTTCAATAAACAGAGGAAATATTTTTATATTTTAGTCTTTCGGCATGATAGGTGACAACAATATCAAATTGAGTTTATTCACATCTTCAATAATATCCACAATACTAAAATTACATAAAACTTATTTTTGATAAACTAACAAATTGTTTTATTTAACAGAAGGGTACATTAGCTTAGGTGCTGGTGTCACTGTCCCTATGCTCAAATTTTGGTTCTAGCTGTGTATTGCACCAATTATTATTAAGTAGCTATATGAACTTCAGCAAGCTCAACTTTCAGGTGTTCTTGGCTATAAAACGGGGTTTATAATAATTCTATTAATAATTCTTTCAAGACTTGATTGTATGTAAATCATTACTATGGTGTACACTAAAAACACTACTGGTAATTATTAAGATTTTATGAATAAAAACCTAAATTATAATAGTTTCCTAGGCATAGATTATTGAATAAAAATGATGATTAAAAATCCAGGCCCAAAGAGCATAAATTTGAGTAGCACTTTAAGAAAAAAAAAGTGGTAACTGAGCTTGCTACTCATATTTTCAGTATTTAAGAAAATTAAATTCACTTTTAGAATTATATAGAAATTACCATTATCTTATCACTTTTAATTAAGAATACTTAATAATTATTTTGAGTAAATTGTGAAATATCATATTATAGCCCCTTATGCTTTTGCAACGCTTTTCTCAAAATACTCATTTGAAATAACAAATGTTGATTGTTGTTATTTATAGACAAGGTCTCTCAATAGGACATGATGAATCCTGAACACAAAATCATTTGATTTCAAATCCGATGTTTCCACAAGGAACTTAATAATATGCAGTTACTAACCTGTGATTCATCTATACGGCAGCCCAAAACATTTTAAAAATAAAAAAGTGAAATCAGTGATCCATTAATTGTGAAATGTTGAGTATTTCCCCTAAGCAATGAAGAATTTCCTGATATTTACAGCTGCAGCACAGTTGGTCAACCTTCCATCATTTATAACATCAGCAAATTCTGACCAAACTCATTGATTCAGCCTCTCATTGATTATGGCACCTGGACAATGTATTAGCTCCTTATGCAATCCAACCAGTTTCCCTATGCTACAGATCAGATGTTTACTCAAAGGTAGTGAGAAGAAGTATCTGGAGTCCTGATTTCTAGTACAGTCTATGCCACCACTAAGGCTGTGACCTTGGCAAGCCTTTTCACGTCCTGAAACTTATTTGTAAAATTACATAACTACTGAGGAAAGCATGTCACAGGAAACAAAAGGGTCCAGCTACAAAAGCTATACAATCCTATGTGTGTCACGGGGCCAGTCACATAGTAATTTTTCAATACATATTTTATGAGTGAATAAATGGGGAAGCACAGAAAACAATGAAAACATTCTAATTCCTGAAATCTACTTGCAAATGTTTGGGTTTAGATGCCTTTATTTATACTGCATTGATCTCAGTAAGTGGAAAGTGGTAATTGTGGTATAGTGGCATTATTATAACAGGAAATAAGCAGTTCTAAGTGAAAGGAAGGGCAACAAAGACAGAAAATTTTTAAATAGTTGAAAAAATATCTAAAGGATACTAAGCTTAACACCTGGCTGATGAAATAATCTGTACAACAAACCCCCATAACACAAGTTTACTTATGTAACAAACCTGTGCTTATACCCCTGAACTTAAAAGTTAAAAAAGATAAATATAGATATAATTCACTTAATTTTACCACCTGTCCACAAGTAGAGGATAATTTTACCAAATGAGTATATGGTTCTGTGAAATAAGTAAACATAAAATAAGTACAATCAATAATTATTAAGACTGCATTTAATAATTGGTATTTATTTTATTTACTTACCTAGCCAACCAGCTATCAAACTAGGAATTACTTTCCCATGGCTCACTTTTGCCTACAGGAAATACCTGGATTCCACAGCATGACATTTAAGACCTTTCATGACTACTACTTCAACCTCATATTTAGGCATCCTTTTGCCCTTGTGAAACGCTAAACTGAGACACCATAAAATTTTAAAGAATTTATTTGAGCAAATAATAATTCAAGAATCAGGCAACCACAAACTGGAAGTGGCTTGGGAGCGCTGCCAAGGGAATACAAGAGGAAGGTTTTTATAAGGCAAACAGAAATAAAGAAAATATTGGATTGGTTACAGTTATACAGTTGCCTTATTTGATCTATCTTGCTGGAAAGTCCCTAGTTATAAAAATTAGTTGGTAGCTTCTGATTTGTTAGCCTTAAGTTTTATTTTTCTCAAAGGCATCTACAAGAAGTAGCCCAAGTTAAGTGTTGCTTATACTTGCAAATTAAGCAAGACTAAGGTCACTTATGAGGCATAACAGGCTTTGTCTCTCCAGGCATCGTTTAGACCTTGTCTCCATTTTAATTTTCTTTAACACTCTCAGTAGCCATAATTTAACCCTAGCAAACTACAGCTTCCTCCAAGGCATGCACTTTTCATTCTTCATGCTCTGTTCATACCCTCCGCTTTTACCTGAAATGCACCTTCAACTTATCTACCTGGAAGATCCTTATGTATTCTTCAGATCCAGAATGTAAGTCACTAGTTTTATTAATCTTTCTTAGCCAGTGTAGACTTTATTGCATACTCACCTGAGTATCTATTACCTCATAATTAGTTCACATAATGAGTTTAATGTGTTGAGTTACGATTTAGGTAAGCTACTCGGACTGCATTGAAACCCTTCAAATGCCATTGCTTAGGAAGCAACAAGTTTTCACCATTCCATTAACTACCAGACTTGTGTTTTGCCAAAAGAATAGACTAAGCAAAACTGCTTAGGGTAATAAAGGAGATCTATAGAGTGAGGAAAAAGCAGAGAAATGAGGTGGTCAAGAGAATGGAGAAACCCTGGAGAGAAGAACATACATACCTACTGAAGAAATTCACTAAGTTTCTAGTATGACTTGGCAATACGAGTGATCTTCCCCACTAAATCTTTAGTAAATTATTTCTTATTAAAGCCTTTTAAAATTCGACGAGTTTGGAAGAGAGGTGTAACAACATACTGACTGCATTCCAAAATGACTCAAAAAGTGAAAGAAGACTGTCAACGAGAGCCCTGCCATCTGCCATCTCCACTGCCAGCCTGTGAGATCCTCCAGGCAGCACAATGTCTTTGTAGCTGAGGCCCACCAGAAACTCTAAATAGGTGCTGGGGATTATAAGTAAAGTTCCTACATATTTTTAACTCTTGCAAACTATGAAATCCTATCCTCCATTAACATTGTGAGCTGAACTTATGAGTGCAGTCATCTTACCCCTTTGAAAGGAACGGAGATTCTGATATGATGATGTACCTAAACCTGTAACAAATACATGTAAGCAGCAATCGTCATAACTATGTAGATATTCAAGAAAATATTTGCCTATTTAGCAGGCAGTTATATAATCTCCTTAAAACTTTATTACTTTTTAAAAGTTTTATATAAAGTTTGCCAAAAATTCATGGTTTGATATGGCATTCTAAATACTGATTTTACAGCTAGGATCTATCAAAATACATTTATCTTCAAAGAATTACCAACTACACAATGACTTTTCAACACTCCTTAATTAAATAAATCACATTTTTTTCCAGCTAATTATGGTGTCTATTGAAGCTGGGAATAATGAAGCTGAAAAGCAAAATTTAAACACTCAGTATTGCCAAAGATGGGAAAAGGGCATATTTAAAACCACAGTATGAGAGCAAAGAACTAGAGAAATAAACCTAAACACATTACAATAAAATCACTACATATTTTGATAAATTCCAGGTAATAGTTTTAAAAATTAGGTGTAAATCAAATCATTTCTATCAGGTTATTATAAAAATCCATTGGCACTCATAATTAGAAACTTTAGCACCTCGTGCACACCTAATTGCAGGTGAATAGATTTGCCTATATATATGCTCTCTCTCTCTCCATATATATACTATATATATATATATGCTATATACATGCTATATATATATGCTATATATATGCTATATATATGCTTACATATATGCTATATATATGCTATATATATGCTATATATGCTATATATATGCTCTCTCTCTCTCTCTATATATATATATATACACAGACAGAAATATATATATATAGCATTTCTTTTGCCCACAGTTTCTGGATAAACACTATAAGATTAGACTTAGATAATTTTATCTATAACAGAAAATTAAGGAATTTGACTAGTGATATGGTACTCCCCTTGGTATGGTCAAAGCCTGTGCAATACTTAAGCATGTCTCATACATGGCTTGACCATTTTGACTGAATTCACAATTCACTGGTGTGATCAACTGGATTAATCATTTCTCCTAAATTCAAGCTGATGGCATCGTTTTCTCTGAGGAGCAAAATGAATCCTGGAACCTCTTGTTTCTGAAGTTCTGCAGGACATTTTGTATCCTGAAAAACTAAAAGAAAACTAGGAAGAGGAAGCAAAAAAGTCATATAGACACTTTTAATATTTTCATAGTCTCTGCTGGAATATTTAGGAATCTCTATGCCTACATCCAACTGTGATGCCCTCTCTCATTTAAAGTTTTAAGGAGATTACATAACTGAATCAAACTTTCACATCTTTTAAGTTATTAGCTGCAGGAGTTTCATTTTTTTGTCTTCACTCAGCTGGGTCCTTCTATATTAGGATCCTGTTAGCTGGCTTTGGAATGATGATAGCATAGCTTGGCCAGTTCAATTACCACATTTCGTCTGGCGTTTTCCTCTCACTCACTTAATGTCTGCTTTGTACAAGATGAAAGACACTTAGTGCAAATTCCCCTTGAAAATGAACACAAATAAGTTCACAGAGTCACAAATTAATGACAGGCAATCTTTCATTTCTACCTGCTTGCATCCCTTTGTCTGATTGCTCCATTAGTCTCTCTCCTCTGAAGTTTCAAATAAAGAAAATGTAATGCCACCTTGAAGTATAATTAGAATGGATAAATGAACAGAACAGGGAGAAGAGTTCTCAGTCATTAATTGTCCTAACGGGCTCAATCTGGGTAATATGAATAATGAATATGCTAAATAAAAGAAAGAAAATGCACATTATGCTTAGAAGCAAAGTAAAAACCAGTGAGAGAATTGGCACACAGGAGGAAAATACAGGTTGCGCGTTGCTATACATCCCTTAGTGGATGCTGTTTCTTCATTGTGATATTGTTATCAGAAGTATAATAACCATACTGATACAAAGCTTTTTGTTTAAATTGGTGTGTTCTGGAAACCTTGACTTATTCACAGGGCTAATATTAAGATTTGAAACTTTCATTTTTACGTTGTGTTTACATATTTAAGCTGTTTGATCATTTAAATTATTTTTATTTTTGTTATGCAAACTCAAAAGAGAGTTTGTTATTTGTGTGTGTGTGTGTGTGTGTTTGTGTGTGTGATTATGTGGCTACATTTTTAACATCAGCTTAGTCGCTACCATTTTGGTAAAGAACTTACAGCAAGAATGAGAGCAACTGCACATCTATGCAACCATATGTCATAAATTCCTCTTCCTAACAGAGAGACAGTGTGATGAGAGAGTGAAGACAAAAGAGCTCACTCCTTTGACCCAAATCTCAGCTCTGTCACCTTCTTGCTCTGAGATCTTGAGCAAATTACTTGTTCTCTATGTCTCAATTTTCTCTGCAAAGTGGGGATATTAGCTCCTGGCTAGTAGGGCTTAAATATGAAATATCATAATGACAAATAGAATTGTCAACTGTGTCCTGGTTCATGTTGCAAGATGACATCAAATTTTTACTAGTCTTGCGTTTCAACAATCTCTTCAAAGTCTGAAGGGATAGGCATTAGCATAATATGAAATAGTTAAGATTCGTATTTATACTAAGGGACTTATATTATGCTTATACAGGTTTTACAATAATTATAAAGATAAATTAGATATTGTGGAGACTATAGAGATGTCACTTTTCCTCTATTTCTGAGCCTTTCTGGTCTCACTCCTAAATGTGCAGCAAATCCGAAATTCAAAGTTCATGTAAGCTGATAGTATAATGTCTCATATATACAAAAAATTCTAAATGTGTCTAATTTATGTTTGCTATTTCCCTTGTCTTTCACTTTAGTAATCCATCAGTAGATGAAAAATGGCAAGTTGGTAACCATAAACATTAAACTAGTCTGATATGAAGAATATTATTGGAGTATCTTCAAATACAACTGTCCTTATCAACAAGCTAGTTACTGGCCCTTGCCCCAACTCACCATTATTGCTCAAGACTATAGAGCAAAGCAAATAGGTAAACAGGAAGTTATGACTTAATTGAGGATCCACCAAGCATGAAGAAGGAGTAGAAAGCAAGGTATCCTCTCACATTTCTACTCTTTGGCTTTTGGAAGGAGTAATAGAAATGGAGAGAAATTAAGGAGAGCATGCCAACGTCCCTATGACTTATTCATAATTCAAAAGTGATGTGCATTGGTGAACAAGGAGGCAAACTGTAGAAATATCCAGATAGGAATAGGGTAGCACAGGAGCTAGGGACATGTTTCCCCAGATATGGCTTGAAAAAGAGTATAGAAGCCCGTAAGAGACACCCTCCAGTCGCCTCACCACCGCATCCGTTATAACATGAGAGTGACAGCAGCTCTCACACATGCCACAGAGAACACACATAGGTGCCAATGGGGAAACAGAAGAGTGTAGTCAGAAAGAAAAGCAGCCATGGGCAGAGACCCAACATCTGAAGGCAAGGGAAGAATGGAGCAGACTGGACTACCCCTCTGAAAAAAGCTGAGTAACTACATTAAGGGTGCTTAACCCCCAAGAAACTAAGATACTTCAAATTGTCAATGGAAAGTACATTTTACATACACCCACACAATACTATCACCAGTCGAGCCAAGTGGAGGGTCCTGTTAATAATTAAGTCTGTTATAGGCAAGAGAGAAGCTACATTTTTTGATGTTCGTTTTCATTTTTAAAATGTGGCTATATTAGTCTACTATCACACTGCTATAAACAACTGCCAGAGACTGGGTAATTTATTAAGGAAAGAGGTTTAATTGACTCAGTTCCACAAAACTGAGGAGGCCTCAGTAAACTTACAATTATGGTGGAAAGGGAAGCAAACACATCCTTCTTCACATGGCAACAGGAAGAAGAAGTCCCAAGCAAAGGGGAAAAGCCCCTAATAAAACCATCAGATCTCATGAGAACTCACTCACTATCATGAGAACACCAGCATAGTGGGATCACCCAAATGATCTAATCACCTACCACAAGGTCCCTTCCCCAGCACATGGGGATTACAATTGAGATTACAATTCATGATGAGATTTGGGTGAGGACACAGAGCCAGACCATATCATTCTGCCCCTGGCCCTCCCAAATCTCATCTTCCTCACATTTCAAAACACAATTATGCCTTCCGAACAGTTCTCCAAAATATTAACTCATATCAGCATTAACCCAAAAGTCCAAGTCCATAGTTTCATGTGAGACAAGGCAAGTCCCTTCCACCTATAAGCCTGTAAAACCAAAAGCAAGTTATTTACTTCCTAAATACAATGGAGGCCCAGGAATTGGGTAAATACACCCATTCCAAATGGGAGAAATTGGCTAAAACAAAGGAGCTACAGGGCCCATATCAGCCTGAAAGCCAACACGGCAGTAATTAAATCTTAAAGCTCTGAAATAGTCTCCTTTACTCCATGTCTTACATCCAGGTCACACTGATGGAAGAGGTGGGTTCCCATGGCCTTGGACTCTGCCCCTGTGGCTTTTCAGGACAGAGCCTCCCTCCAGGCTTCTTTCATGGGCTGGCATTGAGTGCCTGTGGCTTTTCCAGGTGCACAGTGCAACCTGTCAGTGGATCTACCATTCTGGAATCTGGAAGATGGTGGGCTCTGCCCCTGAAGCAAACTTCTGCCTGGATATCCAGGTGCCTCCAAACAGCCTTTGAAATCTAGGTGAAGGTTTCCAAACCTCAATTCTTGACTTCTGTGCACTCACAGGCTCAACACCACATGTAAGCTGCCAAGGTTTTGCGCTTGCATCCTCTGAAGCAATGGCTGACCTGTACCTTGGCCACTTTTAGCTATAGCTAAAGCTGAAGCAGCTGGAACGCAGGGCACCATGTCCCAAGGCTGCACAGAGCAGAAGAACCCTAGACCTGGCCCACAAGACCACCTTTCCCTTCTAGGCCTCTGGGCCTGTGATGGGAGGGGCTGACGTGAAGGTCTCTGACATGCCCTAGAGACATTTTCACCACTGTCTTGGTGATTAACATTCAGCTCTTTTTTACGTATGCAAATTTCTGCAGCTGGCTTGAACTTCTCCACTGACAATGGGTTTTTCTTTTCTATCACATTGTGAGGCTGCAAATTTTCCAAATTTCTATTCTCCACTTCCTCTTGCATACTTTGTTACTTAGAAAGCTCTTCCATCAGAACTCATCCTTTTTTATGGCTGCATAGTATTCCATGGTGTATATGTGCCACATTTTCTTTAACCAGTCTATCACTGATGAGCATTTGGGTTGGTTCCATGGATGAAGCTGGAAACCATCATTCTCAGCAAACTAACACAAGAACAGAACATGAAACACTGCATATTCTCACTGATAAGTGGGAGTTCAACAATGAGAACACATGGACGCAGGGAGGAGAACATCACACACTGGGGCCTGTAAGGGGCTGAGAGTATAGGGGAGGGATAGCACAGAAGAAATACCTAATGTAGATAATGGGTTGATGAGTACAGCAAACCACCATGGAACGTGTATACATACGTAATAATCCTGCACGTTCTGCAAATGTACCCCAGAACTTAAAGTATAATAGAAATAAAAGTTAGAAACAACAACAACAAAAAAGAAATTTCTTCCGCCAGATACTCTAAATCATCTCTCTGAAGTTTAAAGCTCCACAGGTCTCTATGGCAGGGGCAAAATGTCACCAGTCTCTTTCTATAGCAAGAGTGAACTCTACTCCAGTTCCCAACAAGTCCCTCATCTCCATCTGAGACCATTTCAGCCTATCAACATTTTGGTCAAAGCCACTTAACAAGTCTTTAGGAAGTTCCAGACTTTTCCACATCTTCCCGTCTTCTGAGCTCTTCAAGTCTCTAGGAAGTTCCAAACTTTCCCACATTTTCCTAATTCTGATCCCTCCAAAATGTTCTAATCTCTGCCTGCTACCCAGTTCCAAATTCACTTCTACATTTTTGGGTATGTTTAAAGTAGCACCCCACTCTCTGTGGTACCAATTAACTGTATTAGTCTAGTCTCATCCTCCTATAAAAAACTGCCCAAGGCTGGGCAATTTATAGGGAAAGAGGTTTAATTGACTCACAGTTCCACAGAAGCCTCAGCAAACTTACAATTGTGGCTGAAGGGGAAGGAAACATGTCCTTGTTCACATGGCGGCAGGAAGGAGAAGTATCAAGTAAAGAAGGAAAAGCCCCTTATAAAAACCATCAGATCCCGTAAGAACTCACTCACTATCATGAAAACAGGATGGGGAGACCACTCCAATGATCTAATCACCTCCCACAAACAAGGGCCCTTCTCCAACATGTGAGGATTATAATTCGATTACAATTCATGGTAAGATTTCGGTGGGGACAGACAGCCAGACCGTATCAGTGACCCTGTTACTCTTCTTATCCATGAAAAGCAATTGTACTGAAATATATAAAAATTGGTTCTGTCTACAGTATCCAAAGGCCAAATATGTTCTCACTTAAGAATCTAAATAAATAAATGGTTTTTCTTAGTTCAAAAATATAAAACAAATAAGATAAAAAGTGTGGCATATCTTCTAATGAATGGAGAATTGGAGTTGTCTTGGTTTCAGTTTGCTTGGGGAAGGGGTTTTAAGTGGGAGATAATTAGTTTTAGACTCAGCCACAGCTTTTGGGTTTCGTACACAGAAAGTGTAGAAGGGACAAGAAAGCATTTTTCAGCAAAGCAAAGAGGATGCAAGGAAGCCCAGAAGAGATTAGTGTGGTTTCCTAGGTATAATTTGTATCGAATTTATAAGCAGTGGAAACCCAAGGGCCACATTTCGTTCACACTACTTAACATATTAGTTTTCCCTGAAAACAGTCTACAAAGCACACATACAAAAAGCCCTTTTTTTTGAGATGGAGTCTTGCTCTGTTGCCCAGGCTGGAGTGCAGGGGCACAATCTCGGCTCACTGCAAGCTCCGCCTCCCGGGTTCACGCCATTCTCCTGCCCCAGCCTCCCAAGTAGCTGCGACTACAGGCAGCTGCCACTACGCCCGGCTAATTTTTTGTATTTTTTAGTAGAGACGGGGTTTCACCGTGTTAGCCAGGATGGTCTCGGTCTCCTGACCTCATGATTCGGCCTCCCAAAGTGCTGGGATTACAGGCATGAGCCACCATGCCCGGCCAAAAAGCCTTTTTTTAACTTCCTTTACTGGATATTGCTTAACAAATCCTGTCTTCAGAAAAATAAAAATTATTTTTTTCATTCTGAATTAATTATGTCTTCTGATGCTTATCTAATCTAAAACCAAAGTATGTGATAATTAACAAGAAAAAGGGAGGGCCGAGAGATATTGTTAAGTATACCAGTATGACTGTAATATAAAAATTTTAGCCACATTATCTTGAATTATCATAAAATACTCTAACATTTTTTAGAAAAGTAAATAAAAACTAACAGTTTTTGTTGGCAATTGTCTCCCTTCTTTATTAAGCATACAAAATATGTTTTCTAAACTGCCATGTACAATGTATTAAATCTGGGGTCTGAATATCTTTAAACCTTTAGTTACATCCCAAAATTATATCATGGAATGGATTCAGGTTTAACTGAAGAACAATAATGCAATGAGACAAAAATTTGACATATTTACAATTTACAATTTTAAAGATGAAATATTATTACTTAGTAAATGATTGAAAATAAAATTTTCCAGTGTTTTATCTAAAATAGATGAGAATATAGTAACAGGCATATACAAATTCTGGTCCCTAGAGCTGAGTATTAGAGAGCCTTCACCAGGTTTTTCTTTTCTAAGATACATATTTCAGGCACACCTGTTCATTTCTTCCAGTTGCAGTCTTCTCTGATGGACCAGAGCAGATCTAATAGACCAGTAGGAAGTTTTTGAACAGGTTCTCAGCAGCCATGGTAACCACGCCTCCATCAAAAGTTAGGCAACAGCCTGGTTCTTCAGATTCCTCATTTGTTAAAATCTTGTCACAATCTCTATGCTCACCATTCCATCTCCTTCCAATGCATGCAAAGAAGGTATGATTTGGAATAAAATTAAAGAGGCAATAAATGAGACCTCATAATTCATATCCATGTTTTACCTCTTCCTTATCTATTTATATAGGAATTATAAGAAAGACCATTGGCCGGACGCAGTGGCTCACGCTTGTAATCCCAGCACTTTGGGAGGCCGAGGCGGGCGGATCACGAGGTCAGGAGATCGAGACCATGGTGAAACCCTGTCTCTACTAAAAATACAAAAAATTAGCTGGGCGTGGTGGCGGGCGCCTGTAGTCCCAGCTACTCGGGCGGCTGAGGCAGGAGAATGGCGTGAACCCGGGAGGCGGAGCTTGCAGTGAGCCGAGATTGCGCCACTGCACTCCAGCCGGGGTGAGAGAGCGAGACTCCGTCTCAAAAAAAAAAAAAAAAAGAAAGACCATTAAAAAAGGATACGGGCCAAATAAATTTGATAAGTCATCAACTGATAAGATTTTTATGGATGTAGGAAGGCAGAAATTAATACTATATTTGCTTTTGCCATAAGTAAATGTTCTATTTTAAAATCCTCTATTTTTTTCCCTTTTTGTATCTTTGGTCTTATTCATTCTTGATTCCTTGGACTGTTTGATTGGCTCTGAGATCATGAATCAAAGAAGCCTATCCCAGCGTTCCTTAGGTAGTACTCTGGTTCAATTAGAGAAAATTCAGTGCCTGATAACTAGATCAAAGTAATAAACAAATATAACTAGTTTTAGAGATCCTTGCCAAAAGTGAAACTTAAAGAAACTCAGTTAATTCTTCTTACCTAGCTGTATTCTTCCACAGAGAATTCATTTCTCCAACAACTACTTAAATATCTTTATCATTTCTCACCAGGAAAATCATTCCATAAGAATTGTTCAAGCCTTTCTCTGAGTGTCGAAGTAGAAGTTTCATAAGGCTTTAGTGTGTCACATAGGAACATCATCAGACAGGCAGTAATCAAGCATTTACGTAAACTGAATCTTTGTTCTATCTAATACAAAATCTCAGAGTTTATATAATAGCTTCTGACATTTAAAAAGAGAACAAGCAAAAAGGCTGCATTAAATAGAACCCATTGCAAAAAAATGGCACCATTGGTCTCTACCACAAACTGTGGCAAAGCAAAATAAGCAGCTCATTAAAATTATGATTAGCTTAATCATATTTGAAGAAAGGTATTTCTCTAAAAATTATACCTCACAATTTTTAAAATTTAAAAATATATACATTTAGACAAAAATACTTAGTCATTTTTAATAATAAATATGTTAAAATTTTAAAAATATGTTACAATGATATTTTTAACATATTTATTACAAGAAAAATGAGCTAAGATGCATTTTAGTTTCCTAAACTGTAAGAAACGATTAATAGGTTTGGCAATAACCATTAGTTAAGAGTACTAGATTTGAAATTTCCCTCTGAAACATGTATGATTAAAAAAAAAAAAAGAAAAAAGGCAGCTTAATTAACTCTCAACTAAATGGAGTTTAAATTCATGTAACCACTTTGGAAAACTCTTTGGTAGAAAGTATCAAAGGTAAACATGTGCAAACTCTATGACAAGGAAATTCTGTTTTCAGATCTATGTAAAGTAAAAATGTGTATGCATGTTTAACAAGATATCAACAAAATTTTTTTAGAGCAGCAGTATTTATAATAGTCTCAAATGCAAAGCAACCCACATTTTCATCTATAGTAGGAAAGATATACAGCAATAAGAATGAACTAGAATTAGTTGCAACTACATGGATTAAACCTCACAAACACAACCTTGAATGAAAGACGACCGACTAAAAGAAGAGCATATGACTCTATTTATATGAAGTTCAAAGACAGGCCAAACTAATCCATAGTTTTAGAAACCACGATAAAGTTTATTCTCTACTTACAGACAGGGGGTTAGTGTGAAGAGTGACTGTAAAGAGAGAGGACAGGTCTTCCTGTTCTGGTAATATTCTGTTTCTTCTTTATCTGGTTACTGGTTACATAGGTGAAAATGCTTGGACATGTACACTTATATGTATTTTGGGGAGTATGTATTATATTTACATAAAGTTTACATTTAAAAAAATCATCCACATACTCAATCATAGTCCCTAGAGATTATACAATAAGTGTAATTTTCAAAATGTTTGGCCTGATCAAATGAAAAATTTATGAAAGTTCAGTTCTCCAGAGAAAACTTTGGCTTCCACAATGGTTGAACTAGTTTACAGTCCCACCACCAGTGTAAAAGTGTACCTATTTCTTCACATCCTCTCCAGCACCTGTTGTTTCCTGACTTTTTAATGATGGCCATTCTAACTAGTGTGAGATCATATCTCATTGTGGTTTTGATTTGCATTTCTCTGATGGCCAGTGATGATGAGCATTTTTTCATGTGTTTTTTGGCTACATAAAAGTCTTCTTTTGAGAAGTGTCTGTTCATATCCTTTGTCCACTTGTTGATGGGGTTGTTTTTTCCTTGTAAATTTGTTTGAGTTCATTGTAGATTCTGGATATTAGCCCTTTGTCAGATGAGTAGATTGCAAAAATTTTCTCCCATTCTGTAGGTTGCCTGTTCACTCTGATGGTAGTTTCTTTTGCTGTGCAGAAGCTCTTTAGTTTAATTAGATCCTATTTGTCTATTTTGGCTTTTGTTGTCATTGCTTTTGGTGTTTTACACATGAAGTACTTGCCCATGCCTATGTCCTGAATGGTATTGCCTAGGTTTTCTTCTAGGGTTTTTCTGGTTTTAGGTCCAACTTTAAGTCTTTAATCCATCTTGAATTAATTTTTGTACAAAGTGTAAGGAAGGGATCCAGTTTCAGCTTTCTACATATGGCCAGCCAGTTTTCCCAGCACCATTTATTAAATAGGGAATCCTTTCCCCATTGCTTGTTTTTGTCAGGTTTGTCAAAGATCAGATAGTTGTAGATATGTGGCATTATTTCTGAGGGCTCTGTTCTGTTCCATTGGTATATATCTCTGTTTTGCTACCAGAACCATGCGGTTTTGGTTACTGTAGCCTTGTAGTATAGTTTGAAGTCAAGTAGCGTGATGCCTCCAGCTTTGTTCTTTTGGCTTAGGAGTGACTTGGCGATGTGGGCTCTTTTTGGGTTCCATATGAACTTTAAAGTAGTTTTTTCCAATTCTGTGAAGAAAGTCATTGGTAGCTTGATGGGGATGGCATTGAATCTATAAATTACCTTGGGCAGTATGGGCATTTTCACGATATTGATTCTTCCTACACACAAGCATGGAATGTTCTTCCATTTGTTTGTATCTTCTTTTATTTCGCTGAGCAGTGGTTTGTAGTTCTCCTTGGAGAGATCCTTCACATCCCTTGTAAGTTGGATTCCTAGGTATTTTATTCTCTTTGAAGCAATTGTGAATGGGAGTTCACTCATGATTTGGCTCTCTGTGATTGGTGTACAAGAATGCTTGTGATTTTTGCTCATTGATTTTGTATCCTGAGACTTTGCTGAAGTTGCTAACCAGCTTACAGAGATTTGGGGCTGAGACAATGGAGTTTTCTAGATATACAATCATGTCATCTGCAAACAGGGACAATTTGACTTCCTCTTTTCCTAATTGAATACCCTTTATTTCCTTCTCCTGCCTGATTGCCCTGGCCAGAACGTCCAACACTATGTTGAATAGGAGTGGTGAGAGAGGGTATCCCTGTCTTGTGCCAGTTTTCAAAGGGAATGCTTCCAGTTTTTGCCCATTCA
Source organism: Nomascus leucogenys (assembly GCF_006542625.1). NCBI lineage: Eukaryota > Metazoa > Chordata > Mammalia > Primates > Hylobatidae > Nomascus > Nomascus leucogenys. Next base: position 104,090,936 of record NC_044381.1, on the reverse strand, counting down.
GTATGATATTGGCTGTGGGTTTGTCATAGCTTATTATTTTGAGATACATCCCATGAAATACATCCCATCAATACCTAATTTATTGAGAGTGTTAGCATGAAGCATTGTTGAATTTTGTCAAAGGCCTTTTCTGCATCTATTGAGATAATCATGTGGTTTTTGTCGTTGGTTCAGTTTATATGCTGGATGACGTTTATTGATTTGCATATGTTGAACTAGCCTTGCATCCCAGGGATGAAGCCCACTTGATCATGGTGGATAAGCTTTTTGATGTGCTGCTGGATTCAGTTTGCCAGTATTTTATTGAGGATTTTTAACTAGTTCAACCATGGTGGAAGTCAGTGTGGTGATTCCTCAGGGATCTAGAACTAGAAATACCATTTGACCCAGCCATCCCATTACTGGGTATATACCAAAAGGATTATAAATCATGCTGCTATAAAGACACATGCACACGTATGTTTATTGCAGCACTATTCACAATACCAAAGACTTGGAACCAACCCAAATGTCCAACAACGATAGACTGCATTAAGAAAATATGGCACATATACACCATGGAATACTATACAGCCATAAAAAATGAGGAGTTCATCTCCTTTGTACGGACATGGATGAAGCTGGAAACCATCATTCTCAGCAAACTATCGCAAGGACAAAAAACCAAATACTGCATGTTCTCACTCATAGGTGGGAATTGAACAATGAGAACACATGGACACAGGAAGGGGAACATCACACACTGGGGCCTGTTGTGGGGTGGGGGTAGGGGGGAGGGATAGAATTAGGAGATATACCTAATGTTAAATGATGAGTTAATGGGTACAGCACACCAACATGACACATGCATACAAATGTAACAAACATGCACGTTATGCACATGTACCCTAAAACTTAAAGTGTAATTAAAAAAAAAGAAAACTTTGGTATTATTAAATTTGATATTTACTATCCTCTATGAACTCATCTATCCAAGCACACCCCCAGAATGTCCATAGTACATATTCAAAAGTGTATACACATATGCAGTCAGTTATAAGCTGACAAATACTTATTTCTATTACCTTCAATTTATTCAGTAATTTTGGCTCACCAACATGCAAACTTGCCATACAGCTTATACTAGCCTAAAATAATGAAAAGGTAGTAGACTGTTTAATAAAGGTCTATCTTAAGAAAAAATATAAATGACAGAACTATACCTCTTTACCTTCTGCTATTAGAAATATTATAGCTAACATAAAATATACTATATCTAGAATTAGACTATTTCCTCCTCTTGACCCATTTCACAGATGATAAACAAGTATGATTGTAAGTTAGTATTGATGTTGGCCTTCATTTGCACCTACCATATTGAATTAATTTGACACACACTCATGCAATCCACAATGTGGAGAATTTACCATGTGGCTGGCACTGAAGTAGATTCCAGTGATAGTTAAATAAGAAGTGATTTATTCTAATGATCATTGGTTCTACTAGAGACAAGACGTAAGTAAATCAACAACTACAATGAAGTATAATATAAAAGAGATGGAAGAAATACATGCATTTTACTGCACTAATGAAAGCACAAACGAAAACAAAGACCCCATGCTTAAGAAGATCTTACTTTGGGCAAGGTTTTAGCAAATATGCATGTAAAGAGGAGGGGAAGGGAGAGTAAATAGTCAATGAAAGGAGATGAGAATTTCAGTCACTGAGAAAGGCATATGACTAACCACAAATCTCAGATCTTTCTGATCCCTCAGGTGATGTTTAAGGATGACTCCCAGCTTTTATATAAGCTTGACTCTAAAATAGCAAGATGTCTACAAGCAACTCCTTAACATGGGAGAGTCATTAGGGGTTGACTAGAAAGAGATGACATAGGAGTAACAGGCAAGAACCAAATAATAAAGGGTCTTGTTTAGCAAGGTAAAGAGGATCTTTATCCTGACAGTAATTTGTTGAAAATCACATGACTGATTAAAGGAAAATCACATGACTGATTAAAAGTGAACTAGAATTTAAACCTCAGTCTGACTCTCGAACTCATACTCTTAACTATTATATTACATAGCTCAACACAGCCTTTTAGAAAGATAGCATCAGCATGAATAGTGCTTCAAAGAGAGAGTTGGATTAGATTTTCAGAGCAAGTGTAAGCACTCACAGTGATTGATATGATGGTGTCCTAAGTGAAAAGACAATGGAGAATGGTGAGGATTTGTGGGCCAGAGATTACAAGCCAGTTTCTGGAATTAAAGATATCAATAAAATAGTTCCACAAAATGCAGACTTTAAGTCAGTTCTATAACATTACCTTATACCCTCACTATGATAAAGAATAATGTAAATGACGAGTTAATGGGTGCAGCACACCAACATGGCACATGTATACATATGTAACAAACCTGCACGTTGTGCACATGTACCCTAGAACTTAAAGTATGATAAAAATATATATATATAAAGAATACATATGGAATCAGACAGACCAGGGTTCACCACCAGATCTTTGATCTCCTAAATGTATCCCTGATCAGTAATTTAATAACACTGAGCTGTTACAAGTCACCTGTAAAATGAGAATAATAATGTTTAATCTCATAGAGATGCCATGAAAATTAAACGAGGCGAAGAATTTTATAATACCTATCATGATGCCTAATACACACTAAGCCTTCTCTTGCTAAGGTTTTAATAAAGGTAGGAAAAATACGACTCTACACAAATAGAGTGTATCATTCTAATCTTATCATCCCAAAAGACCACATAAGAAAGGGTGTTTGGCAAATACTACCTCCTTCAGAAGGTACATTGTCCGAATGTTGGAAAGTAGCTCTACATGTGAAGATACCACTGATTAGGAGATTGAAAACCTGAAATTCAAGGAGCTAAACATATTTATGACCTTACTTACAGGTTTGACATATAAATCTGCTTAAATAACATCAATAAATGAATTGGAAATAATGATTTAATAGCACACAGCAGTTGTGAAAACAATCGGTACCATGGATATGAATTCAATGTATCTCTACCTGTATTACAGAGACAAACATTTTTAAGTCAAAAAAGAACTTCTTAAGAGAATAATAAACATATTCAAAATATATCAGCATGAGAGAAGTTTGACAGGTATCTATTTTTCTTAATTAGGATCCTTTTTATAATTTTCAAAGGCAATATAATTAACAAAGTCTGAAAGTCACATTCATAAAATTTTATTGTACAAAATAAGACCACTGATTACTACCTTCCCTAAATCTTTCCAAATTAAACTTATGGGCAGTAACTACCCAAATTAGAAGCATGGAGATGGTAAGACATACAAAATTGTAATCATGAAAAGTTTTTTTAAGTTTTAATTTCTTTATCTAAAGGTCTTTAAACATTGACCCATCATTCATCTGAAACGCATCTTCTCCTGCATTCTGAATAAGCTAAAGAAAAAAAAAATTCAACCTAGACAACTCACCAAAGGCACATGGGTCTCAAACTTCCCTAAGTCTTTGGTAATATATTCACTTTTCTAATTGATAGCTGCAGTTTACATTTCTGATCCAAAGTAAATGTGTTTAAAAGTCATACACATAATGCTTTTAAAAACAGCAGGAATGATATACACTTCCAACACTAATGCTTTGTTTCTTCACTGTGATAAGTTTTACATTAACCATATAAATTAAGGGCACGTCATAACTATTTATAAATTGATATTCTAGAAGAAAGTTATAGCTAAACATATAAGGTAAAAATTAATAGATTCTACTGGAAAATATTACCCATGCAATCAAAATGCTGTTAAGTTGCTTTGTAAAATACTAATTTAGAACATCCTGGTTTTTTTGCACTACAAGTTAGAAATATGGTTTTCCTCTTTGGGAGAATTTTTATTATTTTATCCTTTTTTCAACCTTTGTAAATATTTTTCTCTGAAATACATACAAACAGAAGACGCACAAGACATGCATGTACACTTTTTTTTTTTTTTTTTTTTGAGACAGAGTCTCACTTCGTTGCCCAGGCTGGAGTGCAGTGGCTGTGATCTCAGCTCACTGCAACTCCCGCCTCCCACGTTCAAGCGATTCTCCTGCCTCAGCCTCCCAGGTAGGTGGGATTACAGGCGCCCACCACCACATCCGACTAATTTTATTTTTAGTAGAGACAGGGTTTCGCCATGTTGGCAGGGTTGGTCTCAAACTCCTGACCTCAGGTGATCCGCCCACCTCGACTTCCCAAAGTGCTGGGATTACAGGCCTGATCCACCATGCCCTGCCCATGCATGTACAATTTAAAAATAAAGACAACATACTTGTGGCGACCTGTAAGGCTGGGAAATAGAATTACTGTTGCAATGCATAACACCCACTCCTGGCCACACACAGCAGCTCACGCCTGTAATCCCAGCACTTTGGGAGGCCAAGGTGGGTGGATCGCTTGAGGTCAGGAGTTTGAGACCAGCCTGGCCAGCATGGTGAAACCTCGTCTCTACTCAAAATACAAAAATTAGTGAAGTGTGGTGGTGTGCACCTATAATCCCTGCTACTTGGGAGGCCAAGGCAGGAAAATTGCTTGAACCCGAGAGCTAGAGGTTGCAGTGAGCAGAAACCTCACCACTGCACTCCAGCCTTGGCAACAGAACAAGACTCTGTCTCAAAAATAAATAAATAAATAAATAAAGCCCACTCCTTTGTCCTATCAAATCCCAACCCCCTATTTTAGCCCAGGGTTAACCACTGTCCTGGCTTCTGAGATAAACATTTCCTTGATTTTCATGATTTTAGCACTGTTATAACTGCCTAAAACATTTAATTTTATTTTGCCTGCCTTTTTGCTTTATATAAATGGAATCTATTCTTTATGTTATTTGGAGAATTGCATAATTGCCCAACATCCTGTTAGAGAGATTCATCTATGCTATTCTGTGTAGCAACCCATCCTTAGGTTTTAGAATCTAAGGAAATCTATATCTATAGATAGATATAGCTATCTATATAGCTATCTCTCTCTCTGTATATATATAGATAGCTATCTCTCTCTATATATATATAGCTACATATATAAATAGCTATATATATGTATATATATATATATATATAGCCACACTAAAGGTTATAGATCTTTTCAAAATCGTACTCATTCAAGAAAAAATTATTCAAATCTTATCTGAATAGATGTATTTTGTGATCACAGTGTAACTACCTCACAATCTTTCTAAATATAGGAAATTTTATGGCACAAAATCACACTCTTTTTACTTTTATTCTCTCAACAGCCTTTACTTGCATCTTTTTGAAAATCTAAATTTAACCCCACATCCTATAAAAAAATGTCCTTGAAAAGATTCTTTATACTTAAGTAAAATAATCACAGAGCGTCAGAATTTTTCAGATATAAATCATTTTAGAAGTTATTTTTAAGTTTTTTTAAGTTTTTTTTTGTTGTTGTTTTGTTTTTAAAGACAGTGTCTCTCAGCAATTCTATGTCTTTCCCTAAGAGAAATTCTGAGGAGTAAAGTTTCAGGCTAACTTAAAAACACAGGAAATACACGAGAAGATTCCATATTCCATTTCTTTTCTTTCATATCTTCCAGCCCTATAAATATGATAAAATTATTATCATGAACATTGCTTTTCGTAATGTGACCATCTAGCCTTTCTCAAGTTTAAATTCCCTATTTAAAGGAACCAAGCCTGGTTGGGCATGGTGGCTCATGCCTGTAATCCCAGTACTTTGGGAGGCCAAGGCAGGTTGAGTGCATCACCTGAGCTCAAGAGTTCGAGACCAGCCTGGCCAACATGGTGAAACTCTGTCTACTAAAAATACAAAAATGAGCTGGGCGTGGTGGCGCATACCTGTAATCCCAGCTACTCGGGAGACTGAGGCAGGAAAATCGCTTGAACCTGGGAGGCAGAAGTTGCAGTGAGCCTAGATGTAGCCATTGCACTCCAGCCTGGGTGACAAGAACAAAACTCCGTCTCTAAATAAATAAATAAAAGAACCAAGCCTGTTTCTATTCACCGTGAAGTCTTATTTCTTGATAAAACGCAAATCCCCACCCATAGGGAGAAATGAAGCTGTAATTGCCTACTACAGGAAGCTCCACTCTTGCTCTAAGGGATTGGAGACTATATGTCTGGCCTAGTTATATCCATCGTGGAATGTAGTTATGCCTGTCATGGTATGCATCAAAGATTCTTGCACATAAATACAATTCGAACCCTCCTGTGATACTTTTCATAGGAGAAAAATTATTGCCTGCCTCTACGTAATTTTTATGTGTTTAGAAGACCCAGGTTCGTAGTCATCACTTTCAATGTTTAGTTACTTGAAGAACAGGGCACCTATCTTTGGTCTAGCTGTCGATTCATAATTAAGTTAGAGACATTCAAAACTGATAATCTGCACTTATTGGTCATGACCTAAGCTCTTTCTTAGCCTCTATCTAATATTTTTGAATAATTTACCTATTATTGGTTTCCGGTGCCTCATTACAAATCTATTAGTCTTAAGGACTATTCATGTATCCTAAAAACAAAAACTAGGTTTTTAGCAGGTTTACTAAGTATAGAAATTAAACAAAAAAAAAGCTGCTTAAGGTTATTTTAGAAAATAATTTTAGTTTTTATAGGAAACACAGATAACAGACGATTCTTGACTTACAATGAGGTTACATCTCAATAAACTCAAGTTGAATATATTAAGTTGAAAATGTACTTAATACACCTAAGCTATCGAACATTATAGCTTAGCTTAGCCTACCTTAAACATACTCGGAACACTTTCCTTAGCCAGTAGTTGAACAAAATCTTCTCACAACACAGCACAGCGTAGAGTATCAGTTGTTTACTCTTGTGATCAAGTGACTATCAGATCTACAGGTTTCTGCTGCTACATAGCATCAGAGAGAGTATCTTACTGCATATTCCAGGAAAAGATAAAAATTCAAAATGTGTAGTAGAGTTTTTATTGCATGTTTATCATTTTTTTGCACCACTGTAAAATCCAAAACTCGTAAGTTGAACTACTGGAAGTCAGGAACTATGCATATTATTACTGGCAATTCACTGTTACCTAGCTATTAGTCTTAATAAGAAGTTGTCTTTTTCCTGATAGTCCCAACATTCTAGAGGTTAAGAATCCTCCCAAGATAAACACCCTCCTCCCAATATCTGTATTTGAATACTGCTTTACAATTTACTACTTTTGTGACCACTGATAAGTTGCTTAACTTTTATAAGCTTCATTTGTCTCATCTTTAAATTATTTTCACGTTTGTATTATTTCACTTGCCTACTGTACTGGATAAAACTTCCAATAGAATGTTAAGTAGAAGTGATGAGACTAAACATATTTAGCCTTAGTTATACAGAAAATATTTCATACTTAGCATTTGCTGCAGGTTTTTATGGAAGATTAGGCATACATTAAACAGAAACTCTTTCAATATCTTAAATCATTCCATTTCTCAAATGTCAAAGGTACACATATTACAATGTTGTATTTTCAACTGATATAACTATTACAATAAAATGGCACATTAAAGTTTGGTGATATTTTTAAAGCCACTTAAGAAAGCTGAAAAATACAATGATTTATTTTTGGTCAGTGAAATTATTATGTGCATCACAAGGATGATTATTCTTTTAAGAAAAGCCACATCATTTATCCCTTTCAGTTTTCAAGCATTTTAATTCCCTCTGATAATTTTATTAAAAAAATAAGATTCACAGTAATGGGACATAATCTTAGTTTTTCCCTACTGGACTGCTCGAAGCTGAGAGAACTTAAAACCTTATTCTTCCTAGCTTGACTGAACCCATGAGACAAAAAAATCTTTCTTCTTAATATAGCAGTACAAACTATCATCCACAGGGGCACCATTGACTGTTCCTCAGTTATTAACAAAGATAAATTACTTCCTCATTATTTTTCCCTACATGACAAGCCAGCTGCACTTTGTAGGCTGCTTCAGACCCAAAAACATCTTTCAAAATTGATCTTTCATTATTGTTTTATGTATTCAACCATGCTGAACTTCGATTTATGTCGTTGGCATTCTCTAAGCATAGTATATGCACTAAATGAAATTTTCTGAGATGTTCTTAAGATACCAAATCTTTTATTTAAAGACCATTAGGTATCTTGGTTCTTTATGACTTATCTTGCTTAGTTCCCTAATATCAGAAATTTTCAAGCTCTAATGGTTTTTTTTTTGAAGTATTAATACGTATGGGAGGGGATTGCATGTTTCTGATAAATAAAAATGGCCACCTGAATCTAAATCACTTCATATAGTTTAGAAACCATATTATTCAATAAAGACTGCAAACAGAACCCTTATAATCCATGTCTATAGTGTAAGAAGACAGAACATACTGTAAAACTTAATCTGCATGTATGTAGAAAAATAAATATCTTATGCCAGCAGAGCCAGCTCCAGAGTCCAGGAAGTACTGGAAAGTCAGGCAAACATGATATAAAGAATAGGAGAAAACTATGCAGATCTTGGGGTAAAAGAAGATAAATAAAAATTATTATCATCAAAAAGAGGCCTTCCCTTTTTGGGAGGAAATACTGAGAGCAACCTGAGATCAGTTGGTTCAGAAAACCGGCTACAATGGAATTAAAAGTAGGAGGCTTAAAAATGCATTGGGACAACAGTCTTAGGAGGATACTGCTTTCTAAGAAAAAGAGGGAAAACCCAAATAAAGAGGACATATACTTTAGATATTCCACAGAGAAGTGGAAAGAGACGCAAGCAGCAGAATTTAAAAATTCTACCAAAACAAAAGACAATCACAAAATCAGCAGACACCCTAAAAAGCCCCATATATTAAAAAACCTAAACTTCCTCATGCCAATAGAACACGAAATGTTGAACTAAAAGACATGTAAAGACCCTCTAACTCCTTATTCCTACCTAGCCTCTGTCACCTATTACTGGTGATACAGGAAATACGATATTTCAAAAGAACAGAAAATGGCAGAAAGTATCCATATAAATTCACTGTAAAAAGAAAGAAAATGAGAAAAAATATTTTTGTAGGCAAAAATTCTCCTCTCAAAATCAACCATAAAACAAAGGAAAAATGTAATACAACACTGCAACCTGAATTAAATATCATGGAACAAGCATTTGTATTTTAAAAACAAATCTTAATGCACGTATTTAAAAAAAAAAAAACTAAAAAGAGATGGATAAAACCAAAAGATGCGAAATTATTCATAAGACCTAAATTCAATAATCAAAAGGCAAAATTATCTCAGATCTTAAAAATGAATAATAAATTATAAGGGTAAAGAAGGTTTGACTAAAAATGTAATAAGGATAATTGAGAAGAATAATGAAAACATTCAAAAGAATGAAACACAGAAATAGACATCGGCAATAAGAATGGAAGGTCTCAGGACTTACCACTCCCCACAGAAAGTTGAAGTAGGGACTATCTACAGACAAGAACACCTTTGTGAAAACCCTAAGGCTTGGAAATGTGAACCACCTAACCTCATAAAAGCCTCTTTAGAAGGGTAAGAGAAACAGTCTCAGTATGGCTGTGTTACTCCTTCTCATTTCTCAGTAGGCACAGTGACACAAAAGAAGAACCCCTTGGCCCCACAGCTTCTACAGTGGGAAAAGAAAATTGGAAGTGGATATCCAGCTTCCCTAGCAATTTGAGATACTTCCTAGGAAGCCTACTCCTGTCTTGGATCGCAAGGAACACTGCAGGTGACAGCAGGGCTATAGCACCAGGGGTCAGGTAGATATAAAGAAGGTGCAGCTTGAGTAACCAGCATGGTAGTAGCTATGTATTTCTGCTAGCAGTAGCGTCCTATCATAGATACCAGCCAAAGGCGTAGACCCACAAAGCCAAACTTGTCACTCCCAGAAATGCAGTGGGAAGTTTAAACTTGTTTGGTTCCTTGGATGGCCAGCGTCTAGGTCCAGCCTCAGAACCCATTCTAAGGCCCCACCCAGGCAGAGAGATAGCAGCCTCCATGTCCATAAGCAGAGCCTGACGGATAGACATTCCCAGCAAAGCCTCAGAGCCCACCTCAAGGTCCTGCTTAGGCAAGAAAATGTCCACAACACTGAACTTCTGTGGAGTTTAGGAGATAAACCTGCCCAACCCAGGAGTCTAAACAGCAGCATGGCTAAGCCTCCAATTCCCCACCCAGGCAAAGAGATACAACCAAAACACCTTTCTATGGAGCATAGGTTTGGAGCTGCCTAACCCAGGAGTCCAAACAGAAGCTATGCCCAGACTCAAAGCCCATTCCAAGGCCCCATCCAGGCAGGGAGACAAGCCTCAACCATTTATTCCTATAACTAATAGTCTCTAGACCCATATATTTTAAGCAATGACTCTGTCAGAACTCAAACCCATCCTGCAGACTTGCCCAGGTATGAATCACAAATAGTGTTACCATTCAGCCAAGGAATATACCCTGAAACCCTGCCCAATGAGTTATGATTGTGGTTCCAAGCTAGCAGCTCTACCAGTTGAAAAGCCAAGCTAGTAGTTTTGCCAGGCAGTGGAGCCCAACCAGCAGCCATCTTTAACCTCAGAGCAAAGGCAGCAACCCTATTAACTAAAGAATATGACAGCAAGCCCTGCCTACATGGGGTTCTTACCAACTCAGTTGTTCAGAATCACAGGCTAAACTAAGTATTAAAGGTCTATTCCTGCCAAAAAACACCTGGAAAAGCTGCAAGAAGTGGCTGTTTGCTTAAATATACAGAAACCAACACAAGGACACAAAGATTGTGAAGAATCAGGGAATCATGACACCTCCAAAATAAACTAATAAAGCTCCAATAATAACTCCTGAGGAAATGGAGATCTATAAAATGACTGACAGATAATTCAGAATGATTCCCTTAACGAATATTGACAAGCTACAAGAATATATGGATAGAAAATTAAATGAAACTTGGAAAACAACATACAAACAAACCAAAATGATAGAAACAGAAAAAAATAGAAATCCTAGAGATGAAGAATACAATGATTAAAAGTTTAAAAAAAAATAGAAAACTTCAATAGATGACATGATCAAATCAAAGAAAAAAACAGTGAGCTCAAGGACAGAATATTTGAAATTATCCAGTCAGAAAACAAACAAAAACTATGAAAAAGAATAAAGAAAGCCTATGGGAATGAAAGAACAACATTAACAGGACTAACATTTTTGTAATACGAATTGCAGAATGAGGAAATAAAAAGGACCAGAAAGTGTGTTTAAAGAAACAATGGCTGAAAAAGTCTCAAATCTGAAGAAAGATGCAAACATCAAGGTACAGGAAGTACAGAGGTCTCCAATTTCCATCCAAAGAGGAGTTCATCAAGATACATGATAATCAAACTATCAAAAATTAAAGACAAAGAAAAAATTATGAGAGCAACAAGAGACAAGAAACACATCACATGTAAGAGAATATGGCTATCAGTAAATTCATAAGCAGAAACCATGCAGTCCAGGACAGAGTATGATGATATATTCAAAGTGCTGGAGGAGAAAAAAAAAAAAAAAACAAGAATGCTTTACCTAGCAAAACTATCCTTCATAAATGAGATAGAAATAAAAACTTTCCCTAAAGAACAAAAGCTAAGGAAGTTAGTCACCATTAGGCCTACCTAAGAGGAATTATAAAAGGGAATTATTTAAACTAAAAGGCTGCTAACTAATAACATTAAGCACATAAAAGCACAATTTGTAATGCTACAAGTAAAACAAGTTCATATTAAAAATACTCTAGGACTGTAAAGCAAGTTTATTTCTAGCACAAAGATTAAAAGACAAAACTATCAAAAACAACTATAGCTAAACTGTTAAGAAATACCAAATATAAATAGATGTGAATTTTAACAACAAAAACATAGAATAGGGGTCAAAAGTGTAGACTGCTTGTATGCTATAAAGTTTAGTTGAAAAAGAATGAAGAAAGCCTGTGGGAATGATGGAACAACATTAGCTTGAAATAACCTGTTATAAAATATTTTATATAAGCTTCATGATAACCACAAAATAAAAATCTATAGTAGATGCACAAAATTATTAAAAGCATGCCAGTACAGATAAGCATCAAGTCACGAAGTAAGGTGGCAAGAGAGGAAGGAACGAAACATCTATAAAACAACCAGAAAGACAAAGAAAATAATGACAGTATTTTTTACCTATCAATAGCCTAGAATGTATTAAATAAATAAATTAAATAATCTAACAAAAAGACACAGTGAGTGAAAGGATTTTTTTTTAATATCCAAATATATTCTGCCTACAAGAGACCTGCCTCAATTTTAAGAACACAGACTGAAAGTGAAGAATGAAAAAAAATTCTACGTAAGTAAAAATAAAAAGAGAACAGGATTAACTATACTTACATCAGACAAAACAGATGTTGAGACAAAAAAAAAACAGTGTCAAAGAAGGTTATCATGTACTGCTAACAGAAGACAACTCATCCAGAGGATATAACAGTTATAAATATATATGTACCCAATATTAGAGTATCTAAACATATAAAACAAAGAATCTGAGGTAGAGATAAAGTGCAGTACAGTAATAGTAGAGAACTTTAGTATCCACTTTCAATGATGAAAAGATGATCTAGACTGAACATTGATAGGAAAACATTAGTCTTTGGCTACATTTTAGATCAAATTGACCTAAAGGACATACACAGAACATTCCGTCAAACAGCAACAGAATATACCTTTTCAGGCAACGTTCTCCAAGACAGATCATGTGTTAGGCCACAAAACAAGTCTGAAAAAATTAAAATGACAAAATCTGTTATGATCAATTATCTTTGGCAATCACAATGCCATGAAAAAAAGTTAGTAAGAGGAAAAATGTTGAGAAATTCAGATAGAAATTTAAAAATATGCTCCTGAAAAATCAATGAGTAAAGAGAAATAAAAAGATAATTAAAAATATCATGAGAAAAATAAAAATGGTAACACAACATACCAAAACTTACAGGATGCTGATATGGTTAGGTTTTCTGTTTCTGCCCAAACTCCACCTTGAATTGTAATTCCTAGGTCTTGAGGAAGAGAACTGGTAGGTGATTGGATCATGGGGTCAGTTTCCCTCATGCTGTTCTCACGATAGTAAGTGAGTCCTCACAAGATCTGATGGTTTTATAAGTATTTGGAAGTTTCTCTTTCATTTACTCCCTTCTCTTGCCTGCTGCCATGTAAGACATGCCTGCTTTGTTTCTGCCATTATTGTAAGTTTCCTGAGCTTTCCTCAGCCATGTGGAACTGTGGCAATTAAACCTCTTTCCTTTATAAATTACCCAGTCTCAGGGAAGCTCTTTATAGCAGTATGAGAATGAACTAACACAGATGAAGCAAAAGTAGTTCTAACAGGAAATTTTATACCCAAAACACTTCTGTTTAAAAAGAAGAGAGGTCTCTTCTTTTTAAATAAACAAGCTAACATTAAGTATAAGGAACAAGAAAATGAGGAAAAATAATAGGACTAAAGTTTGTAGAAGAAAACAAATGAAGATCAGAACAGAAATAGACACTAGAAAAAAATACAGAAAATATTAAGAAGACTAACAGTTGGCTTTTTGAAAAGAAAAACGAAACTGAAAAACTCTGAGCTAGATTAAGAAAAAAGTAATACTCAAATAAACAAACCAGAAATGAAACAGAAGACATTAAAAATGATACTCTAACAATATAAAGAATCATAAGCAATTATTATGATTATAATTATACTCAACAAACTGAATAACCTGGAAGACATACATAAATTCCTAGACACATACAATCTACCAAGACTGAATATAAAAGAAATACCAAATCTGAATAGTTCAATGAGTAAAGAGATTGAATTAGTAATAAAAAGTATCTAACAAAAGACAAGCCCAGGACCAGATGGCTTCACTACTAAATTCTACCGAACAATCCTTCTCAAACTCTTCCAATATACTGGACATGAGGAAACACTTTCAAACTCTTTTCTATAATGCCAGAATTACCCTGATTGCAAAGCCAGATAAGGACATTACAAGAAAAAAAAAATTACAGGCCAGTATTGCTGTTGAACATGTAGCATTTTTTGCTACAGAAATTCTTAACAAAATATAAGCAAACAAAATTCAATAGCTTATTAAAAGGATTGTTCACCATGATCAAGTGGGATTTATTCCTGGGGTAGAAGAATGGCTCAATATACACAAATCAATAAATGTGATACATCACATTAACAAAATGAAGAAAAACCGTATGATCATTTCAAAAGATTCAGTAAAGGATTTGACAAATTTCAACATCTTTTCATGATAAATACTCTCAACCAATTAGGTACCAAAAAATGTATCTCAACACAATGAAGGATATATATGACAAGCCCTCAGCTGACATTAAGCACAACAGTAAAAAGCAGAAATGTTTTCCTCAAAGGAATAAGGTAATTATGCCTACTCCCACACTTCCATTCAATATAGTATTGGAAGATCTTGCCAGAGCAATTAGGTGAGGAAAACAAATAAGAGTATTCCAACTGGAAAGGAAAACTAAATAGTCCCTGTTTGGAGATGACATGATCTTATATATAGAAAACCCTAAATACTCCACAAAAAAATGAAGACATGATAAATTAAATAAAGTTGCAGAATATGAAATCGACACACAAAAATAATTAATGTCCTCTATACTAACAGCAAACTATCCAAAAAAGAAACTATGAAAACAATCTCTCATTTACAATAGCTACATAAAAAGAGGATACTTAGGAATAAATCTAACCAAGGAGGTGAAAGATCTATACACTAAAATCTATAAAACGTTAATGTAAGAAATTGAAGGCAATAACACAAACAAATGAAAAGTCATTTCATGTTTCTTAATTGCAAGAATTAATGTGGTTGAAATGTCATTGCTACTCAAAGCAAACATTTGCAGATTCAGTGCAATACCTTTTAAAATTACAGTAATTGATCACAGAAATTGAAGAAATGATCCTGCAATTCATATAGAACCATAAAAAAACCTGAACAGCCAAGCTAATCTTGAGGAAAATAACAAAGCAGAAGCATCACACTACCTGACTTAAACTATTTTACAAAGCTATAGTAATTAAACCAATGTGGTATTGCCATAAAAATAGACATGCCAGCCAATGAAACAAATAGAGAACCCAAAAATGAACCCATGACTTCACAATTGATTTTCCGCAGTTTCCAAAAATGCACAATTGTGGAAGGACAGTCTCTTTAATAAATGATGTTGGAAATACTTATACATGTAGAAGAATAAAATTGGACGCTTATCTCACACCTTATATAAAAATCTGCTCAATATGGATTACAAACTTAAACATAAGACCTAAAACTGTAAAACTACTAGAAAAAAATATAATGGAAAAGCTGGATGACATTTGACTAGGCAATGATTTTTTAAATGGACCCCAAAAGGTCAGCCAACAAAAGCAAAAATAGACAATGGGATTATATGAAAATAAAATACTTCTACACTGAAAAAGAAACAATTAAGAGTTAATTGACAACCTACATATTTGGGAAAAATATTTGCAAACCATACATCTCATATGGGGTTACTATCTAAAGTACATAAGGAACTCAAACAACTCAATAGCAAGAAAACAACCTGATTAAAAAATGGACAAAAAACTTCACTTGCCGTTTCTCAAAAGAAGACATAAAAATAGCCAACAGGTATTTGAAAACATACAACACTAATCACTACGAAAATGCATATTAAAACTATAATGAGATACTATTTTACACTTGTCACAATAGCTATTATCAAAAAACGAAAGATAACAAGTGTTGGAGAAGATGAGGAAAAAAAACTTTTGTACACGATTGATGGGAATGTGAGTTAGCACAGCCATTATGAAAACTGTATCGGAGTTTCTAAAAAAATAAAAATACAATTACCAAATAATTCAATAATCTCATTTCTGAGTATACATCTGAAAGATTTTACATCAGTATGTTAAAGAGATATCTGCACTTCTTGTTTATGGCAGCACTGTTCACAATAGCTAAGGTATGGAATCAACTTAAGTGTCCATCAGTGGATGACTGAATACAGAAGATGTAGTGCATATACACAATGGAATACTATTCATCTTTAAATGAAAAGAATTTGTGACAACCTGAATGAATCTGGAAAACATTTTGCTAATTGAAAGAGGCCAGGAGCAGAAACACAAATGTGGCATGATCTCAATTATATGTGAAACAGATAACAATCAAACTCAAAAAGGCTAATGGGGCGTGGAGAATGTGGTGGTGTTGATCAAAGGGTACTGTGATAATTAATATTGAGTATCAACTTGATCAGATTGGAAGATGCAAATTGTTGTTCCCGGGTGTATCTGTGAGAGTGTTGCCAAAAGAGATTAACCTTTGAGTCAGTGGACTAGGAGAGGCAGACCCATCTGGAATCCGGGTGGGTACCACCTAATCATCTGCCAGTGCATCTAGGGTAAAAGCAGGCAGAAGAGTGTGGAAAGGTTAGAATGGCCTGAGTCTTCTGGCCTCCGTCTTCCTCCCATCCTGGATGCTTCCTGCCCTTGAACATCAGACTCCAAGTTCTTCAGCTTTTGTACTCTTGGACTCACACCAGTGATTTGTCAGGGGCTGTCAGACCTTTGGCCATAGACTGAAGGCTGCATTACCAGATTCCCTACTTTTGAGGTTTTGGGACTCAGATTGGCTTCCTGGCTCCTGAGCTGGCAGACAGCCTTTACCTTGTGATCATGTGAGTCAATTCTCCTTAATAAATTCCCCATTCATATATTCATCTATTAGTTCTGTCCCTTAAGAGAACCCTGACCAATACAGATTTTGGTACCAGGAGTGGTTTTAGAGGAACTGAATTTTAAGGATGGATTTCTTTAGCTGGTTTTGGAGTTTCTGGAGTTAGCTGCTGAATACATTTAAAGCCCAAAATGTTAAGGACTCTTCTAACAGTATGGAAAACACTGATGGTCTTTGGCATGAACTGTTTAGAGAGTTATGCAAAATAAATGCATTTGATACTCCTTATTCACTGCTCATTAGAGGCAAGGAATTTAGTGACTCTATACATAATAACTTTGACCACATGTAGAGAAACAAAAATATAATGAAGTTGGTTGGGTGCTCCTCAGTTTACTGGACAAAGTGATGAAAGAAAAGGATGACCACCAGGATCCTAACTCCGGACTCCAGAAACACATACTGAGGCTCAAGTCTTCTAAGATTGCCCTGAGTGAGTCTTATCTCCTGTAGACAAAAGGCTGAAATTGTGGAAAATCAGACACAAGCTCTTATCATGTGAGTGCTGACCTGCAACAAAAGGTGCACGCACAGTCCACCAGATGTCTACTGTGAAAGTGAAGGCACTTATTGGAAAAGAATGGGATCCTGCAACTTACAATGGGGATGTGTGGGAGGACCCTGATGAAGCTGGGGACACTGAGCTTGTAAACTCTGAGGAGCCCTTTTTTGCCTGAGGAAACAGTTTCCCCATCCCTAGTGGTGGCAACATCCCCTCCCTAACTCACACTGCCATCAGCCTTTTCATCTTTGTCTGAGGAGATTAACCTTGCACTGCCTCAGGCAATAGTGATGGCCTCCCCGGAGGCAGTTGCCAAGAAAAAACAATGTTGATTATCCTCAGGACCCACCCCTAACACCCGTTTTCTTCTAGACCTATAACTTGACTAATGTCCTGGCAGGTCCCTAGGGGTGAGGTTCAGAGGGTGTCCCACAAGGTGTGCCATACTCCAAAAGAACTGCTTGAGTTTTCTAATTTACATAAGCAGAAATCTGGAGAACAGGCATAGGAATGGATATTAAGGGTGTGGGATAATGGTGGAAGGAACATAAGGATGGGTTAGGCTCAATATATTAATAAGGGCTCACTAAGCAGGGATTCTACATTTAATGTTGCAGCTCATGGAGATAAAAAAGGTTCTAATAGTTTATTTGCTGGGTTAGCTGAAACATGGATCAAAAGATGGTCCACTGTGAGTGAGCTGGAAATGCCAATCTCCCTTGGTTTAATGTGGAGGAATGCATCCAAAGGCTTAGGGAGACAGTAATGCTAGAGTGGATTAGTCACTTTAGACCTACTCATCCCAATTGGGAGGGCCCAAATGTCACACCCTTCACCAATACCCTTGTAAAACAGATTTGTGAGGGGAGCACCTGCTTCCTTAGAGTCCTGTGATTGCTTTTCTCTGTATGCTAGATCTTACAGTGGGAACCACAGTGGCTCAACTGGAAAACATAAATGCAATGGGAATAATTGCATCCTGAGGTAACAGGGGCCAAGTGGTGGCACTTGACCATCAAAAGCAACGTGGGCATAGTTATTGTAATGGACATCAGAGGCAAAGCAGCAATCAGAATTGTCTGACTCACGTAGAACTCTGCCACTGGCTAATTGATCACAGTGTTCCTAGAAGTAACATTGATAGGAAGCCTACTATATTCTTAATTTATATAAGCATAAAACTTCCAAGTTGAATGGACAAAAGACTAACTTGAATTACAAAAACGGAGATCACGGCCCGTCAATCAATTTCCAGATTTGAACCAGTATACAGACCCAGAACCCTTCGAACGAAGGGGAGGCCGGGTACCCTTGAGGAAGGACCCCACTACGTTATTGACAAGTTATGCTGTTAATCTTTCTCCCATCCTTCCCCAAGGAGACCTCTGGACTTTTACCCGGGTAACTGCATTTGGAAAAGGAAAATGATCAGACCTTTAGCGGACTACTAGACACTGGCTCTAAGCTGATAATTCCCGGGGACCAAAATATCATTGCGGTCCTCCAGTTAAAGTAGGGGTTTATGGAGGTCAGGTAATTAATGGAATATTAGCTCAGGTCTGACTTACAATGGGTCCAGTGGATCCCCAGACTCATCCTGTGGTCATTTCCCAAGTGCTAGAATGCATAATTGTCATAGACATACTTAGCAGCTGGTAGAACCCCCACATTGGCTCCATGATTGGTAGAGTGAGGGCTATTA
The DNA here is from genome assembly GCF_006542625.1 of Nomascus leucogenys. Taxonomy (NCBI): domain Eukaryota; kingdom Metazoa; phylum Chordata; class Mammalia; order Primates; family Hylobatidae; genus Nomascus; species Nomascus leucogenys. The sequence continues at coordinate 104,071,931 of NC_044381.1, read as the reverse complement.
TGAAGGGACAGGCCAAATGGAAGCCATTAGAGCTGCCTCTACCTAGAAAAATAGTAAATCAGAAACAATATTACATCCCTGGAGGGATTGCAGAGATTAGTGCCACCATCAAGGACTTGAAAGATGCAGGGGTGATGATTCTCACCACATCTCCATTTAACTCTTCTATTTGGCCTGTGCAGAAGACAGATGGATCATACAGAATGACAGTGGATTATTGTAAGCTTAACCAAGTTGTGACTCCAATTGCAGCTGCTATAGCAGACGTGGTTTCATTGCTTGAGAAAATCAACACATCTCCTGGTACCTGGTATGCAGCCGCTGATTTGACAAATGCCTTTCACTCCATTCCTACCCATAAGGCACATCAGAAGCAATTTGCCTTCAGCTGGGAAGGCCAGCAACATATACCTTGACTATCCGGCCTCCGGGTATATCGACTCTCTGGCTTTCTGCCATAATCTTGTTTGCAAAGATCTTGATCGCTTTTCACTTCCACAAGTTATCACACTGGTTCATTACATTGTTGACATTAGGCTGATTGAATCCAGTGAGCAAGAAGTAGTAAACACACTGGACTTATTGGTGAGACATTTGAATGTCAGAGGATGGGAAATAAATCCAACTAAAATTCAGGGACCTTTACCTCAGTAAAATGTCCAGTGGTGTGGGGCCTGTGAAGATATTACTTCCAGGGTGAAAAATAAAGTTGCTGCATTTGATCCCTCCTACAACCAAGAAAGGGATACAATGCCTAGTGGGCCTACTTGCATTTTGGAGGCAACACATTTCTCATTTGGATGTGTTACTCTGGCCCATTTACATGTGACCCATAAGGCTGCCAGTTTTGAGTGGGGTCCAGAATAGGACAAGGCTGTGCAACAGGTCCAGACTGCTATGCAAGCTGCTCTGCCACTTGGGCCATATGACCCAGCAGATCCAATGGTGTTTGAGGTGTCAGTGGCAGATAGGGATGCTGTCTGGAGCCTCTGGCAGGCCCCCATAGGTTAATGACAGTGAAGGTTTCCAGGATTTTTGAGCAAGTTCCTGCCATCTTCTGCAGATAACTACTCTTCTTTTGAGAAAGAGCTCTTGGACTGTTACTAGGCTTTGGTAGAAACTGAATGTTTGACTATGGGTCCACAAATCACCATGCCACCTGAACTGCCTGTCATGAACTGGGTGCTTTCTGACCCAACTGGCCATAAAGTGAGGCATCCACAGCAGCATTCCATCATCGAATGGAAGTGGCATATATGTGATTGGGATATTTATATCTAAATATAAAATAATCAAACTTTAAAAGGGAGGAAAAAAATCTTTATAACCTAGGCTTTAAGTGAAGTGTTCTTAGACATGACACCCAAAGCACAATGCATTAAAAGCTTGATAAATTCGATTTCCTAGAAAATAAAAAAAACTTTTGCTCTGTGAAAGTTTTTGTTAAGAGGATGAAAAGGCAAGACAAACATCAGGACAAAATGTTTGCAAATCTTACATACAACAAAGGACTCACATCTAGAATGTATAAAGAACTCTAAATTCAACCATAAGAAATATACAGTGCAATTAGAAAATGAGCAAAGAAATTGAACAGAGATTTCACTGGACACCCTGGCAAAAATGCACATGAAAGATGTTCAGCATCATTAACCATTAAAGACATAAATATTACATTATAAAATTCCATAATAAATCTATTAGAATCCCTACCATTAAAAAATATATTAACAGTACTAAATTCTGATGTGAATGCATAAAAACTGTCTCTCTCATGTACTGATAATGGAGGTGTAAAATAGTACAGTAATTCTGGAAATTAGTCTGTCAGGTTTTTAAAAAGTTAAACATATTAGCTTAACATATTAAGGGTCTCTAGAGAAATTATATATAGACAGTTCCCAATTTACAATACTTACAATTTTTTGACTGTTCTGTGGGATGACAGTCACATGCATTCAGCATACTGCTTGACTTAGGATGGGGTGGTATCTGAGAAATCAAATAAGTTGAGGAGTGAGTGCGTACGTGTGTGTGTGTTTGTATAGAACACACAATATATATAAAGAGATTTAGTATAAGGATTTGGCCGACACAATGATGTGGGCAGACAACTCCCAAGATCTTCAGGAAGTCAACAAGCAGAAAAAATAGGAGAGCCAATGGTGCAGTTCTAGTCTGTAGACTGGCAGGCTCAAGACCCAGGAAGAGCTGACATTTCAGTTTGTGTTTGAAGGCAGGAAAATGACATCCCAGTTGAAAGGCAGTCAGGCAGGAAGAGAGTCACTCAAGAGAAAATCAGCCTTTTTGTTCTATTCAAGCCTTCAGCTGATTGGAGAAGGCCCGTATACACAGGGAAGGCAATCTGTTTCACCCTCTCTACCAATTTAAATGTTAACCTCATCCGAAACACCCTCACAGAAACACCCAGAATAATGTTTGAGCAAATATTGGGCACGCTGTGGGAAATGGACACACAAAATGAATCATCACACCATACAAACCAGGACTCATGCTCCCTAAACATTTATGCTACAGAAATGAAAACTTCTCATACAAATATCTGTATGTAAATTGCAGTTTCATTTATAATAGTCCCAAACTGGAACCAACCTAAATGTCCTTCAGTGGGTGAATGAAAATAGGAAAAAGTGGTGACTCTATATAATGGAATACAGCAATAAAAAGGAATTATTGATACGCAGAACAAAATGCAGGAGTTACAAGGTCATAATGCTGTATGAAAAAGGCAATCTCAAAGCTTACCTACTGTGATTCAATTTAAATAATATTCATGCACTGATAAAATTGTAAAGATGGAGAATAAATCAGTAGTTTTCAGATTGGATTAACTGAACAGAAGTCCATGTTTCTGAGTCCATGTGCCACCCCATTCTTGCTGGCATGGCTACTTTGTGCACCAGGCTGTTAGTCAAGAAAAGACATTCCTGTCAAAATAGGCTTTCTGTCACCCACAAAATGGGTTATATTATATAGCTGACCATTAAGATTATTAAGATCTTCCTCTGTTGAGATTTATCTTTGATGAGTATTCACATGAAACATAAAATTTTACACACATTCTTTGCCCATTTAGAGCAAAATATCTACATACTTTTTTTCTGCCAAAACCTCATTGTCACAGATCTAATTGGTTCCTGAATACCATTCATATAATTATTTTTCTTCAAAATTTAGTAAAGATCCATATCTCTAATTTTCCCTCCAGACAGAATGAACAACCTGGTGTGCTTTTCAAAGTTCTACCTAGTGGGATATTTTCCTACACCACTGTCCTTCAGGAAGACTGCAGAGACAAATTATGGTTCTGCAGCTCAACCTTCTGTTAACCAGGGCCATGCAGAGATTGAGAGATAAGACACTATGGAGCCAGAATGTAAGATTATGTACATCTGTACCTTTTGCTCATGCAACTTCCTAGTGCCTTCCAGACGTGCTCAAGTCTGGTCTTGTATATATGCCACTTCTAATTAGTGATGGAAGGTTGCTATGCATGCCCAATTTATGGCTAGTTTATAAAGGGATAACTTAGTGAACAATGATTAAGCATTCGGCCTCTACTGAGGCTTGCAGGTGTTTCCCAAGAAGAAAACAGTTATCTGTGGAGGATGGCATAATTTTTCCAAAAGCCTATAGATCTGGGCTGTGATTCACTTTTAGAGGCATGCTAGCTAATGGCTCTATACTGCATTTCTATATGTCATGAGCATTTCAACCCGCATTGTATTTTATTGGGACACCTGTCCCAAGAGGCAAAGCAGGTATCACAGAAACCTGGACCTGTTTCAAAGTCTTTACTTATTCAAGACACAAGACACTACTCAAAACTCTGTTTTTCAGTTACTTGGTAAAAGTCAGAGTAGCTCCCCAAAATGAGGTATGTGTTGCCTCCAAAAGCCAAAGAGGCCTACTAGGCATTGCATCACTTTTTTTAGAAGTAGGATGGACCAAATGTAGCAACTTTTCTTCATCTTGAAAGGGATATCTCAACATAACCCTAACCACTATAACTTTAGAAATTTTATGGAGGTAATTGGCCCCCAACATTTTGTGAGATTTTTAATTCTTAGACTTGCTTGTGTTTTTACCAAGATAGAGTAGTTGACACTTCCTGATCACCAGCTCTAATAAGCAGCGTATCATCAATGTAATAGGCCACCATGGTTTCCTGTGAAAAAAAATCAATCAAATTCACTGCAGCCTATAGTTTGACATAGGGCTAGAGAATTTATATAGCCCTGAGATAAGACATTTGTGGTGCCATGCTGGTTCTGACAGCTAAAAGCAAATGCTTTTAGCTGCTTCTGACAGTCTTTACTACTGGAAAAAAATACAGATGCATTTGCCAGATATCAAATTTGTGTATTTGTACCAGGATATATGTTGATTTGCTATAAAAAAAAATCTGAACAAGCAACATCCATTGGAATTATCATCTTATTAAGCTTATGATAATCCACTATTCATAAGCTCCACCTGTTTTCTGGACTGCACGTCCAAAATTTGCAGGCTAAGTCATCAGGCTGGAGATGCAGGGAAGATTTGCAGTTTGAATTCTAAAGACAGTCTACTGGCAGAATTCCTTCTTGCTTGAGGAGGTCAGTCTTTGTTCCATTAACGCCTTCAACTGATTGAATAAGATCTACCCACATTATGGAAGGTAATCTGCTTTAGTGGAAGTCTGTCAATTTAAATATTAATTTCATCCAAAAACACCTTCACAGAAACACCCAGAATAACGTGTAGACAAATATTTATTTGGTCACTGTGGCACAGCCAAGTTGACACACACAAATTAACCATCACAGTTACTTCTACTGGCTTCCATCTGGCCTTGCCTAACATAATATCTCAACTGTCAAAATGTCTAATGTAACAATTTTGCCAATTGCTGAGTATATCACTTCAAATTATTCATACTAGAACCTTGGGAATAACCATAGGGCGAGTTCAGGGACACAGTGCACTGAGAGACAAATCTAAGACAAAACTCCACTGACCACCTGTTCTTTGTAAGTCCCTACTCTCTCTGGTAGACCCAGAGAGTTTTATGTCACTAAGAATTTGTATTGGCAAAAAGCCATTGTCCACTAAATACTGAACAGTCTGATTATCAGCCTTTCACTAAGTATACACACTTACATGTATAACTAGGAAATTGTCACAGGTACATTTAGGAAGCCTAGGAGGAAGATTAACAGTATAAATTAAGGATTCTTACTCAGAGTAGAGATGACTCAAACTTTCTCTGTTAATCAGTCTTTGGTTTTATGAATTGGCTGAAGTCTGTAAATTGGCTGAGAAGCCTCAACTTTATGTTTTAATGAGTCAAGTCTAACTTCTGTTAATTCTTTCCACTTACACAGAACAAGTAAGCTTTAGAACACTGCCCATCTATTTCAGTTCTTGGAACATCATCATCAACCAACCAATGCTAAAGATCATTGTGATTTACAATATTTTGTGTATTGCTTCAAATCTGCTATTACAGTATTCACTCCCACCTTGTCTTTGGTGATAAAGTGCTACCACTTGCAGAGATACCATCATGCACACAGAATTTAGTAAACTCAGTTTGATATAATCATAATAATAATTCTTCCTGTAATTTTCAGACTAGAGAGAAATGCCATCTCATACCAAACACACACACACACTATTAATAAACAGAGAATAGCTCTTCTTCTCTAAGACACATGAGACAATGTCCTCAAGGGCCATTGAAATTGATCTTATTTTCGGTAATAAAGAATCTCAAAAAGTTTGATAAATCAGGAATAATACAAATAATTCTCTATTCAGAACACAATGAAATCAGAAATTATAAACACAAGTCAAAAACCAAAAGGTCCTTACATCTGGAAATATCAAAACTACATTAAACAACTCTTTAAAGAAAATACGAACTCAAACTTAAAGCATTTTAAAAATGTAACTGTAATGAATATACTTCATATCAGTGATCAGACAAATGTTCTTAGTGACTTCACTTATTATTTAAGCCATTTATTATTTACTATGGATAGATATTATACTAGATACTCTACCTACACACCTCATTTCATCCTTGCAGCAATTCCATGAAGTATCATTATTCTCATTTTACAGATGAAGAAAATAAAATCCAGCATAATTCATCCAAGATCTATGGCTAATATATACGAGAGCCAGTATTTCAGAGGGGATCCATATGATTCCCTGCTCTGTTCATTCAGCTTTATTCTCAGATAACATTTGGGTCCATGGCAGTGCCTAAAAGCATTCTTACAGTCTGATTTTCATAATTATGTTTGAAGAATGTTAAAGATATCTGAGGAATGTATTTTTCTATTGCCTATCCTAATATTTTATCCTGTACTGCTAATCTCTTTAAGCCTGAGTACATGAAACTCAGTACATAGAGAAGAATCTCTAAAACAACTAAACAAGTTCATAAAACTAAAAATGCTTCATGAAAAATAAGCAATTAAAAAATCCCTAGGTGCCAAGGAGTACAGTGGCAGCCAAAATTTACTTGCCTACCACCTATCTGAATTTCTATAATTTTCAATTTTAAAAAATCCACGGAAACCATACAAATTAAGTCTTAAATATTAAATTGACCCTTTATAATAACATGCATATGATTTTCCAAATTCACCTAAATGTGAAGAGTTTCCAGCTGGTATATCAACAGACCCACATCTGGTTGTATTGTACAATATGAGTCTGATATCCTTTCTATTGCTAACTTACTAATGTTCCAGCCTGAACACAACGATCTGTAAGTAGGCCGTGTGTCAACCATGCACCACCACAGTGCTATGGGAATGTGATTGTGGCACCCAAAGTCTGTTATTATGGAGAAGTACTGACATTTAATGTTTTCAATTTACAGTATTTCAAAGTCAGTTGCAAAACTTATGCTGAAATATGTAAAAGAGTTCATGGTGGAAATAGGAGTAGGAAATGTCCAAATGGATTTAGTCATTTCTTTCACATATTCATAGACACACCATTTTATTGCACCTCTTTAATATCATTATGTCCAGATCTCTCGATCATGCTTCTAGTGGTTCAACTAAATTTTTTTTGTGACTTGATAGTCCTGATAGTGGAGGCTTCTAGAAGCTTGTCTCTCAATAAAATAATAGAAATAGACATTTAGGCAAAGACGATCAAGAACTTGCCTGGAAATATCCATATAATTATAAAGTTAATGTAACTAAGGCCCAGCGACTTCGAGGTAATGAATCAATGTTTAGTTGAAGAACTACAGCAAAAAAAAAATCTGTTCTACCATGAACTGACTGTATGACCATGGGGCGACCATTACTTACTCAAAGTCTACTGTTTCTAAACTATTATACGAAGAACAAAAAAGGATGTGTGTGTTGCTTAAGGGTTGATTGGGTTCTAAAATTCTGTAATATATTTTTCTTGACACGATGAAAAACTAGCATGGCTTACTGACTCCCTCCCCAAAATCAACTTTGGAGAAATCATAGAGTCCAAAAGGAAATGTAAATTCAGAGAACTAGAAAGACAAAGAGTGACAGAGACTGATAAACACCAGTGGAGGAAAAAAAATGGTTCTTGAACAGCTTTGTAGAGAGTGAAGAAAGGAGATGGTTTAGTAGTTGCAACTTTGAATATAAGGCCATCAGAGGAGATGAAAAGCACATTAGAGAAAAGTAATTGAAGTCCTCTTCCTGTTCCTTCCTTGCATTACTTTGAGACAATTACTACCTAAAACATCACCACAGGCATTACTAGCAATAACTCTAAATGCTGATTGGAGGTTTACACAGAGGTCCAATTAAGGCAAACAAAAGTTGGAGGTTCACACAGAGGTCCAATTAAGGCAAACAAAACTTCTGATGGGAAAAAGGGAAGTCCTATCAGCTGCCAGTCAGGTAATTGCTCATCAATTCTCATCACTTCAAACCCTAAGAACTGAAGAATAACAAACTAAGAAGATATCATGCCTCAAGTGCTGCCTCTATCTTAGGATTTAAAGGCAAAACCCTGAACAGAAGAATTACCTGGCAGAGTGGAAGAAAATGGGAGCCACTAACAGTAGTTTTGTAGGTTTGGAACTGTCTACTGTAGAACAAATAACCTCACTCTCCTTAAAGTCATTAGGACTCATGTTAGATGGGGGCCAGGTCTTTGACTCTTTCATAATTCACATTACCAGAAGGAATAGCAGATGTACTCGAAAAAAAATAACTACACAATTGAGGACACCACTGTAAAAGGAAAACAACTCTGAAAATTTTGAAATTTGAAAAATTCACCATGAAGTAGAATTGTTAGAAGAGATAGATCAGGAATTGAAATAAAAACAATGAATATGTGTAAGACGATATGGAAAGATATTAATATATAAAAAGATTGAGATTACTAAAAATCAAGAATTATTGGGTATGGTTATAGTCTGGCTGTGTTCCCACCCAAATATCATCTTGAATCATAGCTCCCACGATTCTCACATGTTGTGGGAGGGACTCAGTGGGAGATAACTGAATCATGGGGGCGGTTCCCCCATACTGTTCTCAAGGTAGTGAATAAGTCTGATGAGATCTGATGGTTTTATAAAGTGTTTCCCCTTTCACTTGGCTCTCATTCTCTTGCCTCCTGCCATGTAAAATGTGCCTTTCACCTTCTACCATGATTGTGAGGCCTCCCCATCTACGTGGACTGTGAGTCCATTAAACCTCTTTTTCTTTTTTTTATTATTATTATTATACTTTAAGTTTTAGGGTACATGTGCACAGCGTGCAGGTTACTTACATATGTATCCATGTGCCATGTTGGTGTGCTGCACCCATTAACTCGTCATTTAGCATTAGGTATATCTCCTAATGCTATCCCTCCCCCCTCCCCCCACCCCACAGCAGTCCCTGGAGTGTGATGTTCCCTTCCTGAGTTCTCATTGTTCAATTCCCCCCTATGAGTGAGAACATGCGGTGTTTGGTTTTTTGTCCTTGCGATAGTTTGCTGAGAATGATGGTTTCCAGCTTCATCCATGTCCCTACAAAGGACATGAACTCATCGTTTTTTATGGCTGCATAGTATTCCATGGTGTATATGTGCCACATTTTCTTAATACAGTCTATCCTTTTTGAACATTTGGGTTGGTTCCAAGCCTTTGCTATTGTGAATAGTGCCACAATAAACATACGTGTGCATGTGTCTTTATAGCAGCATGATTTATAATCCTTTCGAAGGACCTCTTCAAGGAGAACTACAAACCACTGCTCAATGAAATAAAACAGGATACAAACAAATGGAAGAACATTCCATGCTCATGTGTAGGAAGAATCAGTATCGTGAGAATGGCCATACTGCCAAAGATAATTTATAGATTCACTGCCATCCCCATCAAGCTACCAATGACTTTCTTCACAGAATTGGAAAAAACTACTTTAAAGCTCATATGGAACCAAAAAAGAGCCCACATTGCCAAGTCAATCCTAAGCCAAAATCTCTTTTTCTTTAGAAATTACCCATTCTTGGGTATGTCTTTATCAGCAGTGTGAAAATGAACTAATACAGGTATAAAAACAATAGCTGGATGAAGAGAACATTATAGATGAAAGCAAATGGTATGATAGATACAGTTAAAGAAATAAATTAGCTGGATGATTATATAGAGAAACTTCCCTGGAAGAAGCAGAGGGAGAATATAAAGGGAAAGGTAAGTCCTGGTAGATTCCGCTGGTAAAAAAATAAAAACAAAAAGGCCCTTTTAACATGCAGACAGTTTGTTAGCTTATAAACACAATGAAAGCAAGAATGCAAGAATAGTCATATTCCCAGCTCCCTGAATTCTTTATCCCATAGGATGCTACCACATCAAAAGGGCTGTATGACTGCAACACTAATGATGGGACACACTCTTGCCAAGGAGCCAATGCCATGCCACAACTAATCAGTCTGACAGACCTGAATATATTTTAGGATGGGTGAGGCAGATATTCTCCCACCTTATCAGAACCAGAAAGGTGAGGAGAAACTGTCTCATGACAGCCTTCTTGGTAGATAGAGAGTTGAATAAAAAAAAGGTCTGTCAATAGTTCTTCACAAGTCTCTCTTTTTCTCATGTTCCAGGAGGATTACAAAACATTCTCCCAGGACTCAGATCAGCTGTGGTTTCCTATGTGGCCTATGCAGATATGTGCAAGGTTGTTAAGGGTGCCCTGGCGGAATCATTTCCCTAGAGAGAAATAGCATATATAAAAGAAAACAAAGCCAAGAAACATGCATGATAGAAATGGAAATGCAATTTTGGATAATAAGAGATTAAAAGAGGGGGTGAAGAGGAATTGAAAAATTAAGTAATAGAGATAAATTTTACAGAATTAAAAAATGATAAACGAACTCAGATATATTGGGATATAATATGCCAATAATGAAATAAAATGGAAAAACCACTATGAACACGACAATAAGAATATTAAGAATATCAAAGACAAACGGAAGATTGTAAATAATCTCTGAAGAGAATAAAATAATAACAATCAAAAAGTTAGGTTTACATTTGACTTTTCAATAAAAAAGTGAACATATTAAGGTGACAAAGTAATTTTTAAAAGCATTAAAGGCAAACAATATTTAAGTTAGAGTTTTATATCAAGGGGGATGGTTAATTTTAGGTGTCAATTTGGCCATGAGGTGCCAGATTAAACATTATTTCTGTAGCGTGTTTGCAGATGAGATAAACATTTTAACGGGTGGATTCAGTAAAATGTTCTGCCCGTTGTGAGTAGACCTAATTATATCCATTGAAGGTCTGAATAGAACAAAAGATGGAGGAAATACTTCATCACTTTGTTCCTGCCTCACTACTTGTACTGGGGTATCCCATATCATTTTCTGCCGCTCTCAGATCTGGATTTACACTGTTGACTCCCCTGGTTCTCAGGCCTTCAGACTCAGACTGAATTATGCCACTGGCTTTCCTGAGTTTACCAAACAGCAGATTATGGGACTTTTCAGCCTCCACAATTGCATGAGCCAATTCCTTATAGATAGGTGATAGGTAGGTAGGTAGGGAGACAGACAGACAGACAGACAAACACAGACTACTGGCTCTGTTTCTCTGGAGAACCCTGACTAATATATCAAGCCATTCTGACAGTCTAACATAAGGGAATTATGATATCCTTAGGAACTCCTGTCTCTAGATAGGATGCACCAGTTTTTGGCAAGCTAATTCTTCTGTTACAGCAAAGAGAAAAAAGCCAGAAAATTTACCAAAATTATATTTTAAAGATATCGCCAGTTACAGAAACAAATACTAGACACAGTAAAACTTCATAAAGGGTAGAGCTGTGTTCTGAAGTAAGCTAGTGTTTGCCGGCTGTATTTTTACTTGAAGGCATTTGATATACTGGACTAAGGCACATTTCTCTTTTCTCCACTTTTCCTTTTCTATTCAGGCCTTTGATGGATTGGCTGATGCCTACCCACACTGGGTTAGGAACAACGTACTGAGGCAGAAATCTTCTGCTGCGGCACAATAAAAATCAGCAAAGAATTCACCTGAAGATAGAGTGACAAATTAGGAAACTGAGGGGCCTCAAACACACAACCAGCGCGCGCGCGCGCGCGCACACACACACACACACACACACACACACACAACATTTGCTAATTTACAGTGCTACATGTGAAACTGGAAATCTATGCCAAAAATTTCTAAAAGCTTGACTAAGATCTTACAGTGTTTGGGAAGCAAAACTCTCCAGCTAGATAGGCCCTGCCTCAGACACTTGACCATTATCCTCTTCAGCACACATGGCAAATTTTGAAGCTACATGAGGCAGAAGATTAAAGAAATAAGCTGAAAACCCCATATGTGAAAAAATGAATCATCCACAATCTTTCAGAGATGCAGAGTCTCTGTCTCTTCACTTAACAGGTTCTTGGTAGCCGATGAAAGTCACAATTTACGACTGAATATAATCCAAAGACAGATTGTGTGTAATTAAAATTCCATTTCAACCCTAGGGCATCTCAATCTCTTACTTTCGCCCCTTTGGTCTATTAAGTATCAAAAAAGAGAAAAATTATCTGGTAGGAGATACAATCACCATTATTTCCTACAGCTCTTTGATAGAAAATAGTCATTGTACAACAAAATTACACTTGTGTACAGAGTCATATGATTGATAATTAAGAGACAAAATAAATATTAAAGATAAACGAAAATAATCCATATACTCAGGTAGACTTGACTTGCACTTAAAGAATAACTGAACTACAAATGAAGAAGAGGAAAAGCAGATTCTTTCACACAGTAACTGCAGTCAGCATGGAATTTGAAGACTTACTCAATGTGGAAGCACAGAAATTGGATAGGGTCAAATTATTGAAAAATGTTAAACTTGAGTGATAAGAAAAATAGTCATATAATTTGACCAAATCAAATAATCTTAGTACAGGAATTAGGAGTAAAATATGATTTCACTTTCAGACATATTTAATTTTAAGTGATGGCAATGAATATATTTAGAAGACTGAAGAAAGACGCTAATGGAATGCAAGGATAAGGGCAGGGCTGAAGTGATCAGTTTGTGACATTGTAAGTCACATCCTTCTTTCTGAAAGTGACTAATTCAAATCAACTACTTTAGAAATTCATGTTCTCCTGGAAGCAATATTTCTTGCTATTTTATTCAAAACCTCAAATAAGTCTGAAAAAATGCATTTTAGTTGGTCCCTTCTTGCAATCCAATTCAACAATTTCTTTGCAGAATAGGAGAAAGAAAGCTTATTTAAAAATAACTGATATTCTGAAATTTAGATTTTGGAATGAGTCACTAATGTATGAGTCACTATGAATGATTAAATATAGATTAGAATTAGTGGTTATTCATTCTGCAGAGGATGAATATCAAATGTACCCTTATTCAAAAGAAACTAAAATTTTAGGCAAAATGAATATTTAAATACTTCTGGATATTGATGACCCTATCACTTAGCAAAGAAGAAATAAAAAATATACTATTTTGATTCCACTTATGCTGTTTTTCAGGTGCTTAAAATTAATGACTCTAAAGAGTTTTTTAAATAAATTTTTTTATTCTATGTGAAATGAAATCTATTGATACCCAATTTAGACAGCAAGATGTAATCATCTAGGTAGCTTTATTTTTTATGATGCTTTTATCTAGGTAATATTGAGAGAAATTACCTTTGAAATTTTCATGGAATACATCTGCAGCAATAATAAAGAAAAAATAATGGTATTATGTCGATATTTTAAAGAAACATGCAAAAGTATTATGTGTAATAAAATAGAACATTATCTACTACTGGTGTTCACGTTGTATGAAAAATACATACATAGAAATTTTTCACATAAGTTCTAAGTAGTATTTAGTAACTTTGGATAACCTAAAATTTAGATCATGCAGAATATAACAAATTAATATATATAAAACCAATACAACGTTTTCTTTATTCTCATTTTCCTTCCAGGAAATGAATGTCACTTTACTCATTATCTTTCCCTTGCGGATCTTACTAATCATAACAGTGGTTCGTCCAATGAAAACTCCTAGTCACTGGGACTGAAATGGATGAAGACAGTATACAGTTGCATGGGGACATTTCTACATTTTGTTTTTTGGCTTTGAAAAAAAAGGATTTTATCCAGCAGGATAATGTTAGGCTAGCAGCAGCAGAAAACTTCATAAATAGTGACTTATACTTTAGTAGTTTATTTTGGCTCATATGAAATCAACAAGTTAGGAGGTCAATACTACAGAGTGATATAGCTGCACAAGGACATTTATCTTCCTGACCTGCCAGTCTTAACTTTTAATGGTCACTTGATGGCTGCTGCATTACTAGGCACCACATTACCATTTCAGACTTGAATAAAGGGAAAAAAAACAAGATCAGTGTGTAGAGGACAGAAATCTTGCTCTGGTCTTGGGAAATAATTAGCCACAGACTGAGCACTCCTCTGGTCCAAAACAAAAACAAAAACCCATTCAAAGCAGGATCCAAAAGATCAAACTGCTTCCAAAAAATACAAATAACTGCTTCCAAATAACTGCATCTCAGGATGAAGCTCAAGAATACTTACAGGAATACAAAAATATCCAGCCTTCAACAGGTCATATTCAAAATGTTTAGCATCCAATCAAAACCTACCGAGCATTCAAAAAAGCAGGAAAATACTACTCATAACAAGACGAAAAGTCAGTCAACTGAAACTGACCTGGAACTGACATGGTTTTTACTATTAGGAAACAAGAACATTAAACATTATTAAAACCATGTGCCCATAAAAGATATTAACAAAAAAGACCCAAATCAAACTTCTACAGATGAACATTACAATGCATGAGATAACATACACTGAATGAGATTAATGGCAGATTAAACATTAGAGAAAAAAATATTAATGAATTTGAAAATAGCAATAGGCGCTATCCTAAATAAAGAACAAAAACAGAATTTAAAATATGTGAGGAGGAACAGAGAGCTGTGGGACAATTATAAGAAGCTTTATCAGCATGTAACAAGTCCCTAAAAGGAGAGAAGTTGCAGAGAAATGCAGAAAAAAAATTTTGAGGAAATAATGTCTGGTTTTTTCCAAATTTAATAAAAACAATAAACCCACAAATCCAGGAAGCTCAACAAAATTCAACCACAAGAAAAGTACAGCAAGGCATCTTATCATCAAAATCAGCTTAAAAGAGAAAAATCTTAAAAGCAACCAGAGAGGTTACATACAGCAGTACAAAGGTAAAGATGACAGCAGATTTCTTAACAGAAACAATATAAGTAATGAGACAGCAGAGGACCATCTTTACAGTAACTGAAAGAAAAAAATGATAACCTAGAATTCTAAACCAAGCAAAAACATGTGAGGGTAACATAAAGACTTTTTCAAACATACAAATTCTAAAAGAATCCAACAAGCAGAAAGAAAATTATAATAGAGGAATACAACTGAGGAAAGAAGTGAACAGCACTGAAGACATAATTATACACGTAAATACAGAAAATATTTTTCACATTGTTTAAATATCTTTAAAATATAACCATATAAACAAAAATAAAAAGAATGCCATGTGGAGGTGTAAAAGTATGACAATCACAAAAAAGGTTGTAGTGGAGGAATAGAAATATACTATTATAAGATTCTTATACTGTACATGGAATTGTACAGTATAGTATCACTTGAAGGTATGCTGCGATAACTTAAAAGATATATAATTAGGTTGGGCATGGTGGCGCACACCTGTAATACCAACATTTTGGTGAAATAATTGCATGAGGCCATGGGTTCAAGAATAGCCTGGGCAACAAACTGAGATCCTGTCTCTATAAAAAAAAATTGTTTTAAATAGCAAGGAATGAATGCATGCATCTGTAGTCCTAGCTAGTGAGAGGGCTGAGGCGGGAGTATCCCTTGAGCCCAGGAATTTGAGATTATAGTGAGCTACGATTGTGCCACTGCACTTCAATTTGGGTGAGAAAGCAAGACTCTAAAGAATAAATAAATAAGTGAATACTTTAAACCATGAAGTAGCAACTAAAACATTATCACCATAATAAACCAGTAAAATACATAAAATATTCAAATGATCCAAAAGAAGGCAGTAAAAGAAAAAAGATAAAAATAGAAAACAAGATGTAAGATAACAGACAAATTATGCCATATATGTAACATCATCAAATGGAAATGATCTAAATACCTCCATCAAGAGGCAAAGATTGTCAGATCAGATTGACGAAAAAGTAAGACCCAACTACTACATGCTGCTGTATCAGTCAGGGTTCAACTATACACAGTGGGAATATGATATATTCATATGCACAAAATCTACATATACTAATATGTATATATAATTATTTAAACCCTCTCTGTATCTCTATGTACATATACACACCCACACATACGTACATACACATATATATCTACATACACAAATAGCAAGAGAAAGAGAGAGAGATCTTTAATAATTACTTTACACAGTTGTAGGGGCTGGCTAAGCAAGGCCAAAATCTATAGGGCAGGCATTTAGGAAAGCAACAGCACAATCAATATGAAACTCCATGGGCAAAAACCAAAACTAATGATCACAGGCAGAATTTATTTTTCTAGGACTGCTTACTGCTTTTAAGGCCTTTCAAGTCTGAATCAAGCCTACTCAGATAATTGAGAATTACCTTCCTTAAACTGCTTAGGAACTTTAACTACATTTTGCAAAATCTCTCCACAGCCACACTCTTTAGAGTTTGATTGACTTGGAACTCTAGTCACATTGACAATTTGTGGAATAGAGCTAAATCATTACTTATGGAGAAATTTATAAAAAGACCTCAAGTCAATTATCTCAGTTTCTGGTTTAAGAAGCCAGAAAAACAAGAACAAATTAGTAAATAAATAGAAGAAAGGAAATAGTAAAGATCAGAGTTGAAATCAATGAATGGAAGATAGGAAAACAATTGAGAAAAATCAATGAAACCAAGGTGGATACATTTAAAAGATTGGTAAGTAATAAATCAATCCAATAATATTGATCAGGAAAAAGAACACACAAGTTAATATCAGGAATAAATGATGATATCACCACAGGCTCTGTGGATGTTAGAATAGTAATAAAGAAAAAGTATGCCAAACTATGCCAATTAATTTGACAATTTAGGCAAAATAGATATTGAAAGAAGCAAAGTAGCAAAGCCAAGGCAAAAAGAGATGACTAGAATACTTATCTATTAAAGAAATTAAATCTGTAGTGTGAGGCCTCCCCCAAAAGAAAACACAAAAAGCAGATAGTTTCACACATAAAGTCTATTTAACAGTTAAGGAAAAAATAATACCTATCTACACAAACTCTCTCAAATAGACCCAAACAAAAGATTGAAATGGGAGAATAATTCTCAATTTATTCTACAAAGCCAGAGTTCCCTAATACCAAAACCAGACACAAATATTACAGAAAAAGAAAACTACAGGTAATGAGCGCTCACAAACCTAAATGTAAAACATTTATATAAGATTTTAAAAATTGAATTTATCAATACATAAAAAGGACAATGCAGCATATCCAAATGCAGTTTATCCCAGAAATGTGGGGTTGCCTTAAACATCCAAAAAGTCACCAGATTTACAAAACAAACAAAAAACCCAACATCTATGTCAAATCAGAAGTCTCAGTAATATAAGAATAAAAGGAAACTTCTTCAAGTTAATATAAGGTATCTACTAAAAAACTTTCAGCTAAACAAACCTAATAGCAAAAACCACAATGCCTTCTCCTGAAATCAAGAATAAGACAAGGAGGTCTGCTGTCATCACCTCTTTTCAATATTTTTCGTCCATGGAAAAGAGTGGTAAAAATAAATAAGACATCCAAATTTGAAAAGAAAAAGTACTTTTATTCACAACTGACATGAATTTTTCCATAAAAAATCCAATGTAATATACAAAAGAGCTACTAAAAATAATTTAATTTTAAAAAAGATCTCAGAATGCAAGATCAGTATGAAAAAAATCAATTGTGTATACAAGCAGTGTGCAATAGAAATTAAAATTAAAGGCAGTATTATTTATAATAGCAAAAAACCATAAATATTATAGAAGACATGAAAGAGTCAAATACTAAAAGTTATTAAACATAACTAAGAGAAATTAAAGTAAATGAAGATAAATGCCATGTTTGTAGTTTGGAACACACAATACCATCAAGATATCAACTTTTCTCAAGTCGATTGATTAGTTCTCAACAAATACAATCAAAATAAAAATCTTATTTCTACAAACTGACCAAATTATAATAAAAGCCATAAAATATAATTTATGGAATACAGAAGACTAAATTTGGCAAAAAGAAATATGGAAACAAGAACAAAATTGAAAGACCAATACTATATGTTTTTATTACAGAGCCATAATAACTAAGATAGTGTGTTATTAACCGGAATATAAACAAATCAGTGGTACACGATAGAGAGTGGAGAAATAGACCCAAATGTATACGGAAAACTAATTTTTTGTAAATGTACAAAGGCAATTAGTGGTGAATGAAGAGTCTTTTAAATAAATAGTACTAGCATAATTGATAGATACCCATTTGCAAAATAAAGAACCCCAATTATCAAATACAAAAGTAACTCACATACTTCTAAATGCAAAATCTAAAACCAAAAGTTTCTAGGAGAAAACCTTTGCAGTATCGGGTTATGTGAATATTCCTTAAATAAAAACATAATCCATATGAGAACAACTTGATAAATTGGAATTCATCAAAACTTAAAAATACTGAATTTCAACAGATACTATTAAGATATTCAAAAAAGCCATACACTTGGAGAAAACATTTGCACAAGACATCTTAAAAAAGATAAACAACATGTATTCAGAATATATAAAAAAAACTGATTCAGTAGTAAGAAAGTAATTCAATTTAAAAATTATGTTGTAAAGAAGAAAAAAATAACACTTCACAAAAGACAATATATGGATATAAAATAAGCACATGAAATAGTGCTCAACCTAATTAGACACTAGGTACATGTAAATTAAAACCATATTGTGATATCATTACATACATAATAGAATGGCTACATTCTAATTAAAAAGACAGCTCACACCAAGTGTTGGCAAGAATTGGAAGACATAATATTCTTATATAGTGCTTGTGGGGATGTACAATAGTATAACCACTTTGGAAAAGGGCTTGAAACTCGTAAAAAGGAAGTAACTTTTTAGCTTCCTAAAAAGTTAAATACACACCCGCATATGATCCACCCATTCAATTCTAAGATAATTGAAAGTATATGTTCACACAAATACTGGTACATGAATGCTCATAACAGCTTTGTTTATAATAGCCCCAGTCTGGAAACAACCCAAATGCCCATCAAAAAGTAAGTGGAAAAACACACTGGACTCATACAGTGGAATACCATTCAGCAATTAAAAGAAAGTATTAATACAACAACATGGATGAATCTCAAAACAGTTATTCTTAGTGAAAGAAACCAGATGAAAATAGTATGTACCATATGAGTTTATTTATATAAAATCCTGGAAAATGCAAATTAGTCAACACAGATAGTCAGTGATTGCCTGGAGTCAGGGGCAGGAATGCACAGGCAGGAGAGATTGCTAAGGATCAGCAAGAAACTTCTGGGGGTAATTAATGTGTTCCTTATTTGGTTATGGTGACAGTTTTGTGGTGTACCACATACATTGTAACCTACTTAACTGTATACTTTATATATTTGCAGTTTATTGTATTTCACTTATAAAAAAGAACGAACTCAATTGACACCAGCAGTGGAAGCAAAGAAAAATAATTTAATAGAAGGTAGGATGTACTTAAGCTCCCTAGTACGTGCATCTACGGTTGAAATACCTAAAATAAAGACATCATATCCCAGTTAGTACATGGATAACAGAAGGAACAGAGCATTTCTTGATTCAACCATACAGTAGGCCGGATAAACCAAAAATAACATTGAAGATACAGAGGTATCCATTTTTCTTCCCAAAGCTAATCCATCTACTTATGCTGTGCTTTCTTTCCCTTTTGTCTTCAGCAAACTTGCTCTACCAATTAATTACCCCTTGCTGTTGTGCATCTTCACATATTTGGCTATTTTGTTGTCATGTGTTTAATACATACCTTACAGAATAAAACCGAAGATAAAAAAATAACAATACATAAAGATCCCCTTATCCTTTATCTTCTCCTGGCAATCACACTCTCCTTTGGTCGCAACTACTGGAAAGAGATATTTACAATCACTTCCTTTATTTGTTCCCATTCATTTACCCATTTATGTTAACCAGGCTTTTGCTCCCACCCCACATTCCACTGACACGACTGAGGCTCAGATCAAAAATTCCTGGTTTGTTATGAAAGTCATTGCGAAGTATTCGTCTGTCTTTACCTCTCTATGGTATTTAACTCTATCAACCACATGTCTTCTAAAAATTTTTCTCCTTTCTAAACTCTTCATACTCATTTAGTTTTCGTCCAAAGTAAGTGGTCGTGACTCCTCAGTGTCCTCTTAGAGCCCATCTTCAGCTTTGTCATGGAACACCCCCAAATGTCTTCCCATTCTGTTTTTTAAACTTCACCAAGACCCATATGTTGACATACCCATTCCAAATCATTTATCTTGCTGGTACTTAAAAGCTCAAATAAAGCTTTGTTTTCCTTTCCTAAACTTGACTTTCCCTAGTTCAGTACATAGCAATACCAACTGCCCAGTTGCTCAAGCCAGAGAAAGCTGGGTGCTTTCTTCTCCCACTACTTGTCATATTTAGTCAGTCATCTAACTGTTACTCAAGCAATAACTTTAATGTCTCTTGAAATTATTCCTTTTTTCTCTCACTGCCACTATCTTTGTTTAGCTCCCTCATTATCTCTTCTTCAGAAATCTGGTCGCCCTGCTTCTACTCTTGCTCTATTCTAATCCCTTCATTGTCACACATCTTTCAGAGTAATCTTTAAAAAATTAATTCTAAGTCTGCCCTTCACTCTCCCGGTTTAAAAGCCTTCATTGGCTACTCATTACCCATAGAAAATGTTCAACCTTTTTAATTCCCTGGCTTTTGCTTGCCTCTCTAGGCCCCTGCACAAGTCTTCGTACACCGATTCCCTTTACTCCAAGCATACTGACTGCTTTGTAAGCTCCTCAAACGTCCCTAGCAGTGTATTTTCATATTAGAATTAGATGGTCACGCTACAAATCCAAAGTAGAGTAGATGCCTTTTTGTGTACCTGCCTAGCTGGTGACACCCTCCCCATCAGTATCTGTAGGGATATGACTTTGTCACACCAACCAAAACTGGTTGGACCAGGAATAGGGACCTCACTTCAAAGGAAACAACCGTATTTTTTTATTCTGGGTATTTGGATGTGTGATACTTTTAACCGTTTCTTATGTCACTTGTACTATGGACACAAAATTTCAGAAACCGGGGGAAATGTGTTCAGCAATATGCCTAACAAAGCAGTGAAAAGTGGACTGAGGATGCGGGTGGGATATACCGCAGAAAGGAGAGATGAGGTAGAAAGAGAAAGGAAAGAGAATCAAAGCTCTGGTAACTCCAAAGACAGAAAAATAAAGCGACAGATGATAGTTACAAGCTCAGGTTTCCAGTGGCTTTCAAGTTTCTATCGTTGTCCAAATCTTCTTTGACTCCCTGTGTCACCCCACTGTGCCTCCAATTAATTTATTTTCCACAAAAATTATTTCTACAATGTATAGCTAAATGAGACTTGACTATTAAAAGTAAATAAAGCTAATAAAAAGTAAACCTATATGAAGTAGAATGCTTTCATTTGTTTAAAGTTGCAATATTTTTGTTTAATGGTAACATCAGGTATATAATATACACTGCCCTAAGTTTTAACAAGTTTGAGTAATTTGCAATTGTATAGAATAGTCAAAATAAAAAGACCCTCTTCAAGGTAAATAAAGAAAATATGATTTTATCATGAATAAAGACACCTCTAAATAGGAGAGAGACAATAAAGGGAAGGAAATGAGAATATGCACAAAGAGAATATTTCGCATTGAATAACAAAAATAGTTAAACTTTCATGAAATCATAAGATGCCCAAATTAGAGACCTATTTAATGCCCAAGCTTTTCCAGGAAAAAGCTCCTGACCTACATTTATATGGTTCCAGATGACAGATTCACAAATATGATACCACTCCCATCACAACTGAGTGTTCCACAATCAATCAAACAAAAACAAGGACATTCACAGTATTTCTTTCATACTCACCTGAACAACAGAAAAATGAATAACTGAACCAACTGAAGGTAAAATATCTTTTCCCTGTGAATTTGAAGCTATCTCTGTGAGATTTAAATCAGTCCATACCATTATGGCTGGACATATGATATGTAAATACAGAAACATTGGGAGCCTTTTCCAAATAAAGATTTCAGGGATGGGGAGTGAGGAGAAAGTCAGTCAGCAAGGAGAAAAAAAAGCAATGAAATAGATACTTAGAGAAAAGGCATAAATCAGAGAAATTAATGAAACTCCTACCAGAAGCAAAAATGCACAACTCTTCTCTGTGTTCCATGAGATTCTCCAATGATCTTATTATAAATTCCCCAGTTTTTAAAGGCAGTTCCAAGTGAGTTGCTGTTTCTCACAACTAGGGTATATGAAGCCATACATATAATAGATGTTTTAATCAATGTTTGTGGAAATAGAAATCTTTTTAAAACAAAAAAATTAAATAAAGCTTATTTGCATGACCCCTATTACACAAGAATGATATACCAGAGAAGAGAGGGACTTTACAGACACATGGATTAGTCCTTAAATAAAAAATATATAATAAAACTAACAAATGTAAGCACTTCCTTTTCATTGCTTTGTTCTATGGAAGAAAAAGAAGAAACAGGATGTATACGTTAAGATAAACCAAACGTTCAACAAAAAAAGTCAACTCAAATTCAAACTACTATTACCTTTGTCTGAAATTCTAGCAAAATTCATTTTGTATGTGTAAATTCATTAACTATACACATTTAACACCTTCTCAAGCAATAAAAGGTTTTAGCTTGGGTTTGAAAGGAGTTACTGATTACATTGGCTCTTGAAGTCTAAGAAATAAAATTTTACCAATAGAAATTGCTTTTTCCGTGCTGCAATGAGCATCGCACTTAATTTCAACTCATCTGGCTTTGTGTTTAGAATAGGAGAAAAAAGAAACAGAATCTTTTTGTTCTAAATTATTCTCTAAGGATATATATCCTAAATTATCACTAAAGTATTCCTTTAGATGTGAAATTTTATAAAGAAAATTGATTTTCAAATGAATGCCTTTGTACTGTAACTAGAAGTGTTTTAGAACAAGAAGCAAAATAATCTGATGTTGAATTCATCGTGTGACACGAAATAATGTCATCCATATTTGTATCTAATGTCTAGTATCATCTGGAGCACACATTAGATGTGAAAACAAGGTTCCAATACAGGGCTCCCAGTGATCCCCACACGTCCTAGTATCTGCACCTCACATTGCACCAGGATTGACCTTTGTAACCAATAGAATGTGACAGAAGTGATGAATGTGACTTCCCAGATTATGTAATAAAAATCGCAGTACCTTTTGTTTGGGGTGTGCATTCTCTTTCCTTTCAATCATTTGATCTGGGAAAGGGCAACTGTGATGTTACGAGCAGCTCCACATAATGAGAAACCGGTGTCTCTCATGAACAGCTACTCAGTTCCATGAGTGAGCTTGGAACTGGATCCTTTAGCCCAGTAAACCCTTCAGGTAACTGCAGCCCTAGCTAATATCTTGGCTACAACCCTATGAGAGATCTTAAGCCAGAACCACATAGCCAGGCTTCGACTGGATTCTTCACCCTCAGAAACTGTAGGAAATACTAAATGGTTGTTGTTTAAGCGGCTTTGGTTGGTGGTAATTTTTTTATGAAGTAATAGGTAACTAAAATAGTAGATGACTAATAAACGCTTGCTGATAAAATAAATAAATATTTTAGAAGTCTAGTTCTCCATACTTAATTTTTAAAAAATCAAAATAATGCTAGAGCCACTAAAATCCCTAATTCACGCTTAGACATTTTCAGATAAGGCAGAAAAACTAAAGTATGCTAGTACTTCTAATTCAAATCAATTGTTTTCTAAAATATTATATTTCTTCTTTTCTTACATCTATAAAGGTATTTTTACTTTTTACAGGTTATCAGCATTTGAATCACCACCTGCTTCGCATCAGAATTTGTATTCTAACAAAGAGAGAATAATTTTTGAATGCAAATTTCAACACTTGCTTGCATTTCTGATTGCAAAAAAACTTCCAAATAAATAAATAAGTGGGCAGAGATTACATAAGCTAAAGACCAAATTTAGAACACTTTCCCTATTGTCAGCATGTTCCAACTTAAAAATAAGCATTTCTTTATATTTAACCAATTATTTTCTTGGAAATTTGGAATCTGTTTATTGAAACACGTATAAGTTTACTTATCCCAAAAGTAACATTGTATGCTATTTATAAGGTGCATTGACTCTTCCTTAAAAAGAAAAACCTAGACCTCAAAAACTTTCCTATTAATGGGATATAGAAACTTTCAAGCAAGTCAAAGAATTGTATTTTAAAACAGTTCTTCATTATAGCAATGCCACAAGACACAATCAATTTCCAAACCGTGATCCACTTTCAATTTGAAACATTTTTCTATTATATGCATACTTGGTAGCACTCTTTCTTTTTCAGCTTTGAGAAAAATTACAGAGAGAAAATATAGAAAGCAAGCAAAGATTAATAGGATCCAACCTCAATGGCCTGATACTTTCTCAGTTGCTGAAATCAATCAATAAATATGCCAGGAAAGCTACTATCTCATCTTAAAAGCATCAGCCATAGAGCATAATGGGATTTATGCATATTAAAGTAGCAGGCTGCAAATGCCTGTAGATAGCACACTGTTATTTAAGAGTAACAAAAAGCAGCACCACTAACCACTATACAATACAAATTAAATGGAAAATCACAGCTATTTAAAGGGCTTGCCTAAAAGTATAATAAATTTAACTTTAGTAGGATTGTAATCCTTGATTTTTCACTAGAGTTAATGTATTCATGCAAAGCCATTACTTTAATAACATATAAGTGTAGAATTCACTCACCAGCAGTGACGAATGTGCTTATTTGTAGCCTATTTTTTTTTCTCATGGTAAAATCCATCCATTACAATGCCTCTAGGCATGTGAAAATAAAATTAAAGAAAGGCCTATATTTTCCCAAAAGACAAAAATTAAAATGAAGGCTAGATTGGATACCAAACTCATTTCAAAGCCAGATAAATTTAATTGTAATGTGGAATTTGATCTCTTCAATTCACTTCAGCTTATCTAAAATGGCCACAACTTCCCAGAGGGATTGGGAGGTGGGAATTATAGCCTGTAAAACACAACCCAAAAGCAGTTTAAATACTGAGGAAAAAAGAATGAAACTTTCAATTCAGTGCTTCAGATGAAAATAAGAAAACTTTGTCTTTGACATCTTTCTGCATATATTTGAGCATCTTCCTTTCTCATCAGAAACAAGCATAGCTCTCAAGTTTCCATTTGCCTCCTTAGATTCCACTTCAGATTCTTTATGTACCTCTGATTGCACATAAATTCTGAGTGATACTTCTTCTCTTCCCATAGGCTGACCTCCCAAAATTTTCACCTCTTTTGTTTTACGAGCTGTTAAGAAACACACATATTATCAATTTTTATAAATACGTAAATTTGTCAAAGACTTATCTCAAACTTTGAGAGGATTTACCATTCAAAGCAGGGTTCCTAAATTTGCATTTCTTCCAAAAAATGGGCTACTTAATGGGACCACAGGATCACCTGCAATCACTAGATCTTTATTGTTACCTAAATATAGTGAAAATCCTTCCCAAAACATTCCATTTAAATTTAGGCCAAGATACTAACTTGGCCTTTTTTCTTTGCTAAAATTAATTAAAAGAGCTGTTAAAGACATAGAGTTGTGGCAAAATTGTATGTTCACAGAAGGCGGGAGAAGTATTCTTAAATGTCTGCCTCATGGTTTAGCGTCATGAAAATTTGATCTCTGCCTTGAAGTTTATTTTTCATCTGTCCGGAGACAACACACGAAGAAACCTTGTATTAAGTGCCTACTCATGACATGACATTTAGTTGTTATAACAACTTTGTAAGGTATGTATTATTATACTAATTTCATATAAAATGGAACTGTGGCTCAGAAAGATTAAGTAACCTACCTAAAGTCACATAATTGGTAAAGGACAAAACAGAGATTCATAGCACTTATTTCAGACTAAATACTCTTTCCACTACAGTATGTCTTCTTTGTGCCCATTAAAATCTAGACTCAAATGGCTTTTAAGTTACCAATTTAAATAAATCATCATAAGCCCATAATTGTATAATTCTGTTACATTAGAACATCATGACTCCTTAATGCACTAGAAACTGCCTTATACATTCTATGATAGACTAGTTACCCCTGTCTTCAGTTGTTCAAAACATACTGTGACTCACCCTACTTCCCAGAGAAATAAGTGCTTTTGTAAATGATAAATTTAGAAAGAACCCAGAGAGATTATTTAACAGTTACATACCTTCAACTCTATAGAAATATAGCAATCTATCCATGTGTTCTTTTTTAATCTGTTGGTATAATGTATTTCTGAAAAATATGAATTATCATAAGTGCCCATTGTAAAATAGTACTATCTTAGCTAAATTGATTCATCTGCCTGTTAAATCTAATTTCTACTGAGTATTTGATGTTTCCTTTAATAGCATCAAGGACAATTTATGAAACATAAGAAAGTATTTAATATCAATGGTGCAAATCAAGTTAAAGTTCTGAATTTGGAAAATAATTCAACAAAAGTAGGAGAGAAAAGTAATGGTGAATTAGTGTAAAGAAAGCCATAACAAGACAAAAACTTAGAGTAGCAACTGATGATCCAGAAATAGAGGTAATTTTATTTTAAAAACATGTTTAGAGAAAAGAAAATTGAATCGTAAGTAATCTATTGAGAAAGATGAATATATTATATAGAATATGGAATAACTGAATAATCCATCATTTTAGCACTTAAATATTTAAAAATAAAAGTAATAGTCGTCTCATCCATTGCAATAAAGTGGCAAACATATTACTTAGAAAAATAAATCACAACTATATATAGCATCTTAGCTTTTCATTACACTCTATGGAACATTAAAGTTAAAAATTAGAAATAAGAAGTCATTATCAACAACATTTAGTAAAAATTAGAAAATATATAGCTTCTTTAATACAATCTCTATAAAAACATGCACTTTATTCGTTTATATTAAACCTAAATGGAAATACAAATAAAATATATTTCAGTTATTGAGAAAAGGCTATGGTTATTTCCACATGTGGTTTCTACACTTTATAGGAATTTCAACTTTTATTGCTCAATTGGCTCGTCTGAATAGGTCCAAATTTGACATAATTTGTATTTCTAATTAATTTCTGGATCAGTGCCCATAATGGAGCAATGAAAGTGACAGTTTGGCCAATTTAGAAATGTGCAGGCTTGTATAGTTAATCATTAGAATAGTAGCTTTTGGTTTCAGTTTAATTTTGTGGTTGAATATATACATTAAGCTCTTTGTAATTACCCTGAAATAAGAAGTGAGGAAGAGACTAGAAGGATTTTTGGCTCTCAAAAGTATTAAGTGAAATTATTTACAGATTATCACTTTTAGCAAAGGCATTGCCACATTTATTGCCTGTCCAAAGGAGGATGTTTAGTTTTTAGACAAAAACCTGGAATGCAATCCTGTATTTTCTATAGCTTAATCAAAATAAATTCATGATATATACTTTGAATCCTTCTTTGAGGCCCTGAGTCAGAGCAGTTTACATAAAGATAAATATTCTGGGTGTTGGGGTGGCAGGGCTGCCATTTAGATGTTCAACATTTAGTCTTACTACAGCCCTCATACCATACCTATATGTGATCCTTGAAGAAATGTATGGGTTAAATAGGGGAATTAACCTTATTTAAGGAGTCCATTGGCCGCCACTATGATTTCTAGTTGATAAGATGTAAACACTGTTGGGAATAAGCACTAAGTGCTTCTAAAATAAAGCCTGCACTGAGACTAACGACTCTGCCCAAACTTACCTACTGCTTCTTTTTGTTCCTTATCTACAACAGATAGCATTTATCAGGTACACTAGAAAAAAATTAAAAAGCCTTTTCTAAATTATTTTATACAACACTCAATTATATCCTATTCAAACCAGTGCATACATAGGAGTCCTCAGAAATCTTTCCCAAATGCACTTTTGTATTTTTTTAAGTTAGCAGTTATTACCATCAAATGAATATTTGGAGAGTTATATCTTTGATGTGTACTCATGATTTACCTTAGTGCTATGAAAATCCGGATGATAGCTTTGTTCCCTGGATTCTCATTCTGTATAGTTGCCTAATTTCTGTTATATTTGCACTGCAAATTTCACCATCATGTAATGAAAAGGCATTATACAAATTCCCTCTAGAAGTTAAATAGGAAAGCCATGCTTCCACAAACTTGGCATATTTCTTGCAATTGATGCCTACTAACACAGTGCATTTTAAACCAATTACTCTAACAGCTCTCAAAGAATGTGTTTGAATATCATCACTCTGCATTATTCTGAAGAGCCAGTCTTTATGTACAGCGACTACGTACACTCTTAAACAACAGATGCCTTAGGTGGAAGATGAGCCTGTCATAAAGTGTCTGCCATCTGCTTTGGCCCATCATTATTCCCTTAATAGCTTACTACCTGTGGGCACATTGAGGCACCAAAGAGAAGCGTCATTCCCAAAAGTATCACCACAAACACAATACTTACGAGGCTGGCATAAGAAAGCCAGCTGAACAGCATTTCCCAGTACACTGCTGCAATACGTCATTTTTGAAAATGCCATGTTACTGGATGTGACTTTGGAAACTGACTTAATAACAATAATAACAATAAAAATGGACAGCACTTAGCAAGGAAAGTGTCTTTCATCTCAAAGGGCCCACAAGTGCTTCAGACTCAGAAACGCTGTCAACAATAAGAAGAAGGGCAATGGCACTCAGCACAGTAACGAAAGCTCAGGAAATGTTCACCAAGGAGGGCTATACAAGCTTTCAACTAAAAGAGATATCACAAGCTTTTTATCTTCCACATGGAGTGATATAACCTTGGATTTTCATCCTTTCAGAAGGGTGCCCAAATATCAAAAATAGGCTTTTGTGTCTCACTCTAGACAGAAGCTATTGAGTCGTAAGGAAAATTGACCCTGCAGCTCTGGAGCTCAGGCTTAGAAGGTATCAAAATGGATCCAAATCACCTTGGCATACTTTTTACTACCCAGGATCTCAATGGAGCCACCCTATTAGAGATGTACTGTTAAAACGTAAGCCAAGTGGGTTTCTACTTGAAAGAGAAGTAATGAAGGTTGAATTGCTAAGTAAATCTGACCCTTGCAGACCTTGTTTCACAGAAAAGGTTTCATCATGCTGGCTAATGGCTTTCTGATCTTGCTGAATGATACTTCCGCAGTTGGGACTGGCGGACTTCTTAGGTTCATTTATTACATGCATGTATAATGCTGGCGATGAGAATATATTCTCTGATCCATACCAAGAAATATTTGTGCACAAGTGATTGTAAAGAGTATTCTTTTCTTGAACCATGAATACTTTTTTTTCTCGTTAACATAAGCATGCTGTTAGAATTGATGTTTGCCCAATTTTATCTGAAATTACTGTGATTTAGTACAGACTAACCTTAGTACCAGAATGACTTTACCATTTTCCGCTCTGGCTCTGTTGATAGCCACAAACTAACCACATTTAGTAAATTCCTTTGTTAAGGCTTGACTTCTCCCAACTGATTTTAAGATATCAGGATTATTCCATTATTTTGGCAAAATAATAACTTATTTTTCTTCCCTGCCCAGTTCCCATCTCATAAAATTTTAAAAGGTCCATCCAATGGCTTTTCTCCCATGATAAATTTTCTTTATGAAAATTTGACTATTGGTAATAGAACAGGCATTTCAAATGGTTTGCATCCTCGAGTAACACATATATGATGCCCATACAATGGTTATTTTTTTTCTGTATTCTGACACTTCACAGGAATTTTCCCTCTAAAATTGACAAAAGCTAACATGTGGGAATAAAATCCCCATGACCCAGAAGCCTATAGTATTATGTGCTAGTATAGTTCCAAACTTAGCTGGTCCTGGATCTCATCCAAGACCTACTGAATGAGTATCTCTGAAACGAGGGACCTTTATTTTCAACACTCTCCATAAGGGGTGGTGCATCAGTTAAAATTTCTGTATGAATACTGGCAATAAAAACTCGAAATAACTGAGGCTCGAGCACAATAAAGATTTGCAGTCTTCCATTTTTCTTTTAGAAGTTGTGAAGTAGGAAATCCCAAATTGGTATAGAAATTCTAAAAACTCAGTGGAGCCCAGTTTCCTTCTTTCTGCTCTACCATCTTTAATCATGGCTTCCATCTTCAATGTTGCTTCATGCTCCAAATTAGCCACTTGATATTTTTTTTCTTTTGCGGCAAGAAACAGGAGAAAATTAGATGAAAAAATTGAAACACTCTCAAGTTGAGGGATTGCCCTTGAAACAGCCTTCTCAGCATCCCAGAAAATACTTATGCAAACGTCTCATAACCCAGAGTTTATATAAGATACTTCACCCAAGATACATTGCCTCATTCTTGGATGGCTTGCTACCCCAAATAAAATTGGGTCCTATTTCTAGGCAAGATAGAGGGAGCAGACACTAATATGTGTCTCTAGATTGGCAACTGATAATCACTGCTCCAAATTCTCAACAGATTTGAAAATTAGTGCTCTAGCCAACTTAGCTAACAATGATTAATGAATTTTCTACCACAAATTGTTATGTAGTTGAATCAAATAATATGAAGACTAATACTAACTAGTACTAATTGAACACTTACGATTTTTCAGGTAGTGGCCTAAAAGCTTTGCATGACTAATGTAATTTAATCCTCACCCAAACACTATGAAGTAGGTTTTATTATTAGCCTCAATTACCTGAGAAGAAAACAGGCACAGAGAGGCTTAATAGCTTGTCCAAGATTACACAGCTACTAATTTGTAGAAGTCAGAGCCTCAGATAGCCATCAGTCTACACAGCCTTACTTAGTCCCAAATTACACACATTTTTCTTATGATAAGCATTGCAAAAGTTTTGAGCATTTTTTATATAGTTACAACTAAGGCAGAGCAAGTTTATTGCTTTTCTAGGCACCAGCTATTTGCTGCCTTCGCAACCTTCATTTTGAAACCTCAAAAGAGGCAAAACTGTAATTTATCTTGATAGAAAAAAATTCCCCTAAGAAAAACTGACAACCTTATAGAGTTATTCAGATATTTCCATGTCAAAATACTTTTTATCCTACAGAAACTGCTTTTTGTAGCAAAATCCCTAAGGTGACTCTGCCAAATTTACTTAGGTTTGTAATGCATGCTTTCTTACCACTTCCATATTTGTGAAATCTTTTTTCACAGCATATGAAGATGGACCTGAATATAACAGAATTGGATGTTACTGAAAAACTCAATGGATTCAGTTCACTGTGGCTATTAAATGAGTTTTATAAGAGAACATAGGAAAGTCCAATTGCATTATCACTCACATGGCAGCCTTCACAATTGTAGTAGATGGAACCCAATAAATATTTTTGTTACATCAAGTGTGTATAACTCATTACATGTAACATAAGAAAAGTTTTCAATCCTGGATATGTTTCTCTGTCACTAAAATCTTTGTGTGACCTTGGGGAAACTGTAACTTCTTGAGCCTCAGGATAATCATTTATACAATGTAGATTTTGGTTAATTAGCTCCAACTTTTCTCCAATTTCCATAATTCTGTGTTTCAGTGACCTTCCCTTAAGTAATTTTATATTCTACAATGATCTATACACTGCCTTAGAGTAGTGAGGGCTCAGTGCTTACTGGATTGTTGGAGGGGTGGATGTTTGGGAGAATAAATGAATAGAGATGGATGAAGACATTAATATGTATGTGAGCAAAGCAGTTTTTCCACCCCAGAAAAAACATTATATTAACCTGTAGCCTTTAAATTTTATCCCTTAACAAGTAACATCCTTAAAAATCAGCTTTATATCTTAAATTTTTTATAATGGAAACTATTAAACACAGGAAAAAATAAAACAATGGTACAATAAATATCCACATACCCATCAACCAACTCAACGTAATTAACTTGCTGCCCTCCTTTAATTTATTTATACCTACCAACATTTTTGCATTAAAATAAAGCAAATCTTAGGTATATCATTCACTCATAAATAAAAATTAAAATAAGCCACTTTGATGATAAAGTCTGCTTTCTAGTCTACTACAGAAAGTGAAATATTTTACCCAATTAAATTGCTGATAATTCACCTAATATTTTGTGTTTATTTTGCATGTACTTAGAATCTTAATGTTTAAAAAAAATCCTTGAAAACCAAAACTTTGATACAGCATTTGTTTTTTTTCAGATGGTTATTAGACGGGTAAGAATATTTAGCCTCTAAATTGCATCAGGCCTGTAGATACACCATTCAGTTACTGCATGAGCAGAAGGAGAGACTGATAATGATTTAGGAGAGGAAAGTGGAAAAAATCCCTGAATCAAATCTCTATGACTTTTTTTTACTTGGTTTAAATTCCAGGCCCTAACCATAGCTATATACAATTAAGTTCCACATCCAACTTACATGCATGCACGCACACAAAAAAACCCCTTCGAGCTGGCTATAAATAATTCAAATTTGTCTACTTTTTGCAATTGACCATATTTCAGCTCCTATTTATCACCAAGGAAAATAAAAAAAAAAATTAACTAAACTTTCTATGTCTACAAGTTTTTCTCTTCTCAGCTCCTCTATATCCTTCTCCATCTATCCTTTGTTAGGATGCTTTTACTTGCAGTCCCAAATTTTGGTTCATATTAGCTAACCATTAAAAGCATGTCTATGTCCGCAATAAATTCAATCATTTTTAATTGATTTATAAACAGTTTTTTTAAATTTACTGCTTTATTTCTCCCTGAACATATGAGGATTAACACAATTAATATAAAATTAAATGGACTTTAATTTACATATTATTGTAGAACAAACTTCCTGCTCCACCCCATACATTCCCATTCCTAAGCAGACTATCTTCAACATTTCTTCAAGAAATGCATCTCAAAAATGCTAGTTTTCTTTAGCAACCTGTTAAATAAATGAGGAAAAGGAGAAGGGAAGTTTCATTTGAAATGGATTAATTCCAGCTGTATCAAAACTAGAATTAAATGAGAAGGTCAAAATTTTAAAGTATTTAGCAGATAATACAGGATAGTATCTCCATGACATCACTGTAGAATTTTTAGATAAGACCCCAAGTTATGAACCACAAACAAAAAGAGTAATAAATTTGCCAAATGAAAATTAAGAACCGTTCATTAATAGACCATTAAAACACAGGTAACACAATGGAAGAAGATGGTTGCTAGACTAGTTCTAAGACTTAGTATTCAGAAAAAAACAAAAATACATCATTAGTAAAAACAATCCAAACACCCCAAAAGAAAGATGGGCAAAAGACATACACAAGAACACTTAAAAAGTGGAATTCTACATGACTTAAACACTTGAACTAGGGTTCAATCTCACTACTAATCAGGGAAATAATAATTTTGTTTGCAAACTGGAACTGCAAAATAAACTGCTAGTAGGAGTGTAAATTGGTAACTCCAGTTTGGAAGACAGTTCAGTATATATAGCAATAATGTTAAAGATAAGCGTTTTCTATGACCCTTCAATTTCGTTCCTAAGCATTTGCCTTAGAGACATTTGTATATGTGTGTGCTAGGATACACACATATATGTATACTTATAGACCGTGTAAATGTTCAGAGCAACATTTACGTTTCTAGTTCAAACTAGAAACAATCTAAATGTCTACTAACAGGTGCATGGATAAACCTACATGGTGACAAAAATGAAATAACTATCTCTAAACGCAACATCACAGATAATCTTACAAACACAATACTGAACTAATACAACAACATATAAAAGAATACACATATTATATATAGTATACACATATACTATAATTTCATACGTTATACATATATGATTATACAAATACAGCATAATTTCATTTATATAAAGTTCAAAAATAGGAAAATGGCCCACTTTGGGTTTAGCTGCTATACCATTCCATTTCTTGACCCCAAGTGGTGATTATCTAATTTACTTAATAACTACTTGCTAAACTGTGTATTTGTTTCATGCTCTCTTTAGTATGTACAGTAGAAATTGTAAGTTGACCTGAGATTCTCCAAAATATGCTATTCCTTAAGTAATGATATCCATATGAGGTTATGAGTCTTAACATTTTTAATTTGAAACTTTAAATATTGTTTTCTTTCTTACTATATTAACATACAGAATGGCACAAAGGAGACAAGATTAAACACTGGTAAATACTTTGTCATATTTTCTTCAGATTGATCCTTTTAAAAAAGAAATATCACAAATGCAGCTGAAGTTACTCTCATCCATTTATCTTTGCTCCCTTATCCGAAGGAACTATTTTCTAATGGAAGAACATAATTAGCCTGTATTTTTTTAAATATGTACACACAACATATATTTGTAACCATGAATATTTAAAACTTTTCTTAAAATGCACATAAACTGTAACGTATAGCTACATTTTGCAACTAACTTGATTATTTCAAAATTATCTTTTTAATTTGTATGTATTTTAATGAATGTCCTAGGTTATTTTTTCCTTTTTGACTGCTACATTCTATTGTATTAATAGAATACAGTGTATTAACCCATTCCCTTATTGAGGAACAATTTGTTTTATTCCGCTTGTTTGCTACTACAAAGAATGAACCATCAAAAATTTCCTATATATGTCTCTTTGCATACCTGGATGAGAATATCTTGAGTATAATATTTTTTTTTAAAATACAGACATTAAAATAAAATTTAAATAATTCATAATTTTACCAATAGAAATAGTTGCTTTAACCATCTTTATATATCTCACTCTTTTCCTGCAGACCCGATGAAATTGAAAAACTGTGCAGCACACATACACCTATGGTGGGGTTTTATGTCCTGCTTTTTACTTATGATGAATAACTTCACATACCATAGAATATCCTTCAAAAACATGTTCACCAATGGCTACATGGTGTTCTCTTGTACAAACGGACCATAATTTATACAATCATTTCTCATTGTTGTATGTAGCTGTTTGCAGTTATTCCGTTCTCCCTCCAGTTTCTGATACTCTAGCCAATCTAGTTTTCTTTCAGTTATTTACACGTACCTACTACTCCTTTGTTGCATCACTGCCTGCAATGAACTTAATGTTTGTGTCTCCTCAAAATCCATATGTTGAAACCTAATTCTCTGTGACGGTATTAAACGGTGGGGCCTTTGAGAAGTGACTAGCTCATGAGGGTGGAGTCCTCATGAATGCGATCAGTACCCTTACAAAGGCGGCTGCAGAAAGCTGCCTAACCCCTTCCACCATGTGAGTACACAGCAAGAAAAAGGACAGAAGCCTACCTTTGAAGAAGCAGATTTTCTTCACACACTGAAAGCTGTTGGTGCCTTGATTCTGGACTTCACAAGCTCCCGGACTGTAAGAAATAAATGCTGATTACTTATAAGTCATAGACCTATGGTGCTTTTGTTATAGCAGCACAAACGGACTAAGACACAGCTTCTGCACACGTAGTTCGCTCTGCTCTTTCCTACAGTTTTTACGTGGCAGATCTTCTTCTCAGTAAACTGAGATCTCAATGTTACTATCCCTTGACCAAGGAGGCATTCTCTAATAGCCCCTTCTAAATTATTTTCTTTTTCATGCACTTATCTGACCAAATAATATCAGACAGTGTAGCTATTTCTCTATACATCTTTATCTCTCCATGAGGGCAAGGATATGGTTGTTCTTCATCATCTTCAGTGTTGAAAAAGTTAGGTACCACACAATTATAAGAAGTAAATTCACACTGTAGTCATAGATTTGTATATTTATTACAACAATGTTCCAGCAGATGGCCATAAAGCATCTTGAAAAAGGGGATTCCTTTTTAAATTTCAGTTAGTGTTAGCTTTGGGCTACTCGAAAATTATTAAATGAATGAATGAACTCATTATAACTTATTATCTCCGACACCAATGTTTTTTACGTTTTCTATTCTAGAATTCCTCACGTTGCCCTGGTGTTTACCACACCAGGTGAGTCCAAGGAGTAAAAGCACAGGTCTTTTGTGACACTTGATTTGAGGGCAGAAATTTGACCATCTACAGAGAATGAATGAAACATCATTTTTGACACTGAAAAATTTAAATCCTAAACAACCATAAACATTTAAATAACTTTGTACAAATAATTTAAATAAACAGGTGAGTAACGTGGTAAAATAATCTTAAGAATTCTGTATGGCTTTCAAAAGACAGAGTACACCATGCTTTTTTGAAGGGATTATTTTCATACTAATTATCTAAAAATTAAGTTTTATCTTTTACCAAAAAAACCAACGATTTGTTATCATTGAAATCACAAATGCTTCCAGTTCCAAGACTACTATGCCCTGACACTTTTGTAGACCACAAGAATCTACTCCATTTTCATTAAAGCAAACATCATATTACGCTTGTAAAGTCAAGAATAATGAAAGTATATTTGGCACACTAAAATAATCCTCCTCTACGTCTGACAGTATGAAAAAATAAACCTTGGCAGCTGCATTTCAGCTATGATAGAAACTTTCTGACAGCTTTCCTCTCTGTTGCTCATAAGAAGATGACTTAAATGAATTAATGTCAGGTGGATTAGTAACATTCTGTTCAAACTGACAGAAGATCATGCCTGCACAGCTACTTTAAAATCTCAACATTAGTTTGAAGAGCAGAAGAATTTCACATATTTGAGACTGAGTTTTTGAAAACCAAATATACTTTTTAGAAAAATTAATTGCCTTTAATATGGGGAAAGGAGGTTTCAATTCAGTCAAATATAGCGCTGGAGCTATCTGATAAAACTGGATTGTAGGTTATGTACTTACGCAGTTGTATTCTTACCTTATAGTCTCAATTTATTTGGACCAAATGAAATGAAATAGCAGCAGTCAGTGTCTAATAAAAAATTTGGTTACCCGAAGTCATATAGCTAGTTTATTTTAGGGTCAGAATTATAAATTTGCCTAGGTACTAGTACAAAATTTTATTTATTTCAGAGCATTTACAATGGCCAATGGGCACCAAAGGACAAATAATATACCAATAGATATGTAATAATTATAGTTACTGATTTTGAAATAATTATATTTAACAATTTGTGTGATGCTATTTACATCCAATCTTTAGGATTTCTATATGCCATTTAACAAGCAGTTTTAGGAAGTCATGTGACATGATTAGAGCTACATATGATATATTGAGCTGCAGTGCATGTAATAAATGAGAATGAGAGCAGATGGAAAATGCGGAACCAATTTGGAAGCTATTATAATAGTCCAAAATAAGATAATTGGGGAAAAATTACAGCGAAT
Source organism: Nomascus leucogenys (assembly GCF_006542625.1). Lineage (NCBI taxonomy): Eukaryota > Metazoa > Chordata > Mammalia > Primates > Hylobatidae > Nomascus > Nomascus leucogenys. Next base: position 104,034,727 of record NC_044381.1, on the reverse strand, counting down.
AAGAACAGGAATTGATAAATCACTGATCTAGCAAATAATAAATAATGTTCAAATGAAAGGGTTTCCCAGACTATTAGGAACAGAAACCATGAGGTACTAGGTTAAGGAGTGAATAGGAAGTCGGAAAATTAAATTGGTGACTCTGAAATATTGTCCAAGACTTTCAAAAAATTAAATGACAGTGAAAAATAGGAAAATAAATGAAAGGTAGAGGAAAGTTTGTGTAAATTTTTATATGAAATGATTGTTGGCAGGTTAGTAGAACAAGAACTTGACAAGAAAAAGAAAAGTGGATAGATGATACAGCACGTCACTTGGAAAGAAAAAGGTTATTCCCCTCTCAAAGCTATAAAAATGACCCTGAAAAAAATAAACAGGGTGGAGCCAAGATGGCCAAATAGGAACAGCTCGGGTCTCCAGCTCCCAGCCTGAGCGACACAGAAGACGGGTGATTTCTGCATTTCTGCTTGAGGTACCGGGTTCATCTCACTAGGGAGTGCCAAACAGTGGGTGCAGGACAGTCGGTGTGGCGCACTGCATGCGAGCTGAAGCAGGGCGAGGCATTGCCTCACTGCGGAAGCACAAGGGGTCAGGGAGTTCACCTTCCTAGTCAAAGAAAGGGGTGACAGATGGCACCTGGAAAATTGGGTCAGTCCCACCCTAATACTGAGCTTTTCCAATGGGCTTGGAAAATGGCACACCAGGAGATTGTGTCCTGCACCTGGCTCGGAAGGTCCTATGCCCACAGAGTCTCCCTGATTGCTAGCACAGCAGTCTGAGATCAACCTGCAAGGCAGCAGCGAGGCTGGGGGAGGGGGGCCTGCCATTGCCCAGGCTTGCTTAGGTAAACAAAGCAGCCAGGAAGCTCGAACTGGGTGAAGCCCACCACAACTCAAGGAGGCCTGCCTGCCTCTGTAGGCTCTACCTCTGGGGGCAGGGCACAGACAAACAAAAAGTCAGCAGGAACCTCTGCAGACTTAAATGTCCCTGTCTGACAGCTTTGAAGAGAGTAGTGGTTCTCCCAGCACGCACCTGGAGATCTGAGAACGGGCAGACTGCCTCCCAAAGTGGGTCCGTGACCCCTGAGCAGCCTAACTGGGAGGCACCCCCCAGTAGGGACAGACTGACACCTCACTTGTCCTCTGAGACAAAACTTCCAGAGGAACTATCAGACAGCTGAATTTGTGGTCTCACGAAAATCCGCTGTTCTGCAGCCACCACTGCTGACACCCAGCCAAACAGGGTCTGGAGTGGACCTCTAACAAACTCCAACAGACCTGCAGCTGAGGGTCCTGTCTGGTAGAAGGAAAACTAACAAACAGAAAGGACATCCACACCAAAAACCCATCTGTACATCACCATTATCAAAGACCAAAAGTAGATAAAACCGCAAAGATGGGGAAAAAACAGAGCAGAAAAACTGGAAACTCTAAAAAGCAGAGCACCTCTCCTCCTCCAAAGGAACGCAGTTCCTCACCAGCAACAGAACAAAGCTGGACAGAGAATGACTTTGACAAGTTGAGAGAAGAAGGCTTCAGAAGATCAAACTACTCTGAGCTACAGGAGGAAATTCAAAACAATAGCAAAGAAGTTAAAAACTTTGAAAAAAAATTAGATGAATGGATAACTAGAATAACCAATGGAGAGAAGGGCTTAAAGGAGCTGATGGAGCTGAAAGCCAAGTTTCGAGAACTATGTGAAGATTGCAGAAGCCTCGGAAGCCAATGCGATCAACTGGAAGAAAGGGTATCGCTGATGGAAGATGAAATGAATGAAATGAAGAGAGAAGGGAAGTTTAGAGAAAAAAGAATAAAAAGAAACAAACAAAGCCTCCAAGAAATTTGGGACTATGTGAAAAGACCAAACCTACGTCTGATTGGTGTACCTGAAAGTGACAGGGAGAATGGAACCAAGTTGGAAAACACTCTACAAGATATTATCCAGGAGAACTTCCCCAATCTAGCAAGGCAGGCCAACATTCAGATTCAGGAAATACAGAGAACGCCACAAAGATACTCCTCCAGAAGAGCAACTCCAAGACACATAATTGTCAGATTCACCAAAGTTGAAATGAAGGAAAAAATGTTAAGGGCGGCCAGAGAGAAAGGTTGGGTTACCCACAAAGGGAAGCCCATCAGACTAACAGCTGATCTCTCGGCAGGAACTCTACAAGCCAGAAGAGAGTGGGGGCCGATATTCAACATTCTTAAAGAAAAGAATTTTCAACCCAGAATTTCATATCCAGCCAAACTAAGCTTCATAAGTGAAGGAGAAATAAAATACTTTACACACAAGCAAATGCTGAGTGATTTTGTCACCACCAGGCCTGCTCTAAAAGAGCTCCTGAAAGAAGCACTAAACATGGAAAGGAACAACGGGTACCAGTCACTGCAAAAACATGCCAAATTGTAAAGACCATCGGGGCTAGGAAGAAACTGCATCAACTACCAAGCAAAATAACCAACTAACATCATAATGACAGGATCAAATTCACACATAACAATATTAACTTTAAATGTAAATGGGCTAAATGCTCCAATTAAAAGACACAGACTGGCAAACTGGATAAGGAGTCAGGACCCATCAGTGTGCTGTATTCAGGAAACCCATCTCACGTGCAGAGACACACATACACTCAAAATAAAGGGATGGAGAAAGATCTATCAAGCAAATGGAAAACAAAAAAAGGCAGGAGTCAAAAGCCAGACATGTTGCATTGGTAGGAACTGAAGTGAGGATTTATGTTAATCTAGCTAGTAGTCAGGCTTTGTTTAATGTTTGCTGTAGCTATATGTGGCAGAAGCTAGTGTTTTTGTTTTTGTTTCCCCTCTTGACTTTGGACTTCCATAAGTATTCCTTCCTCAGATACACTCTTCGTCTTTCTCAGATCTTTCAAATATAATCCATGATTACGCTGCAGCCCACGTATTTTGGTATGCTCTTGGTAAAATGTGAAGAGAGGGGCATTCTATAATTTTCCAAGTAGATCTATTTTGGGGGGGGGCGGGGCCTGTGTCCCTGGCCAGGGACCGCCGCAAGCATTTCTTCTTATATAGCTTCCCATTCCTTAGATGGGACAGGAGAGACACAGGGGGCTAAAATGAGATGAATATCCTTCCTCTACATCTCTGAGATACATCTCTGGTAAAGTTTTTCATGCTGGAGAGTAGCCCTCTGCTGTGGAGATGTCTCTGGCTGTACAAGTTGACCACCTCAAATTCCAAATCCAAAACGCTCTAAAATCTAAAACATTTTGAGTGCTGACATGACACTCAAAGGAAATGCTCACTGGAGCTTTTCAGATTTCAGATTTTCAAATTTGGGATAAAAATCTGAAAATGAAAAACTTCCTGTCAAAAGTGTTTTAGATGAGGAACATTCACCCTCTATTTCATAAGAATATTCTTTCTCCTAGCCAGAGCCACAAGGGGATCTTCCTCAGAAGTTCTCCAACAAATCCAAGAAAAGTTGCTGACTTTTATTTTGTTCAGCTTTTTCTTGTTGTAAAGATTGGAGTGACAATTTCCAAATTCTTTATATATTAGAGGTAAAACAGGAAGTCAAGGTGTGCTGCTTTAAGTCAGTAAGTTTTGCTGATTTGTTACACAGCAGTACATAACTAATTCAATAACACAGGATTAGATAACTAATAAAATAACATACCAAAAAATAAATAATAGCTATCACAAACCATATTATTTCATTCAATCACTGTAAAATGCTACATAAGGTTTTAGATATAACAAAAGATCACATGGTGTGACTCTATGAACTGTTGTTTATTTTCAATCACAAGTCAGAAATGTTATACATACTATCTTCTAGTGCTAGCTCTTCATCTGAAAAATCTTCAAGTTTAAATTTAACTTGCAAAGCTGTCATTGAGACAGAATCCCTCATATGCTGGTAATTTAAGGCTAGATAAAGACAGAGATACACTTTTATCATATACTTTCTAATCCAAAGGCTTTTCATGGTTTTTATTCCCCTTTTACTATTAGATATGTTGCTCCCTTCTTGAAATACTCAGCTTTCTTGGCTTATCTGCCACTTTTATCATAATTCTTCTCCATACATTTTAAATTCTTATGTCAATTGCATATTTTCCAGCTTTCAGTGCTGTGAATAGGCTACCTCTACTATTTTGTGAAACTTCAAAGTCAGTATAAAATATTATCACCTTTAGAACCAAAAACAGACTCAAATTTCATTAACTTTTAGATCAGAGGTCTCCAATCTTTTGACTTCCCTGGGCCACACTGGAAGAAGAATTATCTTGGCCCACACATAAAATACAGTAACACTCACGATAGCTAATGAGCTTTAAAAAAAATCACAAAAAAACCTCATAATATTTTAAGAAAGTTTACGAATTTCTGTTGGCCTGCATTCAAAACAGGCCATTCCTGGACCATGTGTGACCAGCAGGCCATGGGTTGAACAAGCTGGTCCTAGATACTTTGTCATTTTGGCTTACTTTTCCAAAGGTAAATACATTTTGAGCTTACTTCTCAAAAGACAGAAAATTTCTATATAATACATTATCTATTTAGTATATTTTCAATAGAGTTGCACATTTTTCCAAGAGGTTTAATCAAGTACTCAATTACAAAATTAGCATGAATCTTAAAATCTTAAAATCTTAAAATCTTAGGAGCGAAACTTACTTACATATTAAACATAAGTCACTACAGAAATCCAGGAATTCTGGAAGCATTTAATGGGTAATGACTAATCCAACTCTCATTTCAACAAAGAATTATTTTTTCATTATTAATCTGCCTAAAATTACCCAACCACACACTTTTATGAATCCTGTATAGCAGACTTGAGGTTTACACATGATTTTTGAACTAGTACTTCTTTCTTACTTTACCTAGCTACTCTTTTATCTCGTATATAGATAACCAATATTTCTTTTTGTTAGCTTCTAACTCCTATGTTAATGATTTGCTATCACTCAAAGTTTAACTATATTTGACAAAAATATTCTAGCCAGATATATTGGAACGAACTGTATTTTTATTTAGATGATTTCCTTTACTAGGCATTATTCCCCCATCCTTCAGAAATAGTACACTCAGTGAGACTTCTGGCTACCAGTAAGTAGGAGAACTGCAAGTTCTTTACCCAAAAAAGCACTATAAATCTGGAAAAAAAAAGATTTTAAAAAAGTATGTAATAAAGTCTGTCCTATGAAAACTAACCAAAGGAATATAATGATTTGAGAAGGATTTGTGCTTGGATTAATGAAATTCAGTTAGTAACAATGAAAATATGTGGCATTCTGGCTCAGGGATACTTTCATCCATCCCTCCCCAAGCTTGGTCAGAGTGATGCTTGGCTCTGCCCTACTACCCTTGTGGTACTGATTGGATGAAACATTATGCTAGATGTGGCTAGATATATGCACAGCTGTGCCAAAGAGGCCCCAAGCTAGTCACACATTCCTGGCCAACTATGAGGCTGTAAATATGCAGAGACAGACTTGAAATAGCCATGCAGAAAGCAAAGCCCAGGGTACATTTGCAAACAGTTTGAACTGTTAATGTGTTCTACCAACTCACAGATTCATCATCAGATAATGGAAACCTCACTGGCAGAAAGGAAATGGCATTTGTAGGTAAAAATGGTAGAAATTCACAGGAATAATTGAAGTGTACCAGAAATTGTAACTATGTGGGTTAAAAGACTCTATGAATATTTGTTTTCATTTTTTCCCACCAAGAAAAAACATAAGATTGTACAAAACAATAGTTATAATTATAATACCAGGTTGATAACAAATATAAATGTAATATATATGAAATAATAGCACAAAGAGGAAAGAAAGGAGCAAAGTTTCAAAATTTACTGAAATTAACTTAGTATTAATCTGAAGTAAATTGTGATATGATGCATATGGTATTCCACAGAGCAAGTACTAAAAAAAAAGTATAAAAAAGAAAATCAACAAAGAATTAAAACGGTATAGTAGAAAAGATTATTTAATACAAAAGAGAGTAGTCAAGAAGCATCAGTTACACAAAAGAAGTAAGATATATTGAAAACAAATAGCAAAATGGCAAATAAAAATCTAGAAATATCAGTAACATTACATTAACTAATTAACACATTATGTTAATATTAGTTAATTAATTTAAATAATATTACAGATATGTGATCTAAACATCCCAGTGAAAAAACAGAGACTGTCAAACTGGATTACAAAAGTGTATTGGTCAGAGTTCTCTAGAGGGACAGAACTAATGGAACAGATGTATATATAAAGGGGAGTTTATTAAGTAATGACTCACAGGATTGCAAGGTCCCACAATAGGTCATCTGCAGGCTCAAGAGCAAAGAGAGCCAGTTTAAGTTCCAAAATTGAAGAAATGAAGAACTTGGAGTCTGATGTTCAAGGGCAGGAAGCAACCAGCATGGGAGAAAGATGTAGGCTGGGAAGCTAGGCTAGTCTCTGTTTTCACGTTTTTCTGCCTGCTTATACTCTAGCCGAGCTGGCAGCTGATTAGATTGTGCCCACCCAGATTAAAGGTGGGTCTGCCATTCCCAGCCCACTGACTCAAATTTTAATCTCCTTTGGCAACACCCTTACAGACACACCCAGGATCAATACTTTGTACCATTCAATCCAATCAAGTTAACACTAAGTATTAACAATCACAAAAAGCAACATCCATTATATACTGTCTGTAAGAGAACCACTTCAGATTTAAGAAACAAATAAGGTGAAATCAAAAAATCAAAAGGAAGGCGGAAAATACTATGTAAATAGTAACAATAAGAAAGATGAAATGACTAGAGTAATATAAGACAAAAAAAAAATTTAAAGCAAAAAACTTACTATTAGAGACAAAGCAGAGTATTTCATGACATAAGGGGCAATATATCAGGAAAAAATTACAACCATAAAAAGATACTCAACTAATAACAGAGACCTACATGGAGCAAAAACTGATGAAACAATTCTAAAGTTTTGGTTTGAGATTTCAATACCCCACTGTCAATAATTAATAAAACAACTAAGAGAACTTTCACAAATATATATAATATCAGAACACTATCAACTAAGTCATCTTAACTGCAGAATGCTCATTCTTTTAAAGTACACATTGAATATTCCACAGGATTAGACATGTTAGGCCATAAAACAAGTCTCCGTTAATTTAAAAGGATTGATATTATGCAAAGAATGTTCTCCAACCACAACGAAATACAATTATAAATTAACAACAAAAATAAATATGAGAAATCAATAAACACTTAAAAATTAACCATATGCCTCTTCGTGACCCAGGAATCAAAGGAGGAATCATAAAGAAAATTAGAAAATATTTCAGACTGAATAATCCAAAATACAACATATAAATGTATTGACTTCAACAAAAGCAGTGCTTAGAGAAAATTTATAGCATTTAATACTGACATCAGAAAAAGAAAACCTCAAATTGACAACTTATGTTTTCACCTAAAACACTTCAAAAAAGATAAAATTAAATTTAAAATATGTAGAAGGAAATAAAGATTAAAGAAAAAAGGAAAACATAAAAATAGAGAATGAACAATGAAACCAAAAGTTCTCTCTTTGAAATGACAAAAAAATGATAAACCTTTAGCTAGACGATTCAAATAAAAAAGTGAGAAGCAACAAATTACTAAAATTAGCAAGGAAAGCGGGGGCCTTAGTACTGACTCCAAAAATACTTTTAGAAAATTTTTAATAACTTTATTCCAAGATATTAGATAAGTTACATAAAATGGACCAGTTTCATGAAAGACAAAAGCCACCAAAACTAACTTAAAAAGAACTAGGAATATAAATAGATTATAAGCAGTAAATAAATTGAATTAGAAATTATAAAACTTTCTATAGATTCTATAGATAAAGATGCCAAGATGACTTTACTGATAAATTCTATTAAATATCTAAAACAGAACTAGTATCAAATTTTCACAAATTCTTTCACAAAACATAGAAGTGAACATTTTGAAAATCATTTCAATAGGCCAGTATTACTTTAATACCAAAGCCAGATACAGAAATTACAAGAAAACTATAATATTCCTCATTAACGTAGATGCATAAATTTTAAACAAATTATTAACAAAATCCAACAACACAAAAATTGTACAAAATAATCAAGTGGGATTTATACCCTAAAAGCAAGTTAGTTTAACCTCTTGAAAATCAACTAATGTAATACAGTCTGTTAACAGAGTAAAGGGCAAAAATTGCATGGTGACAGCAAAACATGTAAAATTTAAAAAAAACCATTTGACAAAATTGAATGTCCATTCTGGAAAACACTCTTAAAAGACAAGGAATACAAAAAAATATTCTAATATTCTAAAACATAAAAGCTTTTGTGTTTTTTTTTTTTTTTTGGTTTTTTTTTTGGAAACGGAGTCTTGTTCTGTCACCCAGGCTGGGGTGCAGTGGCGCGATCTCAGCTCACTGCAACCTCCGTCTGCCAGGTTCAAGCAATTCTCCTGTCTCAGGCTCCTAAGTAGCTGGGACTACAGGCACATGCCGCCATGCCCAGCTAATTTTTTGTGTTTTAGTAGAGATGGGGTTTCACCGTGTTGCCCAGGGTGGTCTCAAACTCCCGAGCTCAGGCAATCCGCCCACCTCAGCCTCCCAAAGAAAAGCCTTCTTTTACAAGGAAAAACGAAACACAACTAAATATTTTATTGTGAAAGACTGAATTCTTTCCCCTATAAGATCAAATATAAAGCATGTTATTATTTAATGTTTAATAGAAAGTTAAAAGCTAGTGCAATACAACAAAAGTGCTGGGAAGAAATAAGTAAAATTGTCTTTATTCACAGATGGCATGATCCTCTACACAGAAAATTCCAAGGAATCCACAAAATGTTACTGTAACAAATAAATGAGTTTAATAGATCTCAGGGTTCAAGAACACTATACAAAAGTTAACTGTGCTTTTACATTGTAGCAACAACAATAAAAAAACTAAAACTAAGAAAGCAATTGCACTCACAGTAACATCAAAAATTTACTTAGGAATTATATTTTTAAGTAAGTACAATATTTGAACACTGAAAAAGATAAAATATTGCTGCAAAGACACATATGTTCATAAATTGAAGGCCTCATAGAGTCAAAATGCCAATTCTCCCAGAATTGGTCCACAAAAGAAAAATCAATGTCATCACCATCAAAATACTATGTTATTTTGCAGAAATTGACAAGCTGATCCTAAAATTTGTGTAGAAATCCTAAATGCACAGAATAGTCCAAAACAATATTGAAAAAAATTATGAAGTTGCCGAACTTAAATTATCCAATTTCAAAATTTACAGTGAAGCCAAAATAATCAAGACAGTGCGGTATTGGCACAAAAATAGACCTATGGATCAATAGAACACAAATGAGGACATAAAAATGAGAGTCCAAAAATACCGCTTTATACTTATAATCAAGTGATTTTCAACCAAGATGCAAAGTCAATGGGATAAGTGATAATCTTTTCAAGAAATGTTTCTGAGACAACCGGATGTGATATGCACATGCAAAAAATAAACTTAGATGCTAATATATCACACAATATACAGAAATTAATTCAAAATGGATAATTACCTAAAATTAAGACCTGAAAGAAAGTATTTCTAGAAGAAAATATAAAAGAAAATAACTGTAAACTTTGAGAAAAAGTTCTTAGATAAAACATCAGAAGAACAATGCATAAGAGAAAATTTTAAAAATTGAATTTTATAAAAATTCAAAACTTCACTTCAAAATTATCTATTAAGAGAATTAAAAGACAGGACAAAGAGTGGGACATAAAACTCACAAATCATATACTTGATCAAGCACTTGTATCAAAAAACTTATAAAAAATTATTGCAACTGAATTATAAGAAAACCTAATTTTTAAAACGGGAAAATGATTTGAATAGATATCTCACCAAAGGAGATATGAATGGCTGATATGAACATGAAAAGATGCTCGTCATCATTAAGTCATTAGAGAAATGCAAATAAAAACCACACAAATACCACTGCACATCCACAATAGTGCTTAAAATAAAAATGCAGACAATACCAAGTATTGGAGATGATATAGAGAAACTGAAACCCTTGTTCATTCCAGGTAGAATTGTAAAATGTTAGGAATATAAAATGGTTCAGCTACTTTGGAAATCAGAATAGAAGTATCTTACACAGTTTAAAAAAATACACTTCTATGACGTAGTAATTTCACTCTTAGTAATCTACCCAAGACAAAGAAAAATACGTCTCCATACAAAGACATGTACATATTCATAGTGGCATTATTTGTAATAATCTCAAGCTGTAACAATGTAAATGTCCATCAACAGGTGAAGAGATAAAATACTATTCAGCAATATTAAACAACAAAATACTAATACATGCTACAACACAGATGAATGGTAAACCATTTAAAGATGACAAGTTCAAGAGACTATATATTGTATGATTGCCGTTATCTGAAGTATCTTGAAAAGACAACTCTATAAAGACAGAAAGCTGAAAACTGTGGTCCACTGTATATTTTTATGTAATAGCAATGATTAAGATTCTTTAAAACTTTATTTAATGTTGTATGACAGAAATAGCCACTTTACCTGTTTTAAGTTGTTATTCATCATTTTACTTGCAACTCTCATTAACATTGTAAATTGATATCACATTACAAAATAAGTCAATATGCTTAATTTTCCCCAAAATATAAAATATGTATTTAAAAGACATTGTTTTTAGGTTTAAAATAGTATTTGTCACATTACTAATTTTCATTATTAAAAAATTTTATTGAAAATACTTTTTATAAAGTCCCCTGTAATATTACTCCAAAAACATTGTTTCCTTCCACTTTTCTATGGGTTTTAAATAAAACTTGCTAATAGATAACTAGAATTAAATCCTGCTGTGTTTATATCAATGTCATATTGTAAGCATTTTTCTATGCTTTTAAACATGCTTCAATCTTGCTTTAATACTTGTAAAATAACAGCACTCTCTAATTTCATTAAGACATATGCCTAAATATGGGATTTATATTTCAAAGAGTATAAATATTTGCAGTTTTTCATACATGTGGTCACCTTCCCATATAAAAATAGAAACATTATAAAAATTTATATTCCCACCAGGAATGAATTATTTCTCTTTAATATTATGCATTTTTTAAAATCTTTGACAATTTAATAAGGAAAAGTTCTCTTTGTTCTTATTAGCATTTTTTAAATCGTACAGTGGAATTTTCATAATCTATATAAAGTATTTCTTTGATGACAATTCTGAAAACTTTCCATAGCTGTCCTTCCAGTCACAGTTAAAGTGTCACTTTCTTCTTGAAAGTTATTGAAGCAAATTATTTCATTTCATATATTCCAAAAAAAACTCTTCCTTTGTTGTTAGCTTCATTTTATCAAAAAAATATTATGCAGAGAAATGCTATAAATTACAAGAAATGCATATAATTGATATGTTTTTTAAAAACTACCTTCCCACTAAATCATTTGTCACAAAAAGATGCATTGAATTTTTGTAGAGCCTGCTGATCCAATTAATAAACGTATTAAAGTCAAGGTTACATACCTAATGAAAGTACAAAAGTGAATGGTTAACACATACCCTAACATATGCAGAAATAAAAACCCATAGCTAATTCAAAAGGCCACAGATGCATGAACCAGGAAAACTACCTCACAAATAGGATGATATAGGTTTTACATGTTTCTTAAATTAATTAACTTTTTACATTCTTACCAGTTGAGTCAAACTCATAGTGGAATACAAGAGCTAATGTATTTTTCAAAGTACACTATTTTCCAAGAGGAATTTTCCATTACAAAACTCTATTTTTTCAATAAGGGTTAGTAATGTACTATGACAAAGTTTTGTTGGAGGCCGAAAGATTGAGGTCGTGATCAACTCAGTATACCACTGGAGGCTATATGAGTAAGCAGCAAACTGTTTCTCATAAATGCAGAATGTTGGCAAACCGACAAACTGTGTCTGCCACCCAGATGGACTGCTGAAGGCAGTCACGACCCAGGCACAAGTGTTTCTTATGACTGGGCATAATTGAAGCCTCTTAGTAATAATGAGAACCTGTGATCAATTAAGCAGCTGACCAATCGTTACCTCCTCCTCCCTGCTCATTCTACCCAATAAATAAGAAGGGCTGTGGAAGCTTGAGGGGCTGCCCTTGCTCACTAGAAGCACTGAGCTCTCTTCTTCCCCTGCCCCTTCCTTTAAAATATTTTCTTTTGTTTTTTGTTATCATTTCTATGTTCATCCTCCTTCATTCAGTCTTGTAATGACGGTCTCAGGAAGCATCAGTAGTAACTGCTGTAATGATGGTCTCAAGTAGTAGCAGTGGCAGTCAGCCACGAAGTTTTATTTCAATTTTTTCATGCAAACTTATTAAATGTCACAAACTGTCTAAAGCATTAAATGCAAAGTAAGACATGGTTCCAGCTATTGGGAAATGTATAGTCTAAAAGTTTGACATTCATATTAGCAAAATTTCTGTTGACTTCAAGAGGATGTTGTTTTGCAAAAAAGTTTTTTTCTTACTGTTTTAGTCTATTTTCTATTATTACTGAATACCACAGACTGCGTGATTTATAAAGAATAGAAGTTTATTTAGCTGATAGCTCTGTAGCTTGGGAAATCTAAGGTCAATAGGCTGGCATCTAGCGAGGGCCTTATTGCATTGTAACATGGCAGAGAAGATCATATGGCAAGAGAGCAAGAGTATGCAAAAGGGGCATGGATAGTGAGCTGAGCTCGCTTTCAAACAACCCACTATTGTATAAACTAACTCACTCCCATCAAAACTAACTCATTCTCACAATAATGATATTGAACCACTCAAAAGGGCTGTGCCCTCATACCCCAATCACCTCTAAAAGGTCCCATATTACATGGGCAATTAACTTTCCAACTTATAAACTTTTGGGCGAGATATTCAAACCATAATATTACACATTTGGCCCCCGAAATTTATGTCCCTCTCACAGTGCAAAATACACTTACTCCATCTCAATAGCCCCAAAAGTCTTAACTTGCTCCACTGCCAGCTCAAAAGTTCAGTCCCCTCTGAGACTGAAGGAACAATTCATCCCAAGGTAAATTTATTCCAGCTGTGAGCCTTTGAAATGAAAACAAGTTATCTGTAAGCAAAATGACAAGACAGGCCTAGGACAAACCCTCCCATTTAAGAAACAGGGGATAGGCAAAAAGAAAAAAGTAACTGTCCCCAGGTAAGTCCACAAGCCAAAGAGAAAAATAACATTAGGTCTTAAAGTTCTAGAATAGTTTTGTTTAATTCCATGTCCTGCTTCCTGCATACTTTAAGGTGGGTCTTGGGCCCCCATGCCTCAGGTATTCCTATTTCTATGGCTTCTATGGCTTTGCTGGACTCATCTCATGCTTCAGCTCTCCTGTGCTGGCATTGCATACTGGAAACTTTACAGTTATGGTGCCTCAGTGATGGTTCTACTCCCACAGCTCCACTAGGCATTGTTCTAGTAGAGGTTCCCTGTGGTGGCTCCATCCCTGCAACATGTCTTGCCTCAGCTTCCAAGCTGTTCACTACATCTCTTGAAGTTTAAGTGGCGGAAGCAATGGCACCACAGTTCATGCATTCTGTGAGCCTGCAGAATTAGCACCACATGTAAGTTTTGAAGGTTTACAACTTGTACCTTCTGGAGTGGCAGGTTGAGCTGCACCTGGGCCCATGCGAGCCATGGATGGGATGACTGAAGAGGACTGCATTGGAATTCAGGGAGTAGAGTCCAAAGGGGGCCCTGGGCAGTGAGCCTGTGGAGATCACCCAGTGGCTGTCACCTGAAGCTATTCTGCCCTCTTAGATCTCTGAGCCTGCCATGAGATGGGCAGCCTCAAAAATGTCTGAAATGCTTCTGGGATCTTACTCTCCCATTGTCCTGATGAATAGCACCTAGCTCCCTTCTATTCATACTAATATTCCCTGCAAAGGGTCACTTGGCCACACGGTTACATATTTTTTTGTTCTTTACATGGCTGGGCTGCAAACTTTTAAAATCTCTTTGAATTGCTTTAATTATAAATTCTGTTTTAATTTCTTTCCTCTAGCATCTTACTATTAGGAATTATAAGTAGCCAGGCACAACCTGAATGCTTTATTGTTTAGATGTTTCTTCTGGGAGGTATCGTAGTTTATCATCCATGAAGCTCTTGGGCGCAAAAACATTTCAGTCAAGTTCTTTGCTACTTTATAACAAGGATGGGCTTTACTTCAGTTTTCAGTATGATATTCCTCATTTCTGTCTATGACCTAATCAGAACGGCCTTTACTGTTCATATTTCTATCAACACTCTGATTACAAGCACTTAAGTCATCTCTAAAAATGTCTAGACTTTCCCTAGCCCTTTCTTCTGAATTTTTCACCAGAATTGGCCATAATGCTCCATTCATGGCAAGACAGGCTTTTGTAGCCTAGGCCTCCAAATTCTTCAAGCCTCTGCCCATTACCCAGTTCCAAGACCCCTTCCACATTTTCAGATGTCATAGCAATGGCTTCCCTTCACAGGACCAAGTTTTTCTCTTACTCTATACTATGCTTGATGTAGTTTGCATATGTGTCCCTGCCTAAATCTCATGTTGAATTGTAACCTCCAATGTTGGAGGTGGGGCCAGGTGTGAGGTATTTGAATCACGGGGGCAAATCCTTCATATATTGCTTAGGCCATCCCTTTGGTGATAAGTGAGCTCTCACTCAGTTCACATGAGATCTGGTCATTCGAAAGTGTGTGGCACCTTCTAACTCACTCTCTCTTGCTCCTGGGTCTTGCCATGTGATATGCTTGCTTCCCCTTTGCCTTCTACCATGAATGGAAGCTTCCTGAGGCCTCCCCAGGAGCAGATGCTATTATTCCCGAATAGCTTCTGAACTGTGAGCCAATTAAACCTCTTTTCTTATACATTACCCAGTCTCAGGTATTTTTTTATAGCTGTGCAAGAATTGCCTAATACAGAAAATTGATACTGATGAGTAAGGCATTGCTATAAAGATACCTAACAATGTGGAAGCCACTTTGGAATTGGGTAATGGGGAGAGGTTGGAACAGTTTGGAGGGGTCATAAGAAGACAGGAAGATGAGAGAGACTTTGCAATTTCCTAGAGACTGCTCAAATGGTTGTGATCAAAATGCTAATAGTGATAGGAACAGTGAAGCCCAGGCTGCCAAGGTCTCAGATGGAAATGAGGATCTTATTGGGAAATGGAGCAAACGTCATACATGTTATACCTTAGCAAAGAGCTTGGCTGCATTGTTCATGCCCTAGGGATCTGTGGAAGTTTGAAATTCATAGAGATGATTTATGGTATCTGGTGGAAAAAAATCTCTAAGCAGCAAAGTGTTCAAGATGTGGCCTGACTGTTTCTAACAGCCTGTGCTCAGATGCAAAAGCAAAGGAATTACTTAAAGTTGGAACATATGCTTTTTTTTTTTTTTTTTTTTTTTTTGAGACAGAGTCTCGCTCTATAACCCGGGCTGGAGTGCAGTGGCGCAATCTCGGCTCACTGCAAGCTCCGCCTCCCGGGTTCACGCCATTCTCCTGCCTCAGCCTCTCCGAGTAGCTGGGACTACAGGCGCCCGCCACCACGCCCGGCTAATTTTTTGTATTTTTAGTAGAGACGGGGTTGCACCGTGGTCTCGATCTCCTGACCTCGTGATCCGCCCGCCTCAGCCTCCCAAAGTGGGAACATATGCTTAAGAAGCAAGCACAGCATAAAAGTTTGCAAACTGGCCATGTGACAAGAAAGTAAAAAGCTACTTCTGGAGATGAATTCAAGCAGGCTGTGGAGCAGCCACTTGTTAGAGATATTTGCACAACTAAAGGGTGCCAAGTGCTGACAGCCAAGACAATATGATAAAGACCTGAAGTATATTTCAAAGACCTTTGTGGCAGACCCTCCCATTACAAGCCTGGAGGCCAAGGAGGGAAGAGTAATTTCATGAGCCAGACCGAGGGCCCTGCTGTTCTGTGCAGCCTTGGGATACTGGTTACCACATCCTGGCTGCTCCAGCTCTAGCCAGGGCTTAAAGGGGTCCAGATACAGCTCAGCCTGTCACTTTGGAGAATGCAAGCTATAATCTTTGGTGGTTTCCAGGTGGCTTTAAGTCTGTAGGTGCACAGAATGCAGGAGTGAAGAATGCTTTGCAGCCATGGCCTATATTTCAGAGAATGTATGGAAAAGCCTGTGTGCCTAGGCAGATGCCTGATGCAGAGGTAGAGCCCCCACAGAGAACCTCTATTAGGGAAGTTTAGTGGGGAAATGTGGAGTTGGAGCCCCCACACAGAGTCCCCAGTGGGGCACTGCCTAGTGGAGTTCTGAGAAAGGAGCCACCGTCCCCCAGACCCAAGAATGGTAGATCTACTAGTGGTGTGCCCCCTGCACTTGGAAAAGCTACAGGCACTCAAGAACCTATGGGAGCAGTCTCAGGGGCCAAACCCTGCAATGCCACAGAAAGGGAGATGCACAAGGCCTTGGGAGCACACCCCTTACACCAGTGTGTCCTGAGTGTAGGACATGGAGTTATAAAATAATATTTTTGAGGTTTAAGATTTAATGACTGCCCTCCTGGGTTTCAAACTTGCATGGAGCTTGTGTTACCCAATGCCTACACAACAACTTTATCTTAGAAGTAACTAACTTGTTTCCTCAATTTACAGTCTCATAGGTGGAAGGGATTTGCCTTGTCTCAGATGGGACTTTAAACCCTGGAATTTTGAGTTAATGCTAGAACGAGTTAAGACT
Organism: Nomascus leucogenys; assembly: GCF_006542625.1. NCBI lineage: Eukaryota > Metazoa > Chordata > Mammalia > Primates > Hylobatidae > Nomascus > Nomascus leucogenys. The sequence continues at coordinate 104,017,924 of NC_044381.1, read as the reverse complement.
TTGGGGGATTATTGGGAAGCCATGATTGTATTTTGCAATGTGAGAAGGACATGAGATTTGGGAGAGGCAAGGGGCAACATGATTCAGTTTCAGTATTTTTGCCCATCCAAATCTCATATTGAATTACAATCACCAGTGTTGGAGGTGTGGCCTGGTGGAAGGTGCTTGGATTATGGGGGCCAATCCTTGATGAATGGCTTGGGCCATCTCTTTGGTGATAAGTGAGCTCTACCTCTCTGTTCACATGAGATCTGGTCATTTAAAAGTGTGTGGCACCTCCCTCTCTCTTATTTCTTCTTTCTCCATATGATGTACTTGTTACCCCTTTGCCTTCTGCCATGATTGGAAGCTTCCTAAGGCCTCCCCGTAAACAGATGCCACTATGCTTCCTTTACAGCCTTCAGAATCATGAGCCAATAAAACCTCTCTTCTTATAATTTACCTAATCTCAGGTATTTCTTATAGCAGTACAAGAACAGTCTATTTCATGGCTGCTATAACAGAATATCACATACTGGGTAATTTTAAAGGAAAACAAATTTATTTCTTACAGTTCTAGAGCCTAGGATGTTCAAGGTTCACCAGATATGGTGAGGATCTTTTTACTAGATCAAAACATGGTAAGAGGGCAAGAATGTGTAAAAGGGACTGCAATAGCAAGCCAAACTAACTTTTGTAACAACCTGTTCCTGTGTGAACTAATTAATTCCCACGAGAACTAACTCACTCCCAAGAGGACTAAATCACTCCTCCAAGAACTAACTTTCAGGATAACAGCATTAATCCATTTTTGAGGACTCTGTTCTCATGATACTTACCACAAGGGGCACCGCTTCTTAACACTGTTACTTTGACAGTTAAGTTTCCAACACATGAACTTCTGGGAGACATATTCACACCATAGCAAGTGCCAACTCTTGCCATTCTATCCAACATAGACTCTAAAAGTCTCAGCCAGAGAAAATTAAGCAAGTAAAGGAAATAGAAGGCATCCAAATTGGAAAGAAGTTGTCTCTAATTACAAAACATTTTCTTATATCTAGGAAATTTTGCAGACTTTACCAAAAAACTTTGAGAACTAATAAGTAATTTAGTTAAGTGATGGGATACTAAATCAAAATACTAAAATCAGTTGCATTTCCATGTGATAATAGTGAAATATCCAAAAAATTAGATTAAGAAATTAATCTCGTTCACGACAGAATCCAAAAACGTAAAATGCTTAGGAATAAATTTAACCAAGGAAGTGAAAGATCTATTCACAAAAGCTATAAAACATTGATGTTGGAAATTTTAAAAAACACGAAGAAATTTAATGATATTCCATATTTATAGGCCAAAAGTATCAATGCTAAAACATCCATACTACCTAATGCAATATAAAATTTAACATAATCTCTACTAAAATTTCAATCACATATTTCATAGATATAGAAAAAAAGTCCTAAAATGTGTACCTTGAGCAAAAAAATAAAAAATTTAAAAAAAAACAAAGCTGGAAGCATCACACATGCTAATTTTAAATTATATTACAAAGCTATAGTAATTTAAACAGTATGGTATTGGCATAAAAACAGACACATAGACCAATTAAATAGAATATAAGGGCCAGAAAATATACCTATTCAGATACAGTCAACTAATCTTCAGCAAAGGTGTCAAGAATATAACAAGAATACAAGATGAAAGAACAGCCTTTTCAATAAACTGGGTAAACTGGAAATCTACACGTAAAAACTAAAATAGAATTAGATCCTTACCTTAACACCATACACAAAATGAACTCAAAATGGACTGAAGACTTAAAAATAATACTTAAAATTGTAAAGCTCCTAAAAGAAACTATAGACAAAGAGCTCCATGACTCTGGTCTTTGCAGTGTTTTTGGGGTGTTTTTTTTTTTTTTTTTTTTTCTGGATATGACACCAAAATTCTACGCAACAAGAGCAAAAACAAACAAGTAAGACTACATCAAACTAAGAAGTTTCTGCACATAAAATAAAATGCTCAACAAAATGACAAGACAACCTATGGAACGAGAGAAAAATGTTTGCAAACCACACATCTGAGAAGCAGTTAACATCCAAAAAAATAAGTAACTCACACAATTTAAATGTAAAAGGATGACCTGATTTTAAAATGGGTGATATCCTGAATAAATATTCTTCAAATAAGACATACAAATGACCAACAAGTATACAAAAAGAAGCTCAGGCCGGGCGCGGTGGCTCACGCTTGTAATCCCAACACTTTGGGAGGCCGAGGCAGGCAGATCACGAGGTCAGGAGATCGAGACCATAGTGACACCCCGTCTCTACTAAAAATACAAAAAATTAGCTGGGCGTGGTGGCGGGTGCCTGTAGTCCCAGCTACTCAGAGAGGCTGAGGCAGGAGAATGGCGTGAACCCAGGAGGCGGAGCTTGCAGTGAGCCAAGACTGCGCCACTGCACTCCAGCCTGGGTGACACAGCAAGACTCCGTCTCAACAAAAAAAAAGAAGCTCAACAGCACTAATCATCAGGGAGATAAAAATGTAAACAGTGAAACATCACCTCACGCCTCTTAAGATAACTATTATTAAAAAGTCAAAGGATTACACGTGTTGGTGAAGATATGAAGAAAAAGGAACCCGTATTCATTGTTGATAGGAATGTAAATTGATGCTATAGGCATTATGAAAAATATGGAATTTTCTCAAAAAATTAAAAATCAAGTTATATTAAATTGTCAATCGCACTCATGGGTATTTATCCAGAGAATAAAATAATTATCTTGAAAAGGTATCTGCACTCCCATGTTCATTGTAGTATTATTCATCATACCCAAAATGTGGAAACAATCTGTGTCCATTGATGAATGAATGATTTTTTAAAATGTGATATACACACACACACATACATTGAAATACTACTCAGCCTTCAAAAGAAGGAAATCCTGCTATTTGCAACAACATGTCTGCTCCCGGAAGACATTATGCTAAGTAAAATAAGCCAGACACAGAGAGACAAATACTGTATGATCTTGTTTATACATGAAATCTACGGAAGTGAAATGCACAGAAACAGAGAGTAGAAGAATGCTTGCTGTGGTTAGGGCATGGGGAAAACGGAGAGATGTTGGTTAAAATGTACAAACTTTCAGTTATACAATGAGTAAGTTCTGGAGACATAATGATCAGTACGGTGTCTATAGTTAATAATGATGTTTTATGTAATTGAAATTTGCTAATGGATTACATCTTCAATGGGGTCACCATAAAAATGGTAACTATGTGAGATGACAATTATGTTAATTAGCTCAATAGTGCTAATTCTTTCACAATATATACATGTATCAAATCATCATAGTGCATACCTTAAATATATATATGTATATATAACTTTTGTCAATTATCACTCAAAAATAAAAGAGTACGGAGGAGGAAAAATGCTATTCTAATTTTTTTTATTTTATTATTGTTATTATTATTATTTGAGACATGGTCTCATTCAGTCATTCAGGCTGGAGTTCAGTGGCACAATCATGACTCACTTCAACCTCGACCTTCACAGGCTTAGGTAATCCTCCCACCTCAGCCTCCCAAGAAGCTGGGACTACAGGCACATGCTACCATGCCTGGCTAATTTTTGTATTTGTTTGTAGAGATGGGGTTTCACCATGTTGCCCAGGCTGGTCTCAAACTTCTGGGCTCAAGCAATCCTCCTGCCTTGGCTTCCTAAAGTGCTGGGATTATGGTCGTGAGCCACCACACCCAGCTATTCAAAGTTTTTTTTTTTTAAATGGAAATGAACTTTAATTAGATTGCACATTTAGATACACAGTAAAATATATAATTCTAAAATATTAATGTATAACCTGAATATAAAAACGGTTATTTTATGAGTTCAGACAAAAGCAGTTAAAGTTTAAAAGGAATTAGTGGAGAAAACTGGAATTTTAAATTTTAAATAATTTAGATTATTGTTTCTACATTTTCCTTTAAATGACATAACCATTGAATTTCGCTTTTGATATCCAATATACGACTTGACTCTAATGGAAAAGAGCATTAGCTGTAGAAGAGTCTGAGTTCAACCAGCTGGGTGAAGCGGAAAAGGCCCTCAAATTCTCTGTCTTAGTCTGTTTTGGGCTGCTGTAACAAAATTCAATAAGTTGAGTATCTTACAAACAACGGAAATTTATTGTCACAGTTCTGAAGGCTGGGAATTCCAAGATCAAGGCAGACTCAGCGTCTGTTAAGGCCGTGCTTTCTACCTTCTAAAGGGCACCTTCTGGCTGCATCCTCAAGATGGTGAAGGAGTAAGGCAACTCTCTGGGGTCTCTTTTAGAAGAGCATTAATTCTATTTATAAGAGCTGCTTCCTCTCGACCTAATCACCTCCCAAAGGCTCTACCTGCTAATACCATCGCACTGGTGATTAGGTTTCAATATATGAATTCTGAAGGGACACAAACATTCATAGAATAGCACTATGCTTTGGTGTCCTTCCCGTTAACATTAAACGGTAAGTGGTAACCAGTACTATGACCTACTTCATTGATTTGTGGTAAAGATGAAATATTTTACTTCATGTAAGACATTTAGATTAGTGCCTGAGCACTCAGTGAGCACACAGTGAAAATAGTTATATATACACACATACATACATATACATACACATGTAATATAGTAAAAAGAACAGAAAATATTCTCTTTGGATTAGGAAGTATATTCATTAATGTATATGTAATTATTATAGTTATTGAGAAGACAAACAGCTTTGATTCTATCAAATCTACCAGAGAACCAGAAAAAAAAAAATACCTTCTCCAAAGTACTCTGAACTTTAAAACAATTCAGGCTGGGCAGAGTGGCTCACACCTCTAATCCCAGCACTTTGGGAGGCCGAGAAGGGCGAGTCACCAGGTCAGGAGATCGAGACCATCCTGGCTAACACAGTGAAACCCCGTCTCTACTAAAAATACAAAAAATTAGCCAGGCATGGTGGTGGGCGCCTGTGGTCCCAGCTACTTGGGAAGCTGAGGCAGGAAAATAGTGTGAACCCAGAAGGCAGAGCTTGCAGTGAGCCGAGATCCCGCCACTGCACTCCAGCCTGGGCAACAGAGTGAGACTGTCTCAAAAAAAAAAAAAAAAAAAAATGCAATTTTTTTTCTGTTTTATTGTCTCTCTCTATAACCTTAAACAGATTGCTTAATCATTCTCACAGTTAATTTCTCAGTGCACTCTGTAAATATTTTACAAAGTGCCTATAGTATTAATTCTATAAGATACTTTGGCTACTAGCTCACCTCCATTTTTTGCAACCAGTGATTTCATAGGTCCCCCTACTTCAAGTTACAATATAATTAGGCTTCTCACTGAAACACAAACAACTAACCCAAACTTTTACTTTCCTACAGCTAAATTTGTCAAGGCTTTTAAATATATACTTTTGGCTGGATTTATTTAAGATTAAATAAGTTATATTAAAAACAATTTCAGTTTATTGAGGTATAATTTATGTTAGATAAAATGCAATCATTATAGGTGTATAGGTTGATGGATTTGGAGAATCGTATACAGTCATCACCATATAGAACTATTTCACCAGCCAGATACAGAAGTGTTTGATTACTCTGTAACATTTCCTCTTCCCCATTTACTCAAAGAAAGACTCTGGCCAAATGATAGGGGTTTACTAAAGGGTAAAATGACAGTTCTGCTCTAATGTTTGGCTATTCTGCTATCGCACTTTACATTTATGCTTCTTACGGTGCTTAGGTCAGTGACGCTGCTAATGTTGTCTCTCTCTTTCTCCTCTGAATATTTACTGATGTTGCTATTGCTCAGTTTCTTTACTGCTGGTTTATGTGTGATCAGTCCTTGAGTTTCTTTGGACTGACTGTCCAATGGGTGAAGTGAAGAGGAGGAGAGCTAAGTGGCAACGTTTGACTTTACCATTAACTGATTCCACTACACTCTTGAATATTTCTACACATCTGTTCCATGGTTCACTTCTCATCACCAGCCAGCTAGTCTTCTTTGCACTTCTGTATCTTCCTAATGAAATAGTTCTCTATCTTGCTGATGATAATGGTTACATAAGTGTACACAATTCTCCAAATCCATCAACCTATACACTTATGAGTGCTAATTCCAGAGGGAAAATAGACTTGTGAATTAAATATTTCCCACACTATTTGAAAGAACAGCAATTTTAGATAGCTTAGGTAATATTCTTAAATACTTTCTACCATGTTTTTCTGGTAATGATTCTAAGAACTACTTTTTGCCCTCATATCTGAGGCTCTCTATTAACACCATATATCAGGAACATGACAAAGGAGGTTACCTCAAAAATTACCGTACAGTGTATGGTCTTCCTTTAAGGTAAACTGTCTATTCCCAGTCCGTCCACTGCCCAATTAGAGTGTAGGACTGCGTCTCTCAAAAGAGACAGTGTCACGAGCAAAAGTTACTAAATATGTGGACATATTTAACATAATATCCATATGTGCACACACATACACACACAAACACCATCACCACAGAATGGAGACTGATAGAATTTTGCCTGCTTATTTTAATGCATGGAGAAATGTTCTAAGTGAATGTAGAAACCTAACCTACTGTCCAAAACTCAGTTATCTAAGCTAGACATTTTTAACCTTGATACAGCTACTCCAAATGGTGAAAATAATGCCTCAAAGAACTAAACCATGTTATATATTCAGTAGTAACATACAATTACCCATCAAAACCTAACTTTGTGCAACTCTGGTTAGAGGATCTGTGATATGGTTAGAACTCACTAGTGGTCTTGACTATCAATTTTTAATTCCAAGATCTGTAGATTCTTGTCTGAAAAGCTTTCAGAGAACCATTCTCAGAAATACAGTTTGAGTAAAGATGGAGTGGGCCCCTGTGTTCTGTTTGTAAAAGTTTTCTAAGTGACTTAAATGTGTAGCCATTTTTGGACTGGCTTAGAAATCATTGTGGTTAGTATGACTCATTTCGTTCACTTTTCACCTGATTTGTACTTCCCAAATGGAGCTTACTAAGTCCGGGCATTGTAAATAACAAGCACATAAGTTTAAATAACAGAATGAATAAACTACATTTGTCTATTTACTAAAAATTAACTTTCATTTGCTTAATGGTTTTTTACGTTATTCTAGGCACTTTAAGAGCTTTGCTTATATTAGCTGATTTAATTTTTACATAACCCTATGAAAATAAATATTCATTATCTTTAGCTACAGACTGAGAACTGAAGAATAAGAGGTAAAATAATTTCCCTAAGGTCACATAACTAGGGTAAGGCAGGGCCAGGCAGTCTGACTCCAGGGCTCATACTCGTGAGAAGTTGCTGCCTCTATTTATACACATACTCATTACCAATGTTACATATCTAACAATTAACTTAGGCACAGAGGCAATTAATTGTACTATGTACAATTCAGAAGCAGTCTTGTTTAATCACAAAGCAAATCCCTCCTCACTGAAGGATTAATCAATACATCTAGTCAGTGTGGTTAGAAGGGACGTTTCTGTCCAAGGTTCTGGACCTTTCCATTTCTTTTCCTTCTGTGACTTGTATTGTCTGCTTATTGGGCCACATGATAACTTCTGATGTCAACAGGAGCTTTCAGATCTCCTGCTTACCACCAGATTATTAGAGGGTAATATTTATAATCCTTAAAGAAAACTTTCTACCACTATAGCAATTACTGTTTTATTGCCTGCAAGGTTACTTTTGATTAGGCTCTGTAGGTAAAGGGTTAAAAAAATCACCCTTTTGTGATCAGTCTTACTAACCATAAAGACTTCCCAGGCCAGCACTATGCAAAAATGCCCGCAAATATGAGTCTCTTAAAAAAACTTTTAAAATTGAGCAGGAAAATTGCTGAATTTTCCTGAAAAACTGATAAAAATAAAATATCAACTTTGTTATTAAGCAACTTTAATAGTAAAAATGATCTCTGAAGGCCGGATGCAGTGGCTGACGCCTGTAATTCCAGCACTTTGGGAGGCCGAGGTGGGCAGATCACAAGGTCAGGAGTTCTGGACTAGCCTGGCCAACATGGGGAAACCGTGTCTCTACTAAAAACACAAAAATTAGCCCAGCGTGGTGGCGGGTGCCGGTAGTCCCAGCTACTTGGGAGGCTGAGGCAGGAGAATTGCTTGAAACCAGAAGGCAGAGTTTGCAGTGAGCCGAGATCACACCACTGCACTCCAGCCTGGGCAACAAGAGCAAAACTCCATCTCAAAAAAAAAAAAAAAAAGAAAAGATATCTGAATGGTAGAGTATGTATACAATGTATGAACTATAAATACTTTTAGAAAGCTGAAACTTAAGGCATGTCCGGATCATCATAATTAGGCATGCCACCTGTCACATGCATTCTACACTCAGAGTCTGTATCTGATCTAGAGAACTTCCTGACCCTGAAGGCATTGGAGTTTGTAGCAATTCCTAGTAATCATCCTTCTATGGGAGGGATTTTATTATTTGACCTGAGATTACAGACAGGCTTATTGGAGCACTCCATGAAAATTAGACCCCAAAGGGAACTTTTTTTAAAAAAAGAAAACTTACTTTCCCTTTTAGACATGATTTGTTGTATCTAATGGCTTCATTATCTTCCACTATGAATTTATAGCCTAAACTGGCATGGCTTATAACGGCAAGGAAAGGTACAAATGATCATACTAAGAAATTTAGGCCAGGCGCGGTGGCTCACGCTTGTAATCCTAGCACTTTGGGAGGCCGAGGCGGGCAGATCATGAGGTCAGGAGATCGAGACCACGGTGAAACCCCGCCTCTACTAAAAATACAAAAAATTAGCCAGGCACAGTGGCGGGCGCCTGTAGTCCCAGCTACTCGGAGAGGCTGAGGCAGGAGAATGGCGTGAACCTGGGAGGCAGAGCTTGCAGTGAGCCGAGATCACGCCACTGCACTCCAGCCTGGGCAACAGAGCAAGACTCCGCCTCAAAAAAAAAAAAAAAAAATTTAAATTGTAGTGTTTCAGAGGTTTTTAAACTTATTTTTATAAACCCTAGAATTCAGTTACCTTTAATACAGTTTCTTGTTCTCATAGTGAACTCTCAAGGTAAATCCAGAATAAAATATCTAAACAAACTTTGTTCAATTTCACCAAACACAGATAATAAATTGAAGATAATAGGTCTAGGACTAGGACTGCTGACTTCAGCAAATTACATTGAGTAGATGCAGTTTACCCTGACTTATGAAAACAGCACTTTAAAGGAAAGAACTCACAAAAAGCACCCTGATATATAGAGAACATTGTTGCTTCATAGTGTAAAAAAAAATCAGATCTGTTCATTCTTACACAGTTGGTTTAATTCTATCACTTTGCATATTCACCTAGCCTTAGAAAAGTGTGAAACTATTTGCCTTAGAAATAGAATTCAAATTACTAAACAGAATATTTCCCTTTAGTATAAATTAGCTCAATACATATGAACTCCATTTTAATAAGTAAATTTGCTCAATATGTAGATCAAACTCCAATGTTAATTAACCTCTTTCTAGAGAAACTTTAATAATGAAATTCAAACAGAGTTTAAATTATAATTTATATGAAATTTGACTTCTATTTTGAGAAATTATTTTCTCACAGTAACTTGCATTTTAATTGGAAGAATAATGATTCTATGTAACCAAAATTTTTAGTTGTGGAATATTACACTAGGATATATGATCCACTAAAACTTGTAAGTAACAAGTGTAAGTACTCTTAAGTTGAATCAACTAAGAGAGGAGAAGAACAGCCAAAAGTAAAATGAACCAGAGAGGACAGCAGGTTGCCTATTTGTGGAACTCAGAGAGAGAAAAAGAATTAAACTCTTCCCGACCATGAGACACCCTTTAATCAGAGTCAAGAGAATCATTAAATTGCCTAAGGCTGTGGGACATCTTAGTTCTGTCCAGAATCTGGTAACAAGTATACCAATGAAAAATAGAGAAGGAATTATATAAGAATAAGAGAAAGATGAATGACTCCAGCTTAAACCACAACCAAACTCAGTCACTACTTGTCTAGAAACAGTACTGAAAATGTAAAGGCAAGAGATTTCATTTTAGGGACATTAGTGTTGGGGTTGATGTCAATGTGCTAAATGCATCCTTTAGACAGTTGCCTCGAATGCCAAGAAGAGTGGCCCTAAACTGAGGCAATGGCTAGAGGCTAAGAAGGCACATGGGGAAACAATAGAGTTTTACTCGGTAGGTCTGAGAGTGGACCTGGAATTCTGCACATCTAACAAACTCTCAGGTTACCCCACTGTTATCTGTTCATGGAACATATTTTGAATAATAAGGAATTAGAGAATTGGAACAATTACTAGAAATAAAAGTAAAAACTTCTTGGTATTTGATATGGAGTAATACAAATCAGAGAACAATATATAAACTATATTGTGTTAAAACACAGCAAGATCACAGCCCAACAATTTGGTGCAACACAGTTCTGATCACCATAACCTTCTTAGCACTTTCTAGTAGTGTGGAACCCTACACCCAACAAATGCAACATTAGTCCAGTAAAAACATCTGCATACATTTTTCCACAAAGTAAACCATTATTGGATAATATATTTCCACACTAAAATTATTTTAATTAATATTAAATCTTTATAGGATTTTGTTAAATTTTTAATTTACCCTGAATATTATCTTTTAACTCCAATCAGAAATATTGCAGACCCTAGATATCTTTGTGAGTTGTTAGGAATGTAAATTACAAACTAATATAAAAAGACATTTCAAAGTGAAGGATGTTTTTTCCATTAACCTTCAAAGTAACTTAGGTATGACATGAGATCAATACATAATGACTAGAGAAGAGATTAGAAGAAAGAAAGGAGCATGAGATTGAATTTCATAATATCTAGCTCAGCCAAATATGTGGTGTGGCAAGAGTATGGTTTGAAAAAGAGTGAAGAAATCTGATGACCCGAAAGTAGAAAAGTCAGGAGTCTGTGGCATTCATGTATAAATGACAGCATCATCTATACATTGATAGTTTGCTACATAATATAATGCAGAAAGTGTAATAGCACAAAGAACTAGGAAATAAAGGATGTTCTACAAGTTCTATTATTGCCACTGTACATAAAAAACTTAACATATCCTTTCAAAGGTCTGCTTGCAAGGTTGGTCCATGGCTGGCCTCTGAGAACTTGGCTTACGTGAAGAAAGTTTCTTCCCCTTGCTAAAACTGATGACTCACTCACTGTGCCTGAACTCTGTTAAAACAATGTTTATGGTGAACACTATGAGTTTGGAAATTTGGTAGAGGTTAGGGAGAGGATACATAATCATCAGCTCCCAATAAAAACTTTGAGCACTGACTCTCCTATGAGCTGCCCTTGTAGACAATATTTTACGTGTGTCATCAAAACTCATTTACGGATAATTAAATGCATTTTCCGTTATTCTACTGGAGGGAGACTCTTTAGAAGCTTATACCTTATTTCCTTGGGACTTTTCCTCATACCCCTTTTCCCTTTTAGCTTTGAATCTTTTTGCTGTAAATGATCATATCCATAATTATGACTGTTGCTGATCATATCCATAACTATGACTGTTTCTGTGAATCCTCCCAGAAAATCACTAAGCCAGGGAATAGTACTGGGGATTCCCAGCATTCATTCATGTCATAAGGCAGAAAATAACTATGGAGAAAAGCCAGGCACTGACTTTGATTCATGCAAATAACCTTCAACATTGCAACTGAAAAGCACTATTATGCATTTACGTTTAACATGCTTAGAGCTTTTTGACAATCTTCACTTTTCTTATTACAAATATCTGCTTCATTTTCAAAAAGCAGAACAACCATCTCTTCTATGTACCTGCCCAGTCTTTCTAGCTTCTTTTTTTTCCGCCAGTAAGATGATTCATCTACCATTTCAGCAGCAGCAGCAGATTCTACACTGAAACCACTGCCTCCCTTCTTACCATCTTACGCCACGAACATCTCATTTCTAATTCACTCAAATCCCATTCCGTAAATCTCAGCTAGTTGGTCTTTTCACTGTCTGCTACTTCTGTCCTCATTGCTTCCTGAAATACCCAGACTTGTTCTTTAAGTAAATCCTTATTAGACACATGCCATATGCTAATGAGATGAAGGCTAAAACCTTAACATGACCTATAAGGTTCTTAATTGCTTGGTCCTTGCCTTCTGTTCCAGCTTCACTTTTTATCTGAGTTCCAACTATGTTGACCTTCTTTCTATTGCTAAGATGCATCTAATTGCTCCTGTTACAAGATCAATGCACTTTTTTCTCCCTGAAATGTCTTCTCCCCATTTTAATGTTTAAATTTATTTTTTCCATATCACAGGTCAATAGGAAGCCTGCCTTGTTATTTGCTGTCAGTACAATGGACATTCTTCTACATGCAGCTCATTACACTTGTGACTGGCATTAATTTTATATATAGAGAGAGGGAGTATATAATAATATATATAATGAATATATATTATACACATAATTAATAATATACATCTCTATGGGGATAATAAAAACCCTACACAGGCAGAACCTTGTCTGATTATTTGGCATGTATCTCCACAGCATGTTAAATAGTACCTGGAACATATAAACTACTATTTTTGAGTAAAAAAAATGAATTAATGTAGTCATTGCCCTAAATAATTTAGCAGATAAGGAAGTAAATATAGTCTTTCCACAAGGAAATTCTACCTAAGAGGTGAAATAAGTAATTACGCCACTGAAACACAAAGCAGACAGTTATGCATCAATGGAGATAGAAAAAAAGTCACCTTTTACAAAATTGACTAATGGAAAGAAATAAAACAATTTAAATGACCACTTGTATAGCTCTTCTCACAGCAACTTTCCTATCCAAAGTTACAGACATCTTAAGCCAATAGTCAAGCATCTTCACTAACCTTCTAGCTTCCATTCTTGCCTTGCACCTCTGCAAAATTTTCACCCTAAGTTTAATAAAGAAAATTGTAATAAAATATAATTCTAATGTGTTACCTTCTTGCTTAAAACAACAGTTTTGCGAGACAGGAAAAAAGTTTGTGTGCCTACTCTGAGTAGGTGAGAATGAAGATGGATAACACAGTCTCACATTCATGCACTGTTACATGCTCATCTCCACAGCTGCTGGCATTCTGTCAATAACAAGGACAAGAGCAACAAGAGCAGAATTTACCGCCCCTTTCAAGTTTTTTTGTACCAGGAGAGTTTCTGTACTCCAACGATCCTTAACTAGCTCCTAAAATAAATAAAATGTCCTAGAGGTAAATGCTGACTCTATTCTCATGGTGCTTGCAACACAAACTACCTCCAACACAAACTACATTTTTATGAGGACGAATACAATGTACCATAGTCTAAAGGATAATGGAGTAAATAAAGCTGAGCTTCCAAGTAGTGAGAAGCAGTATGGATGAAGAATATATTAATGCCTTAGCGAACCTGAACCACAGCACTGGGCCACAGTGTCCCAAAAGAACAGCTGCTTTTCTGCCCAATAAATCAATGTACCTGCCCCTCAGTGGCACCTCTGTCTTTACTGCAACCTGCCGCTTCCAGTAGTAACTGTTGGAAGACTGGAGAGGGGAGTTAAGTTATCGTGCCTGCTAGCAAGAAGATGACAATGCAGAAGTGACCTGCAGGCTTCTCCTTACTCTTAGGATAAAATGTAAGGTATGATTATTACCTATAGGACCTGAGTTATCTGACCATATAGGAATTCACCAGTCCTATGACTCACCACTCACTGGTCATTGTACGCTGGGCTCACTGACTATTTTCAGCTCCTCCAGAACAATGTTCCTCTCTTCCTTGGGGCTTTTCCTCTCACAGAAAACTGCGCCTTCTGCTTAGAAAGCTCCCCCTCCCACCTTCATTTTGTTCATCTAATTTATACCACTGCTTAAGGACTCCAATATAATTCCCCAGAAAAATGCACCCCAAAGTCTAGAAAAGAGCTGCAGAGTAAAAACACATAAGATATGCTGTGCTTCCTTGGTATAGCCGCTAACACAAGCATGATTAATATTTTGTGATTTTTCTTCAATTTTTATCTCTTGCACTTAATTATAAATTTCATAATATGATGGGCCCTAAATTGTCCATCCTATATTGCTATCAACAAAAATGGTCTCTGGACCACATTAGACACTTAAGTATTTGCTGAAAAAAAAATAATTTTGGAGATTCAAAGCATTCTATGTAACAGAGGTAATATAAGCAAAGTTGAGGAAATATACATATGGGTATTTTGTGGTGTATATTAAGGGGCATGGTAGGAGACAAATTCATAAGGTAATTTAGGAATAAATTGAAGAAGAACTAAACTTTCTTAATAAATACACAGATTGAGTAATCAGTAAAAAATATGTAAATGATTAACTGAAGTCAGGTATCAAATGTGGAAGACTGGTTAAAAAGATATAGTCACAGAAGTTTGGGGGAATGAAGATCTCAGGATGGTGGTAATGATCACAGAAATGATTGAATAAACATAAGGAGTGTTGAGAAGGAATAATTAAAGGCTGTTGTGGTTTAGGGAACCTGAAGATAAGGAAAAAGTTAAGAAGAATTTAGTGTTTCAAGACTGAATGAACTGAGAAATTTTTGTTTTTGGCTATGATGAAATAATTAGTACCAGAATAGCCCTCCTATAAACTACTGTAGAATTAGAAAAACACAACTCTTTTCAGGCATCGGACAATAATCAGTGCCATCATATGATCCTTGACAGACACAAAATGCATGAAGTGAGCCCCATAAATTGCTCCATCTTTCTATTTAGTCAATAGCATGCTGCAGGAGGTATATGATGCTTATGTGGTTTGCATAGTCATTTAGGGACCCAGGAACCTTCCAACCAGTGGTTGAACCATCTTCTAAGGGTCACTTTTTATAAATGCAGTATATGTACTATATTTCTTTCTATGATTCCCTAAAGCCCTCAGATTCCAATTCTATTCCATACAAAGTATTGATTGCATTTTTCTGAAAAAGAAAAATCACTGAATCTAAGTAAATCAGAAAAATGTTAAGAAAAATTTTTATAGAGTAACTTCTCAACATGCAAATATGGTAAACATGGGCATAAGTACAAAAAACTACAGTTCAAATTTTAATACTATTCACCTTTAAACCATAAAAGATACAGAGCTGCAATCTATAGTACAAAAACTTGTACACTTTGTAGGAGCAGAGCAATATTTTATTTTACCATATTACAGAGGGTAAAAAGAATTAATTTTAAAAAACATAATCACCTTCTTAATGTCTCAAATGTTCTAACTATAAATCCTACAAGGCTAGTAATATCTGCTACACTAATATAAACGCCCAGATAGCACATCAATACTTTAACTCACATGGTCCATTTAATATGAGGTATGATGTCTGCGAACAGAAGGCCAATTAAAGATGAAAGTTAGGAAGCATTTTTCCAGCCTTATGAATTAGGACAGGCCCAGTATACTCTATTGCCAATTGGTACATAAAGCTACCAGAGACCTTATAAAACAAATGTAATTTTTCCGACTTAATTCATAGGAAACTATTCCTATAGGAGGGCTCAATATTTCTCACTTGATTTTGTTTTTTATAGTAGTTATTTCAAGCAGTTTTTTCCTAGCTATAGTAGATAATCCAAAATTTATGAGGTTCATTTGGCAAACTAAGCCACAGTTTTCTAATTAATCAGAAATTTTTAATCTTTCTGAGGGTTGGTCATAATCAAATGCGATGATACCAACTACTGTATCCAAATTCTCTTTCACCTGCCTATTCTTATCCCTGGCTCTTGGAGAGGACACCGATTAGACACTCCTGGCAAATGAACATCTACCAGGTCATTAAATACAAGTCCTTCTGCTTTGATTTCAATTGAGGCAAAAATATGATGCATATCAAATATGGAAATGAATGTGAGACAGATGCTTACATGTAAAATTCAGTAAGAAAATGCCACAGCAATAATTCTTGAACTCCTCAAGCAAATGAAAGATAATAAACTAGGTCGAAGTGTGGAGAGAGTGAATTCATGGAGAGTTGTTGGCATGCTGGAAATCCCCACCTTCTCCCAAGGAGGAAGGGATGGGAGTGGGAGGTGCTTTCTCTTCCACCTGAAGTCTTATAATGAGCATTTCCATTGTAGTACTCTCAGATCTTAGAATGTCAATTCTGTAAAGCTTGAAGTTACAAAGAATGCCTCAGTGTCTTAAAGTGGCTTGTGACAGAAGAATAAATGTGGCTGTGTTAACACTGGCCTTTATATCCAGAGACTTCAGGCCCAAGATACTGAGCTATACTGGACAGACATAAAGCAAGGCTGGAGCTATTTTAAGTCCAAGTGAACCTCCTGGAAAAGACAGCAAACACCAATAGCTTCTTCATGGTGTTGATTACTGGAGAAAAAACAGAAGCTAAAAGAAGAGCAGTAAATTGGGTAATGGATTGTACTGCACATACCATGAGATATTGAGAGATAGAGCTGGATAAGTCCTCAGTTACAGAAATCTTAAAACAAAGCCACACCCAAACACACTCAAGCAACCAGGAGGAAAAAATTCAGCCTGAAACACTTACCAGGCCCAGAAAGCATGAAGTCAGCTTATGAGGGTACCAGACATCTCCCAAAGAAGATATTTCTCTCTCTTATGTCACTTCCTCTTTTGTCCCCACCCATTTTCATTTGATGAAGATAGTGAGTGATAGAAGTGAAGCAGGAAGAGGGAGGTTCTTAGTCTATTCGGTCTACTATAACAAATACTATAGACTAGACAGCTTATTAAAAAAGGAAATTAATTTCTTACAGGTTGCTAGAGGCTAGACTGTCCAAGATTAAAGCACAAGCAGATTCAGTGTTTTGTAAGGGCCTACTTCTGGTTCATAGAACAGCACCTTCTCACTGTATCTCCACAGAGTGGAAGGAGTTAAAGGTCTTTCTGAGGCATCTTTTAAAAGGCACCAATTCCATTCATGAGAGCTTTGCCCTCCTGGCTTTATCACCTCCCAAAGGCCCTACCTCCTGATAGCATCATCTTGGGGGTTCAGGTTTCAACATATGAATCTTGAGGGGACACGAATATTCACACTATAGGGAGGAAAAACAGAAAAGAAGCGGAGCATATCGTCTTCCTCTTACAAAAGTTCTCATCTGCTAAAGGTCTTAGCTAAGGAAAAGAGAAGCTGTCAACAACTGACTTCCTGTAGAAAGAAAAGGAGTCATAATCTTCATTGCAGATAAAAATATTGAATATTTTATGGACTGAGATATTTACTCAAAGAATTTACACTGTATTTATGATTTAAAAGGACCTCAGTCATAAGACTGTTGTTACCAGAGAAGAACAAGAAATTTCTTAGGCCTGCCAGGATTTCCTACCCCTCTGAATAAGTTTTCATTGACATGGAAGATAAAAATAAGTTTGTGCTTTGCCTACATGAATCACATAAACATCCAAACAAAAAACAATATTTATGGTTAAAAAGAACCAGACCCCAAATGAATTTGGGGACCCCATAGTTTTGACAAGTGAATAAACCACCTATAAATCATAGACCTTCTTTTTCTTGTTAAAGGCTGGCCAAAGCCACCAAGTCCTTCAACTCGCAACACTCTTTGATTATCAATATTCCATCTTCCTAATGCAGATAACATATCAAGGACTAAAAACAGTTTCTGCCAAAATCATAAAGCATCTGATCTAAGTTTTTCAAATCCAACCATTTCCAGAGCACGTGGGAAATATTTGCAATGCCTTCATTCCCAGGAAATATTCACAAGATGGTCTTATTGAAACAATTAATTGAAAAATAATGTTCCAAAGAAGTAAGTCATAGAACCACCAAATGGTCACGAACTGGATGAAAATTTTAATCTCTTCCAGCATTTAACAAAAAGCTTAACTCCTAACACTGTTAATCAATAATATTCATGACCTTAATTCATAATGGCACTCCTCTCAAGGTTTACAGTGCAAGTGGTGTGGGATGAATTCTCTTGACAGGTATTTAAATAACATATGTCTTCTAAACCATTGCTTAGCAGAAGAGATAAGCACTTCAACAGCAACTAGATGTGGCAGATGTCTCCATTTCACTAAATTAAACAGCAACAGATCAGATTTCATTAAAATCAGGTGGAAGTTCAAGAGAGCTCAAAACCTGAAATTAAAAGTAAACGTAGGGATCTTTATTACATACAACTTTCCTCCAAAGGCTTCTTTGTCATATATGTCTTATATGTAAATGTATTTTTTTTTGTAGAGACAGGGGTCTCATTCTATCCCCCATGCTGGTCTCAAACTCCTGGCCTCAAGCCATCTTCCAACCTTGGCTTCCCAAAGCACTGGATTACAGGTGTGAGCCTCCACACCTGGCCATTAAATGTAAATTCTTAAGAATACAAGGAGCCATCAATTTTATTTTTATTTATCAATTTTATTTATTCTTTTAATAAAATTAATGGCCCCTTGTATTATTGGGTAATTTATTTTCTAAAAAATTACTCCTTGTATTCCTGACTTATTTATTTTCTAATACCTGCTCCAAAATTCAAAAAGCAATGAGCTTAAGAAACTGGTTTTGAACACAAAGTCTTCATGGCTATAGACAATGTCCCGGCATTTTTGCAGTTCTGAGAACCTCTCTCCTAATTATTCTGAAAAGCGAGACAGCCAATTGCAAGCAAGTAGATTCACTAAGTTAACCGAAGCATGCAAGAAGAACAGATAACTCTACTGTCATTATGAGACTGTACATTTCTTAGAACCAGAAATTCACTGTGACATAATGTCAAATAAGTTTGGAATTCTCCCCATTTACTAACCCTCCCTGACCACCCCTCAGCCCCTTAACCCCTCTTCTCCTGCAAATATAGGAAGTTTGTCTCTGATTTGTAGACACTATGATATCAAATATAAGGAAGAGAATACTTTAAAAGTGTGACAAATAATAACTAATAACCCAGTGCCTGAAATTAAAGAAAACAAGGGTCATGGCCACTGAGGAATTTCACACCAACAGAAAATACCATTGTAAACTTGGTTGCCATCACCCATCAGACTGATTAGACAATGCCATCTCATTGGTTCTAGTCTCATAAATTATAACCTTCAAGGATTTCTGGTCTATAAAAATCTTCTTTACCCATCTGCTAACTCTCTAGAATTAGACTCTTAAGGATCCATAGTTTGGCTTAACAAAGTGTTAATTAGCCCAGGCTGTACATTAGGATCACCCAAGGAGCTTAAATAAATATATCACCTAAATATTCTCCAAACTGTATTCTGAAGTTAATGATTGAATCGGTTTAGGGTAGAGCCCAGGCAAGGTTTTTGGGTTTGTTTTTTCATTGCTTTTTTGTTGTTGTTGTTTTTTAAGACTTGAGATGGGGCTGATTTGGGCACATGGAGTTCTTAAGTAAGAAGGTGAAATTGCATCTGGTCCCCTGTATGTTAGAGCAGATAAACGTTATATTGATAGGCACATTCTAGATGTATGGAGGAGAAAGGCACAGAAAGAACAACACAGAAATTTAAATTACTCACTGCAGTATTTTGCCGAGAATCAATTCGGATTGGTCATCATGGCTTAAGGACAGTGCAAAAGCCGGATGAAGAGTAGATGGACTTGGAAAAGTTGGATCCAAGGTGAATTTTAGAAACTAGCCCTGAAATGCTCTCATAGATAACAGCCACAAACATGTCTGGCAAGCATTGTCTTTACCACAATTCTTAGCTCGGTAGGTTATTTCTCTGCTTGAGATGGAGGAAAGTTTTCACCAAGACAGTAAGTAATTTCACAAAGGTCACCCAGCAATCACTCTTACTCCAACTGGGAAAATAGTAAGTTAAATTTAAGTAATGCCTTCTTTTCAAAAAGAACACATATATCCATGTGGAGAAAGATGAAAAGAATCACTTACTCTCGTAGGTTGATGTTGTCACTTACACACAAATTTGACAAAATGCGAAAGAGTTTATAGCAGATCCCACTTCTACATCTCAATTTCAAAAGTTATGGCACTACTAAATGAGATTTAAAACCTTTTCAGAGTGCTATGTTTGTGGAGTAATGACTTATTTTTAAAATGTAGCAAAACTAACTGCTCTCACAACAAAAAGAAAATAATACAGGCTTTCTAAACTACTACAACCAGCTTTGTTCAAAAACAGGACCATTTGAGTAATAAATTCTAAAATAAAAGAATTTTTTAAATCCAAATGCAAATCTTTTACTCCTCTGTAACTGATTTTATTGGGATGCCAGGAAAATATAATGTGTTATTTGCAATTCTCAAGCAGGAATTCTTCACTGACCAGAGCATATCAGTGTTGTCTGGGCACTTAAAGCAACCAGGTATGTTTTATGGCATTGTACCAACGCCAGGAGATTACGACGGTAACAAGTTACAAATTAAACAGCTCTGATATAAACATTTTATTTTTCTTTTTTACAGAAATTAGTTAAGGGAGTTAAATTACTTAGCAACCAAATGGAAAATAAGCAAAAATATAAGATCACGTAACTTTGAGATGTTAACAGCGAAGCCTAATGGCTGGGACACACAAATTACTGCCCCAAGGTGAGCTGTGAGTCCATCTGCTGCTTCCTAGTTGATTTCTTGAAGTGATGCTAACTGCTAATTAACCGTGAAAAGTTGTGCTGTGAACCTTTCACCTGAGTTCTTCGGAAAGAGTAAAAGTTCTTAAGGTGCAGTCAGAGCAATGTATATAAAATCAATTGCCGGTTCAGCAGTGACCTGCTGTCCTGCAGAACAGAGCATCAAGCTGTGATTGTTCAGCTCTTGGGAAAGAAACTTTCTTTTTTCATTTTTTACTGCCTGACACACACAAACACATCCACTGAACTGTTTTGTGTGATTTGGTTTGCTTTTCTAATAGGCCTTAGCTCGTTAGATGATTTGACCCAGGAGCAGAGCAGCCTGACTTCTACCTTACATGCAGTGTTAGAGATGGTATATCTTATGACCCAGATCCCAGGCCCCAGAGTCAAAATTTCTTGATGCTTTTTTTAGCTTCACAAAGTAGAAAACTGATTCTCAGCTTTGGCTGCACATTGGAATCACCTGGGGAGCTTTTAAAAAATGCTGATGTTCAGGGCCTACCCCAAGAAATTATGATTTAATTGGTATAGGCATTGCCTGGGCACTGGGGAGTTTTGGAAGTTCCCCCTGCTGATTCTAAACAGCCAAGAGTGAGAACTACTGACTTAGAAGGAGGTCCTAATTAGTTCTGATTATCCCTTCCTGCAACTCTAACAAGACTGGTTCCTCAGACCCTGGATGCCATCCGGAACTACCAGAGCATTATGACTCTAAGACCCTCTGAACTGTGATCCCTGTGTTACAGTCCCATACAATCCCTCGTCTGACGCATTTTCCCACTCCTCTCATCCCCACATAATCTCCCTCTTTGCCCTAGGAAATTCCCAGTCTGTCATCAGCAAAATCACCTGAGTCGTCAACAACTCTTGACTATTCTCTCACCTGTTTGCTCTGAAACCTGATTCTCATAGGAAAACCCACTTTTCTTTGGACCTTATTATTTTCTCTCCCACACCCCAAGTACCACTGGTGTAAAAGTCGGGTAGGGTAATGTCACGCCAAGTGTCAGGTTCCAGCCCACGCGGAGGTCCGAGGGGAATGAGTGGTCAGGTGGCAGATAGCTGAAAGAACACTCGCTGGGGCGTGGGCAGGTGAAACATGGCTTTCATTGGGCGCTCTGTCAGCTTTTGTCGTGGCTGCCTGCTCCAGCTGCAGCCCCTTAGTAACCGGCTCTGCGGCTCCTGCCACTCCCACATTTACAGCTGCACTCCCTGGCGCTCTTGCTAGTTCCTGACTTCCCGCAACTGGCTCTCCCTTCCAGGGTCAGCAGCTTCATTCTTTCTGGGTGCGAGCCTTGTGCACAGCAGTAGCAGGGCAGTTATTACGTTTTACAGGCAATGGTGGCTCAGATTCAAGTATGAACTTACACAAACACGTTATATAACAAGTGGAGTCGTGTGCCGGCACTCCAAACGCACTGAGTCATGCTGACGGGGATGTCTGCCTTGGCCTATTCTTCACCAAAACACATCCATTTTCCTTACAGGTAACTTTTTTGCTTGTCATTGTTTGCACACTATCGTTGCAGACTTCTCCCTGAAAGTCTCTGGATCCTTTTAAGATTCCTCCTTATTTTAGACACCTAAAAGCTCCAAGACATTCCCTCTCCTTCCTGAAGGTATGGCCCCTATTACTCTTTATATTAATACTCCTAAAATAGTTCTTGAAGATTTCAGCATACTCTTAGTTCCTTTAGCTTTTACCTTGCCGTGTTAGTCCACTCTCCCGCTGCTATAAAAACATACCTAAAACTGGGTAATTTATAAAGTGGCTTAATTGACTCACAGTTCTGCAGGCTTAGGAAGCATGACGCGGAGGTCTCAGGAAAGTTACAATTATGGTGGAAGGTGAAAGGAAAGCACACACACCTAAACAACGGAGGAGCAGGAAAGAGATTGAGGGAAGCCATGCTCTTTTATACCACCAAATCTCGTGAGACCTCACTATCACGAGAACAGCAATGGGGAAACCACCCCCGTGATCCAATCACCTTCTACAAGGTCCCTCCCTCCACATGTGGGGATTATAATCCCAGATGAGGTTTCAGTAGGGACACCGAGTCAAATCATCTCACTTATCAAACAAACTTGCTTATCTGACATCTCACTTACACTACATGCTCCCATGATCATACATTACAATAGTTTTCAAAGTATAGCCAGAATCATAACCACCCTGTTAAAAATATAGGTTGCTGGATCCACCCCCAAAGTTTAGGAATCAGTAAGTCCGGAGTAGAGCCTGAGAATGTGCATTTCTTAAGTTCCCTGGTGATGCCAATACTGCTGGTTCAGTGACTACACTTTGAGAGCCATCATATTAGAGTCTAGTAACTACAAATCATTATTGTCAATAACTACACTCACTCCACAGTCTGAGTTTCTACTATTCCACTTTCCAAAACTAGGATATTGTTAGATTACCTTTACTGCAACTCCAACAATTTTTTTCCAAACTGACTGAGACCTAGGGTTTATTGACATTTCTCTTTCCTCCATCATCTCTCTCATAATATTTTTTGTATTCTTACCCTCTTTAAACTTCATAGTCCATCATTAGCCTCACTTTCTCTGATAAAAATCAAAATCCACATTTTAATTACTTTTTTGCTCCTAAAATACTTTCTTTATTTGGCTATCAGGATTCTCTCTCTCTCTCTCTCTCTCTCTCTCTCTCTCTCTCTCTCCCTCCCTCCACTCCTACTTACTCACTGTCTGCAACATTTCCACATCTTCTTGAATTTGCATTTTCTCCATACTTCTTTTATGTATCTGCACACACTGTCCATTAATGTTATCCAATTCCGTGGCTTTCAGTATGATCTTTCTCCTGGGACCTAGTCTCCGTTTTCAACTGCTAACTTGACATCTGCACTTAAATATCTAACAAAAACTTCATACTCACTGTGCTCTAAACAGAAGTCTTAATCTAATTTCATCCCCAAATATGCTCATTTTCATTATTATCCGTCTAATCTCTTGCCTACACTATTGAACTTCTTCTTAGCAGGCTCTCACTTCCACTATTGCCCTGCTACTCAATGTGAATGCATTTTTAAAATGTAAATCAGAACGTGTCTCTGCTCTGCTCAAAATCTTTTAGAGGCTTCCATCCCATTCAGAATCAGTGTCTTCACCAATGCCTAAAGAGATGTCACAGAATATCCCTCTCATGTGCTTTCCTCATCCTTGGTTCCCTCTTGGATTTGTTTCCTATAACTCTCATCCAGGTCAGGCCTTTCCAACAGAATCAATCTTTCTATCTGAAGAAAATTACTTTTTCACAACCATTGCACTTATTTTATTCCTTCTATCTAGAATGTTATTTCCCTAAATATCATCCTGGATCTCTCCCTGTTTTTATTCAGACTGAAATAGCAAATAATCAGACAGGTCTCCCTCAATTATACCTAAATTAGAATCTCCGGATTCCTATCCCTCATCTTACCACCCTCTAACCACGTTACCCTGCTTTATATTGTCTTTATAGTCCTAACACCATATTGATTTGTTTATTTCCTCTCTCTCTCCAATTTAAGTTCCAAGATAGCAGGACATTTCTTGTTTATTATTTTATCCTTAGAGCCAAAAACAGTGCCTGTATCATAGCATGTTTTTAGTAATATTAGGTGACGGATAAATAAAAATGTTTAGTTTTCTTGTTTATAAAATGGGAAATAAGACTTCATTGTTATAAAGATTAAATATATCTCTATATACAAAGCATTAGCACCAATGCTAGCACATAATAAGTCCCTGATAAAAGTAAAAATAAAAACATGACCAACAATGACCAATTAATATTCCAATTAGTGAAAAGAAGATTTTTAAATTATTTATTTTAAAACAAAAAATAATCCTATGAAATTTGATGCAGCCTCAGTTTTCAGTTAAATTTCTGCCATGAGTTTCATCATCACTTCTCTGAATTAATGTCACAAGAGCATTGCAGAAATTATTTCCAAGGTAAAGTCATGGAGTAGCTCTACTTTGTAATTTTTAAAAATAAAACTTTAGTTACCTCTCATCTCATGATTTTTTCCCTTTGAGTGTTTACATTTTTAAAAATACACAAATGTAACTAACAGAAGAGTTTAAATTATAAGTCAAATTATTTTATTTAAAGTAGCAAATATTTAGCATACTCTTCAGTTTCAAAATAATAATGTATAAGAGTCCGCTAAGATAAAAAAATCAAAGATCTCAATTAAACAGTTTAAGAAAAAACAGTTCCCCTTTATATAGGTTGAGTATCCCTTATCTGAAAAGCTTGGGACCAGAAGTGTTTAGTTTTTTGAATTTTAGAATATTCAAATACATATAATGAGATATCTTGAGGATGAGACCCAAGTCTAAACATGACATTCATTTATGTTTCATGTACAACTTATACCAATACCTTGAAAGTAATTTTATACAATATTTTTAATAATTTCGTACATGAAGCAGTTTGTGTTAAGTCCTTATGTCTGAAATTTTCCACTCGTAGTGTCATGTTGGTGCTCAAGAAGTTTTGGATTTTGGAGCATTTCAAATTTCTGATTTTGGGGGGCATTTAAAATTTCTGATTTCCCAGTTAGAGATGGTCAAGCTGTATTAACACTAACCAAGATAAAATATTTGTAAATAAATTTCACATTTTATTACATGTGCCTAGAAAATGAAATGTTGAAAATTTTCTTTGTTTTTATAGCCCTAGAAAAGGTTTTGTTTGGTATGATTTTGTGCAAAATGATCAATTCAATTTGAGGTTGAGATAATTTGATGAAAATGTATTTTACTATTGACATTTTTAAAAATCTGTCTAGGTACTAAATAGTTCAGTTTTCTCCTGGTTCCTTTTGCAATGTTTTGCCACATGCTCAGGTTCAGCTTCCAGTTCACATAGTCATTTCAGTAAGTTGCCTAAAATTAAATTATTAATCTATACACTAAGATAAATTGGCTGTAAAGTTGAACAAAGTTTAACATGTATGTTTGTATAGTCAAGGGCTTTAATATACAAGTTTTTAATCTGATGAAAGTTAAATAGCATCTCCAGAAATAAGCACACACACAATATTTTACAAAGAATTTAGGAAGTTCTGTAAGTGGAAAACCTCTGTAATTGTTCATGGAAACCAGGTTAAACATATGGCTAAACAGAAAGAAGATATGTAAACATCTTTATAAAATACCATTTACTCAATCTGTAAAATACCACATACTGTCCTAGACCTTTATACATTTTATTTAATCCTAGCAAGAACCCCTGTAAAATAAGTGTCATCACTTTAAAGATGACAAAAATAAAGTCGATACAGTAAATGACATGTACTATATCACACAATGTGAAAAGGTAAAGTAGGATGTTTTTTCTTTCACATAATTCTTACACAGCTTTTCTAGGGTCATGCAAAACATTAACTGTAGAATCATAATCTTATATCCCCTTGCTTTTTTTCTGAAAGTAGCTGAATTACACAATAGCACCAAGTTTTTCTACACCGGACACCAATTCTCATAAAGTAGAACGAATTGGAACTCAAAATGTGTCCAATTTTCAATCTCTACTCCCAAGAGTAATTAAAGCATACTAATTAGGTTACCATGGGTTTCTGTGTTTTTTTAGATGTGTCTACGCTATTGCCAAAATCCCTAAAACAAATATGAATTATAAAAACATTAAAAATACATGGAAGCTATTTCACATCCCCTGCAAAAATTCAGTAGGAGCTCAACAGTAAGTTTTGTTTTGTTTTCTCTCCAACAATGCTAGGATTATTCACATTCATGCTTACAGTCTATATATACATATATATATATATATATAGTTTAAACTGTTCACCAAAGCACATAAAGTTCACACCTTTAAGCTCTTGTTATGTGAACAACCTTGTACATGTTTCATAAACACTATACTCAGAGCCAAGTAATCCTCAGGAATACCTAGCATTCACCTATTAAAGTGAACTAAAATTGTTATTTTTTAACTTTTTGATAAAACAACCAGGAACCTGGACTTTTAATGTTTTCCATCCACCCATTGAAAATTGATGATTACATACCTAATGGTAACAATGGCTGAGCAGAAAGAAGATATGCAAACATCTTTATAAAATACCATTTATTCAATCTGTATCAAGAGATATTTCCCGTGACTCCTTTGCTGGCCTCGTGAAGGGGTGGCTTGCTTACTCAGCCCATGGTGCTCAAACCCCTTGCAGAAGGAGCACGCAGGTAAGTAGGTGCAGGAGCCAGGGTGAGTGCCTTTGGGCACTGGCAGGAATGAACCCTGTACCGGCCTGTGGCAGCATTGATGGGTTGCCCATGACCCCTGGAGCCCCAGAGGGCGTGTGTTACAGTGCACTCCTTTAGCTTTAACATCTGTGGATGGCTTAAGTGTTAAACACATCAGTGGAGCATCAGTGTGACAGTCTCTTGCACCCGTACCCAGGTCCTTGTCTGGTGTCCAGGAAGAATGAGACTATGTGAACAAATTGAAGGGTGGTGTATGCAGAGGATTTTATTGAGCAGTGGAGGTGGCTCTCAGCAGAAAGGGGAACTGGAAGGGGGATGGAG
Source organism: Nomascus leucogenys (assembly GCF_006542625.1). Classification (NCBI taxonomy): domain Eukaryota; kingdom Metazoa; phylum Chordata; class Mammalia; order Primates; family Hylobatidae; genus Nomascus; species Nomascus leucogenys. The sequence continues at coordinate 103,990,721 of NC_044381.1, read as the reverse complement.
TGGGAAGATAATCTTCCCCTGGAGTTCAGCTGTCCCTGGCTGAACTCTCCTCCAAAGTCCCACCGTCAAGCAGTCGCTCTGAAGTCAAGCTGCTTTTCTCTGATATCCGACTGCTTCTCTTCTTTCCCTTTCTGCTGTGCTGCTCTCCATCGCCCAGCAGTGGAGCTTGGGGTTTTTATGCATACAGGGTTTGAGGCAGGATAGGCCAGGGTGGTTTGGAAAAGGCAACATTCAGGTAGGAAAATGCGGATGTGAATTTCTCATTTAGGGCCACGGGTCCATGCTTGAGGGTGGATCCCTCACCAGGGACCCGGACCTTTTCTATCTAATATTTCCCTACCTCCTGTCTGTATCAACAGCATTTGTAACATAAGTGTAACGATTTATACTTCTCTTCATCCCTAGTACCACATGTTGCTAGATTGACAGCCACGTGCTATAATTTTAATGCATTCATCCTGTTGTGCTTTCAGATATAAATCATAAACTTAAACTAAAACAGATCTACATTTCCATTAAGATGGACCATGAAAACTGTCCATCTTAATGAAACTCAACACCACATATATTATAATCAGAATGAACATGAAATCTCCTGAACTTGCAAAAGATTAATTGTCCAGGTGATTAAAGATTATTCACAACACTTTACAATACAAACCTAACTCCATCAACTAGTATGACATTCAAGGATTACTTTTCTTGATGTACAGAGTATTCATACAAATCCATGAGAAAAAATACCAAAACTTCAATTAAAAAAATAAAAGCCAGGCCAGGCCCAGTGGCTCACACCTGTAATCCTAGCACTTTGGAAGGTCGAAGTGGGCAGATCACAAGGTCAGGATTCAAGACCAGCCTGGCCAACATGGTGAAACCCAGTCCGTACTAAAAAAAATACAAAAATTAGCCAGGCATGGTGGTACGTATCTATAATCCCAGCTACTCAGGAGGCTGAGGCAGGAGAATTGCTTGAGCCCAGGAGGCGGAGGTTGCAGTGAGCCGAGATTGTGCCACTGCACTCCAGCCTGGGTGACAGGCAAGACTCTGCCGAAAAAGAAAAGAAAAGAAAAATGCCAAAATTGTAAGTAGGCCATTTCCTCCTCCGCAAATAGAAGAGAGTCAATATTTAACGTTAAGAATTTGGACAGTATATATGTGCAGAGAAAAACATTAAGAAATTATAATTTAAGAGCCCCCAAAAGCATTGTTTAATTAATTACAGAATGAAAATGCTATTGTATTTACAAATTTCTTTTCATTTTCCATTCATATTATGATCATTTTCTCATGTCATTAAACATTTTTTGGAAACATCCTATATACATATTTGAATAAATACTTTAGGAGATATTTAGGAAGTATTATAAAGCAATATTCAAATGACTTTCTGTCAGACAGATATTTTAGAATATAAGGGATTCCCTGTAGGGAGTAAGGACAAAGATTTTGTCCCCTAAAACCCTTCCCTAGTCTTTATATAATCTTGTCAGTTGATAACTATTCTTCTTAACTTTTGTCCTAGATTTATTTTTTCTGAGTAAATATCATACTACCTATTCAGAGTTCTGATATTTAACATTACTGTCTTCAGAGAACTCCTTCTTTGTGATTCTGAAAAAAAAAGTATTTCATAAATTAAATACAGACAATTACCAAGGTCTGAGTTAACCAGGCAATGCAAAAAAGAAAATCTCATACAAGAAGTTCTCACCTAACATCCTGAATATAGTGTTGGAAACTGTGATTTCAAGCAAAATTCACTATATAATGAAACCAATCTTACCATAGGCTAATTGATACAAACAAGGATATACATGGCAGGTCAGAAATCATCAAGCACCATGTTGAAAATTCCCACTCCTGAACCTTTCTCTAAAGCCTGGCTGACCTCCTTAGTTTTTTTACAAAAACCACACTTGTTCCTGTCCTCACAGTTTTGCATATGGATTCTATGGCCCATTTGCTCTATTTCATTTATCAAGTTCTAGAAAAGAACTAGGCCTTTAAGATCTATCCTCAAGTTCACTTCCTTTAAACCTTCCCTGAACAAAGGGCTTTTGTTGTATTTGTCATACATTTTGATGCTTGGTTATATTCAACTGATCATTCTTAGATCTTTTTACTGTCAGATGTACATAAATTCTCCCTCTCTAACAAGATTGCAAGCTACTAGAAGGCAATTTTAAAAGTACACTGAGATGCAGTCTAGTAAGGACTCAATATATGCTTTTTTCCTTGAGTTTTTCTTCCTAAACCATCAGTACAGTCCATTGCTGCAAATGATACTGTTGATATGACCAGGAAAAGAAAGGGAGAGGTTCTCAATATTGACTAAAACATAAACACAATCTAAATGTTTGTAATAATTTTTTTCATTTTCCTATACTTCAAAGGAGAAGTTACATAGATAAGTAACAAGAAAATTAGTAGTAAGAGTTTCCTACTGTTAATGGCTACCATCATGGTATAACAGTAAATAGGCTTAAAAATTAAAATACAAAAATACTTATCTAAATCATTCAGGATTTAATATTAACAAGGGAAAAAGAATAGCCTCCAAACAATAGGTTTTGTGTAATGTTGTAAAAATATGCCTAGTCCTTAGCAAATCTCCAAATCTGTAATTACATAGTATTATGCAAACTGCTTCTTTCTCCTAAATCATCTTTCCAACCATTCATGTATTTCCTGGGCACATCTCACATTGCAATATATCTACTCCAATTTTGACATTGTTTTCTCTCTTAGTTAGTGGAGAATATTCATGAAATAGCCAAGCTGGTTTCATTTTAGGAGGGTGTTAGACGAACAAAACTATTACTGGAAAGGGGTCTGGATCCAGACCGCAAGAGAGGGTTCTTGGATCTCGCACAAGAAAGAATTCAGGGCGAGTCCATAGAGTAAAGTGATGGCAAGTTTGTTACAAAAGTAGAGGAATAAAAGAATGGCTACTCCATAGACCCCCGAGGGCTGCTGATTGCCCATTTTTATTGTTTTATTTATTATATGCTAAACAAGGGGTGAATTATTCAAGCGTTCTGTTTTTAGACCATATAGGGCAACTTCCTGACATTGCCATGACATATGTAAACTGTCATGGCACTGGTGGAAGTGTAGCAGTGTGGATGACCAGAGTTCACCCTTGACACCATCTTGGTTTTGGTAGGTTTTGGCTGGCTTCTTTACTGAAACCAGTTTTATCAGCAAGGTCTTTATGACCTGTGTCTTGTGCTGACCTCCTATCTCACCTGAGACTTAGAATGCCTAACCACCTGGGAATGCAGCCAAGTAGATTTCAGCCTCATTTTACCCAGCCCGTATTTAATATGGAGTTGCTCTGACAAAGGAGTGGGAGACGCCTCTGACAAAATCATTGATTCTGAGTGCCAGCTAGACATACTCACTAGTTGAGTGATTCTCTTCAGGTACTAGTGTCACAGAGAATCTGACTCAAATTCTTTTACTAAAAAGACCAAGCATTTTCTGCATCACTGGCAAACAGTTGAAACCATGAATCTTAAATCTGTAAATATGAAGAATCTACCATATTTACTATGTTGTTATGCAGAGAAGGCTACCATCATTCTATCATTATAAAAGCTCCAACTGTTTTAAATGTGACTCCTTTGCCTGAGAGCAAGTAAAAATGCTATCTGAAGCTTTGTTTTCCAAGGCACTGCAAGGCAAATGAAAAAAATACAACCTTATAGTAAGCACTCAAGGTCATTTGATTTATTCATTGTCCTACTAGACCAGTTGATAATTTGATACCTAGTTGCCTTTTTTTAAAAGTCAAAGGTGTTCATTAGCATCTTGTACCCATAATTTGATATGCATATTTTAACTGTTTCCAACCCTCATGGAAAGGCTCCCTTCCTTTCAGTGGGTATATATCAGTTCCTTGAGAGCAGAGTCTTCAGTTTCTTAATTTAACTATTCAGATAGCCTATTCCATGCTTTAAAAGCCACAGATGCTTGCATTTAAACTTGCCATGGTAGATTTACAAGGTAGGAAATGTGGTAGAAGTTGCAAACCAAAAACCGTCTGAGGCAGGTCTCAATCAATTTAGAAGTTTATTTTGGCAAGGTTAGGGCATGCCTGGAAGGAAAAAAAAAAAAAAAAAAGGAAAGAAACATGGAATCAGAGAAAAAATCTGTGGTCTGTGCCTTTCTCCAAAGATGATTTTGAGGGCTTCAACATTTAAACGAGAAAAGTGGGCTGGAGAAGAAAGAAGGAGTGTATGATAACCCACAAGCTGCAAGGGGAAAAGAACAGGTAGGGGAATAGTCAATTATGTATTCCTCTCATGCTCAGTAAATCAGCACTTTACATAAGATAAGGTGAACATAGAGTAGCTATCTGTGGACATATTTAACCTTTTATCTGTAGCTATCTGCATAGAAATAAAAGGAAAGGCAGTTTCTTCCATGACTCGGGTTTCAGCTTTTTTTTCCCCTTTTGGCATAGTGAATTAGGGTCCCAAGTTTTTACTTTCATTTCACAGAGACATTGAAGAAACTAAGTTTGCCCAAGTTAAACATAATTTGAATGCCTACTAACATAATTTACTACATACAAAGATTTTTCTGTTTTGTTCATTTATGCATCTTCAGTGCCTGGCACCTTATAAGCACTAAAATATTTGTGAAATGAGTGAATGAACAACTTGTTATAATTAACATGAGATACCTTAACAATGTAATTTATATTGCAAACAACAGTTACTTATTTGCAATAAATAAATAAAGGTTTATTTAATTAAACACTATTTGGTAAAAATCTTTATATATTTTCTTGACTTTAATGAACTTACTAATATCCATGGTACCAGGAAACGGGAATAGTTTTGTCATTTTAAATTTATAAACAATACCTTTGTGAGACAAAGCAGCAAATGGAAGAAGCCATGTTTGTTCTTCCACTTGCCAGCACAAGGGCATAATTTCACAAAGCCCCTGACTCTGTGAGGACCTGCAGCTCTTCTGGAAGATGCTTTGAAGATAAAGCAGGATAGAACATGTGGTGTTCCACATTTTTTTGCCTGAGTCACTAATTTACTTAAAAGATAAATTACCCTGGTCCTTGCCTTTTTCTACGTATAACATAATGTCTAATGGGGTTAGTGATTGTTCTTCTATAATCTATAACAGGACATACTCTTACATCCAAATCTTGATGCAATTCTGCTTTAATGCAACTTCTGAGCAACTCTGATGTGATTTTGCATATACCTGAGACCCCAGCACCTGCTTATAAGGAGTGGGCTGAAGTACCATGCAGAAGCAGTCTGAAAAAACTGCTGCCAGCCTGTAGGCCTCAGTCTATAGTCCTCAGTAAGATTTCTCAATAAAACTAACTTTAACTTTTTAATGGCTTGATTTTTCTCATTTAGTTGACACTTTCACACCTTTTAAACATTCTTCCCATTCATTCTTTAGTGCAGAGCAGCTAATTGAATGTAAAAAGCTCAAAAGTCAGTTGTAAAGACTCCATTAGAGAAATATGTGTGGACTGAGAAATTATGACATTCATAAATTTGGAAACGAAAGTTTTATTTCTCATAAACGATTGCAGCTGGCGGAATAGCCATTCTGGCAGACTGGGAAGCATAGCCTTTGGTCAGAAGTCAAAAACAGATACTTTGACGAAGAGGCAAAGGGAACAAGTATGCTGAGCAGGATAGTTGAATATACATATTTAATAAGCTACAGGAGGAACCATGAATATTTATGAAGAAGGAATGTGAACATGCACAGCTGAGCTTCATGCCTCTTCATGGGTCCCATGTATAAAAAATAGTGGCATTAGCGTGATCCAAGGGTGGAGTTTCCACCCTGATGATGTCAAAAGGTGAAGCAAAAGACACAAAATCCCTTACTGCACATTCTCTATAGATTGGGCAGACCAACACAGTGGTTAGTGGTATCATATCAGGCAAAAGAGGAAGGGTAGTGTCAGGCTGTTGGTTGATATCAGTGGTGGAGTCTTTTGAAAGGCCTGGTTTTTGTTAAGCCCTTAGGGAAGAAAGGCTAACCACGATTAGCAAGGGAGGGGGTAGAACAAGAGTTTCTGACACCCCATCCCATCACAACTGAGAACTCAGTTTTCAAGATTACTCTAGGGTCCGCTTGGCCAAGAGATGGTCGTTTAGTCAGTTGATGGGCTTAGAATTTTATTTTTAGTTTACATTTGAAAACCTGAAAAGTAAGGAGTTATATTTCCTTCTATTTTAAGTCAGCTAACCACCATCGGATGAATTTTTTAAAAATATTTTAATCCAATTCTTCTGACATTATTTTGGAAAATTTTAAAATCATTTTATATTGCACCAACTACCAGAGGATATTTTTAAAATGCATTATTGTGGCTGGGTGTGGTGGCTCACACCTGTAATCCCAGCACTTTGGGAGGCCAAGGTGGGTGGATCATGAGATCAGGAGATCGAGACCATCCTGGCTAACATGGTGAAATCCCGTCTCTGCTAAAAATACAAAAAAAAATTAGCCAGGCGTGGTGGGAGGTACCTGTAGTCCCAGCTACTCAGGAGGCTGAGGCAGGAGAATGACGTGAACCCAGGAGGCAGAGATTGCAGTGAGCTGAGATCACGCCACTGCACTCCAGCCTGGGTGACAGAGCAAGACTCCATCTCAAAAAAAAAAAAAAAAAAAAAATGTATTATTGCACTGGAGAATTCATATAAAGCAGTTAGAAAACAAGACACAACAGCAGACTTCTGAAGTCGTAAGACTATAAAACTGAGATTTAGTCTTTGGACGTCATCAACATAAAGGAAGAAACTGAAGCAAAATTGACATAAATAGAGAGTTTATTTGGACCAAATTTGAGGACTGCAACCAAGGAGACACAGATTTAAGTTGGCCTGAATTGCCAGGCCTCTGATTAACAGCAGTTACAAGTGTGTTTTTTTTTTGAGAAGGAGTCTCACTCTGTCGCCCAGGCTAGAGCGCAGTGGTGCAATCTTGGCTCACTGTCAGCTCTACCTCCTGGGTTCACACCATTCTCCTGCCTCAGCCTCCTGAGTAGCTGGGACTACAGGTGCCCACCACCACACCCGGCTAATTTTTTGTATTTTTAGTAGAGATGGGGTTTCACTATGTTAGCCAGGATGATCTTGATCTCCTGACCTTGTGATCCACCCGCCTTGGCCTCCGAAAGTGCTGGGATTACAGGTGTGAGCCACCGTGCCCGGCCACATGTGGTTTTTTAAAGAACAAAAGGAGCAGTTCTTAAGTTGATCATAAGCTATCGATTGGCTATACATTATTTTTGTATCAAAAATTTCAGGAACATGAAGATAATGAGTGAGGGTCACCTTGTGCAACTTATAATTGCATTTTAGGTAATTTATCAGCTAGCCTGAAAACTACAAGGAAGAAATAAAATACCTTTAAACAATTGCCCAGGGACACTGGTGCTAGCATGGGAGGGGTGACTGAGGATTTGTTCTCATATTTTTCTGGGCCTTATAAGTTTTGCCTACCTCACATTCTTCATACTCATTTTGAAACAAACCAGGGACCCATCTTAGAGGACTTGGGCCCTCCTCAAAGCACAGAAAATAAGGAAAGTCTTGAATTTCTTCAAGAGAAATTCCAGGCAGCCAGCTAGCCTTGAGAAGTAAATGAGCAACTTGGTAAGCAAGAAGTTAATAATGGATTAAAACAGTAGCCAAGGAAGTCAGATCACAGAATGTTTGCCTCCCCTATAGAAATTAAAGGTAACATCTTAACAGATATACCTGAATTGTTTTCAGAAACCTGGATCCCCACCTAGTGGATCCTCTGGCACATCACCTCAGATAAGAAGGAAACAACTACTAAACTCTGACCCTGTTTGATATGGTTTGGCTGTATCCCTACCCAAATCTATCTTGAATTCCCACGTGTTATAGATCCAGTGGGAGGTAATTTAATCATGGGGGCAAGTCTTTCTCATGCTGTTCTCATGGTAGTGAATAAGTCTTACGAGATCTGATAGTTTTAAAATGAGGAGTTTCCGTGCACAAGTTCTTTTGCTTTGCCTGTTGCCATCCATGTAAAATATGACTTGCTCCTCCTTGCCGTCCACCATGATTGTGAAGCTTCCCCAGCCACATGGAACTGTAAGTCCAATTAAACCTCTTTCTTTTGTAAATTGCCCAGGCTCAGGTATGTCTTTATCAGCAGCATGAAAATTGACTAATACGGTAAATTGGTACCAGTAGAGTGGGGCACTGCTGAAAATTTACCTGAAAATGTGGAAGCGACTTTGGAACTAGATAACAGGCAGAGATTGGAACAGTTTGGAGGGCTCAGAAGAAGACAGGAAAATGTGGGAAAGTTTGGAACTTCCTAGAGACTTGCTGAATAGCTATGACAAAAATGCTGATAGTTATATGAAAAATGTGGTCCAGGCTGAGGTGGTCACAGATAGAGATGAGGAAGTTGTTGCAAACTGAAACAAAGATAACACTTGTTATATTTTAGCAAACAGGCTGGCAACATTTCACCTCATCCTAGAAATTTGTGGAATTTGAACTTGAGAGAGATGATTTAGTGTATCTGACAGAAGAAATTTCTAAGCAGCAAAGCATTCAAGAGGTGACTTGGGTGCTGTTAAAGGCATTCGGTTTTAAAAGGGAAGCAGAGCATAAAGGTTTGGAAAATTTGCAGCCTGACAATGTGATAGAAGAGGAAAATCCCATTTTCTTAGGAGAAATTTAAGCTGGCTGCAGAAATTTGCAAAAGTAACAAGGAGCTGAATGTTAATCCCCAAGACAATGGGGAAAATGTCTCCAGGGCATGCCATAGGTCTTCATGCCAGCCCCTTTAATCACAGGCCTGGAGGCCTAAGAGGAAAAAGTGGTTTCATTGGCTAGGCCAAGGGTCCCCATGCTGTGTGCAGCCTAGGGACTTGATGCCCTGTGTCCCAGCTGCTCCAGCCATGGTTGAAAGGGGCCAATGTAGAGCTCAGAGTGTAGTTTCAGAGGGTGCAAGCCTCAAGCCTTGGCAGCTTCCACTTGATGTTGAGCTTCCAGTACACAGAAGTCAAGATTGGGGTTTGGGAACCTCCACCTAGATTTCAGAAGATGCATAGAAATACCTGGATGTCCAGGCAGAAGTTTACCACGGGGGGTGGGGCTCTCATGGAGAACCTCTGCTAGAGCAATGCAGAAGTGAAATGTAGGGTTGGAGCCCTCACACAGAGTCCCTACTAGGGTACCGCCTAGTGGAGCTGTAAGAAGAGGACCACCGTCCTCTAGCCCCCAGAATGATAGATCCACTAACAGCTTGCACTGTGCACCTGGAAAAGCCTCAGACACTCAATGCCAGTCCATGAAAGGAGCTGGAAGGGAGGCTGTATCCTGCAAAGCCACTGGGGTGGGGCTTTCCAAGACCATGGGAACCCACCATTTGCACCAGCATGACCTGGATGTGAGACATGGAGTCAAAGAAGATCATTTTGGAAGTTTAAGATTTGACTGCCCTGCTGGATTTTGGATTTGCATGGGGCCTGTAGCCCCTTTGTTTTGCTCATTTCTCCCATTTGGGATAGCTGTATTTACCCAATGCCTGTACCCTCATTGTATCTAGGAAGTAACTAACCTGCTTTTCATTTTACAGGCTCCTAGGTGGAAGGGACTTGCCTTGTCTCAGATGAGACTTTGAAGTGTGGACTTTTGAGTTAATGCTGGAATGAGTTAAGACTTTGGGGGACTGTTGGAAAGGCATAACTGGTTTTGTAATGTGAGAACATGAGATTTGGGAGGGGCCAGGAGTAGAATGATATGGATTGATGGTGTTCCCACCAAAATCTCATCTTGAATTCCCATGTGTTGTGGGAAACACCCAGTGGGAGGTAGTTGAATCATAGGGGCAAGTCTTTCCCATGCTGTTCTCGTGAGAGTGAATAAGTCTCACAAGATCTGAGGGTTTTACAAAGTGGAGTTCCTCTGCACAAGTTATCCTCTTTGCCAGCTGCCATCCACCTAAGACATGACTTGCTTGCCCTTGCCTTCTGCCATTATTGTGAGTCTTCCCCAGCCACATGGATCTGTAAGTCCAATTAAACCTCTTTCTTTTGTAAATTGCCCAGTCTCAGGTATGTCTTTATCAGCAGCATGAAACTGGACTAATACACTGTTCTTTCTTTCTTCCTGAGGGGCCTGGAGGAGACCATGCCCTGGGCGAGAACTAATATTCTTTTCAGTTGATCTCAAATATTTAGACAAAGCTTTGCCTCTGAACCAATATCAAATTGTTACAGTAGTTATCTAGTAACATATAAACAGGGCAGGGGAGGGCTTCCCCCAGCACACTAAGAGTGTTGGGTGACCATCAGGCAATGGTCAGGCAGTTGGTAACTGTTTTTCTAAAGTAATAACTGGTCACAGCTGGCACTGGGGAAAGCCAGGCTCCTGATAGATAGAAAACACCTGTAACTGATCAGCAGCTTCCCAGTAATATCTCAGAAGTGGGTGCGGTGGCTCATGTCTGTAATCCCAGCACTTTGGGAGGCTGAGGTGGGCAGATCACGAGGTCAGGAGATCGAGATCATCCTGGCCAACATGGTGAATCCCTGTCTCTACTAAAATACAAAAAATTAGCTGGGAATGGTGGTGCATGCCTGTAGTCCCAGCTACTCTGGAGGCTGCGGAAGGGGAATTGCTTGAACCCGGGAGGTGGAGGTTGCAGTGAGCCAAGATCATGCCACTGCACTCCAGCCTGGTGACACCAACACTCCATCTCAAAGAAAAAAAAATAGATCTCAGGAATGGGGAGAGAAGTAATAAAACCCCAAGTCAAAAGATCAAGCTGCACACTTGGTTTCTCAAATCGTCCACTTGGCCATCTTCCAAGTTGTACTTTCCTTCTTTTCTTCTTTTATTCCTTACACTCTAAAGCTTTTTAATAAACTTCCACCCCTGCTGTGAAACTTGCCTTGGTATCTTCTTCTCTCTTATGCCTCTCACTTAAATTCTTTCTTCTGAGGAGACAAGAATTGGGGTTGCCACAGATCTGTATAGATATGCCACCAGTAACTCGAATCTTTTCCATGGTTAACAAAATCAGAAAATCTTTGACTCCACCTATAATCTGTAGGTCTCCTTTCTGCTTCAAGATATGCCACCTTTTTAGTTCAAAATAATGTATAGCTGCCATATATTGAATTATTACTTTGCCTATAACCTCTGCATCTCTGCCTCTGAAACCCCCTATCAATGAGCCACTAGGGAAGGGGCCACGACCCCCAGACCACAGACTAATACTGGTCTGTGGCTCATTAGAAATGAGCCACACAACAGGAGGTTAAAGATGGATAAGCTAGTAGAGTTTCATCTGTTCTTACAGCCACTGCCCATCACTCTCATTGCCACCTGAGCTCTGCCTCCTGTCAGATCAGCAGTGGCATTAGCTTCTCATAGGAGCACGAACCCTATTGTGAACTGTGAATGCAAGGGATCTAGGTTGGACTCTTCTTATGAGAATCTAATGCCAGATGATCTAAGGTGGATCCGAGGTGGTGATGCAGCACTGGGGAGTGGCTGCAAATACAGATTAACATTAGCAGAGAGTTTTAACTGCACAGAAACCATAACAAATCAATTGCCTGGAGACACAGATCAAAACCCTATCAGTGAGTAGCAAGTGGCATTTAAACTGCATCTAGTGGCAGCTTTATAGTGGCAAGTGAGTTGGTGTACTTTAATTTCACAGCTGCATCTCGTGGCAGGATTTAAGTCAGAACCTGATACTTATTTTCGTCTCGACATGGTCCACTTATTATTTTATTTACCACTTTCATCTGTGCCTCTTTCCCACACTGTGCACTTGTCTTAGTCACAGTTTTGGTTCCCACAAGCTAACCCTGGCCAAAATGAGTAAGAACCAAACATCACTGGAGAGCTTCTTTGAAAAGGGGTAAACACCCAATGACGAGAGAGCAGAAGACTCTAAGACTGCCAACAAAAAGAAAGCTGCATTTAAAAGAAAACACCAAGTCCTACTAAATTATGGGTTCATTGCAACAGGTGATTCACATTCTCCAAGGCCACTTTGTAAAATACGTGACAACTGGCTATCCAATGAAACCCTGTAACCTTCAAAACTGCTGTCACATGGAGACCAAGGACCCTGCAATAAAAGACAAGCCTTTGGAGTTTTTCAAAAGAAAAAATGTGAACACAAATAACAGAAGCAGTTATTGAAGACCACCACTTCCTCAAATGTGTCTGCACTGAAAGCATAATTTCTAGTGGCTAACTGCGTTGCCAAAGCTAAGAAATCCTTTACTATTGGTGAAGAGTTCATCCTGCCGGCTACTAAGGACATTTGTGGTTAAACGTTAGGAGAGGCTGCAGTTCAAAAGGTGGCACATGTTCCCCTTTTATCTAGCACCGTAGCTAAATGAATTGATGAACTAGCAGAGGATATTGAGGCACAATTTTTAGAGAGAATTAATGAGTCACTGTAGTATTTAATCCAGGTTGACAATTCTACAGATATTGACAACAAGGCGACAATGCTTGTTTGTTTTCATGCAATATATTTTTCAGGAGGATGTGCATGAGGATATGTTCTGTGCACTTTTGTTGCCAAACAACACCACAGCTGCAGAACCATTCAAGTCTTTGAACAATTACATATTAGGAAAACTGTATTGCTCATTTTGTGTTGGTATATGCATGAAGAGAGAGGCTGCTATGACTGAATGGCTTTCTGGTTTCACTAGTCAGGCCAAAGAAGTCACTTCTGAATGTGAGTCTATGTACTGTGACAGCCATAGAGAAATCCTAGCTACCCAAAAAATGTCACCTAAACTTAATGACATTTTGCAGGATGCTATTAAAAGTATCAACAACATTAAAGTACATGCTCTTAACTCATGTCTGTTGGCAAAGCTCTGTGAGGAGATGGACACAGAGCACACACATCTCTTACACACAGACGTGGAATGACTTTCTAAAGGTAGATCACTGGCCAGAGTTTTTGAGTTACGAGAGCTGCTCCAGAGATGTTTTTAGAAAAACAGTAACCACTGGCAGCACATTTCAGTGACACAGAATGGGTTGCAAAACTTGCTTACCTGTGTCACATATTCAACTTGCTGAATGAACTCAATCTGTCACTTCAGGGGAGAATGAAAGCTGTGTTCTAGTCAGCAGATAAAGTGGCTGCGTTTAAAGCCAGACTGGAATTATGGGGGCAACAAGTGAACATTGGAATATTTGACAATTTCAAACATTGGCAGATATTTTGAAAGAGACTGAGACAAGGCCTTCTTTCTCCTAGCTGGTGCATGATCACCTATCTCAGCTTTCAAAAGAGTTTGAACATTACTTTCCAAACACAAAAGACTGCCAAACTGGGGAAGCATGGATCAGGGACCCATTTGTGAGTAAGCCAGATGAATTGATTTTGCCCATGCCAGAAGAGGATCAACTGCTTGAGATCACAAATGACGGTGGCCTTAAAAGTACGTTCCAGACAACTTCAAATCCTAATCATCAAGGCGGAATATCCCGTGATTGCCACAAAAGCACTGTAAAGCCTGCTTCCATTTCCAACATTCTTTCTTTGTGAAGCAGAGTTTTCTGCAGTGACAGAAACCACAATGAGATAACAGAGTAGACTGGACATAAGCAACACACTTCAGGTGTCGCTGTCTCCTGTCACCCTCAGATGGGACCATCTAGTTTCAGGAAAACAAGCTCACGGCCCCCACTGATTCTACATTATGGTGATTTGTATAACTATTTCATTATATATGACGATGTAGTAATAGTAGATATAAAATGCACAATATGATTGTTGTTCTTGCACAATGTTCTTAAATCATCCCAAAACCATCCCCCACTCCTCAGTCCATGGAGAAATTGTCTTCCACAAAACCCGTCCCTGGTGCTAAAAAAGTTGGGGACTGCTGCATTAGGGAGTTTGAGTCTTAAGCATTTGAGTCTTAAGCATCCCTAGTGCCTGATTCTCATTGCTTGATGCCTTGCAATTAATGCGTCACTTCTTCTAGCTGCAGTCCTGATGCCAATGTTTGTTTTTGCTGTGCTGGGTGAATGGATCCCATTTCAGTCCAATAATACTCTCAGCTACTTTTCTTTCTCAACGTCAAGTGTAAGTAATTTTTGGGTTAGTATTTTTTCTGAACATAAAGTACAGGACTTATGATTTTAAAACTCCAAACACATTTCAATTTTTCATAGTAACCAGGTAATAACTAAGATACACAATTATAACTTAACAATTAAGGTCTATAATTGAGGTACAAAAAGTGAGTGTGAGTAAATCTTCTCTGTATTTGTTCATTCTTATATGTAACTACAGCACACTTTAAAATTCAAAGCTTTTATTCATTTAAAGAAAGTATGTTGAAATTCCAGACGCCATCAATAAAATAAACAATTCTTATTAGTATACTTTTTCTTTAGAAATAGGTTTAGGCATCACAGGACTTGTCATCCATAAAAATAAATGTGTTCAGTCCTTTGAAGTTTTTCTGAGCATCTCTAGGTGTGAGGCACTTTTACAGGAATTGGGGATAGAATGTTTTAGTGGAAAGACAAAGCCCTTCCTTTACAGGTTCTTCCTCTAGTTAAGGAAGACAGAGATAAGTTAAAAAGTTGAATTTAACTTTTAAGAAGTAATGAAGATAAAGGGTGACTGAAAGGGACATAACTAAAGAAGATAATAACTTCAAGTGTACATACCTATGAGGGCCAAGTAAGGCTTGACTGAGGAAGCGGCATTGATACTAAAACTGAAAATGATCCATGTAAGAACAGAAATGAAGTAGTCACTCAACTATCTTGTTGAAGTGTTTTTGTAGCTAGAAGAGACAACAAGTTTAAAGATCCCTAGATGAAGGATGCTTAGCAACATCCGGTTACAGGAAGAAGCCTAGAATTCCTGGGAAGTTCAAAACTTAGGGAAAAATTTGTACAAAAGGTCACTAAGAAAGACAAGTGAAGGACAAATTTTGTAAGGTATTGGAGGTGATCTTAAGGGCTAAGAAGCAATTTTGGTTCTAAATGCAGTGGAAACCAATTAGTTTTAAACAGAGGCGTAATATTATTTGATTTATATTTTAAAAAAATAAACTACAACTTAGTATGATGGCTAGGCAATTTGCTAAACGCTTTACAAGTGTAAATCATTGTTGTAAATTCTGCCTTATTATTCCCACTTTACAGAATAGAAAATTGAGGTAGAGGGGGATTATGGGATCTGTTCAAATCACAAGTACTGAGGTGTGAGGGAAGTATTCTAACCCAAGTTCCACATTCCAAGCCTGAGCTCACAATTGTTCTATGCTCTTTAATGGTGCTGGGGTCCCCAGGATACACATAACACAGGGCAAGCTATGGCGGCAGGTGGGGGGTGGCGGGGAATTCTCATACAAGATGGCAGAAGAGTAATCACATACGCAGTTAGAATAAAATATTTCTTGAAGCTAAAACTATAGTATATTTTAATTCTCATTATAAGTCATTGATTGTGTTTAATTTTTTGATAAGTATACTTAAATATGTCAACAATTGCTATTTTGTACTACCTTTTTTTTTCCTAAGGGCAGAATAATTACCTCAAACACCTTTGAATCTTCTACATTCTCTACAACAGTGCCTTACACTGACAGCAGGAGTTTTAAAGTATTTGTTACAAAATAACAAAAAATGTTTCTTCAATGCTTGGCACCATGGGAAAACTTAGACCTAACAATCCACTGTTTCTGGTTGATACTGATGTTGGTTCTTAGTGAAACAAGTTCTCACTGAGTTCACTTTGAACTTGAAGCTGTACTTTGAGAAATCTTGAAAGTACCTTTAAAGTTATTCAAAATTTGGCATTAGATATTTTTTACTTTGTGCATTGTTAGATGTTTCCCTATGGAAGTTTAAAACATCAGGTACACAGTAGGTGTATTAAAATCCCTGCCTTTTGTTTGCATTACCCAAAGAATTTCATAGACCCATTGTCCATTGGATAAATATATCTCCTCCCCTGAAAAATTTCTGCTGCCTTTTGAAACTCTCAGTAGGAATTGTAACACTAACCCCTTTCAGTTAAATTCTGATCTTTCCTGGTAATTTCTTGTTTCTTTCAGGATAAAATGTAATGGCAATGGCTTTGATGCCTTTGTCTTGCTTTATCCTTCCTTCTTTAAGAAGCAGTTCTTGTTCATTCTTGGCTCTCAGGACATGCTTTATGTAACATCAGTATGAAAAGAATTAGAATAAAAACTATATCCCCTTTTGGAACTGTGTGTATTTACCTAATATAAAAGATACAACAGTTTTTCAAAAGCATAGCGGAACAATACTGTACTCTTTTCAATTTCACAGTAGCATCTGAGCCGTGACCAAACTATTTGACAAGAATGAATATTAAATCAGGACATTGGGAACAAAGATAATAAACACCTTTCTTACTGAGAAAACAAATTAATGATAGATGTATTTTAAAATAAAAACTGATAAGTAATGAAAACATGGCTTGAAAGAGGATAAATAAATTACCACGAAGTAATTTGAAAGGTTTCATTTTCCAGTCTTTAAAGGAATTACTTCATTTTCTCAATGGCAATGATGCACATTTTCTTTTTTCTTTAATTGACAAAAAATAATTTTGTATATTTAAGGAGTACAATGTGGTGTTTTGATCTATGTATACATCGTAGAAAGATTCAATCAAGCTAATTAATATATCCATCACCTCACCAATTTATGTTTTTTTCTGTGTAGTGAGAGCACAAAAAATATATCTTACCAGTTTTGAAATATGCAATATATTATTATTAAATGTGGTTGCCATGCAATGCAGTAGATCACTGAAATGCATTCCTACAGTCTACCTGAAACTCTGCGTCCTTTGATCAACATCTTCCCCACCATCTTTCCACCATCCCCCAAGCCTCTGATAACCACCTTTCTACTCTATTTCTACCAAATCAATTTGTTTAGATTGCACATATAAGTGAGATCAAATAGTATCCGTCTCTCTGCACCCGGCTTATTTCACTTAACATAATGTCCTCAAGTTCCATGCATGTTGTAACAGTAACAGAATTTTTTCTTTTTTAAAGTTGTGTAGTATACCATTGTGTATATATCACATCTTTATCCATTCGTCAGTTGATGGACACTTAGGTTGGCTTTATAAGGTAGCTATTGTAAATAATGTTGTAATGAACATAAGAGTGCATCTATCTCTTTGACATACTTATTTCAATACCTCTAGATGTATACTCAGAAGTGAGATTGCTAAAGCGTATAGTAATTCTGTTAAGGAAAACTAAATACGGCCTGAGAAGGACTTTGTACTTCTACATTTGAGTCCTTGTGGATGAACTGTAACCTAGCTTAATAGTCAGACAAGAGTAAAACCTAAATTAGGAGTATGCTCCTGTAACAAGGAATGAGTCGTGGCCAATGCAAATGGCCACACTTCAACCACTCACAGACTGCTAAGTGTTCAAACTGTGTTCAAATAAGGCAAACTCCAACCTGTAACAAATCCACCTGTTTCTTTACCTCACTGCCAATTTCTGTACATCATTTCCCTTTTTTGCCTATAAATCTTCTTTCACCACTTGGATCTGCTGGAGTCTCTGTGAATCTGCTGTGATTCTAAGAGCGGCCAATTTTGCAAATAGTTCATTACTCAATTAAACTCCTTTAAATTTAATTCTGCTGACGTTTTTCTTTTATTGATTTTATTTTTAGATTAATGAGGAACGTCCACATTATTTTCCAATATGGTTGTACTAATTTACATTCCTACCAACAGTGTACAAAGCTCCCTTTTCTCCAAATCCTCACCAATACTTCCCATTTGTTTTTGATGATAGCATTCTAACAGGTATAAGGTGATAACTCATTGTGGTCTTCACTGACATTTCCCTTACGATTAGAAATGTTCAGCATTTTTTTCATATCTGTTTGTTATTCATATTTCATGTTTTGGGAAATGTTTTTCAGATCCTTTGCCCATTTTAATTGGGTTATTTGTTTTCTTATTACTGAGTTGAGTTTCTTAAATATTTTGGATATTAGCCCCTTATCAGATGTATGGTTTGCCAATATCTTCTCCCAATTTGTGGGTTGTCTCTTCACTGTATTGCTTTTGCTTTGTTTTGTTTTGTGTTGGAGTATGTTTTTGGTTTTTTGTTTGTTTCTTTTGTTTTGTTTTATTTATGCTGTGCTTTTGTTTTTGTTGCCTGTGCTCTTGGAGTCCCACCCAAGAAATCATTACCCAGAACAATATCATGGAGATGTTTCCCTGTTTCCTTCTAGTAGCTTTACTGTCTCATGTCTTACATTTATGTCTTTCATGTATTTTGAGCTGATTTTTGAATATGGGGTGAGATAAGGGTCCAATTTTATTCTTCTGCATGTGAATATACAGTTTCCCCATCACCATTTATTAAAGAGACAGTCCTTTTCCCATTGTTTGTTCTTGGCATCTTTGTGAAAATCAATTGACCAGGTTGGGTGTGGTGGTTCACACCTGTAATCCCAGCACTTTGGGAGGCCAAGGAGGGAAGATCGCTTGAGCTCAGGAGTTCAAGACAAGCCTATACAATTCAGTGAGACCCTATCACTATAAAAGCTAAAAAAAAAAAAAAAATTAGCTGGGCATGGTGACACATGCCTGTATCCCAGCTACTCAAGAGGCTCAGGTAGAAGGATCACTTGAATCCAGGAGACTGAGACTGCAGTGAGCCATGATCACACCACTGCACTCAAGCCTGTGTGACAGAGTGAGACACTACCTCAAAAAAAAAAAAAAATCAATTGACCATAAATACCTAGATTTATTTCTGGACTTTCTATCCTGTTCCATTGGCTTCTGTGTCTGTTTGTATGGTAGTACCATGCTGTTTTGAAATAAAAGAGGAAGATGCTTCTAGCTCTGCTCCTTTTGCTCAGTATTGCTTTGCCTATTTAAGGTCTTTCTGGTTACATACAAATTTTAGCATTGTTTTTTCTATTTCTGTGAAAAATGACATTGAAATATTCATCAAAATTACATTCCATTTGTAAATTAGATTGTTTTGGGTAACGTGCATTTTAACAATATTAATTATTTCAATCCATGAACATAAGCTATCTTTTCATTTATTTGTGTATCCTTCAATTTCTTTCATCCATGCTTTATCGTTTTCAGTGTACATATTTTTCACATGCTTTGCTAAATTTGCTCCTAAGGATTTTATTTTACTTTATTTTATGTTTTTTTGGGGGGGACAGGATCTCACTCTGTTGCTCGGCCTAGGGTGTAGTGGCATAATCATGGCTCACTGCCACCTCAATCACCTGGGCTCAAACAATCCTCCCGCCTCAGCCTTCCAAACAGCTGAACTCAACACTTAACAAAACGGAACTAACAGAAATCTATAGAACACTCCATACAACAACAGAAAATATATTCTTCTCATTGGCACATGGCACACACTATAAGATTGACCACATGCTTGGCTATGAAGCAATTCTTAGCAAATTCAAATAAAATAAAATCATATCAACCACACTCTCAGACTACAGCACAATAAAAATAGAAATCAATCCCAAGGAGATATTTTGAACCCATACAATTACATGGAAATTAAACAATCTACTCCTGAATTATCTTTGAGTAGAGAATGAAATTAAGGCAGAAGTAAATTATTTGAAACTAATGACAACAAATTCAACACACCAGAATTTCTGGGACACAACTACAGAAGTGTTAAGAGGAAATTTTATAGCACTAAATGCCTACATCAAAAAGTTAGAAAGCTCTCAAATCAACAACTTAACATCACACCTAGAAGAACTAGAAAAACAATAGCAAACCAACCTTAAAGCTGTCAGAAAAACATATAAAAAAAATCAGAGCTGAACTGAACAATATCGAGATCCAAAAATCCATACAAAAAAATCAAAGAAAGCAAAAGCTGGTCATCTGAAAGAATAAATAAGACTGATAGACCATTAACTTGACTAATAAAAAAGAGAGAAGAAATGCAAACACAATCAGAAATGACAAAGTTGACATTACCACCAATGCCAAAGAAATACAAAAAAAAAAATCCCTGAAGTCCAAATCAAGAACTCAATTCATTTCACAACTGTCACAGAAAGGATAAAATACTTAGGAATACAGCTAAACAGGGAAGTGAAATATCTATACAATGGGAATTACAAAACACTGCTGAAAGAAATCAGAGACAACATAAACAAATGGAAAAATATTCCATGCTCATGTATAGGAGGAATCAATATTGTCAAAATAGTCCTACTTCACAAAGCAATTTACAAATTCAATGCTATTCCTATCAAACTACCAATCTTATTTCAAAAAGTTAGGAAAAACTGTTTTAGAATTCATAGGAAATCAAATAAAGAGCCCAAATAGCTAAAGCAATCCAAGCAAAATAAACAAAGCTGGAGGCATCACATTACCCAACTTCAGACTATAGTGCAAGGCTACAGTAACTAAAACAGTGTGGTATTGGTACAAAAACAGACACATAAGCCAATGGAACAGGTTAGAGAACCCAGAAATAAGGCTGCACACCTACAACCATCTGGTCTTCAGCAAAACTGACAATAAAAAGTGTTGAGGAAATGACTCCCTCTTCAATAAGTAGTGCTGGGATAACTGGCTAGCTATATGCAGGAGATTGAAACAGGACCCCTTCCTTATACAGTATACAAAAAACTATTCAAGAAGGATTAAAGACTGAAATGTAAAACCTAAAGCTATAAACACCCTAGAAGAAAATCTAGGAATACCATTCTGGATATAGGCTTTGACAAAAATTTCAAGGCAAAGACTCCAAAAGCTATTGCAACAAAAGAAAAAATTGACAAATGGAGCCCAATTAAACTAAAAAGCTTGTGCACAGCAAACAAAACTATCAACAGAGTAAACAGACAACCTACAGAATGGGAGAAAATATTTGCAAGCTATGTGTCTGACAAAGGTCTAATATACAGAATATATAGAGAATTTAAACAAATCAACAAGCAACCCCATTAAAATATGGGCAAAGGACATGAACAGACACTTCTCAAAGTAGAACTTTGAACACTTCTCAAAGAGAACACTTATACGTTGTTGGTGGGAATGTAAATTAGTTCAGCCACTGTGGAGAGCAGTTTTAAGATTTTCCAAAGAACTTAGAAGAGAACTACCATTCAACCCAGCAGTCTCATTACTGGATATATACCCAAAACAACAGAAATTATTCTACCATAAAGACACATAAGCATGTATGTTTATTACAGCACTTTTCACAATAGCAAAAACATGGATTCAACCTACATGCCCATCAACAGTAGACTGGATAAAGAAAATGTGGAACATATACCCTATGGAATAACACACAGCCATAAAAAACAATGAAATCATGTCCTTTGCAATCACATGGATGCAGCTGGAATTCATTATCCTAAGCAAACTAACACAAAAACATAAAACCATATCTGTATGTTCTTACTTATAAGGGGAGCTAAACATTGAGTACACCTGGTCACACAGACAGAAATAATAGACACTGGAGATACCTTGAGGGTTGAGGGTGGGAGGAGGGTGAGGAGAAAACTACCTATCAGGTACAATTTACTACCTGGGTGAAAGCTTGCACACCAAAGCCCAGCAACACACAATTTACCTGTGCAAGAAACCTGCACATGCACCCCTAAACCTGAGATAAAAGATTAAAAATTCAATAGATATTATAAAGCTCTAGCTAGAATTATAAGAACTAAAAAGTAAGGTGCAAAGTATCAGTGTTAAGAATGAAAGAAATTAACACATCACTATAGAACCTACAGACCAATAAAAGGTGATAAATAAATATTATGAACAACTTTGTACCAATAAATTCAACAACTTAGATAAAATGGCCATCATAAAAGATGACGCCAATATTAAAAGAACAATAACAGAAATTTATGAATAAACCTATGGCCATATATTTAAAAACCTAAGTTATATGGGAAAATTTCATGGAACATCAGAATTACTGAAACTAATAAATGAGAAAATGGAATATCTGAACAGCTCTTATGTACTAAGAAAACTTATTTCGAATTTTAAAGCCTTCCTCAAAAGGCAACGGCAGTCTATTGGCTTACATGCTGCATTCTAGTCAGCATTTAAATAAGAATAATAGAATACTATCCTAGTTCCATGAGAAAAAGCAGAGGAAAACACTCCTAAATAATTTTATGAGTCCAACATCTAAAAACCAAACGCAGAAAAAGACATTACAAAAAAGAAAACTATAGAACAACATTCTTCAATATATATGCAAAACTTCTTAACAAAATACTAACACACCTAACCCAATAATATATAAAAAGGATAATACTTTATTACAACTGGAGTGTATCCTGAGAACGCAAGGTTGGCTCAACTTCAATCAACAGACTAAAGGAGAACCACATATTAATCTAATAAATACAGAAAAGTAATATGACAAGGCTGGATGCGGTGGTTCACACCTGTAAACCCAGCGCTTTGGGAGGCCAACATGGGCGGATCACTTGAGGTCAGGAGTTCAAGACCAGCCTGGCCAACATGGTGAAACCCCATCTCCATGAAAAGTACAAAAATTAGCCAGGTGTGGTGACAAGTGCCATTAGTCCCAGCTACTCGGGAGGCTGAGGCCCCGGGAGACGGAGGTCACAGTGAGCCGTGGTCATGCCACTGCAATCCAGCCTGGGTGACAGAGCGAGACTGTGTCTCAAAAAGAAAAGAAAAGTAATATGACAAAATGCAATAACCCTTCATTATAAAAATGCTAGTAAACTAGTAATAAATGGCAATTTCCTGAACCTGATAAACATCATTACAAGAAAATATACAGCTAACATTATAATTGATATGAATTGTTGAATATTTCCCCTAAAATTGAGAAGGAAGAATATTTATTCTCATCATACCTATTCATGTGGTACTCAAAGTCATAACTAGTGCAATCAAGCAAGATAAAGAAATATAAGGGAAATTAATTGAAAAGGAAGAGACAGACTTCTCCCTATTTTCAGACAAAATGATGCTGCATATAGAAATCTCTATGGAAAATAAGTTAGCAGAATTAGTAAGGATGTTTGGCATGGTCACAGAAAATAAGGTGACCTTCAGAAACAAAATAAAAGAGAAATGACACATATCCACACAAAGACTTCGTACGTAAATGTTCATAGCAGTTTTATTTACAACCAGAAACTGAAAACAATTCCAATTTCCATCAATAGTTGAATGGATAAACAAAATGCAGTATGCATTAACATACAACCAAGCAATTAGTAAAACATACCTAGAATATATTTAACAATGTAAGGCAGAAAAAAAAAAAAGGAAACCAGACACAAAAGGATGCATACAGTATAATTTGATTTTTATTAAACTCTAAAAAAGGTAAATCGAATCTATTATGACAGAAAGCTGATCAGTGTTTGCTTGAGGTCAGTGTAGGAATTGACTAGGAAAGTACATATATGGAGAGTTCACCTGTAGGTGATTTGGTCAACAAACTCAGCGGAGCACACACTCCAAGTTATCCCAGTACAAGTGCAAGCTCTGTGATTCAAGAGGCTTCCAAGAAGATTCCAGTTACCAACCATTTCCCTATTATCAGATGGGACCACAAACATCTTGTGGAAGAAATATGCAAATCCAGCTGTAATTTGTTCAAATTCGTGACACGTAGAATTTCTAAGTATTAGACAATTTTTGCTGATTTATGCCACCAAATTTGGGGTAATTTGTTACCAGTAATATTTAAGCAGAATAAAGACACCTAGGCACACGATAGTAAAACTGCTGAAAATACAAGAAAAAAAGATAAAATCTTAAAAGCAATAAAGAAAAAGATACATTACATTCAAAACGATAGCAAACAAAAACTTATTAATAACTTATAAACCATGAAAATTACAATATAATGTAATATCTTTACATCGCTGAAAGTTTCTGGCAACATAGAATTCTGTATATTCTAGAACGAAAGTGAGATAAGGATATTTATGGACAGAGAATTTATAGTCAGCAGACCTGCACTAAAAGAAATACAAGAATAGAAAATATTAATAGCGGCATTATTCCTAATAGCTAAAAACTGGAAAGACTCCAAATGTCTCTGAATGGGTAAAAGGTAAACAAAATGTGGTATATCCATGCAATGGAATACTATTCAGCAAAAAGGAGTGAACTACTGATATATGTTAACAAAAAAAGGATGACCCCCAAGAATATTATTCTAAGTTAAAAAAAAGCCAGGCGTAAAGACTACATATTGATTTTATGTATATGAAATCTCCATAGTAGGAAAATTTATGAAGACAGAAAGCAGAACATAATTGGGACCAGAAATCACCTGTATGAGAACCCTTTTTAGGACAAATTGCTCTAAACTGGATTGTGGAGATGATTTCAGAACTCTATAAATTTACTAAAATTCATTGAATTGTTTGCTTATAATGGATGAATTTTATGTTATAAAAGTATGCCTTAATAAAACTCTTAAGCAAATTAAGGAAACAAAATGCTTGAAAATAAAAACTTAGAGGAAAAAATATACCAGGAAGTTACTACACTGTACTAAAAGAAATCTTGGTCACAATACTAATATCCATCCAAATATAGTGTATGTAACTTAATGACTATTTTTCTAATATTTTTAAAAATAGTATTAAAACTTTTAAGTACTTTATCCTAATACTATTTTAGAGTATATTCTATCTCTTGGGCAGTAATTATTCACTGACATTGCTCCTAAAATATTGCTACTAATTTTCAAAAACAGTTTCCCCAATTTTATTCATATTTTCCTCTTGCACGGTGTTTTCTTATTAGTGTCAAAATGTCTAATAATAGAAAGAGTTCTGGTATTTCTACTTTAGAAAACAAAAACTAAAGCTCAGAGAAGTGGAACAAATTTTCCAAACATGACTCTGGCAGATTTCTTAATTATGATGATCAAACTCAATATCCCTTAGTCACATTGCCTTCCTGTGCTGAACTAGATATATTTTCAATTCAGATATAAAATATAAAATGAAAATATTTATTGTTTATCCTCTCTCGATTGGCAAAAACATAGAATATACCTATACATCACCATCCATATCAAAAGAAAAATAATCACACTGTATTCTGATAGATGTATTACCCTCAGTTTTTCTGGAGTGTATCGTATGTGGGTATGGGTGTATTTATTTTAAATGTGTAGCCATCCATTCTTGGATGGCATAGTAAAGAGATTAGAGACATAGCCAAATGCACTCTGGTCCAGCGCTATAAACAAGAGATGACTCCAAGGGGAGCCAACCTGCCTAAGATAACAATTCAGTAGAGTAGTATTATCTGTCAAGCCATAATTACAAATATCTTTATAGACTTGTTTGAGAGACTTTAGTAATTCTCCTAATCAGTCTCAAAAATTATCCATGGGATCTGAACAAAGCAGCAGAGGAAACAATATGCACACTTTATAACCAATGCTTTCTTCCAGAATGCAAAATCAAAGGTTAGCTTCCCACTCCCTAATTCAGTTGAAAGATGGACAGAAAGAGAAATCAACCGCGGACAGTAATAGCTACACACATGTTATATAAGTTAAGTATGCATAGATTTTGCAAGGAAGGGATTCTAAATCTATTAAGGCAAATTAGAAGAGGACTATTACCTGACAGAAAGGCCTAGCTTAAAATAAATTATTATTTTTCCCATCAGGTACTGTTGTCTTAATAGGCTAAAAGTTCATTAGTACCATTATTATTTTTCATTAAAATGTAATTGATGAATAAAAGTGTACATAATTATGGTCTACAGCATATTTTTATATATGTATACATTGTGAAATTATTAAATCAAGCTAATTAAAGTGTACATTACCTCATATACTTATTTTTCTGTGGTGAGAACATTTAAAATATGCTCTTAGCAATTTTCGAGTTTACCATACATTACTATTAACTATAGTAGCCATGCTACACAATAGATATGCAGAATGTGTTAGTTCTAACTGAAGCTTTGCACCCTTTGATCAACATCTGTCCCCATTCCATGCCTCCCTCAACGTTAGTAACATTATTAACATATTGACTAGTACGCTACAAGCTAAGAGAATTTTAGAATCTGTATGTTATACTAACAAAAATCTCCTCATCTTAATTTTTCAGACACCACAGGACTAGTTTCGACAATCTTGACAGTCATTTCTAGACACTAAAAAGAACGTCCAGGTATTTCTATACACAACACCTTCAGCATGGCTCTTATAATATTGACTTCCCTATTCCACCTCAAACTCTGCCTGAAACTAGCCAAAGCTGTAAGTGCCTAGAACCATTCCATTGTTTGGAGATAGAGGACAAGTGCTTAATCGTTTCCATTCCAGGATATCTTCTAATCAATAGCTTTAAATACACAGAAAATGCTAACTGAAATCCACGCACCCAAGCTTCAAACATAAACATGAATAACAGTTATCTAGACAGAATTCATCAACTCTCCCTACAATCAGGGTCCTTTCCCAACCTTCCAATTACCATCAGCCGTCAATTCCCCTCTCCTCCCAGCTTGATTGCCCTTCACAGTTAATCAAACATCTGCCTATTCCTCCTCCTCTGCGACAATCTGTGGTCTGTGAACGACCTGTATCAGAATCACCACGAGTGCTTGTTAAAATACCTATTGCGGTGCCCTGCTCCAGACCTACCGAATCTGAACATCTACAAAATGATCCCTAGAATCTGCATTTTCGTTCACTCCACCAGTGATTTTGCCATACCTCAGAGTTTCAAAATCATTCATCTGAGTCTAGATTTTCAAATACTTCTGCCTCTTCTCTAGTCTGGGTCCTTATCGCTGCATATCAAGAAGCCGATAATGGTCTGCCAGCTTATCTCTTTCCTCTAGTGCCTTCTCCAGTCCACCTCACATACCACTGTGCAAAAACCTCAACACTCTTTTCATCAAAAATCCCCTTTGTTCGAAATGTTTAGTTAGTTCTTTTCTAATCTCACTTAAGAAAAAATTCAAACTTCCCCACTGAACATTTAACACCTTCTGTGAAAGGATTTCAGTGTGTCTGGCTCACTGATACTTCTCATCACTCCACTCTACGGTCGCTCTGATGACTTCAGATCAGACGAAATAGCAACCTCATTTCTCCTTTTCCTCATCTCCACACCATCCATCTTTCTGTTCATCTGCTCTCTGCCTCTCTGTAGTTTTCCAAAATTTGATACTTCACACAAGAAAGAAATCCAGAATCACCTGCCTTAAAGTGGTAGGGAAGACACTGAAGTGTCATTGGTTAGTACAGGTTTTAAAAATCCTAGTAGTACTAGTCACTGCTAAGTCATTTGGAACCCATTTATCTAATAAATGTGAAATAACATAGCCAGATACTGGATACGTTACAAGAACTCAACCAAAACTAATTTATTTACTTCCTTCTATTGTTTATTTTGTAGTACTGCAGTTATGATCTTTGTTGGCGTATTACCTTTTTATGTAATCTGTTTCTGTGGGAAACAGGCTCTAATTTTTATAGGAAACGCATTTCTTATGGTCTTGTTGGGGCTGACATCTCTCTATTATCACAACCACTGGGGTGGGCACACGATGCAGGACCAACAAAATCGGCAGTATTCCATCCAGCTAGACACGCAAACACCAAGCTGAAGAAACTGGTTCAGGGATCGGCATTTCTCCCAAGTCAATCAGTTACATCTCTAGAAATTTTGTTGGACTCTGAAGAAGTGGACATTAATCACTGAAACTGCTGGCTTTGCCTTTGTAGTAAGCATAGAGGTACCAGTTGTCAGCTTGATGACCATGTTAGAAAATTTGTCCCAAAATTTAACTAACTCAAAGGCAAGTAAGATTCAGAAAGGGAAAGGTGATGTCTTCATAGCATCACTTTTTACTCCTGAATCCATCATGCCTGACAGCTAACGGCAAACTTTTCATTTATTGGAGATAATAAATTTCTTTGGAGTTAAAATGGTTTCCTCTGTCACTTTTAAGCAGGATATCTCTGATACAAGAATAACAGGAATTGATGTGTGACAAGTAACAGAATTTAAATGTAAAAGGGATTGAATCAATATAGATGAGGACCTGAGAGGTGAAGGAAGTACCTGGATGAGACACTGACTTGCCTCGCTTTTCTTTGAGAATGAGTGCATTATTGGTTATCTCATAGTTTCACTGTCTAATATTTCCAATGTCAGGCAGTGGCACTTTGAAATAATGCATACAAGAAGTAAGTGTGTTGTTAAGCAGCTAAGTAATGAATGGTAGTGGACTGTGATAACCATACTTTTTTTCTGTTCATCATGCTTCTTCTCATTCTCTTCTTGTTACACAGCCTTTCTTTTTCTTGGAAAACCCATTTTATGGCACTTCACATTGCATCCCCCATTCCCACAAGGATTAGTTTATGATCCAAAATGGGTGAATCAGAGCACCCTAAAATTGGTCACAGGGACATTCAGGGACGGCACATAACCTAGGACAGACTAATCACAACCTTCCTTGGGGCTTTAGCTGCAAGTAACAGGGGAAAAGAAGCCATATTTTTTTTGTATTGAAACTGCTACCTATAAAGATAAAATGAGTATATAACTTTCCTTCAATGGCCAACTCTACTACCGTTCAGGAAAACACGGCCTGAAATTAAAGCCAACACGGGAAAAAGAAGAGAAGATGAATGGAGAGAGAGTAAGTGGCCTAATGGCATCCATCTAGCCAAAGGTAGCTTTGTCCTCTATATTTCTAAGCTGTGTAGACCATAAACCCATTTTCCTCAAACTAATTAAGCTGGGTTTTTGCCCTTTGCAACTCACAAATTTGATCAGTGCTTACATGTCACCTCACAAATATTCTACAGTTTTCTCAGATACATTAAATATATTTCTTCTAATTAAACAGTAATCCCTTTGAGAAAAAGACATCATATCATTGATTTCTTTTTCTATCTTTCTAGTTGTAATAGAACATTAGAACCCATTACATGGAAATGTGGGAGAAAAGTTAACAAATTAATTTATAACAAATGTTTACGTCATCTATTTTTTCAGTTTTCTAACCCTATTTAATTACTTGTCTCCCAAAGTACTTAAGGATACGTTATTCCAGGCAGAATATCATACAAGTAACTAACTGGATTCCAGTCCCTTAGAAGCTTTTCAGAGGTCTACAGCTTTTATATTAAAAACCCATTTCAAATATTACAGTTCTTCTTGAAATGTGAGGATTTCAAACTCACAAAATAACTGAACCATTCAGCAGTAATTATAGCACATTCACCAGTGTCACATGAAAACTTTTTTCCAGTGTCTTTAAAAGCATGTATTCTAATGCAGTATTTAGAGTTCAATCATCAACGCTGTGTGATGATTTAAGATGTATTTACTGCCATGGCTCTGTTCTCTTATATATGCTTGGTTTAATAATTAATATGGAAAAGGTCCAATACAGAATATTAATGAACTTAGTGAGGGCACTGAATGGTGGCTGTGATGATTACTTTTACGTGTCAACTTGACTAGGTTAAGAAATAGCCAGATAGCTGGTAAAACATTATTTCTGAATGTGTATGTGAGGTCTTTCCAGAAGGGATTAGCACTTGAATCAGTAGACAAAAGATGATTGAGTAAGATCCACCCTCACCAATGTGGGTAGACATCATGTAATCTGTTGTAGATCCAAATAGAACAAAAAGGTGGAGGAAGGGTGTCTTGGCTCATTTTATACTGCTATACCACAATTCCTGAGACTGGGTAATTTATAAAAAACAAAACTCTATTGGCTCACACTTCTGGAAGTTCAATATTGAGGGGCTGACATGTGACACAGGTCTTCTTGCTGCATTATTCTATGGCAGAGGTGAAAGGCTCAGAGAGTAAATAAGAAAGAGACAAAAAAGCGGCAAAGATGTCCTGTTATATGAAATCCTTTTAAATGCTACCTGTGGCCTTACCAGAAGCTGAGAAGATGCCTTTGCCATGCTTGTATAGCCTACAGAACAGTGAGCCAAATAGACTTCTTTTCTTTATAAATTACCCAGCTTCAAGTATTCCTTTATAGCCACACAAAACAGACGAATACAGACATTAATCCATTAATGAGGGCAAAGCCCTCATGGCCTAGTCACCACTTAAAGTTCCCACTTCTTAATAATGTTACAATGGTAATTAAATTTCAGCATAATTTTAGGGGTTGGGGAGACAAACATTGAATCTATAGCAAAGAGCAAATTCATTCTCTCTTCTGGAGCTGGGACATTCGCCTTCTCCTGTCTTCAGACACTGGAGCTTTCCTAGTTCTCAGCCATTTGAACTTTGAACTCCGGGACTTACAGTACAGGGACCCCCAGTTTTCAGGCCTTAAGACACAGACTAAATTACACCACCAGCTTATGTGTGTGTGTGTGCATGTGTGTGTGTGTGTGTGTGTGTGTGTGTGTGTGTACCTTCTATTGGTTCTGTTTTGCTAGAGAGCCCTGACTAGTACAAGAGCTCTTTAATCACTTCCTAGAGCCCCATATCCTAATACCATCATTACTGGGGTTAGGATTTCAACATAAGAATTTTGGGAGACACAAACATTCAGACTGTAGCAGTAACCAACTTTCTCTTCCTTCTTATTATATTTTGAAAGATGTTTCTGACTTCTTACTTTTCATATTTTTCTGCCTTGAAATCTGCTACTTTGCTTTATATCTTAGAATAATTTATAAAGTTAAATATTTACTTTCTTTAAATAAATGCATTAGCTATTTACCTCCCTTCTGCATCAATAAGATAAAAAAGACTTCACCCAGAGATGAATAGTTTGGACAGAATATTGTATTAAGAAACTTACTGGGAATTCCGAGGGTAAATAGTCTCTGCCCAGAGATCCTTAGGGATTTTTCCAGTCAGTTCCACTCATTAAATATATACTCAATATTAGGTGACAGATGCAGACCATTGCCCATAAATCACCCATGCATTTGAAGAAGAGAGTGTGGGATGGTGGTACTTGAAGTGTAGAAGTAAAAGGCACAATATCCAACAAGTTGCTAGAAAAATGACTGAAAGAAATAGGAAGGGAAAGGAAAGCTTAACCAATGAAACCTCATTTCTATGGAATTTTCCTTAAATTCCAACATTGTCCCTCCTCAGATCATACCCCCGGGCCTACTATAGCAAATGAAATAAGTCTTCTGACATAACAAGGCAGATAAAAAAAATGTGACGAAATAGGAAGGACAGACACTAAGATGTGAAATAGCAATGCCCTTGGTCCAAAGATTTACAAATTGCTTCTGAGAGTTTGCATCACAGCAATTTTCACTCACTTTGAAGGTTTCTTAAGGGCAAATAATTTTTTCCTCCTCTAGCAAACAATTTCACCCCCAAAAGGACTAAGGTATACTGTGTACATCCAGACACCAACGCTAATAAAGCAAACCTCATAAAAGGAGGTCTGGAATTGAATCTCTTCCAAATGATCTTGTTCTCTCCACTGGGAAAAAGCACTTAGTGTATTGGTCACACGTTAGCAGACTATGCATGCAGAAATCATCAGTAAAGAACTAATGCCTTTAAATAAATATCAGAAACATGAGATTAAAAGAGAAACATTAATAAAGATACCGGATTGCTTCCTTGCTCACTTCAATATTATTATGGAAAATGTTTGACTTACTTCTGTCTTTCAAATATAAGAGATCAGATCTATAAAGAAAGATAATAAAGACACCTACCACTTAAAGCCACTGAGGCACTGTAAGGGGTTTTTTGAAAGACAATTCTAAAATGAATGTTGCTGGTGTTTGAGCAATGGCCTATGTCACTTTCTGATATTATCCATAGAAAACTGTCTCATAAAGACAGTTAGATTAAAGCAGATTGAACCCCACTTCAGCAAACATTGAATATTAAAGTTAGCCTAAGTTTAACTTATGCTGGGAAATATAGTTATGGCAAAGTGATAATTGCCAGATCACTAGAAATATCACATAACAGACATATTTCCACCATGTAACTCCTATTAGCAACACAGTATACAACAGAAAATCTAAAATTAGAACAATTTTGCACAAGGATATACAGTACAGATTCTGAATTCCTTTTATTTTGGATATCATATATTGGGCCACTACCAAATAAAATATTGTTTAAGTTTTCTTATTATTATTAATTCTATGCAAAATAAGGTACACAGAGAAACACGCTTAGCATGTGCTTACTACTTTTTGCTGCAGAGTTGATAATGGCATTTCTCGATAAAATGATGTGTTATGATAAGCTATAATATACTGCCTGCTAGAAATGGCCAATAATTATAAGAAAACATTTTCAGATTCACTATTAATCAGTGAAATGCACACTAAAACATATATTAGATGCTATTTTTCACCTGGAGAACTGGGGAATATTTAAAAGCTCAATAATACCCAGTGTTGGTGAGGGTGTAAAGAAACAAATATTCTTCTGCCCTACATTTGGCAAGGGAGGCAGAAATAGGCTACATGTCCAAACCTTTAAAAATATGTACACTCTTCTTCAAGAATTCCATTTCTGGGATTTTATCTGAAGAAAACAGTCATTCAAGAGTTCAAATGTCTACTGCCATAGTATCGTTAAAAAGTAATAAAAATAGGCAAGGAGTGGTGGCTCTTGCCTGTAATCCTAGCACTTTAAGAGGCCGAGGCAGGCAGATCATCTGAGGTCCAGAGTTCAAGACCAGCCTAACCAACATGGAGAAACCCTGCTTCCACTGAAAATACAATATTAGCCGGGCGTGGTGGCGGCTGCCTGTAATCCCAGCTACTCAGGAGGCTGAGGCAGGAGAATCGCTTGAACCTGGGAGGCGGAGGTTGTGGTGAGTCTAGATTGTGCCACTGCACTCCAGTCTTGGCAACAAAAGCGAAACTCCATCTCAGGAAGAAAAAATAATAATAAAAGGAATAAAAATAAAAGTAAAAAAAAAATGCTCAATGTGAAAATGTGGGCTTCTTTTTTTTTTTAGTACTTATTTTTGCAACAAGATGTGTTATTTTCCTACCCAGAAAAATGAGTATTGATTTCTTTGGAAACTATCTGAAAAACACAATAGTAGTATAAAAGTTGCAACAAAATGAAACAGGAGAAGAGAAAGCAAGAGAGAAAGGAAGGAAGAAAAGACAACCCCCAACATTCTGCAAAAGCTCTTTAATCTTAGATTTGTTACCAAGGCATAATGTTTGTAAATGTGCCTTCAAAAATCCATAGCCCTTCTTCACTTAGAAGCATTTAGTATTAGTTAACATGAACCAAATAGTTCATGTTACAGCTGAGAGAGATTAGAGACTTACGTCAGGTATAGAAGTACAGGACCTGTGTCTCCCAATTCTCATATCCACTCCATACTACACAGACCCTGCTTTATTTCACCCCCCACCATCTTACTCGCTCCAATACTTTCTAATTCATTTCCTCTCTCTCTCTCTCTGTATTTATCTACCTACCTATCAATCCAAATACCTACTTATCTACCTACCTACTATCCACCTTGCTTTTTACCTACAGATCAACTTACCTATGTACCCTTTCCATCCATTTTCATTCCATCCTAGCACTATTCCATTCCCCCACCTCCGCTATAAAATTCATTTTGACTAAATGAATGAAATTGTACTTTCTAAAAATAATTATAAGCACAATGTGAAACCATTGCAGCTATCTGGCAAGAGGCTGTCATGGTAAAATTATTTTATGAGAAGCGGGTGAACTGCAGTGGGGACAGGAATAGAGGTGGGAGACACCAAAAGAATCTGTCATGAGGCTACTGCAATTAACTAAGCATGTGTAACTTTGTCTGTTTGGGCTGCTATAACAAAATACCATAGATGGGGCATTTTATAAACATAAATTTATTTCTCTTGGTTCTGGAGGCTAAGAAGTCTAAGATCATGGCATCAGCAGCTTTGGTGTCTGGTGAGGGCCTGCTTTCTGCCTCCTAGATGGTTCCCTTTTGCTACTATTTCCTTATATGGTAGAAGGGGTAAGGCAGCTCTCTGAGGCCTTTTCTATAAGGGCATTAATCCCATTCTTGAGGGCTCTGTCCTCATGACCTAATCGCCCTCCAAAGGCTCCATCTCCTACTGCCATTGTGCCCGGAGTTGGTTCCTGCTGGTGGGTTCATGACCTCACTGACTTCAAGAATGAAGCTGCAGACCTTCGTGGTGAGTGTTACAGCTCTTAAAGATGGCATGGACCCAAAGAGTGAGCAGTAGCAAGGTTTATTGTGAAGAGCAAAAGGACAAAGCTTCCACAGCCTGGAAGGGGACCCAAGGGTAGCTGCTGCTGGCTGGGGTGACCAGCTTTTATTCCCTTATGGTCCCCTCCCATGTTCCATTTCTGTCCTATCAGAATGCCCTTTTTTCAATCCTCCCTGCAATTGGCTACTTTTCGAATCCTGCTGATTGGTGCATTTTACAGAGCACTGATTGGTGCATCTTACAATCCTTCTGTAAGACAGGAAAGTTCCTCAAGTCTCCACTCAACCCAGGAAGTCCAGCTGGCCTCACCTCTCACCATCACATTGGGATTAGGTGTCACTATGTAAATTGGGGGGAACATAGCATTCAGACAAGAGCAATAAGGCAATACGAAAAACGGATGACATCAATAAAGTCTGTGTGTAATCCACTTACATAAGGATATGAGGAATGCTACAAGGGGTTGCACATATAGATAAAGAGATGATAATTGCCACCTCATTGGCAGTTTTTATTTAACAAAGTAGCAATAAAAATAACCACAGTTTTTTGTGTCTGTTATGTACCACAACTGTAGCTGGACATTTCATTTTCTCTGTCTCCAACCTCCAATTTACAAAGAAAGAAACTGACACTACAAGAAATTATTTGCTTAAGATCACACAACTAGCAAATGGCAAAACTGAATTAAAATCCTGCCTTAAACTCAAAGCCTTTCTATTATATGACAATTCCTTTCCATGAATTAGACCAAAGGCTTAGAGATATTGATCCTCTGACTTCTTTTGATAATCTACCTACCATGAAGAAATATAACAAGTCTTGAACTTTTTTATATTTTTATTAATTTATTAATATTAAAGAAATATTTAAGCATGTACAATACTGATGTTCCTCAGGGTACTCAAGTTCACTACCTACTGGTACAATTCCTATAGGGTCTAGCCAGAGCTGCATACATGGTAAGAATGAAATAACACATTTTTGTTTGGCTCATTAGTGCCTCCTTATATTTACCTTAAAATCACTGGTTCAAGATTCAGACCAAATCCTAGTTTTGCCTTTCCTTTCTGTGCATTTTTTCAGGTTTACAGTTGCCATTGCTTATTTTCCACTATTTTATCTGAAATTCCCCATTACCTTGATTTTTTCAGTGACTTTTTCTTCATAAGCTTTGTTTGCCTTTTATTATACATTGGGACTAGAACTGCGTACTACATTATTTTAACATGTCAAATTATATATATATATATATACATAAAATATATATACACACATATAAACATATACATACATATATATATGACATATATATATATATATGTTTTACCTAAGAGAAGATAGGTATAAGAAAATTCCTAAAACTATGTTGTATAAATACTTGAGGCAGAATATAATTCAGCAGCCCAAGGATCAATTAGCTGTTTTATCTGGATAAAGATAAGATTAACTCTAAAATTTCAGTTATCTTTTCCGCCATAATTTGTATTGTAAATACGCCCAACTCTCTTGCAACTAGTGTTCAAATTACGATTTAGTTTTTATTATTTCCATTAGACTACCTACAAGGACTTGAATTCTGAACTGACTTAACTGGAGAAAGGTAGGCACAACACTTCCATTTGCTGGTGTGGATTCTGGCAGAGGCAAGATTTCTTTGCAGCCAGTAACTGTTGCAGCAACTTCCGTATTTAACAAGAAACCAACTGACTGAGGTAGAAGCAGCAGTAACTTTGTAGTTCATTTCTACAGTGTGACACTTTGGGAGTCTATTTCTTCAGCCCTCTCATAGATTCTATATTATATTTAATATTCAGTAATATATTTCTTTGTATATAACCTAGCTACAGTGGAGTCAGTTCTTTGCTGCTAAATTTTTTATCTGTATATTTAACTATTAGAGTAGCGTATAATTCCTGAAATATTATTTAAATATTGTTAATTTTTTATGCTGCTAGTTATTTTTCCAAAATGAAAACTGGAAACAACTGACAGAAATCTACATTTAGAAGTAATTTTTTTTTCTTCCCAGAAGATACTTATTTCTTACTGAAGCTCCCTCTTATAAACAAAATCACCTTGAGTTTTTTTTAGGTATATGCTGAGATGGAATAGGATAGGGGCCATTCAGTCTGTTCATCAGAGGTGGGGGAGTGGAATGCGGAAGAATCCTGTGTCCCTTCTCAAGATGGTCTCTGGCATTATGAATAAACAATTAGGCAAATTTCAAAATTGCCATGTGCTATTGCATTATGAGCCCCTTTGCAGTGGATGTTTTCCACGTAGTCACTGGGAAGTCAAAAACAGCTTGGTTTGCAGAATCTTGAGAAATATTGCTCTGATGTTGCCCATAGCATTTTGGGAACAGTTTGTGCAACAACTTAAGTTGGACTCCCCA
The DNA here is from genome assembly GCF_006542625.1 of Nomascus leucogenys. NCBI lineage: Eukaryota > Metazoa > Chordata > Mammalia > Primates > Hylobatidae > Nomascus > Nomascus leucogenys. The sequence goes on along the minus strand of NC_044381.1, from coordinate 103,954,050 downwards.
AAATAAACTTTTTTCCATGTGTATAGCCGTTATAAACACAAGCTTCCATCTAACCACCCAGTGCAATCATTTTCAGAGTTCAGATACTATAATTGATGGTTGTAACATTACGAGATTACACATCCTTCATCCTTAGTTTAGAGATGCTTGTCATCAGTAATTTAGTATTTTTTTTTCTTCTCATGAGCTTTGCACATTGTAACATAAACACCTTCCCATTAGCACTGGATAAATTCTAGGTGGATTCAGGCAGAGCAATAACCTTAGCACCAGGATTATCACTTAGATAAAGTGCTCTTCAAAATTACATCTGTCCTACTTGATAAATGAAGGAACTGTCTTGTTGTCTAACTACACCCTAATTTTAAAAGGTGTTTTCCAAAAACAAATGGCACTTATCATTAGATGATCCTATCCATAGGTAAAGAAATACAAGACATTAAAAAATATAAAAGCCGTATCTATTAAGACAAATGGAAGCAAAACATATACTCAAGCCAGGCTTGAAATAGTGTTTACTTCAAATCTCTGTGTCTTCAGTGGTTATTTGGTGTAACTTATTTCAATTTGGGTCCAACAAACCCCTCTCCTTAGGCTATGGAGGTTGCTATTATCTGAATATTTGTGCCTCTCTAAAATTTATATGGTGAAACTTTGGGGGTGGGGACGTTGGGAGGTGATTAGGGCTCTGCCCTCATGAATGGGATTAGTGTTCTTATAAAATAAGCCAGACAGAGTTCATTTGTCCTTTCTACCATGCAGGGACAGAGCTAGGAGGAGCCATCTATGAAGCAGAGAGTAAGCCTTCAGAGGACATCAAATCTGATAGCACTTCGATTTTGGACTTCTCAGCCTTCAGAACTATTAAAAATAAATTTCTGTTGTTTTTAAATTACCCAGTCTATGGTATTTTTTACATCAGCTTGAAAAGATTAAGATAGAAGTATTAATGCGTACTTAGAGACCTGTCTTCGGTGAAATTCACTAATGGTTACAACACCCCAACCAGCATTAAGAAGAAGGAGAACAAGAAAAGTAGAAGGAGGAAGAAGAATAGGAAGAAGGAAAGGGAGTGGAAGAAAAAGAGAAAGGGAGGGAGAAAGGGGGAATGCAAAGGACTTTGCTTCCTTGAGGAATCCAACACTAACAACAAGCCTGTATCACTTGAAGTATATCAAACCCTGAAAGAGTAAAACATAATCATTTAAATATTTATAGGCACAAGCCTGGTGATGGACAGGCCTGACTGATCCTCGCTGCTTGCAGAACCACACTGCCATGTGGCTGGAACCTCTGAAATACCAAGACGTGTACTTCCATCTGTTAAAGCCTACATCCCAGTTCATCTCTGACCCTCATGAATAAAAGAAAGGAAACGCACAGATGAAGCAGTAAGTGCCTAGGTTATTATGAATGACCTCAAATTAGAGTTACAAAACAAGAAAGTATTTCTCTATTTGAGGAGTATTGTAAATCCTGTGCGATATATCATTTCATTCCTTCAGTTTAGTAGAATCTGTAAATAAAAATTGGGCCCTGCTCTGTGTGAGTATTTTTTGCATCACTGATCAGAAAACAGGATTTGCACTTAACCTAGTTACAAGACTTAAAATACTCTAGCTACCTATCCAGACACGTACTTTAAAATGCTCTGAAATTCTGCCATCTTGTGGGAATTTAGAAATATAACAAACGACGAGGTTCAAAGTTTCATGCTTTACATAATTTAAAATGCTGTACCATTGTAAGCATGAATGAACAGGCCTTTAATAATAGCATCTAACATGCCAACAAAAATTTGATTTTCCTTATTCTTCTTATTCCATATTTAATAAAAAACAAATTTCAGTTACCCTTAATTTATCTGGACCAAGCAAATTCATAATTTGACATAATTTAGACCTGGTAGGAACTTAAAATGAGTTATAATATTTTCCCCATTTTTTCTTATATATTTGGTCCCTGAGCAACACAAGTTTGAACTTCATGAGTCCACTTATATGCGGATTTTTAAAATAAATATATTGATTTTATTTGGAGATTTGTGACAATGAGAGAAAACTTGCAGATGAACTGCATAACCTAAAATATCAAAAAAAGAGAAAAAGTTAGATATGTCATGAATGCATAAAACATATGTAGATACTAGTATGTTTTATCATTTGCTACCATAAAATATACACAATTTGCTATAAAAGTTAAAATTTATCAAAACTTAAGCACACAAACATAGACCATACAAGGCATCATTCACAGTCGAGAGAAATGTCAAAAAATGTAAAGATTCAGTATTAAATCATAACTGCATACTATGAACTGTAGTGCATACTCTACTACTGTAATAATTTTGTACCCACCTCCCAGTGCCATTGCAATGGGTGAGCTTAAGTGTGGGAAATATCTGTAAAATATTGTGTGACCCTAATAATCATCTCTGTGTAAGCAGTTAGTCTGTCCAGTAAACTGCATAACACAGTAAAAACTAACATCTTGCAGCTCTGGCGTATTTTTCATTAGTGCAATACCATAAACCTTGAATAACACCATAGAACCCATATGAAGTGCCACTAGTGATGCTGAAAGTGCTCCCAAGAAGCACAGAAAAGTCATGACATTACAAGGAAAAGTTGAATTACTTGGTATGTACCATAGATTGAGATTTGCAGCTGCAGTCCCTGCTATTTCAAGATAAATGAATCCAGCATAAATACCATTGTAAAGAAAAAGAGAAGAAAAGAAATTTGTGAAGTTATCACTGCAGCTATGCCAGCAGGTGCAAAAATCTTGCAGTTTCGGGGAAATACCTTTTTATCTCATATTGAACATGCAGCTTTTATGTGGATGCAGGATTGATATAAGAAAGGCATATCCATAGGCTCTAATATGATTCAATAAAAAGTGAAGTCATTATATGACAACTTAAAGAAAAGGAAGGTTGGGGGATCTAAAGCTGGAGAATTTAATGCCCACAAAGAATGGTTTGACAATTATAGAAGGAGATTTGGCTTTAAATCTATCAAGATAAAAGGAAAAGCAGCTTTTGCGGACAAAGAGCTGGTAGACAAATTCCCAGATGGCATTAAGAAAATTATTTGAGGAGAAAGGATATCTGTCTGAACAGGTTTTTAATTAATACGAAAGTGTCTTATTCTGGGGGGAAAATGCCACGAAGAACATTTACTAGTAAGGAAGAGACGTGAGCATCAGGATTTAGGCAGGAAGGGATGGACAAACTCAACTGCTTGGTGCAAATGCAGTCAGGACTACCCTTATCCCTAGAGCCTTGAAGGGAAAAGATAAAGACCAGCTGTCAGTCTTCTGATAGTACAACAATAAGGACTGGACAAGAACTCTTTTTCTGGATTGATTCCATTGATGCTTTGTCTGTGAAGTCAGGAAGCAGGAAGTACCTTGCCAGTAGAAAACTCCCTTTTAAAGTCTTTTGATATTGGACAATGCCCCTTGCCCCACAGAACCCCATGAGTTCAACAGCAAAAGCATCAAAATTGTCTACTTGCCTCCAAACACAAGATCTCTACTTCAGCCTCTAGATCAGGGGGTGATAGGGATCTTTAAGACTCATTACACATGGCACTCTATAAAAAAGATTGTCAATGCTATGGAAGATAATTCTGATAGATTATGAAAGTCTGGAAAGATTATATCATTGAAGATGCTGTTATCATAATAGAAAAAGCTGTGACAGCCATCATGATCAAAACAATAAATTCCTACAGAAAAAAACTGTCCAGATGTGCATAACGTCACAGGATTTATGACAGAGACAATCAAGGAAATCATGAAAGAGATCGTAGATATAGCAAAAAAAAAAAAAATGTGGGTGGTGAAGGATTTCAAGACATGTACCTTGCAGAAATTCAAGAGCTAATAGACACCACACCAGAGAAATTATCAGAAGACAACTTAATGGAAATGAGTGCTTCCAAATCGATGCCACACAATGAGGAAGAAGATGTAGAAGAAGCAGTATCAGAAAACAAATTGACTCAGACAATCTGGCAGAAGGGTTCCATTTATACGAGACGACTTTTGACTTCTTTTACCACGTGGAATCTTCTATGATACAGGTACTGATACTAAAGTAAATGGTTGAAGGATAGGTACCGCACAGAAACATTTTTAGAGAAATGAAAAAGCAAAAAAAATTAGACAAAAATTACAGTGTATTTCTGTAGTTATACCAAGTGTGCCTGCCTTTCCTACCTCCCCTTCCACCTCCTCCACCTCTTCTGCCTCTGCCACCCCGAGACAGCAAAACCAAGCCTACCTCCTCTTCCATTTCCTCCTCCTTATCCACCTCCTCTTCAGACTACTCAATGTGAAGATGATAAGGATGGGCCAGGCGCAGTGACTCAGGCCTGTAATCCCAGCACTTTGGAAGGCTGAGGCGGGTGGATCACCTGAGGTCAGGAGTTAGAGACCAGCCTGACCAATATGATGAAACCCCCGTCTCTACTAAAAATACAAAAATTAGCCAGTCGTGATGAGGCGCTCCTGTAATCCCAGCTACTTGGGAGGCTGAGACAGGAGAATCGCTTGAACCTGGGAGGCAGAGGTTACAGTGAGCTGAGATTGCGCCACTGCACTCCAGCCTGGGAGACAGAGTGAGACCGGCAAAAAAAAAAAAGAAGAGGTGGTAGAAGGAAAACATTAGGCACAGCTGTCTTATCAATATTACTGAGCTGTGATAATATCTGTGCAGTGACCTGTGGACAGCCTCATGGCTAGTGGAAAAAAGCACCTGGAACCCATTAGAGGCGTTCATCATCTTCATAAAACCTGACCCCAAAGCAATTTATAATTTGATGAGATTACTCCCAATATCATAGGAGGTGTACACCCAACTGTGAAATTATTCGTAATGTCCGGGAGGGGAGAGGATGATATTACTTCCAATATCGCAGAGGGTGTACACTCATATGTGATACTGTTCATTCAACCCAGAAGGGGAGAGGATGATTTTACTGTTAATATCGCAGACGGTGGACACCCCATGGTGATATTGTTTGTATTAGCCGGCGGGGGAGAGGATGGTATTACTTTCAATATCGCAGATGCTGTACATCCCTTTGTGATATTGTCCGTAATATACAGGAAAGGAAGGATGATATTACTCCCAATATCACAGGAGGTGTACACCTTCTGTGACGTTCTTCATAATATCCTGGGGGTAAGAGGATGATATTGCTCCCAATATTGCAGGGGGTGTACAACCTTCTGTGATAACACCCTTCTGTGATATTGTTTGTAATATCCAGGGGGGGAGGGAATGATATTACTCTTAGTATAGCAGGTGATGTAAACCCTTTTTTGTGATATTGTTCCTAATATTGAAGGCGGGCGAGGATGATATTACTCCCAATATTGCAGGGTGTGTACAACCCCCCCGTTATATTTTTCATGATATCCTGGGGGCAGAGGATGATATTACTCCCAACAGCACAGGTGGTGGACACCTCCACTATAGTATTATTCTTAATATCCAGTGCGGGAGGGGAAGAATTTACTTTCAATACCGCAGAGGGTGGACACCCCCACAGTGATATTGTTCCTAATATCCATGAGGAAGAAGATAACATTACATGCAATATTGCAGGGGAGTACACCCCCCGTGATATTGTACCTAATATTCAGAAAGGGAGAGGATGAGATTACTCCCAATATCTGAGCGGGTGTACACCCCCTATGTGGTATTGCTTCTAATATCCAGGGTAGAAAAGGACATTACTCCCAACATGGCAAAAATGTACACCCCCACTATGAACTTGTTCATAATATCCAGTTTGGGAGAGGATGATATTTCTCCCAATAATTCAGGGGATGTACACACCCCTGTGATATTGTTCCTAATATCCATGGGCGGGGAGGATGATATTACTCGCAATGTCGCCAGGGGTGTACATCTTTTCTGTGACATTGTTGCTAATATCCAGAGGTGTAGAGGATGATATTACTTCCAATATCGCAGGGGATTTACACCACCCCATAACATTGTTATTAATATCGAGGGAAAGAGAGGATGATATCAATCCCAATATCAAGGAGGGTGTACACCCTTCTGTGATATTATTGCTAATATCCAGAAAGAGAGAGGATGATATTACTTTCAATATCGTAGAAGGTTTATGCAACTCTTTTATATTTTTTCTAATATTTAAGAAGAGTGAGTTTAAAGCTAGGGTTGTACACTTTCCCTGTAATATTTTTCATTATACCCAGGAGGGGAGACATTATATTACTCCAAATATCGCAAAGAGTGTACACACCCCTATGATTTTTTATAAAGCAGAAGGTGTACACTGCCTGTGTGATATTATTCCAAAAATTCAAGAAAGGAGAGGATGACATTACTCCCAATGTCTCAGGGCATGTACAACCCCAGTGTTATATTGTCTTTATTATTCAGGGGAGGAGAGGACGATATTACTCCCAATTTAGCAGGGGGTGTATGCCCGCCCCTGTGATATTATTTCTAATATTCACGAAAGGAGAAAACGACAAAACTCCCAATATCTCAGGAGGCGTACACCCTCTTTCTAATGTTGTTCCTAATATTGAAGAACGGAGAAGAAAATATTAGTCCCAATATCGCAGGGGGTGACATCCCTCCTGTGTTATTGTTCCTAATATCCAAGTGAGGAGAGGATGATACTACTCCCAATATCACAGGGGTGTACTCCCCCCTGTGATACTGTTTGTAATATTTAGGGGGGAAACAGATGATCTTAAACCAAATATCGAAGAACGTGTACACCCCCTCTGTTATATGTTGTCTAATATTCAAAGGAAAGGAGGATGATATTACTCCCAATATTGCAGGGATATACAACCCCCCTGTGATATTGTTTATAATATTTAACGGAGGAGAGGGTGATATTACTCCCAATATCGCAAAAAATGTACACCCCCGTCTGATTTTGTTTCTCACATCCAGAGAGAAGAAAAGGATATTTCTGGCAATATCGCATGGGGTGTAAAACCTCCAGTGATATTGTGCATAATATACAGGTGGAAAGATGATATTACTCCCAATATCGGTCGTGTACACACCCTCTGTGATATTTTTCCTAATATCCACAGGGGAGGATGATAATGTTACTCCCAATATCACAGGAAGTGTACACGCCCCCTGGAAAACTGTTCCTAATATCCAGGGAAATAGAAGATGGTATCACTGCCAATATCCTAGGGTGTGTACCCTTCCCCTATGATATTGTTCCTAATATCCAGTGGGGGAGAGGATGATATTGCAGGGGGTGTACACCCCTTGTGTGATATTGTTTCTTATATCCAGGGAGAAAGAGGATGATACTACTACCAATATTGCAGGGGGTGTACTCCCTCTTTGGTATATTGTTCAAAATATCCATGGGAAGATGGGATTATATTACTCCCAATAGCACAGGGAATGTATATCCCCCCAGCGACATTTTTCCTAATATTCGGTTGGGGAGAGGATGATATTACTCCCAATATCACATGGGATATAAGATGCCCCTCTGATATTGTTCCTGCCATCCAAAGGAGAGGATGATAGTACTCCCAATATCGCATGAGGTGTACACTATCACTGTGATATTCCTCCTAATATCCAGAATGGGAGAGGATGATGTTAGGCCCAATATCACATGAGGTGTGCAACCCCCCTTTGATATTTCTCCTAATACCTAGATGGGGAAATGATGATATTACTCCCAATATTGCGTGGTTGTTACCCCAACCGAGATATATTACCTAATATCCAGAAAGGGAGAGAATGACATTACTCCCAATAGTGCAGGAAATGTACACTCCCTTCCCTAGGATATAGTTTTTAATATCCAGGGACAGAGAGGACATTACTTCCAGTATCACAGGAGGTGTATACCCCCCTGTAATATTGTTCCTAATATCCAGGGGAAGGAGCGGATGATATTACATTCAATATCACAGAGGAGGTACACCCCTTTCTGACATTTCCTAATATCTAGGAGGGGAGAGTATGGTATTACCCCAAGTATCGCAGCGGGTGTATACCCTTCCTGGGACATTGTTCCTAATGTACAGGAAGGGAGAGGATAATATTACTCCCAATATTGCAGGCGGTGTCTACCCCCCACCCCATGATATTGTTCCTAATATCCAGTGGGGGAAAAATGATACTACTGCCAAGATCTCAGAAGTGTACATTCCTTTTGTAATATTGCTTCTAATATCCAAGCTGGGAAATGATAATATTACTATCAATATAGCAGGGAGTGTACACCCCCCACTGTGATATATTTCCTAATATCCGGGAGGGAGATGATTATATTACTCTCAATAACTCAGGGAGTGTACAACCCCACTGTAATAATGTTTTGGATATCCAGGTGGGGAGAAGATGATATTACTTTCAATATCATAGTAGGTATGTACTCCAGCCTTGTGATATTGTTCCTAATATCCAGCGGGAGAGAGGATAATATTACTCCCCAAATCCCAGGGGTGGTATAACCCCCTTTGATATATTTCATAATATTCGGGGGGGAGATGGTAATATTACTCTCAATATCGCAGAGGGTGTACACACGCCTGTGATATTGTTTGTATAATTTCGGTTCACAGAGGATGAAATTAATCTGAACGTCGAAAAAGGTCTACACCCCCTCTCAAGACACTATTCCTAATTACCATGAGAAGAATGGTTGATATTCTTTCCAATATCGCGAAGGTGTACACCCCCTCTGTGACACTTTTTCTAATATCCAGAGAGTGAAAGAGGATGTTATTAAACTGAACATCGCGGGTGCTGTACACTTTACTGTGATACTGCTAATAATTTCAAAAGGCAGAGATAATATTACTCCCATTATTGTAAAAAAGGTGTGTAAACAGCCTCCTGTCACATGGCTTGTAATATCCAGGGGGCGAGGGGGGTGATATTACTCCCGATATGGCAGGGGGCGGACACACCTCTGTCATATGGCTCGTAATATCCAAGGAGCAAAAGGGGGTAATATTACTCCTGATATGGCGGGGGGTAGACACTCCTCTTTCATGTGGCTCTTAGTATCCAGGGGGCGAGATGGGGGTGATACCACTCCCCATATGGTGCGGGTGTGCACATTCCCCTGCGATATTGGGGGTAACATTATTCCCTCCTCTCCTGGATATTAGAAACAATATTCGAGGGGTGGGGGGTACAGCTTTTGCAATATTCAGAGTAATATCCTTTCTCCCTTTGATTTATAAAAACAATATCACAGTGGGAGTGTACAACTCTTGCCACCTTGGAAGTAATATCATTCTCTGCACACCCCCTGCGATATTGGGAGTAATATTATCCTCTCTCCCACTGGATATTAGGAAGAATGTCAATGGGGGGTGTGTACACCTCCTGCAATATTTAATTAGTATCATCTACTCCCTCCCTGGATATTAGAAAGGTGGTGTACACCTTCTGCAATATTGGGAGTCATATCATCCTCTCTCACCCTAGGTACTCAGAACACTATCACACGGGAGGTGTACCTGCCTGTGATATTGGGAGTAATATCGTCCTCTCCCCCACTGGATATTAGAAACAATATCACAGAGGGGTGTGTACACGCCCTGCAATATTTTCAGTAATATCATCATCTACCATGCTGCACATCTGGAAAAATATCACAGTGTTGTTTCCACCCAGTGCAATATTGGGAGTAATATTGCCCTCTATTTCCTGGATATTAGGAACAATATCACAGGGAAGGAGTATACCCCTTGTGATATTGGCAGTAATATCATCTTCTCTCTTGCTGGTTATTAGGAACAATCTCACGGTGGGAGGGTGTATATCCGCTGTGTTACTGTGAATATAATCATTTTCTCTCCCCTTGATATTAGGAACAATATAACAGGAGGGGTGTACACTCCCTGTGATATTGGGAGTAATATTATGCTCTCTTACTGTGGATATTAGGAACAATATCACAGAAGGGGTGTACACCCTCTGCAATATTGGGAGTAATATCAACCTCTCCCCAACTGGATATTAGGAACAATATCACAGGGGGTGAGTATACCCTCTGCGGTATTGAAAGAAATGTCCTCCTCTCCCCTTTAAATATTAGAAACGATTTCACAAAGGGAGTGTACCCCCCTTACAATATTAGGAGTCATGTCGTCTTCTCTTATCTGCATTTAGAAACAATGTCACAGGGGAGGTGTACAGCCCCTGCGATATTGGGAGTAATATTATCCTCTCCCCACCTAGATATTAGGACCAATATCACAGGAGGGGTGTACACCTCCTTGGATATGGAATGTAATATCATCCACTCCAACCCTGGATATTAGAAACAATATCACAGATGGTAGTACACCCTCTGCGATATTGAGAGTAATATCATTCTCTCCCACACCCTGGATATTAGGAACAATATCAAAGGGGGGTTGTGCGCCCCCTGCAATATTAAGAGTAATATCAACCTCTCTTCCCTTGGATACTAGGAACAACAACACAGGGGGTGTATACCCCCTGTATATTGAGAGTAATATCCTCTCCCTCCCTGGATATTTGGAACAATATTGCAGTGTGGGGGGGGTGCACATTCTGCGGTATTGGGAGTAATATCATTTTCTCTCCCCCTGTGGAAGTGTACACCGCCTGCGATATTAGGAGTAATATTATCCTCTCTTCACCCTGGATATTATAAATAATATCACAGGGGGTGTGTATATCCCCTGCGATATTGGGAGTAATATCCCCTTCTCCCTAAATATTAGGGACAATATCACAAGGGGGGTGTGTACACCCCCTGCGATATTGGAAGTGACATTATCTTCTCCTCTTCTGTATTTTAAGAACAATAACACAGGGATGTTTACACCTTCCTGTGATATTGCAAGTACTATCATCCTCTCCTTCCCTAGATATTAGGCAGAATATCACAGGGGGGTGTGTACACCCTCTGCTATATTGAGAGTAATATCATCCTTTTTTGGATATTAAAAACAATATCACAAAGTGGTGTGTACACCCCCTGCGATATTGGGAGTAATAGTCTCTCTCCTACTGGATATTAGAAACAATATCACAGGGAAAATCTACACCCCCAGTGATGTTGGGAGTAATACCATTCTCTCCTTCTCTGGATATTAGAAACAATATAACAGGGAGGGTGTACACCGCCTGCGATATTACGTGTAATATCCTCTCCCCCTCTAAATATCAGAGAAAATATTACAGACGGGGTGTACATGTACTGTGATATTGGGAGTAATATCCTCTACCCGCTGGATATTATTAACAATATCAAAGGGGGGTTATCCACTCTCTGCAATATTGGGAACAATAGCATCTTCTTCCCTACTGGATACTAGGAACAATATGAAGGTACGTGTACCCCTGCTGTGATATTGGGATTAATATCATCCTCTCACGTCCTGGATATTGGGAACAACATTACAGAGGGGCTGTACACCCCCTTTGATATTGTAAGTAATATTGTTGTCTCCTGCCCTGGTTATTAGGAACAATATCACAAGGAGGCTATACATCCCCCGCGATATTGGGAGTAATATCATCTTCTCCCCCCTGGATATTAGGAACAATATCACAGGAAAGGTGTATACCCACTTCAATATTGGAAGTAATATCATCCTCTCCCCCCCATCCGAATATTGGGAACAATATCATGAGGGAGTGTACACACCATGCGATATTGGGAGTGACATCATCCTCTCCCCCTCTGGGTATTATAAACAATATCTCAGAGGGGTTGTACATTCCCTGCGATTTTGGGAGAAATAAAATCTTCTTTCCCCCTGCATATTTGGAAGAATATAATAAAGGGGGTGTACACCCTCTGCGATACTGGGCTGGATATTAGGAATAACATCAAAGGGGGCATGTACATTTACTGCAGCCTTGACAGTAATATCATCGTCTTCCCCCGGGATATTAGAACAGTATCACAAGGGGGTGCACACCGCCTGCCATCTTGAAAGTAATATCCCCTCCCCCACTGGTTTTTAGGAACAATATCACGGGGGTTGTACACCTCCTGCGATATTGGGAGTAGTATCACCCTCTCCCCTTTCGGATATTAGAAACAATATCACAGAGGGGTTATACACCCCCAGCTATATGGACAGTAATATTATCTTCTCCACCATTGGATATTAAGAACAATATCACAATGGGGGTGTACAACCCCTGAGATATTGGGATTAATAACATTCTCTCTCCCACTTAATATTACAAACAATATTACAGGGGTGAGTGTACACTTCCTTTGATTTTGGGATAAATATCATCCTCTCTTCCACTGGATATTAGGAGCAATATCACAGGATTGGTATACACCCCCTGTGATATGACAGTAATCTCATCGTCTTCTTCCCTGGATATTATTAACAATGTCACAAGTGGATTCTACACCCCCTGCGATATAGGAAGTGATATCATCCTTTCCCCTCTGGATATTGGAAACAATATCACAGGATGAGCGTACATTCCCTGTGATATTGGGAGTAATATCATCCTTTGTTTTACTGGATATTAAGAACAATATCACAGGGGGGTGTAAACCCCCGGGATATTGGGAGCAATGTTATCCTCTCTTCCCCTAAATATGAGGAACAACATCACAGGGGAGGTGTACAGCCCCTGTGCTATTGGAAGTAATATTGTCGTCTTCTGCCCTGGATATTAGGAACAATACTACAAGGAGGGTATACAGCCCTTGCGATATTGGAAGTAATATCATCCTCTCCTCTGCTGGATATTAGGGACAGTGTAACACAGGGGGTGTATACCTCGTCCGATATTGGGAGTGATATCATCCTCTCCCCCCACCCCCAATATTAGGAACAGTATCACAAAGAGAGTATACACTTTCTGAGATTTGGGGAGTAATATCATCCTCTCCCCGCCCCCCACCCCGGATATTAGGAACAATATTACAGCGAGGTACAGAGTCCCCACGCTATTGGGAGTAATAGCCTTTCACCCCCTGGGTATTAAAAACAACATCTCAGGGTGGGTGTACACTCCCTGTGATATTGACGGTAACATCATCTTCTCCCCTCCTTGGATGTTAGGAATAATATCACAAGGGGGGTGTACTCCCTCTGTGATATTGGAAGTCCTATCAGCCTCCTCTTACTTGGATATTAGGAACAATATCACAGGGTAAAGGTACAACCCCTGTGATATTGAGAGTAGTATCATCCTCTCCCCACCTGGATATTAGGAACGATATCGCAGGGAATGATATCACAGGGGATACAACTCCTCAATACAACTCCTCGATATTGGGTGCAATATCCTTTCCCTCCCTGGATATTAGGAACAATATCCCAGGGGGTTGTACACCCCATGTGATATTGGGAGTAATACCATCTTCTTCCCCCCGGACATTAGGAACAATATTATAGGGATGTGTACAACCTCTGTGACATTGAAATTAATATCATCCTCTTTCCCCCTGGATATTAGGTACAGTATCACAGAAGATGTGCACACCCCCTGCGATATTGGGAGTAATATCGTTCTCTCCCTTTCTGGATATGAGGAAGAGTATTAAAGGGGTGGTTTACACCTTCTGCGATATTAAGACTAACACCATTTTCTCCCCTCCTGGATATTAGGAACAACAACACAGGGGTGGTGTACATTACATGCAATATTGGAAGTAATACCACCCTCTACCCCATGGATATTAGGAACAATATCACAGGGGGGTGTACTCCCCCTGCAATATTGGGAATAATATTATCCTCTACTCCTCTGGATATTAAGAACAACATCACTGGGGCGGTGAACACCTCCTCTACTATTGGGAGTAATATCATTTTCTCCATCCCTAGATATTAGGAACAATATTACAGAGCTGGTGTACACCTCTGGCGATATTGAAAGTAATATCACCCTCTCCCTCCATGGATATTAAAGACAATATTACAAGAAGTTGTTTTCCCCACCTATGATAATGGTAGTAATATCATCTTTTCCCCACCTGAATATAAAGAATAATATCACAGAGGGTGTGTACATACCCTATGATATTGGGAGTAATATTACCCTCTGCCCCTCTGGATATTAGGAAAAATATCACAGGGCAAGTTTACACCCCCTGCAATATGAACAATGATATCATTTTCTCTCTTCCTGAACAATATTAACCATATCACAAGAGGGGTGTACACCACCTGCAATATAGGGTACTCCCTATATTACTATATCATCCTCTCCCTTCCAGATATTAGAAACCATATCACAGGGGGGTGTACACTCCCTGCAATATTGGGAGTAATATTACTTTCCACCTTCCGTACATGAGAAAAAATATCACAGAAGGATGTGTACACCCCCTGTGATATTGGGAGTAATATCGTTTTCTCTTCCCCACTGAATATTAGGAACCATATCACACGGTGGGGGGGGGGGCGGTGTACATCCCCTGAGATATTGGGAGCAATATTGTCATCTCTCCTACTGGGTATTAAGAACCAGAGTACACAGGAGGGTGTACTCCCCCTGTGATATTGGGAGTAATATTATCCTCTCTTCACCTGGATATTAGGAACCATATCACAGAAGGGGTGTACACCCCCTGAGATATTGGGAGTAATTTTATCTTCTTTTGCCCACGATATTAAAAACAATAACACAGGGGTGGGTGTACACCACCTGCGACATTGGGAATAATATCATCGTCTCCCCCCATGTATATTAGGAACAATATCACAGGGCTGTTGTACACCTCATGTGCTATTGGGGGTAATATCCTCTTCCTTGCTGGGTATTAGGAACAATATCACAGGGGGGTGTATACCCGCTGTGCTATTGGAAGTAATATTATTTTCTCCCCCTTTGGTATTAGGAAAATATCACAGTGGGGTCTGCACTCCCTGTGATATTGTGAGTAGTATCATTGTCCCCCACTCCAGGCATATTAGAAACAGTATCACAGAAGGGGTGTACACCCCCTGCGATACTGGGAGTAATATCATCCTCTGCCATCTTTGATATTAGGAACAATATCACTGTGGGGCTTTGGGGGTGTACCCCTCCTGCGATATTGAAATTACTATCATAGTCTTCCTCCATTCATGTTACGAGCAATATTACAGGGAGGTGTACAACCCCTGCGATATTGAGAGTAATATCATCCTCTCCCCACCTGGATATTAGGAATAATATCATAGGGAAGGTGTACACCCCCCCAATATTGGGAGTAATCTAATCCTCTCCCCTCCTTGATATTAGAAAGGATATCACAGGGGGAGTGTTCAGCCCCTGCAATTTTGAAAGTAATATTATTTTCTCCCCCTTGGATAGTAGGAACGATATCAGATGGGGGGTGTACACCCCTTGTGATATTGGGAGTACTACAATCTTTTCCCTTTCTGAATATTAGGAACAATATCACAGTGCTGGGGTGTACGCTCCTGCGATATTGGGAGTAATATTATCCTCTCCCTCTCTGGATATTAAAAACAAGATCACAGTATTGTGTACAACCCCTAAGATATTGAAAATAATATCCTCTCCTTTCCCAGATGTGAAAAAGAATATCACAGGGGAGTGTGTACACCCTCTGTGATATTGGGAGAAATACCATCTTCTCCTTTCTGAATATTAAAAACAATATCACGGGGGGTGTACACACTTTGCGATATTGGGAGTAATACCATCCTCTCCCCCTCTGAATATTAGGAACAATATCACAGGAAGGGTGTACAACCCCTGCGATACTAAGAGCAATATCCTCCTCTCCCCCACTGGATATTGAAAACTGTATTACAGGTGGCATGTACACCAACTGCGATATTGAGAGTAATATCATCCACTACCCCTTGGATATTGGTAAAAATATCACCGAGGTTTGTACACCCCCTGCAATATTGCGAGTAATATCATCGTCTCCTTCTTTGGAACAATATCATGGGGGTCGGGTGGTGTACACTCTCTGCCATATTCAGAGTAATATCATTTTCTCCCTTCCTGTATATTAGGAACAATATCATAGGTGGGTTGTACACCCTCTGCGATATTGGGAGTAATATCACGATCTCCCCCAGTGGATATTAGGAACAACATCACAGGCAAGGTGTACACCCCCTGTGATACTGGGAGTAGTATCATCCTCTCCCAACCTGGATATTAGGGACAATATCACAGGGAGTGTGTATACCCCCCTACGGTATTGGGAGTAATATCATCCTCTCTCCCTTTGGATATTACAAAGAATATCACAAAGGGGGTGTAGACCCACTGCGCTGCGATATTAGGAATACCACCACACTCTCGTCTCCTGGGTATTAGGAACAATATCTACAAAGAAAATGGACACCCTCTTTGATATTGGGATTAATAGCATCCTCGCTTCCACTAGATATTAGGAGCAATATGACAGGGTGGTTGTACACCCCCTGTGATACTTAGAGTAATATCATCCTCTCCAGCCCTGGAAATTATTGACAATATCACAAGTGGGGTGTGCACCCCCTGCGATATAGGGAGTAATATCATCCTCTCCCTTTTTGATATTAGGAACAATATAACAGGGGCAGTGTACACTTGCTGCAATATTGGGAATAATACCATCGTCTTCCCTACTGGATACCAGGAACATTATCACAGGGAGGTGCACATGCCCTGAGATATTGAGAGTAATATCATCCTCTGCCCCCACGGATATTGGGAACAATATCTTGGGGGGCGTGTACACCTCCTGCGATATGGGGAGTAATATTATCTTCTCTCCCCCTTGATATTAGAAACAATATCACAGGTGGTGTGTACACTGCCTGAGCTATTGGGAGTAATATCATCCTCTTTACCCCTAGAAATTGGGAACAATATCTCAGGGGGGTGTACAGATTCTGCAATATTGGGAGTGATTACATCCTCTCTTCCCGTGGATGTTAGAAACAATATCACAAAAGGGGGTACACACTCTGCCATATTGGTCGTACTGTCACCCTCTCCCAACCTGGGTATTAGGAACAATATAATGGAGGAGTATACCCCTTCGATATTGACAGTAATATCATCGTCTTCCATTTTGGATATTAAAAAACAATATCACAAGGGGAGTGTACACTGCCTGCGATATAGGGAGTAATATAATTATCTCCCCACTGGATATGAGGAACAATGTCACAGGGGGAGTGTACACCACCTGCGACATTGGGAGTAATATCATTCTCTCACCCCATGGTTAGTAGGAACAATCTCACGAAGAAATGTACACCTCCCGAGATATTGGGAGTAATCTAATATTTTTCCCACCTGGGTATTAATGATAATACCACAGGAAGGGAGTGTACACTCCCTGCAGTATTGGGAGTAATATTTTCTCCTTACCAGATTATTAGGAACAATATCACTGGGGTGGGTATACCCCTGCAATACTGGGAGTAATATCCTCTCCCATTTTGGATATTAAAAACAATATCTCAGGAGGGGTGTACATCACCTGCGACATTGACAGTAATATCAACGTCTCCCCCATTGGATATTAGAAACAGTATCACAAGAGGAGTGTACACCGCCTGTGACATTGGGAGTAATATCATGCTCTCCTTCCTAGATATTAGAAGAAATATCACAGGGTGTGTGTACATGCCCTGTGATATTGGGGGTAATGTAATCCTCTCCCCACTAAGTATTAGGAACAATATAACAAAGAGGGTGCACACTCCCTGCGATATTGGTAGTAATATCCTCTCACTTCTGGATATTACGGAAAATACCACAGAATGTGTGTACTCCCCCAGCAATATTGGAAGTAATATCAAAATTTTCCCTTCTGGATATTAAAAACAATATCACAGGGTGGGGTGTACACCTCCTGTGATATTGGGAGTAATATTATCCTTTACCTTCCTGGATATTATCAGCAATATCACAGAAGGGGTGTACACCCCCTTCGATATTGGAATTAATATCCTCCCCTCTTCCACTGTATATTAGGAACAATACAACAGAGGCGGTTTACAGCCCCTGTGATATTGACGGTAATATAATTGTCTCCCCTTTTGGATATTAGTAACAATATCACAAGAAAAATGTACACCCCCTTCGATATAGGGAGTCATATCATCCTCTCTCTGCTGTAAATATTGGAAACAGTATCACAGGGTGCGGGTGTACACTTCCTGCGATATTGGGAGAAATATCATTCTCACCTTTTCTGGATATTAGGAACAATATCACAGGCGAGTATACACCCCCTGCACTATTGAGAGTAATGCTGTCGTCACCCGCTTTAAATATTAGGAAGAATATTGCATGAATGGTCTACACCCCATGCGATATTGAGAATAATATCATCCTATCTTCCTCTGAAAATTAGAAACAATATTACAGGGGGGGTGTACAACCCCTGCGACATTGGAAGTAATATCATCCACTTCCCCCTGAATATTAGGAACTGATCACAAGGGAGGGTGTATACCTTCTCCAATATTGGGAATAATATCATCCTCTCCACCCCTCCGCCCCGATATTAGGAACAATATCTCGGGGTGGGATACACTCTCTGCAACATTAAGAGTAATATTATCCTCTCCTCTTCTAGATATTAGGAAAAATATCACACGAAGGTGCACACCCCCTGTGCTATTGGGAGTAATATCATCCTCTTACCCTCTGGATATTAGGAACAATATCTCGGGGGGGGTACAAACCCTGCGATATTGAAAGTAATATCATCCTCTCCCCGCTTGGATATTACGAGCAGTATTACAAGAGAGGTGTACACCCCCTGCGATACAGGGAATAATATCGTCCTCTACCCACCTGGATATTATGAACAATATAACAGGGGGGTGTACACCCTTGTGATATTGAATATAATTTTCTTTCCACCTGGATATTACAAACAATATCACAAAAGGGTGTACACCTCCTGCGATACTGGGAGTAATATCGTCCTCTTCCCTTCTGGATATTAGCAACAATATCACAGTGGTTGTAGCAGCTGATATTAAGCCCAATATCACAGGGGGTGTACACCCCCTCTGTGATATATTTTTTAATATTCAAAGGGGAAGAAGATAATATTACTTTCAATATTGCATGGAGGGTACAACCCCGCTGTGATATTGTACCTAATATTCAGAAAGGGAGCAGATGATATTACTCCCAATATCTCAGCGGGTGTACACCCAACGTATGATATTGTTCCTAATATCCAAGGTGGAAAAGGATGATATTACTCCCAATATGGCAGAAAATGTACCCCCCCACTATGATTTTTTTCATAATATCCAGTTTGGGAGAATATGATATTTCTCACAATATTGCAGGGGATGTAAACTGTGCCCCTCCGTGATATTGTTTCTAATATCCACAGCAGAGAGGATGATATTGCTCCCAATGCCGCACGGTGTGTACGAGTTTTCTGTGATACTGTTTCTAATATCCAGAGGTGTAGAGAATGATATTACTCCCAATATCGAAGGAGATTTACACCGCCCCGCGTGATATTCTTATTAATATCCAGGAAAAGAGAGGATTACATTACTCCCAATATCGAGGAGGGTGTACACACTTCTGTGATGTTATTCCTAATATCCAGAAAGAGAGAGGATGATATTACTTTCAATATCACAGGGGGTTTACACACCCCTTTTTATATTTTTTCTAATATTTAAGAAGGGCGAGTTTGATATTACTCCCAATAACGCTGCAGGTGTACACCTTCCCTGTAACATTGTTCATTATATCCAGCAGGGGAGACATGATATTACTCCAAATATTGCAATGAGTGTACACACTCCCTATGATTTTGTTCCTAATATCGAGGGAGGTAGAGGATGATATTACTCCAAATATCGCAGGGGGTGTACAACCCTCCATGACATGGTTCCTTATATCTAGGGTGAAAGAGGATGAAATTACTCCCAATATGGCAGGGGGTGTACACCCCCCCTGAGATATTGTTTCCAATATCTAGAAAGGGATAGGATGATGTTACTCTTAATTCTGCATGGGATGTATACCACCCCTATGATATTGTTCCCAATAACCAGTGCTGGGAGGGAATGATAATAATCCCACTATCACAAGATGACATTACATCCAATATCGAAAGGGGTGTACAAAACTTGTGATATTGTTCCTAATATTTAGATGGGAAGAGGATAATATTATTTTCAGTATTGAAGGGGGTATACACCCCTCCTGTGATATTTTCATAATATTCACGAGCGGAGATTATATGACTACAAATATCGCAGTGGATGTATAACCTCCTTGTGATATTGTTTCTAATATCCAGGGTTATACACCTCTGTGATATTGGAAGTTATATCATCCTCTCCCCTCATGGTTATTATAAAAATATCACAAAGGGGTGTACACCTCCTGCGATATTAATAGTAATGTCATCCTCTCCCCACCAGGATATTAAAAACAATAACACAATGGGGAGCTGTACAACCCCTGTGATATTGAGAGTAATATAATCATCTTCCTCCCTGAATATTGGGAACAATATCACAGGGGTTGTACTCCCCCTGCGGTGTTGGGAGTAATATCCTCTCAACCCAGAAATATTAGGAAAAATATCACAGAGAAGGGTGTACACTTCCACAGAGGGGGGTGTACAAACACCCCCTTTTATATTGTTCCTAATATCTGGGAGGAGAGAGTATGATATTACTCCCAATATCGCAGCGGGTGGACACCCCCCTCCCCGGGATATTGTTCCTAACATATAAGAAGGGAGAGGATGATATTACTCTCAATATCACAGGTGGTGTACACCCCCAACCCCGTAATATTGTTCCTAACATCTAGTGGGGTAAAAATGATACTACTTCCAAGATCACAGAAAGTGTACGCCCTCCTTGTTATATTTTTGCTAATATCCAAGGGGAGAGACAATGATCTCACTGTCAATATCGCAGGGGGTGTACTCCCCCACTGTGATATTTTTCCTAATATCATGGGGGTAGAGGATAATATTACTCCCAATATTGTAGGGGGTATACAACCCCCTCTAATATTGTTCCTAATAATCAGGGGAGGAGAGGATTATATTACCCTCAATATTGCAGGGGGTGTACACCCTCATTGTAATATTGTTTTTGATATCCAGGTGGGGAGAAGATGATATTACTCCCAATAATGCAGGAGGTGTACAACCCCCGTGATATTGTTCCTAATATGCAAAGGAAGAGAGGATGATATTACTTTCAGTATCACAGGGGGTGTACACCCCACTGTTATATCGTTTTTAGTATCCAGAAGAGAGGATGATATTACTCCCAATATTGCCGGGCGTGTACAACGCCACTGTTATATTGTCTTTCGTATCCAGTGGAGGAGAGGATGATATTACTCCCAATATACTGGGGGGTGTACACCACCCCTGTGATATTATTCCTAATAATCAGGGGAGGAGAGGATTGTTGATATGATTTTGATCTCTACTAAAAATACAAAATTAGCCGGGCATGGTGGCTCATGCCTGTAATCCCAGCTACTCAGGAGGCTGAGGCAGGAGAATCACTTGAACCTGGGAGGTGGAGGTTGTGGTGAGCCGAGATCGTGCCTTTGCAGTCCAGCCTGGGCAACAAGAGTGAAACTCCGTCTCAAAAAAAAAAAAGGAGTGATATTACTTCCAGTATGGCAGGGGATACTAGGAACAATATCACAGGGGGCTGTACATCCCCTGATATATTGGGAGTAATATCCTCTCCCCCTATGGATATTGGGAACAATATCACAAGGGGGTGTAACCTCCTGCAGTATTGGCAGTAATATTGTCTTCTCCCGCCCTGGATTTTAGGAATAATATCACAATGAAGGTATATACCCCCACGATATTGGGAATAATATCATCCTCTCCTTCCCTGGATATTAGGAACAATATAACATGGGGGAGTGTACAGCCTTTGAGATATTGAAAGTAACATCCTCTCCTGCCCTGGATATTAGGAACAATATCCCTGGGGATATTTACACCTCCTACGATGTTGGAAGTAATATTATCTTCTCCCCCTCCTGGATATTAAAAACAACATCACGGGGGTGGGGTGTGCACCTTCTGACCTATTGCAGGGAGTTACACTCCCCCATGATATTGTTCCCAATATCCATGGGGGGAGAGGATGATATTACTCCCAATATATCAGGGGATGTACAACCCCCTGTGACACTGTTCCTAGTATCCCGTGGGGTAAACGATGATATTATTCCCAATATCGCGGTGAGGGTACACCCCCCCGTGATATTGTGCTTAATGAGCTACTGGGAGTAATATCCTGGGGTGCGGTGTAAAGGATGATATTACTCCCAATATCGCAGGGGGTGTACATCCACCTATGATATTGTTGCTAATATCCAGCGGGGGAAAGGATGATATTATTCTCTATATCGCAGGGAGTGTACACTCCTCTGTGATACTGTTCGTAATATCCATGTGGGGAGAGGATAATATTACTTCCAATATCGCAGGTGTTGTCCCCCACCCCGAGATATTGTTCCTAATATCCAGGGGGTGAGAAGATGATATTACTCCCAATAATACAGGGGGTGTACAACCACGCGTGATATTCTTCCTAATATCTAGAAGGGGAAAGGATGATATTATGCTTAATGTCGCATGAGATTTTGTTCCTAATATGGAGATGGGGGAGAGGATATTACTCCAAATATCAGAGAAGGTGTACACTCTCTCTGTGATATAGTTCCTAATATCCAAGAGAGAAGTGGATGTATTACTTCCAATATCGCAGGGGTTGTACACCCCCCCCCATAATATTGTTTCCAATATTCAGAGGGGGATAGGATGATATTATTCCTAATATCGCATGGAGTGTGTACCCTTCTTGTAATATTCTTCCGGATATTTAAAGTGGGTGACTACCTTCTGAGCTATTGGGAGCAATGTCATCCTATTTCCCCCTGCATATTAGGAACAATATCACAGGAAGAGTGTATACCCCCTGCTCTATCGGGAGTAATATCAACTTCTTTACCCCTGTATATTAGAAACAATATCTCAGGGGGGTGTACACCTCCTGTGATATTGGGAGTGCTAACATCTTATCCCCCCATGGATATTAGCAAAAATATCACATAGGGGTGTACCACCTCTATGATATTGGGTGTGATGTCACGCTCTCCCAACCCAAGTATTAGGAACAGTATAACGGGGTTGTACACCTCCTGCGGTATTGACAGTAATATCATCGTCTCCCATTTTGGACAATAAAAACAATATCATAAGGAGGGTGTACACCGCCTGTGCTACTGGGAGTAATATAATCCTCTCCCTCCTGGAAATTAGAAAAAATATCACAGGGGGTTGTACACCACCTGCGACATTGGGAGTAATATAATCCTCTCACCCCATGGTTATTAGGAACAATATCATGAAGAAATGTACACCTCTGCGATATTGGGAGTAATATAATCTTTTCCCCAACTGAGTATTAGGGACAATATCACAAAGGGGGAGTGCACACTCCCTGCGATATTGAAAGTAATATCATCCTGTCCCCACCAGAATATTAGGAACAAAATCACGGGGGTGTGTACCCCCCCCCGCAATATCAGGAGTAGTATCATTCTCTCCCCCGCTGGATGTTAGGAACAACATCACGGGAGGGTGTACACTTCCTGAGATACTGGGAGTAACATCATCCTCTCCCCCTCTGGATATTAAAAACAATATCACAGGGGGGTGTACACCACCTGCGATATTGACAGTAATATCAACGTCTCCTACATTGAATATTAGGAACAGTATCGCAAGAGGGGTGTACACCCCCTGTGACATTGGGAGTAATATGCTCTCCTCCCTGGATACTAGAAGCAATATCACAGGGTATGTGTACACCCCCAGCAATATTCGTATATCATCCTCTCACCCCTGCATATTTGTAAAAATACCACAAGATGTGTGTACTCCCCTAGCAATATTAGGAGTAATATCAAGCTCTCACCCCTGGATATTAGGAACAATATCTCAGGGGGAGTGTATACCCCCTGCGACATTGGGAGTAATATTATCCTTTACTCCCCTGGATATTAGAAACAACATCACAGAAGAAGTGTACACCCACTTCGATACTGGGATTAGTATCATCCTGTCTTCCAATGGATATTAGGAAAAATATCATAGAGGTAGTTTACACCCACTCCGATATTGACAGTAATATCATCATTCCTTTCGGAAATTTTAACAATATCACAAGGGGAATGTACATCCCCTGCGATATAGGGACTGATATCTTCCTCTCCCCTGTGGATGTTAGAAACAGTATCACCGGGCACGGTGGGGCGGGGCTTGTACACTCCCTGCGATATTGGGAGTAGTATCATTCTCACGTTTTCTGGATATTAGGAACAATATCAGTACACCCCCCGCACTAGTGAGAGTAATGTTGTGGTCACCCGCTTTAAATATCAGGAAGAATATGACAAGAAGGGTACACACTCCATGCGATACTAGGAATAATATCCTATCCCCTTCTGAATATGAGAAACAATATTACAGTGGGGGTGTACAACCCCTGCGATATTGGAAGTAATACACCCACTTCTCTCCTGGATATTAGGAACTATATCACAGAGAGGGTGTACACCTTCTCCGATATTGGGAGTAATATCATCCTCTCCCCTCACCTCGATATTAGGAACAAAATCTCAGGGGTGGGGTACACCCTCTGCGACATTAAGCATAATACCATCCTTTCCCCTTCTAGATATTAGGAAGAATATCACGCGTGGTTGTACACCCCCTGTGATATTGGGAGTAATATCATCCACTCCCCATTATAAAAAATACAAAAGGAGGTGTACACCCCCTGCAATATTTGGAGTAATATCATTCTCATTTCTGGATCTTATGAACAATATCACAGGAGGGTGAACAGGCCTTGCAATATTGAGAGAAATATCATCCTCTCCTTCCCTGAAAATTACGAACAATATCACAGGGGGGTGTATACCTTCTGCGATACTATGAGTAGTATCTTCCTCTCCCCCCGCTGCTTTTGTACTTTATAAGGGCAGGATTTTTTTGTAGGGGCAGCCAATCAAATCTGAGCTGAAATTGTCTGATGATTGTGACGACGATGAGGAACAAAATGCAGATCTTAAAGGTGTAATCTTTAAAGAGACACATTCAAAAGGAGCAGAACAACAGAATGTTAAAAGAGAATTAGTGATGATAACTACCTGTACTCTCTTTCACATTCTAGAATGATGTTTAGTTCATATAAGCTAACAAAAATAAAATTAAATCTTAAAATTTAAAAAAAATGTTTGCTTTATGTAGTATTTCTTTCTCTCATTTTAGGGCTGTAGTTAATTGTTGTCTATCTTAAAGAAAACCTCAAGGGCCGGGTGTGGTGGCTCATGCCTGTAATCCCAGCACTTTGGGAGGCCGAGGCGGGTGGATCATGAGGTCAGGAGATCAAGACCATCCTGGCTAACACGGTGAAACCCTGTCTCTACTAAAAATACAAAAAAAAAAATGAGCCGGGCGTGGTGGCGGGCGCCTGTAGTCCCAGCTATTAGGGAGGCTGAGACAGGAGAAAGCATGAACCCGGGAGGCGGACCTTGCAGTGAACCGAGACCGCGCGACTGCACTCCAGCCAGGACGACAGAGCGAGACTCTGTCTCAAAAAAAAAAAAAGAAAAAAAAGAAAACCTCAGAAAATTCTAAAGTCAATTTACATTTATCATTAAAAACATGTTAGTTATTACTGAGATACATTTTCAAAATGTACATTAATTAAACAAATAATCACATTAATTTATGTAATCTAAACCTAAAATAGCAGCCTAGATGTAGAAGAGAAGAGACACTAGAACAATATTTAAAATTAGCCATCAAGGACCCAGGCACTTACAAAAATAATTAGCTGATGTGATAGGCCCTGTTTCAAAAACAAAGTCAACAAGCATCTAGACCAGGGGTGCTCTGGCCTCACTAGGAGTAAATTCACAAGTCTGAATCTCTCCACTGAAAAAAATAAACAAATAAATAAAAATAGAGCTTTCACTCTAAGAAATATCAAAAGCATGAAAATTTACTTCTTCTTCTTTCTCCTAATGTCTTCTACAAGTCTACACATACAGGAGCTTAGAAGAGAGCCCGGCAAATAGCTCATGCCCAAGAAATGTTGTTTACAATTATTATATCTTCAAAATGCAAATGAATCAAAAATCTATATCCTGCAAATGCACAGAAATTGAGAGGCCAGAGAGAGAAAGGAGTGGGTAAGCATTTAATTATATAATTAGCTAGATGAACACTGTTAACTTTCTCTCTCAAAAAGTCAGATGGAATCTATAAAGTAGCTTGACATATAGAAATCCAAGATTTGACACTTTTTGTTCTTCTCTCCAACTGTAACTGTTTAAATAAACGAAATAGAATAAATATCATCATAGATCACCAGCAAATTTGTGTATTTTTTGTTGTTAATAAGGAAAACTTCCCTTGGAATAAACCATTATTTGAAACAGAAAGAACTTGAATTCCACCACAGGTTAGGAGATGAAAATTATTTGCATTGTATGTGCATTGCTAAGAAGGAAGCATCAAATTAAATTTTCTACCAAATTCATATTTGCTGGGTTAGTTCCTTTTCTCTCCTACGGTGGCTATAAAATCCATGCTAATTACCCATCAACCTCACAGGGATGAAGCCAGGAGTAAATGGCAAGGAAGCAGCTGGAAACCTGAGTATTGCATATAAATGGGGACAGGAGATTACCCCTACATGATCTGGCAAGACTGGGCCAAAGCCCTCGGCCAAACCCTTGCATCCCCAGGAGACTGCCAACAGGAGCACCAGCTGCACTTCAAAGCAGCACGTCTAGAACAAGAGCCCTCTGGGAGCAGACAAAGTGCATAACCGCAAAAAGTAATATTCAGCCTACCAGGAAAAAGCCGTTTCCAGGATCAACAGAAGGCTAAGAGGTCCCAAATTTCTTGTGAAACAGGTAATTTAGCCACAGATTTTTGTCTATCATGGTATTCTTTGACGTTTTTTCTTCAACATTAGCAGTCACAAATAACATATTGAATGCTTATTATGTAATTGTCATTCTTCATTCATTGTCTGATTTAATTCTCATAACAATTCTGTGAGGTAGTTGTTTTTATTATTCCTTGTTTATAGAAGACATAATGGAGACTGGAGAGATTAAGTAACATGCCCAGGTATTTGCAAGGTGGAAAGCAAGCTGCAGACATAGAATTATCTCAAGAATTTGCTTTCATAACCATGACAGTTCCAAGATTTTCCGTGACCTTCATTTAATTCCCAAATATTTCATTATTATCTTCTTGCCTTTCTTTCTTAGTTACTACCTGCTCTCTGACTACTACAAGGATAGAGCACATATGCGTGCGTGCATACACACACACACATACCACGCAACTATTAACCAGTTCCAGCCTTGGGCTGTGTTCATGCCAGGCAAGCACCCTAAGGGGGCACTAATTTTCTGTCTCAACTTGGAAAGATGTGAGCCATGGTTCTCTCTATTCAATATCCACAACCTGAAGAGAAATTTCAGAAAATGCCCACTGGGAAAGGAAAGACTTTTTGAGTTTTCTGTGAAGGGCTTGGCAAAAATCCAAATGTTTGAATTTATTTTGTTTCTCTTCTGAGACTGTGAAATGCTTTTAAGTGTCTGCTAAATTTTGCTCTAATATATAGCAGTAGGGAGGTGCTTCATCTCCCTGGAGTCACTGGAAAAGCTCACAGAAGCGAGTTTAAGAAACAAACCTGAAAAGTGGTGCAAGTCAAGCCTGTCTATCTTCAGAGGCATCCGCAGGCTGTAAAGTGTGCTGATAGGAAACCCACAGGACTTTACAGCAGCTACTCAAACCAATTTTACATTTATCCTGTGACCAGAGAGGAAGAGGAAAGTAAAAAACATTAAATGTCCTTTGCTTGGCCTCTCATACTGTTTCAAAGCATGAATGCTTATAAAGTTGTTTAGATATCAAAGCAGACAACATGTGCTGGGTTTTATCTTGAAGGAAAAAAGAAAAATAATGTTTTGGGGATGGAGAATCTTCTAACAAATATACCTCCCATTAATGGTTTTAACTCTGGAGAAATGTTAGAGTCCTTATAGGATCATCAAATAATCATAAACTGAAAATACATACTTACATGAACAAAGATTGAAATTCATCTGTTTCATCTTTTTTAAACAAAGGGCTCCTAACAGTTCTCAGTCAGCTGTTACAATGTTTACTCGTAATTTGGGCAAAAATAAAAATCTCCCTTTCTAAATGAATTCTTCTCTTGCTGCATATTAACCCCACTACTTGTCTTTCAATCCCAGTGGAGATAGATGACAATTGGACACAATCTTTTTCACAATTCCCTTTCAATAGCTTGAAAACAGTTATGAATCTTCATCTTAATTTTTTAAACCCTCAATATATTGATTCTCTTATAATTCCTTTTCAAAATGTCCATTACTATATTTCCTCTTGATTCTCTCACTTCTCTAGAAATATACTAAAACACAAAGACAAATATTAGAGCAATTTCCTAATAAAAGTTTGAATACAAATAAATATCCTATAATACTTATTTCTAGCTCTTTAATATCAACCACTTCTAATAGCTTTTAAAAGTAAACACTGGTAATCACTTACCGATTTTGAATTTATGATTCTGGTAACGTGACTTACTTGTTCTACCTAGTTTGGGAGAGTTTCTTTGGACATTTTGTATCAGGATAAATTAAAAACGTCTGTTATACGAAATGATACTGTTCCCTAAAGGTTAATATCGAATTGACTAAATATTTCCTCAATTTATGACATGACACATGGAATTTTACACATATTCCCCAAGGTATTAGGAACTTAACCAAAATAGTGTCATCAAATATTGGACAGGAAAAACATCAATTCAATCATCTGGAGAATTATAAAAGCTCAGAGGAGGAAGAGCCCTTTAGAGGCAACCCAGTACAAACTTCCCACTCTGAAATGAAAATGAAAGAACAACAGACGAAATATCTTGATCAGCTCTTAGTGATCCAGGCCTGATCCCCAGGCTTGGTTCTTCCCATGTAGTATCCCTTCTGCTCTGTTCCACAGCCAATTCTCATTCAGAACACCAGAAAAATATTCTCTTATGGTTTGTTCTATGTTCTTTTTCCTGCTTTTCAGCCACAGAAACACCTTTGCCCTTTCCCTGCCTCTCTTTCTTCACCTAGGTAACCACTGTCCATTAATTAATTCAGCAAATATCCATTGACTTACTCAATGATTTCCAAGAGTATTGCCAAATCAAAGAGTAATACAGTAAATTGATGCAAGTGTAATAAAACTGTATGCTAAGGAGTTCTCAGACCCTTTTACCCTTTTCACACAGGGCTAAGTTCACAGGCCTCAAAATCAAGATGTCCAAGGTACCAAGAGGTAAAGCAAGAAAAGATTGGAGATACTGTCTAAGGAAGAGGGCTGTTACTGAGGATAAGTGGATTAAAAGGCTAGATGAAAATATGTCAAAGAAGAGAACTGTAGAGCTGGGTTATGTGGCATCAAAGAGAAGTCTAGTCCATTTAACAAGTTCCTGATTCTTTCTTGATTAAAAAAAGGAAATTTTGTTTCTTAATTTCCTTTCTATTATCTATGTCACACCTTAGGCTAATTAATGCAAAACAATATAACTAAGTTATACACTTATGAAATAGATGCATGTCATACCTAAGGAATTATCCATAAGATATATAAGCTTTGATCCACCAAGAAATTATTCGTTCAATAACTATGTATTTTGTATCTATACAAAATTTTCTGTTCTTTCTATTACCAAATGTGATCATTATAATAATTCTGTTACTTTTATTACATTCATCAGTCACATGTGACATTCCTGACTATAGAGTTTTTTCTACACATGTAATTTACTGATATCTACTAAAAATCTCACTAAAAACAGCAGTTGTTCAAGGAAAACATTGCCCTTTATAATACACGTACACACATCTAGGAACACATCAGACATCTGCATGTTCAAGGATGTATTACAAATAAGTCATGGGGTCATGAAACTAGGCAAGGTGATTTATTTTCATTTCTAATGCTATGTAGATGACATATTTCTAATTGTCACAACTTGAAATATGTACTTCTTATTTTTGTGTTATCACATAGTTTATCAATTACTATCAAGCAGAGGATATCTTGAAGCTTTCACATATTATTGAAATATTTTCCTAGTTGTAAACACTGTGTATTGGAAACAGCATGGGACAAACTGCAGCTTTTAAACCATCAGATCTCATGAGAATTCACTTACTATCATGAGAACAGCATAGGGGAAATTGTCCCCACGATCCAGTCGCCTTCCAGCAGATCCCTCCCCCAACACATGGAGATTACAATTCCAGATGAAATTTGGGTGGGGACACAGAGCCAAACCATATCAGTGTGCTAAAAATAGATGACAACATCCATGTAAGACACCTTCGTTTTCAGTTCATCTCTCTTCAAATAATTTGTCACGCTTTATAACATGTGAAAAACTAGATTGAATAGTGAGAGAGAATATATAAAGGAGCCTTTACTCTGTACCTCACTATTATTATAGCTTGATTCAATGTAGACTTTTCTACAAACAAAACTCTAGAATTAGAGAGACAGTGAATTTCCAAATCATCATGTCATCTTCCGGAGCCACTACCGAGGTACCAGAATGGGAACTGAGTGGTTCTGATCCCTGAAGCATGATTAATGATCCTGATGTCACTGGCTACCTTTCAGCATGCAGTGGCCACATACTGCATCGCACAGGCTATAAAAAGTGCTCTGCGGATATGCATTACCTCAGTTCATCCTTCCACAGACGCTGAAATGCAAGTAAAATGTAAAGCTGAAATTGGCAGATTAGTTCCATGCCTGTATAGCAATCTCAGCACCGGCTTGAGACACAGGCTACTCTGAAAACAATCTATGCTAACCTCAGGCCCAGCTCTCTCTTTTGGTAGTGAGTATAGTGAAGTAACAGGAGCTCTTGAAAAGGTCATTCTTTCATTGCCTATGTGCTTGTCACTATGTTAACTGTAACACATAATTTTTTTTACTTACTCTTTACAACGATCCCATTAAGAATTGAATTCTTATTAACATTTTACAGATAATGAATAAGAGTCAAAAAGTAAAATGACTTTAATAAGGACAAATGTAAGAGCCAAGATTCAAGCCCCAGTCTGTCTGTGTTTCTGTGTTTTTCTCCATAGCATCACAATGCTACAAATAAAAGGTTTAATGCTGTGAAATAGCACTTGTTTTCAAAACTGCAATACAAAAAACAAATGTTTCAATTTTTGTGAAGTTATATAATAGTAGTATTTTTTGGAATTGTACGTGCACCCAAAACATTTTTTTTCTTTTTGAGAGCATGCCACTCAAATAAGAAACTATTCCATCTCAGTTAACTTATGTGGCAAAAATAAAAAACACACATTTCAATGAAATGATGAAAGGAAAAAGAGAATAGTGTTTTTAATTTTTGAAGACATGAGTACTGCCAATTGTTTAGTTATTAAACAAAACAATTCGGGAAAATAGAATTTATGAAGTTTACTTTCTCTTAAAACAAAATAAACGGTCAAATAAATAGATGCAGTATAGGGGAGTTAGTATCCTTCCCCTACCCTCCCTGTAGAATCATACACATTAACACATCTTTACTTATTGTGAACCCTTTTCAGAGACAAAAAAGACACAGAAATCTGAACCAAGAGGCAGGCCTGTATTGAGATAAATGTCATGTCAACTGATCTGAAACTACTGGAAACACTAGCCTAAGAGAATGTGAATAAAATGGTAAACATTCCACTGAAATAATCATAAAGTTTACAAATCAATATACATTAAGAACATAATAACTTACATAAAACCAAAGTGAAAAAAAAAAAAACAGAGAGTCTGCTTAGTTGATTATCACATTATTTTTCCTGAGTATTGACATAGTACCCAGAAAAAGGTAAACTTTAAAACCACATACAAAGGACATGACCTGGATCTTCAATCCTTTTACAATCTAATCTCCAGGCTTTCAACACAAGGATATCAAAATATATGATCACAAAATATTTAGTTTAATTCCTTCAATGCACTCAGTGGGGGTACTGTATTAGTCTACATGGGCTGCCATAACATAATAGCACAGACTGGGTGGTTTAAACAACAGAAATTTTTCTCATAGTTCTGGAGGTTAGAAGTCCGAGATCAAGGGACCCTCAGAAGTGGTTTCTGGTGTGGCTTCTCTTCCTGGTTTGTAGACAGCCACCACGGCAGGGAGGGAGCCCTCTGATATCCCTTCTTCTTTTTATAAGGACATCAGTCCTGTTGGATGAGGACTCCACCCATATAAGCTCATTTAACGTGAATTTGTTCCTTAAAAACCGTATCTTCAACTACAGTCACATTTTAGGTTAGGGCTTCAACCTATGAATTTTGAAGACACAGTTCTGTCCAAGACGGGCACCCAATTCCATGTGAACAAGGAATTTCAGTTATATAAAATAATAGTCGCCAGATTATTTAGTCAAAACAGGGCAAACAAAGAGTCAAAGAGGTTTTGGGGGAATCTAAAATACTAAGCACAGTGCATTGAACTAGTCAGGTAAATGTCAGTATTAATTGCCTTGACATATAGTAAAATATACTAAAATAATTGTTCCTAAGAGTACTTTCGAGGTACACCTACACCCTCAGGGACAGAACATTTAATGAAAAGTCCAATAATTACTTCTGCTCAACTTATCAACCATGATTATTCACAGAAAGCAACTTTTGATCTCTCTGACCCCTGCACTGGCTAAAGTTGTAGCTCACCCAAAATTGTGTGCACCACCACTCTGCTATAGATCAGAAACCATGTACACATAACAAGCCTGAGTTCTCAGCAAGGTGGCTTTAAGACTGTTGCAGGCACTGACTCCACGTAAAGCCTGAAAAGATAGTATCTGAGTATTGTGTCTTTACTTTGCTTCTTTAGAATACTGCCTTTATCATAATAAAAGCCCTACCATGAAAACAGTAACATTTGTATAATAAAAAATGTGTTTCCTGAAGTATTAAGAACAAATCCATGTACAGCCAAACAACCCGTCACAACTCTCACTAATGTGAATAACTGTGGAAAACAATCACAAAGAGAAAAAAAGTTTAAGTTCATGTTTCTTTTCCAAAATTGATGCTCAAAACCACTTGAGCATCACAGATGCTTTAAACAGGTCTTTTCATTTCACTTGAACATTTAGAATATTCCAAACATTGTTATAACTAGTTTTTAAAATGAGATCATGAATTAATTAGAAATTTAATCGTTATTTCAAGATAGCTTAGTTATTATTTTTTTACCTTTTAGGCAATGCTTATAATTAACATTTTTTCTGCTTCTCTTTCATGAAATATTTTATAAGTTAGCAGGACATTTTTTAAAAACAGACTTCTGTTCTAATATTACTATGCTAAACTAATTACAATATGAATTTATTTCATAATTATTTACCATTTTTATTCACCCTCAAGGTACTGAATTATAATTAATTCCACTTCTCTTTCTCTAATAGATTTATGTGTATTATCATATATATTAAATTTTCAGTTCTGTATTTTTTTCATTTTATTGCTTTGCACACTGACAATGTGCACTGCCTTAAAAACATGTAATCCCTTAGCTGCGATCAAGGCATAATTGGAAATCTTTATAAGATAATAACATGTATGTTCACATTTTATTACAAGAGCCCCCTATTCTACTTGAAAATTCTGGCATTCCTATCCTCTTAAACTGTAATATGAGAATAGGATTTCAGAATCTCATGCAAAACTAATAATAAGCACATTTGTCCATTTTTTCACCTCCTGCTAGTTCTGTTACTCTATTTTTGTCAATGTGATATTTAGATTAATTTAAATAATTAACACAATATACGGAAGGACTCCGATTTTTTTTCTCCAAAGGTGATGAACATTTTGTGATAGACAAAGCAATAACAATCTGCTAAGTCAGGTTCTTTGACCTAGTCCAACTTTCCAGAAGATGTTTTAATACAAATAAGTCAAGACACAAGTTTAGACTTGAGAAATTCAAAGTGCAAAATTCAGTGTAGGAATGAATATAGGACAGTTAAATCCTTTTCTCAGGTAATAAATACTTCACAATTGCTATTATGCTCTCCTTTGTCCCTCACAAATTTTGATAACATTCTCCTAATTTGCCCAGACACACAGTCCCTTTGGGAGCTCTCAGGATAGCAGAACCACACAAACTTGACAGGTTTTTGTTTTGTTTTGTTTTGTATCGGCATGGCAGGGGGTTGGGAGATGGTGGTGGTGGTGAGCAAGGGGTATCAGATGGTGAGGGAGGTGGTGAGGGAGGGAGGTGGTGGTGAGGGAGGGGTGGTGAGGGTGAGATATGGTGATGGTGGTGAGGCAGGGGTATCAGCGGTGATAGAGGACAACTAACTAAAAGCATTCTGCCAAAGTTTGCTGGAATTTGCAGTGAAAAGTAATCATTGTGTGGTCAGGTCACAGATAAACTGCTTAGGACCATAATCCAAAAAATAAGACCAGGAAAATAAACTGGATTTGTAAAGTTGTACTTTCTGCCAAGTAAGTGATAACTAGGTTTGGTAAAAATTATTTTCTCTTCTTTAGAGCCCGTTCTGCTCTGTTTGCACAGATTAACTTCTTTACCCAAACCTAAGTCCAAAGGTAAACTAAAGAGTAGAAATACTCAAAATAGTCAACAACTCAATATTTCTGAGATTTTTAAAAAATAACCCGAAAGGTAAACTTCCTCAAGTTTAGAACACTTTTGCTTTCTTCAATGTTCTTGTAATCTAAAATGAGACTTTCAGGTAGGCACTTCCTCCTATCTTCTTACACTCTTGCCTGTCAACCCTCTTACTATCTCAGTTCTTTCCCGCTCTTTCTCTGTCCTTCTTGTACATTTGATGTATAAAGGTTCTTGTTCCTGCTAAATCTATTAAATTAGGACAGTAAACTTTTTGGGTCTTGAACTATCCATTTCTTTTGAGCTTCATGAAGGCAGAGGTCTTATCTGTTGCTTGTACCAACATTATTTCCAGAATGTAGCAGTAATATAAATAAAAATGTAATGGTCCTACAACCTCAACTACAACTTAGCTTCTATATATATACATAGAGGGTCCAGTTTTGCAAAGCACTTACAGAAGCTTAGATAGCATTCTCTCTGGGTCATCTTGCCTGAAAGTTCAATATATATTTGTCAAATGCATGAAAAAAAATACAGTAGCTCCTATTGTACGGTGACAATGCCTCCAGCAAAACAGTACAAGAACTATGCAGTGGAAATGAGATTATATCTAGAACTGGGTCTGCATCCCTACTTTGCCGAAGAACCCAAAGTTAGAACCTGTGATAGGGAGAATAATGGCCCTCTAAAGATATTCACACTCTATTACCCAGACCTTACAATATATTACTTTGCATAGCGAAGGGGACTTTTTAGATGTAATTAAGGTTAAGGGCCTTGAGGTGGAGAAATTAGCCTAGATTATCCAGTGGGGGGAATCTATGCAAAATCCTTAAGAGAGGAAGGAGAATCTTTACTTTCTTTTTGCTGTTGTTGTTTTTGTTTATTTTTTTTAAATTATACTTTAAGTTCTGGGGTACATGTGCAGAGCAAGCAGGTTTGTTACATAGGTATACAGGTGCCATGGTGGTTTGCTATACCCATCAACCCGTAATCTACATTAGGTATACTTTCAAAAAGAAATTCAACAACAGAAAGAGGATCAGAGAAATGCTACACTAATGGCTTGGAGACGGAAAAAGGGGGTCTTAAGGCAAGGAATTTGGATAGGCTCTGCAAGCTAGAAGACAGGAAAGAGGAGTCTCGCCCAGCATCTCAAGAAAAGGAATACAGCCCTGCCGACACCTTAAATGTAAGATAGTAAATCTGTATTGCTTTAGGCCACTACATGTGAGATAATTTGTTACGGCAGCAACAGGGAATTAACACCATTCCTGAGGCTGCCTTCCCAAAGGCTGCATTCCTAGATGCATCTGGAGTTTCTTATAATAAATTCAAATGTTTTCTTAATAAAACAACCAAAATAACCACATCAATATAGGTACTGATTCTTAATTTTGATAAACATCTCAGCATATTAAGCCACAAATTTAAATACTGACTGAAGATTTCCCCTCATAAGATATCTTTACCTATATCTTTTTACTCTACTTACTTTGGAGGGAGATTTATTAAGGCTAAAAAAATTAAATTATTTAAGCTTGCTCAGAGATTTAATAGAATGCAAATTATATTGATCCATCTTTCTTCTATCAACTACATGTTATTTCTGTTTGGTATGAATAATATATATTACCAATAAACATAAGAAGTATAACTTTTCTATTACATTTCAAATTAAAGTTCCCCAGTTTCTCCTTACCTCTGCTGAATGCTGAGGGTGTGCTGAGAGAGTGTCAATGTGGTGTGCAATCTTATCCTTACTCTCATGAAACCTTGGTACTATTATGTCAAATTTATGATTAGCCTATAAAAGGGATTGTTTCATTGTCCTAGTAATATCAAGGGTCCAGAAGATATTCTAATATTTTGTTTCATGACAATAATATATCATAAAAGTTTTGCCAAGTAATTACCTCCTTCTAATAACTGTTACATAAGAAAAATCTGAGCCAGTTATTTCAAGTTCAGTTCAGTCCTTTAATTTGATTTGAAGAAAATATTGTGTAACACACGTAACACACAATACTCAGCAGAAGAGTCATGTGTTACACAATATTTTCTTCAAATCAAATTAAAGAACATTCCCACTGAAGGAGTTTCATGGACAACATCAAGATACCTGAATGCTGGCTTTTCATCATCAAGTGAAAGCATTTCCTTAAAATACCCACTCAGTGAATACAGAGGCAAATTCTTTTTTTGTGTTTCTTCATATTTGTTACATCATGAAAAACAATTCACAAGTTCTTAAGTCTATCAACCATGATTATTCAGAAAAACTGGGTTGTCGGGGGATCTCCTTATCCCACTTCATTTGAACGATCATGAAGCTACCACAGGAGGTGAGGCTGCCATAGAAAGGTGAGGATAGGGCACAAGGGAGAAAAAAGTCACAGTTTGGGGGAAGAAAAAAAGCCTTCCCTCAAACAACACAATACCCAACTCTCCCTCAGAGATAGGAGGGAGAGCAAATTGGACTGAGAGGATCTCAACTTTAGACCTCAGGAGCACTGGCATTAGGAGAAGCGTTGAGATCCAAAATTGGAAATGTGGGTAGCAAAGGCAAATCTGTATAATGAATACTGAGACCCTGAGCCCCCCATCCCTTGTCTTCCTTCCAAGAAGGATGTGCTGTCTTACCCTCTTTAAGCAGGGGCCTCAGGGACTTCCAGGGTAAAAAACCCTACAGATATTGATACTGTAGGTTACCACAGTGAAAATGCCAGCTTGTCAGATGTAATCATCTCATGGCTAAACTCACTTGTCAAAAGAACCTGATTCTCCATAACCAACCAATATTTTTAAAATTATTTTTAGAGACAGAGTCTGGCTTTGTCAATCAAGCTGGAATGCAGTGGTACAACCATGGCTCACTGCAGCCTCAACCCCCTGGGTTCAAGTGACCTTCCTGCCTCAGCCTCCTGAGTAGCTGGGTGTACAGGCATGCACCACCACAGCCAGCTAATTCTTCTTATTTTTTGTAGAGACAGTGTCTGGCTATATCTCCCAGGCTGATCTTGAACTCCTGGCCTCAAGCAATCCTTCTGGGGCCTTGGCCTCCCAAAGTTCTGGGATTACAGGCATGAGCCGCAATGCCCAGCCCCAACCAACATTTTGAGGAACAAAGAGCAAGGGTCATTAGAGCTTTGTGAAAATATTCCAAAATAAAAACAGCCCCAAACAAAAAATTTTTAGTAGCAGCTACCCATGAAGATTTAGAAGGGGAAAAGGAAAAGGAGACTTATTTTACCCCTTAATATGCAGTTCTGTATGCTTTGGATATAGTTTCAAGAAGCATGTGTTAATTTAGTTTAAAAATTAAGATGCATACAATTGGCTTTTGCTTTCTTGTCTGGTGACTATAATGGCAGAGAAGAGCCAGTCAAGCTTCAGGTAAGAAATTCTCTCTGCACTTCTAGAGCTAGGTACTGTGTACTCTCTAGCATCTGTCAGAATCCGGGGTCTCACAGAAATCCACCGACTGCAAAACCACCACCACTTAGTCCCTCAGCAATTTCATAATACACTAATTAGTATACTATATTTTCTTTCCTTGTGCAGCAGATGGTATTCAGAGACAGTTTGTGAGACTTCTGCCTTCCAGAAAGAATTGATTCAGCTTAATTGGCTTCCTGAATTGGTTATCAAGGGACAAAATGAAGACAAAAATGATATTATGACTAGACTTTCCAGTTGGTGAATATAGAGTAATCAAATTACTCCAACCAGTCATATAAGATTTTCCTGCATGCACATGGAACATTCCACAGTAGAATAGCCAGATTAACCATCCCTGTGGGAACAGACAGTCCAGACTCAGTTTATTATGACTCTGAGTTGATTTTTACTAACAACATTGGTGTTACAAAATAAATCATCAAATGCTGAAATATTATACTAATTCAATGAGGTCTTTAAACCAATTTACAATTGGAACGTCAAATTGTATATTTATCAGTTAAAAATAAGCATGTATATTTCCTAACTTTATATATTTTGCATACTAACAATTTGACTTTTATATTCCTCTGTTAGTGAGGGTAGGCCAATTGCTGAGATCAACAAATCCAAATTATATAATAGCTCAAGGATAAAATAATTTTTTCTTACTCAAAGTTCAAAGCAGGTAGATGAGCAGCTCTCTCCCAAGAGATGCTTCAAGTATCAGGATCCTTCCTTCTGGTGGCTACACAATCTGTAATGTGCAGCTTCCAGAGTCATAGGGCTTGTGTGCAACATGCAGCAAAAGAGGAAAGGACCTGGCATGTCTTGCATAGGTATGCTCTCTATATAATTTGTCTAAACTGGGCTACTTTAGGGAGTGAAAGGGCCACTAGCTAGGCTTGACTAAGTATAACCTGTAACTGTCCTAGGCACAGTAAGATGACTATACCCCTATGCATGGTAGGTTTTATGAATCAGGCCCTGGAGCAGTGTACAGCATTCCTTTTCAAATCTTAATTCTTCATATGGTCATACCCAACTATAAGGTAGACTGAAAAATATGGACTCAACATGTCACCAGCAAGAGAAGAATGTAAATTTGATCAAAGCTAGTCAGCCAGCCTGTCTCTGATACTCTTATTTTTGCCACAATGAATTACTCTACTTTCATAGCAAACAGTCTACCTAAAAAGACTCACTCATTCAATAATGAGACAAAAACCCCTATTCTCATGAAGTTTATATTCTAGTGTGGAAGACAGTGATAAACCAACATGTAGAGTACAATGTGCAGTAGTTATAAATTCCATGAATCAAAAAACATGTTGAGAAGAAGGTGCTTTTGACATCAAATACTCAGGGAGAGAGCCTCACTGTGATGTAGAACAGAAGTCGGATACTTTTTAGATAAAATCGTCAGGGACAGCCTCACTGTAATGTGGGTCAGGAACTTGAATAAACTATGAGAGGGAGCTGCTTGAGTATTTCTAGGAAGAGCTTTCCAAGCAGAGAGATTAAAATATATTTTTATAAAAGTATCAAATTAGTCAAAAAATTTTCTCTTGTATTTTAGATAATTATAATAGTGAATTATGACTCACTATTGTGTCATATTTTCAAGATATTATTAACACAAAATCATACTTCATTTTTTAGTCTCTCTGAGAAATTATAACTAAATTTTTCATACAATTGTCTTTATTTTTAAGCACGAAATTATTTTATTTTAAACTCTTATAGTAGAAAGTCATTACAATATGCATTTAAAACAACTGACAACACTTCAACCTCTTCATTACTTTTAGTTGTGAGTATCAGAAATCCAACTCAAATTAGGTCACGCAAATGCAGTGACTATATTGGCTCACTGGACTATACGAAATCTTGACTCAGGAACTTATTATCTCTATCATCAAGATTCTTTCTCCATTCTTATTTTCATTCCTCTCTGCATTATCTTTTATCTCTTACTTCAGATGGCATCCTCCATTTCTATGGAGGAAGTGATTGGCTTATATTATCAGTAATTCAGTTATTTTTCAGTTTCCAGATTATATCATCCTACTACAGCAATCCTAAAGAAACTAAAGAACTTCTCACTCTTTTGTATATAACACAAAGAAGTGTTCCGATTGACTTTACTGAGTCACGTGCCCACCTCTTGTACTAATCACCATGGCTAGGGGGTGACAGCTCCACTGGTTAGAGTGGTTCAAATCTAGTTTCCCAAAATAAGATGAGTACTGTTAACAGAAGAAGGGAGGAAGTATTACTGGACAGACAAAAACAATCATTATTACAAATGCTGTCCATTCAATGAAAAGTATTGAGTATTACATACTATGTGGCATAGAACAGAATCAGAATCAGGTGGACTTGGGAATGAACACTGGTGCACAGGTTACTATTAATAGTTGCATGACTTTGGGCATGTTGGTAAATGTCTTTAAGCTTAGATTCTTCATTTATTAAATTTTAATAACAACAGGACCTGTTCCATAGTTGTACAAACTAAGGGAGCATTTAGTAAGTGCTCAAATAATAACTGCTCTTATTTTAATTTCACGTTTTTCAATGAATTCTCACAACAGTTCCATGAAACAGGTAGTAATAACGCTAAGTACAGATGAAGAAAATGAAACTCAGGAGAAGTTCAATTACTTTACCCAAAGTCACATAGCTGGTACGTGGCATATCTAGGATTGGGTTCAAATTCCATGTCTGCAGAATTCCAAAGACCATATTCCTTCCACCATACTACATTGCCTTAACCATTACATAATACTTTGTAATAATCTTAAGAGACTATTGAAGTACATAGAGTTATTTTCCCCTAAATTAAATGGTATGTTCCCTACCCCCATGCTTTCATCCCAGTAATCTGTCATTTCTTTCTACTGCCTGTGAGCCTGTGATCATGGAAAAAATGACATAGTTAAACAGAGAAAAGCAGCTCACTGTAGACAAGTGATATCAGAAATTCCGCAATTGGAGAGTATTTTATTTGCTTTAATTCTTAATTGCTACAAATGTGCAATGTTCTTATAAGACAGCTATTACTACGGAAAGTCAAAGTTTGGAGACCTGAACTCAAAGCCCTGTTTTAGCATCTGAGTCTCGGTTTCAACATTCATAAAAACTGAAAAGCCACCTACCTTACAGAATTGAGGTGGTGATTAAATGATACATGGAATGTGGAGGTGTTATGTAAAGTATAAAATGCTAAATAAATACAAGGCATATTATTGATAATAAGCTTAAGAATACAACATTGGTGAACAGTGAATGTTGTTGCCTGATTGTTCCTCTGGAAGTTTTGTCTCAGAGGAGTACCCGGCCGTGTGAGGTGTCAGCCTGCCCCTACTGGGGGGTGCCTCCCAGTTAGGCTACTCCGGGGTCAGGGACCCACTTGAGGAGGCAGTCTGTCTGCTCTCAGATCTCAAGCTGCGTGCTGGGAGAACCACTACTCTCTTCAAAACTGTCAGACAGGGACATTTAAGTCTGCAGAGTTTTCTGCTGCCGTTTGTTTGGCTATGCCCTGCCCCCAGAGGTGGAGTCTACAGAGGCAGGCAGGCCTCCTTGAGCTGTGGTGGGCTCCACCCAGTTTGAGCTTCCCAGCTGCTTTGTTTACCTACTCAAGCCTCGGCAATGGCAGGCGCCCCTCCCCCAGCCTCGTTGCTGCCTCGCAGTTTGATCTCAGAGTGCTGTGCTAGCAATGAGCAAGGCTCCGTGGGCATAGGACCCTCCAAGCCAGGCACGGTATATCATCTCCTGTGTGCCATTTGCTAAGGCCATTGAAAAAGCGCAGTATTAGGGTGGGAATGACCCAATTTTCCAGGTGCCTTCTGTCACCCCTTTCTTTGACTAGGAAAGGGAATTCCCTGACCCCTTGCACTTCCTGGGTGAGGCAATGCCTCACCCTGCTTCAGCTCACGCTCCGTGCGCTGCACCCACTGTCCTGTGCCTACTGTCTGACTCTCGCCAGAGCGATGAACCCAGTACCTCAGTTGGTAGTGCAGAAATCACCCATCTTCTGCGTCACTCACCCTGGGAGCTATAGACTGGAGCTGCTCCTATTCAGCAATTAATTCAAGATGGATTAAAGACTTACATGTTAGATCTAAAACCATTAAAATCCCTAGAAGAAAACCTAGGCAATACCATTCAGGGCATAGGCATGGGCAAGGACTTCACGTCTAAGACACCAAAAGCAATGGCAACAAAAGCCAAAATTGACAAATGGGATCTAATTAAACTAAAGGGCTTCTGCACAGCAAAAGAAACTACCATCAGAGTAAACAGGCAACCTACAGAATGGGAGAAAATTTTTGCAACCTACTCATCTGACAAAGGGCTAATATCCAGAATCTACAATGAACTCAAACAAATTTACAAGAAAAAAACAAACAACCCCATCAAAAAGTGGACAAAAGATATGAACAGACACTTCTCAAAAGAAGACATTTATGCAGCCAAAAGACACATGAAAAAATGCTCATCATCACTGGCCATCAGAGAAATGCAAATCAAAACCACAATGAGATACCATCTCACACCAGTTACAATGGCCATCATTAAAAAGTCATGAAACAACAGGTGCTGGAGAGGATGTGGAGAAATAGGAACACTTTTACACTATTGGTGGGACTGTAAACTAGTTCAACCATTGTGGAAGTCAGTGTGGCGATTCCTCAGGGATCTAGAACTAGAAATACCATTGGACCCAGCCATCCCGTTACTGGGTATATACCCTAAGGACTATAAATCATGCTTCTATAAAGACACATGAACACATATGTTCATTGAGGCACTATTCACAATAGCAAAGACTTGGAACCAAGCCAAATGTCCAACAAGGATAGACTGGATTAAGAAAATGTGGCACATATACACCATGGAATACTATGCA
The DNA here is from genome assembly GCF_006542625.1 of Nomascus leucogenys. Taxonomy (NCBI): domain Eukaryota; kingdom Metazoa; phylum Chordata; class Mammalia; order Primates; family Hylobatidae; genus Nomascus; species Nomascus leucogenys. The sequence continues at coordinate 103,910,954 of NC_044381.1, read as the reverse complement.
GCCATAAAAAATGATGAGTTCATGTCCTTTGTAGGGACATGGATGAAGCTGGAAACCATCATTCTCAGCAAACTATCGCAAGGATAAAAAACCAAACACCGCATGTTCTCACTCATAGGTGGGAATTGAACAATGAGAACTCATGGACACAGGAAGGGGAACATCACACACCAGGGCCTGTTGTGGGGTGGTGGGAGGGGGGAGGGATAGCATTAGGAGATATACCTAATGCTAAATGATGAGTTAATGGGTGCAGCACACAAATATGGCACATGTATACATATGTAACAAACCTGCACGCTGTGCACATGTACCCTAAAACTTAAAGTATAATAAAAAGAAAAGAATAAAACATTTTTTCAGATTCTTAAACTTTAATATAAGCCTGTTTTAGATCCTGTCCTAAGAGTTGCATTTGAAAAAAAAAAAAAGCCTGGACCCTCAAAATTTAAGTCAGAGAAAAGAAATGCAAGCTCCAAAGTATAGAAAATGCAAGAAAAGGGGATCCTGAAGCCACCAGAAGACAAGTAATCTTTCAAAATTCTGCCTATGGCCTTGGCAGTGCCTACCTTCCTATATATATAAAACACAAATACTCAATTATGCAGGGTTAAGAGGGAAAGGTCTTCTCAAGCACTCTCACACAAATTTAACCAAACTACAGCTAATTAAAAAAAGTACAAGTTCAGAGGCAATTTATAGTATATATTAAAACATCCATTTCAACAGGTGAACTTTGTGCATTTGCAAATAAAGACATTAACACCAATAAATTGCTTTGCATACAGTATTGTCACTTGCATGCTATATTAATTTACTGCACTAATTAACTTACTGTCTCACACCAAATCAATATACCCTCGCTGGGGTGAACTCATATCAACGTGGACTATATATGACCCACCTTAACTCTTTGATAAGTGTTCTTCAATATACAGACAGTTATTTCTAAGAATTTTCCTGTGATACCAAAATTTTTATTATACAAATCATCATTCCAATGTGAATGATGCTAGTTTGTTTTATTTTTAGCATTTTTAATTCAAGTGCCATCAGTCCTGGATTTGAAGCCTTTCTTCATTACTTTTATTTTTTACAAATACAGGAAACAAAGACATACTAAACCTGTTTCACAGATCACAGTATTATTGTAGAAACAGAGACCTCACAGAGTTGAAGAGGAGGATATACAATAGCCATCCCTCATGGTGTAACAGTCTTGCCAGTGCATCACAATGCAGCAGTCTTTAATTGTGAAGTATCACTCAGAGTTCTTTGTCTGATGACCAAGACAATTAAGGAGTGTGGAATCAAAGGTTGGAGTGAAAGTTTAGTAAGTAAAAGAAGAAAGCTCTCTGGTACAGAGAGGGGACCCAGAAGAGGGTTGCCATTTTTACAGTTGAATGCAAAGGCGTTTACTAAAAAAAAAAAAAAAAAAGAAGAAGGCTGGATGTCTCATTTGCATAAGGTGTGAATTTTTGGTAGCTCCTCTTTGTCCTCCCAGGGTGCACGAGGGCCCTTAGCTTGAGTTACTCCATATTGCTTTGTTCCCCTTATTGCACATGTGTTAGGGGATGGAATTTTCCATTGCAGAGAGGTCTGGGCAAGTCACCTGTGTAGTCTTTCTTATCTGTGCAGCTATCTGCATGTCCTAGGCAAGCTCACCTGTGCAAGTTCCCTTATCTGTGCCTGGAGCTTGAGTTTTCAGGCTGTTCTTTTGTTTGAAAGAATTCAACCAAGGATCACCCAAACTGCCTGCACGACCAGTTTCTTTCTTTCTTCTCTCTCATTCTCCTCTTCAGGGGTGGAGACCCTAACTTCTGTTAGGTAGGTGGGGTGATGATACTACTGGAGAAAGGTGTTGTGAGGGGAACAGAAGCTAGGTTTCCTACTGGCACTGGTCTGGGAGTCCGTGGATAAAAGGCATGTCCATGTGTGGTTTTATTTGCATTAGCGTTTGGAGCTTGATGTGAGAAGAAACAATTTGGGTTATTAGAGGACATGTATTAAAATGAAACAAGGGTGGAGGGTAAAGACAATGCAAGGCTGCCAACACACCCAGACAACTGGTGACTATAGTTATGCCTGCCAAGATTTGGATGCATGAGGCTTGGCTTTGGTTAACTTCCTTGGTTTTATTTTTCAAAGAAACCTCCAGGTTATGGGCACCCTATTTATTCCCATTAACAGGCAGGATTTGCAGGATAATTGTCCAGAACTTGAATATTGATCCAGATTTTCACATTACCCATTCCTTTTTGTTTCTTCTGAGCTGCAGCCAGAGATTGCTGGTTGGTTACAGGAATAAGCAGGGTTAGTCTAAAATGTAGGCAAGAACTTTAAAAACCTAATGAGATTAGAATTTAATGACAAGCATATGATAATTTTTCTCTCTCCAGTCATCATTTTTGTTAAAAACAAATCATGATAGAACTGAGCTGTTTGTAAACTACACTTTAGTCTTATCCTTGGCCTTATTATTTGCATAAAGTGCAGCAAGGATAATTATTTTTACAAAAGCCTTTTAAATTGCCTTTATGGAACTCTGTTCCACAAAGAATCTCAGATAGAACATTTTAAAGTCGAGCCCAGCCATGGGTTTGTATCCTCAAATACCTACAAGTTGGGTGAGTTCCTATTTTTTTGAGGTCCCAAGAACAAGGCGTTCCTGGGCCTATTAGAAAGTGATAGTATTTACTCACCACAGATTAGCAATCCTGTACAGAGAATGTGTAGACAAGGTATCAGGCAAGTTTTCCCAAGGGGCTTTTTATTAGCTCTGCAGGCTAACCTTGATTCCTTAAAGGGAATCAACCATTTTCTCCAATCGCATCCTGTTGCAAAAGAAAACGGATTCTTATTGCACTGATGCAAACAACCATATTGCCGGAAGTCAAGAATACTCAAAGAGAGTTTCCAAATTCTGGAGAAGCCAGGCAGAGAGAAACAAATATTCCCCAAATTTTGTTCACAGGAGTATACCTTACTCAATTATTAAAAACTATAGCTAGCTTAAAAGAAAAGTTTCCTTGACTCTGAAAAACAAAACAAGGATAAGCAATGTTTTAGGCAAAAAATTTAAAACAATGACTTCAGTTTCCTATTAGCTCAGTCTGTTTCTTTAACTCTCATTCTGCTTGATATTCATAACCACTTCAGCTTTTTGTGAGTTGTGTACATTTTTCTTTTATCAGAAACCTACATTTGAGAGCACCTGTTAAAGTCCTACAGCTGATCATAAACCTCTTTTGAAGAGAATTAAAACAAGACAACAGTTGTCTGTAAATGACAAAATTTCCAGGGTTGTTACAGTCAAGAATATGACTGGTGAAGACATTTGGTTATTTCTGTGGTTTACAATAGCTTAACATAATAAACTTAATTATCATTGACAGCATATGTTCAGACATTAGAACCTTAGACGTCCCATATGATTTTGGAACATACAGTAATATTATTTACTGAAATAAAAACTAAAGAAGATTACACATCACTTTGGCGATCCCTTGTATCTAAACATGTTAAATAATCCTATTTACCTCTTTTCTGGATGCTCCAGAGGCCCTCTGTCACATCCAAAAGGTAGGCATCAGGAGAGACAATTTTGAAATTGAAGTTTAATTTTGGGGAGGCTGTTAAATTTAGAGGTATAAAAACTTAATATTATGAAATACAATTACAGATTACTATAAGTTATTTATTTTCCCAAAATGATGACTCAAAAATTTGAAAAAGCAAAATCCTTTTATTAGCCTTTACTATTACATGAAAATCCTTTTCAAGAGGGAGAAAGGCAAATTTCACCCTTACATTAGTTTACTATTAGTGTCAACCTCAATTTTTAATGAAACCTTATAGAAAATTCTATCTAATCTTAACCAGTTTGACTGAGGTGATATTCTTACAAACCTGTCACAAACCTTTACAAATTTTGCTAAAGAGCAGAATTGCATCTTAAGAAAACCTTACTGTTCTTTTATTTCAGTGCTCAATTTACAAAAATCATATAACACCCTTTTGAATTTGGTCAGTATGTTCACACACACAGTTTCCTTTGCAAGATTAATTTTTACCGTCTCTCCACAACTTGCTTGAACTTTCAGCTGTATTTTACCTAATTTAAGACAATCCTTTAACCCGAGACAAAATTTACATTTTCATGTTTACCTATAATCTTTTACTAAAAACACATTTTACGGTTTTTACACACCTTGCATGTAAATCCAATTTCAGTAGTCTCGGTTACATGTTATAATGGTAACTTTTAGCATTTTTTAACTTTAATGTAAAACCTGGTATGTCGTTTTAATTATATACTAGGTGCAGATAAGTCCTGACTCTATCCAGCATAGTTAGGCACATGGTTAATTTCACATGTCCCAGGGCTTGTCAAGTGGTAAAGCAGGCGGTTTACAACCTTGAAACATTTAGCAAGCCTAGTATCTGATGCACATGATTTAGACCCCCTATTTACATTTTTACAACATTTGCATTTTACCAATCATCTTTAAAACTATTTTTATTCCTTGAATATTAAAGTCATGTGAACTAAAAGACATTACTGCTTTTATCTTTCCTTTAAAAATATTTGATTTAAGCATTTATTTTTCTTTAAGCCAATTAATTAGAGCTCTTTTTACAGACATCACACACAACACATATATAACTACATAGACAAACAGAAGAAGATCAAGTAGTTATAAGATTTTTTTATATGTCAATCTCCTAATTGGATTATTGGCCTCTGGGAAGGGTCCATTAAGAGCAGGGCTTAAAAAGCATGCAGTTTCTAGGGCCTAATAAATAGATATAGCTGGAAGACAAAAACAGATTTTGAGAGGGATCTATCTGCCTCTAATTCCCAGGGTTCCATGAGGAAAACAGAGGTTTCTCCCAAAATGGAATCCATGGTGCATCTTCCGTTTTTACCAAAAAGCCCCAGGCCATCAGAAATTATTTTAGGGCCTTCCATGCATGCATCAAGAGTGGCAAGACAGAGTGGGGAAAAGTAATTCAGTCAACTGAGAAAGAAACCTTTTCCAGAAAAACAAGATCCAAGAAGAGAAAAATATAAAGGTCTTTTAAATATACCTATAATTTGGATATCCACTTTTAATTAAGCTGAGTGCTCTTTAAGAAAATCCTTTTAAATCCATTGTTACCCAACTTTAGGCACACCAAACAGTTAATATTTCTAACTTTTGAACTTTATCAAAAGTAATCTCACAGGTGAAACCAACAAGCCTCCATTAGGTTATGACTAAACCTCGAGTGTACAAGGTATTTTCAAAGGGGTGATAAACAGCTTCTACAAAATCCAGAAGTTTTGGCTCGGCGCAGCAGCTCACGCCTGTAATCCCAGCACTTTGGGAGGCCGAGGTGGGCGGATCATGAGGTCAGGAAAATGAGACCACCCTGGCTAAAATGGTGAAACGCCATTCTCTACTAAAAATGCAAAAAAAAATTAGCCAGGCATGGTGGCGGGTGCCTGTAGTCCCAGCTACTCGGGAAGCTGAGGCAGGAGAATGGCGTGAACCCAGGAGGCGGAGCTTGCAGTGAGCCAAGATCACGCCACTGCACTCCAGCCTGGGCAACAGAGCGAGACTCCATCTCAAAAAAAAAAAAAAAAAAAAAAAAAAAATCCAGAAGTTTTAAAGGCAACTTAGAGAAAGAAAGATTTAAGAAAGGAAGTTAGAATTTGTTCATGGAGGGAGAAGAGAATTAGCAAATGGTAAAAGTCACATAGCTATTAATTTGAAAGTATTCACTCCCCAAGCCATGATTGAACCTGTGCACCACTGTAAAATGGCAGAGGCTGAAGAAAGTACTGCGACGTGGTTACAGGTCACACTCAAGTATGGAAAACAAGATGGAGGCCTGCTGCAAAGATTGTTACTGACAACTTTACCAGGCTGTCTTGAAGTGTGGGCTTACATGGAGTTCCAGACCTGCATTCCATTCCAAGGTATCCCTCTTTCTGCCTTTTTTATGTGTTTCCTCTCCCTTTCCTGGGCCTCCTCCTGGTTCCTATTATAAAAGACTGAAGTGGCTACCCTTACAAGGTTTTCTAACATGCCATCTGGTCCTATAGCCTGATTCTGAAGCTTGCTTCTGATGTCATGGGCCACCTGAGTAAGCTTGTCTTTCAAGATTAGCTGTCCCTCAATTGAATTAGGAGATAAGTGTGTTTTACCAAAGCCCTCTCAGCCTTTCTAAAAAGACTGAGAGATTTTCATCTAGCTTTTTATCTATCATTGATAGCTTAGAGTAGTTAACAGGTTTGGCTCTGGTCCTTTGTAAGCCTTCTGATAAACACACCTGAAAGTGTTTTCTTTTCTACTCATCTATGGGATTACTAGGCTTCCAATTAAGGTTTTCAAGGGACACTGTATCTCTTCCTACTGGGAATGGGGATTCTGTCTTTTTCTCACCCTATTTCCCCTTTTTGACTCTCTTTCTTTTTTGACTGGCTATGGGATACATGCTGTTCATCTCCAGATTTCTCTGCTACCTGTAAGGCTGCCTGTTTCTCAGCAGCAGCAGTTAGAATTTTAAGAGGATGTGGAGAAATAGGAATGCTTTCACACTGTTGATGGGTCTGTAAACTAGTTCAACCATTGTGGAAAACAATGTGGCGAGTCCTCGAGGATCTAGAACTAGAAATACCATTTGACCCAGCTATCCCATTACTGGGCATACACCCAAAGAAATATAAATCATGCTGCTATGAAGACAAATGAACACATATGTTTATTACGGCACTATTCACAATAGCAAAGACTTGGAAGCAACCCAAATGTCCATCAATGATAGACTGGATTAAGAAAATGTGGCACATATACACCATGGAATACTATGCAGCCATAAAAAACGATGAGTTCATGTCCTTTTTAGGGACATGGATGAAGCTACAAACCATCATTCTGAGCAAAGTATTGCAAGGACAGAAAAACAGACACCACATATTCTCACTCACAGGTGGGAATTGAACAATGAGAATACTTGGACACAGGGTGGGGAACATCACACACTGGGGCCTGTCGTGGGGTTGGGGGAAGGAGGAGGGATAGCATTAGGAGATATACCTAATGTAAATGACGAGTTAACAGGTGCAGCACAACAACATGGCACAGGTATACATAAGTAACAAATCTGCATGTTGTGCACATGTACCCTAGAACGTAAAGTATAATAATAGAAAGAAAAGAGTAATATGACATCCTTCCAAGAGAGTTTAAATACTTGGGGTAAATCCTGGAAGGCCTCTATGTGTGAGTGAAGTTGAAGCTTGCCTAGAGAAAACTTGAAGCAAGTTTGCTTGCATCAAGCTGTGGGCAGGCTTGAAGATGGGTTGTTACTCATCTGGAAAAGAGAGGAGGAGAAGGCGTCATTTAGCCTCCTTCCTCCTTTCAAGGTGACCCAGGGTGTAGAAAAAGATAGAAAGGGTGTCCCCCTTCTCCTCTTTTCTCCCATCTCCTTTGGGTCCTGGCAACTGATGTAGGTGCTACCCATGGATTCAAGCATGACCTTCACCAATAGATCTGGAGAAGCCAGTCAGCATAAATAGTCATGTTCACCTGCTTGAGTCCCTAGCTCTCTGCCCTGCTGGCTTCCTAGACCCACTTGGCCCGTAAGGCTCTTGAGATTTTTAGGGCCCCAGGAGAGATTGTGCGGTAGTTGAATTTGGGAAAGACCCTTTGATGGAGGGAGTGTCTTAACTCTATCCTTACATCCTCTTACTACTGCGTGGGCAAAGTTATAAGTTCCTAGAGAATGGAACCAATTGACTTCTAAACATAAGATCCCTTTCTTGCTTAGATGCCAAAGTAGCTGGATAATGAACAGGTGCCTCAAATGAATGTAGGAATTGAATGGCTGTCTTTCCTCTGATAGGGATAGCACTGAGACAAAATCTGTCTTGCTAGGGTAGCTTCCTCCCAGCTGTTGAAAGGGGAATTTTCCTGTCTACAAATAGGGCATGGAGCCTCATCACTGAGAGAGGGACATAAAAGAGAAAGGAATCAGGGAACTAGAGGTTTTGTGCAAAGGGCCAAAAAGGATCCCCACAGAGAAAACTCCCATCCTACTTGGTGGCACTGTAGGGTTTGAAATGTTAGGTAAAAACTTTGACTTCAAATTCTTTTTCCAGTCAAAGGTTAGAAAGAGAGATTTGAGCCTTAATAGGTTGTCCCCGTAATAAGCTGCCCAGCAGAGGAAAATTAACTTGTCTCATAGAGGGATTGCTAAGATTCACTGGACAATGCTGACCTCTTATATGGACTATAAAAAAAAAATGGAAAGAAGGGTATTCTCTCTGGGTGAAATATTCCCCTAAACAGTGCCATGAATGTCTATTATTGAGAAACAAAAAGGCCCTTGTTAGATGAAAGTTAAAGTTGAAATCCTGAAGTTACCCCATCTCTAGAAAATCACAGAAGCAACAATTCTTTGAGTTACATTCCTGGTTACTAAGGCACTTGCTGACTTTTCTTAACAGGACTATCTCCCTAGGCTGTGAAAATACCTACAACATTGCAGATAAATAAGGGACAGGAGACATAGTAGCCATGAAAAGAAGGAAGTAAATGCAATTAAAAGGTCTGAAAGTCCTGATGGCAACACCCTGAGGGGCTGTCAGGGGCCGGAGTTAGTTCAGGGAACTGCAGGTAACACCAAGGTATAGCCTTAGCCAGATGCCCTCAGTTGCCCTAGGACCTCCTTCCAACCTCACATGATGGCTAGGTCCTTCATGAAAGGAAACTGGATTGAAACAGAGCCAACATTCCCACCACATGACAGCGATGGGGAATTGACAAAGTCCTCTCCAGCAAGCCTGTCCCCTGAGTCTTGTAAGGCTGGCAGCCATGCTATTCATCTTTAATTGGCTGATAGGGACCCACTGTTTTGTTTAATTTAAAAATCTGAGGGTGAAAAGCCTTGGAAATGAAAGTAAAGAGTTGGAGACCCACTCCTACTCACCGTTCTAATGTTTCCTTTCTCAGACAATACACCAAAATGTTACAGTCTTACCAATGCACCACAATGTAGAAGTCTCATTGTGAGGTAGCACCCAGAGTTCTTTGTCTCATCACCTAGAGAATTAAGGAGTGTGGAAACAAGGGTGGGGTTGGAGTGAAAGTTTACTAAGTGAAAGAAGAAGGCTGTCCACTGCATATAAAGGGCCTGGAAGAGAATTGCCATTTTTACATAAGGTTTTATAAGATACTGATGGGGGCTGAGCATTTCATTTGCATAAGCTATAAATTTCTGGTAGCTCCATCCCATCCTCCTAGTGTGCATGCTGACCCTTAGCTTGAGTTACTTCATAAGGCTTTCTTCTCCTTACTGCACCTGTGTTAGGGGATGGAATTTTCCACTGTGGGCATGTCTGGGCAAGTCACCTGTGTAGCCTTTCTTATCTGTACAGCTGTAGGCATATCCTAGGCAAGCTCCCCTGCGCAAGTCCCTTATCTGTACCTGCAGCTTGAGTTTTCAGGCTGTTCTTTTGTTTGAAAGAATTCAAGCAAGGATGCACCCTAACTGCCTGCCTGACCAGTTTTTTCTTTTCTCTTCTCTCAGTTGAAACAAAAAGGGAGTAGAGATTATTTCTGCTTCTTTTTGTCATTGCTCTTCCACTTTGCTCTAGTCCTAATATTCTCTTTCATTCAGTTACTTATCTGAGTTAGAACTCAGTATGGCCAACCCAGTTGAATTTCTCTATGACTTTTATCCCAAGTGCCTGTGACAAACTTATTACAAATTTGTAGTTAAATTCTGGGGTAGATGAAAGGAAATATGATTGGCTCTGCAAGTTCTAGTTGATTTGTTTCCCTTGGGAAAGTGGTTCTTTCCAGATCTAACCAGTCATGATCAGGAGAAATATGTAGCAAAATATGACCACTTGGCCTTCCCATTCATCAGAGATTTCAAACAGAGGCAGTTCATTCATATCAGGCATGGAACCCATCTAATTTTAAAAGGCAGAGTAAATATAGAACTTCTCCCTTCATCTCCTAGAAGTCACCTAAAAGCAACAAGAAAAAAAGAAAACAAAAGTGCATATACATAGTCAACAAAAACTAGAGACAATTAAAGTACAAATTAAAAAATAGATGACAGTGGCATTACCAAAATGGCAGAGTAAACGCAAGTTGGCTTCACACCAACACCCCAAAAAACAAAACAAATATCTACACACCAAGATTATCACTGGCAATAACCCTCAACTCAAATCTGAGGATGAGCCAGTTCCTAGGGCTACAGAGAAGTGAAGAAACTCCAGGATGATGGATAATTGTTTCTGCCTCAACCTAGGAGAAGAATCACACATGCCTGAAAAGAGAAAATCCCCCAAAGGTAGCCAGAGACAAATGAGAGTAGTGAGAATATCATCCACAGCCCTTAAAATTCTGCTCTCTTTCTCAGACAAAGGAGATGCCAAATCAGGGTGGCTGTTTAGCAGACCTATGCTGTAGGAAGTATGTTCCATGAATCCCCTGGGCACAAGCCCCTAGCCAGCCTTCCCACATAGCCTGGGATCACTGTGGGACCTCTTCCATCTGGGACGAGCAGTGCTCTGAACATTTGCTAATGCCAAGGCAAACCTTGGTTTAATGTGCTATCTTGTGCCCAAAAAGAGGCCGTGATCTAGCATGAAATAATTCAACAGCTATATTGCAAAGAATTTCTAAGTAAACATATCCAGTGAAACCAAACAAGACAGAGAAAATTGGAATAAATAACTAATCCTCCAATGCAAACACACATCCGTACATCTACGAGAAACAACACCAACAGAACCAAGACTTCCCCATACACATGAAGCAAGAAGCCAGTGACTGACCCTAAAGAGATGGCAATATGTGAGCTCTCTGATTAAGAGCTCAAAATAGATGTTTTAAGGAAACTCAGAAAGCTCTGAGATAACACAGTCAAGCATTCAAAACTTTATCTGATAAATTTAACCAAAAGATCAAAATTTTTACAAAAGAAAATAGAAATCCTGGAACTGATAAATACATTTTCTGAAGTAAAAAAAAAAAAAAAATGCACTAGAGGTTCTCAATAGCAGAATGGATTAGCAGAGGAAAGAATCATTGAGCTCAAACACAGATTATTTGAAAATACACAGTGATAGGAGAAAAAAGAATGAAGAATGCCTACACAATATACAGAGCGAGACTCCGTCTCAAAAAAAAAAGAATCTTAGAAGAAAATTACCTCAAAAGAGTGAATCTAAGAACTATCGGTGTTAAAAAGGGAGTTGAAAAAGAGCAAGCAGTAGAAAAAATACTCAAAGAAATAATAACAGAAAACTTTCCAAAACTTGATAAAAATATAAATATCCAGGTGCAGGAAGGTCAGAGATCATCAAACAGATTCAACCCAAATAAGGTGATCCAAAGGCATATAATAATTAAATAATCAAAGTCAAGAACAAAGAGAGGGTCGTAAAAGCAGCAAGATAAAAATAGGCAAATAATCACATAAAGAACTCTAATTAGTCTGGCAACAAACTTCTCAATGGAAACCCTTTAGGCCAGGAGATAGTGAGAAGACATATTCAAAGTGTTGACAGAAAAAAAAAAACTGCGGAGTATGCTCTACAAAAGCTACCTTGACACATGAGAAATAAATAAGCAAAGAAAAGCTGAGACAATTTATCACCACTAGACCTGTCTTACAAAAAATGCTAAAGGGAGTCCTTCAATCTAAAAAAAAAAACACTAACATGAAAAACAAAATTTGAAAGTATAAAACCCACTGGTAAAACTCAGTTCACAGACAAACTCAGAATATTCTAATACCATATTGTGGTGTGTAATTCATTCATATTTCTAGCATGAAGAATAAAAGACAAATCTACTGAAAGCAATAATAGCTGCACACTATTAAGAGATACGCAATATAAAAAGATGTAAATTAAAAAAACAAAAAGTCAAAATGTGGGGTGATGAAGTTAAAATACAGTTTTTTTAGTTTTTCCTTTGTTTTATTCTATTCTTTTATTTGTGATCAAAGATAAGTTATCATTACGTTAAACAACCTGTTATAGCTATAAGATATTTTCCATAAGCCTCATGGTAAGCACAAAGCAAAATGCTATAAAAGGTATAGTAGGTAACACTAGAAATAAAAGGCAATGAATTAAAACATACTACAAGAAAAAATCACTTAACTACAAAAGAAGACAATAAGAAAAAAGAAAGGAAGGGAGGAGCTAAAAATACAACCAGAGGCCAGGTACAGTGGCTCACGCCTGTAATCCCAGCACTTTCAGAAGCCAGGGAGGGCAGATCACCTGAGGTCAAGAGTTTGAGACCAGCCCGACCAACATGGAGAAACCCAGTCTCTACGAAAAATATAAAATTAGCCAGGTGTGTTGGCACATGCCTGTAATCCCACCTACTCAGGAGGCTGAGGCAGAAGAATCACTTGAACCCAGGAGATGGAGGTTGCAGTGAGCCAAGATCAAGATCATGCCATTGCACTCCAGCCTGGGCAACAAGAGCAAAACTCAAAAAAAAAAAAAAAAAAAAAAAAACAGAAAACAAGAACATAGGAGGTAAAATAGACTACAATTAGAATACTGTTAAATAGGCAAGGAAGATCACGGTATGCTGATAGCAAGTTCAATACAGCAAGAATATATGGCAATTATAAACATATATGCAGCCAACATGAAACAACTAAGTTTATTAAGCAAACATTAATAGGTCTGAAGGGAGAAATTGACTGCAATATAATAATAGTATGGGACTTCAACACCTCACTTTCAGTAATGAACAGATCATCCAAACCGAAATAGGAAAAGAAACATCTGAGTTTGGCTACACACTAGACCAAATAATCCTAACTGACATTTACAGAACATTTAACTCAGTTGGTGCAGAATACACATTCTTTTCATCAAATATAGAACATTTTTCAGAATAGACCATATGTTAGGCCACAAAACAAGTCTCAAAAAACTTTAACCAATTTGGAAAACATTTCAAAATGTCATCCATGATAACTTTCTCAACCTTACTAGAGAGGCCCACATTAAAATTCAGAAAATACAGAGAACCCCAGTGAAATACTCCAAGAGAAGTTCATCCCAAAGATGCATAATCATCAGATTCTCAAATATCAAAATGAAAGAAAAATGTTAAAGGCAACTAGAGAGAAAGGCCAGGTCACCTAAAAAAGAAAGCCAGCAGATTAACAGCAGACCTCTCAGCTGAAACTGTACAAACCAGAAGAGACTGAGGGCCAATATGCAAACTACTAAAAAAAAAAAAAAAAAGGAATTCCAAACCAGAATTTACATCTGGCCAAACTAAGCCTCATAAGCGAAGGAGAAATAAGATCCTTTTCAGACAAGCAAATGCTGAGGAAATTTGTTACCCCAGAACTGCCTTACAAAAGCTTCTAAAGAAAGCAATAAATATGGAAAGGGAAGACCAATACGAGCCACTACAAAAACATACTGAAGTACACAGACCAACGACACTATGAAGCAACCACAAAAACAAGCAAAATCACCAGCTAGAATCACAATGACAGGATCAAAACCACATATATCAATACTAGCTTTAAATGTAAATGAGCTAAGTGTCCCAATTAAAAGACAGAGAGTGGCAAGCTGGATCAAGTACCAAGACCCATTGGTACACTGTCTTCAAGAGACCCATCTCACATGCAGTGACACCCATAGGCTCAAAATAAAAAATAAAAAATAAAATGGAGGACAATCTACCAAGCAAATGGAAAACAGAAAAAAAGAAAGGGTTGCAATCCTAGTTTCTGACAAAACAGACTTTAAGCCAACAAAGATCATAAAAGACAAAAAAGACCATTACATAATGGTAAAGGGTTCAATTCAACAAGAACATCTAATGATCCTAAATATATGTGCATCCGACACAGCAGCACCCAGATTCATAAAGCAAATTTTTAGAGACCTTCAAAGAGACTTAGACTCCCACACAATAATTGCAGGAAAATTTAACACCCCAGTGACAATATTAGACAGATCATTGAGGCAGAAAATTAATAAAGATATTCAGGAACTGAATTCAGCACTGAATCAAACGGACCTGATACATATCTACAGAACTCTCCACCCCAAACAACAGAATATACATTCTTCTCATTGCCACATGGCATTTACTCTAAAATAGATCACATAATTGAAAGTAAAACACTTCTCAGCAAATGCAAAATAACTGAAATCATAACAGTTTCTCTAACCACAGTGCAATCAAATTAGAACTCAACATTAAGAAATTCATTCAAAACCACACAACTACATAGAAATTGAACAACCGGCTGGGAGCGGTGGCTCACGCCTGTAATCCCAGAACTGTGGGGGGCCGAGGCAGTTGGATCACAGGGTCAGCAGATGGAGACCATCCTGGCCAACATGGTGAAACCCCGTCTCTACTAAAAATACAAAAATTAGCTGGGTGTGGTGGTGCATGCCTGTAGTCCCAGCTCCTCAGGAGGCTGAGGCAGGAAAATCGCTTGAACCCGGGAAGCAGAGGTTGTAGTGAGCTGAGATTGTGCCACTGTACTCCAGCCTGGTGACAGAGAGAGACTCTGTCAAAAAATAAAATAAAAAGAAATAGAGAGAGAGAGAAAGTGAGAGAGACAGAGAGAGAGAGAAAGAAAGAAGAAAGAAAGAAAGAAAGAAAGAAAGAAAGAAAGAAAGAAAGAAAGAAAGAAAGAAAGAAAGAAAGAAAGAAAGAAAGAAAGAAAGAAAGGGAGAGAGAGAGAAAGCAAGTAAGCAAGCAAGCAAGAAAGACAGAGCCTGGTGACGGAGCAAAATTCCGTCTCAAAAAATAATAAAAATAATCAAAACATCTAAGAAATATGGAATTATGTAAAAAGACCAAATCCATGACTCATTGACACCTCTGAAAGAGAGGGGCAGAAAGCTAGCAACGTAGAAAAGATATGTGAGGATATCATCTGGGAAAAATGTCCTCAACCTCGCTAGAGCAGCTAACATTCAAATTCAGGAATGGTGGAACTGTAAATTAGTTCAGTCATTGTGGAAACCAGTGTAATGATATATCAAAGAACTTAAAACAGAATTACCACTCGACCCAGCAATTCCAGTATTTGGTATATACCCAAAGGAATATAGTTTTACCATAAATACACATGTACATGTATGTTCCCTGAAGCACTATTCACATTAGCAAAGATATGGAATCAACCTAAATGGCCATCAGTGGTAGACTGGATAAAGAAAATGAGGTACATATACACATGAAATACTACGCAGCCATAAGAAATAATGAGGTCATGTCTTTTTCAACAACATGGATGGAACTGGAGGTCCTATGCGAACTAACACGGGAACAGAAAACCAAATACTACCTGTTGTCGCTTATAAGTGAGAGCTAATCATTCAGAACACATGAACCCAAAGAATAAAACAACATACACTGGGGCCTACTTGAGGGTGAAAAATGGGAGGAGGATGAGGATTTAAAAATTACCTATCAGGTTCTGTGTTTATTACCTGGGTGATGAAATAACCTGTGCATCAAACCCCCATGATATGCAATTTATATATACATAACAAATATGTACACATACCCTTGAACCTAAAATAAGTTTTTTTAAAAAGAAAACACAAAACAAAACAGCAGACGCAAATGTGATTTCATCGGTAGTAACATTAAACTTAAATGACCTCCAGGCAAGAGACAGAGATAGGCAGAAATATTTGTCAATCATGAATGAGATAAGTAAAAGAGAATGAAATAATATGATCCAATTACATGTTTTTAAATAAAATACACACTTTAGATATAAGACACCAAAGGAATTAAGGTAAAAATATTGAAAAAATATATTATGCAAACAACTACCAACAGAAATAGAGTCACTATACTAACATTAGGCAAAATACACTTTAACACAAAAATGCTTAATAGAATAAAGAAATTTTTAATCACAGTAAGGTGACGCCATCAGGAAGACATAACAATTATAAACATTTGAGCCAAATAACAGAACCCCCAAATACATGAAGCAATAACTAATGCAATTGATGGAACAAATATACAATTTAACAGTAACAGCTGGAGAATTCAAAACCTCTTTCTCAGTAATGGATAGAGCAATTGGCAGAAGACCAACAAGGAAACAGAAGACTTGAACAAAATGTTAAACCAACAAGATCTAATAAATGTGTATAGGACACTCACCTACCAACAGCAAAATATATATATATTCCTCTCAAGTGCACACGGAACGACCTCCAGATGCACAATATGGTAGGCCATAAAACCAGTTTCAATGCTGCTTCTACTTCATAATTTATTTTTAATCTATCCTAGTTTTCTATTTCTTCATGATTCAATCTTCTTACATCTTATCTGTCTAGGAATTTATCTATTTCTAGGTTTTCCAAATGATCAACATATAGTTGTTTATAGTAGCCTTTAATAAATCCATTTAATTTCTGTGGTATCATTGTAACGTCTCTTTTGCCTCTGATTTTATTTATTTGGGTCTTGTCTGCTTTTTCTTAGTTAATCTGGCTAAAGTTTTGTTGATTTTGTTTATCTTTTCAGAAAACTAACTTTTCATTGTGTTATTTTTTATTTTTAATCTCAATTTTATGTATTTCTGCTGTTATCTTCATTATTTCTTTTCTTCTACTAATTTTAGGTTCAGTTTGTCCTTACTTTTCTAGTTTTCAGGATGTATCATTAGGTTATTGACTTGAAATCTTTCCACTTTTTTGATGTAGGCATTTACTGCTATAAAATTCCCTCTCAGTACTGCTTTTGTTCTATTATGCAGGTTTGTATGTTGTTTCCATTTTCATTTATTTCAAGAAATGCAGTAAAGAAAGTTGCAGGATCAAAAAGCAACAAACAAAAATCAGGAGCATTTACATATATCAACAGCAAACAATCTGAAAAAGAATCCAAGATAGTAATCCCATGTATAACAGACAAGAAAAAAATACCTAGGAATAAATTTAACCATAGAAGTGAAATATTTCTCCAGTGAAAACTATCAAACATTGATAAAAAAAAATTGAAAAAGACACAAATAAATAGAAAGACATCCATATTCAAGGATTGGAAGAATTCGTATTGTTAAAATGTCCATACTATCCAACATAATCTACAGATTCAATGCAATTTCTATTAAAATACCAAAGACACTCTTCACAGAAATAGAAAAAAAATTTTTTAAATTTATACGAAAACACGAAAGACTACTATTAGACAAATCAATACCAAGCCAAAAGAACAAAGCTGGAAGCATTCACATTACCTGATTTCAAATAATATTACCAGGCTATAGGAACCAAAATAGCGTGATATTAGCATAAAAGACCAATGGAAGAGAAATAGAACCCAGAAAAAAATCCAACCATTTACAGTCAACTCATTTTCAGCAATTGCACCAAGAATATATATTGGGAAAAGAATAATCTCTTCAATAAATAGTGCTAGAAAAATTGGATATTTGTGTGCAAAGCAAACAAACAAAAAACTAGATCCTATTTCATCATATAAAAGTTTTATTAGTGTTTCATTAATGGGTGAATATATAAGGAAAATGTGATATATTTACAGAAGAAAATGCTATTTGGCTTTAGAAAAAAAGAAATTCTGTCTTTTTCAACATGTATCAGCCTGGAGGACATTATGTTACATGAAATAAGCCATAGAAAGAGAAATGAACATGTCTTACTTACAGTTGGAATCTAAAACAAACTCACAGAAGCAGGGAGTAGAATGGTGGTTACTAGAGCTGGAGAACTTGGGAGAATGGGATTTGTCAAAGGACACAAAGTTGCAATTAGGAAGAATAAATGATAAGTATTTAAAGTGATACATACATCAGTGTAGTGTGAGAAAAATAAAATAAAATAAAAATTAAGGTGATACATATGTTAATTTGCTTTTTTCAATAATCCCACACCCTGTGTGAGTATATAATATCACTGTGTACTCTGCAATTATATACAATTATATTTTGTCAAAAAACAAAAATTAAATTTAAATTTAAAATTCGTAGCCTATATTTGGAGTATTTAATGTATAAGGATGCAATTTTGTGACATCAACAACTAAAAGGATTTAGGAGAGACTTGTTAAAAATAGCAGATTTTTGTGTATTACTGAAGTTAAGCTGGTATAAAGTTAAATAAATGTAATTCCTACAGTAATCTCAAAGAAAATAGCTGTAGAGTATACACAAAAGGAAATGAGAAAGGAATATAAATGTCTCCTGCCTCACCCTCTCAAGTAGCTGGGATTACACAGGCACATGCCACCACGGCCAGCTACTTTTTGTATTTTTAGTAGAAATAGGGTTTCACCATGTTGGTCAGGCTGGTCTCGACGTCCTGATCTCAGGTGATCCACCCTCCTCGGCCTCCCAAAGTGCTGGGATTACAAGTGTGAGCCACCGTGTCCAGCTGAAAATGAGTCTTTAGTCTCCAAGAACACACCAAGTGCCAGGTGCAGTGGCTCATGTCTGTAATCCCAGCATTTTGGGAGGCTGAGATGGGAGAATTGCTTGAGTCCAGGAGTTCAAGACCAGCCTGGACAGCATAGGGAGACCCTCTACAAAATATAAACAAAATTAGCTTGGTGTGCTGGCACACACCTGTAGTCCCAGCTACACAGGAGGCTGAGATGGGAGGATCATCTGAGCCCAGGAAGTCGAGGCCTCAGTGAGCCAAGATTACACAACTACACTTCAGCCTGGATGACAAAGCAAGACCCTATCTCAAAAACAAACAAATAAATAAATAAGAGACACACTAAGTATAGTAGGCAGAATTCAATGTGATAACTATGATTCCCACCCTGGGTGTATGTACCCTGTTTAATCTCCTCCACTTAAGTATGAGGTTAACTATAAATATGATAGATTTTACCCCCTCAATTAAGTGAACTAATATGATAAATGTGAAGAGATTTTGCAGATGTAATTAAATCCAAAATTAGTTCATTCTGAATTCTTCAAAAGAAAGATTATCCTAGATGGGCCTGACCTAATTTAGTGAGCCCTGGAAATGGACTTAGGCTTTCCAGAAAAAAAAAGGAAAGAGAGAGGGAGAAAGAGAGATTTAAAGCATGAGAAATCCTTCTGTGGACTTTTAAGAGGTAAATTTTAAAGTTGCGAGAGGGCCATGTGGCTAGATCTGAGGTTCTCTTAGGTTCTGAAAACGGTCCCTGGCCAACAGCTAGCAAGAAAGTGGGGATCTGGGTCCTACAACAAGCAAGAAAACAAGAACCTCTGTACTAGAGTTGCAAGGGAGTGAATTCCGCCAAAAGCTGTGTGAGCTTGGAAGAGAATTAGGGCTTCAGAGGAGGATACAGCCTGACCAACACCTTGATTTCAGCCTTGTGAGATACTGAGCAGAAAAACCCAGCCATACCATGCCAACTTCTGATCTACAGACTTTGAGATAATAAACAGATGTTGTTTTAAGCCACCATATTTGTGATAGTTTTTAATGTAGAAATTAAAAATAGTAATACACTGAAGTAAAGATGTGACCCACTCGTGCTGGACAACATGAAAAACTGGCCTCTGACACCAGTAACCCACAAGACATACAACTGGCTACCCTCAGGGAATGTAGAACCAACCATGCACATAAAATACATACACCTCTAAACAATCTTACAGAATTTGAGATTTTTATATTTTGCATTTTTACCAATGCAATTAAAAGCCAATGCCTCAAGATAAAAATAATATGGGAAACAGGCAAGTGAAATGTAAATAACTTCAATGTTCTAATAGCAAACCTATGTCCTATCGTCATAAGTACTACACTTGTTTCTTTCTTGACACTATTAATCTCAAGTTTCTAAAGAATTAAGTCTCCAGTTCGAGACTAATATAAAGACTAGAATTCAAGTGTCCCTATTCTCTTTCTCCTTTATTACTGAGGCTTTATTTACCCTGACTTGTCACAGGTTTACAAGGACCTATTTTCTCTGCTTTTCTCATGTTGCAATGTCTTGGTAATGGAGATTGGAAAATTGCGTGGTTATTGGGTAATACTGCCAGAAAAAAATAGATCCTATTTAACTTTATATTCTGGAAGCCCATATCTCTCTATAAGCATACTTTTTAACTTTAAAATCTCAGTAAGAGGTGTTGAAAAAAGCTTACTTTGTTCTAATCTCATTCTTTCTCCCCTTCACCCTCCACATATGCACAGTCTTATTTAGATACTAGTTTGAGAAGCGAGGCTGAAGAAATTATGGCATTATTTGCCTGCAGCCTAAGAATTAGACTTAGAGTCTGAATTCCAGCCAATAAAAAATGTTCTATATCTAAAAATTTAGAAGGTAATCCTTCAGCTACAAGCAATCCATTTCAGTAGCTGAAATACTGAAACTCGGCAGATAGATTACAGATGTGAATTTCTCCTGGGAACACATTTAGCAAAGAACATTTTGAAACTATTTCATTCACTCAGTAAGATCGATGCTGAGTCACTGAAAACCAGGATGGTTAACAGGTTTAGATTCCACAACATAATTGGTTAGGAAATATTATATTTAAAGTTCCTAAAACAACAGTAAATTTTAACTGTGATGTTTTTCATTAACAGATTGCTATACTTCTATGAAAGAATGATTGGAATCTGTATCTAAGGAACACCTGAAATTATCATAGCACCATAAAAATGAAAGCTGTGTCTAACCAATAAACAAATTACTTAGCACACTCCAAGAACAGCTGTGTATATGTGCTTATTCATGTAAACAGGAGAGTTTACCTATTTTTCCCATGTAAAACATCATTTTAGCAATGATTTGGCAAAAAAAACTAAATGATATCTAAATAGCAGATCTTAAAACAAGAAAACCAAAAATAGGCTAAAAGTACTGTTTTACTTTATTATGAGAGTATTAATTTTAGAATGCTAAGGAAGAAAGGAAAAAGGGAAGGTAAAAAGAAAAGGAAGGAAGAAGGGAGGGAGGAAGTAAAGGGAAGAGTTGTCAGATTAATTGATTTTGCAGCCCAAATCTTCTCTTTTTTTCATTCAATGATGGTTTATTTATTTATTATGAACTAGGCACGGTACTTGCCAATAAAGATGCCAGTTAGCTAAGGACAAAATCCAGTGAGCACAAAAATATATAAGCAGATCATTACAAGGAAATATGAAAAGAGCAGTAATACAGGTTTGAGCAGATAAAAACTCACATCCCCGATTAAATTACATGTGCTTACTTGATACTTCATTGAAAATTGGAAGGCCGAGAGAACTTGAGAATTTTCTGTGCCTTTAAAACCATTACTACACACACACACCCCTACCAAGTTAATTTCCTTCTAAAATAAAACACCAACAATCCTGAAAACTAACAATCCAGAATTGTTACAATGTCCATTTTCCAACCTAAAACTATCAGACATTCCAAGACAAGAAAGTGTGACCCACATGAATTCAAATGTTGGATTTACAAAATAAAGAATTGAAAGCAGCTAACAAAACTATGTTCTACAATTAAAAGGAAATATATTCCAATAATTTTAAAATGCTAATAATAGATAAACAAATTAGTAATCTCAATAGAGAAATTAAAACTATACAAAAGGACAAAAATATTTGAGCTGGAAAATACAATGATAAAATTAAAAAATGAACTGAATAGCAGATTAGTGAAGGCAATAAATGAATCAGTGTTTTGAATACAGAAATATACAAATTATCCAAATCAAAGTGTAGAGAGGAAAAAACAAGATGATGAAAAACAACATCTCTAAAACTGTAATTGGATTATGTATAGAAGGATTTCCTCTTTCAGTATTTCTTTTTAACATGATACAGGAAGTCCTAACCAGTGCAGTAACACAGAGGAGAAAAAGGCATACCATACACAGGATTAATACAACCCTCTATTCACAGATAACATGATTATATATGTAGAACACTCACTTATGTACTGTTTATGGCTGCTTTTATGCTACAATTGTAGGCCTGAGTAGTTGTAACAGAAACCAGTGACCTGTAAAGTCTAAAGTAGTTACCACTTGGCCCTTTAGAGAAAACAAATTCTTAACTCTGATGTAGAAAAGTATAAGGAATACTGGAATATTGGAATATTAGTACTGGAATAATTGTATCTATCTATGGGAAAAAAACCTTAACCCTTACCAAAGATAGTAATATACACAAAAAAAAATACAAAATGGATGCTAGATCTAAATATAAGAGCTAAACTATAAAAATTCTAGAAGAAAAGGTAAGAAATCTTTGTGATCTTATGTTAGGCAAAGATTTCTTAGATAAGACACAAAAACTACAAAACATAAAAGACAAAAGGTATATTTGACTTAATCAAAATTAAAAATATGTGCTCTCCAAAGACACTCATTTGAAAATGAAAGGACAAGTCACAGATTGGAAGAAAATAATGCAAACTACATATAATAAAAAAGTTTGTATCCAGAATGAAATAAAAACTCTTAAAACTCAAAAATAAGATGAACAACCTGATTAAAAAGGGGCAAAAGAAGATAAACAAAAAGTCAAGAAGCATAGGATTCTCAACATCATTGGTCATTAGGGCAATACCAATGAAAACTACAAGGAGGTATCACTATGTACATACTGGAATGACTAAAATTTTGAAAACTGTACCATACTACCAAGTGTCGATAAGAATCTGGGCTGTGTTCATTTGCTAGAGCTGTCGTAACAGAGTACCACAAACTGAGTAGCTTAAACAACAGAAATTTATCATCTCATAATTTTGGAGACTAGAAGTCTGAGATTAAGATGTCGGCAGTGTTGGTTCTCTCACTTCACTGAGTGAGATATCTCTCTGAGTCAGAGAATAATTGACTTAATGCCTGTCACTTACTTCACGCTGTATTTTCTCTACATGTATGTTTAAGTGTCAAACTTCCCCTTTTTATGTGGACCTCAGTCAAACTGAATTCTGGCCTGCCCTAATAATTTCATCTTAAGTAATTTCATCTGTAACAATTCTATTTCCAAAAATAGTCACAATCTTGGGGTTGGGTTTCAACACATGATTTTTTAGGAAACACAATACAACCCATAACATGAAGCAATAAAGGCTCTCATACATTGCTTATGGAAATGAAAACTTGTAGAGTCACATGAGTAATTTCTTTTCTTTTCTTTTCTTTTCTTTTTTGAGATGGAGTCTCCTCTGTTGCCCAGGCTGGAGTGCAGTGGCACCATCTCGGCTCACTGCAACCTCCACCTCCTGGGTTCAAGCAATTCTTCTACCTCAGCCGCCTGAGTAGCTGGGATTACAGGCACTCGCCACCTGGCCCGACTAATTTTTTGTATTTTTAGTAGAGATGGGGTTTCACTGTGTTAGCCAGTATGGTCTTGATCTCCTGACCTCGTGATCTGCCTGCCTCGGCCTCCCAAAGTGCTGAGATTACAGGCATGAGCCACCACGCCCATCCAGTAATTTCTTATAAAGTTAATTATACGCTTAATGTATGACCCAGAAATTGCACTCCTAGGTATCATCCCAAGGGACATTAAAACATATGTTCTCACAAACACTTGAATGCAAACATTTATAACAACCTTATCCTAATAGCCCCAAACTGGAAACAACCCAAATGTCCATCAACAGATCATGATAAGCAAAATGTGGTAATATCCATACAATAAAAAACTACTGGCCAATTAAAAAGAGTAGACTGATGATGCATACTCACTCAACTTAGTTGAATATTTAAAAAGTGCTAACTTAAAAACTACATAATTTATGATGCTACGTGAAGTTCTAGAAAAGGAAAACTATAGTGACAATGAGCAGATCAATGGTCCCTGAGGTTAGAGGTGGAAATGGAGAGTAACTGCAAGGAGACATGAGAAAACATCCTGGAGTGATAACAGTGCTCAAAATCTCGAACATGGTGGAGCTGCCGTACCATATGCTTTTATCAAAACTCATAGACCTTAAAATGAATACATTCTATTGTATGTATGTCATACTTTAAATCTGTTCAAAAATAGTACCATATTTAAACATATTTGGAATTAAAGATGCTTTTATTTTCCAGTAAACATAGCAACACATACAAGTTATTTTATTCTGATACAAATTTATCATATAGAACATGTATCAAGCAATGTGCTGCAGTGGGACAGGAACAGATTTTATTCCATCCAGACAGATCTGGAAACAAAATTTGGTCTCCCACTCTGTGCTTGATCAGTCTATTCTCTGATCCTCAATTTCCTCATCTGTAGTGTGTACCACTTTGTGGTATGGCTTTGCGAGACTTATAAGTATTACAAAGCACCTGATGTTTTCCCCTGTGTAGTCACATAATTTCCATGGTGTTTCACAGAAATACCCATACTGAAGTAATATTTTCTATAGATAGCATATCAGGTAAAGATACAACTTATGAATGGCTATTCTTTCCACATACCATCCGAATCCTGAATGGTTTTCAGTAATCATTTAGTTTATATATCTGGTAAAATTAAAAGTGCACTTGCAATAACATTATAAGGATTCCTTTTCATTACAAAAGACATTCTTTCTGGCTACTGGAAAGCCTTTAGCTGAGGTGGGCAGATCACCTGAGGTCAGGAGTTCAAGATCAGCCTGGCCAACATGGTGAAACCCAGTCTGTACTAAAAATACAAAAATTAGCTGGGCATGGTGGCACATGCCTGTAGTGGGAAATCAGGGAACCAGAGAGTGATAGGGGTTCAGGAGGATTTATGAAGGTGTACGCCGGCTCAGCGGACATCCATCCAGAAAGTCTGAGCCCTGAACAAAGAAGGCAAGGGCCTTTTATGCATCTTGAGGCGGGAAAAACATGAAGCAGGAAGTGGGTTTACAGAAGCAAGAACAAAAGCAGTCAATCATCTTGTGACATGTCATACATCTTAGGAAAAACATGTTTTGCAGCATATGCTTATCTGCCTTGTGACCTTGCAGCTGTTCAGCGGGAAAAACAGGAATTTACAGACCTTAAAAAATATGCAGAAGGTAGATATGGTTA
Organism: Nomascus leucogenys; assembly: GCF_006542625.1. Taxonomy (NCBI): domain Eukaryota; kingdom Metazoa; phylum Chordata; class Mammalia; order Primates; family Hylobatidae; genus Nomascus; species Nomascus leucogenys. Next base: position 103,885,943 of record NC_044381.1, on the reverse strand, counting down.
ATGTTTCACAGGGAGGCAGTTAATATTCTTTCTTAACTTCAACTTCAGGGGTGGTTACTCTGTACCCATTTCAGTCTTAACTGCAGACAGCAATTTTTAATAAACTATAATAATTATCTTCGTTTCTTTTTCTATTTCATCCTGTAATCCCAGCTACTCAGGAGACTGAGGCAGGAGAATTGCTTGAACCAGGGAGTTAGAGGTTGCAGTGCGACAAGATCGCACCACTGCACTCCAGCCCGGTGACGGAGAGAAACGGTCTAATAAAAAAAAAAATTAGCTGGGTATGATAGCACATGCCTGTAGTCCCAGCTACTTGGGAGGCTGAGGCAGGAGAATCACTTGAACCTGGGATGTGGAGGTTGCAGTAACCCGAGATCATCCCATTGCACTCCAATTTGAATGAGAATAGTGAAACTCTGTGTCAAAAAGAAAGAAAGAAAGAAAGAAAGAAAGAAAGAAAGAAAGAAAGAAAAGAAAAGAAAAGAAAAGAAAAGAAAAGAAAAGAAAAGAGAAAAGAAAAGAAAGCCTTCAGTACATATGCATGCATAAGAAGATAGAATATGATCGGGGGCTGTCAAGATGGTCAAAGAGGAAGAGCTCCAGTTTGCAGCTCCCAGCAAGATCAAAGCAGAAAATAGTTGATTTCTGCACTTCCAACTGAGGTACCCGGCTCACCTCACTGGGACTGGTTAGACAGTGGGTGCAGCCCACAGAGGGTGAGCCAAAGCACGGTGGGGCGTTGCCACACTCAGAAAGCATAAGGGGTCAGGGAACTCCCTCCCCTAGCCAAGGGAAGCCATGAAGGACTGTGCTGTGAGGAAGGGTGCATTCTGGCCCAGATATTATGCTTTTTCCACGGTCCTTCAGAACCCACAGACCAGGAGGTTCCCTCGGGTGCCTACATCACCAGGGCCCTGAGTTCCAAGCACAAAACTGGGTGGCCATTTGCGCAGATGCTGAGCTAGCTGCAGGAGTTTCTTTTCTTTTCTTTTTTTTTTTTTTTTTCGTATCCCAGGGGCGCCTGGAATACCAGGGAGCCAAGTGGTCTCACTCAGCAGGTGTTATATTTTGTCTAAACTGGTTATAACTCTGTTACCTTCTTCTCTAAATGGGTTATTCTAGTTAGCAATTCCTCCAGAATAACCAGTTTAGAGAAGAACATAAATGACCTGAGGGAGCTGAAAAACACAGTACGAGAATTTCTTGAAGCATACACAAGTATAATGCTCAGCAAGCTAAGATCCACTGGCTTGAAATTCTCACCGCCAGCATAGCAGTCTGAAGTCAACCTGGGACACTCAAGCTTGGTAGAGGGAGAGGCATCCTCCATTACTGAGGCTTGAGTAGGTGGTTCCCCTTCAGAGTGTAAACAAAGCCACAGGAAGTTCAAACTAGACAGAGCCCACTGCAGCTCAGCAAAGCCACTGCAACCAGACTGCCTTTCTAAATTCCTCCTCTCTGGGTAGGGCATCTGTGAAAGAAAGGCAGCAGCAGCAGTCAGGGGCTTATAGATAAAACTCCCATCTCCCTGGGACAGAGCACCTGGGGGAAGGGGCGGCTGTGGGCACAGCTTCAGCAGACATAAACGCTCCTGCCTGCCGGCTCTAAAGAGGGCAGCGGATTTCTCAGCACAGTGCTCGTGCTCTAGTAAGGGTCACACTGCTCCTCAAGTGGGTCCTTGACCCCTGTGCCTCCTGCCTGGGAGACACCTCCCAGCAGGGGTCAACAAACACTTCATACAGGAGCACTCCAGCTGGCATCTGGTGGGTGCCCCTCTGGGATGAAGCTTCCAGAGAAAGGAACTGGCAGCAATCTTTGCAGTTTTGCAGCCTCTGCTGGTGATACCAAGGCTAACAGGGTCTGGAGTGGACCTCCAGCAAACTCCAGCAAACCTGCAGCAGAGGGCCCTGATTGTTAGAAGGAAAACTAACAAACAGAAAGTAATCAAATCAACATCAACAAAAAGGACGTCCACACAAAAACTCCATCTGACATCAACATCAAAGACCAAAGGTAGATAAAGCCACGAAGATGAAGAAAAAACAATGCAGAAAGGCTGAAAATTCCAAAAACCAGAAGGCCTCTTTTCCTTCAAAGGATCACAACTCCTCGCCAGCAAGGGAACAAAACTGAATGGAGAATGAGTTTGACAACGTGACAGAAGTAGGCTTCAGAAGGTGGGTAATAACAAACTCCTCCGAGCTAAAGGAGCATGTTCTAACCCAATGCAAGAAAGCTAAGAACCTTGAAAAAAGGTTAGAGGAACTGCTAACTAGAATAACAAGTTTAGAGAAAAACATAAAACTTATTTTGTCTTCAAAACTAACTTATAATTCAAGATTTCAACCTAAATACATTTCTCATTTTGTTTACCTGACAGAGAATAGAGAATGAGGGAGAGGCTAAATGTTATTTAACATCCCTATTATCTAATATTTACTACTTCAACAACATTATAGCATAATAACGTGATAATTTTCTCTTGACTTCAGTTACTGGGTTTGTGGTTGTTTTTTATTTTTAGGTTATAAAGATCTTTTAGCTTTATGTTACTGTTACATATGTAACCTGTTTTTATTGCTTTCCCCCATTACTTAAGCTAGAATACGCTTCCTTGGGACCTCAAATTTTAGAACTTATGTCTTAATGTACTGAATTGAATTCTGTGGGCTTTAAATTGATATATCATAGTTGTACATATTTTGGGAGTATATGTGATATATAGACATATGTATACAATGCGTAATGATCAAATCAGGTTAATTGGAATATCCGTTGCCTCAAATATTTGTCTTTTCTTTTGCATCGAGGACATTTCAAATATGCTTACAATTTTGAAATATACAACAAACTACTGTTACCTATAAATTCCCCATTGTCCTATCAAATTCTAGAACTTATTCCTTCTAATTATGTTTTTATACTCATTAACCAACTTCTTTTCACCCCACTCCCCAACCAAACATTACGAGCAAGGCACCATTCTACATAGGGGAGATCCATTGATGGAGATGAAAAGCAAGGCACTTGCTCTAACAAGGGCATTCTAACGACTTGGAAAATATAACGATATGCACGTAGTTAAATGAGCAAAATACTTTTCAAGTATCATATATGTTTTGAAGAAAATAAAATAGGAAATTCAGAAGGTGTCTGACCTGAGAACTGAATTTAAGAGAACTTAAAAGAAGGCAATCTTGTGAAGATCTGAGAAAGAGGGTCTAGAAAGTGCAAAAGCCTTGATGTCCAAAAGAGCTTGGAACACTCAAAGAACAGACAGAAGACCAGTGTGGCATTCTCACAGTAAGAGATAGAATAGGAGATAAAGCAACAATCATGAGCCATTGGAGGGCAAAGCACAAGTCATGGTTAAAAGTTTATTTCATTCCGATTGCATTGTAGCAACTATATTGAAATGGGCTAAGACTGGTTACTGAAAGACCAACAGAAGGTTAAGGAAGTGGTGCAGGTAAAAGATGATGGAACTTGGGACAGGACGACAGTAGTGGAGATGATGAAAAATGAAAAGAATCTGCATTTACTTCTGAAGAGAGAGTTAACAGGATTAATGGATGGACTGGGTGGGGAATGACGGAAGATAGAAATAAAGATTAACTCAAGTTTTTAGCTCTAGAAAATTAGTGTATGGGGATGGTGTCAACTAAGAGTGAGAAAACTACAGAGTAGGAGCATATTTAAAGAAAACAAAGAATTCAGTTTGGGGTATGTTAACTGTCAAACGACCATTATCTAGCTAAGTTGAGAGGTCAAGTAAACAGCTCAAAATATAAACCTGACACTTAGAGGTCAGGACACAAACTAGAGAGTCATCAACATCTAGGCAACCTGTAAGTTATTTACCTTAAAGATTGCCTATGTGTTGTTTACCTTTTGTATTCTTAAAATATATACTCAGATTTATCTAAACATTTACATGTTGATAATACTGTTTTTAAACTACTATATTTTTTCTGGTTGAGAAAAGCAAATATGGTAACAATTTGTTATACCTCCATAGTATATTCATTGAGGTATGGTGAGAACAGAACAGATCAAGAAAGAAAAACCAGAAAGAGTTTTACAGTTTTGTATACTCACAATTCACAGTTCACTGGGGAGAAAGGAGCAGGCCACACAAGGCCAGTCAGGGGAAGCACCGTGGTCAGTCATGAGGTAGAGGGAGACAGGGCAACTGAGGGCACATGCCTTTATTGTGGTTTCTGCAGGAATGAAACTGTGAGGCAGGGCAAGTAGGTTTAAGATTGGCTGGTGTGAATAATTTCAGTGAGCTGTGAGGACTAGGCACTGGCCCTTGTTGCCTGGTACCTGGCTATGGGGCAATTTGGGTTGATGCATAGTGGCCCAGAGTTTGGGGGACATGATTGGGGTGTGAACAAAATCAAATGTTCAAGAAAAAAAGTGACTGCTCTCTAGCCAGGGCCTCAAACTGGGTCAAGATAGCATTTGAAACCACTATATTACACAATTCTCACAATCAGTTAACAAACTTAATGAAAATCCCACTGGAAATTGTTTTATAACTTGAAACAATAATTCAAAATTACTCTTCATCTGGAAGGGTAATCAAGAATAGACAAGAACACGTGTGTAAATGGAAGGTAGTGGAACTTGTAGAACCAGATGTTAAGATGTACTTTACAGCCTCAACAATTATTCTCACACTAGTACAAGAATGCATGAAAAAGCAAAGAAACAGAATTAAGATCCTACAAGTGACTCTAATGCCCATAGGAATTTAGTATCTAATACAGGGAACATTTCAAATCTGTGAGGAAAGGGGATATTATCAGCAAATGATTTAAAAAATAACTGGTTAAAGATTGAAAAAAATAGAATTAGATGCATACATGACAACAGAAAATGCTTTCTTAAATAATTTATTATTTACGTATAAAAGAATAAAATTTCTAGAAGAAAAATATTTAGTAGATCTCAGGATGGAAAACACCTTTCTCGGTGTGCCACAGAAAGCAGATATCATCAAATAGATACTTGACTTAGTAAAAATTAAGCACATCCACAAGTCACAAAGAATATGACAGTCAATGCAAGTGACACATGAGAGAAGAAACATTTTAACTTCTATGTGACACCAAGTGAACTAAATAGAGAAAAAAAAACCTACAAATAATAAAAAAAAAGCAATAGCTATAAGTCAACAATTCAAGAACGAAAAATAGTCAAAACCTTACTAGTAGGGTTGGGCACGGCAGCTAACACCTGTAATCACTGTTCTTTGGGAGGCCTAAAGCAGGAGGATCATTTGAGGCCAGGAGATCAAAACAAGCCTGGGCAACACAGTGAGACTCTGTCTCTACAAAAAATTAAAAAATTATCTGGACATGGTGGCATGTGCCTGTAGCCCTAGCTACTCAGGAGGCTAAGATGGGAAGATAGCTTGAGCCCAGGAGTCTAGCGCTGCAGTGAGCTGTGATGGCACCGCAGCAATCCAGCCTGGGTATCAGAGCAAGAGCCTGTCTCTAAAACAAACAAAAACTCACTAGTAACTGAAGGAATTAAAATGAAAACAAAAAGGTGCAACTTTTACCTAGGAAACTGCTAAAGATTTATTTAAATGATGTAAAAGAAAACTCTGAGGCATAATAACATTTTAAAGAGTTTATATGAATGAGAAGCATTCATGAATTGCGAAATGCCAGATGGAAAAAGGTTTAACGTTCCAGTGACAAAATGTCTGATATAAGTATTTATTGGGAAAATGCAGAAGCAAAATAAAGAAATTATTTAATTGGCTTGCAATTATAAAATTGCCCCTTTATAGGTAGCTTGTTGGAAAGCCCTAGTCATATAATCATATGTAGTGGTAAGGTCCACTGGCTGACAGACAAAATGGACTTCCTATGGCTAACTGAAGTGCTAAAGTTTATACAGAATCAAGTAGCCTGGGTAAAAGAGCAGTCATGTATCCTGTGTTCTGAGAAAGATGCTGTGAAAATGTCACAGGACCTTCCTTTCTACAATCAAACCAAACCAGTTACCATTTTTGGTATCAAGATAAACTGCAGTAGGAACCCCACCCCCAACCCACATCTTAACACCCCTGCTAACATATGAAATAAACATCTGATAGAGACTTCTGGATTGGGGCTTGGAATCCACCCAATCAGGGCTCAACTATATTGACCAATCAGAACTGAACAAGTTTGAATCCCTCATGTGCATAAATGGACCTTATTGAGAACCAAGGGAGAACTTTTCTTATTTAAACCAGAGTTTTCCTTCCTCCTTTGGAGAGCACATTTGGATTTGTACCAATGGCTGTGCTTCCCCAATCTTCAGATTGTTTTTCTGATATAAAAGAAAGCTCTCTCTTTTTCCTTTGCAGATGTCATAGTCTGTTGTTAACAGCTGGCTGCTTATAATTGGCGGGGGTTAAGTTCTATTTCTGCCTAACATAAGCATTTATTGCAAATGACCCAAGCTAAGTTTTGCTTATATTTGTAGTTATCACCTAAAGTAAGATTCACTTAAGTTTGTAATTTTAGAAAGATTAAGGCTATTCTTAAGGCCTTTGATTTTGTTTGCTTAGGAATTTTTCAAGCCTGATCTCCATTTTAGTTTTACTTTAGTAATGATAATACCCACTGTTGTCAAGGATGCAGGTAAACAGGCACTCTCTCATATTTTTTATGGAAATACAAAGTGATACAGATTTTCTGCACACCAATTACGTAATATGCAACAAAAATTTTAAAGGGCATGTCCGTTGACCCAACACATTTATATATATATATATATATATATATAATATTCATTTTATATATATATAAATATATTCATACATTTATAATGTATACACACACAAATACATACACATATGTATATGCATATATATACATGCAAACATACATTGATACATACAAACATATACACAATATTCAACATACAACACTAAAAATATGGCCAATAACCTAAAAGATCACCAGTAAGAATTAGTTAACAAATTATTTCATTCCATTTAATGAAATAATACAAACTCATTAAAAATTTAATTGTAAAAGGTTATTTTAGAAACTATTCATAGTATGTTTTTAACTGATGACACGTTTTAGCAATTTGGCATTCTGTTTTAGCAACATGTACAATTCTTTGCCTACTTTCCCAAAAGAGTTCTCAAGTCACCGTTTTTAAATACCTTTAGTCAATAAAAATTGAGGAAAAGATTCACGTATTTTGATTACTTGACTTCTCTTTACAAATTTCCTGCATCAAAAATTGAACTTCTAAACTTTGAGGAAATTAGAAATGTTCTCTGAACACAAGGGCTACTTTTTAAGTGCATGGAGGAGTTGACCAGAGTTCTTTCATTTTATTTCTTAGTTCAGAGATCTGTAATAAATTTTTGTGCTCACATCAGCCATGGTCTTTTTCCTAACTTATACAGTTGTCATCTTATTATAGACATCAAAGAACCATAATAAGTATAAAATGGGTCATTATATATAGTGACCCAGAGTTTAGGTTAAATAGGGTAAGTGAGAAATTTGGGAAATGTAGACCCCTGAAAGACTAAGGAAAGTTGGGGCCATCTCACTATGCTACCACACAATTTTTACGTTATTCTACTCTGCCATCCCCCTATTCTGAGTTTATTTAAAACTGGAAGTAACTGATCAACACTACCAAGTTCTTTTTATGTATTTTCTGTTTGAACAGAAGTATTAGAAGATGACTGAGAAAGCCCAAGCACTCAAGATTTATTACTCAATTTCTCCAACTGGAAAAATATTAGCAAATAGCTAAACTTGTATTTGTTTACTTGAGGCTTTACTATAAAGAACCATATTCTACCACCTCATATCAAGCATAGTAATGAGCTAATTAAATGATATCACTGCAGACAATTTTCTCAAGCTTCTGTGCTATTCAAATACCTATAAATCAAGGTTCACAGCCTACTGCAAAAAGCTTTGACCACGATGAATGCTGTGAGTGGAAAGAAAATAGCCAAGCAAGATTGAAAAATTCTGTTTGTCATTTTGTAGCAATTAGTGCTAAACTACAGTTGATAAATTCTCTCTTAGACCAGGGACACACAAAAAATTCTGCTAGTTGTTTACTGATCTTATTTTCATTTTGCTCATTATTTTTAAGTTGCTTTGATATTGCTAGAGTGGTAACTCATCAGGAGAGTAATATATAATGTAGTTTGTTGATCCCCTGCATGCACAACTCACACTAATAGCTTCCTAAATCCATAGGGATAAAGTAAGGCAAATGTTGGATAAGTGTAATTTTTCCCAATTTATAGCCTTCAGCAATCTGAGGCTGAGCTTCATCGATTTTTCTTAATCACTTGGTAAGATGCTCAATAATGGCTTAGCCTCCTTTTTACTTAAATAATATCAATTGTTTTAATTAGCAAACATTGTAAATACTCTTCTATTTATTTACAAGGTACTCATTCCCGCTCTGATTCTCACAAAGTTGGCATTGATGGGTAACCTGTGCAATGTTTAGTCATCTTAGTCACTCAAGTAGAAAGGGCCAAATACAAACTCTTCTGCATTCTAATGATATTTTAAATTAAACTGTATACTCTTCTAAGAAGTACAGTTATGGGTGTTCTGTTCCCTAAGTTCTAAACTCACACTCTGAAAGTGGTAGCTATTACAGACATTCCATATCTCTTCTTTAAAGAAAAAGCCTCTGCATAGCAAAGAAAACAATCAACAGAGTGAAAAGACAACCGCCAGAATGATAGAAAATATTTGCAAACTATTCATCCAACAGGGAACTAACGTCTAGAATATACAGGGAACTCAAATATCTCAACAGCAAAAGGAAAAACAACAGTTATTTTAAAATGGGTAAATGATCTGAATAGATATTTCTCAAAAAGAAGACATATACCTGGCCAACAGGCATAAGAAAAAAATGCTCAACATCTCAACATCACTAATCATCAGAGAAATGTAAATCAAAACCATAATGAGGTATCTCACCCAAGTTAGGAAGGTTATTATCAAAAAGACAAAAGACAACAAACGCTGGCAAGGATGTAGAGAAAAAGAAACTCATACACAGTTGAGTGGAACATAAGCTAGCACGATCACCATAGAGAAAAGTACAGAGATTCCTCAAAAAACTACAGATAGAACTACCGTGTGATCCGGCAATCTTGCTACGGAGCATGTATCCAAAGGAAAGGAAAACACTATATCCAAGCGATATCTGCACGCCCATGTTTACTGCAGCACTATTCACAGTAGCCAAAATATGAAATCAACCTAAGTGTCCAACAAAAGATGAATGAATAAAGAAAATATGATGTATATACACAATGAAATATTATTCAGCCATAAGAAAAATGAAATCCTGTCCACATGATGAATGGATGGAACTGGAGGACATATGTTAAGTGAAATAAGCCAGGAACAGAAAGTTAAACATCATGTATTCTCATCCATATGCGGAAGCTAAAAATACTTCATCTCATAGAAGTAAAAAGTAAAACAGAGGATACTAGAAGCTTGGAATGGTAGGGGGAAGCAGGAATAAGGCGATTCAACATTAAAATTAAAAGATACAAAATTAGGGCTATATAGGAGGAATAAGCACTAGTGTTCTATACCACTCCAGGATGACTATAGTTAACAATAATATACAGTTTCAAATAGCTAGAATTAGGATTTTGAATGTTCACAACACAATAAAATGATAAATGTTTGAGATGAAGGATATGCAAATTACCCTGATCTGATCACCATGCATTCGATATATATATATCAAAACATCACTATGTACCCTATAGATGTGAATAATTATTATATGTCAATTTAAACAAATAAAAAATGTAAAATTATGTGTCTTTGTTTTCAAGGCAATAAACAATTGCACACTTTAAAAATATTCCACTGTAATGAAATTCATTATGTTTTGCAAAAGCTTGTCTGATATAATGGAAATAACACTAAAGATATGGTTTGGATGTTGTGTCCCCTCCAATCTCATGTTGAAATGTACCTCCAATGTGGGAGGTGGGCCTAGTGGTAGGTGTTTGGGTCATGAGGCTGTATCTTTGTCGATAGTTTGGTGCTGTCCTCATGGTAATGAGTGAGTTCTCACTCTATGAGTCCAAGTTAGATCTGGATGTTTTTTAAAAGAACCTGGCACTCCCTCTGTCTGTCTGTTGCTCTCTCTCTAGCCATGTGATATGCTGGCTCCCTCTTCACTTTCTGCCATGATTGTAAGCTTCCTGAGGTCTCACCAGAAACTGAGTAGATGCTGGGGCCCTGCCTGTACAGCCTGCAGAACCATGAGACAAATAAACCTCTTGTCTTTATAAATTACTCAGTCTCAGGCATTCCTTCAGAATAACACCAATAGACTAACACAACTATCCTCCGAGTTCCAGGATTCGTAGTCTATTTGACAATGTATACGTCAGTTAACTTCTTTAGGTCTCAATTTCTGCATTTATAAAATAAGATTATATTCCCTTATTTATTTGCTTCATGGCAGTAGAATAGACTAAATGGTATCTTAAGATACCATTCGACTCTAGAAGCCTTGGCATAAAAGCCCTAAGATTGTAATTCAAGGCCAAGAGAATAATAAAGTGGATTTATGGAGTTATTTCTAATGCAGTGTCATTTTCTGTTTATCTTATTTGAACCTAACAACCTCCTATGTGATTAATGGGCCTATATTACTACCTACTTCTGCCAGATAAAGAAACTGAGTCTCAAAGAGGTCAATGCCTTCACCAAGATCACAGACTTAAGAAACTGAGCCAACAAGAGCAACTCCTGAGCCTTCTAATTCCAAGTCTAATGATCTTTCTCCTGTACCACATATTTGTCATATAGATCTGAAACCCAGATTTTTGAAACTGCATTTTCAAACACATTCTGTTAGCTTTCAAGAAAATGCACTTTTCCAATTTTACTTATTAGAGTTGAGTATATAAACCTTAACATGAAATTGAACAGTGTAGGAATATGAGACATAAAAGAGAAATTTTCCCAGCCTTCATATATCTCTAAACTGAAAGATAGTCGTCAAATACAGATGGTTCTAATGCCAATAATTAAGTCAGGTGCATATCATTGAAGTATGAAACTATGGTTTAAAGATCTCTTGCTACCTTTGCTCTCTACCATCTGAAAAGTTGCTTCATGGACATAGCAATAGTATGGGAATAGTCAACTGGCAGGCTTCAAATAATTAAGACATTTGGTGATGGAGAGATTAACCCATGAAGTAACCAACTATAATAAATACATAAGAAAATGATATAAAATGTAATTAAGAAGCCATCAACATTTTAATACTCAGTTTAAGTTTTATGTCCTTTACACAGCCTGCTATGGCCACTCAACCTTTCATTAATCTCCTCCTCTTTGGATTTTTGTTTTCAATTTAATTTTTTTTTTTTAGAGATGGAGTCTTGCTCTGTTCCCCAAGCTGGAGTGCGACGGTGCGATCTCAGCTCACTGCAACCTCCGCCTCCCAGGTTCTAGCAATTCTCCTGCCTCAGCCTGCCGAGTAGCTGGGATTACAGGCGCACGCCATCACGCCCAGATAATTTTTTTGTATTTTAGTAGAGATGGAGTTTCACCATGTTCCCCAGGCTGGTCTCAAGCTCCTGAGCTCAGGCAATCCACCTGGGCCTCAGCCTCCCAAAGTGCTAGGATTACAGGCGTGCACCACCATGCCCAGCTAATTTTTGTATTTTTAGTGGAGATGGGGTTTCACCACATTGGTCAAGCTGGTCCTGAACTCCTGACCTCAAGTGATCCGCCCACCTCTGCCTCCCAAAGAGCTGAAATTATAGGCGTGAGCCACTGTGCCAAGCTCTCTGTGGACCTTTTATAGTATCTACTGTTTCTGCCACAAATGTTGGAATCTTATTACCCTCAAATTGCCCTAATTGTGAACATCTGACTTTGGAAACCACTTCTACATCCAAATGGTTAGGCCTTCCTCTTTCACGGTTCTTGTTTTTCCTCCTGCTACCAGAGAGATATCTCAGCCCCAGAGGAGGAAGATATGTTTCTACTATTCCGGTTAAAATTTAGGACAATTTTATTCTAGGAGCGTTTAAGCTCTACAGCAACATTAAGCCAATCAATTATAAGCATAACAAGTTTTTCTATACTACATAATTTTGGCCGTGCTTGATTCTTTTTCTGTCTGAAGAAAAGCATTCCAGTTTTCAAGGTACTATCTTAAAAATCATAGTGAAACATACCCTATTTATAGATTGGGAGCAGTGCACATTCTGACTTGTACTACACACTAAAATTCCAGGTATTATAATCATATCAATGTCTTTTCCAACTACACTGTTACCACCTTTTGGGATATGAGAGCTACAGCTCTACTCTGCTAAACTTTCCACAAGTTTAAAAGTCTTTAATCTACAGCACATGGTCAAGACAATGCTGTTGACCAGTCAAAAGGCAAAGTTGTTAAACAAATATAATTAAGGTCACAGGAAAACTCATACATGACAGTTGTCCAAAGCTAATAATTATATCAGCATGTATTGAAAGCCAAACTTTGTAAACATTTCGGCGTATTCTGCTATATATTTTGAAGCCTTGGACTTACTGTTTTAGGAGAAAGAGCAAAAAATCAAAAATGGCACTGAATGTAAGAAGAGGTAGAGGGAGATAAGACAGAGAAACGCAAAGAGAGACAGAAAGAGAATGAGACAGACACATAAGGAAAAGTGTGAACTAGAAAGAGGCAAATATAATAGGAGACCTAGAAACAAAGAGAGAAGCAGAAGGAACTCAGAGAGAAAAAGAGAAGCAGAAGGAGACAGACATTAAAATAAAGTCGATATGGTAGGAATAAAAATGACCCCAAAATAGGCAGTTATTGAGTAACTAAGGGAAAATGACCAACAATCTTTCCATGTTTTTTGCTTGTTTGTTTCTGACATCTTAGTTTCCACATCAAAGAGAAGAGGAATTAGAAGCATAAAATCAAGTAAATCTATTTTAAGTATAAATTCCTGAAAGGCATTTCACTGAAAAAAAACTGTGAAATCAATTAACTTGGCCTCTGTTTTCCCAATTTTCCAGTCATGTACCCTTTTTTAGAGTCTATGCCTCCTCCTCATCTGATTTTTTAAATTTAAAAAATTTACTTTTAGGAAACGTTCTAAATGGCATTCACACTAAAGTATACATGATTAAGGCTAGTGTTCAGGGCAAATAATTAGCAGTAGTGTGTCCAAATAATTTTTTGTCAAAACAGGGACAATTTCGAGAGTGAAAGAGGGATTAGCAATTATGCCCTGGCAACAAATGTAAAACAGAATAGATCTGGGGGTAAATTAATGTAAACTCATCACTAAGTGAGAGAGATCTCAGGAAAAAGGGCTCTTCCTCAAGTCTCTAAAACAAAATAAGTTATTGCTTCTATGCCATGTGGTAAAATCAGCTCTACATTTAAGTCCCAAGTGGATCAAATTATAATGCTGAGTTATTTTGTCTATTCTTAGGATATTATGGAACAAGACATGTACTGTATATCACTTCAGAGTATAATCTATGACAGTCATTCTAAGATGTTCTGCCTTCCTGAATATTTAGTGCAATAATTTATAAGTGTTGGCTTGTGTGGAGCTACAGATATCTGCCAATTAATTAGCAACAGAAATAAAAATGCTAATGATTATCTGATATGCATTCATATGTGATTTTAGGTAATCTACAAGATCTCTCCTATTTTGCCCAAATACAGAAAATTCATGTTAGAACTCACAAAACATGTACTCTTAAACCAGAGCTATTTTTGGCAAATAGAATTTATACAGTTATTTGTACACACACACACACACACACACACACACACACACACATATATATATATAAAATTCACTAATCTTTGAAGGGTAAGTCCACAATCAAACCACATAATCAGCTTGCCAGAAAATTTATTCTGTTGATACTACAAGTTGGCAAAAATATGTATTATTTTTAACGATAAAATTTTACTGTAAATCCAAGTTTTAGAAAATATCCATTCAATTCAGAGTACATTTTCCTTTTTTTTTGACATTTAAATTCAGGTGTACACGTGCAGGTTTTTTATACAGGTAAACTTGTGTCATAGGTGTTTGTTATACAAATTATTTCGTCACCCAGGTAGTAAGCCTAGTACCCATTAGTTATTTTTCCTGATCCTCTCCCTTCTCCCACCCTCTACCCTCCACTCTCTGGAAGGCCCCTGTGTCTGTTGTCCCCCACCATGTGTCCACGTCTGCTCATTATTTAGCTTCCACTTATAAGTTAGAACACATGGTGTTTGGTTTTCTGTTCCTGCTTTAGTTTGCTAAGGATAATGGCCTCCAGCTCCATTCATGTTCCTGTAAAAAACATGATCTTGTTCTTTTTTATGGCTGCATATTATTCCATGAGATATATGTACTACATTTCCTTTATTCAGTCTACCATTGATGGGCATTTAGATGAATTCCATGTCTTTGTTATTGTGAATAGTGCTGCAATGGGCATATATGTGTATGTGTCTTTATGATAGAACAATTTATATTCCTTTTGGTATATACCCAGTTAATGGGATTGCTGAGTCAAATGGTAGTTCTGTTTTTAGGTTTTTGAGGAATCACCATACTATGTTCCAGAGCACATTTTTCTAAACTTGTTCCACACTCATGTCTTTAGCCACCTTCTAACCAGAACCACTCACAGAGATAAGATGAGGGCTAAGATAATGGCTGGGTAAAGTGTCTTCTTATTTCTAGTCAGCCCTATCTAGTGTTCTCTTAATTTATGGCACATACTGATCTACTCCCTGTAAGTTGCCTACAAGCTGTCTCTCAAAAAAAAAAAAAAAAAAAAAAAAAAAAAAAAACCAACAAACTTCTGGGCAATGAATTCAAAATTCACTAAAATATCCTAAGTTTAATCGGATGTTCCATCTAGTCCTAGTAGTGTAGGTGTGAAAAAATCACCACATTTTATATTTAATGAAACTTTAATGGTGATATAATAAACAGACATTGATTCCTATTTAAAAATATATTGGAAATATACTCAATATGGTGACACTGTTACAGGATCTGGACATACTGGAATGAACCAGACAATATGGCCCTTGTTCCAGGAGAATTTACATTGCAATGGAGGAGGAGTCAGAAAGAATCATGGTCAGGACAGTACTGTTTATATTGTTCTCCTCTGCCAAGTAAGTAGAGGAGAATTTAAGTCATTTTCAATTGTATTTAAATTAAATGATATAAAATGCATTTTAATGCAGTACATGTTCAGAAGAGTAAGTGAATGTCAACAACTGAAGTGTTACTAGGACTACAGAGCCACCTGCTTAGATTCACATGCATTAAGAGGGATTTTTTAATGCATTCTATTTAAAAGAAAACCTAGGCCATTAGCATTGAAATCTTGCAGCATACCATCATGCAGTTAAAAAACATAATTCTACAAGGCTCTTCACAAAGCAAAGGAATATAAACTGGAGAGCATGTTTTTTGTCAAGTAGTATAAAGACGATAACATGTACTACACACCTGTCCCTCATTGAGAAACACTCAGACTATTTAATGCTCTTCACTTTCCCACTGTTTTTATTTCACACCTATCCCAGAGAACCCATGAAGTAGCACTAAGCTAATCTCACCAGACACCATGTTCTCTAAAGCATTATGTAAGAGAACTTGCATAATGAGTCTTGAGATGTGTCATTAGCAGATTGAGAGTTTTTGTTAACCACTTTACTGAGATATGATTGACTACAAAAAGCTGCACATATTTAATGTATGCAACTTGGTGAGTTTATAAATAAGTATATACCCATAAAACCATCACTACAATCTATGCCATAAACCTATTCATCATCTCCAAAAGTTTCCTGTAGCCCGTTTTTTTATTTTTTAAATGACAATCTTTATGAAAATAAGACCTGCCCTCTTTTTAAGGTTAACAACTCTACTGCCTAGAATTGTGCATTTCACCACATAAGACAAAGTGGAGATATGGCAGAGGGTATGAGTGGCGCTAAACTCCAATCCATGAGTGAGCTCTGCCCACCAAACCCTGTGCCCTAGTGGGCTGAATCAGCCTATAGGAAAAAAAAAGTTGGATACCTCTTCCTAATTCACCTTCTTAGAAAAGCTTCCTATTAATAATTTTTCCAAACAACTCTTGGTAGGCTAACAGACCTTGGACAAGTGCTACTAGCACTACAGCTTGTCATAAAACAACTAAAGTCAGCAATATTACGCAACGAAGTTCCCATGGACCAAGCAATATTTCTGTCAAGCATCCTGGGTTAAATAAGAGTAGAAACTTAGAGAATTATTTTACATAACTGAAAGACTAGAAGAACAACACAAATAAAAATAGTGTTAGAAGTGAAAATGTTCTTTGTAAAAGGAGATGATGCTACTGATCACCTTGGTAATATGTTTTAGAGGAATTTTCTCCATAGCAGTAATGACTTGACACAGATTCACACATATTCTATCACCAGGTCCCACTTGTGACCAGCAACACAGGCCTGAGAGAAATCCTAGAGAATGGTGTCTGGCTAAATGGACTGAAAAAGTTAAACTACTTATAGGGATCTCAGCAACACTGTTATCTAACCTCTGATCTAATCTAGCACCTATTCCAGTTCAATATCCCTAAAGATACCCTGCTATTAGAAGCCCCTTGAGGGCCTGGGCTCTTAATGATGTCTCTTTCTGTCCCCAGCTCCCAGCACAACACCGGGCATGTAGGACTCAATAAATGTAGTTGAACAAATAAGAGACATTTAGAAATTGCCATTTAGTGTCCCTTAATAACCACACAGTAAGCTCAGTGGTGAAAGTAATTAAAATCCTATCTGCTGTGGAATGTAAGCTCATTTCCTCTTATTAGGATCCCAACTCAATTATATAAATATTTATTGAATACCTATTAAATATAAGGTAACACACACTTAAGACTGTGAGGAATACAATGATAAATTCATATAATGTTGCTACTTTTAAGGTGATTATGAATGTGATGGAGGTACACAGGCACAGTATATCAACTAGCATATTGTCATTCTCTATTAATAAAAACCTAAGAAACCTACAGACAATGGAATCATTTCAGAGTCACCTTAGGAATTTCAGCTGAGCTGCCACAGCATTGAACCTTTGTTATTAACAAGGAGATTTTTGTTGAACATTTTCATCTCAGATTTTTCAAGATCTCAATATTTGATTGTTTTCCCCGGGAAAACAGAGGTGCTGTCGTGGTACCCAAGAAGGGATTGGTGATCGAGATCAATGAGAATGGAATGTCTTATAACAAGAGTCTGAGGCAAAAAGAAAGAAAAAAAAAAAGAATCAGGGGGCCCAGCCTACTGCCCAATAGAACAGGAAGTACATTACATCCTTCCCATATTCTTATTTCTTTCTACGTTCCAGAGCTACTACTACCTCATGAGGGTTTTTACAATTAATATGCCCAGTTATTAACACTAACATCCTAAAACTCAAAACTATGATCCTTATACAACTTATGCATTTTGTATTCATATTAAAAAATGCTATAAGTACTCAGTGTTTCATTAATGCTACTGCATGTTTTAAGAAAAATGCAATAAATTACTTTCAGTAGTATTGGTTTCTTGTCCAACTTGAATACCGATCTTTTAATGAGAATAGTTCATATTATATTATCATATCTCACCACAATCTTCTTTTAATTGGACAGTAGCCTTCTGTGATTCATGTTGCCTTTGAAATATAGGTTCTCAGTATTCTGCATTTGGATTACCTAACTCTTTTAAACCATTCTTTAGAACACTGCATAGTCAAACCAAATGAGAGCATTGGCTAACAATACAGTATAGTCAAAAACCAAATCAAAATGTTACTGTAGCCAGCCATCATTCATAAAATGTAATAAGCATTTCACAGTCTCATATTCTTATCACAAAGAAGGTAATGAAAAAGAAATGTCACATAATTAATCATTTCTCCTGACAAAAAGTTTAATAGGAAAAAGAGAATGTTGTATTACCAATGTAAATCAGCTATTATGGCCTTAATGCAACATTTCCATGGTAATCCCACACTGCTGTGTCCAAGTAGCCTGAATTTTCCTTCTTTGCAGGCACCTGGCTAGTTTTTCTTTCTTTTTTAAAATTAATAGACTTTACTTTTTTAGAGCAGTTTTAGGTTCACAAAAAAATTGGGTAGAATGTAGAAAGAGTTACTATACAGCATATCTCCTGTCCCCATACCTAGTTTTGAGATAGCTCAAAAGGTAATAAAAAGATTTAGAAGAATGACTAGTGCAACAAACAACTTGTTCTTAATGGTATATTCTTTTGTAAATACAGCTTTTAATCAATTGAAGCAGTGGTGCAAAAACTAACTTTCCAAATACCACAGACAGATAACAATTTCTTCCCTTTAAAATACACAACTCTTAGGATTATACAAAAAAAGCAAAATAAATTAAAAGCAATGTGAAAAAAATGATTCATTATTAAATGAAATGGCTTGACTACAGGATGTGCTCTAAATTCAGCAGGCAAAAAGTAGTTCTCACTATTTGTAAGAAGAAAGTTTCCTCTTGAAAGAAAGAGATCTGAAGTCTTGGTTAGTTTCAGAACCCAAATCTAATCTATCCAATTTGCATCCAACCAGGAGTACAATTAAGCAAAAAATAGTGTGCAACAATAAAAACCAGTAAAATAGAAGAAAAGATAAAAATTAAACAAGTATGGGCTATGTTTATGAAAACAATAAAATTGACTAGAAAATGGGGGGGAAAACACCACAAACATAGTCCTAATTTAGTACTTTAAATTATTTAGGAATGTAAGAAAAGCAGCCCACATCGCCAAGTCAATCCTAAGCCAAAAGAACAAAGCTGGAGGCATCATGCTACCTGACTTCAAACTATACTACAAGGCTACAGTAACCAAAACAGCATGGTACTGGTACCACAACACAGGCATAGATCAATGGAACACAACAGAGCCCTCAGAAATAATGCCACATATCTACAACTATCTGATCTTTGACAAAACTGACAAAAACAAGAAATGGGGAAAGGATTCCCTATTTAATAAATGGTGCTGGGAAAACTGGCTAGCCATATACACCTTATACAAAAATTAATTCAAGATGGATTAAAGACTTACACGTTAGACCTAAAACCATAACCCTAGAAGAAAACCTAGGCATTACCATTCAGGACATAGACATGGGCAAGGACTTCATGTCTAAAACACCAAAAGCAATGGCAACAAAAGCCAAAATTGACAAATGGGATCTAATTAAACTAAAGAGCTTCTGCACAGCAAAAGAAACTACCATCAGAGTGAACAGGCAACCTACAAAATGGGAGAAAATTTTCGCAACCTACTCATCTGACAAAGGGCTAATATCCAGAATCTACAATGAACTCAAACAAATTTACAAGAAAAAAACAAACAATCCCATCAAAAAGTGGGCGAAGGATATGAACAGACACTTCTCAAAAGAAGACATTTATGCAGCCAAAAAACACATGAAAAAATGCTCATCATCACTGGCCATCAGAGAAATGCAAATCAAAACCACAATGAGATAGCATCTCACACCAGTTAGAATGGCCAGCATTAAAAAGTCAGGAAACAACAGGTTCTGGAGAGGATGTGGAGAAATAGGAACACTTTTACACTGTTGGTGGGACTGTAAACTAGTTCGACCATTGTGGAAGTCAGTGTGGCGAATCCTCAGGGATCTAGAACTAGAAATACCATTTGACCCAGCCATCCCATTACTGGGTATATACCCAAAGGACGATCATGCTTCTATAAAGACACATGCACACATATGTTCATTGCAGCACTATTCACAATAGCAAAGAGTTGGAACCAACCCAAATGTCCAACAATGATAGACTGGATTAAGAAAATGTGGCACATATACACCATGGAATACTATGCAGCCATAAAAAAGGATGAGTTCATGTCCTTTGTAGGGACATGGATGAAACTGGAAAACATCATTCTCAGTAAACTATCGCAAGGACAAAAAACCAAACACTGCATGTTCTCACTCATAGGTGGGGATTGAACAATGAGAACTCATGGACACAGGAAGGGGAACATCACACTCCGGGGACTGTTGTGGGGTGGGGGAGGGGGGAGGACAGCATTAGGAGATATACCTAATGCTAAATGACGAGTTAATGGGTGCAGGAAATCAACATGGCACATGGATACATATGTAACAAACATGCATATCGTGCACATGTACCCTAAAACCTAAAGTATAATAATAAAAAAATAAAATAAAATAAAAATAACATAACACAATCCAATCTCTTTAATAGAGGCCCCTAATATAGGAGGCATTGAGTTAATATGATAGCAACCTGTTTGAAGATGCATATCAACAACTGAAAGAATAAAATGCAATTAACTTGGCTTTCATCCATCCCACAAATCTAATTGTGAACATATGCCTAAGAAACATGAAGATAAAAGAAAACTGCCATTTCCAAAGAGATTCATTCTTGAAGAAATATCTGCCTCGGCAGAAGAAGCAAGAGAACTAGCAGAACGATGAGTGGTAATGAACAACAATGGGTGAAACAGCCATAAAAATATTCTCAGAACATTCCACCTGTTTTGACTCCTTAACCAATCAATTAATCATAAAAAGAAATGATAATGATCCATGTGTTGAACTGAGAAGTAAAAATATTATAAAAAATGTAAGCCTATTATCTTCAAAGAAGGAAGTTACTTCTTTAATGACATAAAGCTTAACATGTTTTGGACTCAGTTAAATAATTGGAAACACTAAAGCCATAGAAACAAAATACCATAAACTATAGGCAAAAAAGAGAACAGAAAGTTCCCACCCAGGGAGTTGTGGCAGCTGAGAGCTGTGTGCTGTGATGTGTGGCAGGGCTGTGAAATTACACATAGCTCCTGGAAGGCTGCTGTAAGTTATAAACCAGCATATGTGCAAGGGGAAGAAGCAGCCCATTAGTAAACCTTTCAAATATAGATGGGCTCCCGAGAGGTTAGTGTGTACATTATTCACAGAAATAACTTTGACTGCACAAAGATTTGTGGAGCATTTCAATTTCCCTGAGATAATTAAGAATTTGTTCAGTGAACAAAAATGGAAACCTTAAAATCACAGTAGCTGAACAAATTACTTTAAAATGGCATCATTTATTTGGTAGCAAAATAAGTTTGGACAAAAATTAATAAGAGATTCAATCGTGGTCACTTAACCTGTCTAAGGGAATGCAAAACAAAGAAAAGAGGGCCACTGAGCTGTTGGGTTCTCCCTTTTTGAAACGGTGGAAAGACTCCATTAATAATTGTAATTCAACATCTAGCATTTTT
Organism: Nomascus leucogenys; assembly: GCF_006542625.1. Taxonomy (NCBI): domain Eukaryota; kingdom Metazoa; phylum Chordata; class Mammalia; order Primates; family Hylobatidae; genus Nomascus; species Nomascus leucogenys. Next base: position 103,864,562 of record NC_044381.1, on the reverse strand, counting down.
GACTGAAATTCAATGCAATTCTTGCCCTGTAACTTATAAAACTTCTCCTAATAGATTATCTATAATCATAGCATTGTTACAATCTGTTAAAATGTTCAATAAGACAGTGGAACTTAGACTATGAGCAGCATACAGTTTGCATTTCTGCTCTGTGAAAGAATGGCTAACTGGTGGAAATTCTTCTGGTTAAATATGGCTTTGAATAACAAACTTACTCTTTTCTGAAAGAAGAGTGCTGAGTGGTATGAAATGAAGAACGGCTTTTAAACCTAGTTTCATTAATGCATTTTAAGTGTATTATTCCTGTGCTTGTGAGACATATATTCTTCATGTAGCACACAGAGAAGCTACATTCATCATATATTTAAAGGAGACACATCAAACTCAAACAAGCAGAGTATGTTATTATGCAAAAGAACAGCTATAAATATACATGTCAAGAAAAGAAGAAATTTAAGGAGTGAAGACAAGCACACAACTGAAAAATAAATGGGTTTAGAGAGCAAAAGATCATAAGTGAAGTATTCATGTTTGTACTTTCTAACCACTTTCTTAGTTATCTTTTCCAATCTCTTTGTCACTTTTTAATTGTTCTTCTAGGAGAAAATGTTCATGATAACAAATATACTAACACAAAGCCTGACCAATCCCATCCTTATGTCATGTTTACTAGTTATATTGGAAGGTCACTGTTCCTTCCTCACAGGATTATTTTTTCCTAGGCCTGCTACATTTCAGAAGCCAAAGATGTAAGTTGGGAGATTTTCTGGAGTCAGAGTTCAGCTTATTTATTCTTAATCGGACTTCTTTTAGTGCCACAAGTGAATTACTTAACCACTCATATAATCAACAAAAGAATGGGGAATACCACTGGAGCTTGACATCTAAGCCTAAAACTATATCTGCTGCACATTCCTTCATTATAACAACAAATCATCCATGGTATTGATTTTTTTAAAAGCAACTTAATTACATTTCAAAAACACAAAAAGGCCGTTTGCTCACTGAAACCTAAGGCTAAATTCATTTTGTTATAGCATAGTGGGTCACAAGCCGAAGAGGTCCTAACAAATTCATTACAGCTTAAGTTTTGAAGCTTCTTATATAATTAAGAAACTTGGTTCTGTATTCAAACTTAGAAGGAAGGTAGTTAATCATAACCTGGGATTTGTCCAGCATAAGCCAATGATGATGATGGAAAGACATACTTTTCCCAAATCCTTTCAGTTTAACATGCTTAAGTGTTCTGTTCTAAATGGTGGTGAGGCTTAGATAATCTCAAGGAGGGCTATATTCATTTCTCACAGCTGCAAACATTGACCCTATTTTTATTCCTCAAAAATACGTCTGTGGGAGAGTGACACTAGCAAAGTGGAAGAAGAGAAAGTATCCAACTCACATCCCTCACACAAATAATGACCTGGCTCCCATGGACAAGTGCCTCTGTGGTGTTTTCAGATCCAGGTAGGAGAAGCACCAGTGAGGCCCCACACCAAGGAGAGCTACTTTGAGAAGGCAGACCCCCACCCTAGTGGCAGGTTTGCTGAACATGATCCCAATTGCAGACTGAAAGCAGCCCCATATCCCTACAGACCCAACTCTAGCCATCTTTGGTCACAGTCCTGAAACCCATCCATCAAGGAGCAATACTTGTCCATGCTCCTGGTAACAGGTCTGCCAACCTTAGACCCAACTGAACACACTGAGGCTGTCCCTCTCCAGTCCCTCTCTACCATTGTCATGGAGGCAGTCCTGCCTACCCAGAGACCTTCCCAGAGACCCGGTGGGAGCCCACTCAGAAACTATGCTTCAGCCACACTCATCTATAACCATAGTAACAGGCCCACTGTCTGCAGACTTGACTGTGGAACCGGAAGTAGCCCCACAAACAATCTCCAATCTTGTATGACAATGACCATGGTCCTAGAGAGAGTCCTACCTACCTAATGGGAAGCAGTCCCATGCACTTGGTGGAAAGTCATTCCATCCACCTCGATGTGGCAGAAAAGATACCTGGTAGAAGGCTCACAGACCAGCAAGCAGTCACGTGACTACTCCAGCACCACTTAACTGAAATCCCAGAGTCAGTCATATCAATCCAGGAAGCCTGCAGGAGAAGTTGTATACTTGCCAAAACAGGCTGACATGGCGGGAAGAGGTGTTTTCTCCTTCAAATCCACAGACATCAATACAAAGTTAACATAACATTAAGAATCAGGCAAATGTGACACCAGCAAAGAAAGCTAATAAAGCTCCAGTAACTGATACCAAAAATATGACAAATAAATCAAAATAATTGTTTTAAGGAAGTCCAGTGAGTTACAAGAGAAAACAGAAAACTCAAGAAAATTAGGAAACTAATACATGAACAAAATGAGGACTTCAATGAACAGGTAGAAATCACAAAAATAATCAAACAGAAATTCTGGAGTTCAAGAATACAATGAATAAAAATTTTTAAATTCAGTGAAGAGTCAGTAACACACTTGATCAAACAAAAGAATCCATGAACTCAAAGACAGGTCATTTGAATATATCCAATCATAGGACAAGCGTGGTGGCTCATGCCTGTAATCTTGGAATTTTGAGAGGCCGAGGCAGGTGGATCACTTGAGGCCAGGAGTTCAAGACCAGTCTGGTCAACATGGTAAAACCTCGTCTCTACTAAAAACACAAAGAAAATAGCCTAGCATGGTGATACACACCTATAATCCCAACTACTTGGGAGGCTGAGGCACAAGAATTGTTTGAACCTGGGAGGCAGAGGTTGCAGTGAGCCAGGATTGCACCATGCCACTGCACTCCAGCCTGAGCAACAGAGTGACACTTTGTTTCAAAAAAAAAAAAATCTGATCATAGGAGAAAAAAGAATAGAAAAGCATGAAGGAAGCCTACAAGATACATGAGACACCATCAAGAAAGATAATTCACATTATGCATATCTCAAAAGGAAAAGAGAGAGAGAAAAGGACAGAAAGCTTATTTAAAGAAATAACGGCTGGAAACTTCCCAAATTTGGGAGGAATATAAACATCTAGATCCATGATGCTCAGAATTTCCACAACAGGATCAATCCAAAGAAGATTACACCGGGATGCATTACAATAAAGTTATAAAAAGAAAAAGGAAAAATTTTGAAAGCAGCAAGAGAAAAGAAATTCTTCATATACAAGGAAACTCCTATGAAGCTATCAGTGATTTATCAGCAGAAACTTTGGAGGTGAAGAGAAAGGGATAATACATTCAACGTAGTGAAAGAAAAAAAAACCTGTTAATCAGGAATACTATAACAAGAAAAGCTGTCCCTTCAAAATCAGGATGAGATAAAGACTTTCTCAGATAAAGGCTGAGAAAGCAAATCACCACTTGACCTGCCTTACAAGAACTGCCACAGGGATTTCCTCAGGTTGAAAAAAAAGAAACTAATTAGGAGCATCAAAACATATGAAAGTATAAAAATCATTGGTAAAGGTAAGTAAGTAGTCAAATTCAGAATACAGGAATAGCTTGGAGATATTACAGGCTCAGATCCAGACTGATGCAATAAAACTACTATCACAATACAGTGAGTCATACAAATTTTGGTTTCCCAGTGCATACAAAAGTTATGTTTATACTATACTGTGCACAATGGCATTCTGTCTAAAAAAGGTACATACTTGAATTTTAAATGACTTTATTGCTAACAATTCTAACCAGAGCCTTCCATAAGTCATAGTTTGTTTTTCTGGTGAAAGGTCTTGCCTCAATATTGGTGGGTGCTGATTGATCAGGAAGGTGGTTGCTGAAGGTTGGAAAGACTGTGGAAATTTCTTAAAATAAAACGATGACATCAATTGAGCCTTCCTTTCACAAAATATTTCTCTGTAGCATGCAATGTTTGATAACTTTTTTAATAAAAATTTTTGATAACATTTTGCCCACAGTAGAGCTTCTTTTGAAATTGGAATCAATCTTCTCAAACTATGCTGCTGCTTTATCAATTAACTTTATGCAGTAGTCTAGATCATTCTTTGTCATTTCAACAATGTTCACAATATCTTCACCAGGAGTATATTCCACCTCAAGAAACCACTTTATTCACTAAACCATAAAAAGCAGCTCCTTATCTATTCAAGTTTTACCATGACATTGAAGCAATTCCATCACATCTTCAAGCTGCACTTCTAATTTCAGTTCTTTTGCTATTTTTACTATATCTGCAGTTACTTTCTTCATTAAAGTCTTGAACTCCTTAAAGTCATACATGAGGGCTGGAATCACCTCCTTCCAAACTCCTGTTAATGTTGATATTTTGACCTCCTCCCATTAATCACAAATATTCATATGTGTGTATATATATATATATATATATACACACACACTTTAAGTTCTGGGATACATGTGCAGAATGTTCAGGTTTGTTACATAGGTATACACATGCCATGGTGGTTCGCTGCACCCATCAGCCCATCATCTACATTAGGTATTTCTCCTAATGTTATCACCCCCCCAGCCTCCCACCCCCCGACAGACCCCAGTGTGTGACGTTACCCTCCCTGTATCCTTGTGTTCTCATTGTTCAACTCCCACTCATGAGTGAGAACATGAGGTGTTTGGTTTTCTGTTCCTGTGTTAGTTTGCTGAGAATGATGGTTTCCAGCTTCATCCATGTTCTTAATGGCATCCGGAAAGGTATATCCTTTCCAGAAGCTTTTCAGGTGACTTAGCCCAGAACTATCAGGGGAATCACTATCTATGGCAGCTATAGCCTTAAAAAATATATTTATATATCTTAAATAATAAGGTTTCAAAGTTGAATTGACTCCAGGATCCATGAACTGCAGAATGGATGTTTTATTTGCAGTCTTGAAAACAACATTTATCTCCTTGTACCTCTCCATCAGAGCTCTTGGGTGACCAGGTAATTGTCAATGAGCAGTAATACTGTGAAAGAATTTAGTAAGCCATGCCATAAACAGATGTGGTATTATCCAGACTTTGTTGCTCCATTTATAGAGCACCAGCACAGTAGATTTAGCATCATTTTAAGGGCCTGAAATTTTCACAATTGTGAAAGAGCATTGGCTTCAACTTCAAGTCACTAGCTGTATTCACCCATAACAAGAGAGTCAGTCTATCCTTTTAAAGCAGGCATGGACTTTTTCTCTTAGCAATGAAAATCTTAGATGGCATTTTCTTCCAATAAAAGGCTGGTTCATCTACATCAAAAATCTATTGTTTAGTGTAGTAATCTTCATCAATGATATTAGCTATTAAAACCTTTTCAGGATCGTTTCCTGCAGCTTGTACATCAGCACTTGCTGCTTTAACTTGCACTATTATATTATGTACATGACTTCTTTTCTTAAGCCTCATGTATGAATTTCTACTTTCAAGGTTTTCTTCTGTGGTTTCCTCACCTCTATCAGCCTGCATAGGATTGAAGAGAGCTTGAGCCTTGCTCTGGATTACGCTTTGGCTTAAGAGAACTTCGTGGCTGGTTTGATCTTCTATTCAGACTACTCAAACTTTCTCCATATAAGTAATAAAATTGTTTTGTTTTACAAATTACAATATTGAGAACAGAAAAAAATATACCTGTGTAACTCTGACCTCTCACCTATATCCAGTCCCATATTTCCAGTTGCCAATTGGACATGACCACTGATTGTTTCATGTCCTCCAAACCCACATACGATTTCCAAACACATTACGTTTTCTTTTTGAATTTACTCTATTTGTAAATTAGATAATATATGAAAGTGAGTAACATAGTACCTGGTTTATTAGCTAGTGCTTCATAAAGGTCAGATTGTTTTCTCAAATTCTTGATTTCTATTAGTACCCCACAACTGTATTAGTCCCCAAGCTTAATAGTTCATCTCTTAGGTTATTTCTCTGTCCCATTGTCTTTATCAAGTCACTGTGGTTTTTTGTTGTTGTTGTTGCTGCTATTGTTATTGTCTTTTGGTTTTGTTTGGGAGGGGTTTCCTTTTGAGATGGGACTTCCCTCTGTCACCCAGGCTAGAATGCAGTGGCACAATCGCGGCTTACTGCAACCTTGACTTCCAGGGCTCAAGCAATCCTCCTGCCTCAGCCTCCTAAGTAGCTGGGGCTATAGGCATCTGCCACCACACCCAGCTAATTTTGTTTATTATTTGTGGAGATGGAGTCCCACTATGTTGTCCAGGCTGGTCTTGAACTCCTGGACTTAAGTGATCCCCTTGCCTCAGCCTCCCAAAATGCTTGGAATAAAGGTGCGAGCCACTGCTCCCCGCTTCGATCACATAACTCATTTATCTATTATTTCTTTTCCTATTCTTGGTCAGTTTCTTCATATCTGAATTACCGAATTCACATTCTATAATTTACCTCTACCTAAATTTATTAAACTCTCATTTTATTTTCTACCACCTGCAATTTGACTTTTCTCAGTTCTTAGATTAATCTCACTAAAGGCCTACATCTAGCATGTTGCTGTTCTTCACAAAACCTACAGCAGATTTAGCAGGACTGTATTATGTAAAAGACTGAACATACATATAGGAGACAATACGTCAGTTGAGAGGCACTAGTATTTCCAAGGAGGAATTCCTTCCTGGCATATTTTAGGAAATTTTATGTTTTGCCAAATCCCAAACCCAAGTAAAAATCTGTCAAGGAATCAGAAAATTTAAAAAGTATAATTTCTCTGCAAAAATTTAAGTTTAACAATTAACAACAAAGTATTACTGGTAAGAGGAATCACTGATATCAAATTGAAAGCAAGACAGAAAATACACACTGGGCTGAAGGTTAAAGTCTGCATTTCCAGGAACCAGAACCAGGAGCAAGTAGGAAGGAGGCATTCATGATCTGGTCAGTTAAGTGTTGTTTGTAACTGGTACCTTATAATAAGAGTATATTCATGAATATGTTCCTATCTACTGCTAATAGTCATTCTTACAGATAAAATAAATATTAATACGTTTATATATATATATACTATATTGCAAACAAATCCTATGGGTGAAGTTTAAAGAAATAATCAGAAATGGAAGCAAAATAAACCCTTGACTTGACAATTTTGACAAGTGATTCTCTGTAGTGCTGTTAACCTTGCTAAGAGACCCAAATTTTATACTGTTCAAACACTACTCAGTAACACTGACTGGCATTTTCCAGTGTTTGAATGTTCATTCTAGGCTACTCTCTTTGTAAAATACTCCTAAATTAACATTCTCTATTAATTTCACCTTTTGAGAAATCATAATATAAAAATAATGAATTATTTTAAGATTAACTTAAAGCTTCAGGAATTGCAAAGTATTCCTGGAAATTCCTACTTCTCATTCCTGACTACCAAAGATTAATATCTGTCAGAAATTTGGAAACATCAAGAGATACACAAACACAATTCTAAGAAGTTCAAAGGAAGAAAATATAACATAGATAAAAAAGAAACCGACATTAGATATTGGTTATAAACATTAAAATGCAAAGGGTTCTACAGATTCAGGGAAACGAGTTAGATGCACAAAGAATAGCACATACAACACCACAGCAGTGTAAAGCTACAGGCTTGTTTGAATAGTATGTCTTCCAGTTTAGCATGTGGAGTACAAGAAACAAACAAACAGAAAATTGTGGTAGATAAGACTGGGAAAAATGTTGTGGCTACAATTTGAAAGGCTGAATGCTCAAAAGCCAAGAGTACCCATTTGAAATTGGTTCAACAAATAGTTGTTGAATGTTTCTCACTTTCTTCATTAAGTCTTACCCAGTGACTTCTATACCTCCTTCTTTGAACTTCAGTTGAATTTAACATTTTTACCAGACAATTTAACAGCTGTGAAGCTGAGGATCTAAGGGAGAAATTTCAGTGCTACTTGATGGTAGTCCCTCCTGAGACCAAGAACTGCTTGCATTCTGTCACGTCAAACACCCTTTTTCTCTACAGAGTTCCTAGGGGAGTCCCATGCACTGAGAAAAATAGAACAGAAATCAAAGTACCATTTTATTTATAGCTGAGTAAATAACAGAAAGTCCTCATGATTAATCAAACCAAACCTAATATTATGGGCCCTTGAGGCAAGCTCAAAAGTATTCAAAAATAAAGAACAGGAGTGAGACAAAAATGCAAAGCAGGTCCTAGAGAAAGAAAAGGGGGAAGAAAAGAGGGAGATGGTTGGATTTACCCCTAAAGACATAAGTCCTACCTAGGTTTATTTACTGTGGTGACAAAAACACAAGACAAAACATAGCCTACAGTCATGCATTAATGCATAAAAATTCTGCTCACTAGTAAGCTTTGGTCCAATGATGGTTTTGGCCTCTAACCAATTATGACTCTTCTTTTCTGGGGTCCAGAGAGCATTTAGTAGAAGATAGTGAGGGTATCAATTTGCAATTTCCTTAAAACAGGGCTTCTTTACAGCAGCACTATCAATATTTTAGGGTTGGATAATTCTTTGTAGTTGGGTGTTATCTTGTGTATTATAGGATGTTTATCAACATCTCTGGCCCCTATCCACGAGATGCCATTCCCCAAGTTGTATCAACCAAAAATACTTCCAGACATCACCAAATTTGTTCCCAGTTCAAAACCATTACCTTAAAGCAGCCACTGCTGGCCAGGCGCAGTGACTCACACCTGTAATCCCAGCACTTTGGGAGGCCAAGGCGGGTGGTTCACGAGGTCAGGGGTTCAAGACCAGCCTGGCCAACATGGTGAAACCCTGTCTCCACTAAAGATACAAAAATTAGCCAGGCGTGGTGGCAGGTGCCTGTAATCCCAGCTACTTGGACTGCTGAGGCAGAGAATTGCTTGAACTCAGGAGGCAGACGTTGCATTGAGCCAAGATTGCACCACTGCACTCCAGCTTGGGCAACAGAGTGAAACTCCACCTCAAAAAACAAACAAACAAACAAACAAAAAAAAAACCAGCCACCACTTACTCTCATTCATTCACGGGGTTGTTGGTCACGTAGAGGGAATTCAGCTGACCTCAGCTGGGCAAACCTACTTCAACTACAGGATCCTGATGGGCTTATCTATTCTTCGTAGGTTGGTCTCAGATTCACCCCAGTATGTTCATTCTGGTGCCCATGCTGAAAGGATGGCAGCTATGGAGCAGAAACTCTTCACATGGCAAACAAAAGGTAAAGCCCAACCATCCAAGCACATTTCAAGTCTTTGCTTGTGCCATTTCTGCTGACATCCCATTGGCCAAAGCAACGCACAAGACCAACCACCAAGTTAAAGATGGTAAAGCACATTTGGTCAGCAGTGGAATAACTTCCAATTACAAAGCAAAGGGCATGGATATAAGGAGAGGTGAAGAATTAGCGGTGGTAATTCACTCTACCACAGTACACCTGCAGAGGGAGAAGTCTCTTCCCCATGGTGGCCATCCCTTACAATTCTCCTGTTCTTTATGACATTACTCACGTTAGCAATTACAAGACAAGTGTCTACATAAATACATACATTTGCCTTCTTTCATCCTTAGTCTATATCCCCAAGGCTTACATCTCACCAGATGTTTAATGATTCAAAAGAAAAACAATGAGCCATTTTTGCCAAGGATATTGAACTGTGTCACAGAGTAGCTGGCAAAGTCCTTCAGCCTAATGCAAACTCTGCTTTGGTTCAGAACCCAATTGGGAAACAACTCTCCTTACCAAAAAGACAGAAAACAGCCTCTTTAGTTGGCATATCTGAGAAAATTTAATATCTAGCCTGAAAAACTCAGACCATTCAGAGATCAGTGTAAGACAAATAAGTGCAGGCCCACAAACAGAAAACTTATCCAAGAGTATTTGTACCAAGTCATTAGTGGGACCAAACTTCCTTTGGAATCTAGTCAATGAAGACTCTGTGGGTAAAGATTGAGATTTTCCAGGTGCAGCACACCAACATGGCACATGGATACATATGTAACAAACCTGCACATTGTGCACATGTACCCTAAAACTTAAAGTATAATAATAATAATAATAATAATAAAAGATTGAGATTTTCCTACAAAGCATAATAAGGATTCTAACATAAGCAAAATCTTGGCTCAGATCACCACAGGGCCTAAAAGACATGAAACAAAATACAAAGAGAATCCATACACAAGGATAAGTTTCCTTTTCCACTTCAGTATTTTCTTTATATTGTTACTGAGAAAAGCTAGCACGCTTTACACCAGACCTCTCAATATCATTTAGCATTTGCTGGATATAATGCCCCTTAAGTTTGACCTTAGAGCAAACTGCACTTAGTTCTCTTCCCACACAGTAGATCCCGTTATTCTACATCCATTGCTTTGTGGTCTTCAGGACGCCTAAACTAAAGACCTCATCCTGGTTTTGTTCAAGATGAATATCTGGAGTAGTCAAACCATGTCCAACTATTTTGATCAGTATCGTTGTAGTGATTGCAATCTGGATGTTCTATACATTACAGCTATTCAACATCTTTCCCACAGGAACTTCTTGGTCCATACACTAAAATTAGCTGACCGTTATTTTCACATATGAACCAAAGAGGTGTTTGTCCACAACATACAAAGTTACCAAGGTGCCTTCAGGTAGTCTGGGTTTCACGAAAATAGCTGTGAAGCACCTATTATAAGTACTCTTATACATGAAAAGTACACAATTCCTACCCCGTAGACAATAGAGTATAGACAGGGGCAGTATCAGTAAACAAAACAATTACAGGACAATGCAAAGAGAGCAACAGCAGCAAAAAGCTCTGTGCCATCTGGGTAAGAGATGATACAGAAGGGGGCATCAGGAAATGTTTCTAGAGGCATCAGGAAATGTTTCAAGCAAGACAGAAAATCCAGGATGATGTTCTCCTACAAGAAACCTAAAAAATCAAGGAAAGTATATTTCTTTATATTTAAACATGCTTTTCTAACCTGAGTTTTTCATTTAATGAGGAATATGTTATAAAGAAGAGTGGTAAATGTTACTGAGCTGTCCTTAACCTTCAAAAAAGTTTTAATTATGTGCTGTAGATAAAAACTATAATACTTAAGGATCTATATCTTCTCGTCAGATTTTCCAAGTGTTTTAATAAGAAATCTATTCTGGAAAAATATTACCTATGATTAAACTACAGTCCCTGTTATTGACCTTTATGGCCTCATGCTTCCTTTGCTAGGGTACTATAATTACCTCATAAAAGAAAGGGTAGAGTAATAGGACCCGTGAAGATAACAAACATCCAGTGAATTTCCCTCACTCAAGCTATCATCTGGAGTCTCCGAGTCTCTCAACCTTTTTCTAAAGCTATAAATATTATTACTGTGTTGACCTTTGCTGCTGTTTGCCATTTTGAAATTTACACATCAACAAGCACCAGTAAATCTTGTCAGAATTAATGCAAATGTAAGACACAGTCATTACAGGCTCCTCACGGTAAAGAATAGCTAGCTACAATGTTATTACCGAGACACAATTTATCCTGATTGCCAGAAAGATGAGACGCCCTGAATGTAAGCAGTAAACTGGCTCTGAGAAATAAATTTCACTGGCATTGCCCACACAGAAGTTTGCTCACGCGGATGAATGCTGTCAGTGCAGCGAGTGGTGGAGTGATTGATTCACTCCTGTACATCTCCCATCTCCCCCTGCTGGAAAATGAAAGTTAATTTGCTCTCATTCATTCTGTTCACCACACTAGATGTTTTTAAGGGTTGAACTCAGAAAATGAAGACAAGTAAATAATGGTTTTGATGACTTTTTTCCCGGCAGTGGATGTGCCTTTATATTTCAACCCTGCATATTTCTTTCATAGGGTACCTATGATTAATATACCAATGAATTCCAAGTCAAACAGGAAACATTATTTGCTCTCTTGGATGAGCTTATGTTTCTGATATATAAAAAAGTGATTCCAGAAAAGAATTGAGGATATATAGGTAGCAAAATTCCAGTTCATGACAATTTCATCTTCTCAGTGCATTTTTAAATCACTTTTTCTCTATGAAAAATTCTTGCAGTGATATTAATGAACTAAGAATTTTAATGTAGTTTTCTTTAAGGAATAGAGTGAATGTTGGCGGCCAACAGAATGAGAGTTATGATCAACTCAGTATGCCACTGGAGGCTATATGAGGAAACAGCAAACTGTTTCTCATGAAAGCAGGATGTTCAAAGCAGGATGTTGGCAAAATGACAAACTGTATCTGCCACCCAGAAGGAATGCTGAGGCCTGTGATTAATTGAGCAGCTGACCAATCATTACCTCCTCCTCCCTACTCTTTCTACCCAATAAATACAAAGGGCTGTGGAAGCTCAAGGGGCTGCCTTTGCTCATTAGAAGCAGGGAGCTCTCTTCTTCTTCCCCTGGATCCTTCCTTTAAAATAGTTTCTTTTGTCTAAAGTTTTCATTTCTACGTTCGTCCCTTCATTCAGTCTCTTAAATGATGGTCTCAAGCAGTAACAGTAGTAACTGCTGTAATGACGGTCTCAAGTAGTAACCAGGGCAGTCTGCCACAAGTGGCACCTGAACAGGGACTAACAGGGACTATGAGGAACAAATGGAGACCTGAAGAGACCTGCAGGGACAAATAGAGATAAGTAGAGATAAACAGAGATAAACAGAGACAAATACAGATAGGTAGGGAAAGACAGGGACTTGCAGGAAGTAACAGGGACCATAGGGACAGACAAGGACAGATAGGGATAGATAAAGACTAGCAAAGAGTAGCAGAGACTAGCAAAGACCAGCAGAGACTAGCAAAGACCAGCAGAAACTTGCAGGGACAGGCAGAGACAGATAGGGACAGAAAGAGTCCTATAGGGATTTGAACAAGGAAGATCTGCTGGAAAAGAAAAGAACATTACAACCAACCAGATGAACAAGAAACCCTGTTACAAGTCGGCTGGCAGCAACATAAGGTCAGTGCTCTAAAAAGGTACTGGTCAGTACCCTAGAGGTACAAAGAATGGGAAGTTTTTGATCAGGGTAACATGGGGAAGAATTTGGTTATTTCTTTTCTCTTTTTTGTTTGGAGTTTGGTACGTACTATCTTCTATTATTATTTCAGGGTTTGAGAGAATTTTTTGCCCCACCTACAGCACCTATCGAGGGTGATGAACAGGAGGGGGAGGATGAAAATTGGCTTGTACCATCTTCTTTTGTGGTTGCAAAAATGCTAAATGTTGTAAGTGTAGAAAAATTGGATCTATCAGAATAATTTTAGGTAAAAGTCAACTTACGGGGTATTACCGTAGTCCTAGGAGTTGATTCGGATCGTGAAGGAGAAATTCAGGTGGTGGTAATGTCATAAGATTTTAGGTTTTAAACCAGGAGAATATCTTGCACAACTGTTGCTTATTCCCTATAAATTGCACCCTTCTCCACATAAGGAGAAATGAGTTTGCGGATTTGGCTCAACTGTTGCTTATTCCCTGTAAATTGCACTCTTCTCTATGTAAGAAGAAGCGAGGAGGTCGGGGATTTGGGAGTACAACTTGGAGAGAGATTTATCTATCACAACCCATAGCGTCTAATAGACCCACCTGTACAGTACAAATTGAAGGCTTAAGGATTGTTTTTTTACTATGCTATTGCACGAGAGGGATAGGCTTCGATTTGTTTTCTCTGTGCCTTCTGTTAATCAGAAAGAGCCTGCTTCTCATTAGCAATGGAAATTTTTACCCCGCGGCAATTAACCAAAGAGGCAGAGGCTGAGCTGTAGCTTGTACAACAAATGCTTCCGCAATGGCACGCCTCCCGGCTACAACCACAAAAACCTTTGCGTCTGTTTTGGTAGATCTACTGACTTGGGGACGAGGGTATGCTTGTGCTTTTGCAGGAAATGAACAGTGTGGGTGCCCTCAAGGTGTGTGCGACCACAGAGTGGGGGACTGGAGGGACACATGGATCCCAACCATGGGCCTGGTTCCCCCAGTATGAGCTGAATACCAAGACAGAACAAACCACCAACTGGCAATTGAAGGTTGCACGTTTTGCAATTGCCTTTCTCAATTAATTCAATAACAAAAAGGGAGAGATAAATTGGAGGCTGAAAGAATGAGGGTCACGATCAAGTCTGTATAACACTAGAAGCTATATGAGCAAGCAGCAAACTGTTTCTTTCTTTCTTTTTTTTTGGGGGGGGGGAATACATACAGTGGCGTGATCTCGGCTCACTGCAAGCTCCGCCTCTCAGGTTCACGCCATTCTGCCTCAACCTCCTGAGTAGCTGGGACTACAGGTACCCACCACCACACCTAGCTAATTTTTTTTTGTATTTTTAGTAGAGACAGGGTTTCACTGTGTTAGCCAGGATGGTCTCAATCTCCTGACCTTGTGATCTGCCCACCTCGGTCTTCCAAAGTGCTGGGATTACAGGCGTGAGCCACCATGCCTGGCCTGCAAACTTTCTCATGAAAGCAGGATGTTGGCAAACTGACAAACTGCATCTGCCACCCAGAAGGAATGCTGAGGGCAGTCACGCCCTAAGCACAGTGTTTCTTGTGATTAGGCACATCTGAAGCTTGTTAGCAATAATATGAACCTGTGATCAATTGAGCAGCTGACCAATCATTACTTCCTCCTCCCTGCTCTTTCTACCCAATAAATACGAAGGGCTGTGGAAGCTCAAGGGGGCTGCCTTTGCTTACTAGAAGCAGGGAGCTCTCTTCTTCCCCTGGATCCTTTAAAACAGTTTCTTTTGTCTTAAGTTTTCATTTCTACATTCGTCCCTTCCTTCAGTCTCGTAAATGACGGTATCAAGCAGTAACAGCAGTAACTACTGTAATGACGGTCTCAAGTAGTAACCATGCCAGTCTGCCACAAGCGAATGAGTAAGTAAATCCTAGAAAATAAAACGGAGGATGCAGTATTTTTAATGCCTCCAGAAAATAGCCAAAGTGTGGAAGTTTATCAGTCCTTAGGGAAAGGAAGAATATTCAAAAGAAACTAACTCTAAATACATGAAAAGGAACGTGGATATATGAGTAAAAAGGGAGTGTGGGCATGAAATAGACTTAGGCAATATTTTGGCTTCTGAAATCAACTATCTCAGATTTCAAACGACCTGAGAAGTCACAATTAGAAATGCCACAAAGATAAAGATCTGGATGCTCTCAAGAGCTACTACCATAGGAAAAAAAGGAATGTCAAAATTAAGAGGAGAGCATATTTGGAACAGAATATAAAATACAAAAGAATAAATTAAAAGAAGCAGAAGTAATATTTTAAGAGAAGTTAGAGCATATTAAATAGCCCATTTTAAAATTCTTCAAAATATTTTATAATCCTTTAAAGAAATTATAAGTTAGAAATCTCTTAAAATAGTTCTTCAAATTTCAAATTTAATTTGAAGATAAAATAAAAAAGGAGTCTAAACCCTATATAGGTTTTATTATAAGAGTAGATCTACCAAATCTAAATTATAGTAAAAGTACTATCCTTTGTCCCTCAAGTTCAGGAATCCAGTCAGTGTGATAAAGACCAAAAATGCATGAAAGGGATAAAGAATGGAATGAAAGTATTAAGTCCTTATTCACAGAAATTTAAAAGTATATAAATTTATCATATAGATGTTATCTATAAAATCTCAAATAAACAACCAAAAAACACTAGATACAAGTAAATTTAGCAAGGTTGTAGAATATGAAATGACTAATTCAATTCTAACTACTAATCAACAAATTACACAGAGAAGTGTTTCACTACAAATATAAAAAACTCCTTGTTAGATTTACACATAGAATATTCATTTGATACAGGTGATATGTGACAAACTGTTAAGAAAATGTGCAACAGGAAAATGCCATGATTTCATTTCAATTTTAAATAAATTTTTATTTATTTATTTATTGAGATGGAATCTTGCTCTGTTGCCCAGCCTGGAATGCAGAGGCGTAATCTCGGCTCACTGAAACCTCTGCCTCCCGGGTTCAAGCAATTCTGCCTCAGCCTCCCAAGTATCTGGGATTACAGGCAACCGCCACCACGCCTGGCTAATTTTTGTATTTTTAGTGGAGACATGTTGGCCAGGCTGATCTCAAACTCCTGATCTCAGGTGATCCACCTGCCTTGGCCTCCCAAAGTACTGGGATTACAGGTGTGAGCCACTGTACCTGGCCTAGTTTTAAATAAATTTTAAATATTATAAATCAAAACTTATGTCATATTTTAAAATAATGGTCCATGAATGTGTAGATTATTTAGCAGCAATTCTTGGTGTACAGATGAATTTGCAAACTCTCAGGAATATCTCTAAGAACCCCACTCCCACCACAGTCCGGTGAAGCCAGATGACTGAGAAAAGCAGAAATAGAAAAAAGGCTCCTAAGAGAAAGTATTTTAATTTAAATACAGAAGAATACCCTCAGAGAGAGAGACAGAAAGACTATGTTTTTAAAAAGAAAATTTGCTATCATACAATCCCTATAATTATACTGCACTGCTCTTTTAAAATAGCTGTAGTTTGTTTCAATATGTTATTTGCATTTTGTTTCAGAAATATTTCTTAACAGCAAATTGTTTTCATTTTCGTTTATAACCTGTAGTGACACAAAGTGAACTGGGTTCTATAAATTACCATGGAAAGTGGTGAGCCAACGGTTTGGCAGAACAAAGCCCCGAGGATATGACAAACAAAAGGGAATATGGAATTTGCAATAGCAGATTAAAATTGAAGAAGAAAACATTTGAGTTTCAAATACCATATTAAAAGTGGACACTGCTTATGACTGCTGTATGCAGTAGTTTTGCAGGCCCGAGGTGATAAATGAAAAATTGTTTGCCCTATTTAACCATTGAATGCTTGGACTACTTTTGTATCCTTAAGATGTGAAGTGTTCTTCACTAGAAGTAAACATTAAGGTCATTTACCATTGATTGCTTAAGGCTAGTAAATATGTTTAAGGAGTTTTAAAGCTTTACTTTGGGAGAAGTCAGGACCAGATAGCTTAATAAAGCCACTCTGTGTGGGACCATGACTAAGTTTTGTTGTGTTTACAGACATTTTGTCACAGAATCAAAGTTAACTTTTTTTTTAAATTCTCTTTGCCACAGAGGAACCCAGACTTGCTCTATTTGCAAACCGACTGCATGAAACGAAAAGCACGGTAATTCTGAAACTGTTGGCTTGGATAAAATGAGAATGTAATTAAAAAGAAAAAGGTTAACAAAAGAACATGTTGGGAATTGAAAATAAAAATCTGAAATTATGTCCCAGCCTGCCCATAAGGTCTTTTCCAGCATGTAGAGAGCTACCTCAAATGCTCTACTTGTCCCAGAGTCTACGTTCTTTCACTGCTATTGCCTATATCTGTGTTTTCCGCTTTCAATACTATTGAAATAATCAAAATTAATTACATTCAGTATTTTTTCTGTATTACTCTGATTCTAATAATTACCTCAAATTTATTTGTGCATTTCTTCTATACTGGAAAGAAAAAATAATTTTTAGAGTTTTACTATATCTTCCCTTTAATTCTAAGTTGCTTGTCACTAATTCCTTTCCCAACTCTGTTATTTCCACCAAGAACATTATCTTCAGGAAAATTCCACCCCATATTTTAAGCCAGATTGATTCTTGGGAGTATAAATACATTTAAGAAGGAAAGTCTTTTTGACTGTGTTTCTCCACAGACCAATACTATACAAAACACAGAAGGCTTTTAAGCACATTTTGTAGGGATCACTGACTTAGAACAGAAGGAACCATTTCGTGAAACCCTCTCATTTTGCACATAAAGGAGCTGTGGCCCACAGAGGAATATGATTTACTGAGGGTGACCCAGTTAGTGGCCGTAAACCAAAAGGTCCATAAACCAAAAGCCGCAAGATGCTAAATGTTTGTTATGAAGAGTAAAAATCCTCCCAGTTTATAAGGAGTAACTTCATCCTTCCATTTTCTATTTCCACTATGACTCCCCTGGCTTAAATTTTAATCTCTATTTTGGATGACTCCAAAATCTCATTCTTCTAAATTAATTATCTAATACCCCAATTTTGCACTTATCTTCCCACAAACCTACTTTCATCTGCCTTGACAAAGCCAACCCTAATTTTCTCTAGTCCTCATTAGAAATTATTGCAACAAAAATTCACATCCAGTCTGAAGTTTGGGAGCCAGAAAAGAATTTTCCCATTAAGATGAGATAGTATCAGTTATTAAGCAGAGGAAGACACAAGAGGGAAAGCAGCTTTCACATGAAAAAAAAGAAAGAACTGATTTTCTAACACATTTTGTCATTGCAGTCAAATTTTCAGAGTTAGAACTAGAGACCTAGACATTAGATAACCCGGCATTTTCCAAGTATTCCTTGGAACTCTAGAGGCACAGCATAGTACTGGTAATGATTTTGTGGCAGGATAGATTAAGGAAACCACACAGTTATATCAAGTTAAATTCACTTATTTCATGTAAAATTCTGATAGCCTTTTATGCTACTAGGCCTAGTGATACTCCAAAATTATTGGCTACATATCTGAAATTTATCTGAGCAAGAAACCCTTTAAAGAGGATCCTGCAGAGTTAGTGTTTTGAGGGATATCATTGGGGAAAATGCTGATCTAGACCAATTCAACGAATTGTAACTTAGTTAATGCCAGAGTCAGAACAAAAACCAAGTCTTCTCATGTCTGTCTTAGGCCCTTTTAGTCACAAAAACACGTTCAAACCACTTCAAATAAGAACATGGTGAGAGGAGAAGAGACAAGCAGGGAACCTCATCCAAGGTGGGCTGATCACAGGACTTCCAAGGCTGTCCCTTAGAAGAGTCACGATAATGGCGTCTCTAGCACAAAACTCAAATTTAGTTTTAATTCTTAGTTGAATAATGATACAGTAAAATTTATTGCATGTATAAGGATAATACATTAAAACTAAAATTACATTTTAAATAAAATCACACAGAAACTCTCATGACATATATTAAGGGAACTTTCTAAAAATATGTTTTAAATTTCATGGCTAAATTCTCACTGGCAAAAAAAAACAGGAACATTTTGATAAACAATAAAAATAATAGCTGCAACTGATTTAAACTTCAAATATGTTTAAATCAGTGAGGCCACAATGATGCAAAAGGAAAAAAACGTATACAGCACTTTAAGAGAATGTCAGGTGATATGGTTTGGCTCTGTGTCCCCACCCAAATTTCACCTTGAATTGTAATAATCCCCACTTGTCAAGGGTGGGACTGACTGGAATTAACTGAATCATGGGGGTGGTTTCCCCCATGCTGTTCTTGTGATAGTGAGTGAGTTCTCATGAAATTTGATGGTTTTATAAGGGGCTTTTCCCCCCTTCACTCTCCTCTCATTCTCTCTCCTGCTGCCCTGTGAAAAAGTGCCTTCCACCATGATTGTAAGTTTCCTGAGGCCTCCCCAGCCATGCAGAACTATGAGTCAATTAAACGTCTTTTCATTATAAATTATCCAGTCTTGGGTATTTCTTCACAGCAGCATAAGAACAGACTAATACAGTACGTTAAAAAATCACATTATGTTTTTCCTGTATGAGCTATACCTGAGGTAACATAATTAATGAGGGAAAGCTTCTCCTTACCAAAGTTGTTCTAACTCATAGAGGAAGCAGGAATTATAGAATTATAATGTCACCATAATGAAATAATAGAAATAATCAATGATCCCCAGGGCCCTTATGTCACAGAAAGAGAGACACACAGCATTTTCATGTGCTTTTGATGGAACCACCTGTAAAGTATTCCTGCCCTAAAACTGAACCTAAATTTGATCAACCCTCTAATTCCAAATACCCTTTACATTAAATATAGTAGTCATAGGGACAAGTTAAATGACACCAGTGTAGTGCAATCAGCAAGATTCACAATATGAGAAACTCTGCCCTGGTTTCCTTCAACAAATAAATTGCATGGAGGAAGAAAAGAGAGACAGGGAACATATAGATTTAAGAAACATAGCAAGGAATTTAAAATGCGTCTTTTATTTGGATCCTAACAAAATTATTTTTAGGTATGGTAGTGTTACTATTTTTTTAAGTAGTTAACTTTTAGAGATATAAACCAGCACTATTCATAGGTATTTAATTTAAAATAATCCAGGGTTGAATGAGAGCTTTTAAAGATGAAACAAGGTTGACCCTAAAATAAAAATTACTGGAGCTCGGTCATGGCTATATAGATTTGTTATGCTATTCTATTTTTGTGTATGTTTGAAATTGTCTTAATAAAAAATTCTTGGAAGTATGTTGCTAAATCATAGTATCTTTTTATACCACATCAAATTAAGTTTAAGCCAAAAGAAGACAACAGTTGATTATAAAATGATCAGTGTTTACCTCTTATTTATATATTTGATTATAAAATCAGTCATTTACTCTTCAAATATTCTTTTTATATCTAGAGAATTTCAATCCATCAATTTTCCACTGAAAAATATCATAGAGTAATAACTACCACTTACTGAGTATCACTGATTCAGAAATCAATGCAAAAGACAATTAAAATCTAAAACTGACTTATTCTAGTTTATCTAACAGTTTTATTTTATGTTTGATATGTCATGTTGAATCTTTATAATAAATTTTAAATCACATATCACAGAATTTAAAAGAATGAATGCTACTCTTTAACTCTTTCCCAAGTTAACTGCTTTTCATGACACTCTCCCTTCACTAAATTAATATAGATGTGTGTATAAAATCTGTAGCTCAATCTTGGACTTACCCTATATTTAATCAGTAGCCATTTCATGAATCTATTCATTCCCTAATTGATTATATTATAAAAAATCCAATAAATTACTCATAAGTTATTTGGGAAATCTCCTGGATATGAATAAATCTTTATTAAATAAATAGAAAAATTACTGTATGTTTTTAAAATATAGATTTTTCTTCCAATATGAACATTCTTTGAATATTTTTATTAAATTAAATTTAAAATATCAGTCTTGGTGAGACGATAAGCGAAACCCAAACTCTGCCACTAACACTGTGATCTTAGGCAAATTTTTAATAACATGGAAGAGGCTTAGCCACTTAGGAGACTCTAATATTATATAAATCATAAAGTAGGTAAACAACATTCCCTACAAGGAAGATTTTAAATCTGGGGTGAATGAGCTCCTTCTGTAAAGGGCCAGAGAGCAAATATTTTAGGGTTTCCAGACCATAAGATCCCTGTCACGACTATTAAACTTTGCTATTGTAGCACAAGAGCAACCACAGACAATATGCAAACAAATCAGAGTGGCTATGTTCCAATAAAATATTATTTATGATGCTGCAATTTGAGTTTCATATAATTTTCATGTATCATGACATATTACTGTTCTTTTAATGTTTTCCAACCATTTAAAAATGTAAAAGCCATTCTTAAATATAAAGCCATATACAGATAGACAGTGAGCTGTATTTGACCAGTGCTATAACTTGTCATCTCCTGCTGAACTAAAATCAGTTTTCTTGTTAATTTTATTTTGTTTCTTACAGAATTACAAAAGCAAGCAACATTATTTACATGTTGAACACTTAGGAGAAGCATGATTGCAACATAGAAACAAATGACTTTAGTGTGAAGGATCTTCAGTATAATTCTGTGTGAATTTTGTTCTAATTTTAAATCTTCAAACTAAAGGAAACCTGGTCCTTTGAAAGTCTCTAAGGAATCCAAGTTATAAAGCAGCTGAAAGAAGTACTCTTAAGTGACCTTGTACAATTACCACTTATACCAATGCAGGTGACAATGGCCAGGAAAGAGAAAGTTTAATTTCGGGTTCTAGATGTAAAGGCGGACTTCATTAGAAAGAGACTATGAAGGAGAAAGTTATTAGTCTACTGTATGAAATAGCAGTGGGGAAAGGTTATATATATATTTGCCTTGAGTTTTAGGGTAGAAGATGAAGAAAAAGAAATCAGTAGCCTTTCTTATAATAGCTACAATAGTACAGAGAGCACTAAAGTGCAACAGAATGCTGTTCTCACTAATAAAAAGTAGATAAAAGGGAGGAAAATGAGACAATATTGGAGGTAATAGGTGCTCAAAATGCAATGTAATGCCTTCCCTATGAAAACTTACATGCAAACAATTTGAAGAAAAAGTAAAATCATCTCTTCCAAATCCCTGAATCCTTACGTACCTGAATCAAGAATGGAGCTGTGTATGAACATTAGATGTATTCAGACTCTAGCAAAAGAGTCAGGGTGACCAACCAATACTTTGTTAATCAATGCCTAAATAATAAAACAGCTACCATCTATCGGTTGCCTATCAGATGCTGGCAATGTCTCAGGTGATACAAACAGTGTACAAAGTTCTCATCTATATAATAAGGATTGAAAAAATAAGTAAGCTTCTTAGGGTCACACACTTATAAACAGGTAAGGCAGACATGTGAACCCAGCTTTGGCTCCAAAATTCAAGCTCTTTCCCATTGTTTAGCAAAGAGAATAAGACTTGTTTCAATATCCCACATCTGCTATTCCATGTTCCTTAATGTGCAAAATGACAATGCATTTTAAACAAGCCATCAACTTCACAGCAACACACAGCCTGAAGAAGTTCAAGGATCAACGTCTGGAGCCCTAGTTGCCTTCAGATGGCATTTTCAAGTCCCAGTGTTTGTAACAGATATTAAACAGAGATCAGACAAATGGCAGCTTAAAATCAGTTAAAAGTCGGTCTGCTGTCTATGATGTATTTCACCACTTTGATTCTCAAATCATTTCCCTAAAACTAAAACTAAGAGTAGAAGGGCAGATAGTTTAAATCTACATTCGAAATCTATGGTTTTTATTTATAATTAGTGGCTTGATTGCAAAGATTAAATTTGTCCTAAGAAAAAGAGTTCAAACTCTAATTCACAAAGGAAAAGCTTGAACTGTAGCCTTGACTTCCAGAGAGAAGAAAAAGAAAACTCTTTCAGCAGGAGAGCGACAAACAATTCTCCAAACACCTCTCAAACTCTCATTTAATTAACACGAATGATTTCTTCCCTGTAAAAAGACAGGAACGGTACCATTTCTCCTGTCTGTGTTTCCCTTCACAACTGGATACCCTGGGGCTTTGACTCAGGACTTTGAAAGTAGGCCAGTGTTAATAACCTCCAAGGCCTGCCGGGTTGATGAGCAGGAGAAATGCGGTTACAGGAACATTGCTGAAGGGCCAAGCCATGTGAGAGGAACTGTCAATGTTCAGAAAATGCAGAAAGGGAAAGTCTGAACATTTCTCACGGTAGGTCCTCTAGCATCAAAAGCAAATATTCTTGTTAGAAAACGACTTCATATTAATGAATTGTGGGAAGTGACTAAGTGAGCTTTACCTAATGGAAAGACAAATGAAACATTTGTTCATCTACCTTCTCTATTTCCTTTTCAGTATTTCTCCCTTTCTTTGGCCTTTGATAAATTCTATAGCTACATCTTATTTGTTCTCTCACAAGATAACTGTAATTTCCTTTTCAAATAATTTCCCATTATTGGGTTCCACAGATTTTAACTTTTACTTTCTCTTTGTCAGAACACTTGTTTGGGCATTTTTTTTTCTAGATCTTTTGTCTCAGTATTTCTTGCCTGCAATATGGAAATTGCAGACTGAATAGACATAGGAAAAATATGTCCTCTAGGAGAATAATTACCAGACAAACCCTATCTACCAGTACCTCCCCAGCAAGGTAATTTCTGTTCCCAAGTTCTTCATGGCCAGAACACGCAGGATGAGATACACTAGGATTAGAACACATGACAACAAAAGCATTTAGGCAGCCTGATTCACCTGAGGATATTTTGACAGATAGTGAAGTAAGCATCTGGGACTGCTGGGATTCCTGCATGCAGCTTGACCAGGGAGTTGGGCCATTTCACAGTGTACTGAGCACAAAATTTGTTTGCTCTGTCAGTTCTCTCTGGCCAGATTGACTACCCTACTCAAGAGTTATTTCTATAAATACATTGGCTATGTAACTGTGCTCGTCCATTCTTGTGTCACTGTAAGGAAACACCTAAGGCTGGGTAGTATATAAGATAAGAGGCTTCATTGGCTCATGGTTCTGTAGGCTGTATAAGAAACAGGGCACCAACATCTGTTCAGCTTCACGTGACAGCCTCAGGAAATTAGAGTCATGGCAGAAGGCCAAGATTGGAAGCCAGCATGTCACATGGCAACAGCAGAAGCAAGAGAGAGAAGAGGGAGATCTCAGACTGTTTTAAACAACAAGATCTCACATGAACTGAGTGAAAACTCATTGATAACCAGGGAGATGGTGCTAAACCATTCATGAGGACTCTGCCCCAATGATCCAGTCACCTCCCACCAGGTCCCACCTCCAAAAATGAGAATCACATGTCAACACTTGGAGAGAACAAACATCCAAACCATATTAGTAACATTACACAAATCATTCTTATTTGCATAATATTAAATTGTTCTGTCATTCTGAGAAAATATATAAATCAAAGAATGCCAGAAAAGAATTGTCAGTGAAATGGTGTTTGTTGGATTATGTGGGCATGGTCTAAACTTTCTGATGAATGGACAGGCTGTTTATTCATCTACTTTCTTTTTATCTAGTTCTATATTTAGTATCTCTTAGAACTCAAATGAAATTTTGGGAAACATGGAGATGTTTGGAGTAGGCATGTGACTTTAGCAGAAAAGAAACTCTTCATTTTTGGCAAAATATCAAGTATCCAAAACTGAATAACAAAGACATAATATGTAATAAGGATTTGAGAAAGACATTTCCTTAAAATATTTTCTGAAAAACTTTCATTCTGGTTCATCCTCCTTCTATTCCTCTGGTGTGACTGCTTCTAAGCATACAGACAGGGAAACCAACTTCGTCATCACCTTACACCGCATATAAGATTTTTTGATAGCAGGAACATGAGTATGGATTAAAATCTGTGCTGCCATTGGATTCTAATGCACTTCAAATCGCTGTGGTACAGTTTTATGTAGCTGAAACAATTTTGATCAATTTGTGTTGTAAGCTTAGATGTTAGTCATGTAACATCCTCAGTTATTAAAAAGGAGTTAATATAGTTCTTCAGAGATAAATTACATTCAGTATCACAGTACATTGCACTTCTGAAATGCATATAGAAACTAGATGGTGAAATAGACCACATACTATAAAAAGAATGTCATAACTTTAGCACCTTTGATTGTGTAAACTACAGCACTGTTGAAACTCCCCAAGTCCCTGATTTTTATACAATTTCCAACATAGACCGTGGTTTTAATCCTAAGCATGTCCATGATTTTCAAATATGTTTTATTTCTTAAAATCAGTTGAAAGTCAATATTTATTACAGCCTATGTACTTTTATTACTTTTAGAATTCTCATTAAATTACTAGAGTTATGCAAATTGCACGTTAATTCATTCTATAAAATAATAAACATATCATCTATTTTTAAAAGTCCTTTCCATACTGAAAACAATTGTATACTTCTGTGTTATTTTTGTTACCTCTGTCAAGATTTTACTATAAATTTTTAAAAAGTAATTTAAATTACAAATATAGTTCATGTATTCAGACACAAAGTGATCAAAAAAATCCAATGTGTCATTGCAATAGTTGGATTTGCAATATAGGTTAATACATAATCAAAACCTACTACTGGCTAGAAGACTATTTTCAAAGGAGTTGCACAAATTGTAAGCCTTTTTCATTTTCAGAGATTTGATGAGAAAAAATTGAATTTTCCAAGAATCATCATTTCATTTTATTTAAATATATCTCCTACCTACAAAAGGCAAAACAGCAGCTTTACCCATTGTTGCACTTCAGGTTTTCCTGCAAAAGTAACAAGATTTTTAATTAGGAAATATCATGTCCCCATATTCTAAAGGATTAATTTTCTCTTCATGATAAAAGTATATGGGACTCAATCTCATATACTTTTATACAATATTTCTCTTGCCATCTCATTCAGAATCAAAAACAAAATTCTCCCCATGGCTCCTAAGGCTTTAAACGATCTGCCCTCACTGCACCCCAATATCAAGCCTATCTTCAACCACTCTCCCCCCGGTTTGCTTTTCTTCTGCCAGTCATGTCTCCTTGCTATTCCTTCTATGACAAAACATATCCCTGGCTCAGGGCCTTTGCACTTAATTTACCCCATGTCTGAAATGTTCTTTGCCCAGAGAGCCACGTGGCTCACTTCATCAGTTCATTCACACTCTGTTCGATGTCATATCAGAGATGTAAGTCATTCTACCTAAAATCTCCCATCTTTTATCTCATCCCTCTCTATTCTCTTCTGCCCATAGCAGGTGCTCAAATATTTGAAATGTCTGAATGAATGCTGTAAGAAAACAGTGGTGGCAAAGATTAAACCATTTTTCCCAAGCCTGAGGGACATCTTCATGATAACCCTTGACATGAGTCTGGAAGGATGAGTAGGAACTCACTAGGCAAGAAACACAATGCAGTTGTGCATAATAGCTGGTGGCTCAGGAAACTGAAATAGAGTAAAAGGGGGTGAGCAGCTGGAGATGGACCCTTGTCTGCCTTGCAATGGAACTTGGTCACTGTGAAGCAATTACAACTTTTAACTCTGGAGAAAGAGCTGATTTTCAACAAGATTAGGACTTTTTGAAATACTTCACAGACAAAAAGAAACAGTATGAAAGACAGAAGTGAGGCAAGTAAGAAGAGAGTCCAGGAGACAATTTAGTGGCCTAGCCTAATAGTCATGACAGGAGTTCGAATTTAGGCTGTATAATAGAGTGGTAAAAAAAAAAAAAAAAAAAAAAAGGATGCCTTTTGCTTATCAGAAAATCAGGAGTGATGATTATTCCATTAAATAAAACTTGTAGTCATGTAGAATATTTTTCTTTATCTTAGTTTAATTTGCTGAGCAGATGCAATATGAAAAAAAGGAGAAAAATAAATACAGAAAAGTATCTAGTTCATTGGACAACTTACCACATTCTCTAAGAGATACCAGATGAATGGTGATGATCTCACCAGGTGCTGCTGCTCTTTGAAATTGCAACCACTAAAATACATACTAAAAAATGTTTCTAGAGCTTCTGAATTCCCATGAGACAAACGCATTTGAAAAGGCTTGCAGGTAATACATGGAAAATAATTGTAAGCAGTATATAGGGAATCTGATGAGTAGAAAGGACTGCTCAAAGCAAGATTAATACACAGTATTAAACTTAAATCAATAAAATTCTCTCTGGACTCAAGTACTATCTGGTCTTCACTTGGGTGATAAAACTGAATAATGAAACAAACCATTCCATCATTTTTCCATATAGCAGCCAGAATTATGGCCTGAAGATGAAATTTTGAAAAGATTAGAAACTTTTTCATGCTCAAAATAGCTTCATGTCTAATAAGATTGTACCCAAACACACTATTTGGTACAGAGAATACTGTAAGGATTCTTTGCTTTTCTGCCTTATTTTCTACTAGGTAAAAGCTACTCTGCTTATGGATTTAAAGAATATGATGACTAGATTTGCAGGTATATTAATGCATTACCTCTCTCAAATCCAAACCCATCTTTTCCTACACAGACTACATTTCTTTTTTGCTAATTGGCTCAGTGTTAGGCACAGCCAATCAACAGTCCTGCAGGGATTCTGCCAGGTTAGAAGAGAAGGAAGGGATTTGCAGAAGCCCCAGGAGCTAGTGACTGTCCTGGCAGTTCAGCAGCAGATGCCCTCCAACAAAGGCCACCACAGTAGTGGTGGCTCTCAAGTTATCAAGCCAAGCAGTCTCCATCAAATTGCTTCATCACTAGAGCAGTGAGCAGCATCTTCCAGTGGCAGCCACACCTTCTACTCAGAGGTCTGAATCACAGCCCTATTGATTCTTTCCCTAAATTCATTTCTTGTGTACTTTCCCCCTATCTCTGGAAGTAGTAGCCCACAGTAACTCTCTACAGATGCTTCCTCTGTACATTTTAGTGTTCTCTTTTACCCTTTTTAATGGTTAACCACTTTTATCTGATTAAAAATACTTTACATAAAATTTTGCCTGCTTAAATTACTGACATGGTTTCTGTCTTATGACTGGACTCTATCTGACATAGTTTATGTTTGGAAATATGTCACATGAATATTTATTCATCTTGCTCAATATTATGAGAGTTATAAAATTAAAACACAAATTCAGTTAAAAACTAAATGAGAAATTTGAATATGCATATTCATTAATCTGGTAATCCTCTAATAGGTAATTATCCTATGAGAATTATTGGATAAGTGCCCAAAAATTAATGCATAAGAATATTTTTATCGAAGTTTAAAAGAACAGAAACAGATTGAAACTATTTCAAATATAAAACAAGACATATTGAAGGATACCTAAAGGTCATAAAAGCAATGTATTGTAAATAAGTACAGCTGGGAAGAATTCATGCAAACTTAAACTATTAACTAGAAAGTTTTCAAAACCAAGGCAGCGGCTTTCTCCATCCACTTCACAAGAACCACATCATCTATTCTCACAACCCCTTCTCCCAGTCCCCGAAGGAGAGATTGTGCTCTCCTTTCTTTTCTTTCCATAGCATTCCAATATGCTATCTCATTCATTTAAAATGTCAGTTGTTTATTGTCTCCCTTCTCTAGAATGCTTACTATATGAAAGCAAAAATCCTGGTTTTATTCAATTATGTATCCCAAGCAGCTAGAACAATAAGTGGCACATAGTACGTGCTCGTATGTCTGTTCCATTTTTTCTCTTTCTATAGATTTCCAGTTTCTTTTTAATCCCCAGCTTACACATGGTCATATATGTTTTGACTGTGGTGGATAAGCTTTTTCATGTGCTGCTGGATTCAGTTTGCCAGTATTTTATTAAGGATTTTTGCAACTCAACTATAAGTGGTTAGCACAATTTTTTTTAGTTCCATGATGCCAAATTGTTGAGCAAGAAACCTGCTAGTATTCATCTCATCTTTCTGAGCCAAGCCAAAAGTTATGAAAGCCTAGATTAATCCTCCATTTGTGAGGGAATGCTGAATGCCATGTCCTCTATTCCACTGCCCATTTGAAATTCATAAGGAGATATGGACGGGTCAGGAAATGTTCTGCATTTCTAATACAAAAGGGATTCCTTATGGTAGCATTATTTTCAGTAACTATGTAGTAGCATTATTTTAAGTGTAACAATAGAAACTTAGTACCCCTTCATTCATATCCAGATATTAAAAGTGACAATACAGACTATATTTATTCACATGGAAATACATTATATATATATTTAGATTTTTTAAAGACATAAAATAAAAAAGAGTAAGATTTTAAGGAGGAAATGCTCAGACGTTGACAAAACAAGCATCAAAAACATCTACGAAAACATGACCACACTGAGTGGACTAAATAAGGTACCAATGACCAGTCCCAGAGGGGTGAAGATATGTGACCTCTCAGAGAGGGAATTCGAAATAGTTGTCTTGAGAAATCTCAGTGAACTTCAAGATAACACAGAGAAAAATTCAGAATTCTATTAGATAAATTTAACAAAGAGATTGAAATAATTTTTAAAAACCAAGCAGAAATTCTGGTGCTGACAAATTCAATCGACAAACTGAAAATACATCAGTCTCTCAATATCACAATTGATCAAGCAAAAGAATTAGTGAGCTCAAGGACAGGCTATATGAAAATATACAATCAGAGGGAAAAAAAGAGAATGAAATAGAATGAAGCATACATAGAGGATCTACAAAATAGCCTCAAAAGGGAAAATCCAAGAGCTATTGGCCTTAAAGAGGATGTTGACAGAGATCAGAGAAGAAAGGTTATTCAAAAAAACAATAGCAGAGAACTTTTCAAACCTAGAAAAAGATGTGAATATTGAGGGACAAGAAGATCAAAGAACACCAGGCATATTCAATCCAAATAAGACCATCTCAAGGCATATACTAATCAAACCCTCAAAAGAAAAGAAAGGATCGTAAAAGCAGCAAAAGAAAGCAAGTAACATATAAAGGAGCTCTGATATGTCTGGCAGAAGACTTCTCAATGGAAATATTTGAACAGAGGGAGTGGGATGACATTTCAAACGTGCTGAAGGAAAGAAGTTTCAACCTAGATTATTGTATCCAGAAAAATTTCCCCTCAAATCTGAAGGAGAAATAAAAATTTTCTCAGACAAACAAAAGCTAAGGGATTTGGGCAACATCAGACCTATCTTACAAGAAATGCTAAAGGAAGTTCTTCAATCTGAAAGAAAAAGACATTAACAAGCAAGCAGAAAGTATCTGAAGGTATGCAACTCACTTGTAAAAGTACATTTAAAAAATCTCAGAATAATACTGTAATTTCAGTGTGTCATACACTCATCTTTTTTTTCAACTTTTAAGTTCAGACGTACATGTGCAGGATGTGCAGCTTTGTTACATAGGTAAACGTGTACCATGGTGGTTCACTACACAGATCATCCCATCACCCATGTATTAAGCCCAGCATCCATTAGCTATTCTTCCTGATGCTCTCCCTCCCCCACACCACCCAACAGGTGCCCAGTGTGTGTTATTCCCCTCCACATGTCCATGTATTCTCATCAATCAGTTCCCACTTATAAGTGAGTATGCAGTGTTTGGTTTTCTGTTCCAGTATTAGTTTGCTGAGAATAATGGCTTCCAACTACATCCATGTCACTGCAAAGGACATGATCTTATTCCTTTTTATGACTGCATAGTATTCCATGGTGTATATGGTGTATATGTACCACATTTTCTTTATCCACTCTATCATTGAGGGGCATTTAGGTTGATTACATCACTTTGGTATTGTAAATAGTGCAGCAACAAACCTACACATGCATGTGTCTTTATAATAGAATGATTTATATTCTTTTGGGTATATACCCAGTAATAGGATTGCTGGATCAAATGGTAATTCTGCCTCTAGGTCTCTGAAGAATTGCTACACTGTTCAACAATGGCTGAACTAATTTATACTCCCACCAACAGTGTAAAAGTGTTCCTTTTTCTCCAAAACCTAGCCAGCATCTGTTGTTCTTTGACTTTTTAGTTATAGCCATTCTGATTGGCAGGAGACAGTATCTCATTGTGGTTTTGATTTGCATTTCTCTAATAATCAGTGATGTTGAGTTTTTTATCACATGTTTGCTGGCCACATGAATGTCTTCTTTTAAGAAGTGTCTGTTTAATGGAGTTGTTTTTTTTCATGTAAATTTAAGTTCCTTGTATATTCTAGATATTAGACCTTTGTCAGATGAATAGATTGCAAAACACTTCTCCCATTCTGTAGGTTGTCTGTTCACTCTGATGACAGTTTATTTTGCTGTGCAGAAGCTCTTTCATTTAATTAGATCCCATTTGTCAAGTTTTGCCTTTGTTGCAATTGTTTTTGGCATTTTTGTCATGAAATTTTTGCTTATGCCTATATCCTGAATAGTATTGCCTAGAATTTCTTTTAAGATTTTCATAGTTGTGCATTTTCCATATAAGTCTTTAATCCATCTTGAGTTAATTTCCAGTTTCAATTTTCTGCATATGGCTACCCACTTCTCCCAGCACCATTTATTAAATAGGGAATCGTTTCCCCATTGCTTGTTTTGGTCAGGTTTGTCAAAGATCAGATGGCTGTAGGTGTGCAGTCTTATTTCTGAGTTCTCTTTTCTGTTCCGTTGGTCTATGTGTCTGTTTTTGTAGCGGTACCATGCTGTTTTGGTTTCTGTAGCCTTGTAGTATAGTTTGAAGTTAGGTAGCGTGATGCCTCCAGCTTTGTTCTTTTTGCTTAGGATCATCTTGGCTATTTGGGCTCTTTTTTGGTTCCATATGAATTTTAAAATAGTTTTTTCTAATTCCATGAAGAATGTCAATGGTAGTTTAATGAGAATAGCATTGGATCTGTAAATTACTTTGGGCAGTATGGCTATTTTCATGATATTGATTCTTCCTATTGATGAGCAAAGAATATTTTTCCATTTGTTTGTATACTCTCTGATTTCTCTGAGCAGTGGCTTGTAGTTCTCCTTGAAGAGGTTCTTCACTTTCTTTGTTAGCTGTATTCCTAGGTATTTTATTCTTTTTGTAGCAATTGTGAATGGGAGTTCATTCATGATTTGGCTGTCTGTTTGCCTGTTGTTGGTATATAAAAATGCTAGTGATTTTTTAACATTGATTTTATATCCTAAGACTTTGCTGAAATTGTTTATCAGCTTCAGAAGCCTTTGGGTTGAGACCATGGGGTTTTCTAGATATAGCATCATGTCATCTGCAAACAAACATAATTGGAATTCCTCTCTTCCTATGTGAACAGCCTTTATGTTTTCCTCTTGCCTGATTGCCCTAGCCAGAATTTCCAATATCATGTTGAATAGGAGTGGTGAGAGAAGCATCCTCGTCTGGTGCTAGTTTTCAAGAGGAATGCTTCCAGCTTTTGCCATTCAGTGTGATATTGGTTGTTGGTTTGTCATATATGGCTCTTATTATTTTGAGGTATATTCCTTCAATACCTAGGTTATTGAGAGTTTTAAACATGAAGGATGTTGAATTTCATTGAAGGCCTTTTCTGCATCTATTGAAATGATCATGTGGTTTATTTCTTTAGTTCTGTTTATGTGATGAATCACATTTATTGATTTGCACATGTTGAACCAAACTTGCATCCCAGGGATGAAGCCAACTTGATTGTGGTGGATAAGCTTTTTGATGTGCTTCTGGTTTGCCAGTGTTTTATAAAGGATTTTTGCATTGATGTTAATCAATGATATTGGCGTGACGTTTTCTTTTTTGTTGTATCTCTGCCAGGTTTTGGTATCAGGATGATGTTGACCTCCTAAAATGAGTTAAGGAAGAGTCCTTCCTCTTCCATCTTTTGGAATAATTTCAGTAGAAATGGTACTAGCTCCTCTTTATACTTCTAGTAAAATTCAGTGGTGAATTCATCTGGTCCTGGGCTTTTTTTGGTTGGTAAGATATTTATTATTGTCACAACTTCAGAACACATAATTGGTCTACTCAGGTATTAAATTTCTTTCTGGTTCAGTCTTGGGAGGGTGTATTTGTCCAGGAAATTGTCCATTTCTTTTAGATTTTCTAGTTTATGTGTATAGAGGTGTTCATAGTATTCTTTGATGGTTGTTTATTTCTGTGTGGTCAGTGATGTTATTCTCATTACCATTTCTGATTGATACACTCACATCATTAGTAGGAAGACTAAAGGACAGATCTATCAAAAATAACAACAAAAATTTATTAAGAGGTAGATAACTTAAAAAGATATAAATAGATACAATAAAAACTCAGAAAGTGGGGCAGATAGAGCCACTGTGTAGCATTTTTTAGTTTTCTCTTTGCTTGTTTTTCTTTTCTTGGTAATCAGAGTTGTCATCAGTTTAAAAATTAGTTATAAGACATTATTTACATACCTTATGATAGTCACAAAACAAAAACCTGTAACAGATGCACCATCAATAAAAAGCAAGAAATTAAAACATGTTACCAGAGAAAATTGTTTACAAAATAAAAGAGTAAGAAAGGACAGAAGAGAGGACCAACAAAACAACCAGAAAACAAACAACAAAGTGGCAGTAGTATCTTCTTGTCTATCAGTAACAACATTGAAGGTAAGTGGACTAAATGTTTCCATCAAAAGACATAGAGTGGCTGAATGCATATAAAAAATAATGCTCAACATTATGTTCCCCAAAGAAACTCACTTCACCTATAAAAAGACACATAGACTTGAAACAAGGGATTGAAAAAGAGAAAGAGGAGGAGTAGCTATACTTACACAAAATAGATCCCTAGACAAGCCCTGTAAAATGAAATAAAGAAGGTTACTATATACAGATAAAAAGGTCATTCAGCAAAAGGCTATAACAGCCGTAAATATATAGGCACCCAACGCTAGAAAACCAAGATTTTTTTTAACTTTTATTTTACATTCAGAGGTATATGTGCAGGGTTTTTACATAGGTAAAATTGTATCATGGGGATTTGTTATACAGATTATTTCATCATCCACATATTAAGCCTAGTAACCATTAATTATTTTTCCTGATCTTCTCCCTCCTTCCACCCTCTGATAAGCCCCAGTGTGTACTGTTCCCCTCTATGTGTCAATGTGTTCTCATCATTTAGCTCCCCCTTATAAGTGAGAACATATGGTATTTGGTTTTTTGTTCCTGTGTTAGTTTGCTAAGGAATATGGCCTCCAGCTGTATCCATGTCCCTGCAAAGAACATGATCTCATTCTTTTTTATGGCTGCATAGTATTCCATGATGTATATGTGCCACAATTTGTTTACCCAGTCTATCGTCAATGTGCATTTAGGTTAACTCTATGTCTTTGCTATTGTGGATAGTGTTACAATGAATATAAACATGCATGTGTCTTTACGACAGAATGGTTTATATTCCTTTGGGTATATGCCCAGTAATGAGACTGCTGGGTCAAATGGTATTTCTTTCTTTAGGTCTTTGAGGAATTGCTACACTGTCTTCCACAATGTTTAAACTAATTTACACTCCCACCAACAGTGTATAAGTGTCTCTTTTCCTCCACAACCTCACCAGCAACTGTTATTTTTTGACTTTTTAATTATAGCCATTCTGACTGGTATGAGATGGTATCTCATTGTGGTTTTGAGTTGCGTTTTTGCAATGATCAGGGATGTTGAGTTTTTTTTTTTTCATATGATTGTGGGCCACACGTATGTCTTCTTCTGAAAAGTACCTGTTCATGTGCCTTGCCCACTTTGTAAAGGGGTTGTTCAGTTTTTTCCTGTAAATTTGTTATGTTTCTTACAGATGCTGGATATTAGACCTTTGTTGAATGCATAGATTGCAAAAATTCTCTCCCATTTTGTAGGCTGTCCACTTACTCTGTTGGTAGTTTATTTTGCTGTGCAGAAGTTCTTTAGTTTAATTAGATCCCATTTGTTTTTTTGTTTTGTTTTGTTTTGTTTTTTGTTTGTTTTTTGAGATGGAGTCTCGCTCTGTCGCCCAGGCTGGAGTGCAGTGGCGTGATCTCGGCTCACTGCAAGCTCCGCCTCCCGGGTTCACACCATTCTCCTACCTCAGCCTCCCGAATAGCTGGGACTACAGGCGCCCGCCACCATGCCCAGCTAATTCTTTTTTTTTTTGTACTTTTTAGTAGAGACGGGGTTTCACCGTGTTAGCCAGGATGCTCTCGATCTCCTGAACTTGTGATCTGCCTGCCTCGGCCTCCCAAAGTGCTGGGATTACAGGCATGAGCCACCGTGCCCGGCCAGATCCTATTTGTTAATTTTTGCTTTTGTTGCAATTGCTTTTAGTGTCTTCATCATGAAATTTTTGTTCGTGTCTACATCCTGAATGGTATTGCCTAGGTTGTCTTCCAGGCTTTTTATACTTTTGGGTTTTCACATTTAAGTCTTTCATCCATCTTGGGTTAATTTTTAGATATGGTGTAATGAAGGGGTTCAATTTTAATCTTCTGCATATGGCTAGCCAGTTATCCCAATACCATTTATTACATAAAAAATCCTTTCCCCATTGCTTGTTTTTTTGTCAAGTTTCTTGAAGATCAGATAGTTGTAGGTGTCTGGTCTTATTTCTGGGTTCTCTGTTCAGTTCTATTGGCCTATGGAACACCAAGATTAATAAAACAAATATCATTACAGCTAAAGAGAGAGAAAGACCACAATACAGTAATAGCTGGGAAGCTCAACATCCACTTTCAGCATTGGACAAATTATCTAGATGGAAAATCCACACAAAAAAATCTGACCTGATCTTCACTATAGACCAAATAGACCTAACAGACATTTATAAACTTTTCATCCAACAGCTGCACAATTTACTTCTGGTCAGCACGTGGAACATTCCTAAGAACAGACCATGTATTAAGCCAAAAAACAAGACAAAAATATTTTTAAAAAATAAAATCATATCAAGTATAACTTCTCACCACATTGAGTAAAACCAGAAATCAATACAAACAGACAGTGGAAACTACAAAAACACATGAAAATTAAATAATATGTTCCTGAACGACCATTGGATCAATGAAGACCTTAAGAAGAAAATTTAAAATTTTCTTGAAACAAAGGAAAATGAAAACACAACATACCAAAATCTATGACAGGCAGGAAAATTAGTAGTAAGAGGCAAGTTTATAGCAATAAATGCCTATATCAAAAAGTAGAAACATTTTTAAAAAACAACCTAACAATGCATCTTAAAGAACTAGAAAAGCAAGAGCAAACTAAACCCAAAAATAATAGAATAAAATAAATAATATCAGAGTTGAAATAAACAAAACTGAGGCTAAAAAAATACAAAATGAAAATAAGTTTTTTCTTGAAACAATAAACAAAATTGGAAAACTGTTCGTTAGCCACACTAGTTAAGAAAAAAGGAAAAGACCCAAATAAATATGTCAGACATGAAAAGGGGGACATTACAACTGAGGATTAGTGATTATTATGAGCAACTATATGCCAATAAATTGGAAAACCTAGAAGAAATAGATAAATTCCTAGACACATACAGCCATGAAGATTAAACCACGAAGAAAACCAAAACCTGAATAAACCAATAAAAAGTAATGAAATAGAGGCAGTAATAAAAAGTCTCCTAGCAAAGAAAACTCAGAACCTGAAGACTATATTGCTGAAATCTATCAAACATTTAAAAAATGAGTACCAATTTTACTCAAACTACTCCAAAAAAATAAAATAAGAAGTAGGGAATACTTTTTTTTTTTTTAGAGACAGAGTCTTGCTCTGTCACCCAGGCTGGAGTGCAGTGGTGCAATCTTGTCTCACTGCAACCTCTGCCTCCTCGGTTCAAGCGATTCTGCTGCCTCAGCCTACAGAGTAGCTGGGACTACAGGCACATGCCACCATGCCCAGCCATTTTTTGTATTTTTAGTAGAGACAGGGTTTCACCATGTTGGCCAGGCTGGTCATGAACTCCTGACCTCAAGTGATCCACCTGCCTCAGCCTCCCAAAATGTTGGGATTACAGGCGTGAGCCACCATGCAAGGCCATGATCATTTCAGTCAGATGCCAAAGATAAATTTGATAAAAATTCAAAATTCCTGCATGATAAAAACACTCAAAAACTACCTATAGAAGGAACATACCTTAACAGAATAAGAGTCATATGTGACAAACACATGGCTACTGTCATATTCAATGAAGAAAAACTAGAAGCTATTTCTCTACGATCTAGAACAAGACAAGGATTTCCTCTTTCACCACTTTTATTCAACATAGTATGGGAAATTCTAGCCAGAGAAATGAGGCTAAAGAAATAAATAAAGTGCATCTAAATTGGAAATGAAGAAGTCAAATTACCCCTGTTTGCAGAAAATATGATCTCATACTTAGAAAAACTAAAAATCACCAAAAAACTATTAAAAGTGATAAATTTAGTAAAGCTGAAAGATACAAAATCAACATAGAAAAATCAGTAGCATTTTCTATATGTTAACAGGAAAGAATCTGAAAAGGAAACCAAGAAAGTAATCCTATTTACGATAGATAAAAATTAAATTAAAATACCTAGGAATAAACTTAACCAATGAAGAGAAAGATCTCTACAATGAAAACTAAAGAACATTCATGCAAGAAATTGAAGAGTTCACAAACAAATTGAAAGATAATCCATGTTTATGGTTTGGAAAAATAAATATTGTTAAAATGTTACTACTATTCAAAGCAATCTACAGATTCAATACAATTCCTATCAATATACCAGTGCCATTCTTTACAGAAAGAAAATAATACCCTAAAATTTATATGGAACTCAAAAAAAACACCTTTGAATAGCCAAAGCAATCCTGAGAAAAAAATAACTAGAGGTATCACATTATCTGACTTCAAATTATACTACAAAGCTATAATGACCAAAACAGTATGGTACTGGCATAAAAACAGACACATAGGCCAATGAAACAGAATGAAGAACCCAGATACAAATCTATGCAAACTTATTTTCAACAAAAGTGCCAAGAACATACAATAGGGAGAGGACAGTCTTCAACAGGTGGAGCTGGGAAAATTTGATATCCACTGGACCCATTTCTCACCATAAACAAAATTAAAATCAAAATGAATTAAAGACATATCTAAGACTTTAACCTATGAAACTACTAGAAGAAAATATTTGGGAAACATTTTTCAGGACATTGTTCTGGGCAAAGATTTCTTGAGTAGGACCTCAAATGCACAGGCAATTAAGGCAAAATTGGGCAAATGGAATCATATCAAGCTAAAAGTCTTCTGCACGGCAAAGGAAATAATCAATAAAGTCAAGAGGTAACCCACAGAATGGGAGAAAGTATTTGCAAACTACCCATATGATGAAGAACTAATAACCAGAATATATAAGATGAACAACTCAAAAGGAAAAAAACAAATAATCCAATTTAAAAATTGGTAATAGATCTGAATAGAGATTTATTGAAGTAACACATACAAATACTCAATAATTATATTTTTAAATGCTCAACATCACAAATCACCAGAGAAATACGAAACAAAGCTGGAATGAGATATCATCTCACCCCAATTAAAATGACTTTTATCAAGAAGACAGGCAATAACAAATGCTAGTGAGGCTGTGGGGAAAGAAGAACCATTGTACATTGTTCATGGTACTGTAAATCAGTACAGCTACTAGGAAGAACAGTATGGAGGTTCCTCAAGAAATAAAAAATAGAACTCTCATACAATCGAGCAATCCCACTACTGGGTATATTTCCAAATGAAAGGAAACCAGTATACTGAGACATCTATACTCCCATGTTCACTGCAGCACTATTCATAATAGCCAAGATATAAAATCAACCTAGGCATCCATCAACAGGTGAATGGATAAAAAAATGTGGTACATATACACAATAAAATACCATAGAGCTATGAAAAAGAAAGTAGTCCTGTCTACTTGTCTTGCAACAAGATGAATTGAACTCCTATGTGGGAGCCTAAAAAATTGAACTCATGGCAACAGACAGTAGAATGATGGTTACCAGAGGCTGTGAAGGATAATGGGGAGACGGGGAGATTGAGGGGAAGAGCAGAGGGTTAATGGACACAAAAACGCAGTGATAAGGAATAAAATTTCGTGCATAGTATCACAATAGGGCTACTATAGTTAAAAATAATGTATTGTATATTTCAAAATAACTACCAGAGTGGAATTGGAATGTTCCTAACATAAAGAAATGTTAAATGCTTGAGGGGATGGATATTCCAATTACCCTGATTTGATCATTACACATTGTATGCTTGTATCAAAATATCACATGTACCTATAAATATGTATAACTGTGTATTTATAACTTAAAAATGTAAATAAATAAATAAATAACAAAACAAACAAAAGAGTAAGAATTTATTTCTCTATGTATAAAATTCTGGAAGGGTATTTACCAAACTGTTATAGTGATTATGTTGGGTGATGAGAATATGACTTACTTTTATTTTCTCTTTTAACGATTTTTTATATTTTCAGATTTATTTTACAATGACCATTTTCTTATGTTATAACAATAGAATAAAGCCACCTACAGTCTGCAGGAGGAAATAGAAGAGAAAAAAAATAAAATTTATTTTTATAAAACTCAGTTACTGAAGAAGACATCCCTAGCTAGATAATCAAAACTATCCAGTCACATAAAAATTAAATAAAAGTTAATCATATAGTAGGTGAGCTTCAACAATGATATAAATTGCAATAAATTGAAATCTATTAAGTATGTTTACATTTATAAATTAATAATATTTTTAAAAATGATCTCCTTTCAGTGGTATGGAACTAAGTTGTTATCTTAAAAACTAGTAAATAAAGGAAAAGAATAAAGCATGTGTCTAACTTTTCCTATATGAACTGCACTACTAGGTAACCAAATAGGAGATGAGGGAAATGTCTCTTTATAAAAGATATTCTAATTTATAAATTAAAAATAAATACCACAATTAGAAAACATCATTTACAAATGCCAATTAATTCCATTAAATATCAATGGCTGCTAAAGTTACAAAAAGGGAGAAAACTAGATATCATGTATCTAAATCATCCCAAATACTACGGATGGTCTTGTCAAAGGGATCAAGCCTAAGTCAGATCAACTGCTGTTTGCATGTGCGATAAACACCCACGAGAAAGCAACATGTTGAACTGCACAAGGACAGCATCTTCAAACTCCACAACTGTGGGAAATGCTACCTATCAAATTTTCTAGTTCTTCAACAGACATGATAGAAAAATGAAAGGGATGGAAGAGAAAGACATACATTTTAAAAAGACTTAAAAGACATGTCAAAAATTTTTTAATGTAGACTAGAGTGTCTATATTTGAGTAATAAAACTGGAAAAAGGACTGTACAAAGAAGTCATTACCATAAAATCTAGGATAATGGCAGGAGGGAGTTATAATTGGGAAGAGGCAAATTAAAGGGGCTCCCCATGTGGCTGGAAAAGTTATTATTCTTGGCATGGCTGATGTTTACCTTATAGTAATTCATCAAGCCATACATTTGACTTGGGTGAATTCCTGTATCTGTGTTTTATTTTGCAATAAACATGGTTTACAATGTAAGCAGGGTTGATGACATACAGTAGGATTCAATAATGTTTAACTTTTCTTCTTTGGGAGGAGAGGCCCCAGTGGGGTAAAAGTGAAAAGCAAAAAACTGCCTGAGATAACAAAATTCTACAAGGAGGGCAGAAAGTGAAACACCATATAGGGAAGTGAACAGTGGTGAGAATGATTAATTTCTCCAACTTCATAATTTGGTCTTGCCTAATTCATATCTCTTTTCAGAATATATTGTGCTATCTTTGGGGGACAGCCACATGGAGGCCTAAGAGTGAAATGATCCTTCCCAGCCAAATTCTAGAGGATAATTTCTCAGGCTATCTTATATTTTCTAGATATCATATATAATTGTGCATAATGAAAAATTAAAATGTCAATAATATTGGAGATACATGTTAATTGGATCATCGAAACAAAAGTGTTCTGGAAAATATAAGCAGAAGTGTTACACATTGGTTTCCAAGTCAGCAAACTAAACCATAATTTCTAACAAAGGAAATCAGCACCAGGTCATCCTTCTAAGTAAAAAAAACATCTCCAGGACTATAAAACAATACCTCCAATTTGTAGCATGATGCAAATTAACCAAAATGTAAATAATTTGTCCTGAGTGTCCAATAACCAAAATTTATCTTTAATTGTTTTGTCTTCACTTTTCCATCTCAGGTTTTTTCCTCCAGATACTCTCCTCTTTCATTCATTGACCACCATCTCAAACTTCACATGTCAAACAGAAAAGAAATTAAAAAGGGAGAACGGATGGACAAAGGAGTAAATGGCAGGATCATAAGTGTGGCACAAATGAAAGTATATTTTAGCATCATTACCTTTCCCAAATTGTGAAGCATCAATTGCAGAAAGGGTCAAGAGACAGACACATGAGAAGACTAATGCTGTAGTTTGGATATGGTTGTCTCCACCAAATCTCATATTGATCCCCAGTGTTGGAGGTGGGGCTTAATAAGAGGTGTTTGGGTCATGGAAGCAGGTCCCTTATGAGTAAATTAACGCCCTTCCTAGGTTGGGGATGAGTGAATTTTCACTGTATTAGTTCCTGCAAGGGCTGGTTGTTAAAAAGAGCCTGGCACCTGCCTTCTCTCTCTCGCCTCCTCTCTCACTATGTGATCTCTGCACACCCAGCTCCCCTTTGCCTTCCACCATAAGTAAAAGCAGTCTGAGGCTCTCACTAAATACCCCATCTCGAACTTTCCAGTCAGCAGAATCATGAACCAAATAAACCTTTTTTTCTTTATAAATTACCCGGCCTCAGGTATTCCTTTATAACAACACAAAAAAGAATAAGACAACCAATGCAAAGGAGAGACCAAACTGATCCAAAGACTGGGTCTCTTAAAACCAGACATGATCAGAATGGACTTAGCTACTATCCAGACTCATTTCTAAAATATTTTAATATAGACAAAGCCACTAGAGAGAGAGAGAAAAAGGTCCCTTTTAATCTACTATAGTATGTTCTAACATAAAGGATGTTTAACCAGCCTTGCCCAGCTTTCCCAGGCAAAAGACAATTTGAAAGTCATCTCTATGAATAAAGCATTGTACCCTGAAAGGAGATAAAATGTTAAACACTTAACACAAAAAATAATCTAATCATAATGTCTCTTTAATGATTCAGAGGCTCTTCAATATGTAGCAATAAGTAAAACTTATCATTATAAACATCATTATCACTGCATGTGTGATTTACAGATACACTATCTGAGATGTCTGGTAAAGGTAATTCTGAATAAACGACTGTATACTAAAAATACTTTAGTATATTTCCTTTTTCTGTCTTTTTCTCCAGTCAAAATTAAAATACTTTCTGAGAATATAAGTCTTCCAAAGCAAGTAAAATGACACTAAAAAAAAGGCCTAATAACATTTTCCAAATCTAGGACACACGCTGTTTTTAAAATATATTTGGTCATAAATAAATATATTGAGTATATTAATAAATGCCTCTTTCAAAAGCTCTTCACTCACAAGGACTTTAAATCACTGCTCTGAAAATAAAAGACTATTAGGAATTTGAAAAGTAAGCATAATTCAGCCCTCTCCAAGTTATTCTGCATTTTTTCAAGGTTAGTTGTTCTTATAAAACATATATAAATATGCATATCTTGTCTTGAGTCACTCACTTCAATGTCCTGAAGCAAAAGGAAACAGGAAAGTCATAAGAGACTTTCAGAGACCAGAGACTGAATGAAACTTGAACACCATCTGTAAGCTTTTGCCATTAAGAGGTTTATATTTTTTTAATTCATGGACTGCATTTATATCTGGCCACAAGGCATTAATTGCTGGCTGTAAGGCTTGAGGAAGCCTGAGCAAGCTGTGTACAGCGGGCATTATGGTTTATCTGCTTATATGCAGAAACCAAATCCCACTGAGATCCATGATGCTTTAAGAAACAAAGTGTTTTTATATGAAAGACAAAACAGGTATAACCTTGTTCTTCCCATTGTACTAATTCTGTGCTAATGGAACAGAATTCAACTGGCTGACTATCGTCTGGGACAAATTTTTCTTTACAAAACTCTTTTTGGGTTTATTAAAATTTTCAATCTCCCCAGCAAAG
This sequence comes from Nomascus leucogenys, assembly GCF_006542625.1. NCBI lineage: Eukaryota > Metazoa > Chordata > Mammalia > Primates > Hylobatidae > Nomascus > Nomascus leucogenys. Next base: position 103,821,525 of record NC_044381.1, on the reverse strand, counting down.
TGATTGTATCAAGATAAGCAAAATGTATATTTAAAAGTTACATTTCAAAACTAAAAACAAAAATCTTAAACACCAATTGCCATATTTATAGGACTCCTCCTATTCAAGAAGAAGTGGTTTCATTAATCTAAACAACTCTATTCTCTAATTTCTGTGCTTTGTTATTGATTTAGCAATCATTGGAGTTAAAATTGAAAAAGTCTCTTTCCCCATATTTTAATTAGTTAAATGATTTGCCTCTTTATTATTTTTTAAGCCAAACTTCCTAAACTACTGAGAAAAAACAAAGAGAAAATTACCATGAAAACACTCCTTACAGTGACCTGGAAGATATGTCAAATTCAGATAGGATAAAGAAAAGATGGTATTTGCTACACTGAATATAGTTAAGTGCCCAGACACTGAGTCCTATCTTTGTTTAAAGTACTACTGTTTGGTCTTCTCACATTCCACATTGAAAATTGTCATAATATGTAAGAGATCTATGCTACACACATGCAAGTAAACAGACTATTAACAGGATAATTATTCAACTGCATGTAAGTCATTTTAACTGCAATTTCCAAGTCAACAAACAACAAAAATAGGCTTTTAGTGGTTTAATATGTTATCAGACTACTCTCAGGACTTGTCCCTATCCTAATATGCCAGAAGCATGAATGCAGTTATATATCCAAAACACAATAAGACGTCAAATACTAGGTGATCTCCCATATAGTACCCAACATGTAACATAGGATGGAGTACCTTCAGCTTGTAGCTTCAAATAAGAATCTGTATCGAAGTCTTGGAAATTTTGTAGAATAGCCAGGTATGATGATCCAAGTTGAGCCCATTTTTCTCCTCTAAATGTTTCCCTTATCAAAAGTGCAACAGAAGTTTTAGATGAACATGACTGTCATATTAATTCACCCAATAATAGTTATCCTATATTCAATGTACTATACTAGGCACTATGAGAAATTAAAAATAAAATACAATCTTTAAAATCTAGAGTGGGCTCTCAGAGTGGAATCAATCAGAAAACAAACGATGAAAAATTCAGCTTAAATTCTTTTAGCAAACAATGACATTGACAATGGAAGAATTAATAATAACCTCGTTACTTCTTTATCATATTTTCCAATCATAAAAAAGTATTCCCCAAATTAAAAGTGGAGAAAAATAGCTATTGTGTGAATGTGCTAATTGGATAAATTCTTCAAATCATTCTTATTTACAAGTGTAATGAAAATTCATTTTATGAAATGTTTATACCAGTTGGTAACTCACTGGCTCCATCTGATGGAGATTTTTAAGTCGAAACAAAAGTTTCTAGAATCTTTGTCTTAAAACTCAGCTATATATTTGAACTGAAGTATACATACAGTAAATTCTTTCCATCAGAAATTAACATTCTGGTTAAAAGCATCTGTATCAAATAGAAATACTAAATTTGACTTTATCCCACAGGCACTGGAAATTGTTAGGAATAAGAATTTGACAAAAGCCAAAGGATACAAATTAGAAGAAAAGGTCTGTTTGACTCACTACATCATGATTTTCTCAACTGAGTAGGAAAATGTTACATATGCTGGTCTTGTGAACTTCCACTCAACAATTTTTGTATTCAGTGGAATGCTGATACAGAAAAGAGAGCATTACCCTTTGAGTTCAAATTAATCAGGAGAAAATAATATACCCTCAATTTTTTTTCATTGTGCTCTTTCAAAAATGCACAGCTACATATATACCTATATTCTATATCTGCAATAGTAATTACTAATTATTAATATTTCCTGGAACTTAAAAATTATTTGTCTACCAGAGCTTAGCCACATAGAACACAGCTGTTTCTTCTGTGTTATTTTCCATCAATATCAGTTGCACTATAAAGCTGAGATTATAGGACTGGCAATCTTTCCGTAAATACATCATTAAGACAGCCTCTAGGGAATTAAACCATCCAAGGGTGTTAATAGAATGAAAATACTGCCAACAAAAATGTTATTCCAGTCTCCGAACTGGATATTTGCCTAGACCTTTAAGCATTTCTACATAGGCTTAATTTTAAAATTTAAGTAATCCTTACAAATTTTAAGCACTCCAATTTTAGGATAGGAACAAAGAAAGAGGCTACAAATAGCTTTGAGTTTGTACTTTAGTAACTGCACTAAACCAGAGCACTTCTCCTTTCTTAGAAACAAACCTAAAGTCAATCATAATGAGTTGTTTCTATTCTTTAGGCAAGATTATTGTAGAAGGTTGGCTTGGCTTATCTTGCCATGCAGAGAAACTTTGACTTTATTTTTGTCAAAGAGGAGATCATTTCATCCAAGGGGGCTGTTATTTTTTATACTTTTTTCCAAAAGACATTCAATTGACCTCACCCACAATGGATATTATAGACTGACGAGTCTATTTCTTAGTGTAGACAAGTACATTAGTTATAAAATTAATTTTCACATAAATTCAAGTTGTATCTATGTACAAGAGACTCTTGTTCATCCCTCCCTAATGGAGACAGTCTGAGTGTAATTTATGTTATTTGCATCAGTAATACTCATTTCCAACACTGAAAGAACATTTGGCCAGAGGCATCTTTTTCTAAAGATATTATCAAGCTTAACAACTATAATTAACAATTCATAAAAAATGTTCTATTTCAACATGATGCTGAAGTGGCATCTTAATAATGAAAGAATTTCTTCAGTGAACCAAAGAAAGAAAAATGGAAATTACAAGTAAGGTGCTTATTTCACATTTAATCTAAATATTTTAAAATCTAATCTAACTGGTAAATAGAGTAACAAAAAGGAAACATTGTTTGAGTATCATAACAAGGGCTAGAAAAAAAGACTAAATAAATTTAATAAACATACTAATATTATTAAAGAAGACAAAATAAAATGTAATAAATTTTGTTATCTAATCTTATTAGAGCGAACACTCATTTAGGGATAAAAGACAAAATAAGTACATGAAAATTATACAAAACTATAATTTCTTTTTTAGTATGGAGGTCTTCAAATTTAAGAGTATACTGACACACAAACAGCATCATTTCCTGGTAATGTGTACAATAAATAAAACTTGTAGCATGTTAGTTTACGATCATTAATATAAATGAATGGAAGACAATAAGCCTGGATGATCAATTTTGGAACCTGAGATTATAAACAATGACAATTTCATTTTATGCAAAAAAAGTTTAATGAAATACTTCCCTAGAAAATAAAAAACTGAAGGAATTTATCACCACTGGACTGGCTTTACAAGATATGCTTAAGGGAGTCTTACATCTGAAAACAAAAGAATGATATCTACCATCATTTAAAAAACACAAAAATAAAATCCCACTGTTACACTAGATACAAAAATGACAATGAGAAAGGAGTCAAACATTACCACTACAGAAAACCATCAAGCTACAAAGATAACAATGAGAGAGGAAGAAATGAACAAAGGATATACGAAACAACCAGTTCACAGTTAGCAAAATGACAGGAATGTCTTCACCCGTCAGTAATAGCCTTTAGTCCAAATGGATTAAACTCCCCCACTTAAAAGATATAGACTGGCTGAATGATAAGAAAACATGACCCAACTATATGCTGCCACAAGAAACTCATTTTATCTGTAAAGTCACATATAGACTAAAAGTGAAGGCATGGAAAAAGATATTTCACGGAAATGGAAACTAAAAATGAGCAGAAGTAGCTACACTTACATCAGAAAAAAAAGGGACTAAGTCAAAAACTGTAAAAAAAAATGACATATACAGGATCAATTAGCAAAAGGATATAACAATTCTAACTATATATGCATACAATGCCACAGCACTCTGATATATCAAGCAAATATCCTTAGATCAAAAGTGAGAAACAGACTGCGACACAATAATTTTGGGGACATTAGCACTTCACTCTCAGCATTAGACAGATTATCTAGAGAGAGAATCAATGAAGAAACATTGGATTTAAATGAGCTTTAAACAAATGCACCTAACATTTAAAGAACATTTCATCCTACAGCTAAAGTACACACATTCCTCTCATGAGAACATGCAACATTCTCTATAATAGACCATATGTTAGGCCAAAAATACAAGTCTTGAAAAATTTTTAAAAATTAAAATCATATCAAGTATCTTCTCAGAACACAATGGAATAAAACTAAAAATCAATAACAAGAGGAATTTTGGAAACTTTAAACATACATTGTTTGGAAAATTAAATAATAGTCTCCTGAATAACCAGAAGGTTAATGAAGAAATTAAGAAAGAAATAAAGTTTCTTAAAAGAAATGAAAGTGGAAATACAACATACCAAAATCCATGGGATACATCAAAAGCAATTATAAAAGGAAGTGTATAGCAAAAAACACCTATGTGAAAAACAGTAGAATAATTTCAAACACACAACAAAATGATACACCTCAAGGAACTACAAAGCAAAGAATAAAACAACCTCAAAAAGTAGAAGAAATGAAATAATAAAGACGAGAGCAGAACTAAACAAAATAGTCTAAAAACACAAAGGCTCAATAAAATGAAAAGTTGATTTTTTGAAAAAATAAACAAATTGATACTCCACTAGCTAAAATAAAACCCAATTTTAAAAAGCCCAAAATGAAAAGGGAGAAATTACAACTGATACTTCAGAAATACAAAAGATCATTGGAGACAATTATGAACAGTTATACATTAACAAATTGGAAAAGCTAGAGGAAATAGGTAAATCCCTGGACATATACAATCTATCAAGACTGAACTATGAAGAAATTGAAAACCTCAACAAAACAATAATGAGTAACAAAGTAGTATCAGTAATACAAATTCTCCCAACAAAGGAAATCACAAGACCAGACGGCTTTACTGCTGAATTCTACCAAGCTTTTAAAGAAAAACTAACACCAATTCTTTTGAAACTCTTCCAAACATTAAAAGAAAATTTTTCTTACTTATTCTAAGAGGCCAGCATGACCCTGATACCAAAACGGAAGACACGACCAAAAACAAACAAACAAAAAACCTACAGGCCAATATCCCTGACAAACATACATGCAAAAGTTACTCAACAATAATATACCATGATCAAGGGGAGATTTATCCTATGTATACAAGACTAACTCAACATACACAAATCAATAAATGATATATCACATCAATAAAATAAAGGACAAAAAAAGTATCCGCCTCAATAGATGCAGAAAAAGTGTTTGAAAAAATTCCACATCCTTTCATGATAAAAACCCTCAACATATTAGACATAGAAGGAACATATCTCAACATAATAGAGACCATATATCACAAACCCACAGCTAATATCATACTGAATGGGAAAAAGCTGAAAGCCTTTCTTCTAAGAACTGGAAAAAGACAAGGATGCCAATTTTCACTATTTTTCTTCAACATAGTACTGGAAATTCTAGCCACAACAATCAGGATAAAGAAAAAATAAAAGATGTCTAAATTGGAAATAAGGAAGCCAAATTGTTACTCTTTGCAGATGAAATAATTTTATATATAAAAAAACCAAGGACTCCACCAAAAACTTATTAGAACTGATGAATAAATTCATTAAAGCTACAGGATAGAATATCAACATACAAAAATCAGTAGCATGTCTATATGCCAACAGCAAACAACTTGAAAAAGAAACCAATAAAGTAATTCCATTTATAATAGATACAAACAAAACAAATACCTAGGAATAAACTTATCCAAAGAAGTGAAAGCTCACAAGAAAACTATAAAACATTGATGAAATAAATTGAAAGAACACCAAAAAAAGAAAGATACCCATATTCATGGCTTGCAAGAATCAATATTGTTAAATTGTCCCTACTATCCAAAGCAATGTACAAAGTCAATGCAATCCCTATCAAAATACCAATAACATTCTTCACAGATATAGAAAATAACCTAAAATTTACATGGAAACCTAAAAAAAACCCTGAATAATCAAAGCAGTCACGAGCAAAAGAACAAATCTGAAGGCATCATATTATCTGACTTCAAATTATACTAAAATGCAATAGCAAGCAAAACAGCATAGTACTGGCATAAAAACAGACACATAGACCAATTGAACAGAACAGAGGGCTTAGAAATAAGTCCACATATTTACACTCAACTGATTTATGACACTTTCCAAGAACACATTGGGTAAGGGTGACCCTCTTCAATAAATAATGCTGGGATAATTGGATATTCATATGCAGAAGAAAAGAACTAGATTCTCTGGCATATCTCTCCACATATACAAAAAGCAACTCAGAATGGATTACGTACTTAAAATACAAATGGATTAAATTACAAACTATAAAAATATTAGAAGATTACATTGCAGAAACACTTCCAGCAAAGATTTTATGACTATGACTTCAAAGGTACAGAAAACAAAAATTAAAATAGACAAATGGGACTATATCTAACTAACAAGTTTCTGCACAGCAAAGTATATAATCAACAGAGCAATGAGACAACCTGTAAATGTGAGAAAATATATCCAAACTATTCATTTGATAAAAGACTAATATCCAGAATATATAAGGAATCCCACAACTCAATAGCAAAAAAAAAAAAAAAAACCCACCACCAAAACAAATAACCCCGTTATAAAGTGGGCAAAGGATCTGAGTAAACATTTCTCAAAAGAAGACACACAAATGACCAACAGGTATAATTTTTAAATGCTCAACATCACTAATCATCAAGAAAATGCAAATTAAAAGCACAATGTGATATCATTTCACTCTAGTTAAAATCGCTATTATCAAAAAGACAAAAAATAGCAGATGCCTGCAAGGATGCGGAGAAAAGGAGACTTATATATTGTTGTTGGGAACACAAATTAGTATAGCCATTACAAGAAGCAGTATAGAAGTTTCTCGAAAAACTAATAATGGAACTATTATATGATCCAGCAATTCCACTACTGGGTATTTATCCAAAGGAAAGGAAATCAAAATACCAAAGGGATACCTGCGTTCCCTTGTTTATTGCAGCACTATTCACAACAGCCAAGATGTGGAATCAACCTAAGGGTCTATCAACAGATTAATGGATAAAGAAAATGTGATATATTTACACAATGAAATACTATTTAGCCATAAAGAAGAATGAAATCCTGTCATTTGCAGCAACATGAATTGCACTGGAGGACAACATGTTAACTGAAATAATCTACGCACAGAAAGATAAATATTGCATGATCTCACTCATATATGAGACCTAAAAAAGTGTATCTCATGAAGGTAGAAAGAAAAACAGTTATCAGCGGCTGCGAAGAGTAGGGGAGGAATGAAAAGAGGTTGTTTAATGGGTACAAACATACAATTAAATAAAATAAATTAGTTTTAGTATTTAATAGCACAGTATGGTGACTATAGTCAATGTAATTTATTGTATATTTCAAAGTAGCTAGAAGAAAATATTTAAAATGTTCCCAACACAAAGAAATGATAAATGTTTGAGGTAATGAATATCTTTAATACTCTGATTTTATCATTATACATTACATGCATGTATCAAAATATCACATGTACCCCATGAATACGTACAATTATTATATATCCATAAAAATAAATTATTATTTTTAAAACAGAAACAAAAAAATAAAATGACAAAGCTGAATAGAGACAGGTTAAGTACTTTTTGCAAGGTTATACAAACTTGAACCCAGGAACTATGAAAATAAATAAACTGATTCCATCATAAAGGAAATTCATCTAATCTGGCATTTAAAAAATCATTTTTAAATTAACAAATTAAACTCATACCTAAAGTAAATATGATTTAGATTTAAAAGTAGGTTTATTATTAACCATAAGAGTAATAATCAAGCTTTGACAATTCTAATCATTTATGGCTTTTTATAATTCTAACTAGCAAGTGCTTGATTATAACTTATCTATGCTATAACAATGACAACGATTACATTATCCAAGACCTTACCTCTAAAATTAACAAAGGCACTAGCATTATCTTATGAAAGATGATCAGAAAATAGCTCTTATATCTTTATCTTTGTGACTGCAACATGGTTTGAAAATACTCTGATAAAAATCAAATTTGCCCAAAGGCATGCTTAATCTGAACATGAAATGTCTCAAAGCTGAACAACTATAAGGTGAGCCAAAAATAAACTAACTAGACATACAGACTAGCCTACTTTCTTCCTTAAAGTAAAGAGACTGGAAAAAAACCTAATTACTGATCTGTTTCAACTCAGGTTTTCTCTTTAATACACTAGAAGTTAAAAGGCATCACATCAAAACTATATGCCTGCAGAGAAAAATGTTGCCACAGAAAACCACCCGGTTTCACGTACATATGTTTAAAGCTTAGCTATTATTCTTTTTCTCTTTTTTGATCCTCTAAAACTTGCTGCACTGGAGACTCCTGAGTACTACTATTTCATTGCAGTGATTTTTGATCACATATCATAGACAATTGACTAACATACATTTAAATGACCTTACAATTAAGCAAAATGATTGTTTGATAGATTTTTTTTTGTAAGTGCAAAGAAAAAAGAGGAGATATGAGGAGTCAGCCAAAAAATATATATCTATAGCTAAAAATAAGAGGATAAAAATATATAAGAAATATCTGTAACTTTCCCTATCCTGTCTTCCTAGTTTTATCAGCTATTTATTCCCCAAACTAATGATCTGTATTCCTTGATACAGGATACTGGTCATTTCCTCAACTGTGCTTTCTCACCTCTGCACCTCTGCCCATCTTTACGATTTAAATGACATACATCTTTAGACTCAACAGAGATCTCATATCTCTAATTTCAGCAGTGCCCCTAAGTCCTAAACACATATGCAACCAGATGCTCTCTTTTTTCCTGAACACTTTTAACCATTTATATCTATTTCCTTTATGGAAATCTTTAATGTATTATGATGTGTATTATAGTTATATATATTTGTAATGTCCCCACTCTCAATGACTGTAATTTCCTAAAAGTCAGTGACCAAAGATTACAGTTGTTTTTGTATCTTCTGCAGTGCTCAGCACAGTGCCTTTACCCACAGTAGTTACTTAATAAATGTCTATTTATTAAAGCTCTGAGTTTTGTTTTCACTCTCTAGCTCTTTATTATTATTTTTACAATCAACAAAAAATGATTTCTTGTGTGCACTTTGTGCTGTCTTCATAGCTTTCTCCACCGAGATCCACTGCATAAAAGGACTGGTGAAATCTTGGTTGCTTCCTTTAGAACATTAAAATTCTCTTTCCCTCTCAACTATCAGGGATCAACACTACCTTGTTAATAGTCCACTATTAATGCAAACGTAATTCTTTTTTAGAGATAAATATTACGAAAGCTTTTTCACAAACATTTTCTTTTTGTTTACAAATATTTTTGGGGGCGTAGGGGGAGTGGGAAGGATGCCTACCTACAATGACGTATGCCCTCCACTGCTGGGACTAAACCGTGAAACCCACTCTTAAAGTTGATGGTGTAGATGAACAGTTAAGAATTAAGGAGGGCAAGTGAACTAAAACAATTCTTTTCAAAACCTACTTTCCTCCAGTAAAAGTACATTATAAATTTTAAGAGAAGTGTTGATCAAATGCTAGCATGGTTGCACTTGGTACATTGGCTACCAAAGTACTATTGAGCAGGTATGTACACTACATGGAAAAGATCAAGAACAAGTTAGTCATCAGTACCACATAGGAAGCCCTATTTTGTATACCTAAAAATCTCAAGGAAAAAAGTTCATATGGAACCAAAAACGAGCCCACATTGCCAAGACAATCCTAAGCCAAAAGAACAAAGCTGGAAGCATCATGCTACCTGACTTCAAACTATACTACAAGGCTACAGTAACCAAAACAGCATGGTACTGGTACCAAAACAGAGATGTAGACCAATGGAACAGAACAGAGCCCTCAGAAATAATACCACACATCTACAATCATCTGATCTTTGACAAACCTGACAAAAACAAGAAATGGGGAAAGGATTCCCTATTTAATAAATGGTGCTGGGAAAACTGGCTAGCCATATGTAGAAAGCTGAAACTGGGTCCCTTCCTTACACCTTATACAAAAATTAATTCAAGATGGATTAAAGACTTACATGTTAGACCTAAAACCATAAAAACCCTAGAAGAAAACCTAGGCAATACCATTCAGGACATAGGCATGGGCAAGGACTTCATGTCTAAAACACCAAAAGCAATGGCAACAAAAGCCAAAATTGACAAATGGGATCTAATTAAACTAAAGAGCTTCTGCACAGCAAAAGAAACTACCATCAGAGTGAACAGGCAACCTACAGAATGGGAGAAAATTTTAGCAATCTACTCATCTGACAAAGGGCTAATATCCAGAATCTACAATGAACTCAAACAAATTTACAAGAAAAAAACAAACAACCCCATCAAAAAGTGGGCAAAGGACATGAACAGACACTTCTCAAAAGAAGACATTTATGCAGCCAGAAGACACATGAAAAAATGCTCATCATCACTGATCATCAGAGAAATGCAAATCAGAACCACAATGAGATACCATCTCACACCAGTTAGAATGGCCATCATTAAAAAGTCAGGAAACAACAGGTGCTGGAGAGGATGTGGAGTAATAGGAACACTTTTACACTGTTGGTGGGACTGTAAACTAGTTCAACCATTGTGGAAGTCAGTGTGGCGATTCCTCAGGGATCTAGAACTAGAAATCCCATTTGACCCAGCCATCCCATTACTGGGTATATACCCAAAGGACTATAAATCATGCTGCTATAAAGACACCTGCACATGTATGTTTATTGCGGCACAATTCACAATAGCAAAGACTTGGAACCAACCCAAATGTCCTACAATGATAGACTGGATTAAGAAAATGTGGCACACATACACCATGGAATACTATGCAACCATAAAAAATGATGAGTTCATGTCCTTTGTAGGCACATGGATGAAACTGGAAACCATCATTCTCAGTAAACTATCGTAAGGACAAAAAACCAGACACCACATGTTCTCAGTCATAGGTGGGAATTGAACAATGAGAACACACGGACACAGGAAGGGGAACATCACACTCCGGGGACTGTTGTGGGGTGGGGGGAGGAGGGAGGGATAGCATTAGGAGATATACCTAATGTAAATGACGAGTTAATGGGTGCAGCACAGCAACATGGCCCATGGATACATATGTAACAAATCTGTACATTGTGCACATGTACCCTAAAACAAAGTACAATAAAAAAAAAACACCTGAAAAAACAAGAAATATACATCATTATATTAGCAAGATTTTTCAACAGAAGGACACTTCTACAGAATGAATCTCTCAGCATAAGTAAGTGAATATATGTTACAACATATCATTTAATAGGAAGGTAAAAGTCATGTTAATCAGTCATGTTAATCATTGGTAGATTCATAATGCATCAGCAAATTTAAAATCTTATAAAGAACCATATGATAATATTGCACCGATTTAACTTAAAGTTTTCTCTAGAAAATTACATGGTTATCATTAGTAGTAGAGATAAAATCTATGGCCCAAGAACAAAATGTAGGCAACCTCCTATTTTTCTGAATATATATTTTAAAATAAAATAAAGGAAATTTAACTTACATGACTTCAAGGTAGTTTCATCTTCATAAAAATTAAAAGTATTATAATATTTTAACATACTAGTTAGGGCCATAGTGCCCTTCTCAAGCCCAAGCAACACGGTAACGGGAATCTTTGTAAGCATGTGGGACTGCTGGAAATTAATGATAAATGAAAGGAATGCCAGAGGTACCAAGGAACTGCAGAAGCCTGATCCGGACTTGCCCTCTTCCAATGGGCCTAGTGTCATTTTTTGTGGATGCTGAATTTTTCGTTGGTTCTTAAACTTCTGCCAATGAACAGATAAAGAAAATGTGATATACACAATGGAATACTACTCAGCTATAAAAAAAATAGTAACAACAAAATCTTTTCCTTTCCAGCAATATGAATGGAACTGGAGGTCGTTATATTCATCTAAATAAGCCAGGCTCAGAAAGACAAATATTGTATATTCTCGCTTATATGTGGGAACTCAAAATGTGGATCTCATGTAGATAGAGAGCATATTGGTGGTTATAGAGGCCAGAAAGTACAGGGGTGAGGGAGGAGCAAAGAAAGATTGATTAATGGATACAAACACACGGTTTCATGGAAGAAATAAGACCTAATGTTTGATCAATTAGTAGGGTGACTATGGTTCACAATAATCTATAGTATTTTTTAAATACCTAGAGGAGAATAATTTGAATGATTCTAGCAGAAAAAAAGACAAATATTTAGATGACAGATATCTCAATTACACTGATTTTTATCTATACGATTTTTTTTAACTTTTATTTTGAATTCAGGGATACATGTGCAGGCATGTTACATAGGTAAACTTGTGTCATGGGGATTTGTTGTACAGATTATTCCATCACCCAGATATAAAACTGGATAAAGAAAATGTGGTGCATATACATCATAGAATACTATGCAGCCATGAAAAAGAACAAGATCATGTCCTTCACAAGGGCATGGATGGAGCTGGAGGCCATAATCCTTAGAAAACTAACACAAGAACAGAAAACCAAATACCACTTGTTGTCACTTATAAGTGGGAGCTAAATGATGAGAACATATGAACACATGGAGAGAAACAACACACACTGGGGTCTATTAAAGAGTGGAGGGTAGGAGGAGGGAGAAGATCAGGAAAAATAACTAATGGATACTAGGCTTAATATCTTGGTGAGCTTTACAAATTTTATGAATGTAGAAGGTGGAGCAAGATGGCTGAATAGAAGGCTCACTGATCATACCCCATTCACAAGGACACCAACAAAAACTGCACAGAAAAAACACCTTCATAAAAACCAAAAGTAAAGTAAGCTCTCGTAGCAACTGGTTTTAACTTCATATCACTGAAAGAGGCACTGAAGAGATTTTTTTCAAAGTCCTGAATCACCAACGCCACTCCTCCAAAGTGTGGTGCGGAGAGCATCTCTAGGCACTGGGGGAGGAAGAACACAGCAATAGTGGGGCATGAACTGAGTGCTGCTCTGTTAGAGCAGAAAGGAAAACCAGACCAAACTCAGCTGATGCCCACCCAGAGGGGCAGCATTTAAACCAGCCCTAGTGAGAGGGGAATTGCCAATCCCAGCAGTCCAAACTTGAGTGCCCACAAACCTTGCCACTGAGGGCCAAGTGCTCACAGTCTCTAAGTAAACTTGAAAGGCAGTTTAGGTCACAAGGACTGCAACTCTTAGGCAAATCCTAGGGCAGAACCAGGCTCAGAGACAGTAGACTTGGGGTACATGTGACTGAGATGCCATGTAGGAAAGGATGCAGTCCTGGTAGCATTCATCAGCTGCTAAGTGAAGAGCCTTTGAACCCTGAATAACCAGCAATGATACCCAGGTACTACATCGAGGTCCTTAGATGAGCCTCTGAGACTTGTGGGCTTCAGGTGAGAGAGACTCAGCACATTACCAGTAGTGATAACTATAGGACAAAACTCCTGCTTGAGAAAAGTAAAGGGCATTTTGTCTTGAACCTTAGGTACCAGCATGGCAGAGCACCAAGAGGGCTCTTAGTGTTCCTGATTCCAGTACTTGACTCTTGGATGGCATTTCTAGACCTGCCCTGGGTCAGAAGGGAGCCCACTGCTCTGAAGGGTGAGTCCTGGGCCAGGCAGCTTTCTTGACAAGCTCACTTAAGAGCCCTTGGGCCTTAAAGAAACATTGGCTAATAGGCTGGCAGTACTCCTTTTGGCCTGGGGTGGCAGTAGCGACAGGGTGAGGCTTCTCTGCCTTTGGAAAGGGGAGAGAAGAGTGAGGAGGACTGTGTCTTGTGGTATGAGTGTCAGCTCAGCCACAGTAAAATAGAACACCAGGTAGACTCCTAAGGTTTTTTACTCTAGTCCCTCTGGGCCTACCTGGGCCTGAGGGACCTCACCACCCTGAAGGGAAGCACACAGGCCTGGTTGGCTTTGCCACCTGCTGATTGTAGGTAGAGCTCCAGGGAGGTGAGCGAACATAAGCAGTAGCCAGGGAATGGTTACAGTAGGCCTAAGGCAAGACTTAGTGCTGTGCTGGCTTCTGGTCTGACCCAGCACAGTCACAGTGGTGGAGGTCACAGGGTGCTTGTGTCACTCAACCCCCAGCTTTGGGTGGCTCGGAACAAAGAGAGAAACACTGTTTATTTGGGGAAAAGTAGGAAAGAAAACAAGAGTTTCTGCCCGGCAATTCAATATAAATTGCCTGAAGGGCAAAATAACCGATATAAAACAAGAATCTAACAGGTCTGACAGAGCTGAATAACACAATACAAGAATTTCACAATGCAATCGCAAGTATTAACAACAGAATAAACCAAGTTGAAGAAAGAATCTCAGAACTTGAAGACTGGTTCTCTGAAATAAGGCATAAAAATAAAGAAAAAAGAATAAAACGCAAAGAACAAACCTCTGAGAAGTATGGGATTATATAAAGAGGATGAATCTATGAATCATTTGTATCCCTGAAAGGGAGAAGGAGAAAGCAGACCACTTGGAAAATGTATTTCAGCATATCATCCACGAAAACTTCTCCATCCTCGCTAGAGAGGCCAACAGTCAAATTCAGGAACTACAGAGAACTCCTGTAAGATTCAACATAAGAAGATCATCCAAGACACATAATCATCAGATTTTTCAAGGTTAAAATGAAAGAAAAAATGTTAAAGGCAGATAGAAAGAAGGGAAGGTCACCTACAAACAGCTCCCCGTCAGGCTAACAGCAGACCTCTCAGCTGAAACACTATAAGAAGAGATTGAGGGCCTATATTCAACATTCTTAAAGAAGAAAAAAAAATGGGCTCGGCATGGTGGTTTATGTCTATAATCCCAGCACTTTGGGAGGCCAAGGCGGGTGGATCACAAGGTCAGGAGTTTAAGACCAGCACTAAAAAAAAAAAAAATACAAAAATTAGCCAGACGTGGTGGTGCATGCCTGTAATCCCAGCTACTCAGGAGGCTGAGGCAGGAGAATTGCTTGAACCTGGGAGGTGGAGGTTGCAGTGAGCTGAGATTGGGCCACTGCACTCCAGCCTGGGTGACAGAGTGAGACTCCATCTCGGAAAAAGAAAAAAGAAAAGAAAAAAAACTTCAACCAGTTATTTCAGATACAGCCAAACTAAGCTTCCTAAGTTAAGGAGAAATATGATCCTTTAAAGATAAGCAAATGTTGAGGGACTTCATTACCACCAGATATGCCTTAAAAGAGACCTTGAAAGGAGCACTAAATACAGAAAGGAAAGACTGCTACCAGCTAATACAAAAACACACTTAAAAACCCAAACCAGTATCACTATAAAGCAACCACACAAACAAGCCAACATAATAACTAGCTACCAGCACAATGACAGGATCAAATCCATGCATACCAATACTAATCTTGAATGTAAGCAGGCTAAATCCTCCACTTAAAAGGCACGGGGTGGCAAGCTGGATAAAAAAAAGCAAGACTCAATAGTATGCTGTCTTTAAGGGACCCATCTCACACATAATAACACCCATATACTCAAAATAAAGGGATGAAGAAAAATCTACCAAGCAAATGGAAGACAGAAAAAAGAAGGGGTTGCAATCCTAATTTCAGACAAAACAGATTTCAAACCAACAAAGATCAAAAAAGACAAGGAAGGGCATTAAATAATGGTAAAGGGTTCAATTCAACAAGAAAATCTAACTATCCTAAATATGTATGAACCCAACACAGGAGCACCCAGATTCATAAAGCAAGTTCTTAGAGACCTACAAAGAGACACAGGCTCTCACACAATAATAGTGGGAGAGTTCAACACGCCACTGACAGTATTAGGCAGATCACTGAGGAAGAAAATTAACAAAGATATTCAGGACCTAAACTAAGCATTGGACCAAATGGATCTGACAGACCTTTACAGAAGTCCTCACCCAAAACCAACAAAATATACATTCTTCTCATCACCACATACTCTAAAATCAACTACATAATTTGACATAAAACAATTCTCAACAAATGTAAAACAACCAAAATCATACCAAACACCATCTCAGACCACAGTGCAATAAAAATAGAAGTCTACACAATGAAAGTAGGTCAAAACCATACAATTACATGGAAATTAACAACATACCTCTAAATGAAATTAAGGTAGAAATCAATGAATTCTTTGAAAATAATGAGAAAAAAGATACAAACTATCAGAATCTCTGGGACACAGCTAAGGCAGTGTTAAGAGGGACATTCATAGCACTAAATGCCAACATCAAAAAGGTAGAAAGATCTCAAATTAGCAAGCTAACCTTGCAACTGAAAGGATTAGAGAAGAAAGAACAAATCAACCCCGAAACTAGCAGAAGGCGAGAAATAACAAAAATCAGACCTGAACTAAGGAAATGGAGACTCGAAAAAACATTCAGAAGATCAATGAATCCAGGAGTTTGATTTTTGAAGAAATTAATGAAATAGATAAGCCACTAGCTAGACTAATTAGCTAGACTAATTAAGAAGAAAACAGAGAAGATATAAATAAACACATTAGAAATGAAGGGAATCTTGCTACTGACCCCACAGAAATAAAAACAACCATGAGAAACCACTATGAACAACTCTACGCACACAAACTAGAAAACCTAGAGAAGATGGATAAATTCCTGGACACAAACACCCTCCCGAGACTGACCCAGAAAGAAACTCATTCCCTAACAGACCAACAATGAACTCCAAAAGTGAATCAGTAATAAATATCCTACCAATCATGAAAAGCCCAGGACCTGATAGATTCATAGCCGAATTCTATCAGATGTACAAAGAAGTGCTGGTACCATTCCTACTGAAATATTCCACAAAAATTGAGGAGAAGGGAGTTCCTCTTCAACTGATTCTATGAGGCCAGCATCACCTTGATACTAAAACCTGGCAGATATACAATAAAAAAAGAAAACTTCAGGCCAATATCTTTGATGAACATCAGTGGAAAAATCCTCAACAAAATAGTTGCAAACCAAATCCAGCAGCTCATCAAAAAGCTAATCCGCCATGATCAAGTAGGCTTCATCCCTAGGATGCAAGGTTGGTTCAGCATACACAAATCAATAAAGGTGATTCATCAAATAAAGAGAACTACAGACAAAAACCACATGATTATTTCAATAGATACCGAAAAGGTTTTTGATAAAATTCAATATTCCTTCATGTCAAAAAAAACTCTCAGTAAATAAGGTATTGAAGAAACACACATCAAAATAATAAGAGCCACATATGACAAACCCACAGCCAACACTATACTGAGTGGGCAAAAGCTGGAAGTATTCCCCTTGAAAATTGGCACAAGACAAGGATGCCCTCTCTCACCCCTTCTATTCAACATAGTATTGGAAGTCCTAGCCAGAGCAATTAGGCAAGAGAAATAAATGAAATGCATCCAAATTGGAAGACAGAAAGTCAAACTATCTCTGTTTGCAGATGACATGATTCTATATCTAGAAAATTCCATAGTCTTAATCCAAAAGCTCCTTCAGCTGATAAACAACTTCAGCAAAGTTGCAGGATACAAAATCAATGTACAAAAGTCACTTGCATTCTTATATACCAACAACAACCAAACCAAGAGCCAAATCACAAAGGTAATCCCATTCACAATTGCCATAAAGAAAATAAAATACCTAGGAATACAGGTAACCAGGAAGGTAAAAGAGCTCTAAAATAAGAATTACAAAACAATGCTCAAATAAATCAGAGAATACATGAATAAATGAAAAAAATATTATATGCTCATTAATAAGAATAATCAATATCATTAAAATGGCTATACTGCCCCCAAGCAATTTACAGATTCGATGTTATTCCTATCCAATGACAATGACATTCTTCACAGAACTAGAAAACATTATTTAAAAATGTATATGGAACCAAAAAAGAGCTCAAATAGCCAAGGCAATCCTAAGCAAAAAGAATAAAGCTGGATGAATCACATTACCCAACTTCAAACTGTACTACAAGTCTACAGTGACCAAAACAGCATGGTACTGCTACAAAAACAGGTACATAGTCCAATGGACTAGACTAGAGAGCCCAAACGTAAGGACACACATCTATGACCATCTTGTCTTTGACAAAGTTGACAAAAACATGCAATGGGGAAAAGACTCCTTATTCAATAAATAGTGTTGGGATAACCCACTAGCCATTTGCCGAACATTGAAGCTGGACCCCTTCCTTACACCATATACAAAGATCAACTCAGGATGGATTAAGGATGGGAGTGGTGGCTCATGCCTGTAATCCCAGCACTTTCGGAGGCTGACGTGGGTGAATTGCTTGAGGCCAGGAGATCGAGACCAGCCTGGCCAACATGGCGAAACCCTGTCTCTAATAAAAATACAAAAAAATTAGCTGGGTGTGATGGTGCACACCTGTAGTGTCAGGTACCCGGGAGGCTGAGGCACAAGAATCACTTGAACCCAGGAGGCAGAGGCTGCAGTGAGCAGAGATGGAACCGCTGCAGTCCATAAAAATCCTGGAAGGCAACATAGGCAATACCATCCTGGACACAGGAATGAGTGAAGATTTCATGACAAAGACACCAAAAGCAATCACAACAAAAGCAAAAATTGACAAATGGGATCTAATTAAACTTAAGAGACTCTGCACAGAAAAAGAAACTGTCAACAGAATAATCAGACAACCTACAGAATGTGAGAAAATATTTGCAAACCATGCATCTGACAAAGATCTAATATCCAGCATCTATAAGGAACTTAAATGTACAAGAGAAAAACAACCCCATTGAAAAATGGACAAAGGACATAAACTAACACTTCTAAAAAGAAGACATACATGTGGTCAATAAACACATGAAAAAAAGCTCAGCGTCACTGATCATTAGAGAACTACAAATCAAAACCACAATGAGATACCATCTCATGCCAATCAGAATGGTTATTATTAAAAAGACAAAAAACAACAGATCCTGGCAAGTTGTGGAGAAAAACGAACCCTTATACACCACTGGTGGGAGTGTAAATTAGTTCAGCCATTGTGTAAGACAGTGTGGCGATTCCTCAGAGACCTAGAGGCAGAAATACCACTTGATCCAGCAATCCCATTACTGGGTATATTCCCAAAGGAATAGAAATTATTCTATTATAATGCACGTGTATGTTCATTACAGCACTATTTACAATAGCAAAGTCATGGAATCAACCTAAATGCCCATCAATGATACAGTAGATAAAGAAAATGTGGTACATATACATTATAGAATACTATGCAGCCATAAAAAGAAATGAGATCATGTCCTTTGCAGGAACATGGATGGAGTTAGAAGCCATTATTCTCAGAAAACTAGCTCAGAAACAGAAAACCAAACACTGCATGTTCTCATTTATAAGTGGGAGCTAAATGATAAGATCTTATGAACACAAAGAAGGAAACAACAGACAATGGGGTCTACTTGAGAATGGAAGGTGGGAGGAGGCAGAGGAGCAGAAAAGATAACGACTGGGTACTGGTCTTAATACCTGCGTGATGTAATAGAATGTTCAGCAAGCCCCCGTGACATGTGTTTATTTATGTAACAAACCTTCACGTGTACTCCCAAACCTAAAATTAAAATTAAAATTAAAACAAAGAAAACTACAGACCAATACCTCTTATAAATATAGGTGCAAAAATAATCAGCAAAATATTAGCAAATTGAATCCAACATTGTATAAAGAAATTATACACTGCAACCAACTGAGATTTATACCAGGTATGCAAGACTCACTCAACATTTAAAACTCAATTATATAATTTACCTTGTCAACAGGCTAAAAAAATCACATGATCATACTTATAGATGAAGAGAAAACGTTTGAGAAATGCAATGGCCATTCATGATGAAACCTCTCAGCAAACTAGGAATAGAGGGGAATTTTCTTAAGAATATCTACAAGAAGAATACAGCTAACATCATACTTAATGGTGAGAAAATCAAAGTTTTCACACTAATATCAAGAACAAGGCAGGATTGTCTCCTCTTTTCACCTCCTTTTCAACATTGTACTGGAAGTACTAGCTAATTCAGTAAGGCAATAAAAGGAAATAAAAGGTGTACAGAAGGGAGAGGCAGAAATAAAACTGTCTTTGTTTGCAGATGGCATGATAATCTATGTAGAAAATCCAAAAAAAAAACAAAACTCCTGGAACAAATAAGCAATCATAGCAAGGTTGCAGGATACAGGGTTAATTGTTAATATATAAAAGCAAATGTGAAGAATGCTGCAATAAACATGGGAATGTAAACATCTCTTCTACATAGCAGTTTTATTTTTCTTTGGATAGATACACAGTAGTGGGATTGCAGGATCATATGGTAATTTTTTTTTTTTAGTGTTTTGAAGACTCTCTATACTATTTTCCAACATGAGTGTACTAATTTACATTCTCAATAACAGTCTACAAGATTTCCTTTTCTCCATATCTTTGCCCGCACCTGTTATCTTTTGTCTTTTTGACAATAGCCATTCTAACAGGTATGAGGTGATATTTCATTGTGGTTTTAATTTGCATTTGCAAATTAAAAAAAGAGGGTTTGAAACTAAAAATACAATACCATTTACATTAGCGCCCAGGAAAATAAAATACTTATGTATAAATTTAGCAAAATATGTAAAAGAAAAGCTATAATACCCTGATGAACAAAATCAAAAAACAATACATGAAGAAATAGTCCATGTTCATGCATAGGAAGACTCACTATTATCAAAATATAGATAATACAGACATATTAACAAGTTCTTTCCAAGTTGATCTATAGATTCAATGCAACCCAAATAAAAATCCCAGCAAGTTATTTTGAGGATATCAACAAACTGATAGTACATTTCTGTGTAAAGGCAAAAGACTCAGAATAGCCAATACAATATTGAAGGAAAAGGAAAGTTGGAGGACTGCCACTACCCAACTTCAAGACTTACTATAAAGTCACAGTAATCAGGACAGTGTGGTAGTGGTAAATGAGTAGACAAAGAGATCAAGACAGAACAGAGAGCTCAGAAATAGACATAAATACAATCAATAAATCTTTGACAAAGGCATAAAGGCAATATAATGAAGAAACACAGACATTTCAACAAACGATGCTACAACTGGACATCCACATGCAAAAAAAAATGAATCTAGACACAGACTTTCCACCCTTGATAAAAATTACCTCAAAGTGAATCACAGACCTAAGTGCAAAATTCAAAACTATAAAAAGCCTGGACTACAACAGCAGACAACCTAGATGACCTGGGGTATGACACTGACTTACTGGATACAATGCCAAAGGCATAATCCATAAAACAAATAATTGGTAAGCTGAACTCTATTAAAATAAAAACTTCTCTGTGAAATACAATGTTAATAAAATGAAAAGACAAGCCACAGAAGGGGAGAAAATATTTGCAAAAGACAAATCTGATAAAAAAAATTGTGATCTAAAGTATATATATAATTGAAAACTCAACAATATGAAAACAACAACCCAATCTAAAATGGGCCAAAGATGCTAATAGACATCTCGTCAAAGAAGCTATACAGATGGCAAATAAATGTATGAAAAGAGGTTCCTAATCATGTCATCAAGGAAATGCAAATACAAACAAAAATGAGATACCACTACGTATCTAATAGAATGGTCAACATGTGGAGCACTGATAATACCAAATGTTGGTGAAGATGTGAAGCCACAGGAACTCTCATTCATTGCTTTAGGAATGTAAAATGGTATATCCACTTTGAAAGAAAGCTTGGCATTTTCTTACAAAATTAAACAAATTCTTATCATATTATTGAATAATGGTGTTCCTTGGTATTTACCCAAAGGAGTTGAAAACATGTTCACACAAAAACCTGTGTATGAGTACAGACAGCAGCCTTATTCATAATTGCCAAAACTTAGAAGCAGCCAAGATGTCCTTCAATAGATGAATGGATAAACTGTGGTACCTTCAAACAATGGAGTATTACACAGATCTAAAAGGAAATGAGCTATAAAGCCATGAAAACATATAGAGGAAACTTAACTGCATAGTACTAAGTGAAAGAATCCAATCTGAAGAGACTGCATACTGTATGATTCTAACTACATAACATTGTAGAAAAGGTAAAACTATGGAGATAATAAAAAATCAGTAGTGTCCAAGAGTTTGGAGGAAGAAAGGATGAATAAGTGGAGCACAGACGATCTTGAGGGCAATGAAAATACTCTGTGTGATAATTAATTATGGATACATGTCATTATACATTTTTTGCAAACCCACAGAATGTACAACACCAAAAATAAACCCTAATGTAAACAATGAACTTTGGGTGATTATGATATGTCTGTGTCCCTTCATCAATGGTAATAAATGTACTATTCTTGCGGGGGATGTTGATGATGAGGAGACTATGCATGTGCAGGGAAGGGAATACATGGGAAATCTCAACGTTTCTCTCTTAATTTTGCTGTGAATCTATCACTGCTCTAAAAAAAAACAAAGTCTTAAATAAAAAGGAAGGAAACACACATAGACACTAAGTGATACTTCAAGTATAGTCTATTACTTAAATTCAAATAATGTTACTTCTTAGAATATTGCTCTTGAGTACTTAAAAGAAGATACACTGCTATCCCTTGCATTAAATTCCTGAATGCTGATATAAATAAATAAGGAACTAAGTTAATTTTCAAATTCTGGATATCAGATTTAAAAATTCAAAAGGTATCATCTTCTCAACCTTCTGTTGAGATATTAGTGCACTCTCATAAAATTATCAATATTTTTAAAAATAATAAATTTACAAAGACAAAGGCAAAATTCTAGTTCTAAGTTCAGGGCAGACACGGGACAAGGAAGGCTAAGAAGATAGTACACAATGGTCAAAAAAAAAAGAATATTCTAGAGTTCAGAAGGTAGTACACAATTTCAGAAAAGGTAGACTACAAAGAAAAATAATAATTCTCAACTGCCAAGTAAATCAGTGTTTGCTAAGTTATTGATGGGAGTCTAGTATTACATAATAAACTTGTTGCCGAGATACAGCAGAAGATATGTATCCCTACTTTCTGAGGCAACACAAAAATATATTGAATACTAGGTTGCAAAGTGCGGACAGTAGGTGCAATAAAAATTGGGAAAAATAAGAGTTAAATGTGGCCTACTACACCAGACACCAGAGAAGGCTTTGAAGAGGAATTAGAACTAAAGCTGGTGTGGGGGTTGGGGGCCATTTTAAGAGGCAAAGCTGGAGGGAAGACATTTCAGGAAGCGGGTAGTTACACATTAAGACAATCCCTTAAGTACTAACAATTATTTCACGTAGGTGCTTTTGGTTTTCCTGATTAAATTATAATTTTGTCAGTGCTATCCAGTGAGCTTAACGAGATCTCCAACAACCCTAGCAAGATGCTCATCAAAGAGATTTGACGAAGCAATTTGTGAGCACTTACAAAAGGAGGTGGTGATCATTGGAACCCACCATGTAGCAACAACTAATAAGGTCTGCCAAATAACCTCATCCTCTATAAGTCAGTCTAGTAGCCTAAGAAAAGGAAGACTATAAGCAAAGTGCATATTAATTTCTGAAAAGTATTTAACAAAACCCCTTTTGTGGTGTTCTATTAAAGATAGGGAAATAGAATCTAGACGGTAATATAATTTGCCAGTTTGATACACCTAGTTGAAGAACTGCATCTAACAAATGTTGATTTATGGAGCAACAGAAGCTTCTAGAGAAAGAAATTGTACTTGGAACAAGAAAATGAAGCTATTCTAATGATTTCTTCTCATCTGATTACTAGAAAGTCATTGCTCGGTCCAGGATTTTTTTTTCAAGTATTTTAAGGTTTTGTTTTCATTTTAAATTTAAATATAACAACGGCAGTGTGTCCTCTTTCCCCTTCTTTTGCCCTTTGACAGGGAAATTGCAGAATCTTTTTACTTCCTGATCCCTTGGTCAGGAACAGTATAACCTCTCTCCTTTCCACCACATTCTATTCATTCAGTTTTTGTAGGTGTCTCACGTAATTGGATGTTGGATGGAGGGCTGTCTGCAGATAACAGGTTCATGAAAGGGGCACCTTAAAGGCTGCTTAGGTGTTCCTGGTGTAGTAGCCCTCCTTCCCCTTCCCCATATGGAGTCACTCCACTTTTTCTCTACACTCCAAGTTGCCCCTATGCCGCCTCCTCTCCCCATTCTTATTGATAAACTATATCTGAATCTCCTCCTTTGCAAAACTTTTTTAAGCTTTTTAAGCTAGGGAAGAGAAAAATGACCTTCAGGGCACCTGTAAGAGAGCAGAAGAGTAGGGATATACATAAAAAACACAAATATTTCGATTTTGAGAGGTCTGTCTTACATTAATGACAAAATTGATTAGTATTGAAAATTTAGATAATCATAAATAAGCCACTGATAAAAATAATTCCACAAAATAATTATAATCCTATCACCCATAAAAAGTCACTTTCAACATTTGTGCATTTACCGTTCCAGAAATTTGTGTGTGTGTGTATAACAGCTTTATAAAAAATGAGTGAAGTTCTTACAACCTGCTTTTTTTTACTAGATATTTTTAGTAGATCTTAAACACGGCCACAAATCATTTGTAGCTCTATTCATCACATCAAAAGGTAAGCTATTTTCTTATCACTTAAATCTGGGCTGGATATGTGACCTGCTTTGATCCATGTGGTAAAAGTAACACTGTGTGAGTTATGGAGCCTCAAATAACTGAGACACTCCATTCAACATCACCAACCACCATTCAGATAAGTGAAGCTATCATCGGCTCTTGGACATCAGTTAAAACCATCAGATAACTACAGCTATATAAGTGCCCTCAGAAGAGACAGGCAAACCCCCCCCAGATTGCTGACCCACAGTATCATGAGAAAGAAATCGTTTCTTTTTTAAGACACTAATTTTTTGAGACAAAAACTGAGTGTTAATATCTGGGAGATTCATTATACAGCCAAAAAAAAAAAAAGGCTGAAACCACATTTTAGAATGAACATAATTTCTGTCAACTGGTAAATTTACGCAGTATTTTAATGGCAGTATGATACCCCATCATAGGAACAAATCAAAATCTGGCCAATTTATTATCATTGGACATTTAAGCCATTACAACTTTCAAGTAGTATAAATTACTCTCCTTTTTCCACACAAAGTATCTTAAGTCATAGCTTTACATCTATAACTATTTTCTTAGAAAAAACTCTTAGAAGTGGGACTAATAAGCCAAAACATTAGCAAGGTTTTGATCTGTACTGCTAAATAGTTGCAGCAATTTTAAAGTGTCATTCACCAGCGATGTAACTGGAAGAAGAGAAGATACATAACCCTGAGGAGATGACTTAAAAGGACTTGAGAACAGTATTCAAATATTGACGAACTGCGTCATGTAAGAATGTTTGATCATATGGAATCTCTATAAATCTACAAGCTAATAATACATCTCCATATACAGAAATAATGTAATGATATAGCTATTAAAGTGTACTTCTTTGAAACAAGGATTCTCTATTTCTAGAAGCATTTAGGTA
This sequence comes from Nomascus leucogenys, assembly GCF_006542625.1. Classification (NCBI taxonomy): domain Eukaryota; kingdom Metazoa; phylum Chordata; class Mammalia; order Primates; family Hylobatidae; genus Nomascus; species Nomascus leucogenys. The sequence goes on along the minus strand of NC_044381.1, from coordinate 103,795,945 downwards.
GAAATTAATCATTATGTTCATGGGTACCATAATAAGATTAGGGACCAAATTCCTCCCTTCCCCCTGCCAAGTGACCTATCTAACTGTGTGTCAGTGTTAGACAGCAATGAATCTCATCTAAACATAAGCCATGTTGTTGGAATGACACAGGCTAAAATCCTTCTCCACTCAGTACCCAGTCATCAGTCATCCCGAGACCACCTGCATTTTTCCAGAATTCCTCGAGAACCAATGCCAAAATTTAACATAGCCCCAATGAGGATTTTTCCAAAGAAACATCTCACCTACATGAAAGGGACAATACGATCAAAAGTTGGAGGAAAGCAGAGAAGATAGAGATATGGAGACAGAGAGCCCTAATAGCAATCAAATATCCATAGGTGGCCTACTATATTAGTCAGGTTTTTCTCAGAGGGACACAACTAATATGATATATATATATTTAAAGGAGACTTTATTAAGTATTAACTTACATGATCACAAGGAACCACAATAGGCTGTCTGCAAGCTCAAGAGCAAGGAGACCCAGTCCGAGTCCCAAAACTGAAGAACTTAGAGTCCGATGTTTGAGGGCAGGAAGCAGCTAGCACTGGAGAAACATGTAGGCTGGGAGGTGAGGCCTGTCTCTCTTTTTCACATTTTTCTGTCTGCTTTAAATTCACTGGAAACTGATTAGGTTGTGCCCACAATGTAGATCTGGGGTGGATCTGCCTTCCCCAGCCCCCTGACTCAAACATTAATCTCCTTGGGCAACACCCACACAGATACACTCAGGATTAATTTGTATCCCTCAATCCAATCAAGTTGACACTCAGTATTACCCACCACACCTACTAAAACTGGATTTTAGCAGCTTTTCTGTTAACACTGTGATCCAGCCAGTACTTTTCAAACAAATCTCTTGGTTGAACTAAAACTGTTTTGAATTTTTGCTCTCAATCAACAATCTTAACTAATACAATCCTTTCCATCAACAAGCTTACAAATTAATTGTAACTGCTGGGTAAACTCCATATGGAATATTTGCTGTTGGTGATCTTGTTAAAGACTATGAAAAACATTTGACAATCTTTGACACATTAGGGAGAGTTATTTTATCTAAGATATAGAATTCAAGCATAACTTACTAGCATTTGGCAAGCTTTTTAACACCACAGTGATGGGGTCTGCCCTGTGGTAAATATTTGTTAGTTTCATAGTTATTACATTCTTGGCAAAATTCCTAAAAATACAGACTCAGATTCAACAAGCTCCAGCTAGGATGGGCCTGGCTAGTACACAGTTGCCCTGGACATTCTACACTGGAAGTTCCCAAATGCTGGTGAAGTAAATGTTTACCACCTTAAACCACCTCATTTCTCTTTCCCTTTGGACTTTATAGCTATGCTAGTGCTACCCGGTTCCTCCTCTCTCCCTGTTCTCAGCATTTCACTGTTGTGTATTCAGATTAAGGATTATCAACTGGTGACTTTTAGGCTCTAGTGATGGACATGGAGGGAAGGCGTTGACAGCATTTTTTTGTCCCTTACAAAATTTTAAAAGGCAACGTATCTATACAAGTGTTATGCTTTATCATAGAACAAACAGCCTATTTCATATTAAATATTATTAACTGCATAATCCCTAAAGTTTGCAACCCTTGGCTAATGTGGCTAACAGTCTACAGTACAGCTTGAGTAGGGAAACGCTATTCGAGACAACAATGAGCCCTCCTTGATACTCAGGATTTACAGTCTCCAAAGGCAGTAAAGCTGAGATCCAATTTAGATCTCCTAAAACCAGACCTACCCACTCTAGTCATGGTCAAATACAAGCTGCTTGGGCTCTGAAAAAAACGGGATCAGAAAACAAAACACAGTGATATTAATCTTTCTACATTTTACTCCTTTTCCCTCAGAAGCTAAAATTGCATCCTATCCCAGCAGTTGAGTTAAATCAGCAGGGAACATTGAATAGGGGTCAGAACAGAAGCAAACAAGGTGATATGAAGTGAACTGTATGTGTGTGAACTTCCTTCACAGTCAACCACCTGAGAAGTAAATTTATTTGCAAATGGAAAAACTGTGTTACTTTTTGCTGGACATGAATTGTTTAGATATTTATGCCACTTTTTGACAAACTCTTTGGAGTACTAGTCCCAAAGAAAAGAAAAAGCTCTAGCTGAGAATTTATGCCCTCCATTGCCATCTCTCTCTTCTCTCAGTGATAATCAATGACAAAGTGAATACCTCCAGTAAGATCTCAGCATCTTTCAGAAAATAAAAAATGGCCTATAACCCGCCTTTTTCCCAAATACGTTCCATGGAATGCTAGTCTCAAAAAATAATTTATGTAAAATAACAGAAGGAGGGATTTGTTTCCAAATAAGTTCGGCAGCACAGCACCCTCTATGATAACCATTATTAATACACATATTAAAAGCTTTGAGAAGCCCTAGTTTAAAGGAACACATTTAACTTTCTTTATTTCAATATGCTCTAAAGGTCCAGGATTGTCTTCGGAAACATTTTTAACGGAATTTTTTGAAATAATGTTTTCAAAATATACTCTGGGAAATTCTGCCCAAGAGCTTCTATGCATGAAAGCTTCTGATATAAAGGGGCATTTGTGCTTGATGCAGCCTTTTCCATATTTTCACTAAAACACTATGAAGACCAAAAAAATGGAAATTCACATTATCCATAGAAATTAGGATTGAAATGGCATATGCCAAGTAATTATAGATTCAGTCCATCCCATCAACTACAATGATTTCTTCACAGAATTGAAAAAATACTTAAAGTTCATATGAAAAAAAAGCCGCATCGCAAGTCAATCTAACAAAAGAAAAAGCTGGAGCATCACGCACTGATTAAACTATACAAGCTACAGTAACAAAACAATGGTACTGACAAAAAGACATAGATAATGAAAGAACAAGCCTAAAATGATGCACATAGCTACAACATTGATCTTTGACAACTGACAAAACAAGAAATGGGGAAAGGATTCCCTATTTAATAAATGGTGCTGGGAAAACTGGCTAGCCATATGTAGAAAGCTGCAACTGGATCCCTTCCTTACACCTTATACAAAAATTAATTCAAGATGGATTAAAGACTTATATGTTAGACCTAAAACCATTAAAATCCTACAAGAAAACCTAGGCAATACCATTCAGGACATAGGCGTGGGCAAGGACTTCATGTCTAAAACACCAAAAGCAATGGCAACAAAAGCCAAAATCGACAAATGGGATCTCATTAAACTAAAGAGCTTCTGCACAGCAAAAGAAACTATCATCAGAATTAACAGGCAACCTACAGAATGGGAGAAAATTTTTGCAACCTACTCATCTGACAAAGGGCTAATATCCAGAATCTATAATGAACTCAAACAAATTTACAAGAAAAAAACAAACAACCCCATCAAAAAGTGGGCAGAGGACATGAACAGACACTTCTCAAAAGAAGACATTTATGCAGCCAGAAAACACATGAAGAAATGCTCATCATCACTGGCCATCAGAGAAATGCAAATCAAAACCACAGTGAGATACTATCTCACACCAGTTAGAATGGCCATCATTAAAAAATCAGGAAACAACAGGTGCTGGAGAGGATGTGGAGAAATAGGAACACTTTTACACTGTTGGTGGGACTGTAAACTAGTTCAACCATTGTGGAAGTCAGTGTGGCGATTCCTCAGGGATCTCGAACTAGAAATACCATTTGACCCAGCCATCCCATTACTGGGTATATACCCAAAGGACTATAAATCATGCTGCTATAAAGACACATGCACACGTATGTTTATTGCGGCACTATTCACAATAGCAAAGAGTTGGAACCAACCCACATGTCCAACAACGATAGACTGGATTAAGAAAATGTGGCACATATACACCATGGAATACTATGCAGCCATAAAAAATGATGAGTTCGTGTCCTTTGTAGGGACATGGATGAAACTGGAAAACATCATTCTCAGTAACTATCGAAGGACAAAAACCAACACGCATGTTCTCACTCATAGGTGGAATTGAACAATGAGAACTCATGACACAGAAGTGAACATCACACCCGGGATGTTGGGGTGGGGGAGGGGGAGGGACAGCATTAGGAGATACACCTAATGCTAAATGACAGTTAATGTGCAGGAAATCAACATGGCACATGGATAAATTAACAAACTGCACATTGTGCACATGTACCTAAAACCTAAAGTATAAAAAAAAAAAAAAAAAAAAAAAAAAAAAAAATTAGGATTAGTAGCTGATAGTTGATATAGTTTGAATATTTGTCCCCACCCAAATTTCATGTTCAAATGTAATTCCCAATATGGGAGATGGGGCCTTGTAGGTGTTTGAGTCATGGGAAAGCATCCCTCAAGGCTTGGTGCTGACCTTGCCATAGTGAGTGAGCTCCCAGCAGATCAGGTTGTTTAAAAGTGTGGCACCTCTCCCCAACTATTTCTCTTGCTCCTCCCTTTGCCATGTAAGATCCCTGCTCCTGCTTCTTCCACCATGACTAAAAGCTCCCTGAGGCCTTGCCAGAAGCTGAGCAGATGTCCAAGCCATGCTTCCTGTACAATTAAACCTCCTTTCTTTATAAACTACCCTGTTTCAGGTATTTCTTTATAGCAATGCAGGAACAGCCTAATGTCAACCTAATGTCAGAATCTGAGAAGACAAGAAATTTCCCAACCATCCCATTGCTGCAGATTTTCAAGTCATACAGAATTGTGCCAACAATCCTAATAAATGTTTCTCTTTATATACCCAGGAGGAGAAAGAACTTCCAGAAAACTGGTTGAAAAAGGGGTGAAGAAATGACTAGAAAGGATATTTGACATTTTAGGAGGTCTGTTGCCTATGAAAAACTTAGTAGGCAGGGAATGAATATCAAAAAGCCCTTTGAAAAACTGGGTACTGAAAACTGCCATTTTCATGTTAAGTTCAGGCAGCTGTCAGCATCATAGACCAGCAGAACCGTAAGACATTAAACTTTCTAGATACTGGAACTTGGTTATAAACTACACCCCACTGAAGATCCAGAAGGAGATTGACCACCATCCATTTGCTCAGAAAAGCCAAAAACATTTGACAAACACTGTGTCTGGAGAAACTATTCCTTTCTCACTTCTTATTTTTTGAAGAGATGGGGTTCTCACTATGTTGACCAGGCTTGTCTCAAACTCCTAGCCTCAAGAGATTCTCCCACCTCAGCCTCCCAAAGTGCTGCGATTACAGGTGTGAACCAGCATGCCCAGGTATTTCTTTTTTAAAATGAAAGAAAAAAAGTGGAAAACAAAGGGAAAAAAAAGCTCATTATGAAGCATGAAGACTCAGAAGAACAGCAGAAGCCTGAAAGTAATATATTACAGAAAACCAGAAGAAAATTTTAGGAATAATTTGGCCTTCTGAAGAAATACTTAGTAAATGAGTGACATTTAGTGAAAAGAGTAATGGCCTGGAATGAAAGTACAGAAAATGATTTCAATATGGTAGGAAGGATTTTATGGTGGCAAAAACCCAGCACTGATCCTTAGTCAGAAGATGCAAGTGAGACTGTTTACTATAATTGGAAGTGTAGCCAGCGTGGTAAACAGAATATTTTGACCACAGGGAATTTGGTGACATAAGATCCCTAGGAAACAGATATGTAGCTTACTAAGATACATTCAGATTCATAATATTTGAGAGTCATCCAATTCTCAGACAAGAGGCAATACACACTTCTAGTACTACGAATACTACTGCTAATATTAATACTAATAGCAAAGACACTTGAAAATCGCTACGTGTCAGACACTCTTATAAATTCTTTACACGCATTTGCATTTACTTATTTGTTCCTCACAGCAAACCTGTATTATTATTATCCTTGTTTTACAAATTTTACAGATAAAGAATCTAAGGCACAAATGGGCTGGGTAACTTGCCCAAAGTCACAAAGCTAATAAGGGGCAAAGTCCAAGATTCACACCTGAGAGAATTCATGCTCTTATATTGCTATGCTTCTACTAGCTATTATGATAGAACCAAGATGAAGCCCCTGGAGCTTCTTTTTCCCACCACAAACTAATACAGAGGCCATAAACCTTCCTAAGGGAATCACTGGGAACATCAAAGGAGTACTAGAGGATGAAATCACAAAAGCAATGTAACTTCACGACTAGTTACAGAAATAAAGGCTGAAGCTTATCGTGTTTCCTCCATCAATGGGTCATATGTGTATATGCACATGTGTGTGCATGTGCCTAAATAATTTTAGACGTATAATTTCCCTTTACTTTTTCCTTTCCCTTGTCACTTTTTATAAAGTATTATGGTGTATGTAAACTTACAATTTAGTCTATAGGTTGCAGAATATCAAGACAGAATCACAACAGAACTGAAGAGAAGTTGATCATAAGCCAGTCTGAAATTGCATGTGGATGGAGTTTACTTCCCTTGGTAAAACATTAGAGAGGAGAGTACGGAGGATTAAGCAGGACATAAATATGTGCTTAGAAACTTGAAGAAAACTTATTTTCTGTTACTTGTTTTATGTTTTATACTACTTTTTTGGAAATGTAAATATGTCAAGCTTCTGACCAGATCCTAGCTTTCTATCATTCCCACTGTTTTCATGAGCTTCCCCAAGACTCACAATAAATAACTTTTGTGTTTAATTTAACCATAACTGGTTACCATTGTTTGCAAGTAAAAAATTTAACTACACATGTTTATTCTGTGTCTATGTGTTTAATTAAGGTAACTTAAGCCTATATACAGGTCTTGGGAAAGTTGCCAGAAAAAGAAGAATTGTTATAAAAATAGAGAAGAGAGAGAAAAATAAAAGAATGAAGTAATAAAAAGAAGATTAATAGAGAAAAGAAAAATGAGAGAATTTCAGCAGATTTATTAAGCCAAAAATACAGATTTATTAAGTAAAAATACAAGTATTTTAAAAGTCAATTCCTTCAAACATTTTAGTCTGGACAGGAGAAGAAAACTTAGCTATGAATATATACAATGATTAGCAAAGAAACCAGAACATATGAAGTATGATGGAAACCAAGGAAAGAGAAAAATATGAGCATAGAGGGAGAAGAGAAAATGGGGCATTTCCTTTTTACTTAATACATCCAGGTTTTATAGAGGCATAAACAACGTAGAACGCTGCATAGAGTTGAGAAGAACCAGGACTGAGTAAAGAACATGGTTGAGCAACGGGGCAATACAAAGGCCAGGTGGGACATTAGCACTGACAAGAAAACAAAGTAAGAATGAAATTATAAAATTTGAAACATTCACACTTCTCAGTAAATACAAAGGAAATCAATTACAAAAATTAGAGTTAAGAGCGGAAGCAGATTCCAAGCCAATTGGAACTGCCACCTCTAGAAAAAAAATAAAAGTCAATAAGAGATGAATCAAAGGATTTCTAAGGACCAGTGACTATCCAGCATGAATTTGTAATGGATCCAGCAATAGTGAGAAGCTCTGAGAGCAGAAGCAGAGAGTGAGACTCACTCAAGCATGGGAGCCATCAAAGCAGGAGCAACAGAAGGCCTAAAGGACAAAGATGGCAGGTGGGGATGTGAATGCCCACCTGGCATGTATTTATGGAAAAGTGTGTGCTTTTTTACTTTACCTAATGGAACAAGCATAAAAATAAGCATAGCCCCTATACCTAAAACAAATCCAACCAGGCTTTATGAAAATTATTTGGCATTCTTGTAAAACATTAAATACCAATCTGTACCAGGGCAATGGTATACCACTGCATAAAGTGAGTTTTAACATGATTTTGTGTTTGTATAGGCCTTTATAGTTCATAAAGCACTTTCACAGCATTTACTGAATTCTTACAACTGTAAGGTAGTATAACCTAAAGGAAGGCTGATTTGATAGGCCCATTCACATAATAGCCAGATACAGCATTTACCTCAACATATTCCCAAAGTGGTACCTTTCATGGCAACAAACCAGCCTGCAGCTATCATTTGCCACCAGCCAGGCTAATTCTCTCTGATTGTGTCTCACACTTGTCCACTCTCATCACCCACAGCTACTCCTATCTGTACCCACTGTGAGAACACTCATACTCCTAGGAAGTGTACTGTCTTCAGATATTCCCAAGGCTGCCAGTACTAATAGCACCAGAGCAATGCTGAGGCCCAGGCAGGAACCATGAAACAAGCTCCAATATAGCTCTGTGTAACACACTGCCACCTGGATCACAAAGCAACTAATCTTTAATCAGATTCTCACGAAGTCTCAGGAGAATAATTCTGTCAGCTTCTCATCCTTGTCCTTAACCCTCTAATCAAATAAGTATATACCCAGTGCCAGTAAAAAGATCTGGTCTCAAATCACCTTCTCTATTTTTCCCTCTCATCTGTGTCTAACTCATTTCCTTCCACAGAACAATCTAGTTAATTAGAGATGTCAAATTTCTTAAAAGCAATATTCTCCCAGGTTCCAAAAGCCACAATGTCACTATAACTGCACTTTGGCAGATATTGAGATCTTCACATATCTAAAAGTTTCATTGTAATAGCTTTTTCCGAAAACACAGAAAATGTCGACCCTGAAAAGTGAATTCAAATTCACCCTGAAAGGTGAACTAAATTCTTCATTGAAGATCTTTTTAATAAATAATTTTAGGTCAATGAAACATCCTTAAAGAAAAAAAAAAAAAAGTAAACGTGAGTCTTGTCTTTGTTCCCGCTGCTGTGTAACAAAATACATTAGACTGGGTAATTTACAAACAGAAATTTATTGCTAACATTTCTAAAGACTGGGAAGTCCAAGATCAAAGCACCAGCAGATTCAGTATCTGTGGAAGTCTTGTTCTCTGCTTCAAAGATGGCACGTTCTTTCTGCACCCTCACATGGTAGAAGAGCAAAGGGGGCTAACAAGCTCCTTCACAATTCTTTTATAAGGGCACTAATTCCATTTATGAGGGCTTTGCACTTATGACCTAATTACCTCCCAAATCCCCACTCCTTCTAATCCCATCATCTTGGTGATTAGGCTTCAAGATATAAATGTTGAAAATACACAAATATTCAGACCATAGCAACCCTTACCCCAAATCAAAAATAAAATAAATTTTGGATAAACATCTAAATGTTGAAGGATGAAAAAATAATGTTGCCAGAGAATAATATAAGAGACTATCTTTATACTCTTGGCATTGGGAAATATTCCTTAAACAAGGCTAAAGACACTAGCCATAAATGAAAAGATTGATAAAGTGGACTTTATTCAAGCTAAAAACATCAGCTGTTCAGGAGAAATCATAAGGGAATAAGTAAGCAAGTTAATAAATGACAAAAGATATTTGTGATAAATTTAACAAAGTACTTGAACCCAGAATAAATAAAGAACACCTACAAATCAAGAAAACGTAGACAACTCAAAAGAAAAATAGGCAAATGCTATGAGCAGGCACTTTGCAAAAGACAATTTCCAAATGGCCGACAAACATATAAAAGAATCCTCAAATAATTAGTCATCAGGGGAATGCAAATTAAAATCACAATATGATACCACTATATACTCACAAGAATGACTAAAATTAAAAAGATAGATAAAACCAGTGTTACAGAGGATGCATAGCAACTGCAACTTTCATACAGTGTTAGTAGAACTGTAAATTGGCACAATACTCTGAGAAACTGTTTGCCAGGGTCTACTAAACCTGAACATATATACACATCAATTATTAGGTGTATACTAAACATGAATGCACATATACGTTCACCAAATGACATGTGTAGGAACGTTCCTGGAAGGATTATTTTCAAAAGTTCCAAAGTGCAAACCACTCAAAAGCCTATCAATAATCAAATAAATAAAGTTTGATACATTCATTGAATGGAATACCAAATATTGATTAAAATTCATGAACTGGCCGAGTGTGGTGGCTCACACCTGTAATCCGAACCCTTTGGGAGGCCAAGGTGGGTGGATCACCTGAGGTTAGAAGACCAGCCTGGCCAACATGGTGAAACCCCGTCTCTACTAAAAGTACAAAAATTAGCCAGGCATGGTGGCGGGTGCCTGTAATCTCAGCTACTCGGGAGGCTGAGGCAGGAGAATCATTTGAACCCTGGAGGCAGAGGTTGCAGTGAGCCACGATGGTGCCATTGCACTCCAGCCTGGACAACAAGAGTGAAACTCCATCTCAAAAAAACAAACAAAAAAAAAATTCATGAACTGCTGCTGCAAACAAATACATGGACTAACCTAACAAACATAATGAACAAAAGTAGTTAAACACAAAAAAGTTAATACTAAGTGATCTATTTACATAAAGTTCCAAAACAGTGTTATTTCAGAAAACGAATGTGGTGACCCACATTTTAAAGCATGTGTTTCAACGCACATGTAAAAAAGCTGTTTCCAAGAGTGCTCTTTGAGCACTATGTTGAGACCAGCGTCATTTCAAAGAATAGAGGTTGTGACCACACTGTAGTGCATGTACTGAAGTAATCAAATGCACATGCTTTTTACAAATAATAAAATAATGAAATAAATAAATAAGTAAAAGTTCAAAAAGACGCAAAGCCAAGCTATGGTGTTAGCAGTCAGTACAGTGGCTACCTTTGGGGTGAGAACGGGTGGAGGTCCTGACTGGAAAGTACCATGAGGGGGCTTCTTGGAGGCTTGTAATAGTCGATTTTTAATTCTGGGTGTTCATTCAGGTGTTTAATTTGTGGAAATTTCATCATAGAGTTGCATACTTATGCCAGAAGAAATCTGTATGTATTTGTATTCTCTAATACAATTATTTTTAAAAATTCTCCCCAGAAAACATAACTGCTTGAAACTTTATAGCTCAGAGAATTTCTTGGCTGATATCTACAGCCATCATTAGAAATCTTTCATATTTTAGTGTGAACTTAGAGCAAGATAATTTCTAACAATAGAAATGCCTAACAGCTAGAATTCTTGTTAGAGTAATTGCCATAAAGACTAGAGGGAGATAAAAGATGATTAAAACAAAAATTGTCATTAAAATTAAGTTGGAATTGTATACAAAGCCTTGTACATTTTATATCTTTAACTGAATAGCTATTGCGAGTAATATTTTCGACACTATAAAAGGATACAGAGACGAAGAAAATACAGGCCTTACCTTTAATGTCCTCATCTCAAGAAAACAAAAGAAGTAAGGTCAAAATCTATAATTATAAATGTGGTTTTCATGAAATTACTGTCCATCTCTGACAAGATCATGAGCACTTTAAGAGCGGGGATTGTGCGCGTTTTCCTGAATTCCTAATATAGTTTCAGTAACAAGGTGGAAACTAATTATAAATTGAATAAGAAAACGGAAAAATGGATGATAGATAAATGAGATTCCCACTGCTTTGAGAAGTCAAAGCAGAAAATACATTCAGTTGTCTGGGATGGAGGGGAGGTGACTGTGTAAGGTTTAAGGAGAGAATGGCATTTCAGATATATTTCAGAGAAGTTCGACATTTAGTTTAAATTTCATTTTTTCTCTTGAGAAAAGAGTAGTTGAGGGGTCAGAAAATTATTTTTAAATTTTGCACTTCAAATACACTGCCTGGGCTTATTTACTGCCTTCTAGTTTTTTATTATGAATATATGCATACATGATAAATACATATTATATATGTAGGCATAAATATATGTGTCTGTGTGTGTGTGTTTGAGATGCTCCATGTACATCTTTTTTGTAGTTGCAAGTCTATGAACGATATGCACCCACAGTATTGTCAAACTATAACAAAACATTGTACAAAAAGCATTCCTTATTTTGTGACTGAAGCCATATTTTAAAATAATGCCATAATGTCAAAAGTTAGGAAAACTTTAGAAATTTTATTTTGAATTTGGCTTAAATGAATATTGGGAAAATAAAAGTCTTATCCTGGATTAAACTTGAAAAAATAAAAACTGTTAACATTATTAGATTACTGTCATATTTTACGTGGCATTTTTTTTTTTTTTTTTTTTTTTTTTTTTGAGATGGAGTCTCGCCTTTTCACCCAGGCTGGAATGCAGTGGTGCTGTCTCGGCTCACTGAACCTTCGCCTCTCAGGTTCAAGCAATTCTCCTGCCTCAGCCTCCTGAGTAGCTGGGACTATAGGTGGGCGCCACTGTGCCCGGCTAATTTTTTTATTTTTAGTTGAGATGGGCCATGTTGGCCAGGCCAGTCTCGAACTCCTGACCTTGTGATCCACCTGCCTCAGCCTGCCAAAGTGCTGGGAATACAGGCGTGAGCCACCATGCCCAGCCTTAGGTGGCATTTCTAAGTATTGGATTTGACATGATCTTGGCTAAACAGGGGGCGAGAAGCACTATATTCATTCAGGAGACAAACGACAGCATGAAAAACTGGAAAGTGAAGGTTGCAGTCAAAATTATTTTGTGTTATTTTCTCAGAGGACATTTTTAATTTTAAGGAATAAAATAAAGTGAATAAAGTGAAAGGTAAAAATATTTTTTAAACCACATGACAACAATATGAATGGGGAAACAAAGGTGGCCATGGTTTCAGGTGATTGGAACTTTAATGAAGATTCAACTCTGATTTCTGGAGCTATGAAGAATGGACTTTTGTGGACTAATGGAAATATGCTGAAATGGATTTATTAAAGGTCATTTTTACAGTGAACATTTTTGGGAAAGGGAAACCCCCCGGGAAAATGAAGCAAAGACATGTTGGAGGAAAGATGGCAGAGCAGGCAGAAGCTGTACATGTTCCAGCCGATGAATCTGAGCACCTCAATAGGCTTCTTGAAAAATCTGTTAAAGCAGTTTCATGGGTCTGACAACTGGAGCAAGATGACAACCCACCGTGAAAATTCCTGTTTGGGTTGGGCTGTCGAGTTTACGGGCGCAACAAAGGAGAACTTGTACATGACAGAATCAGACTGCATTAGTTAGCTGCACAGTTGTTAATCATGTTACATATGAGCTAAAATATTTTTGTTGTAAAGTGGAAAGACTCACATGATAATTGTGTTCACTCAGACATTTGCTGTGAAAATAGGGAGTGTTTTAGCCTTTGTAAGTGTCTAAGTCTCTATAATTAACCACATGCCTGCAGAGTCTAAAAGACTTGGAGTGATTTCTGATTGTGTGTCCTCTGACGTGCTTAGTGGACAGGAGCATAAGTGGTGACTTCCTGACTCTATTCATACTTCAGTATAACACAGTTGTCCTTTGTACTCACTTTACATTTGGAAAAGTAACATTCTGCTGTGGGAGTAGAAGAGCTTTGTGTTTACTGTTCCATTTTAATTACCTTCAAGTGATCTGAATCTCATCAGATTCTTTGTTGGAATTGGCAGCATATGATGAATTTGATGCATTTAGACAATACTCCTTGAATTTAATGGGAAGAGCCATGAAAGCAGCTTTTGATTCTAATGCAGTTACTCAGAGAATCTAAGCTAAAATTTAATGCATAAAAATCGGTTTTGTTTCTGCCAAAATAAATATACTGCTAGAATTTGAGAATAATGTTCATATTTTCTCATTATTTTTATTTACTTGCATCTCTATATTTAATACTATTTTTTCAGGGTTTTTTCTCCAACTATTCTGAGTAGGTTAGTATTATTCACACATTAAAATAAATGAAATGACCAAATGAAATCATTATTTTTGTTAAATCAAGTATCATAATGATACATCCTTGTAAACATACTGGAAATAAATTCACTAATCAACCCAAGTTTATTTAAGAGTGATATCCTTTCTAAGGACCACATATTGTAAATGATGAATAGAACCAGAAGACTCATATGAGAATGAGGATAACCATTCCCCAGGAAGAATAAAAAAAAAAAAAAACACAGTTGTTTCTAAGGCTTTCAGGCTGGTATTTTTTAGTGTTCATAGTTCATATTATCTCTTTGGAGAGATAATACTATGATCCTTAGAGAGTGGTATAGATTCTGTAAAATATGTTCAAAGCCATGGTCTCTGATAAAAACGATTGAAATAACTTTCTCAATGCTTTTGTTTTGCTATAGGCCTGAACTTGGTCAAGGTCATGGGTTTAAGACCTTAGCAAGCCAATTAGATTGTTTTTCTTCTCTGTTAAAGGTTACCATAAAAAAAAAAAAAACTGTTTTCAATACATGCTCTTGGTCTGAAAGGTGATAAGGGAAAGGAATGTGTATAGATCAGTGCAAATATTTCACTGATCCTTGAAAATCAATCTAAAGGGCATATCCTACAATAATAGCAGTATAGGCCGGGCGCGGTGGCTCACGCTTGTAATCCCAGCACTTTGGGAGGCCGAGGCGAGCGGATCACGAGGTCAGGAGATCGAGACCACGGTGAAACCCCGTCTCTACTAAAAATACAAAAAATTAGCCGGGCATGGTGGCAGGCGCCTGTAGTCCCAGTTACTTCGAGAGGCTGAGGCAGGAGAATGGCATGAACCCGGGAGGCGGAGCTTGCAGTGAACCGGGATTGCGCCACTGCACTCCAGCCTGGGCGACAGAGCGAGACTCCGTCTCAAAAAAAAAAATAAATAAATAATAGCAGTATACTGTAAAAGACCAGAATATATCACCCCAAAGGATTATTTTGAGCTGATTATTTTAAGAAACTGCAGACACAGAAGAAGCTCTGAAAACAGAGAAGTTACACTTTTGAAGGGAAATTTACACCTATATAGGAAATCGTTTTTAAGGGCATCTCCTGCTTAGCACCAGGAAGAAAAGGATGATTCTGAATCAGTAGAAATGCTTATCAATGGAGAAGGCACTAACTTAAATCTATATGATAAACCTTATCTTTGTTTATCTTCTTTTCCTAGGCATCTCCCCATGACGGTCCTTTCCCCAACTCTTTTTTTCTGTTTCAGTGGATGATGGTATTCAAAGCCATCTCTGAGATTTCATTTCTCTGAATGTGTCTCATTTATACATGAGGTATACAATTGACCCGTGAAGAATGTAGGGTTTAGGACTACTGACCACAACACATTTGAAAATCCACAAATAATGTCTGACTTCCAAAAACTTAACTATTAATACCCTACTGTTGACCAGAAGCCTTACAAGTAACATATATACTCGATTAACACATATTTTCTATGATATATACTGTATTCTTACAATAAAGTAAGCTAAAGAAAGGAAAAGGTTATTGAGAAAATTATAAGGAAGATAGATTTACTATTCATAAGTGGAAGTGGATCACTGTTAATGGAATAATGATGAAGTTCGTAAAGTTGGAAAGGAGAGCTTCATTTCTCATTAACGGTTGCAGCATACAGGTTGGCCATTCTGGCAGACTGGAAAGAATAGCCTTTGGTCAGAAGCCGGAAACAGACACTTTGAGGGAGGGGCAAAGGGAACAGGAATTTATGCTGAACGAGATGGCCAAATATACATATTCAATAACCTATAGGAGGAGTCTTGAATATTTATGAAAGGAGTAACATGCCCATGCACAATTCAGCTTCAAGCCCCTTCATGAATTGCAGTTAACAAAAATCATGGTGTTGGCATGATTTGAGAGTGGAGGTTTGGGTCCTCTGATGTCAAAAGGTGAAGTAGAGCAGGGGTCCCCAAACCCTGAGCCATGGATTGGTACAAGTCAGTGACCTGTTAGGAACTAGGCCTCACAACAAGAGGTGAGCAGCAAGCGAGCAAGCGTTACCACATGATCTCTGCCTCCTGTCAGATCGGGGGGGCATTAGACTATCACAGGACCGTGAACCTTATTGTCAACTGTACGTGCGAGGGATTTAGGTTACATGCTCCATATGAGAATCTAATGCCTGATGATCTGAGGTGGAACAGTTTTATCCTGAAACCATCCTCCAACCCCAACCCCAGTCTGTGAAAACATTGTCTTCCACAAAACTGGTCTCTGCTGCCAAAAAGGTTAGGGACTGCTGAAGTAGAGGACACAAAAAGCCTCAGTGTGCATCCTCCGTACACTGGCCAGAACCACTCCAGGATTGCTGAGTTCACTTTTGGTTTCGTGTATTGGCTCTATAATATGAACAGGGAAAGGTCTTATCTTTGGGGGCTACCAAATTTTACTGCTTAAAATTCTATATTACATGTTTGCAGTTTTGTAAATCTACCACTCAAAAATAGTCTAAAATTGTCTGCTGGCATGGGTGCTTTATATTGTGGTAGGCTAGGAGGAAAGATATTTGGAGCAAGTTATCATGCTCTACCAACATAGCTAGCTGGGTGACACACAGCAAGTGCTCAATAATTTAATTATGTCCAAAAAAAGGTACCAGATAGAGGTAAGCAAGGAAGACTTCATTTAAGACTATCGTAACGGGAGAGAGAGATTTAACACAATTCTGAATATAGTAGGCACAACTGGGGATTTATGGGCAGAGCAGTGGACTTATTGGATAGAGAATTACTAAAAGGAACATGATTAGAGATCAAGAGTTGGAAAAGAAGAACTTGATTAGATACTACAGTTAGAGGAAATAGGATTCTATATAAACTAGATAAGCATAATTCTTGCTAAAAGCAGGCTCAGCAGACCAAAGACAGAGTCTAATCAAGAAAACGACTTGAAACAGCCTGAGTAGAGTTTATTCAAGAAGGGAATCCTTGTCAGTTCATAAGTATGCAATAGCCCTCTCAGATGCTTGAGAGTATATCAGACAGGTATGTGATTGTCTCATTTGCTGATCTAAAAGAACTTTAGTTAGAACTCCTATTTTTCAAATAGAGATTTTGTTTATCCAAACTTCAAAGTTCCTGTGTTCTTGCCTGTTGCCTTTACCCTGAGTTAAAAAAAAAAACTAAAAAAAAAACTACCGTTACTCTCCAAATTACATCATACAGATGAGTAACATGCTTTTCCTTAATGTATGCTTGTCACAAAGATTGTCCCCTTGACCAAACTTCAGTCAGGCTTCTCTTCCCAAGCAGGCCTCAAACTTTGTGCTTCCATCTTTGCATTGCCCAGTTTTAGCAAAAATCCTGTGAGGTCAGTTTATCAAGCATCTCCCACTCTCAATGTCTGATCACCCTGAATAATTGACCGAATTTCTCATCCCCACCATCCCCATGTGATATTGGATTAGACTGGCCTTCCTTCAGGAAGAATTATGTTAGGTCAATTTAGCAAGAATCACCCCACCTTCTTAATAATTTTTCATCCACCAACCCCATTAATCTAATCCTTGGCTATAAATCTCCTCTTCCCTGTTGTAGTTAGAATGGTGCCCAGTCCTATAGTGAGGTCTCTTTTCCCCTATTGCAGTTTTTCCTCAATAGTGTAAGTTTTTAACCATTTCAACTACTGTCAAGCTGCGGTTTTTCTTTAACACTTATTCTCCTCTCTTACTATATGAAAAGGAGTTGCTGACATGGATTTTATTTTATTTTTTCATTTTTAGAGACGGGGTCTTGCTCTGTCACCCAGGCTTGAGTGCAGTGGCACAATCACAGCTCACTGCAGCCTCAACCTCCCAGAAACAAATGATGCTGCCACCTCAGCCTCCAGAGTAGCTGGGACTACAGGCACATGCTACAATGCTTGGCTAATTTTTTTTTAATCTTTTGTAGAGTCAGGGTCTCACTGTGTTGCACAGGTTGGTCTCAAACTCATGGACTGAAGTAGTCATCCCTCTTTGGCCTCCCAAAGTGCTAGAACTCCAGACGTGAGCCACTGCACCTAGCTAGGTTGACATATTTTGAGGGAGCGATACTAGACTATCGAGGAGGCTCCTGTATGGTTGTTGATGCTGATTGCTACAGTATATAAGCAGTTGGCATTAGATAACCAAACACAGGATGCAGAAGAAAAAGAGCAGATGTATCAGCCAGCCTTTACTCAAGATGTGCTGTGAGGCCTTGAGATTTGACTGAGACTTTGATTTGGTAAAATAAAATAATCATTGTATTTTACATTTTTAAATGTCTGTCTTATGATGAGTGTACAATAATTATTCACTGAATGACTAATGCTTTGCACTAGTCTTAGTGTTTTTAAGTTCTCAGTGTTTCAAAGAGATTTAGTTTTGTTTGTCTGAATAGTGATTATTATGTATTTTATAAGCATTAATGAAAACATGAAATTCATTATTCATGCTCAATGTTTAGAAGAGGCTTCAAGGTAAGGAAAGGAAAGACATGAGACAGTAATGCAAAAGGAACTAGTAGAAAGAAAGAATAAGAAAATAAGAATGTAATTTTCTGAGATTTTGGGATAAGAATGATGGTGTGAAAGGATGGAGGAATGGAGGAAACCAAGGGATATTAATGAGATTAGTTAGAAAAACTGTTCTCCCCTTGGGATATAACTTAACCACTTCTGAATACTAAGTTTAGGGTAAGCTTTTATTAATTTTGGTTCTTTCGATTTAAAAATCATAAGCTCTTTGAGAACACAAAAGCCTTTTTTTATTTCACACATTTCTCAGTTAAACCAAGGCATTTAATACATGTTACTGAAGTATTCTGTTCTCTATGTAAAGTGCTTTTATCTTTCAACTGCATTATGTCATACCAAATGAAATGAATACCAAAGCATGAATATGTCTTCATCAGGCAGGTGACATACTCACATATTTTTTTAAAGCATCATAAAGCATGGCTATCTTAAGGTTGACAGTTATCACAAAGAAAATGCCAAAATTTTTTCACCAAAGGAATTTCAAAATCTATGCGAGTTTGCATTTTCATATCATGTTATATTAAATATTTCATAATTTTAATATAGTGCCATTTATTTACAGTCACTTAATTATACCCAAAAATAGTTTCCTGTACTACTTCTTTACTTTCAGCTACAAGAAGGAGGGGGACAATTGGCCAGCCATTGCAGTGGAACTAAAGAACAATGTGTGTCAAAAAAGCGACTATTTAGAATTAAAACTGTTGGTGAAATTGGAGGTGGCAGTGAAAATTGTAGGTGGAATTTCTGTAAGAATGTAATTATCGGCCGGGCGCGGTGGCTCACGCTTGTAATCCCAGCACTTTGGGAGGCCGAGGCGGGCGGATCACGAGGTCAGGAGATCGAGACCACGGTGAAACCCCGTCTCTACTAAAAATACAAAAAAAAAATTAGCCGGGCGTGGTGGCGGGCGCCTGTAGTCCCAGCTACTCGGAGAGGCTGAGGCAGGAGAATGGCGTGAACCTGGGAGGCGGAGCTTGCAGTGAGCCGAGATCGCGCCACTGCACTCCAGCCTGGGCGACAGAGTGAGACTCCGTCTCAAAAAAAAAAAAAAAAAAAAAAAAAAAAAAAAAGAACGTAATTATCCAAACTGGATTTTAACCAACACACCTGAGCACTTCAAAAAAATATTTTTAATACCACAAATAAATACCTCCTTTCTCCCATTTCTCAGTGGAAAGACACCTATTCTTGGGGCAGGCTGAATTCCTGAGGATTTGCTTTAGTTCTGGCTCAGTAGAAAAAGTGCCACCTACTGAATTGCCAATCTCCTTCCTGTGAAGATCTTTGATAGAGCAAAGAAAACCATTATTAGGTACTTTATGGTTCTTATTAGCATTCGATATCCTAGAATCTGTATTCAAATGCTTTTCATTATGTAGGTCAAAAGTTTTAAGTTCAAAAAGTCTACCAAGGTCACAAGTAAAGATCACTGATGTCATTTGGCCCGGGGCAGGGAGTGGTTTGAAAATTATTTTCCTCTTGTATCTCAACCAAGAACATATTTCTCCCATTACACAAAACACATTAGAACTCCTTTCCAGGATGGCAGCTGGGGGAGAACACCTACAGGGCGGAACGTTAAGGAATACTGAAAGCTGAGGTTAGAAAGCAAAGAGACAGCACCAAGCAGAAGTTGATAATCCCGCACAATATTATGTGAAGCACACAGCAAGTATTCCTTTGAGCGTTTTGGAGGAAACAAAACTCTCCTTTGAACGTAATTGTGAAAAAATAAAAACTTAGACAATTAAATTTAACAGACTGAGCAAGAATGATTTACAAATCGGTCAGCCCTCAGAAGCAGAAACTGTTCAGAAAGCTCGACTCTGCAATGTGGGTAGGTAGCATTTATGAACAAAAAAGAGGTACTGAAACAGCTTGATTGGTTACAGCCCAGTGTTTGCCTTATTTGAACAAGGTCTAATCAGTTGGTAGCCTGTGATTGGCTGAAGCTTAGCTGCTATGATTGGCTAAGACATCCTAAATTAGACTCTCAGTTTGTTTATATGTTAAACTAGGTTGCATTCCTTGCATAGGAACTCAAGGTATGAAGGCATCCTAGTGCCAAGTATAGTTTACTAGTTGTTATTCAAAACCTGTGTTTCAAGTACTTTTCACATATGAACTAAAAATGTAGTAATTTAGTTATATGGACTCTAAAACCATAAAGCCACATCTTTATGGCTAACTACTAATAGGGTAGAAAAGTTCATAGTCTCTACACCGCCCCTTACAGGATGTGCAACTCATTTTCCTCATTTGTTTTCAGGGACATTAATAACAGAGACCATCCAACAGAATTGTTGTATTAGGTTAACTATAAAACACCTAGAAGGGGACTGGGCCCATAATGAGTGCTGTATAATTATTTGGTATTATTGAAAGGAAAAATTTAGACAAATTAATTTTAACAAAGTTAAATTGAGCAAAAAATGGTTCACAAATCAGGCAGGCCCCAGAACCAGAGTAGGTTCAAAGTGACTCCAAGACTGTCACATGGTCAGACAACATTTACGGACAGCAAAAGAAAAGTGATGTACAGAAACAGAAGTGCAATACCAAAACAGTTGGATTGGTTACAGCTCAGCATTTATCTTATTTGAACATGATTTGAACAGTTGGTCACCTGTGACTGGCTGAAATTCAGCTGCTGCGACTGGATCAAACAGCTACTTGTTAATAGAGTAGGTTATACTCTGTTTATACATGAAGGTAGGTTACAATTCACTATGAATAAGGAAACCTTTGGACCAGTATGTATTTTCTCCATACATACCTAAACTATGTATGGAGAAAGATTTAGAACAAACTTAATTCAATTTGAGATGACTATTATTATCTCAAAATGGACTAGCCCTTTCCAAGAAACTCAATGTATACTCAGAAGAGGATACCAGGAATTGAAGACCACGAGAAGAGAAACTCAGGCCTAGGAGAACAGAAATACTTATCTTGGTCATATCTGCCTTATCATTCCTGTGATAATGTTAAAATAAATGTCAAATGTTAAATGTAAAATAAATGTTAAAAATCATTGCAGTTTTTAACCTTATCAATTCTGTAATGACATATACATCAAGATCAGAATTTCCCTCTATATTATGTATAGACTATAATATTAACTTCTACTTTAGCCAATAAAAAGTTTGTAATTCTCATCTTGGCACATGAGTTTAGGCATTCTCAACAACATTTCCCACTTTTTTTTTTTTTTTTTTTTTGAGACAGAGCCTCACTCTGTCGCCAGACTGGAGTGCAATGGCGCGATCTCGGCTCACTGCAACCTCCGACTCCCTGGTTCAAGCAATTCTCCTGCCTCAGCCTCCTGAGTAGCTGGGATTACAGGCACGCACCACCATGCCCAGCTAATTTTTGTATTTTTAGTAGAGACAGGGTTTCACCATGTTGGCCAGGATGGTTTCGAGCTTCTGGCCTCGTCATCCACCCACTTCGACCTCTCAAAGTGCTGGGATTACAGGCGTGAGCCACTGCGTCCAGCCTCTCCTACTTTTTAATAAAGTTTTCTGTTTAAAAAAATCCATTCAGGTATTTTAAGGGCATAAGCTGCTGGGCAGCCATAATGAATGGCAGACATACTGTTTGCTAAATCAATAATATCTAGCCTAGGTGGTCCTTCCATATTCTAATGCCCAGAGTAGATAAAACCAGGTAAAAGTACTCTTTACAGTGTTTTTAAATAAATGATTTATATTATAATATTATTTTTGATTACAAAAAATTAGAGAAGATAGTAAAAAGAGTTTCTATACAACTCCCTCCCAGTTTCTTCTCTTATTAACATCTTACATTTGTCATAATTAATAAGCCAGTATTGACATAACATTATTAACTAAAGCGTCCATACCTTATTCGTGTTTCCTTAGTTTATACCTAATATTCTTTTTTTCTGTTCCAAGTTTCCATCTGGAGCCCTACATTAGATTTGGTAGCCATTTCTTCTCAGGCTGCTCTTGAATGTGATAGTTTTCAGACTTTCTTTGTTTTTGATGATCTTAACAGTTTTGAAAAGTTCTGATCAGATATTTTACAGAATGTCCTTCAATTGGCATTTTCTGGTATTTTTCTCACGATTAAAATGGGATTATGTGTTTTGGAAAAGAAGAAATTTATGTAGTTACTTAATAAGTAAAAACTCGTGGATATTTATTTTTTACTTTAGATTGTAATCCAATACAACTTTATTTTGCTGCTCAAATTGTTCCAGCTTTCGTAATCGGGAGCTCTTTCACTTGGCTCCTGTGTCCTTTTGAAATACCCTCATCATTGTGAGGTTGTTATTTTGTTGGAACAGTGTGGGTTTTTTAGTTCTCCCTTACTTTTTCGCACTATACTATGCTCCAGGCTCATCTTGTATATTTCCTACTCCAGTACTAAAATAAGCCATGAGGCCTGGTTTATTTTATTGGACAATGGTATTAAAAACAAAGATCTGGGTGCTAGCTGTGCTTATTGCTACTGGCATGTCGTTGTTTCTAGGCTCTCTCAGCTGAAGCAACAAGAAAAAATATATACAGGTGTATCCTAACTTTGAATCTATATAGATAAAGTTGGGAAGAACTGCCATTTTATCAATATTTGATTTTCCAATCCATAAACTACAAATATCTCACATTTATTTGAATTTCCCTTGATTCCTTTCATCAATGTTTTATAGTTTTCTGCATACACAACCTGTACATATTTTCTTGGATATATACCTAAGTAAAATTTTTTGTCCTATTGTATATGGTGTTTTTTTTTTTTAATTTCAAGTTCCAATTGTTCATTGCTGCTACACAGGAAAACAACTGCCTTTTGTACATTAAGCTCGTGGCTCACAATTTTATGGGTTTTTACCTGCAAAGATGCCACCAGGTTCTCACAAAAACCAAAAAAAATCACCTCATGTGTTTGACTGATGGATGGGGAAAGTGACCATTTTGGAATGCTAAAACAAAAGCCTACTCTCCAATGAAAAAGCCATTACTAAAGTTGTATCTCCCATAGGTAGGAGAGTAATACCCAACTCCAGCCCCCTCTAGCCTTTCATCTAAGTGGTGAAGAAAATGAATGTAAGAATTACTTGTGAAGGTCACTCCAGGGACATAGGCCCATTAAAAGACTAAGATTTGATTATAAGATTATAAAGCAATTTCCTCCCCAACTCTTTTTCATCACATTAACAATAAAACAGTGGATTACAGCTGAAAGAGCTGCAAAGCTCAGACTCCATGAAAGATCTTAAGACATCCCAAAGCCAAAAGAGAAAACAAAAACAAGGACACTAGTGAAATTTATTATCTGACACCGATAGCTACAACAAATATTGAACATAGTCCAACTGCTACTCAGATTCAGATAAATCTCACACTAATGTCCTATTAACTTCAATACCTGTTACCCAATATATCATGTCCACATTGCAACAAAAATTTGTAAGGCATTCCGAAAGGCAGGAAAAAAATTGAATTGAATTCAAAATTTGAAAAGAAATACACTGTCAAAGAAACAAAAACTGAAGTAATTCATAGCCAGCAGACCTTCCTGAAAAGAAATGTGAAAAGGGTTTCTTCAGAGAGAAGGGAAATATGCCAGAAACTGAGATCTACACTTTTACAAAATAAAAAGCATCAGCGAGAAAATAACTGAAGGTAAAATAAAACCTTTTATTATTATTCTTAATTGTTC
Source organism: Nomascus leucogenys (assembly GCF_006542625.1). Lineage (NCBI taxonomy): Eukaryota > Metazoa > Chordata > Mammalia > Primates > Hylobatidae > Nomascus > Nomascus leucogenys. The sequence goes on along the minus strand of NC_044381.1, from coordinate 103,772,123 downwards.
TAATACATAATATTTTTTCAAAGTGATAAGAGTAACTTTGTATACATTCTATCTTAATCTACTTGTTTATTAGTTCCAGGAGATTTTTGGTAAATTGTTTGGGATTTTTCTACACAGACAATCATGTTATCTGCAACTGAAGATGTTTTTACTTCTTTTCCAATCTGTATATTTTCTATTTATTTTTTCCTGTCTTACTGCATTAGCTAGAATTTTCAGTAACATATTAATAGCAGAGGTGAGAGAAGATATTCTTGCCTTGTTCCTGATCTAAGGGTAAAAGCATGCACTGTCCCAACAATAAGCATGATGTTATATGTTGGTCTTTTGTAGACTTTTTTATGAACTTGGGAAATTTTTCCTTAATTTTGTTTGCTGAGAGTTTTTATTATGAATGGGAATTGGATTTTCTCAAATGTTTGTGTTGTGTCAATTGATAGGATGCTTTACATTGATTAATTTTTAAATGTTGAACCAGCCTGGCACGCCTGGAATACATCTCCCTTTTTCAGGATATATCATTCTGTTTATACATTGTTGGATTTTGTTTACTACTATTTTGTTGATTTTCTTGAACAGTTTGTGTCTGGCTAGGCATAGTGGCTCACATCTGTAATTTCAACACTTTGGGAGGCCAAGACTGGCAGATCACCTGAACTCAGGCGTCCCAGACCAACCTGGCTAACACAGTGAAACCCCATCTCTATTAAAAATACAAAAAAAACTAGCTGGGTGTAGTGTCAGGAGCCTGTAGTCCCAACTTCTCAGGAGGCTGAGGCACAAGAATCGCTTGATCCATGGAGGCAGAGGTTGCAGTGAGTGGAGATCACACCACTGTACTCCAGCCTGAGCAACAGAGCAAGAGGCTGTCTAAAAAACAAACAAACAAAAAAAACCAAACACACACAAAAAAGTAGATTTTATGTCTGTGCTCATGACAGATATTGGATTATAGTTTAGTTTTCAGGAGTTTTAAAATAAACTTTAAGATATTTCTTTCACGTACATTCTACATTATTCAGTTAGCCATTTTATACAAAGCTTAAGCTATGTACAGTCTTTCAACAGAGAATCCAATGGGATATGGTATAAAATGGAAGGCAGGGCAGTCTGATTATTATTACTTAGGAAGTAGTCAAACCCATATATTTATTTTTTAAATTACCATTATGACAAAAATTAATAATCTTCTTTATATAGAAGTTGCTTTTTATTTCAGTTTAGCTCTCTAAATAATAAAGTTGATTAATCCAAAAGTGAAGACATTTTTTAAGCCATCTTTTTTAAAACAAAAATATTTTAGCTCTTTGAGCACTTTTTGCAAGGAGATAGCGATATATCAAAATAAAAACTCTAAAATAACATTCCCTTTGAGACAGTATTTGGAACACTTGGGTCAAAGAAGGAAAAAATATAAGAATGGAACAGAATCCTGAAATTGAAATTTGGAGAAACAATTTTAGCACTAAATCTTAACTACATATTTGCAAATATTTGTGTGTGCATGCACATATATACATATATCTGGGTTTTTTTCAAGGATATATATATTCTAAACCTATTACAAGTTTAATAAAGTTTTCTATGAAATTAGTTACATGTGCTAAAATCTTATATATTTTATCTTTGTTCCTAAACTGATGAGTCCATCATTAATTTTCCTACCAAACAATATTTGAGAAATGATTTCTACTTTAAGTGAATTTCATCACATGTAGGAGAATTATAATCTTCCTTTTTAAAGGAAGAACTATAGTAAAATTAAAAGCTTTAGTCTGAAAATTAGTGATTCATTTCCCAGCAACTCCTATTATTGTCGGTTAGGAATAATTGAAATTCACAATGTTTTTTATGATTTATATTGACATCTTAGGTACTTAGAACGGACTTGGAAGGAAATGTTTTGAGAATAGCTAGTATTAGCTAATGTTGTGTATCTCCCTATCCAGAAGAGAAAAGAGTACAAAAATGGGATAAATTTAAGGACTCTTTGCCCTCATTTTAGTTACCTTGAGTATAATCTAGTTACACACATCACGCAACACATGCTGTATACGTAGAATAAGATGTTTGTCTTCATCAGTCTGGTCTTGCAAAAGAACTCTTAAGAATTATAGAAACAGTCAGGCACGGTGGCTCATGCCTGTAATCCCAGCACTTTGGGAGGCTGAGGTGGGCGGATCACCTCAGGTCAGAAGTTTGAGACCAGCCTGGCCAACACAGTGAAACTCTGTCTCTACTAAAAATAGAAAAATTAGCCAGGCCTGGTGGCAGGCACCTGTAATCCCAGCTACTTAGGAGGCTAAGGCATGAGAATCGCTTGAACCCAGGAGGCAGAGATTGCAGTGAGCTCAGATCACGCCATTGAACTCCAGCCTGGGCAACAGAGTGAGACTGTCGAAAAAAAAAATTATAGAAACAAACTCACCAGTGAAGTCTCCTAACAATCTTTTCTTATGTGTTTACAACTTATTTATCATATCACGTCTCCAAATAGTAATTTGTTCTAATTGTTGGTGAGGCATTCAGAAGTCTACTTTATGTCTCTGTCCACCCATAAGATTCCAAATTAAGTTCATTTGTGTTATGACTACATGAGAGAGAATAAATCCCAAACAGGGATATTTTATTGGAGAGCATTTTGAAATGTAAGATAGTATAATGAAATGTTAAGAATGCAAAGCATTTGATTTCAAATCAATGTTTGGCAACAATAGCACTTCAATACCACCAAATCTGCCTGCAATTAACAGCACAGATGTGTAAACAATTAGAATAGTAGTATTTCTAAGACGCTTCTTTCAATGTCAATATATTGTTTCCTTCTTCCCCTTCTATGAAAATTTCCTTTTACCTTTTTGTCTAACTTCCTGATTTCCTTTTGTGTCCATACAGAAAGACTGAATGCCAAGAATAAAATTGACATCAAATCTCACATGGCTTTCATAACACTCGAGAATAGCCCACTATTAAAAAGAAATGGCTGCACTCCCAAATACATTTTTAGAGATATATTGCCTGACACTTCAGATATGTTCAGTTCTACAATGATTCCGCCTGCAATCTGTTCACTTTACTTCTTCTTTTTTCCCTCCTCTGTAGTGTTTCTCTCCCTTTTCAACATTTCCCTCTGGCTTCATTTTAGCATTTTCTCTTGAGTTCTCACCTTTTCCCCTCTTTCCGTTCTCATTTTTTCTTTTATAGTTTGTTGCTTTCTTGTGCTCTGCTGGGATTCTTCCCAGTCACTCTTTGGCTTCATGTACATGCAATACGGCAAACTAAATCTGACAAAACCCTGTCTATTGTTCATCACAGCACCTTTTCAACACATACCAAGTGGTGGGAGAGCTGGGGAATGGAGCTTCCTCGCATGTTAGTATCAATTATTCGGAATGTTATCATTGAAGGCTAGTGATTCCACATTTTCCATTTTAGCACTTGTTTCTGACACCTACTTCAGGCAAATTTTGTAAGCTTCAAATACAATCCTTGGATCTTCTGTAATGAAGGCAGCCATAAATAAAGAAGAAAAAGTTTGGTTCATATGTAAGGTTTGGAGGGTAATAAAATATTGATATACTTCTATATATATCCTACATATACAAGGAGTTGTCCTTGTGAAAACTGTATATAAAAGGTAAAGCATATAATTATTCAATGTGGTCATAGCAAAGAAAAAAATATCTCTCTAGATTCAAAATCCTGAAAAAAAGACAAAACAAAACAAAAATAAATAAATAAATAAATCATGTAAGAGGTGGTAGAATTCAGACCTGAATTATGACAACAGAATTAGAATGGGAATTCCAACCATACATATCAACAATAAGCTAAAATTTTATTTTTGTGCTAGTCAAAACAATAGAAATAGGCTGCTTGTGTTTCTGCAGCTAGAACCTCATAGTAATTAAAATATATCTATTTTACTAGTCACGTCAGGGGCTTCCAAGTGCAAAGTGTACCAAAACAAGATGAAAATACTGATTATGCGTAGAGGTGACATCTCTGGTGTCCTGACCTCTGAAATTGCATGATATATTCAGGACACATACCAATGGAAATTTCTATATCTATTTGATCTATTCTATGATTTGCTATCTATTTTCATAAGTGAAGAAGTTAGGGAAGTGGGTGAAAAGAATGAGGGTCAGAAAAATACACCTAAAAATAAAACTTAAATAGTTCCCCTTTGTAAAGTACATGAAACAACTCACAGGGCCATGAGAATACGCTATATCGGTCAATCTTAACCTTACTTTATTGTGAGGTTTTGTGCTATCAGCTTCACTGACAACTAGACTAGCAATCAATAGTATCAATCTATAGTTATTTGTTTTCTTAGCAGTTTCATGAGTATCGGTTTTTAAGCAGAATACTAGCAGGAGTTATTTTTCAAGATAGCTTTAAAGCTACCAAAGTGCCTTTTGCCAGAGTAAAGCTAATTAACTCTAAAATATCAAATCAATATTCTTATTAATATTGTATTCATTATTTGTGGGGAAGAAATCAATGTGTCCTGATCAAAATGTAAATATGCACGGTGATGCACTCACACTGGGAAACTTACTATTTTTTCTAAGCAAGCACATTTGAATCAGTAAGACATGTATTAGGCAATTGTCTTTGAATTCACTGAAACAGTGTCCTCTTTGCTATGACTATGTGTAGTAAGATTTTTTTTTTGATGTTTTAGAACTGAATTTATTCTCAGCATAGATGAACCTGGTGCCACCTTGAATATCCACCATTCACAGACTGCCACTTTGGCCATGGGAACTCACATGTGCAACTTGTTTCCATGACAGCCTATAAATTACAGGTCCCAAAGTCAGCTGCAAGGAAAAGAGAAAATAAATTGAAAAAGAAAAAGACCCTCGCCCTAGTTTTTGGCAGACTTATTCTGGATATTGCTGATGGCTTTTTGGTTTGGTTTCAAAAACCACCTCTGTCATAACGGAGACATTGAGATTGTGCTTTCTCCTGCAAATTAGCGATTAGAACCAAGCTGTCTTCTGTTAGGCAAAAATCTAATACAAGACTTAGGGAGGAAAGTATTTTCATAAGCCATGCATCAAATGAGGGTCTCTTCATGAACAGGCCACCCTGTCCTACTGTTATCTACTTTAAAATCTTTTCTTATGGACAGCAACTGCTTCAATGAAGGCAAAAGCATCAAAACTCTAACTTTCTAATAAATAATATGAATATAAAACATTTGAATATTCATAAAAAGTCTAAAATTCAAATAAAGTTTAAGACCTACAATCATCTTTAATTTACGTTTTGACAAACAAATATATTTCTCTGTAGGACTATCTACTCTGGCAGCAAACCAAATGTTGAAACCAAAACAATCCAAATATGGCATTTTGTAGGCAGGGCAGTTAGAAGCTGACATGAACCCAGCACCTACCTCCACCCTATATATTATCATATTTAATTTTCACACGGGTCCCAGAAGGGAGGAGAGTTTTATATCCATTTTCCAGTTGAGTTGAGGAAACTAAGGCTCAGAAGTGCTAAGTAAATTGTTCAGATCAATAAGTGGAACAATCAGAATTCAAAATACAAGAATCAACTCAAATTCATTCACTCAACCTACAATTGTCATCTTTAAATATGGAATTCAGAGAAAAAGTATTATTTATTTACTTCTATACTTTGAAGAAAACTCTCTTCAAGGTAATTTATATATTAGGATTTCTTTTACCATACACACATACTTTGCAATAAAAGACAATATAAACAGATTAATGCATCAAGTTGCCTGGCTTATTATGGATTTCACTCATTTAAAAAAAAAGGAAAGGAAATAAATGCAGTCATTTGCCACAGAGCAGGCCACTGTGCTTTTATTATCAATTCAGTTTCTGTGCATGTAGTTCAAGGACAACACAGGGCCTGATATAGAGCCCCTTCTTGATTTATACTTTATTTCCTATAGAACAACAGATTACAGTATGCTTTTGTTTCAGATAAAATCCGGACGTATAATGTAGTGTTGTACTGACCTCCACATGATGCTGACATTTTTGCTTCAAATTTATACAGATTTTAAATTTATTGCCAAGTCTGAAAAGCCTGGCTAAGATAGTCATTGTGTCATACCAGCTTTCTGTTTGGATCCTGTGTTGACATCAACCCTAAATAATCATCGAAGCAGTTCTTTTGCAGATGTATTTTTGCTGGTCTCTGAGTTCTTAGTTCATTTAAATATCAATGAGCTGAAAATGTACTGAAAATCATACCTTAGCTTTTTGTCCTTTTCAGCGTGTTTCATCAAATTAAATTATATTTTAGTTTAAGTCTATGTAGATAAGTATATCCAGTTACCATGAGCCAATTTAATTATATTTTGTACTTGCCCAATTACTGACTTGAAGCAAGTCTTTGACTAAGAATAATGACTGCACATTACTAATGTTAGCAAAGGAAGTCCTGAAAGCACTATTCTTTCTCTGTCTATATGGTGGACGTTCCTTTTCTGTTGCTTAAAATATTTCTTTGAATTCTTACTGCATACACATAAAATTCAAATTCCCACTGCACTCAAGGTCTTCACAAGTAGTCTTCCCCCTGACCATTCACTCTTCTATGATTCAGAACACAAACGTTAAAGCCTATTAGACCTGAATTCAATTACTGCCTCTGCCATTTTCTATCTATATATATTTAGAAAATTTTTATTTTTGCTTTTACGTTATCTGGGCTGATTCCTTTTTTGCAAAATAAGGGTAATAGTACTTGACTCACAATTTTTGTGAAAAATAAATGTGAAAAAAACATAAAACACTGAGAACAGTGATTGGTCATTTCTGCCAACGCAAGACTTCATCCAGTCCTTTCCCACCCACCCCCAGTTCTTTACCAAATTTTCTTCTACGTACCCTGTTCTTTAGCAACACTGAACAATTTACCTTTCCCCAAAGAATAAATGTATTCCTCATCTATTCCCTGACACGTAGCACACACACTGCCTGGAATAGCCTTTACACCCTTCTTTTTGCTGCACTACTCCTTTGTTTCTGGGTATCACTTCCTCTATGACACCTTTCTTGACCTCTCTCCCCATGAGTTCCGAGTTCTTATTCTGCATGAGTTCTTGTTTTGAACTCATGCAGAATTTTGTACATACTTCAATTATAACACTTAGGATTCTAATTACATGTTTTTAATAGTCCTTCCCTAATAACCTGAGCCCCTCAAGGGCAGAGTTGGCATCTAAACCATCATTGTGTCCCTAGTATCTGGTGTTTAATATTTGTTGAATAAAATAATTATGTGCTTAATAAATCATGAACACTCCATTCCGCTTCTTTTTAATGTGCATTCCTATCCACACCTAAGACAAGACTGCTCTATTGTTCTAGGACTTGAACTTAATAGGAAGTGGACAGATGTCTGTGTAATTAAATATAATGTGAACAACAGGAACTGGTGCTCTTAAGGGTAAAATATTGGTCAGTGAAGAAAGGAGGAGAATTAAGTGGACTTAAAAAGAGAAGGGAACGTGGGAACACCACCTTCATTTATCATTCCCATTTTAATTTTACTTTTGGAAACCTGACAAATATGTAGCAGTAATCTCTTGCAGAAGACAGATTTCATTTTCCCCTTTTAACTTTTAAAAATCGGGCTCTAGGAGGTAAAAATCCAATCAGAAAATGTGTTTTGTGTTAAAATTATGAGATGGATTGTCTTAAAAAGCCTTGGTGACGAAAAACAGCATAAGAGAAGGTAGACAATTTGCCTGAGATAAGAACATCAACCTTCCTTCTTAAAAACAATAAGAGGAGTCCAGAGTTGAAATTAGAAAGCACTCCGGAGGGAGACCTATATATTCCTGTGTCAAAAGTCTCTTCTGGTCTGCTGACCCAGGCAGATGCTCAGGTTGATTGACTTCATCTCTATCACCAGCAAATGGAAAGCAGTGGTGACTAATGACTTTCCCAATATCCATCTTTTTTATTTAAAGAAGTTAGAAATATACCTTGAGATAGATGCTGAAGTAGGTATCATCTGTCTTTTTGGCCTGATATAAGGTTCATAGTTTCTTAAGAATCTGAAGTCAAGGGAATTGAAAAATTGAAATAGGTGTTCTCAAAGATCAGATTAAAATTTTTTGCTGACTCCTAATCATCTTGAGATCCTGAAATTTCTTTAAGTGTATACAAGAGATAGCAGTAACTAAGATGGGAAATGTATATGCTTACATCTATACTGTAAGTTTTATGTAGAATTGAGATATGAGATGTATTTATATATCGTGTACTGTACTCAAAGTTATTTCTACTATCTGACCACTAGTAGTATATTTGTAAGTTGGTTTTATGAGGCCTATATCTTAACACATGCCTTCTCCCTGAAACTGTCTCTCTCTCTCTCTCACACACACACACACAAACACAGACACACACAAACTCTTTTGTCTCTTTCTTTCCAATTCATTCTGTACAACAAATAAAAGTTTCTAAAATACACATCTTATAATCTCATATCTCTGCTTAAAATTTAATGATAAAATGAAGTCCAACTTTAAAAACCATTAGCAAACACTTCCAATTAAGTTTGTCCCATTTTTCTTCTCAATTATCAAACAACGATCTGTGCTTCAAACAAACCTGACTAGGCACTATCTTCTGGTGCTTTGAAGAACTCAGTTTCTGTAATACTCTCAGCTGCTCATTTACTTCTTTATATTTCCTGTAATTGTCTGCATTTAAAACAACTTTATACAATTATTAAATAAATTCATTTTTGCATAGAATTTCAAATAAGTTAGGTGATGATAAATTTCCTCTGGACTTCTGTCCAATTCGTCTTCCCTTTCCAGATGGGCAACCACTGTTGCATACTCTTTTATATGCAGTGCCATAAATATGTGTAAAACATATAACCACATGGCATATATGTTTACAAAATATACGACTTTTGCATGATTACATGTTTGTTTTACATAAATAATATCATACATCAATACTTTTTTAATTTTTTGTACATTTTCCTGAGGATCTTTTCACATCAGTAATAAAGATTTCCTATGATCAAAGTTTCAGTATATAAAATCAATGTATAAAAATCAGTAGCATTTCTATACACCAATAACATCCAGGCTGAGAGTCAAATAAAGAACACACTCTCGCTTAGAATAGACACAAAGAAAATAAAATACCTAGGAATTCAGCTAACCAAGAAAGTGAAAGATCTTTATAAAAAGAACCATAAAACACTGCTAAAAGAAAGCAGAGATGAAACAAATACATGAAAAAACACCCCATGCTCACGGAATTAAAAGAGCCAATATCATTAAAATGGTCATATTGCCCAAAGCAATTTACAGATTTGATGCTATTCCTACGAAACTACCAACATCATTCTTCACAGAATTAGAAAAAAAATATTCTAAAATTCATATGGAACCAAAAAAAGAGCCTGAATAGCTAAAGCAATCCTGAGCAAAAAGAACAGAGCCAGTCATCACACTGCCTGACTACAGACTATACTGTAAAGCTATAAAATATATAGCTACATACACAAACAGCATGGTACTGATTCAAAAATAGACACAGAGACCAATGGAACAGAAAAGTCGGAAATAAAGCTGTGCGCCTATAACCATCTGATCGTCCATAAGGCCATCAAAAACAAGCAATGAAGGAAGAATTCCATATTCTATAAATATTGCAGGGACAACTGGCTAGCTATGTATGGAAAAATGAAACTAGACCTTTACCTTTTACCATATTTAAAAACAAACCCAAGATGGATTTTAAATGTCAGACCTCAAACTATAAAAATCCTGGAAGAAACTCTAGGAAATAACCTTCTCAACATCAGCCTTGGCAAAGAATTTATGGCCAAGTCTTCAAAAGTAATTGCAACAACAACAAAAATAGACAAATGGAACTTAATTAAATGAAAGCACTTCTGCACTGCAAAAGAAATCATCAACAGACTAATCAGACAACCTACAGAATGGGAGAAAACATTCACAAACTATGCATCTGACAAAGGTTCACTATCCAGAATCTATAGAGAACTTAAACAAATCAACAAGCAAAACACAAATAACCCCATTAAAAATGTGCAAAAGTCATGAACAGATACTTTTCAAAAGAAGACATATAAGCAGTCAACAAACGTTTCAAAAACGCTCATCACGAATCGTCAGAGAAATACAAATCAAAACCACAATAAGATACCATCTCACACCAATCAGAAAGTCTATTATTAAAAAGTCAAAAAAACAACAGATGCCTACAAGGCTGCAGGGAAAAGGGGACACTTATATGCTGTTGGTGGAAATGTAAATCAGTTCAGCTACTGTGGAAAGCAGTTTGGAGATTTCTCAAAAAACTTAGTACTAACGTAAGACCCAGCAATCCCATTACTGGGTATATACGCAAGGGAATATAGATCATTATACCAAAAGACGCACGCACTCATATGTTCATCACCATGCTATTCACAATAGCAAAGACATGGAATCAACCTAAGCACCCATCAATGGTGAACTGGATAAAGAAAATGTGGTAGATATACACCTTGGAATACTACACAGCCATAAAAAAATAAGGAAATCATGTCCTTTTCAGCAACATGGATGGAGCTTGAGACTATAATCCTAAGAAAATGAGCACAGGAACAGAAAACCAAATGTCACATGCTCTCATTTATAAATGTGAGCTAAACATTAAGCACACATAGACATAAACATGGGAACATCAGACTGCAAACTACGAGAGAGAGGACGAAGGGAGGAGGTTGTGGGTTAAAAAACACTACCTATTGAGTACTGTGCTCACTACCTGGGTCCAGTATACTCAGGTAAAAATTTTATGAATGTACCCCTTGCATTGAAAATAAATGCTGAAATATTAAAAAGCGAATACGTAAATAAAAGGTTTGCTATAATCTTCCAAGTGTGACCATGCCATGCTTTATTTTACCATTCACCCGCTAAAGGATATTTGGATTACCTTCATTTTTGCCATTGAAAAAAATGCTACAAAAACCCGATGAACATGACTGTGCACTATATTTCCTAAGATACTGCTATAGTTTTAATGTGTCCCCCAGAATTCATATGTTAAATATTAGTCCCCAATGCAACAGTGTTGGGAGGTCAGGCCTAGGGGAAGTGTTTAGATCATGAGGGCTCTGCCTTCATGAATAGATTAATGTAATTATAAAAAAGGCCTGTGGCAATGGGTTCACTCCTTTTTATTATTTTTATTTTTAAGTTCTGGGGCACATGTGCAGGATGTGCAGGTTTGTTACACTGGCAAACGTGTGACATGGTGGTTTGCTGCACCTAACAACACATCACCTAAGTATTAAGCCCAGCATGCGGGTTCCCTCTCTTGCACTCTTGCCCTTTTGCCTTCCACCATGTAATGATGTAACAAAAAAGTTGTCAGATACATGTCGGTGCCTTGATTTAGACTTCCAGCCTCCAAAACTGGAGCCAGTAAGTTTCTTTTCATCGTAACTTGCCCAGTCTCAGGTACCCTGTTATATCAGCACAAAACAGACTAAGACAGAAACTGGTATCGGAGAAGTTCAGTGTTGCTATAATAAATACTTGAAAATGTGGAAGCAGCTATGGAACTACACATAATGGATAAAGGCTGGAAGAATTCAGAGGAGCAGGCTAGAAAATGCCTATATTGCCGTGAACATAGTGATAACGGCAATTGTGGTGAGGGATTAGAAGAAGAGGAGAACTGTAGGGAAAGTATAAAATGTCTTAAAAATTACTTAAGTGGTTATAAACAGAATATTGGTAGAAATACGGACAGTAGAGGCCATTCTGATGAGGTCTTGGACAGAAATGAGGAAGAAAGTATTGGAAACTGGGGGAAGGCCATCCTTGTTATAAAGTGGCAAAGTACTTGGCTGCATTATGTCTATGTCGTGGGCTTTATGGAAGGCAGAATTTAAGAGAACTGAAGTAGGATATCTGGCAGAAGAAATCTCTAAGCAGCAAATATGGAAGGGACTGTGTGGCTTCTCGTAACTGCATATAGTAAAATGTGAGAAGACAGAAATGATTTAAAGATGGAATTAATAATTTAAAAGGCAGAATACAGAGATTTGGAAAATCCCAAGCACGAACATGTAAACAGTGAAAAGGCATGTTTAGAAGAGAAAATCAAGGGATTGAGCAGTGACTGTTTGGTAAGGAGATTACCATAGAGAGAAGAAAGCCCGGTGCCATTCATCAAGACAATGGGAGAATTATCCTAAAAGCATTTCGGAGATCTTCAAGGCTGCCAAAACCTTTCTACCCTCAAGTCCCTTGCACTTTGAGGTTCTGAGGGAAAGACCTAGGAAACTCTTGAGAATTTGGGGTTCATTGCCCAGAGCTGTCTCAGTCCTCTGCTCCCACATTCTGGTGCTGCTGTCTTCAGCCACCTCAGCTGTGGCTCAAGCAGGCCCAGGTGTAACTCTGGACCTGTGGAGGCATGGCTGCCTCCACCTAGATTTCAAAGGATGCTTCAGAGGCCTACTGTTTGGGCAGAGCCACTGCAAAGAGTCCTGACTAGGGTAATGCCTTCTAGAGCCATGAGATGAGGGCCACTCCTAAGACTTTAGACCTGTAGCGCCACCAGCATGCCACGTCAGCCTAGAGAGGTGCAGGCATGACACTCCAACCCATAAGAGCTGCTCAGAGAGATGAGTTCAGCAAAGCCACAGGGTTAGAGCTGCCTGAGGCCTTGGGGGCCCAACTCCAGTTTGAGTGTGCCTAGAAGACAGGACACAAAGTCAAAGATTATTCTCAAGCCTTAAGATTTAGTATTGTCTACCCTATTAGCTTTTGAACTTGGTTGGAACCTGTTACTCCATTCTTCTTGCCTATTTCTCCTTTCGGAATGGAAAAATCTGTCCTATGCCTGTCCCACCACTGTATTTTGAAAGCACGTAACTTGTTTTAATTTCACAGGTTTACAGCTAGAACATAATTTGCATCAGGATGAATGGTACCGTGTCTCAGTCACATAATGCTTAGATTTGAGACTTTGGACTTACATTTTAAAGTTGCTGCTGAAAGACATTGAGACTTTTAGGGCTGTTGAGATGGAATGAATGGATTTTTCATATAAGAAGAGCATGAATTTTGGGTACCTGGGCAGAATGGTGTGTTTTGAATGTGCGCCCCAGAATTCATCTGTTGGAAATTTGATCTCCAATGCAACAGTGTTGGGAGGTGGCGCCTAATGGGAGGTGTTTAGATTATGAGGGCTCTTCCCTCATGAATTGATTAATGCCATTATAAAAAGGGCCCTCCGGAGTGACTTTGCTCTCTTGTGCTCTCACCCTTTCACATTTTGTCATGTGATGACATAGCAAAAACACCCTCACCAGATGTCTGTGCCTTGATCTTCTCAGCCTCCAGAACTGTGAACCAATAAATTTTCATTCGTTATAAATTACCCAATCTCAGATATTCTGTTACAGCAGCACAAAAGAGACTAAAACAGAAGCTGTATTAGCTTGAGCTAACATCACAAAATACCACAAACTGTGTGGCTTAAATAAGAGAAAATTATTTTTCACAGTTCTGGAGACTGGAAGTCTGAGATCATGGTGACAGCATTGTTGGGTTCTTGGTAAGGGCCCTCCACCTGGCTTGCAGATAGCTAACTCCACCATGAGGTTCCCAATCTCATGACCTAATTATTTCCCAAAGCCACTATCTCCAAATACTATCACATTGGGGATTAGGGTTTTAACATATGAACTTTGGGGACATACATGCAGTCTATAGTAGATACATGGCTAAGAAATGAGTTTCAGAGTGGAAAGTTCTATCAGATCGTCTCCTGAAAGACTGTCTCAATTTACATGCTCACCTAAGTGCTTCACACTGCCCGTTATCCTCTAACGTCGCTACCACCTATCCCATACCAGAACTGGCACCCTGACCTGAGACTTTCAGCCTCCAGAACTGTGAAAAATAAACTTCTCTTGTTTAAGCCACCCACTGTGTGGTATTTTGTTACGTCAGCTCAAGCTAATACAGCTTGTTTAGCAGATTTTGTGCTGTTATAACAGAATACCTGAGACTAGGTAATTTAAAATGAATGGAAATTTACTGTTTTGTAGTTCTGAAGGCTGGAGAGTTCAAGATCAAGGTATTGACATCTGGTGAGGACCTTTGTGCTGTGTTATCATATGGCAATGGTAATCTATCTTTTTCCTAATTTTTGAGAAAAAATTGCTATCTCATTTTTTTTAATTTGTGTCTTCCAGTTACTACTGAAGTTTTAAAAGAGGAACAATATTTATTGGCCATTTATACTCTCTTTTTTTAATTACCTGCTCATTTTCTTTGATAATTTCCCTATTGGGCTTTTGCTTTTTTTTTTATTTGAAGGAGTTTTTTATATCTTCTGAATACTAATCCACTGTAATCTTTATGAAAGCAGAGGTTTTTTATCTGTTTTGCTCACTACTAGACCCTAGGGTGTAAAAGAGCACATGGTACAGAGTATGTGCTTGATAAATGTTTACTGAAAGAATGAAAAGGCATATAAATAAATAAAGAGGTAGTAAACATTTTCCAGTGTACTGCTTAACTTGACATTATTGTATCAAATGTAAATAAAAGTTTTAAATTTGAATATGATCACATTTATCAATCTCCTGTACTAAATATCCTACATTTTGTGTTTAATCTTATAACCATTCCCACCATGGGTTAAAAACAGATTATCCTTCATCCCCCTCAAACTATATGCTTCTGTTTTATTCATTTTCACTCAACTTAATCCATTTTTCTCAATTCTGATGTCTATAGTCTCAATGAAACAGTAATTTTATCAATATTTATCAATTAAGAAGTTGGTTCATATGTAACATCATAAGATGAATTTTATAGAATATCATATTCCAGGCCAGGCACAGTGGCTCACACCTGTAATCCCAGCACTTTGGGAGGCTAAGGGAGGTGAATTTCTTGAGCTCAGGAGTTTGAGACCAATCTGGGCAACTTGGCAAAACCCCATCTCTACAAAAAAAATTTTTTGTTAATTAGCCAGGTGCAGTGGCACACCTGAGGTGAGAGGATTACTTGAGCCTGGGAGGTCAAGGCTACAGTGAGCCATGTTTGTGCCATTGCACTCCAGCCTGGATGACAAAAGAATATCATACTCCAGATACACTGAATTTTTTAATTTCTGACAGACTTAAAATACAATGTAACTACCCACTATCTTGAGTCATTGCCCTTCAAAAACACATTCAAACATGGGTCAGTAAATGAGGTAATGTTTCTGTAACAGTGTCCTCTCAGCAATCTCAAGAAAAGGGCTCTAGGAAGTATGTTTTGGAAGGCAGCACACTATTTTCATTTCTATTCAATTTATTATTTAAAATTAAATTACACAGTACAATGGGCCCTGGATAAAATATTCTAAATAAGATAGAGAATGTCAACACCACAATTCTTTGTATGCATGCTAAGCAAAACTCAGAGAAGCAAAAACTCTAGGATACGATGTCAAACAAAGCTTTCAGAAACTTAGCAACAATATGTTTGGAAAATAAAAAGTAAGATGCACACACCAAAGTAACCTTGGGAGCTAAAACAAAAAAGGTCCCTGTGAATGTTTCTTATCACAGCAATATTCTCTGGAAAGGATGGACAGTCATATCTGTCTTTTTGACGACATTCCCACTCCTGAGTAGTAGCATTGTCAACATATAATACGAAAGCCATCAATTCACTCTGACAGTGTTTGCACTTCAGGTGGTGAGAAACTCTGTGGGCTAAAAGAAGGAAAAAGAAAGAAATCACGGAGTAATATCTTGGACCGAGATGAGAAGTATAGCAAACTATGGAAGAAGAAAGTTGCAAATAAAAAGTGTTCTAAATAAGAGAGAACTGAACTTTTAAACAACAGAGGCAATAGGCCTATGCTCATTTAAATAAAAGCAAAATCCTCTATAACTTATTACTAAACTTTGCATACAAAGATGGTTGTGACAGATTATAGTACTCATTTTACTCACCCACTGAATAGGCCAGCATATGACTAAGAACATTTTCCTTGTTGAATATTCATCTACATAGTACTTTTCTTCTATAAGCAGAAATTATTAATCAAATATAACCTCCTTAATTCTGAACTATAATTGTGTAGAAGTCAGTGGAGGAAGTCATTTCACAGAGAAGTAACCAAGACACAGGGATATAAAATGAACCCTCCAAGAAGATTCTGGACCTATACATAGTACATAACAGAGTACAAACAAAAGTTTACTAGTTGCTTGTCAGGCATTTATTGATCATGAGTCTAGCAAGCCTTTGTTGTAGATTCAAAAATTAAGACTAAAATTCTACCCTTAAAATATTTAACACTTGTTGGTGACCCATAATTCACACACAGATACACAGATACACACACCAAATCAAAAAAGCAAAGGTAGTGTGCATTTAAGAGAGTGATTTAGCAAGTAAAGTATCATTTTCACCAGTTTTAAAATCAAGTCTGCTTCTAACTCAGCTTTACAAATGGAAAGTATATAAATTGGAGTAATCTTAAATCACCACAAAAACTTAAAAACACAAAAAAGTCTTACTTTGGAAAATGAAATTAGACTCAACAAATTTTACTGGATAACTACTGTATGCTAAATGATAAGAATACAAAACTATGTCAGAAAATGGTCCTTGTTATTAAGGTGATCTCGATCTAATGAAGTCTACTCGGAGGGAATTTATAGAATTCAAGACCCAGTGGACCACAGAAGAGAGATATTAAACTATACTTGAACCATAGAGGATCTGAAAGAAAAACCTTCTAATATTGAGGACACCATATGCCAAAATACAGGATACGAATAGCGTTTGGTAACAGTTCTAAAATGGTGGTGTAGCACGTTGAAGGAGGAGGACATTAAAACTGAGGAATTAGTTAAGGGATTTATGTGTCATATATGAGAATTCAGAATGTATTTAATAGCCTCTGCCCACACTATTTTTTCCATGAAGCAAAAAGGTGCTCCTTCAATACTCTACACCCACAATCTTATTCTCATGTCACCTTCCTACTTTCCAATCTTCATTGCACTGGATAACTAATCCCTTTTAGCCTCTGGCTACATTCACTATTATCACCTCCCTGACCATCACTCACCTCTCATTCTCTGGCTTCAGCTCTATTGGCAGCTTCCTTAATAAATATCAATGCACTCCCATGCCTAAGAGAAAAACACATGCATATACACACAATAGAAACGATTACAATGACACTTTTGGGGCTGCCTCCCTTCTCTCTCTTCATAATGAAGAATGTCAACTCCTCAAAGAAACAGTCTAAATTCCCTCTCACACAATACACCTCACAGTCACTCTTCAACCTACTACCACACAGTGTGTATTCCCACTCCTCCACCAACACTCTTCTCACAGTGGTCTACATTCTATTCCATTTCTTGTCTGCATTTGTCATTGTTAATCACTCCTTTGAGTTCACTCAGCCATCATGCGTGTGCCTATCCCAAAATATCCTATTGCTTTCTCCTTTCCTTCATCTGTTTCTTTTTACTTTCCTTTGCTGACTATAATTCTTCAAACTACTACTGTGTTCCCTCCTCTAGACTCAAAGAAACCCCTCAGTTAATATTTGAAATTTTTTTAATTAGCCTTCAGTCACACTTATTAATTGTCTTCTATGGGTCACAACTATCTTTCTCTCTTTGCCAAAGGAGACAGGCGGTGTTCATGATAACCCATAAGTAATTTTCTATTGCATAACAAATAAAGATTAAACCCTTGGCCAAGCATCAGAAGGCTTCTGCTCTGGGCCCCTATCATCCTTAAGTCACTGAAGGTCCTTTCCACCCACTCACCACACGGACTGATTACAATCAACTTATTATATAAAAAGTGAAAAATGAAGCAGAAAAAAAGACAGACTTGGCCTGAGTACAAATCTATTACGTATCATCTTTAGCAAGTTAATTAATCTACCTAAACCTAAATGTTTTTATTTGTACAACTGTGATGATACCTAATTCTTAGTCTCCTGATAGAATTAGAATTCTCCTTGTAGAATGATTGGCATAAAATATGCCCATCCAATATTTATTTTTATAATGACAGTAATATTTGTTACTATGGTCAGGCACTATATGTATGTTAGCTCATTTAATCCTCTCAGAAACCTTTTCAGGGAAGTAGTCTCACTACCCTCCATTAGAAATGAGGAAACAAAGGCACAGTGAGGTTAACTAACACACCCAGGAGCCCAAAATTAGAAAGTGGCATACAGTCATATTTTAGAGCAACTCACAGGGAGCCTTGAGTGTATCAGTCCTTAAATAAATCATTAAACCCAAACAGAATACTGTTCTCTACTACACCTTTGCTTATGCAGTTCCCTTTTTGAAAATTCTTACTTTGTCTCTTCTCCACTTCATATTCCACTGAATATTCCCTTCTTTCACAGCCCATCTCAAATCCTCTTTGATACCCCTCCCTTACTCCAATAACATCTTACTGGTAATTCTTATATCACTTACCAAACTAACTTGCATCTCACATCTTTGTGCTTATGTCTGTTTTGGCAATTAGCTTGAGAGATCTGAGGAGATACAGATCATGTTTGTTTTCTGTTTTTCATCTTTGAACCTTCTGTAGCAATTTGGCACAATGTATTGCCTTACATAAGTGTTCAATAAATCTTTGTCGAATTCACTTTTATCAGAATAAATCTCCCCAGGATTTTATCAGAATAACATATTTTTTACTTTAAAAAATCATGATATCTCCCTCCAAACCCCTGTGATATTTATGCATTCTCAGACTAGGCTGGCTTTTTCAAGCAGATGCAACTGGGAGAATGGTACTGGAGGTTTACTTTTTTATGTGATTTTAGTGGTAGGTCTCTTCCCTAGTCAAAAAGAGTACTGCGTCAGATTTTATTGTCCATGTGAATGCATTCATTGAAAAGCAGACCTCCAAAAGGACTGGTTGAACCATGCTGGGGTTCAATCATGCACAGATAAGTGAGTACTTATTACGAAACATCTACTTAGTTTCCTGGTACGTATGAGCCTTTCCAGTGTGCACAATGAACTAAAAGCTGCTGAGCACAAAAATGTTCTTTATCCAGTAACACCAGTGCCATCTGCAGGAAGAGCTCAAGCAGCAGTTGTGTTTTTATTTATATATTTCTCTTCAGTCCCATCAGAAGGCTTTGTCATGATTTCACCTGATGAAAACCATTACAGAGCTCACCTACTACGGAAGGTTTCCATCCATTTCCCTTGGTGGATGGAGAAGGTATTGTTAAAATATAAGAAACCATAACATAGCTGAACTAGAGAAATCTAGTTCATTCAGTTCCCCCAATAACACTAGAAATGAACAAATAACCTCAAACACTGATAAACAAAAGGGCCAAAATCACTGCTTAAAACAAAATCAAGAGCAATGAAATGATGAGAGTGAACATTCTGCGCATATGAGCACTAACGTTAAAATCATCTCAACAAGGAGGAAAGAAGAGAGAAAAAGCATCTATTGAGATAAAGCCTATTTCTCAAGATAAACTGGTCATGATCCTCAAAAGCATGAATTATAATATTGAACTAGTGTTTATCAAGAATAATCTACATCATTCCACTTGATCAAATCAGGTTTTTAAACTACCAATAAATTAAATAGTAATTAATGGTCATCTGTAGCAGAACCACTCTAACTGAACCTACTTATATAAGCAAAAGCAAATTGCATAAGACCACGCCAAAATGATCAAGTCATACTACATCTCATTTCTTTCATATTTCTCTTCAAATACATTCGTTACAGTTTTAGTTTTGTTTTGCAATGGATGAATGTAATTGTGTAACTCAGTCTGGTGGGGTCCTCAACTGTGATCCACAAAGGAGAAAAATTAATCAAGTTTTATCACATGTGAAGCACGCCGAATCCCCAAGGGTGTGCAAGACTAGCAAACTTTCCCACTTTTTTCTCATATTTTCTGCCACTCTTTTTAAAAGAGGCCTCTCAACTGAACTTCTACATTATGAATGCTTAACTCAGCACACAGAGTAGAAAATCATTTCTATGTCTATTGAGAAATGCTGAAAATTCTACCCTGCCCAACATATCTCTCCCATTGGCCTACCAGAAAATCTAACTGGAGAATATGTATCTAACAATTACCATGAGGAAACAACTTTAAAGATCATAGACGCTACTTATAGTTGCTGAAGTTAACACAGATACAAAACTATGTAAATAGCCCTGAAAATCAAGATTGAATTGAAATAATCAAGCTTAAATTTGTAATATAGGCTAATTACTATGACAATATAGGTAGTATTGATAATTGCTAGAATATGCCTGTATTTCAAATATAACAATAAAATGAGTTACCGTATTAAAAAAATAAACAAGCAAACAAAAAACTCACTGGGCAAGTAGAAGGTAATTGCAATAGAAGTAAATCAACAAAGAATAATATTTTACTAGAAATTAGTGGGAGGAAGGAAATGAAAAGTATTGTGATGATATTGTAACATTCCTGAGCCCATTCTAGAATACACTACTGAGACAGAACACAAAACAGACACAGTCGTAGTGAGGAACTCAATCAGCTCTTGTATCTCATTCAGTGCAAAGCATGGGACAAGTCTTCATAGTTTGAGCACCAGGAAAGTCTACAAACTATTTAGAGACTTAAGGTCAAAAAATGAATGGGTTGATGAAGCAAAAGTGCTGTGAATTTAAGGGTTCAAGGGCCCTGTCACACAGAGGCTTACAATAACCAGCAAGGAAAAGGTTGAAGTAGATGGCTTGATGTAAGTCCAGACTAGAGTAAGTCAAGAATTTGAAAGTTCAGAGAGAAATTCAGGATTCTATGGCATGCAATCCTAAAAGGGAAGATAGGCTGAAAGGACTAGAGACTCCTCAGGAATCATTCTGATTATTCAATCAAAAATTATTTTGTTAGGAGAGAAGAATGTGAAGCACCAAAATAAACATAGTGGTCCCAGCAAGTCATAGACTAAGACAATAACCCATGGTTTTAACGACTACATGACAAAAATTAAAATATTATCCCAGACTAGGAACAAAGACATAACCACCAAGGGTAAATATGAAAGCTGCAAAGCACTTTGTTTAACAAAGAGGATAGGAAGAAACAAAATTTATGCAATATGTATATTAACGCCGGCTGAAATGAAGATAAGGATTCCAAAGCCCCATTCCCTCCCACCACCACATAGGTGCCTGCAAGGGCTCTTGGTGCACTGTCTGAAACCGCAGGCCGAGGTCAATGTACAAGGTGCTCTGCATAGATAAAAAGACCTTTCTTAGTTCATTCCTGACCCACCTTTCCAGCTCTCCTGCTCCCTACACGCATACATGTGCATGCACACATGCATCACCCACACTGCCCTGCTGATTGCTGCCCTTGTACAGTTCCTCACCTCCTCCTCTATGCTTCTTTCTTTCAAGTGAACTGTATTCTCCTACAGAAGCTGAAGACTATAAAATAAACTAGCATGAACAGAACCAGAGTTTACGCTTTCATGTGTAATCATTTCCCTCACAGAAAAGTCTTTCTGGTGCTTCCATTCAAACATTTTCTGACCTTATCAGTGAGGTAAAGAAGCTAGGAGAGTGTTCTCTAGTTTATGTTTGATTGCAAACAGATGGGCAATGACAATGTGTATGTCCAACATTTAATTCACTATTAAGTTTTCCAGCTGCATGATCAAATGTAGAAGTTTACCCATCTAATTAAACACTGTTGAGGTTTTCCTCCTGAAGACTCAGCTTGATGCTCTTTTTACCAAGCAGAGATAAGCACTCCAACAAGTAGCAGGCAATATAAAAGGAATGGGCTCCACAGGGCAGCATAGCTTCCAACTTTAGTGTGAACTTCTGAGTTACAGAAAAATTAGTGAGAAATGTTCTCTCATAGCATTATTAATTAATTACACTACTAATTCTTTCATTTGCTCGATATTTTCAAAGACCAGAGCCAATGTGAACACACTTTCTGC
Organism: Nomascus leucogenys; assembly: GCF_006542625.1. Classification (NCBI taxonomy): domain Eukaryota; kingdom Metazoa; phylum Chordata; class Mammalia; order Primates; family Hylobatidae; genus Nomascus; species Nomascus leucogenys. The sequence continues at coordinate 103,750,094 of NC_044381.1, read as the reverse complement.
CTAACTCAGAAACTCAAAGCAAGTGTTTCTCCTATGGTTCTTCTGTCTAAATTCCTTGCCTTGAATAAAACACAAAAACTTGCAAAATTCACCTTTGTCAGGTCCACAAGAGTGCTTCCTTTTAAGGTAGTTTAACCCAAAGAGTCTTTAAAAGAGCTCCTTTCCTGATTCTGTTTCCAAAGAAGATTACTAATATGGACAGATCTAAAGCCCATCAAGAGGCTTAGAAACATATTTGAACAAAATCTTTATTGAGACCTTAATATGTAAATGTTGTATAATCTCACAAGATCAACATTTCCACAGATCTCAATTCTTAAAAATTTCTTAAATTATGTAGTTATGTAGAACTTTTGCTGGTAGTTACTAAAACAAAGTCAATTTATTGCCTACACTACCGAGCATACTATGTCCTAGCAATAAAGAAAACTATGCCAAAAATACATCGATGTTGTTCTTTCATGAGACAAATTCTACAGAGACTAATAATAGGTGAGTAAAAATTAAATTGTGTGAAAATTAAGAGAGGCAATGAAAGCTTCAGAAAGTGTGAAACGTCTTCAACTTTGTAGTATCTAGTAGATAGTAAAATGACCAAAAATATATCAGAAAGATTTTATATTAACTCAGTGAACATCTGACTATAAAGCAAAGTCAAATTAACAGATAAAATAATGAGAAGAGTAAAACGATCCACCAAATAGAGAAGGAGAAAAAAGACAAAGGCTGAAAGATAATGCAATAGTAATTAGTCAATTAAATAAACTTAGTACACTACATTTTTATGTACATAAATGCAGAAAATAAGAAGAGAATTTCAATATGCATAAACTCGTTTACTCTAAACAGATCATATCAACTATGATGTATAGGCATACCTCCTTTCATTGCACTTCACAGATATTGAGGTTTTTTTACCAATTGAAAGTTTGTGGCAACTCAGCCTTAAGCCAAGCCGATCAGTGCCATTTTTTCAACATGTGCACACTTCCTGTCTCTGTGTCACATTCTGGTAATTCTCACAATAATTCCAACATTTTCATTATTATTATGTATGTTATAATGATCTGTCAGCAGTGATCTTTGATGACACTATTACAATTGTTTGTGGGAGCCATGAATGATGTCCGTATAAGATGAGGAACTTCATAAATATTGTGTGTGTTCTGACTGTTCCACTAACCAGCTGTTCCCCCATCTGTCTCCCTCTCCTCAGGCCTCTCTATTCCCTGGAACACAACACTATTGAAATTAGGCAGCTTAACAACCCTACAATAGCCCCTAAGTGTTCAAGTGAAAGGGAGGGTTGCACATCTCTCACCTTAAATCAAAGTTAGAAATAAGCTTAATACGGATGGCATGTCGAAAACCAAGATAAGCAGAAAGCTAGGCCTCTTGCACCAAACACCCAAGTTCAGAATGCAAAGAAAAAGTTCTTAAAATAAATTCAGGCCAGGCACGGTGGCTCACACCTGTAATCCCAGCATTTTGGGAAGCCGACGCAGGTGGATCACGAGGTCAGGAGTTCAAGACCAGCATGGCCAAGATGGTGAAACCCCATCTCTACTGAAAATACAAAAATTAGCCGGGCGTCGTGGCAAATGCCTGCAATCCCAGCTACTCAGAAGGCTGAGGCAAGGAATTGCTTGAACCCGGGAGGCAGAGATTGCAGTGAGCCAAGATCACACAACTGCGCTCCAGCCTGGATGACAGAGCGACACTCCGTCTCAAAAAAAATAAATAAATAAAATAAATAAATTCTAAGTGCTACTCCAGTGAACACAAATAATAAGAAAGCAAAACAACCATATTACTGATATGGAGAAAGTTCTAGCGGTCTAGATGGAAAATCAAACCAGCCACATTTCCTTAAGCCAAAGCCCAATCCAGGGCAAGTCTCTAACTCTCTTCAATTCTGTCAAGGCTGAGAGAGGTGAGGAAGGTGCAAAAGAAAAGTATGAAGCTAGCACAGGTTGGTTCTTGAGGTTTAAGGAAAGAAGCCATCTTCGTATCATACAAGTGCAAGTTTAAGCAACAAGTGCTGATGCAGAAGTTGCAGCAAGTTATCCCAAAAATTCTAGCTAAGATCATTGATGAAGGTGGCTATACTAAACAATAGATTTTTAATGAAGACAAAATAGCCTTCAATTGGAAGAAGATGTCATCTAGGACTTTCATAGCTAAAGAAGAGAAGTCAATGCCTGGATTTAAAGCTTCAAAGAACAGGCCGACTCTCTTAGGGGCTAATGCAGCTTGTGACCTGAAGTTGATGCAGTGCTCATTTACCATTCTGAAAATCCTAGGGCCCTTAAAAATTAACCTAAATCTACTCTGCATGTGCTCTGTAAACAGAAAAACAAAGCCTGGACGACCACACATCTGATTACAGGATGGTCTCCTGAATATTTTTTAAGCCCACTATGGAGACCTACTGCTTAGAAAAAAGACTTTTTTTCAAAATATACTGCTCATTGACAATATACCTTGTTACCCAGGGGTTCTGATGGGAGGGTACAAGAAGATTAATGTTGTTTTCATACCTGCTAATACAATATCCATTCTTCAGCCTATGGATCCAGCAGTAATTTTGACTTTCCAATATTATAATTTAAGAAATACACTTTGTAAAGCTATAGTTGCCCTGGATAGAAAACTATGGGAAATCCTGGGTTGAGGCTCAAATATTGGTGTTTACCAATCCCTCCAAGAGAGTCCTATGCATGCCAGTTTGCAAACCACCACATTAGGGTAACTGGTCTCAGCCACACACAAACTGTTAGAAAACCAGTCATCCTTCACAGACCTTTGGTCCTTTATGTTAGGCCTGTCCAACCAGGACTCTATCTTTCTTAAAGGTCATTTTATTTCTTAAGCTCTATTTCCTGCCTTTGCTCCTGAACCTTGACTGAGGCTACCCTAATATTCTCCAATTTGAAATCCTGGGGAGAAGGAATGAGAAAAACTCATTATTCAAGCAACTATTTTCTCTCCTGCAATTACCCTCTTCACACCTGGTATTTCAGGGAATAGCCACTTAAGTTCCTCCAAAAATTTGTTGCAACCAAATCCTAGAACAGAGGCTACAAATGTCACCTATATTTGTATAACAAACAAAGCCAGGCAAGTAATCCTTTATAAATCAGAGAAAATCCAGGCAAAATTATACCCTCAAACAAATTTTTTTTTTTTTTTGCAATGGAAGTACGATTCCCACTTGTCCTTCAGCTCTAGGAAAGCTTTTGTATTGTGTGAAAATGGCAGGCCGAAGGCCCAAGAGGCTGAATCTGTACATCAACCCTCTTTTTCTTACATATTTGCCCACAAATGCCACCAGCAACAAATTGGTGGTAATAGGATTATTTAATCTCGTCAAATACTTTGTAAATACTTAGATATTTTCTCTATCCCTTATATACTTTCAAAGAGACAGATGTCCCACACACACGAACAATTTATTGCATAATTTCTTAAGTCAGTAATAACCTGTAGTCAATATCAATTCATAAAGAAAACTAAAAAACACTTACTTATTTTACTATAAAGAGAAAAACTCAAGAGTTTGATTATTGCTTTCTTAACTGGAACAATATAATAAATGAAATTCAAATATTAATTGTCAATTCAAAGTTTCCATAGAGGATAGCCAATAAGGGCATACATTTTTTATAGCTACTAAAATAGTCAATGTTGCTTTGCCTTTATGTAAAATTTAGCAAATGACAAATTTCTTGTAAGTAGAAACTTTAGAGTATAATGCAGTATGTGTGTTACTATTAATGGTGATAGAATCTTATGAATACTGCTAAGGATTTTAAGCATCAACTGTACACATAGCCAGGTCACCCATCAAGTGTACCAAGATGACCTTCCATTGAGACTCGGCCACACTTAGCCGTCCCAGAGCAAAGACTACTAGTTTGTGGCTGTTGGCCCTCTTCAACTAGCAACACAGTTGGTTCCTTTAAAGATTTACAGTCATGTGTCACTTAACAATGGGGATACATTCTGAGAAACTCATTGTTAGGCAATTTCTTCATTATGCAAACATCATGGAGTATACTCACACAAACCTAGGGGGTATAATTTACACACCTAGGCTATACAGTATACATTGCTCCTAGGCTATAAATCTGTGGAGCAAATTAAATACTGTAGGGAATGTTGCAGGCAATTATGTGCAATGGTAAGTATTTGTGCATCTAAACATATCTAAACATAGAAAATGTACAGTTAAAATATGATATTATAATCTTATGGGACCACCGTCATATGTGCAGTCGGTCCGTCTTTGAAGAAAATGCCATTCTGCAGCACATGACTGTACTTTATTTCTTTGTGTGACCATTAGGGTAATTATAAACCATTATAAGAAAATATAATTTAGTTTTCTTATTTGTATAAACAATATTGTATTCATTTGCTCAAATGAGAGCAATTTCGAGGGTTTTTTTTAAAACTAAGTCAGTTCAAGAAATCATGGGGATGAAGAATGGTAATGTACCATTAAATGAAATTGAAAGATAATAAACAAAGTTCATTTTAATCAGTAATTTCCATTTCCTTCCACATCAAAACTTTTGCCAAAGCAATTAATATTAAAAAATTTAATTAACTGTATTCTTTCTTCTACCATATATGAAATAGTCAAAGGGTAGCAGCAAGAAAGAGAAGGATGTGGTATCCGGACACATCAAAACAAACCACAGTCAGTGAGCCAGAGTTGTTTACAAGCAGCACTTTAGTCTTTAAGATTCCTGAAGTTCTATAAAACAGATGTCTGTTCAAAATATTCCAAAGCACTGAATACTTTGTCATGGAATTATAAAAATGAAAGAGCCTGCACTTTGGAGACAGATCTGTACATAAATTCCCACTGTGTGACCTTTGGCAATTCAATCAATGTCATGAACATCATAATATTTACAAATTGTGCTCTACCTGGTAGGGGCTGGTACAAAGGATTGTCTCAAATGAGAGAAGTAAAGTACATCATGTGGCATCTGGCACCTAATAGGCATTCAATAAATGGTAAATATCCACAAAATTTTGAATAGACTAATTAAGCAACCCTTTCCATTAATACCTACCCTCTCGTAATCCACTCCCAATCACACTCATGAATAGAACGATTTTATAGTCTTTTATCTCTGCAATCTATATTAATTCTGAAACAAAAAGCTACATAAGCTAATGCACACTGCTGTCTTCACTACTTGAAAATTAGGCTCAATAAATAGTAGCTGTAGTTGTCACACGGCAGATATTAGCATAGACAGAAAATCTAAATTCATTCTGACTTAAATAAAAAATAAATTTATTTTTCCTCCACATAAAATAAGTGTTGAGACAGGAAGCCCAGGGCTCTTGCTATTTTTTGTTCCATGATCCTAGCAGTTACAGTCCATCTTCAAGGGCATTTAGTGGTCAAAAATGACTACAGGAGCCCCAACCATCACAGTATATTCAACTTCTTAGAGACAGAAAAAAAAGGGAAAAAACAAAGGAACTAATCCCAAATGTCTGCTCACTTTTCAGGCTCTTTCCCATTCTGTAACAACTTTGATCCAACATCTGCTTACATCTCATTGGTCAGAACTGAGTCAAGTCTTGTTGCAAAGGGAGGATAGAGAATATAGTATTTTAGATGTCCAATAAAAATTAGAGTTCTGTAAAAATGAAGTGGAAATGTGGATTTGATAGAAAAACAAGAGGAATCTGCCACAATGTGCTACATTGGTTCTCGTTTATCATTCCATCTTTCACTGCCTTTACTAAATTGACCACCTCTTTCTTCTATCTGGAATAATTCATGAAGTACAGACCTTTTCTCCCTTGTCCATTTTCAACAGAGACCTGTTATGGCGGGGAAAATGATACAAAAAGTACTGAAAACTATCTCCTGGGACTAAGCATAGCAGCATCCCCAGACCAGAACACCTGTAGTCAGATTGAACCACTTGGGTGATTGATTAATTACATATGAAGAACATCTTCCAGATTTTGTACAAAAGGCCCCAGACACTTGAAGTAGTCATTTTTTTGGAATATAATGATTTTAAATAATCTTTGACCCTAAAGTTTACTAAAAGTAACAGTAGAAAATTAAGTTTTAAAAGACCCAATTTGGGATAATTTTTACCCTGAAGTTTATTAAAATAAAATAATAGCAAAATATTACCTTTTTAGAGGCCCAGGCATTTCTTCTATATTTTGGTTCAAAATAGATTATACAAGTAGTAAAGTATTTAAGCTGGTGAAATTTTTGCTCTTTTTTTCTTCAGCCAGAGCTGTGAGATATGGTTGATCTGTGTACTAAGTGGTTGAAACAGCTTCAAGTTACTGTTTAAATGTTGCTAAAGTTTCAAGATAGACATTTTTACCTTTACTTTAAAAGTACAGGAATTTCTGATGTTATCTTATTCTATGTCACAATGGGACATCTTTTCTAAATAAAGACATTGAAAGAGTAAAAATAAGATGTTGCTGTTTCACAGGAGCATGATAGCAATGGTACAGCTACATGTCTCCCTGATGATTAGGAGGGCTCTTTCCTTCAGAGGTAAAATTTTCTTTCACTTTTTGCTTTTGGGCTCCTGAAAGAATTATTGCACCTGGAGAGGATATACCAATTTTGCAAACACAAAGAACAAGAGAAAAACGGGATTCAGAAAAGTCTATAATCTTAAATATAATGAACTGGGCTAATTTTGGAGATAGCCATATAACAATGTAGAACAGAAGTATGAGCAGCTGACTTGAAATAACTCTAAATCAAATAGCCACATGTTAAGTATCTTCAAAACACTTGGGTACTATTTCAAAGGGAATACAATTTTTAAATGCATAAACTAGATTATGTTTTCAGCATCATTTATTCCTTCCATATATCATCCTTTTTTTTTTTTTTTGAGACAAGATTTCCCTCTGTCACTCAGGCTGGAGTGCACTGGCATGATCTTGGCTCATTGCAACCTCCACCTCCCAGACTCGCATGATCCTCCCACCTCAGCCTCCTGAGTAGCTGGGACTACAGGTGTGTGTCACTACGCCCAGCTAATTTTTTGTACTTTTTATAGAGATAGGGTTTCACCATGTTGCCCAGACTGGTCTCAAACTCATGGACTCAAGTAATCCACCCGCCTCAGCCTTTCAAAGTTTTAGGATTACTAGAGTGAGCCACGGCTCCCAGCCACTATCCAATTTTTCTTACCTTCCCCAGTTACTTCCATTAGAATGCCCAATACCAAACAAAGTGATCTGAAGAATTTTGTCATCTATGATTCATATCTTAATAATTTTATCTTAATAAAAAGTTTTCATAATGCTCCTCAAAATTTTGTGATGATTTTTTTGATGATAGAGAAGAAAAATTAACTCAGGCTAAAGCAAAGTTATGCTATATCATTTTAGGAACACTCTTTCTGACTCCACGAAAACAGACTTAAACACCTCACACTAAGTACAATAATAGGAAATATTTAGTCACAGCCAGTAAAGAACAAGGCCAGTCTAAATGGTATAAAGGCTTAGTGCCTAAAGTAGCTCCTGCTAAAGTTCACCATGGAAAAACTAAACCAACGGAATTGAAGTTGGGGCTTCTTTCACTAATAACTCCACTTATAGTATTGGCAATTTTAATACTTGCAAATCCACTACCAAAAATGTTAGTGCAGCAAATTTGGTGACAGAGTATAATCACTCAAATTCCTCTTTTTCCTTTCCTTTTTTTTTCCTTTGTGTGTGTGTGTGTGTGTGTGTTTGTGTGAGAGACAGGGTCTTGCTCTGTCACTCAGGCTGGAATGTTAGATTGCAGTGGTATGATCATAGCTCACTGTAGCCTCAACCTCCTGGGCTCAAGCAATTCTCCCACCTCAGCCTTCCAAGTAACTGGGACTACAGATATGTGTGTGCCACCAAACCCAACTAATTTTTTTATTTTACTTGTAGAGACAGGGACTCACTACGTTGCCCAGGCTTGTTTTGAACTCCTGGGCTCAAGCGATCATTCTGTACTTTTCAACTGCATAATGTTTACTCTTTAACCCCCTTTGAACAATGAAATCTGATTAATATAAGGCAAACTCACAGAAATACAAAAATGTAAGCTATTTTTAGAACCAAGAATTGATTTAGGAAACCACACAAATGTCACATCCTTCCTACATATTTGGATTTCTATAATGGACTCAAAGTGAATTGGACTTTTGAGTTTTGTGGGATAATAGAATATTCCAAATCTTGGAAAAGCATAAGAAGACTCACTCAGGCAAATTACTGCCATGTGTCATTTCTTGCGGCAAATTTATTAATATGTTACCTTGAGCTTTCTGTGGTCTGTCCTTAGCAGGACCAATCTGCAAAATAGATTTTGCTCTTAAAATCCAAAACCCATACACTTATTATTTCTCTGTACTCTTTTCTATAATGAGACAGGTGCATCTCTGATTATTTACACAGAGTGCCAGGAAAAGGGAATTGTAGACAGGGCCAGCATGCCTTCCCAGAAGTTCTTCAAGAGTATTCATCATTGGCTGACCCCAGGGATCTGGAAATGGGATGAGAGTGAGCAGAAGGAGAGCAATATAAACACAAGGTTAGAATCATTACTATAAAAAGAACTGAAAAGACGGCTGACTACAGGCCCCTGGCATTTGTCTCTCTCACAGAACAAAAAGGCAATAAATAAACAACTAAAATACAACTAAAGTGTCTGAGGGAGAGTACTAGAGTAGAGCAAGGGAGTGGCAAGGTCCCTGCAGAATACACAGGCCCAGGATGGCAGCACAAAGAGAGGAGTGAGGCACCCTGCCTCTGGCAACCCAATTCTCCCAATAGAATTGGTTCAGAGCTGGGTAGGTCTTCCCCTTGTGGGGGAAAGGTAAGCAGAACACCCTCCACCAACCCCATTACCACCATAGACACCTGTAGTCCTTACTACAAGAGAATTCCACTGTCCTCATAAGTCCTGAGCCCAGGTTGGAGAGTTTCCTGGAATTCACACAGCTGTGTTGCTCCAAATTAGGAGTACAAATTGTGTACTCTCCACCACCCCCAAGGCAAAATATGTTGCAACATGATAGACACTGCTAGAGTGCACCCTGCTCTGGGAACCAGTAGCCACTGTGCCTTTCCACCCTTGGAGCTCCAAGGTCACTCCATGAAGCCTACATGGCTGGCTGCAATACCACAATCCCAAATTCTTAGAGCCTGAACCGAGGAATGGCTGTGACTCTGGTCCTGCACAGTGGGGAAGCCAAATATGGACTGGCTAAACTCTTATGCACCCATGTTTCTAGCCAGAGAAATAGCTCGCTGGAGCTGCCTAGGGTATCCAAACTTAAGTTAGCCAAGCAGCCTCACATCTGCATCCCTAGCTGGAACCCCAAGACCTGCCCTTAGTGAACCTTCCAAGTACCCTAGCTAGAGAAAAAGCATAGTAGTCCTGTTCCCAGAAGACCTTCCCCCAAGGTGCCAAGACATCATGTGCCCACACATAGCAGAGAAACAGCCTGGCGAAATCACCCCCAATGGACACAATCACAACGCATCTGGCCTCTAGCATGCACATGCACGACCCCAGTTTGAGAAACTGCTTGCCTAGCCCATTCCCAAAAAAGCCACATGACCACCACTACACACTTCTATAGCATAGGACACTGAGGCACTTTCAAACATTGCTAACATGATTACAGCAGAAGAAATGGTACAGAGACTACACTACTCTGTTCTACCAGAACCAAAGCCAACACACCCCACTCAACCAAGATCCTAGGACACATCAATAAAAATAAGTTTTTCTCTACAGAAATGACTTCATAAAATTGGATGAGGCAACTATTCTACCAGATGTGGAGATATTAATGTAGAAATACAATAAACATGAAAAAAAAGGAAATATGACACCTCCAAAAGAAAACAATAATTCTCTAGTAGCAGACTCCAAAGAAAATGAAATATAAAAAATGCCAAAAAAGGAATTCCAAATAATAATCTTAAGAAAACTTGGTGAGATACAAAAGAATATAGGCAAATAATTCAATAAAATCAGGAATACAATAGATGATATGAATGAGGAATTCAACAAAGAGATAGCTATCATAAAAAAAAATCACACAGAAATCTTGGAGCTGAGGAATTTAATTAATGAAATAAAAAAATACAATTGAGAGATTCAATAACAGAACAGACCAAGCAGAAGAAAGAACACCTGAACTTGAAGACAGTTTTTTTGAAATAACACAGGCAAACAAGAAAAAAAGGATGAAGAAAATCTACAGAAATTATGGGACACCATTAAGAAAACAAATATTCATATTATGGGAGTTACAGAAGGAGAAGAGATGGGGAAGGTTCAAGAAATTATATATAATAAAATCATAGCTGCAAACTTTCCAAGTCTTAGAAGAAATATGGATATCTCGATCCAGGAAGCTTAGTCTTAAAATAGATTCAACCCAAAAAAGTCCTCCTTGTGTCCCCACTATAGTCAAATTGTCAAAAGGTAAAAACAAACAGAGAATTCTAAAAACAGCAACTTACATACAAGGAAATTACTATAAGACTAAAAACAGATTTGTTAGCAGAAACCCTAAAGGCCAGGAGAAAACAGATGAAATATTCAAACTGGTAAAGGAAAGAAACTGTCAGCACAGAATATCGCACCCAACAAAACTATCCCTTGGAAATGAAGACGAAATAAAGTCTTTCCTAGAAAAGCAAAAATTAGAGAGAATACATCACCACTAGACAAGCCTTACAAGAAATACTCAAGGGAGTTTTATATCTGGAAGGAAAAAGACAATAACTATCATCATGAAAACGTGAAGATATAAAACTCATTGTTAGAGCAGAAACATGAATAAGAAAAAGAAAGGCATCAAATTTTATCATAACAGAAAACGATCAAACTGCAAAGTTAAACAACAAAAGAGGAAGATAGTAACAAAAGATAAAACAACCAGAAAGCAATTAACAAAATGACAGAAGTAAGTCCTCACCTATCAATAATAAACTACAATGTAAACAGATTAAATTCCTCAATTAAAAGATGTAGACGGATAAAGTATATTAAAAAAAACTAATCCTAATTATATGCTGCCTACGAAAAAATTCATTTCACCTGTAAAGACACACATAGACTGAAAGCGAAGGGATGAAAAAAATTCCATGCAAACGATATCCAAAAGCAAGCAGGATTAGCTATAGTTAAATAAATAAAACAGATGTTAAGTAAAAATCTGTAAATAGAGAGAAAGAAAGACATTATATAATGATAAATGGATCAATTCAGCAAGGGAATATAATAATTGTAAATATATAGGCATCCAACACTGGAGCATGCAGATATATAAATCAAATATTATTAGAGCTAAGGGGAAAAATATGCTGCAATACAATGATAGTTAAGGACAACACCACCACTCTCTCAGCCTTAACAGATTATCTGAACATAAAATTAACAAAGAAGCATCTAATTTCAACTGCGTCATAGAGCAAATGGACCCTACAGACATTTACAAAACACTTCACCGAACAGCTGCAGAGTACTCATTCTTTTTATTAGCTCATGGAACATTCTCTAGGATTGACCATATGTTAGGCCACAAAAACTCTCAAAAAAATTGTTGTAGTCAAAATCATGTAATATATCTTCTCAGGCAACAATGGAGCAAAACTAGAAATCAATAGCAAAAGAAATGCAAAAAACTGTACAAATACATGGAAATTAAGCACCATGCTCCTGTACAACCAAAGACTCAATGAAAAATTAAGGAGAAAATTGCAAACTTTCTTGAAACAAATAAAAATAAATATAGAACATACCAAAACTTATGGGACACAGCAAACCCAATATTAAGAGGTAAGTTTATAGCAATAAATATATAAAACAAAAACTTAGATTTCAAATAAATAAACAATCCAATAGTGCACCTCAAGGAACTAGAAAAGCAAGAGCAAACTAAAACAAAATTAGTAGATGGAAAGAAATAATAAAGGTTAGAGCAGAAAGAAATTAAATTAAAACCAAAAAAATACAAAAAAATTCCTGAAGTGAAAAGTTGTTTTTTTGAAAACATAACCAATTCAACAAAATATTTGCTAGGCTAAGAAAAGAAAAGAGAAGATCCAAATAAATAGAATCAGAAATGAAAAAGGAGTCATCACAACTGATACCACAGAAATATAAAGGTGCCTTAGAGGCTATTATGAACAACTATATGCCAACAGACTGGAAAGTCTAGAAAAAATGGATAAATTTCTGGATACATACAACCTACCAAGATTAAACCAAGAATAATAGAAAATCTGAATAGGCCAATAACAAGTTACAAGATTGAATCAGTAATAAAAAGTCTTCAATCAAAAAACAACAACAAAAAAAAGCTCAAGACCAGAAAACTTCACTGCTGAATTCTACCAAACTTTTGAAGGAGAACTAATTCCAATTCTTTTCAAACTATTTCAGAAAAATTTAAGGGGAAGAAATTGTTTCAAACCCATTTTATGAGACCAGCATTACACTCATACCAAAATCAAAGGACACCCAGAACCATGTGACCTCTAGGTATGACCAAGCACATTCTCAGCTCTGGTGGCTATCAGGACAGATGCCTTCTGCTTAAGGAATGGAGAGGGAAGAGACAAACGGGACTTTATCTTGCAACTTGGGTACCAGCTCAGCCACAGTGGGGTACAACACCAAGCAAGCCTGGTTTCCCCAGTTCTGGGCCTTGTTTCCTGGATGGCATTTCTGGACCTACCTTGGGAAGCCCACTATCCTGAAGGGACAGACTCAGGACTGGCAGCATTAACCACAAACTAACTGAGGAGCTCTTGGGCCTTGAGTGCATATTGGCAGTAGCTAGGCAGCACTCGCCATGGGCTTGGGCTGAGGATGGCCATGGAGACAGACTCCTCTGCCTGAGGAAAGTGGAGGGAAGAGTGGAAAGGACTTTGTCTTGCAGCCTAGGTGCCAGCTCAGATGCAGTAAAATAGAGCACCAGATAGATTCCTAAGGTATCCAATTCCAGGCCCTGGCTCCTGGATGGAATATCTAGACACACCCAGGGCGAGGGGAAATCACTTCCCTGAAAAATATGAAACAACCCTAACTGGATTTGCTGCCACTTAATTTTAGAGCCATTAGGCCCTTAGTAAACATGCATGGTAGCCAGGCAGTGCTCACTGCAGGCCTTGAGAGAGACCCAGTGCTGCACTGGCTTTGGGTCTGGCCCAGAGCATTCCCAGTGGTTGTGGCCACTGGGGTGCTTGTGCCACCTCTCCCCCAGCTCCAGGCAGCTCAGCACAGGGGAAGACACTCTATTACTTTCAGGGAATGTAAGAGAAGAGAACAAGAGTCTCTGCCTAGAAATCCAGGAAATTCTCCCAGATCTTACCCAAGACCACCATGATGGTACCTCTACAAGTCTGCAAAAGCCACAGTGTCACTAGGCTTGAGGTGCCCCCAAAAGCAGATATGGCTACAATGACCAAAGACTTAACATCAAAGCACACACATCCCTTGGAATACCAGGAAATACTTAAGAAACATGGGTACAAAAAAGCACAGACTGCAAAGACTACAACAAATGCCTAACTCTTCAATGCCAAGCCACTGATGAACATCCACAAGCATAAGAAACATCTAGGAAAACATGAGCTCACCAAACATACTAAATGAGGTACCACTGACCAATCCCAAAGTGTCAGAAATATGCAACCCTTTAGACAGATAATTCAAAATAGCTATTTTGAGGAAGCTCAGTGCAATCCAAGATAACACAGAAGAGCAATTTAGAATCCTATCACATACATTTAACAAAGAGATTAAAATAACTAAAAAGAATCAAGCAGAAATTATAGAATGGAAATATGCAATTGACATACTGAAGAATGCATCAGAGTTTCTTAATAGCAGAATTGATCAAGTAGAAAAAAAGAATTAGTGAGCTTGAAGACAGGCTATTTGAAAATACACAATTAGAGGAGAAAAAATGAAAATGAATGAAGCATGCCTATAAGATCTAGAAAATAGCTCCAATAAAAGAAAATATAAGACTTGTTCACCTTAAAAGAAGTTAGAGAGGAAGATCAGGGTACACAGTTTATTCAAAGGGACAATAATAGACAACTTCCCAAACCTGGAGAAATATATCAATATTCAAGTACAAGAAGGTTATAGAACATCAAGAATATTTAACCCAAAGAAGACTACATCAAGACGTTTAATAATCAAACTCTCAAAGGTTAAGAACAAAGAAAGAATCCTAAAACCAGCAATAAAGAAGAAACAATAACATAAAAAGAAGCTCCAATATGTCTGGCAGCAGACTTCTCAGTGGATACCCTAAAGTCCAGGAAAGAGTGGCATGACATATTTAAAGTGCTGAAAGGAAAAAACTTTTCTCCTAGAATAGTACATGCAGCAAAAATATCATTCAAACATGACAGAAAAATAAGGACCTTCCCAGACTAATAAAAGCTGAGGAATGTCATCAACATGAGACTTTCCCTACAAGAAATGCTAAAGGTAGTTCTTCAGTCTAAAAGAAAAAGATGTTAATGAGTAATAAAATATTATCTGAAGGTACAAAACTGACTGGTAATAGTAAGCAAAAAGAAAAACATAGAATATAACACTGTAATTACGATATGTAAAGTACTCATACCATGAGTAAAAAGACTAAAAGATGAATGGATCAAAAAAAATAACTACAACAATTTTTCAAGAAAAAGAAAGTAGAATAAAAAAAAAAGACAACAAAAACTTTAAAAGTAGGTGGATAAAGCATAGAAATTTTAGTAGTTTTCTCTTTGCTTATTTGTTAGTTTGTTTATGTAATTGTGTCAAGTTGCCATCAGTTGAAAATAATGGGTTATGAGACATTATTTGCAAGTTTCATGGTAACATTAAATCAAAAGACCTACAATAGAAAAAATAAAAGCAATAAATTAAAACATACCACCTGACACTTTGGGAGGCTGAGGAGGGTGGATCACAAGGTAAGGAGATCGAGACCATCCTGGCTAACACAGTGAAACCCCATTTATACTAAAAATACAAAAAATTAGCCGAGCATGGTGGTGGGCACCTGTAGTCCCAGCTAATTGGGAGGCTGAGGCAGGAGAATGGCGTGAACCCGGGAGGCAGAGCTTGCAGCGAGCCAAGATTGTGCCACTGCACTCCAGCCTGGGGGAGAGAGCAAGACTCCTCTCAAAAAAAAAAAAAAAGAAACAAACAAACAAACAAACAAAATACCACCTGAGAAAATCATCTTCACTACAAAAAAGACAGGAAAGAAGGAAGAGAAAACCACAAAACAACCAGAAAACAAATAACAAAACAGAAGAAGTACTTACTTATCAATAAAAACATTAAATGCAAAAGAACTACATGCTCCAATAAAAAGACAGAGTGGTTCAATGGATTTAAAACACACACACACACACCCACCCCCAATGACCTGTTACCTACAAGAAACACACTTCATCTATGAAGACAGAAGTAGTCTGAAAATTAAAGAATAAAAAAGTGTTTCATGCCAATGGAAACCAAAAAAGAGCATGAATACCTATACTTATATGAGAAAAAATAGATTTCAAGACAAAAACTATAAAAAGAGACAAAGAAGGTCATTATTTAATGATAAAGCAGTCAATTCAACATGAGGATATAACAACTGTAAATATATATGCACCCAACACTGGAGCACCCAGATATATAAGTAGAATATTATTAGAGCTAAAGAGAGATCTAGACCTAATACAATTATATCTGGAGACTTCAACAGCCTGCTTTTCACATTGTACAGATTATCCAGACAGAAAATCCACAAATAAATAATGTAGTTAATTGGTACTGTAGACCAAAGGGACCTAAGAGATATTTACAGAACACTTCATCCAATTGCTGCAGAATTTACATTCTTCTCTATAGCACATGTATCATTCTCATGATATGGATATGGATATATGTATAGACTATATTTCAGGCCACAAAACAACTATTAAATTTTAAAAAAGAAATAATATGAAGCATCTTCTCTGATCACAATGGAATAAAACTTGACATTCATAATAAAAGGAATCTTGGAAACTGTGCAAACACATAAAAATTGCACATTGTGCATTTGAGTTACCAGTGGGTCAATAAAAAACATTAAGAAGGAAATTAAATACTTTCTTTTTTTTTTTTTTTTTTTTTTTTTGAGACGGTCTCGCTCTGTCGCCCAGGCTGGAGTGCAGTGGTGCAATCTCGGCTCACTGCAACCTCCGCCTCCCGGGTTCACGCCATTCTCCTGCCTCAGCCTCCCCGAGTAGCTGGGACAAATGATAATGGAAACACTGCATATCAAAACCTATGGGATACCGAGAAAGCAGTATTAAAAGGGAAGTTTATAGCAATAAGCACTACATCAAAAAAGTAGAAAAACTTCAAATAAACAATCTATTGATATATCTTACAGAATTAGAAAGGCAAAAGTAAATCAAACCCAAAATTATTAGAAGGAAACAAATAATAAAAATCAGAGCTGCAATAAATGAAATGAAAATTAGAAAACAATACAAAAAATCAATGAAATGAAAAGTTGGCTTTTTGAAATGAGAAACAAAATTGACAAGTCTCTAGCCAGAGAAACTAAGAAAAAAAGAGAAAAGACCCAAAAAAACAAAATTAGAGATGAATAAAGAGACATTACAACTGATATTGCAGAAATTAAAAGAATCATTAGAGACTACTAAGAGCAAATTAGTTGGAAGCCCTAGAAGAAATAGATAAATCTCTAGACACACACAACATATCAAGACTGAACCATGAAGAAATCCAAAATCTGAACAGACCAGTAACAAGTAATCAGATCAAAGCCATAATACAAATTTTCCCAGCAAAGAAAAACTCAGGACCTGATGGCTTCACTGCTAAATTTTATCAAACATTTAAAGAACTAATATTAATACTACTCGATCTATTCCAAAAAATCAAGGAGAGGGAACACTTCCAAACTGATTCTGAGACCAGTATTATCCTGATACCAAAACTGGACAAAGATACATGAAAAAAGGAAACTACAGGACAATACCCACGATGAGCATTGATGCAAAAATTGACAACAAAATACTAGCAAACCAAATTCAACAATGCCTTAAAAATCATTCATTATGACCAAGTGGGATTTATCCCTGGGATGAAAGGATGGTTCAATACATTCAAATCAATCAGTGTGATCCATTATATAAACAGAACGAAGGAGAAAAAGCATATGATTATTTCAATTGATGCTGAAGAAGCATTTGATAAAATTCAACATCACTTAATAACAACACTCAAAAAACTGCGTATATAAAGAACATACCTCAACACAATAAAAGCAGTAGTATTATATTGAATGGGGAAAAACTGAAAGCCTTTCTTCTAAGATCTTGAATGAGACAATGATGCCCACTTTCACCAGTTTTATTCAACGTAGTACCAGAAGTCCTAGCTAGAGCAATCAGACAAGAGAAATAAATAAATGACATCCAAACTGGAAAGGAAGAAGTCAAATTACTTTTATTTGTAGATGATATAATCTTGTATTTGAAAAAACCTAACAACTCCACCAGAAATCTGTTGGAGCTGATGAATTCAATAAAGTTGCAGGATACAAAATCAACATACAAAACTCACAAACATATCTACATGGCAATAGCAATCTGAGAAAGAAATCAAGAAAGTAATCCCATTTACAATAGCTACAAATAAATACCTAGGAATTACCTTAGCCAAAGATGGGTAAGATCTCTACAATGAAAATATAAAACATTGGTGAAAGAAATGGAAGACAACACCAAAAAAAAAAAAAGGAAAGATAGTCCATCTTCATGGATTGAAAGAATTGATATTGTTAAAATGTCTATAGTACCCAAAGCAATCTTCAGGTTCAATGCAATCCCTTTCAAAATACCAACATTCTTCACAGAAATAGAATAAATAATCCTAAAATTTTTATAGAACCACAAAAGGCCCAGAATAGCCAAAACTATCTTAAGCAAAAAGAACACAACTGGATAAATCACATTACCTGACTTCAAATTATGCTACAGAGCTACAGTAACCAAAACAGCATGATACTGGCATAAAAAAATACAGGCCAATGGAACAGAAGAGAGAAATCAGAAACAAATCTACTTGCTTACAGTGAACTCATTTTTGACAAAGGTGCCAAGAATATAAACTGGGGAAAAGATAGTATATTCAATAAATGGTGCTGGGAAAATTGAATATCCATATGCAGAAGAATAAAACTAGACCCAAATCACTCACCATATACAAAAATCAAATTAAAATAAGTTAAAGACTTAAATCTAAGACCTCAAACTATGAACTACTAAAAGAAAACGTTGGAGAAACTCTCCAAAACATTGGACTGGGCGAAGATTTCTCGAGTAATACTTTACAAGTACAGGCAACCAAAACAAAAATGGGCAAATGGGATCACATCAAGTTAAAAAGCTTCTGTACAGTGAGGAAAACAATAAACAAAGTGAAGAGACAAGTCATAAATGGCAGAAAACACTTGGACACTATCCAACTGACAAGAGATCAAAAACCAGAATATATAAGCTCAAACAACTCTATAGGAAAAAAAATCTAATAATCCAATTTAAAAATGGGCAAAAGGTCAGAAGAGATATTTCTCAAAAAGAGACAAACAAATGGTGAACAGGTGTCTATATGAAAGGTGCTCAACATCATTGATCATCAGAGAAACGCAAATCAAAACTACAATGGGTTATCATCTCATGCCAGTTAAAATGGCTTTTATCCAAAATCAGGCAATAATAAATGCTGGCGAGTATGTGGAGAAAAGAGAATCCTCATACACTGTTGGTGGAGATGTAAATTGTTACAACCACTGTAGAGAACAGTATGGAAGTTCCTCAAAAAACTAAAAATAAGGCTACTATTTTATCCAGCAATCCCACTGCCAGATATATACCCAAAAGAAAGGAAATCAGTATATTGAAGAAATATCTGCTCCCCCATGTTTATTGCAGCACCATACACAATAGACAAATTTGGAAGCATCAGCAGATGAATGTATAAAGAAAGGGGATATATAGCTTTTGCAACAACATGGATGGTATTGGAGGTCATTACGTAAAGTGAAATAAGCCAGGCACAGAAAGACAGACTTGGCATGTCTTTACTTATTTGAGGGAGCTAAAAAAAAATTGAAACAATTGAATCCATGGAGAGAGTAGAAGAATGATGATTACCAGGCGTGGTGGCTCACGCTTGTAATCCCAGCACTTTGGGAGGCTGAGGCGGGCGGATCACGAGGTCAGGAGATCGAGACCACGGTGAAACCCCGTCTCTACTAAAAATACAAAAAATTAGCAGGGCGTGGTGGCGGGCGCCTGTAGTCCCAGCTACTCGGAGAGGCTGAGGCAGGAGAATGGCATGAACCCGGGAGGCAGAGCTTGCAGTGAGCCGAGATTGCGCCACTGCACTCCAGCCTGGGCGACAGAGCAAGACTCCGTCTCAAAAAAAAAAAAAAAGAATGATGATTACCAGAGGCTGGGAAGGGTAGTTGGGGGAAGAAGGAAGTGGGGATAGTTAATGGGTACAAAAATATAGTTAGATAGAATGAATAAGATCTAGTATTTGTTAGCATAACAGGATACCTACAGTCAACAAAATAGGGTGACTACAGTCAACAATAATTTATTACACATTTTTAAATAACTAAAGGAGTATAATTGGAATGTTCATAAAAGAAATGATAAATTCCTGGGGTGATGGATATCCTAGTTATCCTGTTATTATTATTATGCATTGTATGGCCGTATCAAAATATCTCATTTACCCCATAAATATATATATACCAACTATGTACCCACATAAATTAAAAATAATTTAAAAACTTAAAAAAGTTTCCGAAAAAATAACTTGACACTAACAAACAAGTTTGTAACTCTTTTATTAGCTTTTAAATAGATCAAGAAACAACATCTTCATTCTAAAACCTTAAAAATAAACACATTGTTTTGTTTTCTTTTCTATTTCCTATGAAAAGAGAAACATGGTTTGAATGTTTAGGCTCATTTGAATAAAAATACAACCATGACTTTTGAATTTTAAGACTCAGCATATTTAATTGGCTGAAGTCTAAGCAAATACTTCCTTTAAACTACTTACTTTAAACTCCTGCTTGAGGAAATAAGCAAGTTTGAATCATTCTGAGGTGCAGCTAGAAACAGAACATTTTTCAACAGCATATTTTATTTGCCTTTGGCAACTTGCTGTCTGCTCCATCCAGAATTCTCACTAACAGAAGAGTTAGTGCAACTGGTAGGTTTCCTGCTCTGGAGATTTAAGTGAAAATAAAACGTAGATCTCAAGTGAAGTCAATATGATGGATTCTTTCAAACTAAGTCTAAACCCATCAATCTTTATTGAAAAACAATGGCCTATAGAGGAATGAAAAGACAAAGCTTATGTATATTTTCCAGGTGGAAAAATAGAACACTATGTGGAAAATCAAAATATATAAGACTGGTGGTAAAGATTGAGTCTATAAGGTATTAAGAAAATTTTACACAGATGAGTTTCCTAATATAATACAGATAAACTTATAAGCATTCAGAATTAGAATTATTATTGTTTATATTTTGACAATCACAAGTTAATAGTTATGTAGAATATGCAGAAACAAAATGACCTCTGTTCTTTAGATTTTTTGTCATAAGTTAGCACAATACATCCTTCACATACAGTCATTTTCCTTTGCCCAGTTTCTAACACACAACAATAGTTTGAGGATGGCAATGATAATATTTATTGACTGAGATTCTTTCAGCTACAAAGTGCAGAGACTGAACTCAAACTGACCTAAGTCTTCTTCCTCTTCTAGTATTCCTTTACATTGGCTTCATTTTTATGAACACTTTGTCTGCATGAAGGCAAAGATGGCTTCCAGACAATCCAGGCTTACTTATTTCAGGAGAGAGTGCCTCCTTTCCAGTAATTGTAGCAAAAATAGCAAGGGGGAGGAAAGATTCTGATCCTGAGCCCATCCATAAACCAATAACTCAATCTAGGGCTGTGGATACTCTGACAGAGTCTGATTCATGTGTCAATCCCTGGAGTAGTGGGATGGGATCAGCCCCATAAATTACACATGGTGGCAGTCTGTTCTTGAAAGTAAAAAAGGAATTTCATAAAAGAAAAAAAGGCAGAATTGTTGCTGGATTTACCAGTTAGTATCCTAAAAAGAAACAAATGGGACACTCAAACTAGGGTAATTTAAAAAAAAATTTTTTTAAAGGGACTAATTACAAAGGTATAACTAAGGTGTAGAGAAACCACAAGAGATAGTGTAGTATAGTAACTTAGAAGAGTGGACCAAAGGGATGAGGGAAGAGAGCAGTTACTATATCCAAGAAGGAAGGAATCCTGCAGAGAAACCACCTTGAGGGGAGCAGAGATCTTCAATGAGGAACACAACTAACCTGAAGTGACCTCACAAGAAAAGAGCCAGAAATAAACCCTCCCTCTCTCCAATCTCCTTCCAGGATTCCCCATTGATAAACCTCAACCAGGAGCCAGAGGACAAGAGAGCCCATTAATGTAAGCCTTAAAAGTCAGGCCCTCAGGGCAGACAGAAGAGTAGGTAAGAGCAGAGAATAGACGTGGAGGGGCAAATGGGAAATATGCAGCACATTAAACAAGGAAATCAACAAAATTACACTATATACCACAATCTCTGGATGCGCTCGTGCATTCATTCAGCAAACATCTGTTGAATTACTCTATATATAAGATAACTTTCTAAGGAGAAAAAAATTAAAAAATGAATGAGACATACTCCCTGTTCTCAAGTAGTTCACAATCAAGACAACAAAGGTCCACTGCGGGGGGCAGTTGATCAGTTAATATTTTATATTCTTCCCTGCAGGTTTTGGCAAATAAATGTTTTTCTATATAGAAAATTACCTAATACACAATGAAGTCCATAAATGATCACAGACACACAACTCCTTTTTTGCTGTTGCAGATCTTCAGAGCAATCAAATGGTGCCAGCTCTAAGAAAAGGTGTATGTACACAGTACAGAAGGATCACAGAGAAAGGGACTATTTTTAATGGTGCATTAAGGGAAGGAGTTACTAGGAAGGACTGCAATAAAGGAAGTGACCCTTCAGTTGAATCTTTACAGCTAGGTAAGCAATCAAGTAGCTAAATCAGGACAGAAAAGGGGTAGTGATGTTCTAGACAGAGAGAACATTACAAGAAAAGGCATGAATTTGTATTATAATGTAGTGTTTTAAAGTAACTGTATAAAATCCAGTATGACTATAAATTTTACAGGCCAATGAGGCTATGATTTGATGAATAAGAAGGCCAGAAAATGTCAGTATTTGTGCATTAGTGAGTGTGTGTGTGTCACTTTTTTATCCTTGTATCTATGCCTTACATATATCTTTTCTGTATGCCCACATATCCCAGGATGGTAAGTAATGGTACTTAATACAATTAGATTAAGTTAGTGTTTTTTTCTTTCATCAATAAATGAATACTCTTAATTGGTTGATTTTTTAATATTCAAACTAATCTTATTTTTAAAAAAATACTATGTAGAAGTTTAAGAGGAACACAAATTGTGTATATTTCTATAATTATTTTAGAACTCATTTGTCCATACCATTCTGGACATAGGAAAAAGCAAAGATTTCATGACAAAGACACCAAAAGCAATCGCAACAAAAGGAAAAATTGACAATGGGATGTAATTAAACTTAAGAACTTCTGCACAGCAAAAAAAAAAAAAAAAAAAAAAAAGCCTATCAGCAGAGTAAACAGACAACCTACAGAATGGGAGAAAATGTACTATGCATCTGACTAAGGTCTAACTAATATCTAGCATCTATAAAGAACTTAAACAAATTTACAAGAGAAAAACAAACTACCCCATTAAAAAGTGGGCAAAGGACATGAACAGACACTTCTCCATAAGACATATGGAAAAAAGCTCAATATCACTGATCATTAGAGAATCACAAATCAAAGTCACAATGAGATACCATCTCACACCAGTCAGAATGGCCATTATTAAAAAGTCAAAAAAATAAAAAAACAGATGCTGGCAAGGCTGCAGAGAAAAGGGAGCCCTTATACACTGTTTTGGGGAGTTAAATTAGTTCAGTCATTGTGGAAAGCGGTATGGTGATTCCTCAAAGAGCTAAAAGTTGAACTACCATTCAACCTAGCAACCCAATTACTGGGTATTTACCCAGAGGAATATAAAACTTTCTACCATAAAGACACATGCATGTGAATGTTCATTGCAGCATGGAATCAACCTAAATGCCCATTAATGACAGACTAGTTAAAGAAAATGTGGTACATATATACCATGGAATATTACGTAGCCAAAAAAAAGAACAAGATCATGTCTTTTGCATGATCCCTGCAGGTACATGGATGGAACGGGAGGCTATTATCCTTAGCAAACTAACACAGGAATAGAAAAGCATGTTTTCACATATAAGTAGAAGTTAAATGATAAGAACTTACGAACACAAAGAAAGAAACAATAGACAGTGGGGTCTACTTGAGAGGGGAGGATGGGAGGAGGGAGAGGAGCAGAAAAGATAACTACTGGGTACTGAGCTTAATACCTGGGTAATGTAATATGTATAAAAAAACCTCTGTGAAACGTGTTTGTCTATGTAATAAACCTTTACATGTAGCCCCAAATCTAAAATAAATATTTTTTAAAACTCACCCAACTAGACAACAAATTCTTCTAAAATAAAAGTATCCCCATATAAGATTCAAATAATAACATTAATGAGAAGTTACTTCTGAATAAAATAAGTCACACCAGAAGATTAAAAATTCACAATAACATTAAGGTTATTTTTGGTTTGGGGTACTTTTTTTCTTTTACATCTAGGAAGAAGTTTTTAAAAACCACTTTTTTACAAAATCATTTATACTGTCACCATTTGTAATATAGGAAATTTTTAAATCATCAAATTATAGTATAAGTAAAATGAAATTCATCATAAAATATATATAATATTTTACAGAATTCGAGGTTAAGAAAACTAAATATTAACACATTGATGATAAAAATTTACCTTGCCCTGAAAAATATTTAAAAATTTTTTTAAATAAGGACACTGTTAAACATTTATGGGTGCTCATTTTCCTTCTCTCTCTCTTTCTTTCTCTCTTAGTTTAAGTAAAAAATAAATTGTTTCTAAATATCTGCAGAAACTTCAAAGGACACGAGGGAAAGGTATAGACTGCTCAAGACAGGTGGAGAAGAAATGGAATCTAATTACAGTGGCAGATATAGTGGTGCCAAGAAACCATTTACAAGAATGCTTTGATATGCTTGCTACTAAAACTTTGTGCGGAAGTGTAGTTTTAAATGTACAAAAATTATTCTAGGATGCAAAAGACATGGTATCTCATTTTAAGTCTGTCATCAACTTAGTTTCCTTGAATAAGTTCTTCAACCTTGAACAAGTCTCTGAAACTTGCTAAGCCTAAAAATATCTTCACTTCTAACAGGAGGATGTTGAACCAACCCATATTTAGTTTCCCTCTGAAGCATTCTTTTTGTATTACTACCTATTATCCTCACCATCCGAACTAAATTCCTTTATCACTCCATCAAGAACACAAGTTATCTCTGCATCTCAAGATCCTCAAGGATCTTGGGACCCCTCCCCCAAATTAAAATTCTAGGCTGGCCAGGTGCAGTAGCTCACACCTGTAATCCCAGCACCTTGGGAGACCAAGGGGGGCAAATTGCTTGAGTCCAGAAGTTTGAGGCCAGCCTGGGTGACATGGTGAAAACTTGTCTCTAAGTTAAAAAAAAAAAAAGTAATTAGATACCACATTACCAGTGCAATCTAAAAAGAAAAGAATCAATAATTAAATTAGAGATAATTAGAGATAATAAGATAATAAGAAAATAAGGCTTTTTCCTTTTTCCCTCAGACTATAATTTTAAAAGCTTGAAAAAAAATTTATAAAAATGTAAAAAGGATAGAATTGATAACTACAAAGAGAGTAAAAAGCAACAGAGTTTTCTCTTCAAAAGCAGAAGAATATTTCAAAACCTGGAATGATTCTTACAGACATAATAGTCAAAATAATAAAGCATGAGAGTTAGAATATGAAAAATATTAATAAAAGATAAACAGATTTGAAAATGAGGAAAACTAAGGTAAACATTATTTAATTAAACATTTATTAAATAACATAGCTTCACTAACATAAAATTTGAACATTTAATTTCAGATAAATTTAAGACTATCAAGATAAAACAATGAAGAACAGAAAGGGAATGGGAAATGTACATACAAGCAATTATTCTTTTTAGATTCTCTTGGGGGTGTGCATTATTTGCTTGGTAACAGCATAAATAAATAGCAGAAGTTACAAAAATAGCTATTTTGAAATACATCAATGATAATTACTTTAAAAATTTATGGAGCATTTCTATATCAAGATTTCTAAGTGTACAAAATTTACCTCCTCTCCCTAAAAATGAAAGACTATTAACAAATATATATATATGTTTATTATACTTTAAGTTCTGGGATACATGTGAAGAACGTGCAGTTTTGTTACACAGGTATACATGTGCCATGGTGGTTTGCTGCAGCCATCAAACCGTCATCTACATTAGGTATTTCTCCTAATACTATCCCTCCCCTAGCCCCCCACCCCCCAACACGCCCCTGTGCGTGATGTTCCCCTCCCTGCATCCATGTGTTCTCATTGTTCAACTCCCACTTATGAGTGAGAACATGCAGTGTTTGGTTTTCTGTTCCTGTGTTACTTTGCTGAGAATAATGGTTTCCAGCTTCATCCATGTCCCTGCAAAGGACATGAACTCATCCTTTTTATGGCTGCATAGCATTCCATGGTGTGTATGTGCCATATTTTCTTTATCCAGTGTATCATTGATGGGCATTTGGACTGGTTCCAAGTCTGCTATTGTGAATAGTGCTGCAATAAACATATGTGTGTGTATGTCTTTATAGTAGAATGATTTATAACCCTTTGGGTATAAATCCAGTAATGGGATTGCTGGGTCAAGTGGTATTTCTGGTTCTAGATCCTTGAGGAATTGCCACACTGTCTTCCACAATGGTTGAACTAATTTACACTCCCATCAACAGTGTAAAAGCGTTCCTATCTCTCCACATCCTCTCCAGCATCTGTTGTTTCCTGGCTTTTTAATGATAGCCATTCTAACTGGCATGAGATGGTATCTCATTGCAGTTTTGATTTGCATTTCTCTAATGACCAGTGATGATGAGCTTTATTTCACATGTTTGTTGGCTGCATAAACGTCTTCTTCTGATAAGTGTCTGTTCATATCCTTCACCCACTTTTTCATGGGGTTGTTTTTTTTCTTGTACATTTGTTTAAGTTCTCTGTAGATTCTGGATATTAGACCTTTGTCAGATGGATAAATTACAAAAATTTTCTCTCATTCTGTAGGTTGCCTGTTCATGCAAAAATTTTCTCCCGTTCTGTAGGTTGCCTGTTCACTCTGATGATAGTTTCTTTTGCTGTGCAGAAGCTCTTTCATTTAATTAGATGCCATTTCTCAATTTTGGCTTTTGTTGCAATTGCTTTTGGTGTTTTAGTCATGAAGTCTTTGCCCATGCCTGTATCCTGAATGGAATTGCCTAGGCTTTCTTCTGGGGTTTTCATGGTTTTAGGTCTTATGTTTAAGTCTTTAATCCATCTTGAGTCAATTTTTGTGTAAGGTGTAAAGAAGGGGTCCAGTTTCAGCTTTCTGCATATGGCTAGCCAGTTTTCCCAACATCATTTATTAAATAGGGAATCCTTTCCCCATTGCTTATTTTTGTCAGTTTTGTCAAAGATCAAATGGCTATAGATGCATGGTGTTATTTCTGAGGCCTCTGTTCTGTTCCAGTGGTCTATATGTCTGTTTTGGTACTAGTAACATGTTGTTTTGGTTACTGTAGCCTTGTACTATAGTTTGAAGTCAGGTAGCATGATGCCTCCAGCTTTGTTCTTTTTGCTTAGGACTGTCTTGGTTATATAGGCTCTTTTTTGGTTCCATAAGAAATTTAAAGTAGTTTTTTCTAATTCCGTGAAGAAAGTCAGTGGTAGCTTGATGGGAATAGCATTGAATCTCTAAATTACTTTGGGCAGTATGGCCATTTTCACGATATTGATTCTTCCTATCCATGAGCATGGAATCTTTTTTCATTTGTTTGTGACAAATATTTTATTTTAAAACACTGGAAGTAACCAAATGAATGCTAGAAAAAACAATGAAGAATTCCTGGAAAATATATAGCAAATGAGAATAAATTAATGGGCAAATCCAATGACTAAAAACTCATGACTACACACAACTGACAAGAGGGAACTTCCAGTTGAGGTCATTTTCCCAGCCGACCATAGAAATTGTGAGAAGGATACAGACATGGGCTGGGGAGCTGAAGAAAGGAGAGGGCCATGGGGTCCTACCAGGTAATTATTGAAGAACAGAATATTTGAGGGTAATACTAGCATTTATCCCCAGGATAATATTCTAAATAAGTTCTGAAGATAAGTTCTAACTGTCGATACATTTTGAGTAGGCACTGGTGCCACAAAAGCAGGCAGTATTTTTATAGCTCTTAATGTAAACCAGAAGCCTGCATGATCCCCCGCCAAAAAAGCTACGTATCTATTTCACCAGGCCATATGCCGTCTCCCCTCCCATCCACACATCAGAAGTTCAGCTCCTACAACAAAGACAGAATCCATTGTTTTACACACAAGATAGTTTTCAGGGATTCTTAGCCAGGCAAACAAGGTTAAAGAAATACACAAGGAAGAACTGTAACTTTCATTTAATGCTAGTGGAAGTGCCAATGGGTACATCTGCTTTGGAAACCATTTGGTGGTAACTATATGTTCTTCCCCTCCTCCAGCCTATCCTCTACACTTCTTTAAAAATCATCTTACTATTAAAAACATACTTAAGTAGAAAATAAAAGAAAGCAAAATTGAACTTCCACATCCAGAAATGATAAATGAGTGAGTTCAGATCAACTCTCTTAGGTCAATTAGAAGAGCTGCAAAATATAAAATGTATTAAAACTATCTACATGAATGCATGAGAGAGCTAACATTGTAGTGAAGAATAATAGCCATGATATACAACAGACATACCCAGAAAAGTAAACCCATTATTGGTGGTTGCTTGACCCCTGAGGGCATTTGCCAGCTCCAGAAGAGATGGATGAGAAGGGAAGCAGTACTTTTGAAAACCTGGAGTTACATGCCAGAATCCACAATGGGATGGAGCCCTAATATGTTTGTTTCAGTGATCCAAAAAAAAAGAAGAAAGAAAGAAAGAAAGAAAAAGAAAATTAGAGTGAATCATAAGTAACATAAACCTTGCACAGACTACAGTCCAACTTTCGTTTCTACGCATGGCCCCAAGAAAAACAATTACTAAATATCCAAATTGCTACTGTACCCACATGCTTTGTCAGAATGAACCAGTCATGTATAAAGAAAAATAACATCATGATAGGACTTAAATTTTTTACAGAGGGTTTTTTCAATTTGATGTCTGACAAACAATAAAAAATGGCAAATGAAAATACCAAGACAACATAAGAATGAATAGAATTGGCAGACCATAAAAACAGACCCACCAAGGCTGTGGATATGTATTAAATTACCAGGCATAGATTTTTAAATAACTATGCTTATCAAATAAATAAAAGATTCATTTTTAAGCAAAGAATGAGAAACTATAAAAATGACATAGTTATGAAGCAAAACTAAATAGCAATTTTAACACTGAGAAATACAATTAAAATTAAGAACATAGAGGATGCATTTTAAAACAAAACAGACACTGGTGAAATGAGAATTAGTTAACTGGAAGATATAATGGAATATCTTGAACATAATGAAGGATAGAGGAGAAGCATGAAAAATATAGAAGAGAGGGTAAAAGAGAAGGCACTGCAACAAGTTATAGTATACATTATAATTAATTGTAGGACCATGAGCAGAGAACAAAGACAATGGAGTAGAATTAATATTTGAAAAGACAATGACCAAGAATTTTCCAAAAAGTTTTCTAAAACTGTTGAAAAGACATCAATACACATGATTTTGTCTGTTTGGGCTAGATAGATCATAAACAACAGAAATTTATTTCTCAGAGTTCCAGAGGCTAGGAAGTCCAAGTTTAAAGTTGCTGGCAGATCCAGCGTCTGGTGAGGGCCAAACATCAATCCAGTGTCATAGAAGGCTGTATTCTTCTTGTGTCCTCACATAGTGGAGGAACAATAAAGCTCTCTGAAGTTCCTTTTATAAAAGCACCAATCCCATATTGAGGGCTGTACCTCACTACTTAGTTATTTCCCAAACTCCCCACCTACTAATACCATCACAAAGGAGATTTGGTTTCAAAACATGAATTTGGGGGCAATACAGACATTTGGTCTACAGAAGAGATAGAGGCAGCGTGTAATTATGTTGGGGACTCTTGGGAAGCATACCTAGGAACATCTGGCAGAAAATACATAGAAAAATACCCACAATTATTCAAGGTGTCAGGCATAATCTTGCAGGAGAAGGGTTTTCTAAGTGGAGCTCTAAAAGATAAGGATAATTTAGCAAGGTGGAAGGTGAGGACAGATGAATAGGGAAAAGAGTATTTTGAGGCAAGGAGAACAATTTGTTATATTTTCCAAAGAAAGAGGATGCAATGACTTCTGGGAACTGAAGGCAACTCAGTATTGCTGAAATATAGAATATGGGGTGGGAAAGTGGTGAGTGATAAGAAAACGTCAGTGACAGCATCATGATGGTGGGCCCTATAAACCATAACTTATTTGTTTATTTGATAATTATTTTTTCATAAATTAAAAGTCTGTTGGTATTAATTAATAAATAGATTGGGACAAGATTAGAGTTAGGATGCTAGTTAGAAGGCTATTGCAGTAATTCAGTCAAGAGATGGTGGTGGCACAAGATAGTAGAGCAGAAATGGAGAACATTAGGTGGGTTTGGAAGTATAAATTTGAGGTTTATAACAAGTGGATTTGGGTGATAAAAGAGAACAAAGTCTTAAAGAAGATCCCCCAATTTCTGGATTAGGCAACTGTGAGGAAAGTGGTATGAATCACTGAGACGGAAGTAAACTGAAGGTGCAGCAGGTTTTTGAGGAGATGATTTTATGTACGACATCCTGTATGTGAGGTGCAAATAGCCCAGTGAAATGTAGATGTATATGGTATATGGGTCTGAGCACAAGAGCAAGATGTGGGTAGAGTTGTAGAGGAAGAATAAGTACATAGATAGCTACTGAAGCCATAGAAGGGAGCTTCGGACACGTTTCTGAGGAAATGTCAACATTCAGGAGAGATGCAGAGGCTGAGAATCCAGTAAAACAGATGGAGCTGAAACGATTTGAGAAGTTTAGCTTTGAAGAAAAGGAAGAGATTCATTTATCATACTGGTTAAATATACCAGGAGCTAAGACCATATTATTAATACCTGTGTTTTAATGTGGGTTCTGCCACTTACTAGTTTTACAAAGCTGGTCAAATCAGTCTCTCCAAGACTCATTTTTCCTCACCTATAAAATAGGGATGACAATATACCTACTGAATAGGGTGGTTTGAGAATTATATGAAACATACTATACTTTCAATTATTATGAATACACTTAGCAGAAAGAAGGATAGTTATAGGAAGTGTGTGAGGCAGTCAACATTGGCTGGGTGGGAGCTCAGATCTAGACTCAGGTCCTTTGCTCACTTGCTGGGTAAGCTTGTAGGTTACCTGACTTCTTTCCCAAACTTGATCATGGTAGGGCCTATCTCACTGAACAGTTGTAAGGATTAAATAAATAATATTTAAAAGGGGGTTAGGACAGTGTGGTGTTTTTTGCATATTTAATGCATGTAAAAGTCTTACTGTTTTACATATAATATGCATGCAATAAATATTAATAGTTATTATCATCATCATTATTGACCAAACAGTGTCAACATGGGCATGGGTTCATGTCAAAGAGACATTAAAATTGAACTACATGATGGGAGTAGGGCTTTAAGGACCACCATGGGGTATATGAGCCGTCAGAAACTCTATCAGAGAAAGGAATCTAACTGAGTGAAGTATTCATTATCAAAGATTCTTTTGATATAATTTTAGTCAAAAGAAAAATGATTCAATTAAAACCTTCTTTGGGCCAGGTGTTGGCGGCTAATGCCTTTATCCCAGCACTTTGGAAAGCTGAGGCAGGAAGATCCCTTGAAGCCAGGAGTTCAAGACCAGCCTGGGCTGGTGAGACCCCCATCTCCACGAAAACAATTTAAAACTTAGCCAGACTTGATGGCACACACCTGTACTCCTAGTTACTCAGCAGGTAAAATGGGAGGATTACTTGACCCAGGAATTTGAGGTTGCAGTGAGCTGTATTTGAACCATTGTATGTACTCCAGCCTGGGTGACAGAGTGAGACCCTGTCTCAAAAAAAAAAAAAAAAAAAAAAGCAAAAGAAAGCAAGAAAGAAAGAAAAAAAAACACACAAACAACAACAACAAAAATCTTCTTAGAGCCTCCATTTTAAGCGAAAAAGTCTTAAACCTTTTGTGGTGTTAAAGTGGGCTAACTATCAAATCTAGAAAGCCTTAAAAGAGGGCCCAGAGGGGGCTGAAGAATCATAAGCTGAGAAATTGCATATAGCTACAGGAAAAAAAAAAAAAAAAAAAAAAAAAAAAAAAAAAAAAAAAAAAAAAAAAAAAGAGCAAGGGCTTGTAAGATTTGTGGTGAGAACATATAGCATATATAGCAGCTGGCAGGAAAACAAAACAAAACAAAAACTAGAATCAGTTAAGAAAGTGAGAGATGAACCATGAAAAATTCAAGAGCTAAGAAAACTAGTGGGAGAAAGAGCGGGGAGGTTAGGAGTTTAGAGGAAACAAATTTGAGATATTTTGAAACTTACTATGTGCCAGGTACAATTCTAAGAACTTATGTATATTAACTTTTTACTCACTATAACAAGGCTATGAGGAAGGTAAAAGTAAAGAAATCAAAGCATAGAGAGTTTATATTACGACTCATTTAAGTACACAAAAAGAGAGTTGGGGAAAGCAGGATGCATGAAATTATAAATGGTATTCTATTTTGGTGTTATTTTAATGACTTTGTTAAATAATTAAATTGTCTTGTTCTAATTTTGTGTGAAATGAAGTTTCTTCGCTGCTGAAAGTGAGTCATACAATGGCTGTCACATATGCATTAGCGGTTCTCAAACCTTGGCATCTATTAGAATTACCTGGAAATTGACTTGGGAAAATCCAGAGGTATGTGCCCTATTCTACCTCAGTAAGCCTCATTTTTATGGCTGGATTAGCTCTCCAAGTGACTCTGAATCACATCAAAGTTTGAGAACCACTGGGTTACATAGTATTTGCTGTTGTCATTTACACCATTTGCCTGTTTGCCCCCAGATTATCACAGGGAGTTCTGGTAAACCCTGCTGACCCTCTATTGTCCACAGGCTAAAGCTCAAGTTTCTTTAATGACACAGGATCTCTCACAGCCTATGAATCCAGTCTCATTCCCCACAGTTCCCACAATTTTCACTGTTCCTCCATGTATGTCAGGGTTCTCCAGAGAAACAGAACCAATAAGATAAATAGAGATATATAAGAGGAAAGTCATTAAAGAAATTTGCTCATGCAACTATGGAAGCCAAGAAGTCCCACAATATGCTGTCTACAAACTGGAGAACCAGGGAAAAAGGTGGTATAATTTAGTCTGATTCCAAGTCCAAAGGCCTGAGAACCAGGAAAGCCAACGATATAACTCTCAGTCCAAGGCCACAAGAAACTGATGGGTCACTGTTGTCAAGTCCAAGAGTCTGAAGAACCTGAGAACCTGGCGTTCTGATGTCCAAGAGTAGGAGAAAATGGATGTCTCATCTCTAGAAGAAAGATAACAAATTTACTCTTCCTCCACTTTTTTGTTCTATCTGGGGCCTCAATAGAGGCCCACTCACGTTGCTGAGGGTGACCTTTACTTCATCTACTGATCCAAATGCTAATCTCTTCTACAAACACCTTCACAGACACACCCAGCAACAGTATTTTACCACCTATCTGGGCATCCCTTGATCCAGTTAAATTGACACAGAAAATTAACCACCACAAGACCCACCTGAAAAGACATTTTCCTTTGTCTTACATTTTTTTTGTCTTTTATTTTACTATGTTATATTTCTTTGCTATAACACCTCCTCTAGGAACCAAAAGAACAGATATTTTTCACATCTGTTTTGGCACTTTGCATTTTGCATCAAGTATTTGTTTTCTAACTTACATGTACATTCCGCTACCCTCATTAATCATACTAAGAACTGCAAGCGAGAATTATACTTTATTTACATCTATAACCTTAGTGACTAGGCACAGATGGTATTCAGCAAATGCTTACTGGATGAAAGAAACAAGTATTATAACATTTCTTCTATGCACCAATCCAATTCTTCTTTGCACACTGTGACTTAAAGATATTATCCAAAAACAAAGAAAAAATCAACTTCTCCAATGAGTGTTAGCTATATCCCTATTCTTTGACATATGGATCATTTTCAACATTTTTTTAAAGTTATAAATTTTTTTAAATGTTGAAAATGATCCATGTCAAAGAATAGGGTTATGGCTAACACACACACACCATGAAATACTAAAGAATTATTAAAAATAAATATTTCAGGGGATTTGCAGAGCAGTGAAATTATTCTAATATGACATTATAATGCTGAATGCATGTCATTATACATTTGTCAAAACCTATACGGTGGCTCACACCTGTATTCCCAGCACTTTGGGAGGCCAAGGAGGGCAGATCATGAGGTCAGGAGATCAAGACCATCCTAGCCAACATGGGCCCCATCTCTACTAAAAATACAAAAATTAGCCATGCTTGGCAGCGCCTGCCTGCAGTTCCAGCTACTCGGGAGGCTGAAGCAGGAAAATTGCTTGAACCTGGGAGGCAGAGGCTGCAGCGAGCCAAGATCTTGCCACTGCACTCCAGCCTTCATGACAGACTGAGACTTCATCTCAAAAAAAAAAACAAAAAAAAAAACCTATATATTGGGGGACCTGTCCCGATAATCATGTAGGTTCTTTTCTATTTTTCCTAAGTGTCGGCCGGCTTGAGAAATAAAGGGACAGAGTACAAAAAAGAGAAATTTTAAAGCTGAGCATCCGGGGCAGACATCACACGTTGGTACGATCTGTGATGCCCCATAAGCCACAAAAACCAGCAAGTTTTTATTAGGTATTTTCAAAAGGGGAGGGAGTGTGCGAATAGGTGTGGGTGACAGACATCAAGTACTTAACAGGGTAATAGAATATCACAAGGCAAGTGGAGGCAGGGCAACATCACAGGACTACAGGACCAGGGCGAAATTAAAATTGCTAATGAAGTTTCAGGCACTATTGTCATTGATAACATCTTATCAGGAGACAGGGCTTTGAGATCAACCGGTCTGACCAAAATTTATTAGGCAGGAATTTCCTCTTCCTAATAAGCCTGGGAGCACTATGGGAGGCTGGAGTATATTTCATCTCTGCAGTTTCGACCATAAGAGACAAGCACACCTTGGAGGGCCATTTATAAACCTATACCTCCAGGCGCTTATTCTCTTCCTCAGGGACGTTCTCTTGTTTCCTAAACATTGCTGTTATCATGTTCTTTTTTCAAGGTGCCCAGATTTCATATTGTTTCAACACACATGCTCTACAATTTGTGCAGTTAATGCAATTATTACAGGGTCCTGAGGTGACATACATCCTCCTCGGCTGACAGGATTAAGAGATTAAAGTAAAGACAGGCATAGGAAATCACAAGGGTATTGATTGGGAAAGTGATAAGTGTCCATAAAATCTTTACAATTTATGTTTAGAGATTGCAGTAAAGACAGGCATAAGAAATTACAAAAGTATTAATTTGGGGAACTAATAAATATCCATAAAATCTTCACAATCCACGTTCTTCCGTCATGGCTTCAGCTGGACCCTCTGTTTGGGGTCCCTGACTTCCCATAACACATACAGAATTACAACATCAAGAGTGAACCAATGTACACAATGGATTTTGGGTGATAATTCATTCTGGTGTGAGATGTTGATAGTGAAGAGGATTGTGCAAGCGTGGAGGCAGAGGTATGTAGGAACTCTCTGTGCTTTCTCCTCAATGTTGATGTCAACTTAAAATTGCTCTAAAAATAGTCTTTTTAAAAAATAAATAAATAAATAAATATTTTAAATATGTATGTTGGAAGTATGTGCACAAATCACACTGATTTTATGGGATACAAATTGGTTCTTACACTGGAATTTATTACCATATAGTTACTTAGAAAATAAATTAATGTAAACTAAGGAAAACAAAGTTTAAATTTTACTTTTTGCATTTTCATCAGAGTTGTTTAACCTCACCAAAGGCAGGGAAAGAAAGGAGGAATGTAGGACAGAGGAGGGGAGGAGGATGGAAAAGCCATTATGCCACATTTCTATATGTGAAAAATTCACATCAAAACCCTAAGAATCACTTTTTTAGGGAGCAGTTCTCAACCTTCATTCCATTGTTAATATGATGAAGGGCTGAAGTATACTTTTTGAAGAATGTTCTGATTATTTTTGTCCATAAGGAGGGCTGTGTTTTGGGCCTAACTAGAAAAGTCACCCTTCTCAAGTAAAGAAATACAAACTTCGATATTCATTTCAATCTGGTGCTCACAGAAACCACCCATGTCCACTACATGAATAAAAGCTAAGAAAATAGTTGTAAGCTAGGTTGAGCCAGCTCTAAAATGCAATTGCAACATTCACAATCTGCTCTGCAGGCCTCCAATCCTACTTAAGTAACAATTCTACGTTCACATAAGTTTTTCTGTATATTCAGAGACAATTAACAGAAATGTTACTAACATGTGCTTGATAAAACATTTTAAAGATGCAAAAAGCAAAGAGTCGCCTGGATTTAACACTGAAAAAGTGACTCTTATCCAAGATCAAACTACAGACAAGATGGATGTTAGAAACTAGGTGAGTGGATATGTTAGATCTTAATTTTTCTTAACATGCCATACTGGTATAAGTTATTTTTTATTTTTGGTTTACTTTTTTCTCAAAACAATATAGATATTGTTAGTAGCATTATTAATGAACCATGTGCCTCAAATATCTATATAATATATGATAGAGAGAATCCATAGATCTGTTTATTCCTAGTTTCTTTTCCTACTTGGAATGAATGGGAGAAACTATAATATTTCAAAGAGAAATAGTAACATACATGTGCACACCATTTAGAATGTATATTATAAGTGATTACATTTTCTTTCTTGCACCAATTTATAATCGCCAGTGTTTAAAATCATTTCTGTGCAGTATAGAACTGAGATAAAGCAACAAGGTGTTAGTTTTTGAACTGACTTTTACTATAAGGATTTCTAAACTAGTCATTTGCTTCAAAACACAGACTGACAAACACATTGACAAGCTTTCATCATGTCCTTCTATAAGATTCTGGCCAACTGTCTGGCTGACACAGCTGTCCCACCTGGGGCAAGAGGACAAAGAAACGACCTCTCTACATGGACCTTCTTCACCCACAATGCTACAAGCAAGCTAAAATAATGAGAGAAAATGATGAAAAGCCAAGACTGAAACTTTGAGAAGATATATTAACTTATAAAAATAAAAGCCAAAACTGCTTAACCCAAAATTGATATTTTAGCAAAGAAATCTTAAAAAATAGAAATGTAAGATTAAAAATGCCTATCTCAGGAAATCAATCACATTGCCTCTTATGCCACACATATAAAAATAAAGACACAATCATTCAGGTTATTTAATTGCAGATATGTACAAAATAATGCCTTCAAAGAATAATTA
Organism: Nomascus leucogenys; assembly: GCF_006542625.1. Taxonomy (NCBI): domain Eukaryota; kingdom Metazoa; phylum Chordata; class Mammalia; order Primates; family Hylobatidae; genus Nomascus; species Nomascus leucogenys. Next base: position 103,713,111 of record NC_044381.1, on the reverse strand, counting down.
TCTGAGCTTAGGAATAGATCCTGGCAACAGCACCTTAAACGACACCATCTGGGATACTACTACACAGTCCACAAGTGGCTCTTTGCCTCCTCTCAAAACCTCTGTCACCTGCCCCAAAATTTTCTCTATTAGTCTTCCCACCATAGATAGCATGTTCTTGCAACATGTTAATACTGGGTTGATTACCTACAAGGTTCCAAGTGATGTGCAAAGTGCTAGTAATTCAAAATAAAGAGAATATGGGCCTTCTCTGAAGGAGCTTCAAGAATGGTGGGAACATAGTAGTAGACAGTTCAGCGTGTACAAAATCAGATCCAAATGTTTAAAGCCCTGTGATAGAAGAGTGTGCATGGTTCTCTGCCACATAAATCACATATAACTGATCCAGCACAGTGTCAGGAAAGGTGTGTAGGCTAGGTACTGACAATTAGACCAGGAGAAGAAAGGTGTTCCTGATAGATAGAGCAGAAAGCAAAAACAAAGACTGGCAGAGAAAGTTAGTGCCCATAGAGAGCTACCTGTGTGGCTACCAGGATGTGAAAACTTTCTATGAACTGCTCTTCCTCTGAGACACCAGTAGGGGCTTAAGGCCGCCTTGAGGGCACTGCTTAGCAACAGGGGAGCATGGTAACTTAGATTTTAGTCCTCTCTGATAACATGCTAATACACATAGTCCATGAAATTGTCTGACATTTTTCAACAGGGCTTAGGAGGGGTCTTAGCACAAAAAGGTTCAGCGAAGTGAGCTGCGGGCCTGCCACTCAGGAGGGTGCCAGATATTGAGTCAGAGCATCATGAGATGGATCTTCACTGCCAGGCTGGGATGGGGTGTGGTGGCAAAGGTCTGAACAGCCAGAGTCAGATAGCAGCTCAGTAGGACCACTGTGAACCAGGGAAAGCAGGTCGGGTAAATGGTCTCTCAACATGAAAAATAAATGGTCCTGTGATGGAGCAAATCTGAACTCTGGGAGTGCAACAGTAATTTATCAGCTAAATAAATATAAAATTATAAAATACAGACACAAACAGGGGAGAGGCTCTTCCAGAGATTTTATCTCCTTTTTTTCTGATCTCATTCTGTCCCTTTTCTTCTATGCTCTTGATGAAAAGAAAAAGAAAAAAAAGAGAGAAACAAAAATCAGCCTGGTTAGAAATAGTGAATTATAATACACAAATCACCTCAAACAACAAGAAGATTAAACATGTTTATGTCCAAGAAATGCACAGCAAAAGCCAGAGTTGAGGATTCAGTGCATAAGCCAGATATATTTAATGTGTCTCTTAGGACCACCTCTCCCTTTTTGCTACATTTTCCTCTTTTCCTTCTCTCTCCTTACCTCTGGCCCAAGCTAACATTTCCCATTTCTCTCTTCAATACAAAGAAAAGATAGGCAGGATTCAGAGAAAGGAGGACACAGATTAAAATGATGAGAAAGCATAGAGATCTAAGAAGGCAGTCGAGGAGCAAGGACAAGAGGAAAGGTTTGAAGAAGGAATAAAAGGAGGACAGTAAATAGGGAGGAGATGACAACTAGTACATCATGGTTTTATTTGTAAATATTTTAGAGATTTTTTAAAAGGAAATAAGAAAGATGAGGGACTGAGTAGAGGTAGGATCAACAAATCTCACCTTCTGTTAATTTATCTAAGCCTAAATTCAAAGAAATCATAGCCTTTCATGGGATCAACACTCATATCCTGTAGTAAGACAGAAAATAAGGAAAAAGTATAAGGCTCCTCTACATATCAATCCTGAACAAAGCTTTACATTCCCTGATTCACTGAACTTGAGTTTGTAAAATTAGCAAGGCATGATCTGAATGTTTTTATTTCATAAAATATTTTAAGGTGGGGGGCCATTAACTATAGTTTCAATAGAAAATGAAACAATAGCAGCACTACCAGCCTTTCATCTGACCACTATTAAGTTTATGTCACCTCTCAAGGCTGTAAGAGAGACCTCTTTCTCCTCCCTGGTTTATCGTACCAGACTTATACTGTACTAGCGCATGCATCTGAGCAGACACAGGAAGTCTAAGGTCTTTTTGCAGTTAATGTTTACTTTTTGCTTACTATATGCCAGGCACTCCTCTAAGTGCATTACATATTATCTCATTTAATCCTCATCACTGACTCCATGAAGTAGGTATAATATTTATCCCTTTTAAACAAAAAGGATTCAAGAAGCTTGCCTGAGGGCACACAGCCAGTAACTGGAGGAGCCAAGACAGGACCCCCAGCAATCTATGGTCAGAGTCTTTTTCTAACTTGTAAGCTATATTGCCTCTGTCTCTGCCTAGCCTGTGAGAAGCAGTTTGTAAAAGTAATATAGCAGGAAGCATAATGGAAATTTAATCACAATTCTTTGACAATAAATTGAAGTTTATACAGCATGAAATGTTTTTCAGTTTTTTAAAAGAGAATATATTCTACTTTCTGACATATTTTAAAATAGTCCTGCCCAAAAGTAGAGTAGACACGGTAGGCACAATGTGGCAGATTTGGCCTGAGGCAAACACCATTTAGCCTGCCTATTTTTTCTGCGAATTTAAGTCTGTGGGCAAATTAGAATGTATACCTAGAAGTTCAAGCTTTGAAAATCCTTGTTCACATTTTGTGATGCCTTCCCTGACTTCAATTTAAAAAAAAATACAAAAAGATAATTCCCACTCCTCCTTGTATGATTTCTTCTATTTTCATCTTTTCCTGGAAAGCTTTTTACATTCATTCTTGTGAAACAGACCAATTTAAATTCCAGTTTTTCATGATTCTTTGGAAGCAAGCAAATTTTCATGATCTTCAATGTTTGGCATAAGAGAAGAAAAGGCAGTGAAAATAACATTTTTTTTATTTTTGTCAATCTGTTAAGTAAAAAGCACAGAAAAAAATCTTAACAACAAATGTAATACCTGAAGAGAAAGAATCTCTGCAGGTAGAGTGGTGAAGGTGGCAACACTTGACTTTTGGTGGCTCTCACTCACTGGTCTCTGCCTAGAATTTTTAGTCCCTTTACCTGATCCCACTTCCCTCCACTTCAAGGCCTTTCCTCAAGGGCTCCTCCCTCTTAGCCCATTTTTCTTTTGTAATTATCTGCAGCTTTCTGCTTAAATGTAGTTTACAGAAGAAAAATTTTTCTGGCTGCCCTTACCCACTCAGGACCACACCAAATAAAGCTAGTTCCCTTTCTTCATGTGCTCTTGTAAACTTGATACTGTGTTTTAAATAATTAGTTAAAATGTCTTTCTCTCCACCCAGACTGGAAGTCTCATGAGCATAAATATCACTCCTGTCTTGATAAGCTCCTGACTGTGCTGTAGTGCCCAATACAGCACCTGGCCTTCCACTGACGCTCACTACAAAGTCCGTCTGCACCTGCACCTATTTCAGACATGACCCCATATTAGAAAAATGTGAATACCTAAATAATAAATTTACCTGGGAAGTATAAAAAATAACAAATATTCGATTCGACTCTTACACTGGTAATGGGATGTGTTACCATATGACTACCATAGCTTTTCAAAAAAGAGTATAAGAAAAACCAGTTAAAAGTAACCATATTATCACTACTTAAGGCTGGGCAATACAGGGATTTTTATTTAATATTATTAAGTTTGCAAATAAAACGCATTAGTAATTTTATGTCATTAAAAATAGAGCTAAACTATTTTTAATGGCTGAGTTTTCATCAGAAAATTGTATTTAAAAGTTTCAGTCACAAGTTTTACTTCCTTTGGTTGCTTGATCATCTCCTATCATTACTCCAATAGCCAGAGTTAGCATATATTTCCCAGCAGCACCTATGGCAAACTAATCTGAAGTTTGAGAAATGAATCAACCAATTTAGAGTTAAATAACTTTTAAAATTATTTTCAAACTCACAAGTTGCAATCTTTCAGAATATAATCAACCAAAAGTAAGAAAAATGAGGAAAATGCTGAATGAATAAACAAAGCTAATTCAATAATAATGAATTATTAGAAAAGAAAAAATCAAGTATGTCTCATCTTGGAGAAAGGACGGTGATAACTAAAATCAATCTATTTTATTATTTAAGGCACTCCATTATAAGTTAGGCATGTGTTACATTTGCTTCTAAATAAAATAATTGATCTTTCTTGATTTTGAAATATACTCATTCATAAAATATCAACTAATTAACTAATTTATTAAGCCTATTAGTAATTTCACACATCAATATATTCTTTCCTAATATTCTCTCAGTCTCTCTTCAGTGAAATATTTAGAAGTACAAAACCTTTAATTTAAAATGCCATTCCACTCTATTCTTTAAAAATCAAATTGCCTCAAATACATATAAATCTATAGTTTATTAAATATCTGATTACTAAGCATCATGTGATCATCATTCTCATGAGCCTCTTTTCTAGCCATTCCTGTTCTTTTTTCTGCTTCCCAGCTATAATAACATTTTCTGTTTCTTAAATAAGCCATATTCCTTTATACTCTGAGATCTTTGCCCTTTGCTGGAAAGGTCTTCCTCTGTTCTGTGCCTCTTTATTTCCTACTACTTTCTCAGTTTCAGGTTAGCTCAAGTGCCACTTTGTGAAGGAAGCCAACTGTGGTTTTGCCCTCTCAAGGTGCTCCAGGATTCTCCTACAAAGTACACATAACTGTAACTTTTCAAATAATTGTCAATGGTTGCTTAACAGCTATCTCTAAGGAATCACTAGTTAAAATCACTAATGAAGAATCACCAAATTACCTGTAATCCAAGCTACCTAGAAGGGTGACACTGGAGGAATGCTTGAGCCAGGAGTTTGAGGCTGCAGTGAGCTGCAATCACGCCAATGCACTCCAGCCTGGGAAACAAAGCACGACCCCCTCTCAAAATATATATTTAATTAATAAATCACTAAATTAAGATGTTCTGCCTTCTCCTGGAGTTGCTTACTCTTACCCACACTAAATTTTATGGAAAGGAGACATAAGAAATGAAGCCTATATCAAAAGTTTCCAATAGAAATGTTTCACTAAAAGGTATAATGCTCCACAAAATAAAATTTAACATTTAAAGAACTTTAGTTCTTTCATTATGAAGTTGATCTAGGACCAACAAGCAGGCAACTCCCAAATACCATGATTAGTTAAATATCCAGGCTAGCAGGCCTCTGCTGACCTCAGTAATCCACTGCCCCAAGCTTTCCTTGTCCCTATCCTGCAATGGCCAGAAAGAACATGTTCCCAGGCAGTCACCTGATTATCCTCCTGGAAAAGGGATAGTCAATACTATTTCAGAAGGCATTTTCTTCTATCCCACCAAAATCTTTTTATTTATATGAGAAGAGCATTCTACCATTAATTTGGGTCAGTTTTGCCAGTGAAACAAAAAACTAGCTAGTATTTCACCCTCGTTTGAAGAACAAGGTACATGGTGATTGATACGGTTTGGATTTGTGCCCTAACCCAAATCTCATGTCAAACTGAATCCCCAGTGTTGGAGGAGGGGCCTGGTGGGAGGTGGTTAGATGATGGGGGCAGATTTCCCCCTTGCTGTTCCCGTGATAGTGAGTTCTCACAAGATCTGGTTGTTTAAAAGTGTGTGGCACCTCTCCCCACTCTCCCCACTCTTTCCTCCTCTTGCTATTACCATGTAAGACATGCCCCCTTCCTCTTCACCTTCCACCATGATTGTAAGTTTCCTGTGGCCTCACTAGCCACGCTTCCTGTACGGTCTGCAGAATCCTGAGCCAATTAAACTTCTTTTTTTAATAAATCACCCAGTTTGAGGTATTTCTTTATAGCAGAGTAAAAACAGACTGATAAAATGATTAAGATTTTGTAAGAGGACAGGGAATAAGACTTTCCCCGAAATGGAGAAACAACATGTATTTTAGAACAACTATATTTACTTGGAGTCACTTTGTTGCTGAATGGGAATTACCTAGTGAAAGAAATTCTGAACAGAAGTCAAGCCTCACATTCTAGTTCTGGTTAGGCCATTAGCTGTGAAACCCCAAGTAAGTCATTTAACCTACCTGTGCTTCTTCCTCTTTTCTCAAAAGTAAAACGGATGAGCTAAATGACTATTTAGGCCCTTGTAGGTTTGTGGTTCTACTTTAATTCTTAAACTAAAATACAACAATTTGCTTTCTTATTCCCTACTCATTTAGCAAAAAAGGAAGGCAGTGTCTTCACCACTTCTTCAACAGCTTGTTATATCCACATTATTATATTTAGTTTGTTTGAGGTAGCTTAATTTAACAGCACAGCTTGTCAGAAGCACTTGCATATTTACATTGTAATGGCCCTTCAGAGCAATTACGATATCAACAGAAATATTATAATTGCAATGCCGCCATAACATCTTACAGGTATAGTAGCACTAGAGATCAAATTTTTATGGCACATACTCAAGCTACCGCACAAAGCGGCAGTTTTTCCAAGTGTAAATAGTTGGGTATTTTTTAAACATTTTGGATTTAAAAGACTAACAGCCATTGACATACACCAGACCATGTTTCCAGTGTGGAAAGAAGATATCTTACTTAATTTTTTTTAGCTGGGGGTGAAGGAAGATGGCTGAATAGAACCCTCCAACAGCTGTCCCCCAACAGGAACACCATATTGAACAACCATCCACACAACACCTTCATGAGAACCAAAAATCAGTTGAATTATCACAGTACCTGGTTTTAATATTGTATCAAGGAAAGAGACACTGAAGAGGTTAGGAAGGAAAGTCTTGCATTAACTATACCACTTTTTCTACATCTCCCAGCAGCACCACACTGCATGAAAAGAGAATCTGTGTGCACAGGGGAAGTAGAGTGAAGTGATTCTGGAACTTTGCATTGGAACTCAGCATAGCCCTGTCACAGCAGAACACAACACAGGGAAGAATTCTGTCAATGCCCACAGAGGGAGCATTTAAACTAGCACCACCTAAAGGGAATTCTCTGTCACAGCAGCAGGAATCCAAGTTCTGGCTAGCTCCAACACCAACTAACTAAAGAGCCCTGAGGTCTTGAATACATTTGAAAGGTAGTGTGGCTACAAGGACTGCAATCTTGGGAAAGTCCAGTTGCTGCACTAGATTCAGAGCCAGTGGAATTGGAATGCATGCAATCCAGCGAGATACCAGTTGTGTTAGCCAAGGAAGTACTTGGATCTCCTCTACCTCATCTCCAAGCAGTGCAGCTCAGGAGAGACTCCTTTCACTTGTAGAAAAGAGAGGGAAGAGTAAAGGGAACTTTGTCTTGCAACTTGGGTACCAGGTCAGCCACATTAAAGCACCAAGCAGATTCCTGAAGCCCCCAATTCCAAGCCCTCGCTCCTGGACAGCATTTCTAGACTCACCCTGGGCCAGAAGGGAACCTCCTGCATGGAAGGAAAGGACCCATTACTGGCAGGATTTACTACTGGCTTACTAAAGAGCTCTTAGGCCATGAATAAAATCAGCAGTATCTAGGCAGTAGTCACCATGGGTCTTGGGCAGGACCCAGAAATGTGCAGGCTTCAGGTGTGACCCACTGCAGTCCCAGCTGTAGTGGCCACGAGGGTGCTTGGGTCACCTATCCCCCAACTTCAGGCACTCCAGCATGGAGAGAGAGACTCTTTCTCTTTGGGGGAAAGCAAAGGAAAAGAATGAAAGACTGCCTGGTAATGTGGGGAATTCTCCTCAATCGTATCCAAGCAAACCAAGGTGTAAGAGTCTGCAAGAGCCACAGTATTCCTGGCCTTGGAGCCCTTCATACTGCAGACAGTTCTGCAGTGACCAAAGACTTAGATCACAACACAAAATTCCCTTTGAATTTCTGGAAAGCATTCTTAAGAAGGATGAAGTCCAGACTTCAAAGATTAAATACCTAACTCTTTAATACCCAGACATTGACAATTATCCAAAAGCATAAAAAAATCCAGGAAAATATGACCTCACCAAACGAACTAAATAAGGCACCAATAACCAATCATGGAGAGAAGGAGATATGTGACCCTTCAGACACAGAATTCAAACTAGCCATTTTGAGAAAGCTCAATGAGCTTCAAGAAAACAAAGAGAAGGAATTTAGAATCCTATCAGAGGAATTTAACAGAGATTGAAATAACAAAAAAAAAATTCAAGCAGAAATTCTGGAGCTGGAAAGCTCAATTGACAAATTAAAAATGCATCAGGGTCTCTCAATAGCAGAAATGGTCAAGCAAAGAAAACAATTAGTGATCTTGCAGGCAGTCTATTTGAAAATACACAGCCAGAGGAAACAAAAGGAAAAAGAATAAAAAACAATTAAACATATTCACAGGATTTAAAAAATAACTTCAAAAGGAAAATCCAATAGTTATTGGCCTGAAAGAGAAAGTAGAGAGACAGATCAGGGTAGAAATGCATTCAAATAAATAATAACAGAAAATTCTCCTAACTTAGAGAAAGATATCAATATCCAGCTACAAGAAGGTCATGGAACACCAAGCAATTTTAACCCAAAAAGACTATTTCAAGGCATTTACTAATCAAAGTCTCAAAAGTCATGGATAAGAAAGGATCCTAAAAGTAGCAAGAGAAAGAAACAAATAACATACAAATGAGCTTCAATGTATCTGGCAGCAGACTTCTCAGCAGAAAACTTACGATCCAGGAAAGAACGGCATGACATATTCAAAGTGCTAGAATATTCTATTTTTGTCTCCATAATTCCGATTACCAGTGAGCTTTGCACCTTAGATAATTTCTTATTGCTCATTAACATAATTTTCTTTCAGACTGATAAACTCTCTTTAGCATTTCTTATAGGACATGTCCTATAAGTTTGAGACATCAAAATACACCACCTGAGAAAATCATATTCACTAAAAGAAAGACAAAAAGGAAAAGAGGACCACAAAACAACCAGAAAACAAATAACAAAATGAGAGGAGTAATTCCTTACTTATCAATAATGACATTGAATGTAAATGGACTAAACTAACCAATCAAAAGACATAGAGTGGCTGGATAACTTTTTTAAAAAAAAGACCCAACAATCTATAGCCTACAAGAAACACACTTTGCCTACCAAGACACACAGATTGAAATAAAGAAATAAAAAAAGATATTTCAGGCCAACAGAAACTAAAAAAGAGCAGGGTTATCTATGTTTATATCAGACAAAATACATTTCACAAAGAAAACTGTGAGACAGAGAAGCTTATTATATAATGACAAAGCAGTGAGTTCAACAACAAATGGTTAAATTTCTTTATAAATTAGGAAACACAATCATGACAAAAGGGAAAGCGGGCATCTTCTTCAAAGGCAGCAGGAGAGAGAGAGAGAGAGAGACAGCACCCTCTGAAGCAACAGCCAGAGCAGGACCTTGGCCCCTTTTAGACACAGCTGGGATGAAGGGCACCAAGCCCCAAGATTGCAGTACGCATCAAGGGCCTAGGCTTGGATTATGAAACAGTTTTTTCCTCCTATACCTCCAGGTCAGTTTTTTCCTCCTATGCCTCCAGTTCTCTGACATGGCCTGAAGACATTTTCCCCATTGTCTTGGCAATTAACATTCAATTTCTCATTACTTATGCAAATTTCTGCAGCTGGCTTAAATTTCTCCCCAGAATATAGGTTTTTCTTTTCTATCTGATCATCAGGCTGCAAATTTTCCAAACTTTTATGCTCTGCTTCCCTTTTAAACATAAGTTCCAATTTCAAACTATTTGTTTGTGAAAACGTACAACTGAATACTTTCAGAATAATCCAGGTCACGTCTTGAATATTTTGCTACTTAGAAATGTCTTCCTCCAGATACCCTAAATCATCCCTCTCAAGTTCAAAGTTCCACAGATTTCTAGGGCAGGGGCAAAATGCCACAAGTCACTCTACTAAAGCATAGTATAAGTGACTTTCACTCTAGTTTCCAAGAAATTCCTCATCTCCATCTGAGACCACTCAGGCTGGACTTCATTGTTCATATCACTATCAGCATTTTGGTCAAACCCATTCAACAGGTCTTTAAGAAGCTCCAAACTTTCCCACATCTTCCTGTCTTCTTCTGAGCCCTCCAAACTCTTCCAACCTCTGCCTGTTACTCAGTTCCAAAGTCACTTCCACATTTTCTTTTATTATTATTATTATTATTATACTTTAAGTTTTAGGGTACATGTGCACAACGTGCAGGTTTGTTACATATGTATACATGTGCCATGTTGGTGTGGTGCTGCACCCATTAACTTGTCATTTAGCATTAGGTATATCTCCTAATGCTATCCCTCCCCCCTCACCCCACCCCACAACAGTCCCCAGTGTGTGATGTTCCCCTTCCTGTGTCCATGTATTCTCATTGTTCATTTCCCACCTATGAGTGAGAATATGCGGTGTTTGGTTTTTTGTCCTTGAGATACTTTTCTGAGAATGATATTTCAGTTCATCATGTTAAAATGAATATCATTTTTATGTCATCGTTTTGTTATGTCCATTTTAACATTTTCAGTATTTAGCATGCCACTATCAGAGTACTGTATTGTCATTCCATGCATAAAGACACTATCCAGGACTGGGTAATTTATAAAGAAAGGATATTTAATTGACTTACAGTTTTGTCAATTCCTAGTGACAAATTTTCTTTATAAAGTTGGAAACACAATCATGACAAAAGGGAAAGCAGGCATCTTCTTCAAAGGCAGCAGGAGAGAGAGTGTGAGCGAGTGAAGAAGGAACTGTCACACACATAAAACCAATCAGATCTTGTGAGAACTCACTACCACAAGAACAACATAGGGGAAACTGCCCCCATGATCCAGTCGCTTCCCACCAGGTCCCTCCCTTGACATGTGGGGATTACAGGTCTCTCCACTTGACACTTGGGGATTACAATTCAAGATGAGATCTGGATGGGGACACAGAGCCAAACCATATCAGGAATTATGGAAACTATACAAACACACGGAAATTAAACAATATGCTCTTGAATGACCACTGGGTCAGTGAAGAAATTAAGACGAAAATTTAAAAATTTCTTGGAACAAATGAAAATAGAAATGCAGCATACCAAAACCTATAAGATGCAGCAGAAGCAGTAGTAAGAGGACAGTTTATATCAATAAACGCCTACATTAAAAAGTAGGAAACATCAAATAAACAACCTAACAATGTATCTTGAAAAAATAAAAAAAAAACAAAGCAAAGCAAACTCAAAATTAGTAGAAAAAAAGAAATAATAAAGATCAGAGCAGAAATAAATGATACTGAAACAAAAAAATACAAAAGACCAATGAAACAAAAAGTTGATTTTAAAAAAAGATAAACAAAATAAAACACTTTAGCCAGTCTTAGAAAAAAAGAAGACCCAAATAAATAAAATCAAAGATGAAAAAGGAGACACATACATATATGTTGCATATGTCTATGTATATATACATAGACTAAGATTGAACCAGAAAGAAATCCAATACCTGAACAGGCTAATAACAAGTAATGAGATTGAAGTCATAATAAATGTTTTGCCAAACATTTATTGGAAAGACTAATACAAATTCTACTCAAACTATTCCAAAATACTGAAGAGGAGGTAATCATTCCAAACTTATTTAACGAGGCTAGCATTACCCTGACACCAAAACCAGACAAAGACACATTTAAAAAAAAAGAAAACTATAGATCAGTATCCCTGATGAACATAGATGCAAATATTCTCAACGAAATACTAGTAAATCAAATTCATCAACACAGTAAAAGGACCAGTCATCATAACCAAGTGAGATTTACTCCAGGAATGCAAAAATGGTTCACCATACACAAATCAACAAATGTGGTACTTCACATTAACAGTATGAAGGACAAAAACCATATGATTATCTTAACTAATGCTGAAAAAGCATTTGATAAAATCCAACAATCCTTCACGATAAAAACTGTCAAAAAAACTTGTTATAAAAGAAACATACCTCAACACAATAAAAGCCATATATGACAGACCCACATACTGAATGGGGAAAAACTAAAAGCCTTTTTTCTAAGATCCGGAACAAGACAAGGATGCCCTCTATCACCATTGTTATTCAGCATTGTACTGAAAGTCCTAGCTATAGCAATTGGAGAGGAGAAAGAAATAAAAGACATCCAAATTGAAATAGAAGAAGTGAAATTATCCTTGTTTTCAGCTGATAGGATCTTTATCTAGAAAAACCTAAAGACCACCAAAAAACTATTAGAAGTGATAAACAAATCCGGTAAAGTTGGAGAATACAAAATCAACATACAAAAATCAGTAGCATTTCTATATGGCAACAGTGAACTATTAAAAAAAGAAATCCAAAAAGTAATGCCATTTACATTAGCTACAAATAAAATCAAATTCTTAAGAATAAACTTAACCAAGGAAGTGAATAATCTCTACAATGAAAACTATAAAACTTAAATAAAGAAATTAAAGAATACATAAAAATATGCAGATATTCCATGTTCCTAGATTAGAAAAATTAATATTGTTAAAATATCCATACTTCCCAAAGCAATCTATAGATTCACTGCAATCTCTGTCAAAATACCAATGGAATTCCTAACAGAAATAGATAAAATAAAACTAAAATTTATATGAAACCACAAAAGGCCCAGAATAGCCAAAGCCATTCTGAGCAAAAAGTACAAAATTGGATGAATCACATTACCTGACTTCAAATTATACTACAGAGCCATAGTAGTCAAAACAGCATGGTATTGGCATTTTGTGATAAACAAATGGAACAGAATAGAGAGCCTAGAAATAAATCCACACATTTACAGTGTGCTCATTTTCAACAAAAGTGCCAAGAACATACATTGGGGTAAAACAATGTCTTCTATCAATGGTCCTTGGAACACTGGCTATCTATATGCAGAATAATGAAACTAGACCCCTATGTCTTGCCATATACCAAAATCAAATTGAAATAGATTAAAGAGAAATATAAGCCCTGAAACTATGAAACTACTAGAATAAAACATTGGGAAATTTATCTAGCACAGTTGACTGGGCAAAAAGTTCTCGAGTAAAAAAACAAACACTCAAGTGGTGAAGAATGACGACTTCTCAGAGGACATTAGCAAAACACATGAAAAATCCATTTGACCCAGCCATCCCATTACTGGTATCATACCCAAAGGATCATTAAAAATCATGCCTGCTAATTAAAAGGACACTTTACACACGTAATGTTTATTGGCGGCACTATTCACAATAGCAAATACTTGGACCCAATCCCATACTGGTATAACCAAAGGACTATAAATCATGGATAAAGCACACAATATGTATGCGGCACATCAAATAAAAACAACCAAAAATGTCTAACAACGATAGACTGGATTAAGAAAATGTGGCACATATACACCATGGAATACTATGCAGCCATAAAAAATGATGAGTTCATGTCCTTTGTAGGGACATGGATGAAACTGGAAACCATCATTCTCAGCAAACTGTCGCAAGGACAAAAAACCAAACACCACATGTTCTCACTCATAGGTGGGAATTGAACAATGAGAAAACAAGGACACAGGAAGGGGAACATCACACTCTGGGGACTGTTGTGGGGTGGGGTGAGGGGGGAGGGATAGCATTAGGAGATATACCTAATGCTAAATGACGAGTTAATGGGTGCAGCACACCAACATGGCACATGTATACATATGTAACAAACCTGCACATTGTGCACATGTACCCTAAAACTTAAAGCATAATAATAAAATAAAATAAAATAAAAGTTCTTGAGTAATACCTCAGAAGCACAGGCAACTAAAGCAAAAATGGACAAATGAGATCACATCAAGCTAAAAAGCTTCTGCACAGCAAAGGACAAATATGAACAAAGTAAAGAGACAACACAAAGAATGAGAGAACATATTTGCAAACTACTCATCTGACAAGGGATTAATAACCAGAATACATAAAGAGCTCAAAAAACTCTATAGGAAAAAACTAATAATCTGATTTTAAAATGGGCGAAGATATAAATAGAAATTTCTTAAAAGAAGACATATAAATGGCAACCAGTTTTTTTTTTTAATTTTTAATTTCCGTAGGTTTTTGGGGAACAGATGGTAGTTGGTTAGATGAATAAGTTATTCGTGGTGATTTGTGAGATTTTGGTGCACCCATATCCTAAGCAGTATATACCCAACCCTGTTTGTAGCCTTTTATCCCTCATCCCCTTTTCACCCTTTTACCCCGAATCCCCAAAGTTCATTATGTCATTCTTATGCCTTTGCATCCACTTATATCATTATAATTATGATCATTATATAATTATAACTATTATATCATTATATCACCCACTTATATCATTGTTATACCTTAGCTCCCAGTTATGAGTGAGAACATATGATGTTTGGTTTTCCATTCCTGAGTTACTTCACTTAGAATAACAGTCTCCAACCCCATCCAGGTTGCTGCAAATGCCATTAATTCATTCCATCTTGTGGCTGAGTAGCATGCTGTCATATATATATATATATATATATATATATATATATATATACACACACACACATATATACATACCACAGTTTATTTATTCACTCACAACCAGGTATGTTTTTTAAATGCTCAACATCATTGATCGTCAATGATCAATGATCAGTCTTCAGAAATGCAGATCAGAACTAAAACAAGAGATTATTTTACCCCAGGTAAAATCACTTTCATCCAAAAGACAGCCAATAATGAATGTTGAAAAGGATGTGAAGAAAGGGGAACCCTTGTACACTGTTGGTGGAAATGGAAAAGTACAGCTACTATGGAGAACAGTATAGAGGTTCCTCAAAAAAACTGTGAATAGAATTAACATTTCCAGCAAGCTCACTGCTAAGTACATATTAAAAAGAAAATTAAAAAGAAAGGACGCCAGGCATGGTGGTGCATGCCTGTAATCCCACCACTTTGGGAGGCCGAGGCAGGCAGATCACCTGAGGTCAGGAGTTCGAGACCAGCCTGACAAATATAGTGAAACCTCGTCTCTACTAAAAAATACAAAAATTAGCCGGGCATGGTGGCAGGTGCCTATAATCCCAGCTACTTGGGAGGCTGAGGCAGGAGAATCGCTTGAACCCACGAGGCAGAGGTTGCAGTGAGCCGAGAGGTGCCATGCATTCCAACCTGGGTGACAGACAAGACTGTCAAAAAAAAAAAAAAAGAGAGAGAAGAGAAGAAAGAAAGAGAGAGAGAGAGAAAGAAAGAGAGAAAAAAGGAAGTAAGTGCGTCAAAGCGATATCTGCACCCCCATGTTTTTTGTAGCACTATTCACAATAGCCAAGATTTGGAATCAAGCTATGTGTACATCAACAGACGAATGGGTAAAGAAAATGTAGTACGTATACACTATGGAATACTATTTAGCCATTAAATAAAATACAATCCTGTCATTTGCAACAACATGGTAGAACTGGAGAACATTACGTTAAGTAAAATAAATGAGGCAAAGAAAGACAAATTTCTCATGTTCTCACTCATATATGAAAGATAAAAATTAAAACAATTGATCTCACGCAGATAGAGACTAGAATGGTGCTTACCAGTGGCTAGGAAGAGTAGAGGGAGGCAGGAGAAAAAAAAGTGGGGATGATTAATGGGCCCAAAAATATAGTTAAATAGAATGAATAAGATTTGGCGTTTGACCGCATGTTCTCACTCATAGGTGGGAATTGAACAATGAGAACTCATGGACACAGGAAGGGGAACATCACATTCCAGGGACTGTTGTGGGGTGGGGGGAGGGGGGAGGGACAGCATTAGGAGATACACCTAATGCTAAATGACGAGTTAATGGGTGCAGGAAATCAACATGGCACATGGATACATATGTAACAAACCTGCACATTGTGCACATGTACCCTAAAACCTAAAGTATAATAAAAAAAAAAAAGATTTAGTGTTTGATAGCATAATAAGGTGACTATAGTGAACAATAATTATTGTACGTTTTTCAATAACTAAAAGAGTTGAATTGGAATGTCCCTAATACAAAGAAATGGTAAATGCTTGAGATGATATATACCCCAATTACCCTGATGTGATTATTATACATGATATGGCTTTATCAGAATACATGTACCCCATGCATATATACACCTATTACGTACTCATAGTAATTAAAAATATAAAAGTTATTTAAAAATAAATTTGTTTATGAAACAATCATAATACATATATCATAGCCTACTTGGGTGTTCCACAGCTGCAAAATGGTTTAGCCTAGGCATACTGCTTTGGGACAAGGTTATGAAGGTCTAAACCAAAAGAAAATTATTATATTCAATTCATTAATATTAAGTGACTGGAACAATAAACTAACTGATGTTTTAGATTTGACAATATATTTTTCTCAGATTTTCAGATATCCTAGAAATCTAACTCAAATACTCTTTCATAAGTTTCATGCTACAGAAAACAAAGTATGTGGGGAGGTGATGGTATGGGAGAAAAAGGATGTATGTGTCCCTTACTGAAAAATTCTATCTCTATGACATGTCTTTTTTTGGCCCAAGTCAATGGAGTGAGCAAGGGAAGAAGTGAGGAACTCTGACAAGTCAGAGTTACTGGGAAAAAGACTATGGAGATATGGAAGGGAGAAATCAAGAGCTGAAGAAATTTTTAGGGCATTCAGAGACAGGGAGCTCAGAGATTTAAGGGACAGAGTTCATTTGTGTGAGAAGTGGTGGGAGTGGGAGATTTAGCTGAGCTTTATTATTTCAATCCCACTTGGCATGCTTCAAGAGACTCAAGTGAAGATTTTATTGCTTTTCAGAATATTTGGCAATTGATCTGGTTTTGTTCTTGATGGCTAACATCTCAAGTGTGGGCCTTAAAACTGCTTAGATTTATCTGTATTATATTTATATTTTACAAAGTAATAAAACCAGTTACTAAAAGACTAAGAGTTCTACAATACAACAAGTTTCCGGAGGGATGGTATTATTCATCTCACCACATATTTCCAGTTCTTAGCCAGACAAGGTGTTCAATAAACATTTGTAGAATAGAAGATGGATGAGTGGATGGTTTCCTTATACACACAGCAGATAAAGCAATTGAACAGAAAATGTAAGCAAAACAAAAAGTTCACATAATATTTTTTTCCATTATTTCAAAATGTACGTGAAAGTCACTCTAGATCTGAATTATTGCAGATAATTTTCTCAATTCTTTATTTCACTTTTTATGACTTAAGTAAATGTTTTATTTCATTAATTAATTTCTCTGTGTGCTAAATTTGTGTTAGATAATAGAATTCACCCACAAATAACAACCTTGTTTGTCAAGTGGGACTAAATTAGTCTGCCTCTTCAGTAAATTATGAATACAAAGAATGGGTTTAATTCAAGTCACACAGTGGGTCTGTGGCAAAATAAGGATCCAAAGGATGAACTTTGATTACATCTAAACCTAGTTTGCCCCGAGACACAATTTTCTGCAAAAGGCAGCAGATGTTTTGTAACTTTATCATAATTTCAGAAATCACTACATGACATGGAATTAGTATTAAGCAGTTACTTAAAAGAAAAATATCCTTGATGGCAACAATAACAACACTGGTAGATTTGAAAGTTATAATTTGTAGGGGGTCAAAATGGCCAAGTGGAAGCAGTGGTGTGTGGCTCTCACAGAGAGAAACAAAAGAGGCGAGTGAATACAGCACCTTCAACTGAGATATCCAGGTATTCACATTGGGACTGATCAGGAAAACAACTCAACCCATGGAGAATGAAGAAAAACAGGGTGGGGTGACAGCTAACCTGGGAGTGACACAGAGCCAAGGGACCCCCACTCCCAGCGAATGGAAGCTGTGAGAGAATGTGCAAGCTTGGGAAGCCACAATGCTCCCATGGATCTTTGCAACCCTCAGATCAGGAGATACCCTCATGAGTCCATGCCACCAGGGCCTTGGGTCTAACACACAGAGCTGTGTGGAGTCTCAGCAAATCAGCTGCTCAGCTGAGATAGAGACACAAAAAGCCCTTCAAAAAATCAACAAATCCAGGAGCTGATTGTTTTGGAAAAAAAAATAATAAAATAGACTGCTAGCTAGACTAATAAAGAAGAAAAGAGAGAAGATTCAAATAAACACAATTGGAAGTGACAAGGGGGATATCAGCACTGACCCCCAGAAGTACAAATAAACATCAGAGAGTATTATGAACACTTCTATTCACTTAAATAAAAAATCTAGAAGAAGTGGATAGATTACTGGACACATACACCCTCCCAAGACTGAACCAGGAAGATACTGAATGCCATCCATGAATAAACCAATAACAAGTTCTGAAATCAAGGCAGTATCAATAGCTTACCAACCAAAAAAAGTCCACGACCAGATGGATTCAGAGTTGAATTCTACCAGATGTACAATGAAGAGCTGGTATCATTTCTACTGAAACTACTCCAAAAAATTAAAAAGGAGGGACTCCTCTCTAACTCATTCTATGAGGCCAGCATCACCCTGATAACAAAACCTGGCAGAGTATAACTTTATTCCACCCTCTACCACATCCCCCACATAATCAACACACACAAACTTTTAGCCAAAATGCAAAACTTTACTTTCAATGTCCTCCCTTGGTGAACTTTGTATTCACCTGTTCTTTTTCGTACTTCTCTAGAGATTAGTGCCTTTCTTATTACCTGAATGCCTCTCTCTAGGTCCTATCCTCTCCCCATTTTGATGGCAATATGAGAGCAAACAAACACATGTATTAAGACATTCATTCTGGATAACATCATTGGCTAAGAGTAGATTGATACAGTTAGGATTATCAGAGGTATTTTGTATTTTAACCTAAAGTAGTAATATATTACAGGGATCAACATGTTGGCAGCTGGGATGCATTTTGACATCTTCATGTCACATTATCCTTCATTTACTTATGTCTAGGGTATTTCTATATATGTCCTATCTATCTCTCTGCTACCAACAAAGGATTATAGGAAGTTATTTGTTCATTTAAAAGTCAATATATCTCAAGTGCAATTACATAACTTACCATAACCTCATAATTCAGACTGAGAGAAAGAACAATAAGAATTACTGAAATTTATTTTTAAAAATATGTTAAGTACTTGAAAGCTTATTAATATCCAGTAAAAATATAAATGGTACCACATCCAGATCTTTTAATAAAAAGTTGAAACTGATTCCTAATTCTAAAATTATTGATATATAATTTATGCTTAAAAATTTGGAAAAAAACTAGTTACTTCACTGTGTTCATTAATAATTTCTCTCAGAAACACACTTTAGATTCAAGGACACACATGGGCTGAAAGTGGAAGGATGGAAAAAGATATTCCATGCAAATGGTAATGTAAAGGAAGCAAGAGTGGCTATACTTCTATCACACGAAGTAGACTTTAAGTCAAAAACTGTCTGTAGAGACAAAGAAGATATAATGATAATTATATAATGATTACATACTGATAAAAGGGTCAATTCAATAGGAAGACATGGTGATTATAAATATATGTGCACCCAACATCAGAGCACCTAAGTATATAAAACAAATATTGACAAATCTGAAAGGAGAAATTGACAGCAATACAACAACAGTTGGCTACTCCACTACCCCACTTTCCATAACAGACAGAACATCCAGACATCGATTTAAAAAACAGCAGACTTAACACTGTAGACTAAACGTATCTAACAGACATATACAGAACTTTTCACAAAAAGCAAAACAGTAAACATTCTTCTCCAGCACACATGGAAAATTCTCCAGGATATATCACATGCTAGAACACAATACAAGCCTTAATAAATTTTTTATTTCAACTTTTATTTTAAGTACGGGGGTTACATGTGCAGATTTGTTATATCAGACTATTGCATAATGCTGAGGTTTGGTGGACAAATCCCAATATTCTGGTGGTGAGCAAAATGCCCAATAGGTAGTTTTTAAACCCACCCTCCAGTAGTGCATAGTGTCTATTTTTCTCATATTTATGTCCATGTGTGCTGAATGCTTCACTCCTATTTACAAGTAAGAACATGTAGCATTTGGTTTTCTGTTTCTGCATTAATTTGTTTATGATTTATGGCCCCAGCTCCATCTATGTTGCTGAAAAGGACATGATTTTATTCTTTGTTATGGCTACATAGTAGTCCATAGTATATATCTACCACATTTCCTTTATCCAATCTACCATTGATACGAGCCTGGGTTGACTTCATGTCCTTGCTATTGTGAATAGCGTAGAAATAAGCATATGAGTGCATGTGTCTTTTTAGTAGAATAATTTATTTTCTTTTAGATATATACCCAGTAACGGGATTGTTGGGTCAAATGGTGACTCTGTTTTAAGTTCTTTGAGGAATCTTCAGACTACTTTCCACAGTGAAAGAACTAATTCATATTCCCACTAACCATGTGTAAGTGTTCCCCTTTCTCCACAACCTCTCTAGCATCTGTTATTTTTTTGACTTTTTAATAGTAGCCTTCCTGACTAGTGTGAGATGGCATCTCCTTGTGGTTTTGATTTGCATTTCTCTGATGATTAGTGATGCTGAGCATTTTTTCATATGTTTGTTGGCCACATGTATTTCTTCTTTTGAGAAGCATCTCTTGATATCCTTTGCTCACTTTTTAATGGGGTTATTTGTTTTTCACTTCTTGATTTGTTTAAGCTCCTTATAGATTCTGCATACTAGGCCTTTGTCAGATTCAAAGTTTGCAAATATCTTCTCTCATTCTGTAGATCATCTGTTTCTTTTGCTGCGCAGAAGCAATGTTTAATTAGGTTCTACTTGTCTACTTTTGGCTTTGTTGCAATTGCTTTTGGGGACTTAGTCAAAAATTCTTTGCCAAGGCTGACATCAAGAAGAGTATTTCCTAAATTTTCTTCTAGGATTTTTATAGTTTGAGGTCTTACACTTACAACTTTAATCCATTTGAGTTAATTTTTGTATATGTTGAAATGTAGGGGTACAGCTTCAAAATTCTAAATATGGCTAGCCAGTTATCCCAGTACCATTTGTTGAATAGGGATTCCTTTTCCTCTTGCTTGGTTTTGTCAACTGTGTTAAAGATCAGATTGTTGTAGATGTGTCGCTTTATTTCTGAGTTTTCTATTCTGTTCCATTGGTCTATGTGTCTGTTTTTGTACCTGCACCAAGCTGTTTTGGTTTCTGTAGCTTTATGGTATGGTTTAAAATCAGGTAGTGTGATGCCTCCAGCTTTGTTCCTTTTGCTTAGGATTGCTTTGGCTGTTCTGGCTATTTTTTGGTTCTATATGAATTTTACAATAGTTTTTTTTTTAATTCTGTGAAGAATGACATTGGTAGATTGGCAGGAATAACACTGAATCTGTAAATTGCTTTGGGGAGTATGACAATTTTTACAATATAAATTCTTCCAATCAATAAGCATGGGATGTTTTTTCATTTATTTTCATTATCTCTGATTTCTTTCAACAGTGTTTTGTATTTGTCCTTGTACAGCTCTTTCACCTTCTAGCTTAGTTGTATTCCTAGGAATTTGATTTTCTTACTGGCAGTTGCGAGTGGGATTGAGTTCTTGATTCACTCTCAGCTTGGCTGTTTGTAGTGTACACACATGCAACTGAATTTTGTACATTGATTTTGTATCCCAAAACACTATTGAAATCATGCATTTAAATGATTAAATAATCATTCAGGAGCCATTAGATCTTCTTGGAGCCTCTTGACTGAGTCTATGTGGTTTTGTAGGTATAGAATTCTATCATCTCTGAATATAGATCTTTTAACTTCCTCTATTCCTATTTGGATGCCTTTCATTTCTTTTTCTGGCCTGATCGCTCTCACTAAAATTTTCAGTGCTATGTTGAATAGAAATGGTGAAAGTGGGCATTCTTGTCCTGTTCCAGTTCTCAAGGAAAATAGTTCAAGGTTTTGCCCATTCAGTATGATGCTGGTTGGCTCTGGATTTGTCATAGATAGCTCTTATTATTTTGAGGTATGTTCCTTTGATGTCTAGTCTGTTGAGGGTCTTTATCATGGAGGAATGTTGGATTTTATCAAAGGCTTTTTCTACATCTACTGATATGATCATATGATTTTTGCTCTTTATGTGGTGATGTTGACCCAGCCTTGCATTCGAGGAATAAAGCCCGCTTGATCATGGTGTATTAACTTTTTGATGTGCTGCTGGATATGATTTGCCAGTATTTAGCGAAGGATTTTTGCATCTATGTTCATGAGTAAAATGGGTCTGAAGTTTTCTTTCTTCATTGCGCCTCTCCCAGACTTTGGTATCAAGCTGATGCTGGCTTCACAGAATAAGTTAGGAGGGAACTGCTCATTTTTAATTTTTTGAACAGTTTCAGCAGGATAAGTATCAGTTCTTTGTAGATGTGGTAGAATTTAACTGTGAATCCATCCATCTGCCCCAGGGCTTTTTTTGGTTGGTACGTTCTTTGTTGCTGATTGAATTTCAAAAATAGATATTGGTCTATTCGGATTTCAATCCCTTCCTGATTCAATTCTGGGAAATTGTGCACTTCCAGGAATTTATCCATGTCTTCTAGATTTTCTATTACTGATTCGTGTGCATAAACTTGTGCACAAACTTGTTCTCTGAGGATCTTTTATATTTCTGTGGGATCAGTTGTAATATCATCTAGGTCATTTCTCATTGTGCTTATTTGGATTTACTCTTTCTTTTTCTTTGTTAATCTAGCTAGGGGTCTATTAATTTGAATTATTTTTCAAAGAACCAACTCTTGGTTTCACTGATCTTTTGTATGGATTTTTGCATCTCAATTTCATTAAGGTCTTCTCTAATTTTAGTTATTTGTTTTCTTCTGCTAGCTTTGGAGCTGATTTATTCTTTTTTTTCCACAGTTCCTTTAGGTGAAAAGTTAGATTGTTAATTTCAGATGTTTCTAATGTCTTTATGAAGGCATTTAGGGCTATAAACATTTCTCTTAACACTGCCTTGGCTCCATCTCAGAGATTCTGGTTCTCTGTATTTCTTGGATTTGCATGTTGAACTCTCTTACACGATTAGGAAAATTTTCATGGACTATATTCTCAAATATATTTTCCAAGTTGCTTATTATCTCTCCTTCTGCCTCAGGAGTGCCAATGAGTTGTAGATTTGGTCTCTTTAAATAATTTCAAATTTCATGGAGGTTTTATTCATTTTTCTTAATTTTTGTCTGAGTTGATTCGAAGAACCGGTCTTTGAGCTCTGAGATTCTTTCCTCAGCTTGGTCTATTCTGCTGATACTTCTGATTGTATTATGAAATTTTTCCACTCAGGAAGTTCAATTGGGTTATTTTTTTTCTTTTTTCTTTTTTCTTCTTTTTGAGACGGAGTTTCACTCTTGTCACCCGGGCTGGAGTGCAATAACGCGATCTCGGCTCACTGCAACCTCCGACTCCCGGGTTCAAGTGATGCTCCTGCCTCAGCCTCCTGAGTAGCTGGGATTACAGGCACCCGCCACAAAGCCCGGCTAATTTTTTGTATTTTTAGTAGAGATGGGGTTTCACCATGTTGGCCAGGCTGGGCCTCGAATTCCTGCACCTCAGGTGATCCACCCGCCTCGGCCGCCCAAAGTGTTGGGATTACAGGCGTGAGCCACTGCACCCTGCCATTGCTAAAGTTCTTATGCTGATTATTTCTCATTTGGAGGGCTGGTATTCTTTTAATTGTGGTGTAAATTGCGTATAGTCTGTTGGCTTCATTTGTGGACGTTTTCAGGGAACTAAGACTCTGTACAGGGTCTTTGTGGTAGAATTCATGTTCTTGGTTTTGTAGGAGGGAGAATTAGTGAAGTGATTTTTTGTGTGTTGTAGTTTGGGCTGCAATCCAGTAGATGGTGCTTGAGAGCAATGGACGATAGGCTCCTATTTAGCCATTTGGCTCCTCTGGTGTTTGTAGCTGTGTCGTGCGGTTTGAAGGGGAGACAGATGACACATTCGCCAGGTCTACTCTGGGACTTAAGGCAGCCACCTCCAATCACTGGCACTATGCCCGTGATGTTGCTGCTGTTGTTCTTATGTCTTTAGGGCCGCTGGTCTCCCTTGGGCAGAGGTCTGGTAGGGAAATAGGCCACACCCTTACCATACCAACTCTGTGGAGGGAGGCATGGCTAGGTCCCATACCAGTTTGCAAACCTGTGTGACTCAGCCATCTCAGCTTTTTGAAAGTGTGGTCTCCTCCCCCATTCAACTGCCAAGTGCAGATCCCAGCTTGGCACTCCCGAAACACAGGCTGCAGTCCTGAGGCTACAGGACCCACTTGGGCTCCTCCCTCCAGATGCACTGGGTTGAGTTTCAGGTGCAGTGTGGGATCTGAAGGGCTCCCATGCTGCCGGAATGCACTCAGGTAGTGCAAAGCACCGACGCTGGGCAGGAGGCTGCACTGTGTACATGCTTCTACCCCACCGCGAGGCAGCAGCCCTGGGAAGGGCTGGCGGGCCGTCATCGGGCATGCAGGACAGATGTGCTCCAATCCTGCAGGGAAGCAGGCTCTGCTTTGTCCCCAGCAGTTAGCTGGAGCCATAGCCTCTCTGAGGGAGGCTGCTGGCCCTGGCGTTGGGCACTTATGTCCAGGCTTTACCAAAGCTGACCCATGTTCCAATATTCCTGGCTCTGTGCCTACTACAGTTTCATCTCTGTCTAATCTCCAGGGAGATGCCCCTGCCAGCTCACAAGTCAGTGTGGGTGTGAAGTCCCTTGCAGCTAGAACCCCAGAGGTCAATGATGGGAATGAGCAGACCCTCAGTCCCTTCACTCACCCCTTCTCCCAGGTTTCATTCAGGACAGGCGACTGGCCATAGCATTCAGGCACTCCACCTGGGATTCCCAACTTCCTCCCTCTTCAGCCTTAACAGCTGCATATTTTTCTCCATCCACATTCAGTATTATCTCTCCAAAGATCTGTTCAAATTATGTTGGTGTAGTTGAAATTGTGTTCTCTCTCTATAGGAGCAGCACTTCCTGGCTGCATCTAGTTGGCCATTTTGGAAAGAGTCAATCAAATCACTCTTAAACTAGAAACATTTCCCAGCTTCTGAGGTGTCCGGACTTCATAGTGTGAATCTCCCTGTACCATTTCTCAGCTTCCAGGTGTCCTGTCATTCTCCCTATGGATCTTCCAGTATCTGCAGGTCACAGGGCAACAGAGGCTGCAGGAGAGTTACCTAAGGCCTCCTGGATCAGAGGACATGGAATAGTCTTAAAAATCTAAGATTAAAATTATACCAAGTATCTTTTCCAATCCCAATGGAATGAAACTAGAAATTGTAACAGCAAGAAAATTGACAAATATATGAAAATTAAGTAAGACATTCAAACAACCATTGGGTCAATTAGAAAATCAACTGGGCAATTTTAAAAATATCTGTAGTCAAACCGAAACAAAAATGCAACTTTCCAAAATTTTGGGGATGCAGCAAAATCAGTTATTAGAGAAAGATTTATATCAATAAATGCTTACATCTAAAAAGAAAAACATCTCAAAGAAACAAACTAATTTTATACCTCAAGGAACTAAAAAGCAAACAAAACATTAAATCCAAAGTAAGCAAAAGGAACGAAATAATTACAATCAGAGAAGAAACAAAACAAATAGAGAAAACAAAGACTACAGAAAAAAATTCAACAAAAGTGAGTTTTTTTAAATATGTATATATGTATATATATACACATGAAATCAACAAACCCTTAGGTAGACTAAAAGAAAGAAAAAAGAGAGAAGACTCAAATAAGTAAAATCAGAAATGAGAGAGAAGACATTACAACAGCTGCCTTAGAAATAAAAAGGATCATAAGGCACTATTATAAACAATTATATTCCAACAAATTGGGTAACCTATAGGAAATAGATAAATTCCTAGAAGCATACAACTCATCAAGACTAAATCAAGGAGAAATAGAAAGCCTGAACAGACAAATAACAAACAGAGATGAAGTAGTAATCAAAAGCCTTTCAACAAAGAAAAACCCAGGGCCAGATGGCTTCAAAGCTGAATTCTACCAAAATTCAAGGAAGAATTCATCCCAATACTTCTTAATCTCTTCAAAAAATAGAAGTAGAGGGTATATTTCCAAATTCATTTTATGAAGGCAACATCACCCTAAAACCAAAGCCAGGCAAAGATACCACAATAAAAAAACCTTCAGGCCAATATCTCTAATGAACATTGACGCAAAAATCCTCAATAAAATACTAGCCAACTAAATTCAACAACACATCAAAAAGATTACATACATGATCAAATGAGATTTATCCATGGGATGCAAGGTTGGTTTAACATATGCAAATCAATCATTGTGATATACCGCTTTAACAAAAAGAAAGACAAAAACCACATGATCATCTGAATAGATGCAGAAAATGCATTTGACAAAGTTCAACAAACCTTTATGATAGAAACCCTCAACAAAATAGGTACAGAAGGAAATTGCTTCAACCTAATAAAGGTCATTAATAAGAAGCTTACATGTAACATCATAATGAATGGGAAAAACTGAAAGCTTTTACTCTAAGACCCAGTACAAGGCAAGAATGTCCCTCTTGCCACTTCTATTCAATATAGTACTGGAAGAACTAGCAAGAACAATTAGACAAGAAAAAGAAATAATATAAATCCAAATCAGAAAGGATTAAGCTTATCCCTATTTGCAGGTGATATGATCCTATAGGTAGAAAAGCCTAAAGATGCCACCCACAGTAAGACTTTTGGAATAAATGAATTCAGTAGAGTAGCAGGATACAAAATTAACACGAAAATAATTTTTACATTTCTTTACACCAGTATTATTCTACCCGAGAAAGCAATCAAGAAAACAATCCTAATTACAGTAGCATCAAAAAGATTAAAGAATTTAGGAAATAAGTTTAAGCAAGGAAGTGAAAGATCTGTGTAATGAAAACTATAAAACACTAATAAAAGAAATTGAAGAAGAAACAAATAAATGGAAAGCTATATCATGTGTATAGATTGGAAGAATTAATTTTGTCAAAATGCTCATATTACCTGAAGCAATCTATAGATTCAATGCAATCCCTATACCCCATCAAAATTTCAATAACCTTTTCACAGAAATACAAAAAAATCCTAAAACTTGTATGGAACCATAAAAGACCCCAAATATCCAGAACAATCTTAAGAAAAACAAAGTTGGAGGTATCGCACTTCCTAATTTCAAATCATATTACAAAACTATAGTAATCAAAACATTATGGTGCTGGCTTAAAAACAAACACATAGAACAATGGAATAGGATAGAGTTCAGAAATGAACCCAAGCATATACAGTCAACTAATTTTTGACAAGGCCACCAAGAAGACACAATGGGGAAAGGACAGCCTCTTCAGTAAATCATATTGGAGAAACTGGATTTCCACATGCAAAAGAATGAAACTGGACCTTATCTTATTCTACATACAAAAATCAACTCAAAAACAGATTAAAGACCTAAACATAAGACCTGAAGCCCTAAAACTCCCAGAAGAAAGCATAATGGAAAAAGCTCCTTGATATTGGCCTTGGCAATGATTTTTTGGAAATCACACCAAAATTCCAGGCAATCATAACAAAAATAAACAAGTGAGATTATATCAAACTAAAAAGCTTCTGCAAGCAAAGGAAACAACAAAATGAAAAGGCAGCTTTCAGATTGTGAGCAAATATTTGCAAACCATATATCTAACAAGGGGTGAATATCCAAATGATATAAAGAATTCACACAACAGCAAAAAACAATTAATTCTATTTAAAAATGGGCTAAGGACCCAAATAGACATATCTCCAAGGAAGACACACAAATAGCTCACAGGTTTATAAAAAGTGCTCAATATTACTAATCATCAGGGAAATGTAAATAAAAACCACAGCGATATATTACCTCACACCTCTTAGAATGGGTATCACTAAAAAGACAAGATAAGTGTCAGCAAGGGTGTGGAGAAAGTGGAACCCTTGTGTACTATTGGTGAGAATGCAAATTATTACAACCATTCTAGAAAACAGTATGGACTGTCTGCAAAAAACTAAAAATTGAACTATCATATGACCCCACAATCCCTCTGCTGGGTGTATACCCAAGAAAATGAAATCAGCATGCCATAGAGATATCTGCATTCTCATCTTTATTGCAGTGTTACTCACAGTAGCTAAGATATGGAAACATCCTAAGTGTCCACCAATGAAATGGAAAAATGGATAAAGAAATTGAGATATATGAACTGTTATTCAGCTTTTAAAAAGAAGATACTGCCATATATAACAACATGGATGAGCCTAGAGGACATTATGCTAAGTGAAATAAGCCACACACAGAAAGAAAACTACTGCATGATCTCACTTATGTGTAGAAATTTTAAAAATCTGGACACACAAAAACAGAGTAGAATGGTGGTTACTATGGTATGGAAAAGGAGGAAATAGGGATAAATAGGTCAAAGATATAAATTTTCAATTATGTAGGACAAATAAGTTTAGCGATTTAAGGGACAGCATGAGGACTATAGTTAATAATATTCTATTATATACTGAAAATTTGCTAAGAGAGTAGATTTTAGATGCTCTTACGACACACACAAAAGGTAACTATAGAAGGTGATAGATTGATTAGTTTGCTCAACAATAGCATTATTTCACTAAGTATATCAAAACTACATGTGTACATCTTAAAATATATAATAAAAAATTCCCTACATCTTTATTTATACTATTAATTTGTTTATTCCAACTTTCACAGGTAATCAAAAAATAAATTTCAGTTTGGTTTATGTCTGAATATTCCAAATTTTTAAGCATACAATAATCTTGTTAGTTATTAATGTGCATCTTTTTCACAGAGCAAAGTTTATATCAAAAGTGCTTATACCTTGAAACCAAATGAAATGTTTTACTGAAACTGCCTAACTTGACTCTTATCTTAACAGGAGATTAAACATTGAGTTTTCACATTCAGAAAACTCAGAACTACAGCTACCTAGACTATCTACCCAGAAAAGAAGTCCCCATGATAATCCAATTTCTAAGGGAGTGTCATAGAGTCTGAGCAAGAAGGTCAGACATTAAATAACCTTGCTAAGGTTTCTTTCATTTTTTCCTTGGCTCTCCTTACACCTGCCAGATTGACGGGAGGAAAATAGTCCTATGGTTACAAAATGATTGCCAAATTATTTGAGCTGCTCTGATAATTATGTAGCTTGACATGTCTTTTAAGTTTTTATCTTGTAGAATTAATGTTTATGTTGTATTCTTCTGAAGCCACCATCCTCTTAACTGGGGTTGGAAATGAGAGTTTTCTTGCCAGAAAAGTAAATACAAATATCAAACTAATTGACCTAGATGACTGTTTCTGAAACTTTATTCCAGTCGACTTCTAAGGGAATGAATTATGGTAGATAGCCAAATCAAATCTTCTAGCTAATTTCTCTTCATTTTAAAATCCTCTGTTCCCCACTATCTCACATTTAAGCCTATTGCTTTATCCCACAACTATGAAGGAAAATTTTATTCAACTCACAAATAAGCTCTCCACTTTGAAAAAAAAAAAAAAAAAAAAAAAAAAAACAGAAGGAAGGCAATGCAGTGAGAAGGAAAGCTTTTGGATCCTCTGGTCAGATCCAGCCTTAATACAAGATTTCAGGATTATAGCTCATTGGGGCAACATCTCTACTAGATGAAAACTAGTATCCTATTTTAGGAATAGGTGTTATCTGTGTTATTTTGTACAAATTCCTTAAGTGCACATAAATATTTAATCATGTCATCTTTCTATCATTTGAACTGGCATAGTGATACCAGCCAATTTTTTATCTATCATCTCATGGAGCTATGTATAAATACTCACAGAGACAGAGAGACAGAGAGCCCTAATGTCATTTCAAAAAGCTCTAAGAATATTCCATTCCATAGCAGTGTTCAGAAGTAATAAAGTCATATTGAGGTACTAAATGAGACTCAAAATGCCGGATAAGTTGCATAATACCTCTTGCTATTAACCTTTGCTAGCCTAATAAATATCCTTAAAAAGAAGATAAATGAAAAAGTAATGTCCTTCAAACCTAGGAAATACAGCAGTAGACAGATTTAATGCCAGGAAATAATATCAAAAGCAAAACTTCTATTTGAAGCAATAAATTAAATAAATTATTATCATTAAATTGAATAGCCAGAAATTAGCTAAAATTTCAAAATAAGGTTCTCATTTTTAAAAATGAAGTGATTAGAATATATCATTGAGAAGATTTTATCCAGTTTTTAGATTCAATGATGATGTCAGGTGTTCCACAAGACAGTATAATAAGAGTAAAAGGTAAAATTTTAAATTCTACATTTATATATGGCCCTAAAAATGGTTACAGAGTGCTTTTAAAATATCACAACTATGCAGTGGCTCATGCCGGTAATCCCAGCACTCTGGGAGGATGAGGCGGGCGGATCACGAGGTCAACAGATCGAGATCATCCTGGCCAACATGGTGAAACCCTGTCTCTACTAAAAATATAAAAATTAGCTGGGTGTGGTGGCATGCGCCTGTAGTCCCAGCTACTCGGGAGGCTGAGGCAGGAGAATTGCTTGAACCAGGGAGGTGGAGGTTGCAGTGAGCCAAGATCGCGCCACTGCACTCCAGCCTTGTGACAACAGCGAGACTCCATCTCAATAAATAAATAAATAAATCAAAACTCTGAACTCTCCAAAGCCAGTCATATTTCTATCAGCATGGCAGTCATTCATATGATTGTCCTGATGCATGACCCAGTTCAGTTAACATTTCACTCAACCCTTATTTCATTTCCGCTATAAAAATATAAGTTGATACTTAATATATGCACGTGGTGTCTCTGGAAAATTTAGTAAAACATAAAATCCTACATTCAAAAACAGCATAGAATATGCTCTATGCTTCAATGTCTGTGCATGTAAAGAAATAATGATCGGGCCTAGTTTTTAATTTAAAATTAGCAGAGTACCTAGTGATTTAGAATGCACTTCTCCTTGTGCGTTTCACTAAGTAATTCTTTAGCTGATACCTACTTTGGGTAAATTATCCTTTATATTTATATCAGTACTTCAGAATAAATGTTTTAATCTTCAAAGAACTTTATAAACTGAACAAAATATCTATACCAACAACCTCAAAAAGAAAGGCTTCTGTGCATAATGATTTTCATGCATCTTGCCTATCATTTTGAAGTCATAATAGCAATATTTATAGATTCAAAGGCATTCTCTTTCAAGAATTAAATGGAGGCTTCAATTCCAATTGAAAACTGCTGAGGAATTTAACTTTGTTTCATTAATATTCCTTCTTAACAGAAATTCTAATTCACAGCAGAGGGCCAAGCTAAGGTCAGCAATTATGACGGCAAAGTAACAGAGACTATTAATGACAGGCAATATTGTAGCTGCCTTAATGCCCAGTGACAGCAATTCATGTCTAGCTGTTAAAGAGATATAAAAGCACATAGTCTGCGGCAAGCAGCCTTCTAAAAGCATCTGCTTGAGCATTCTATTTCATAGTGTAAAGAGCTCATGATAAGATATGCAAGGGCCTGATGAATGGAGAAAATTTATCCTGGCTAATAAATAAACGAATAAATAAAACACTCAAATTGCTATGCAGTTCATCGGGATATTTTGGTTTTGAAGTGAAGAGGATACGTGGTATAAAATCAAGGTAAAATGATTAAAAGACTAAGAAGAATACAGGTTGAGTGGAATCATTGGTATCTGAATCCACAGAGACAGTCTTAAAAGCTTTTCCAGAAGGAGTCAAATGCATATTCAACTTAATACCATTCACCATCATTAGTACAGGGGAGTCTGTTTAATACAAAAGAGACACTGCCACATTTCTCACTTAGCAAAAAGTGAAGCAGATTCATGTCATCTTTTTGTACTTCAGTTTCCTCATCTACAAATGAAAACACTTCTTACCGTCCTGAAGTAAAAGTTAATTAAAGTAATAAACAAATACGTGATACAGTAGCATCTCAATTTTCCCAAGTATTCTAAAACATTTTTACAAACCATGAACTCAGAAATATTTCCCAAAGTGTCCAAGCATAAGAAGCAACAAAAACAAATAAGAGTAAGTAAAAACGAAATAATTTAAGATACCTGACAATTGCAGTAATCAAGAAAAAAAATAATCACTCCATAGTACGTTGTGATCATTTCATTTATTTAAAATTAAGTCAAACAGCAAAGGAACAAGGTGTAGAAGGAGTAGAAACAGGATGAGGAGAAGGTCATAAAGAAGAGGAGAGAATAAAGAACAAGAAAATACAATGTATAAGTCTTAGGCTGAATAAATGTAAAAAACTCAAATGAAGCTGAAGTCTGGATTATTGTCCAGCCTTAGACTGTGTCCTTAGGTTTTGTCCCCCAACACATACGTACGTGTGTGCTCTAGAACACGGCGGTGTGACTCAGCAAGAGAATGAGGACAGTCTAGTACAGTGAGTTTCAAATTCTTTTGGTCATGAAGCATAGTTTTTTTGTTTTTTAATCTAGAATAAAACAAGAGTTTAACAAAGCAATAAAAAGCCTTACCAAATGTGATGGTCTCTAATATAATGTATTAACTTGAATAATGTGAAATTACTGGCTATTTGGTCAAATATGGTAAAATATTGGCAATTTCACATGATTCAAGTAGCTAATACTTTAGATTACTGTGTTTTTCCCTTTTTAAATGCTTCTTTTCCTCTCTCCTGCATAGCAATCAGATCTGCATGTCCATCTGAAGACTCTCTCCATGTTCTCTGCCTCCTTGGGCATTTCTCTTCACAGATCTTTCTCCTTGTTGCTCCTCTGCTATCTGCCCATTCCATCTCCATCCGCTTTCCTGGCTCCTCAGCTTCTGTGTCTCTCCTGGAAGTCAGTATTTCCTGTATTTCCTGAGACACCTGTCTAGAGCTCCCTTCTGTGACTTCAATTGCTACATATGTACTATTCTTCCTGTATTCACAACTCTACCCGCATCTCGCTCCTGGGCTCAGATACCTATACCACGTACATCTACGTTTCACTGGGCTATTTGCACTTCACATACAGAATGTCCCACATGAAATCATCTCCTCAAAAACCTGCTGCAGCTTCAGGTTACCTCGCTCTCAGTGACTCAGACCACTTTCCTTGCAGTTGCCTAGCCCAGAGACTGAGGGTGTCGTCTTTCCTACCTTGTTGTCTTTCATCACGCTAATGTAGATACGATAAATTTAAAATGACCTTCCAAATTCATCTAATGTTTTCCATTTCCACTGTTTTATCTTCATTTAAACCACCGCCATCTCTTGACTGAATTGGTATGCTAATTGGTATGCTAACTCTAATCTTGCCCCAATCCAATCTATTTACTAATCAATACCAATAGTGACTTTCAATACAAAAACATGATTATCAAATAATCAAATAACTTATGCTTTATAAGGCCCATCAGGCTGTCACTGACCTTTCCTAATTTGTCTCACCACTTTGCTACTCCACAGTCTATATTTCAGCAATTCTGAGTTGTCTTCAACTCTCTGAAGTTACTGCATTCTCCTTTGGGATTGTATACACACTGTTCTCTCTGCCTCAAAACACTCTTCTCCCTGTTCATATCCACCTTTCACCTTGATAAACTATCTTCATCCTTTAGCCCTCAGCTTAAAAAACCTTTCTGGGCTGGGCGTGGTGGTTCACGCCTGTAGTCCCAGCACTTTGGGAGGCCAAGGCAGGCAGATCACAAGGTCAGGAGATCGAGACCATCCTGGCTAAGACGGTGAAACCCCATCTCTACTAAAAATACAAAACATTAGCTGGGCATGGTGGTGGGTGCCTGTAGTCCCAGCTACTTGGGAGGCTGAGGCAGGAGAATGGAGTGAACCTGAGAGGCGGAGCTTGCAGTGAGCGGAGATCCCGCCACTGCACTCCAGTCTGGGCAACAGAGGGAGACTGTCTCAAAAAAAAAAAAAACACCTTTCTGCTAGAAAGCTATGCTTGACACCCTGGGCAATAGTGGGTAGTTTTCCCAAGAATTGTCTGCAAGATTTTCCTAAGAACTATTCCCAAGATTCCCCCAACATAATTATGCATGACATTTTAATTCTTTTTTTTCCTGTCTGCCATATTGAAGCACCATTCTAGCATGTCAAGAATCATCTCTTGCAATCTCAATACCTGGAACAGTGTCTGGAATCGTGTAAGTGCTTAACAAATATATGTTGAGAAAATGAAAGAGATGAATCTTTACAGGACATATTACCAAAATGGAAAGATTGGAACCAGAGAGCCAAATAACCAACAGAGATCTTAAACTTTACTTTTAAAGCCACATAGATGAATTTGTCCAATTCTAAATATTTTATTAAAACTCTGAGCCTTTAAATTATATTTTGCTGTTGTCAATTTATAATTACAAACATAACACACTAATTATAAAAATAAACTATTATAAAAATCTATAATGTAGAAGATTTAAGTCTCCTGTAATTTTCCACACATACCCCCACAGATAATCACTATTTACAGATTGATGAATATTCTTTTGGTATTTTCTTTTCTGTGTAACAGGTTTGGTTGAAAAGTCTCAGTTCAGGGACAAGGGTGAAGTTGGCTTTATGTTTTTTGATAAGCTCTTCAATCCCATTCACATCAGGAAGACTGCATTCACCCAGGGAGTTTCCACATGATATTTGTCTGAGTTGTTTCACTTAAGATAATGGCCTTCAGTTTCATCCATGTCTCTGCAAAAGACATGATTTCATTTTTATGTCTAAATAGTATTTCATT
Organism: Nomascus leucogenys; assembly: GCF_006542625.1. Lineage (NCBI taxonomy): Eukaryota > Metazoa > Chordata > Mammalia > Primates > Hylobatidae > Nomascus > Nomascus leucogenys. The sequence continues at coordinate 103,678,417 of NC_044381.1, read as the reverse complement.
GTACATATCTACCACATTTTCTTTATACATTCATCCATTGATAGACACTTAGGTTGATTCCCTGTCTTTGTCATAGTGAATAGTGCTGCAATAACAAGCAAGGCCAGGTATCTTTTTGATATAATGATTTCTTTTCCTTTGGGTTGATACCAAGTACTGGAATTGCCAGATGAAATGGTAGTCCTATTTTCAGTTCCTTGAGTAATCAATACACTATTTTCCATAGATGTTGTACTAATTTACATTCCCATCAACAGTGTGTAAGTGATCCCTTTTCTCCACATCCTTGCCAAAATGTTATTTTTTATCTTTTTAATAAAAGCCACTCTGACTGGTATAAGATGATATCTTATAATGGTTTTAATTTATAGCTCTTTGATGATTAGTGATGTCGAGCATTTTTAATATACTTGGGCATTTGTATGTCTCCTTTTGAAAAATGTCTGTTCATGTCCTTTGTGCACCTATTTTTAAATTTTTAAATTTTGTGGGTACATGTTGGTGTGCTGCACCCATTAACTTGTCATTTAACATTAGGTATATTTCCTAATGCTAACCCTCCCCCCACCCCTACCCCACAACAGGCCCCGGTGTGTGATGTTCCCCTTCCTGTGTCCATGTGTTCTCATTGTTCAATTCCCACATGTAGTGTTGGGTTTTTTTGTCCTTGCGAAAGTTTGCTGAGAATGATGGTTTCCAACATGGCACATGTATACATATGTAAAAAACTGCACGTTGTGCACATGTACCCTAAAACTTAAAAGTATAATAAAACAAAGTTGGGGGTACATAATAGGTGTATATATTTATGGGATACATGAGATATTTTGATACAGGCATACAATGTGTAATAATCACATCAGGGTCAATTAGGTCTTCATCATCTCAAGCATTTATCCTTTGTGTTAGAAACAACCCAAATATACTCTTTCAATTATTTTAAAATGTACAGTTAAATTATTTTTTACTATAGTCACCCTGTTACGCTATCAAGTACTAGGTCTTATTCATTCTTTCTAACTTTTTTTGAACCCCTTAAACATCCCAAATTCCTCCCCCCCACTACCCTTCCCAGCCTCTGGTAGCTGTCCTCCCACTCTCTATCCTCTCTATCTGCATGACTTCAATTGTTTTAATTTTTAGCTCCCACAAATAAGTGAGAACTTGCAATGTTTGTATTTCTGTGCCTGGCTTATTTCACTTTACATAATGATCTCCACTTACTTCTATGCTGTTGCCAATGACAGAATCTCATTCTATTTTGTGGCTGAAAAATATTCCATTGTGTGTAAGTGCCACATTTTCTTTATTCATTCATCTGTTTATAGACACTTAGGTTGCTTCCAAATCTTGGCTATTGTGACTAATTCTGCAATAAACATGGTAGTACAGATATCTTTTCGATACTGATTTCCTTTCTTTTGGGTATATACCTAGGAGTGGGATTGCTGGACCGTATGGTATCTCTATTTTTAGTTTTTTTAAAGAAACTCCAAACTGTTCTCCACAGTGGCTGTACTAATTTACATTCCTGCCAACAGTGTATGAGGGTTGCCTTTGCTCCACATCCTCTCCAGCATTTTTTATTGTCTGTCTTTGAATATAAGCAATTTTAACTGGGGTAAGAGGATATCTCATTGTAGTTTTGATTTACATTTCTCTAATGTTCAATGATTTTGTACACCTTTTTATATACCTGTTTGCCATTTGTATGTCTTCTTTTGAGAAATGTCTATTCATATCCTCTGTCCATTTTTTAATTGAATTATTAGATTTTTTCCTATAGAGTTGGTTTGTGCTTCTTATATATTCTGGTTATTAATCCCTTGTCAGATGGGTAGTTCTCAAATGTTTTCTCCAATTCTTCAGGTTGTCTCTTTACTTTGTTAATTATTTATGTTGCTGCGCAGAAGCTTTTTAGCTTGATGTGACTCCATTTGTCAATTTTTGCTTTGGTTGCTTGTGTTTGTGGGGTATTACTCAAGAAATCTTTGCCCCGTCCAATTTCCTGGAGAGTTTCCTCAATGTTTTCACTTAGACATTTCATAGCTTGAGGTCTTAGATTTAAGTCTTTAACACATTTTGATCTGATTTTTGTATATGGTGAGCAATAGCAGTCTACTTTTATTCTTCTCATTTGGATATCCAGCCTCTCCAGCACCATTTATTTAAGAGACTGTCCTTTCCCCAGTGTGTATTCTTAACCCTTTTATCAAAAATGAGTTCACTATAGGTCTATGAATTTATCTCTGAGTTCTCTATTTTGCTCAACTGATCTATGTGTCTGTTTTTATGCCAGTATAGTGCCATTTTGGTTACTACAGCTCTGTAGTATAAAGTCAGGTAATGTAATTTTTCTAGTTTTATTCCTTTTGCTCAAGATTACCTTTGGCTATTCTGGAGCTTTTGTGGTTCTGTGTACATTTTAGGATTGATTTTTCTATTTTTGTGAAGAATGTCATTGCTGTTTTCATATGCATTGCAGTAAATTTGTAGATTGCTTTAGATGGTATGGCCATTTTAACAATATTGATTTCTCCAATCCATGAACATGGAGTATCTTTCCATTTTATTCTGTGCCCTCTTCAATTTCTTGCATCAATGTTTTATAGTTTTCATTATACAGATCTTTCACTTCTTTGGGTAAGTTTATTCTTGGGTATTTTATTTTATTTTATGCTATTGTAAATGGGATTACTTTCTTGATTTTTTTTCAGATTGTTCACTGTTGGAGTATGGATATGTTACTGTTTTTCATATGTTGATTTTGTGCCCTGCAACTACTGAATTTTTTTATCAGTTCTAGTAGATTTTTTGGTGGAGTCTTTAGATTTTTCCAAATGTAAGACTACATCACCTGAAAGCAAGGATAATTTGACTTTTTTCATTCCTATTTGGATGCCCTTTATTTCCTTCTCTTGTCTGATTGCTCTAGCTAGAACTTCCAGTACTATGTCGAATAACAGCAATGAAAGTGGGCATCCTTGTTGTGGTCCTAATCTTAGAGGAAAGGCTTTCAGTTTTTCTTCATTCAATATAATACTAGCTCTGGGTCTGTCATATATGGCTTTTATTGTGTTGAGTTATGTTCCTTCTACATCCAGTTTTTTTAAGATTTTTTTTTATCATGAAGGGATATTGAATTTCATCAAATGCTTTCTCAGCAGCAAATGAAATGATCATATGGTTTTTGTCCTTCATTGTGTTGATGTAATGTATTACATTAATTTATTTGTGAATATTGAACCATCCTTGCATCCGTGGGGCAAATCCGACGTGGCCATGATGAATAATCTTTTTAATGTGCAGTTGAATTCAATTTACTAGTATTTGGTTGAGAATTTTACATCAATATTCATAAGGAATATTGTCCTATAGTTTTGTTTTTCTGATGTGTCTTTGTCTGGTTTTGGTATCAGGGTAATCACTGGCCTTGTAGAACGAGTTTGGACGTATTCCCTCCTCCTTTATTTTTCAGAATATTGATTCTTTTTATAAAAGAAATGATTGAAACTTGAAGCTACTAAAAGAAATTAAGAGTTCTCAAATAAGCAAAAATAAAGGATAATTTAAAAGATACTTTTTTCTTATTCTCAATCACTTTAATGGATAATAGTACTTTTGCTTTAGAAAATATATTCTGAATTTATAACATATGTAAAATAAAATACATGACAACTATAGTACAAAGAATGACAGAAACAAATGAGAAGTATACAGTTCTAAGATTCTTATACTCCTCATGAAATTGTATCTTAGTCTATGATAAAATGTGATAAATTAACAATGTATATTTTAAACCCTAGGGCATCCAACTAAAAATTAAGAATAGAGGTATAACTAGTAAGTCAATAATGGAGATAAAATAGAAGCATAAACAGTACTCAAATAATCCATGAGTAGACAGCAAAGGAGGTTGAAGAAAAGGAACAGTTGGAACAAACAGAAAACAACTAGCAAGCTCTTAGACATCATACCAAAACCACAATTCATAGAAAAAAAAGTAAAAATTTTTATCTGCAAAAGACACAAGGTAATGAAAAGACAAGCAAAAGACTAGAGAATATATTTGCAAATCATATCCAACAAAGGACGTGTATGTATATATATATATATATACATATATATATATATTTCAGAACATATATTAAAAATTCTCACAGCTCAACTGTAAGAAAACAAATAATCCAGTCTTTAAAATGGGCAAAAAAAAAAAAAAAACTTGAAGAGGCATGTCATGGAAAAGGACACAGAGATGGCAAATAAACACATGAAAAAATGTTCAACATCATTAGCCATTTGGAAAATGAAAATTAAACCATGCTAAGATATCATTACACGTGTATTAGAGTGTCTAAAATAAAAATTATTGACAATACCAAGTGCTGAGATGGATCCAAAACAATTGGAATTCTCATACACAGCTTTTGGGGACGTTAAATGGTATAGCCACTCTTGAAACAGTTTTGCAGTTTCTAATAAATAAACATTTATCATGTGCCCAACAATACTTATCTTGAGTATTTACCTTAGAAAAATGAAAACTTACGTTCACACAAAAACCTGTACCACTGGAATGCTTATGGCAACTCTATTTATAACCACAAAAATCTGGGAGCAAACCAAATGCCCATCACAGGTGACTGGATTAAACAAAGAAACAAACAAAACACCTGTGATGTATCCATACGATGGAATACTATTCTGCAATTTAAAAAACTGCTGGTTCACAGAACAACTTGACTGAATTGCAAAGGCATAAGCCTAAGTGGAAGAAACCAAAGATTTCTCAAAAGGTTACACACTGCATGCTTCCATTTACTTAACATTCTCAGGAAGACAGATAGTGACCATAAATAAATCAGTGATTAGCCAGAGATTAGGGGTAGAAGGAAGATGTGACTACAAATGCATTACTCAGGAAAATTTTTTGTAGTGATGAAACTGTTCTGTATCATTAAAATATTGGTAGTTTTTATTTTTTATTTCAGCAGTTTTAAAAATTGCTTTTAAAAATACTAGCTCACCGGGCACAGTGGCTCACGCCTGTAATCCCAGCGTTTTGGGAGGCCAAGGCAGATGGATCACCTGAGGTCAGCAGTTTGACACCAGCCTGTCCAACATGGTGAAACCCTGTCTCTACTAAAAATACAAAAATTAGCCAGATGTGGTGGCGCATGCCCGTAATCCCAGCTACTTGGGAGGCTGAGGCAGGAGAATTGCTTGAACCTGGGAGGCAGAGTTGCAGTGAGCCATGATCATGCCATTGCACTCCAGCCTGGGAAACAAGAGCAAAACTCCATCTCAAAATAAATAAATAAATACAATAAAAATGCTAGCCCTAGAGCAGTGGTGTGATCTTCAGAGCAGCAACATCAGTGTTTCTAGGATGTGTTATATTTTCAGGTCCCATCCAGACATCCTGAATCAGAAACTCTAATTCTGACTCTAGACCCCCACATAGGAATATGTTTTAACAAACTCTCCAGGTGATTCTGACGCATACCAAAATGTAAGAGGCTCTTTCTAAAGAAAGGTTTCTCCACCCTGGTACTGTTAACATTTTGGATCAGATAGCTGTTTGTTTTGGGGAGCTATCTTGTGCATTGCAGAAGGGTTAACAGCATCCCCAGCTCTACCTACTAGATGACAGTAGAAATTCATCACCTGTCATGACAATCAAAAATATCTCCACATATTGTCAAATGTCCCCTGGAAATCACAATCTCTCCTGGTTAAGAACCATGGCCGTAAAGTAAAACCCTATTTACAAAAGTGAGCACTTTCTTTCTACCTTGATGCACATCCATTTTCTTATTAACTTCCCACTTCCACATTTCTTCTCCTTTGGGCTGAAATACATATGAGACATTAATTGTTCTATACCATAGTAAATTTCAGTTTCATGAGCAAATAATAAGCTCTGTTAGGAGTGGATGTTAATTAAATGGAAGGTATAATCAGAGTTTATCTCCCAGTTATTTATAGTAAGTGTTCTGTCAGTGAAAAATTTAAGAGTTAGATCCATGATGGCAGAGGATGACTTTTAAAAGCCTATAAATATAACTCTTAGGTTTGGGGATTTTCCTGTGCTTTCAGGGAGAAAAGCATAGTGCATAAACTCTCTGTATCCCAAAATATGGCCGGTTACTCTCACTTTGCAGGATACAATTATTCACTAAGATAAATTCAGGGATATATTTCCAAAGCCTGCTCTACTTAAGAGTTGGATTTAAATTGACACCACTCTGGCTAACCAATCTTCTGAGGACAAGCTTTTAGCCGCCTCTTAATCTGGTCTTCTCATTCAGCCTACATTTTGCCATTTTATTGGCACAAAGATTGTAAGATACTTTGTCAAGTGCCCTAATAATATAAAGGTACAGTACATCTATTGTTAGGCATTCTTTATCAATGTCATAAGCACATTAATAGTGAAAAGAGAATAGTTTGATGTGACTTACCCTGTACTTATGTCTATTGATCCTCTAATTCTTAACAAAAAATCCTGAGCATAAGAAACATATTATCAACTGTTTTTAGTCCCCAAATCTCCTAACATTGTGACTTGCATATATAACTGGGACTTACAATACTTGTAGAAAGAATTGTCTAAACTCAATGCTTTCAATTCCTTGCCTCTTATTCACTTTACAGTGAAGTTTTCCCCCTTATGCCATTTGAACTACTTTTATCAGGGTCTCTAATAACTTCTGTGTTCATTCATTTATTTAAAAATTTACTGCGCACCTACCAAGTAGGCAATATTCTAAGAACTATTCTAAGAACTGGGAATACAGCAGTGAACAAAGGAAAGCCATTGACTTCATGGAACTTACATTCTTGCAGGGGAGACAGACTTTAAGTGTAAGTAAATAATTTTGTGCAATGGTAAGTACTATGAGAAAAAAATATAAAACAAAAACAGTGAGGGGCATGGACACAGGGAGGGGAATATCACACACTGGGGCCTGTCAGGGGGTGGGCGTCTAGGGGAGGGATAGCATTAGGAGAAATACCTAATGTAGGTGATGACAGGTTGATGGGTGTGGCAAACCACCATGACATGTGTATACCTATGTAACAAAACTGCACATCCTGCACATGCACCCCAGAACTTAAAAGTATTAAAAAAACAGTGTGGGGATACAAAGTAAATGGAGGACACTAACTTAGATTAAATGATCAGAGAAATTCTCTTTGAGGAGGAAAAACTAGACCTGAGCCCAAAATGATGAGAAGGAGTTGTCCACCTGATGATCTGGGGGAAGAACATCTCAGGCAGGGAAAACAGCTAGGAAAAACAACAAATGTTATTAATAGAAGAAATGTAAATGTAGTGAACCACGCAGGAAACTGTAAGAGGAGAGTGCAGAAAGGCATGCAAGGACATATATGATCTTATGGGCCATGTAAGAAGGGCGGGTTTTATCCTATTTGTAATGCACAGCCATTAGATGGTTTTAGGTAGGGTGACCATATATCTTATTGTCTAAAACGTGATTATTTTAAGAGTGAAAAGAACACTATTGATAATTACACCAGGATAAAAGTGATAAACTGGGATTGTAGAGAACAAACAGAACACATGATTGTCCTAGTGTTAGACCAAGAAAGTTACGTGATCTGATTTTTCCTTTTAGAAATGATAAAACAGGAAGATATTATGGTCTAGGCATATAAGAACATAAGCTTAGCTTGTACAAATTTATAAAATAGAAATAATTTGTAAATGATAAAATTCAGGGAATATTTTGAAGAAGAGCCAACACACCTTACTGACGAATTGGAAGTAACTCTAAAATTTTTGGCTTAATCAAAGAGATGAATGGTGGAGATTTTAACTGAAATGGGAAAGTCCAATGAAGACAAGTTTTTATGCAGATTTGGAAAGCCAGGAAGTTAAGTGTTCTGTTTTGGACACGATAATTTTGAGATAACGGTTGGAAATCTAGGTTTAAGCGTTAAAGAAAATTGATTCTGGAGTTTAGCAAAAAAATTAGGGTTAAAGATACATATTTAGTATTATAGGTGATATTTAAGGACAAACGCCCAGGATTTATCCCTTAAGCACTCCAGATTTAGAGATGAGGAAGAGGAGAAGATACCAGCAAAAGATACAAAGAGTAAAAACCAATGAGATAGGAGAAAAATCTGGATAACATGGTATTAAGAAAGCAAAGAGAAATGTTTTAAGAAAGTATATTGAATATTGTTGCAAGTTTCACTTTAAATAAAGACAGAATTCTTCAATCTATATGCCGAAGTGTAAGTCATTTGACCACAATAATAGCCAGTTCAATAGAATAACGGGAATGAAGGACCAATTGTGCAACTAATTCTAATATAATGTGCTATAAAAAGAATCAATGATAAATGGAAGTAGCTGAGAAGAACAAGCATTTAAGGGATATTTTTTTCTTCTTGTTGGTGGCTGATATTATGGCATGTTTGAATGATCAGGATTCTGACAGAAATTCATAATGCATAAGAGAGGGTCCTGTGTTTTTACTACTTTTAAGCACATTAACGAAATAAAATCTTTTTTAAAAACTCGCTTAAGCCAATCCAGCAAGAATTATTAAGCTCACTAGGACATTTTCCCAAATTGACCTAATGAGGAAATAGGTTCTTCTGGGTTTCATGTTGGAGGAAGAATAAAATAAATAAGATCAAATTCTAAGCCTGATATTTTAGCAGCAATTCAATTCTATGTAAAACACGTCAGTGTTACTTTAAGGTACCCAAACCCCTTCAAAGAGTTTCCAGACTGACTCCAGAATGAAGATTCTCAAAATGTCCAAGCATGTGAGACAGCCTGGCATCAAACCTTCAAGGAAATTTGTCAACACGTCTTTTAGAGTCTCGCAATATACCAACTGACAAAAGTAAGTAAGTTGCATATTTGAGCAAAAAGACACTGAGTTTCTGGAGGTAAATTTTTAATTATTTAAATGTAACCATGATGCTAAATATGATATAAATCTCATTAAAGATTTACCAAAGAGCAAAATTGATCCTTATCCAATAAAACTAGAGTTCTAAGAACAACACAAACATTTATTACAAATCCTCACTATATTCATTATTTATGGTGCAGAAAATCATATTTCTAAGGGTCTTACATGGTAAAAAATGATTTTAAATACTTAAAGATATATTTACAAATTATGTTTTTAAAACTTTCAACTTTTAAACTGAAAAGAAACTTCAAACTCTTGACTGATACTGGTTATCTCTGAAAAGAGGCTGTTTCTTTCTTTTTAGTTTCCTATAGTTTCCAAGTTCTCCTTATTAAGTATTTATCAACTTTATAATTGGAAGACATAAGTTGAGGGTGGAAGAATTGTAAGAAAGAAAATAAAACCATACATTCAGGATCTGCAGTTAAATTCTCCCAATTCTCTGTCTTGCCTATTAATCATTAGACCACATTGGCACTTTGATATTGTTGAATTTAAATTCAAAAGCATAAACAGAATTTCCAGACGTGTGAGTCAAAGAATTATAAATCATAGAATGAGCAGACTCACTCTGTCTCACAGGAAAAAGATGTAGAAAAAAACAAATTATATGCAGGATCATATCATGCCAAAATGCAGGACACTTTCTCGTTATTCACATTAAGCCATGCTGAATATGTTCAGCCTTATGCATTTCAGACTTATGTATTTTGGTTACATAGCCATCTTTTATTTTTTAAGAAAAGTACAAAAATGCAATAAAGCCAGTTTTAACAAGGCAATGCTAAAATTCATTGAAAGCTTTATTATCCCCACTTAGTACATTATTCTTGAGATCAAAGTTAATTATCTTTCCTAAGATGACACCTATCTGCCCCATAGTTCTCTTGTTCAGTATCTTCCATTTAAAATTTTCACTGCTTCCAAATCAAAGGAAATGTTAAGGTACATGATGTGTCTCTGAAGATCTAAGACTCCAAATGCTTTTGGTCTTTAGAAGTGCAACTACAGAGAAACCACAAAGGACTACAAAGCAGGATGAAATATTAGCCATGGCTCTTGTGTAGATTATAGCCAAAGGAGTATATTTGGCTTGAGGGATTCAATGATTTATTACTGTTCAACTAACCTCCGATGAAAGTATTGCAATGTCCCTGAAACAGACTTTAGAAACATCTCTAGGTGTGAAGCACAAGAGAGGGGGAGAGACTGACTTAGCGTATAGACTGAGTCTATCACTGTCAATAATACTATAAAAGCATACTATAAAATATTGCCAAGTCCCCTCTGGCTAGTAAGAAAGACCAAGCTCCGAGCTCATAAGCTCATAAGGTCTTGATTTACTGCCACTGTTTTCAACACATTTGCTCACTTGCTCACATTAAAGTTGAAATCATGATACTCCTTTTATATTTAGAAATAGTCACTCTACTTTCATGCTTCCTGGTTCAGGAATCAAAAATAGCTAAGGAAACATGGTATTGGGTGTATGGCTGTGTGACAGGAATACAAATGTAGACAAGGTAGCAATGATGAATTGCTCATACAACAAACCCTGCAACCGACAGAACAGTAACTGCTTTTATACTAGTTATTTTCTTACTTGTGAAAATTCCTAGTGCTGATTAGAATTACATCATAACTACTTCTTTAGGAATACATGTTACCATAAGACTTAACACTTGATTTCAGTTTCTTTATTGGTTTTTTTATGTTGCTTAATTTTTGGACATTATACTAATAATTATTGTCTTCCAAACTCACTGGGGAAAGACTAATCAAAAGGACTTAAGGGATTGACTTTGATTTCTCTATGATAATTCTATTAAAGTGCATACTATTAAGACAACCATACTTCAATATCATTAAACAGACCTTTTAAAATTCATTCAGCCACATCCATTCCTCATATATTTATAAAACATCTATTATATGCCAGTTCTGTTGTAGGCCTCAGAGATAAAAGAAACAACACAGGAAGAAAGTTCTGAATTTAAATTAGTCAGTTGTAAGACAGTATCCTGGGCTATACCTTAAAATTTTAAGATTTTATTATAATTTTAAACTACTCAGAATTTGTAATAATTCCATTAGCCTAATTAAGATTTTAAAATATTCTGAAGATAGAAATATTCACCTTTGGTCCTTGATAAAGAAAAACCTTTATTTCATATTACTGCATGTTAAATTCTAATAAAGGAGAATTTATTTAAAAGAAGAAAATATTGCTCTGAGTTTAAGGAATTAAGTTTTTTTTGATAGGTAACATAAAATAGCACGAGTAATAGATGCCCCCAAAAAGTCATGATTTTTTTTTCACTTCACAGAAAATGCCTACATCTCAATGCCTTAAACTACAGACCACAGAGGTAATTTATTCCCAAGTCAACACCTCCACTTCTATCCCCCAGAATAGAAAACAATTGCTAAAACCATAAGAATAAAAATAAACATTGATTTGCAAAAAGCTGTTCATTACATTCACAGATGGAAAGCTAATAAACTTTGGAAAGGTATTTTCCACTCTACACCAACTCAAATGATAGTGTCTACATCTACATTCAACGGAAAATAAGTCTGAAAGAAAGAGATTAATCTCTAAATCCCTGCCATTCATCATCAAAGGCAAATTAGGTAACTGCTTGCTGCTTCTTCTACCATTTCAATAATTCATAAGATTCTCCTGCAAAGGTTGCATCAGTTAAATCTCTGGGAGTAAAGTGTCTTTACAGCTGAATTCATAAATTAAATAACTGACTTTGACATTTCATGAACTAAGCTGCAGCCAATCTGAATGGGGTTGAAACATCATTCGACTACCAAGTTCAGTCCTGACCAAAACTGAGAAAAAAGGAGCTTGCCTTTGGAATTGTCTTATGTCCTTGTCTCTGCCCTTCACTCACTTCTATACTCCCCTTCACTTCAGCTGCCTGGTGCCTGGGCCATCCTCTGAATGTCCAGTGACTGCACTCTAGGGTCCAGATTATCAGAAAAGGAGCTGATTGGACTGATTTCCACTAAAATGTGACTGTCATTTTGTTTACTCTTCCAGGAGTATCTGTCTTTTAAGAGCAAATGGAAAAAAGAGAAACTGTTGTTAATGTTTGGTAAACAGTCTTATGCTGTGGTAATTCAGGATGTGTTAGCACGTCAAAATGAAGAACTTCAAGTAGTTTGTGTAGGGCAGAAAACATTGGGCTGGAAGACTTCCTAGGCCACCCCTCATTCCAACAGCATTGGTCTTGTTTCAGCTTAATAAATAAGTAGAGTTAATCATTCCCTCTATTTCTTTAACACCCTATAAATATGCTTCTTTACTCACCAGTTGTAAAGTACTTCATTTATTCATTCAACACTCAAATGTTTGTCAAATGCATAGCCTGTTCTCGATATTATTTTGGGCCCTAACAGTGCAGCGGTGAAAGAAGAACACTGAGCTTCCCCTTGTGCAACCCACAGTCTGGCGGTAAAAACCCTGTGGTATAAAGTGGAGAAATAAGTAAACAAGATAATTTCATATTATAAAAATATTTATAAGGAAATAACCAAGGTGTTAAGATAGGTTTTGCCTGGGAGAGCTCTTTGAGAATAAGTGGTCAATGAAGTTCTCTCTGAAAAGCTGACTTTGACATGACACCTAAAAGGTGAGAATGAGCCATCCAGGTAAACTGCTGGGGAAAGAGCATTTCAGGCAGAGGGAACAGCAATGTGCATAGCCGCTACCCCACGAAGGGGCTTGCCATGTTCCAGGAACAGAAGAGAGGCCATTGTGTTGAAGCATTGCAAGAGGATGAGTGGTAGGAGGTGAGGTTGGAAAGACAAGCAGGAGCCAAAACTTGCAAGTCTGAATTTTCTTCCCTGTGCCAGTGGAAAGTCAGGGAGAAATTTAATGAGCTGGGGAAGGAAGGAAAGATCTGATTTATATTTTATCACTCATTAAAGATCACTTGAGATCACCTTCCCACAACCAAAGTATCTTTTTTTATCTTAGTGTCTGAGAGAGCAGCCTCTAAAATTGGACTGCCTAGGGTCAAATCCTGCCTCCACCATTTATAGACCTGTGACTTTTGACAAGTTTTATAACCTCTTTCAAACACAGCATCCTAATTTTTTAAATGTAGAAAATAATAGTACTTATGAAATCTGTACTTCCTAGTACAAAACAGTTCCTGATTCCCCGTCTTGTCTCTTGCTAAAACTGTACCTCTCTCAGTCTTCAATGAATGACACCATCATCCCTCCAGTTGTTCTGACCAAATTCTACCTTATAATTTTCCCTCACAGGCTACATTTAATTATGTCATTTCTACCTTCAAAAAGTATATTCTAAATTTGATCTCCATTGTTAAAACAGTACAGGTTCCCATTACCTCTTTTTTAGCTACTGCAACCACTCTGTCACCCAAGCTGGAGTGAGGTGGTATGATCTTTGCTTAGCCTCCCAAGTAGCTGGGACTACAGGCGTGGGCCGCCATAGTCGCTTTTAATCATGTTTTAGGCAGTCCCCTTGGACTGGCTAGTTTTTGTATTTTTTGTAGAGATGAGGTTTTGCCATGTTGCCCAGGCATGTCTTGAACTAGTGGACTCAAGCAATACACCTGCTTCAGCCACTCAAAGTACTAGGATTACAAGTGTGAGCCACGGCACCCAGCCTGCAATTGCTTTTTAATACTCAAATATGTCTTCTACTCTCAACACCTACAGTCTAGTTTTTATACGGTTAAAAAAAAGAAAACGTAATCTTTTAAAGACAAAAGTCAGATCTTATTGCAACCCTACCTATAACTCTCAAATAGAATCCCATTACATATTCACAGTCTTATTGTGATTCATAAGACCCTGATGACCTGATCCCAGCCCAGCACTCTCACCTGATGTCCTTCTGGCTTCTTTATTCCTGGAAACACTCACAACTCTTTCTCTCCTCAGAGTTTTTTCACTGCCTGCTCCCCACCTCCACTCATTGCCTGGAATGCTCTTCTCCTAAATCTTTACCTTGCTTCTTTCTCATCATTCAATTCTCAACTCAAATGTCACCTCCACAGACAAGCCCTTCCTGATAACCCAGTTAAGCTTCATCTCTCTCAATCTCAGTTGTCCCAAACTGTATGGTTTCAGGACCCTTTTGTACTATTAATAACTATTGAGAACTTTAAAAATATTTTATTTATGTAGATTACATGTATTAATATGTAATTTAGAAATGAACACAAGGATGTTTTGAAATTATATGTTTATTGAGTCGTTTTAAATAATAATTTACTTACAGCAAAGTAATAATATATTTTTATGAGAAATAACTTTATTTTCCAAAACAAATATATTGAGTGAAAGCAGTGGCATTTGTTTCACATTTTCAAAAATGTCTTTAACATGTGGCTTCATAAAAAACAGCTGGATTCTCATACTTGCTTCTGCATTCGATCAGTTATAAAATGTTGTTTAATGTTAAAGCATCTGAATAAAATCTAGCCTGTAAATCTAGCCTATATGAATAAAATCCATACAGTTGGAAAAGGGCAGAGTATTCTAAAAGCCTTTCCAGATACACGATACACGAAGACTCAACAACTAGAAGTTCCTTAAATATTAATTACAATATAGAATCTGATACCATAACAATAAACTTCTCTGTTATACTAAAATCTATTGCTCTATCTTGCATTTTGAATTTGATATTGTAACATTGTTAGAGAAGGCACACAACCAGAAATAAATAGACAGGAGAGCCCCTGAGGAAGAGTCTTGGAGACACCTCCCACTGATAGTCAGTGCTGCTCAACTGACAGTCAACGAAAAAGACAATGGCTACACTAACTACTTGTGACCTTGTGTTTGGGCTCCTCTGGATCTGAAGGGAAATTATCACGCCCTAGCCAGAGATAACCATGGTAGAGACTTTCCCTGCTTATGAGTATACTCACTCCCCCAGTAACTCACCCTAGAGTAAGTAGTCTTTTACTCATAATCATAGTAAAAAACAAACCCTGGGTGGAGATTTTAAATACAAATGACACATACAACATGTGTACTAGCATGTACAACCACAAAACATGCAGGTCCAAGGAAACAACCTAAAACATGATTACAAGTGATACCCCCTCATGCTCCTTCATAAATAATCATGTAAGATTCTCACAAAGAGTCCCCCAGCACTAACTGCTCCTGGCTCACTCTCTCAGGCAGCCCAATCTGCCTCATCTTTCAGAGTGTACTGCCTCTTTAAACCCTGCTGCTGCTGGCGCTACTTTTCAGTCAGGCCAGCCCACTCCTCTCTTGAAATCCACATAAAACAACATTAACCTTAAATGCAAATGAGCTAAATGCCACAGTTAAAAGACACAGAATGGCAGTCGGGAGAAAGAACCAAGACCCATTGGTATGCCATCTTCAAGAGACCCATCTCACATGCAAAGACACACATAGGCTCAAAATAAAGGGATGAGGGAAAATCTACCAAGCAAATGGAAAACAGAAAAAAGCAGAGGTTTCAGTCCTGGTTTCTGACAAAACAGACTTTAAACCAACAAAGATCAAAAAAGACAAAGAAGGGCATTACATAATGGTAAAGGGTTCAATTCAACAAGAAGCACTAACTATCCAAAATACATATGCACCCAGTAGAGGAGCACCCAGATTCATAAAGCAAGCTCTTAGAGACTGTCTAAGAGACTTCAACTCCCACATAATAATAGTGGGAGACTTTAACATCCCACTGACAATATCAGACAGATCATCAAGACAGAAAATTAACAAAGATATTCAGGACCTGAACTCAGCTCTGGATCAAGTGGACCTAATCAATATCTACAGAACTCTCCACCCAAAAACAACAGAATATACATTCCTCACACTGCCACATGGCACTTACTCTAAAATTGGTCACATAACAAGAAGTAAAACACTCCTCAACAATTGCAAAAGAACTGAAATCATAACACTTTCAGACCGCAGCACAATCAAACTAGAAATCAAGATTAAGAAATTTACTCAAAACCATACAACTACATGGAAACTGAACAACCTGCTCCTGAGTCACTTTGGAGTTAAATAATGAAATAGAAGCAGAAATCAAGAAGTTTTTTTGAAACTAATGAGAAAAAAGATATAACATACCAGAATCTCTGGGATGCAGCTAAAACAGTATTAAGAGGGAAACTTACAGAACTAAATGCCAACATCAAGAAGTTAGAAAGATCTCAAGTTAACAACCTAACATCAAAATGAAAAGAACTACAGAACCAAGAGCAAACAAACCCCAAAGCTAGCAGAAGACAAGAAATAATCAACATCATAGTTGAACTGAAAGAGAGACACAAAAAAACCTTTAAAAAATCAACAAATCCAGGGGCTGCTTTTTAAAAAAATAATAATAAAATAGATAGACTGCTAGCTAGACTAATAAATAAGAGAGAAGATTCAAATAAATGCAATCAAAATGACAAGGAGGATATCAGCACTGATCCCACAGAAATATGAACAACCATCAGAGAATATTACAAACACATCTATGTATATAAACTAGAAAATATTGCATACACCCTCCCAAGATTGAACTAGGAAGAAATTAAATCCCTGAATAGACCAATAATTAATTCTGAAATTGAGGCTGTAATCAATAGCCTACCAACCAAAAAAAGCCCAAGACCAGAGAGAGGTACAGCTGAATTCTACCAGAGGTACAAAGAAGAGCTAACACTATTTCTACTGAAACTGTTCCAAAAAACTGAAAAACAGGAACTCTTCCATAACTCATTCTATGAGACCAGCATCAGACTGCTACCAAAACCTAGCAGAGATACAAAAAACAAAGGGAACTTCAGGCCAGTATCCCTGACAAACATGGATGCAAAAAATGTCAGTAAAATACTGGCAAATTGAATCCAGCAGCACATCCAAAAGCTTATCCACATGACCAAGTTGGTTTCATCCCCAGGATGCAAGGTTGGTTCAACATACACAAACCAATAAATGTGATTCATTACATAAGCAGAACTAAAGACAAAAACCATATGATTATCTCAATAGATACAGAAAAGGCCTTTGATAAAATTCAACATGGCTTCATTTTAAAAACTCCCAATAAACTAGATATTGAAGAAATATTCCTAAAAATAGTAAGAGCCATATATGCCAAACCCACAGCCAATATCATACTTAATGGGCAAAAGTTGGAAGCATTCCCCTGGAAAACAAACACAAGACAAGAATGCCATCTCTCACCACTCCTATTTAACATAGTATTGGAAGTTCTGTCCAGGAAAATCAGGCAAGAGAAAGAAATAAAGGGTATTCAAATAGGAAGAGAGGAAGTCAAGTTATCTTTGTTTGCAGATAACATGATCCTATATCTAGAAAACCCCAGAGTCTCAGCCCCAAAGCTTCTTAAGCTGATAAGCAACTTCAGCAAAGTCTCAGGTACAAAAGTCAATAGGCAAAAATCACTAGCATTCCTATACAACAACAACAGGCAAGCACAGAGCCAAATCATGAATGAACTCCCATTCACAATTGCTACAAAAAGAATAAAATACTTAGGAATACAGCTAACAAGGAAAGTGAAGGACCTCTTCAAGGATAACTACAAACCGCTTCTCAAAGAAATCAGAAGGACACAAACAAATGGAAAAATATTCCATGCTCATGGATAGAAAGAATCAATATCGTTAAAATGGCCACACTGCCCAAAGTAATTTATAGATTCAATGCTATTCCCACTAAACTACTACTGATATTCTTCACAGAATTAGAAAAAACCATTTTAGGATTCATATGGAAACAAAAAAGAGCCCAAATAGTCAAGACAATTCTAAGCAATCATGCTACCCGACTTCAAACTATAATACAACGCTACAGTGGTTACAGTGGTTTGGGTTAAAACATCATGGTACTGGTACAACAACAGACACATAGACCAATGGAACAAAATAGAGAACTCAGAAATAAGACCACACACCTACAACTATTTGATCATCAACAAACCAGACAAAAGCAATGGGAAAAGGATTCCCTATTTAATAAATGGTGCTGGGAAAACTGGCTAGCTATATGCAAAAAACTGAAGTTGGACCTCTTCCTTACACCTTATATAAAAATTAACTCAATATGGATTAAAGACTTAAATACAAAACCTCAAACTATAAAAACCCTAGAAGAAAACCTAGGCAAAACCATTCAGGATATAGGCAGGGACAAAGATTTTATGACCAAGACACCAAAGCAATTGCAACAAAAGCAAAAATTGATGAATGGGATCTAATTACACTTCTAAAGAGCTTCTGCACAGCAAAAGAAACTATCAACAGAGTAAACAGCCCTACAGAGTGGGAGAAAAATTTTGCAAAGAATGCATCTCGCAAAGTTCTAATGTCCAGCATCTATAAAGAACGTAAACTAAATTATAAGAAAAAATACAAACCCAATTAAAAGTAGGCAAAGGACATGAACAGGCATGTCTTAAAAGAAGACATACATGTGGCCAATAATCGTGTGGAAAAAAGCTCACCATCACTGATCATTAGATAAATGCCAATCAAAACCACAATGAGATACCATTTCACACCAGTCGGAGTGGCTATTACTAGAAAATCAAAAAACAGATGCTGGCGAGGTTGTGAAGAAAAGGGAATGGTTATACACTGTCGTTGTGAGTGTAAATTAGTTCAACCATTGTGGAAAACAGTGTGGCAATTCCTCAAAGATCTAGAGGCAAAAACACCATTCAATCTAGCAATCTCATTACTGGACATATACGTAAAACAATATAAACCATTCTGGCAGGGCTCAGTGGCTCACGCCTGTAATCCCAGCACTTTGGGAGGCCAAGGCAGGTGGATCACCTGAGGTCAGGAGTTCAAGACTAGCCTGGCCAACATGGTGAAACCCTGTCTCTATTAAAAATACAAAAATTAGCTGGGCATAGTGGTTGGCATGTGTAATCCCAGCTACTTGGGAGGCTGAGACAGGAGAACCGCTTGAACCCAGAAGACAGAGGTTGCAGTGAGCTGAGATCATGCCATTGCACCCCAGCCTGGGCAACAAGAGTTTAACTCCATCTCAAAAAAAAAAAAGAATATAAACCATTCTATTATAAAGATACATGTACATGTATGTTCACTGCAGCACTGTTCACAATAGCAAAGACACGGAATCAACTTAAATGGCCATCAATGATAAACTGGATTAAAAAAATGTGGCACATAAATGAGACCATGTCATTTGTGGAGACATGGATGGAGGTGGAGATCATTATCCTCAACAAACTAATGCAAGAACAGAAAACCAAATATGTGTGTTCTTACTTATAGGTGGGAGCTGAATGATGAGAACGCACGGACATGTGGGAGAAAACAACACACACTGGGGCCTGTCAGAGGGTGAGGGGTGGGAGGAGGGAGAGCATCCAGAAAAATACCTAATGGACACTGAGCTTAATACCTAGGTGATGAGATGATCTGTGCAGCAAATCACCATGGTACACATTTACCTATGTAACAAACCTGCACATGTTACCCTGAACTTAAAATAAAAGTTTGAAATTTAAAATAAAAAGAAATGTACTTTACCTTCCTTCAATAAACTCTGCTACTAATCAGATTAGGTTTGTAGCATTCATTAGACACTGAAAGGGGCTCTGATCTTCTCCCAAAAAAAGGCTGCAAATTATGTATCCTCTAGCCAGAAAAATCTGTTTTATTGCTTTATCATTAACATTTTTAAATGTAATATTTTTCTTCTCTGTTCAAAATGTGTGATGTATTTCAAATTTAAAATAGAAAACAATTTTAAAGTAATGCAAACAAAAAAACAAAAAAGTGAACGACAACATGCAGAGATCACAAAGAGCAAATAGGTCCTTTAAGCTGGGATAAACTTCAATGACTGCTATATACAGTAATTCAAAAAGTGCTGTAAATGAAACAACTTTGATCTTTTAAAAAAGATTATTTGTGCAGGAGATGTATGATCAATAACTCAAAACAGACCTCTCAAAACAACAGTGAAGTAGTTTTATAAAATTAGGAAAAGAATAATTTAAAAATAATAGATTTCAAGTTTGTGTGTAACTAATTCAATATTTTTTAAATAAACTGAAATATTTCATCTAGAACCTTAAAAGTTTATATATGTACATTTATATTTGAGGTTAACTTGTATTTGTGCACATATTGGGATCTACTGAGGTAATCTAGCTAGTGTGTGGCCTATGAAAAGGACATGACTTAAATAAATCAGACTACATATATATGATGAAAAACTAGGCAGTCTTTAAAAGTTATTTAGAAATTCATATTTATTGACATAGAAAGGCATATATTGATAAGCAGAAAAAAGCAGTTACCTCATAACATGTATGACACAGCCTTATTTATGTGAATTAACTATATATGTAAATATATAAAGAGACAGAGAGAGATGAAAGGGCCCCCGTAAATGTTAATAGTAATTGCCTTCTTTTGAAATGATATCAGGTGATTTTTACATTTCTTGCTATACTTCTCTATATTATAATTTTTTTCAACAATCCTGCATCATTTTATAAAATTGATCAACTTTTTTTTTAAGAAAAGAAAATTATATGTCTTTCAGATATTACATTATGCAACCATAATTTCTCAATGATAACAGAGCATGATGTCATGGTAAATATTCCTGACCTTAATTGCACTGGCATTTATATTAGCAGTTAGAACATCAAAGAGAAGAAAGAAAAAGAAAATCTCCCAGAACCTAACAATCCACTGAAGAATATTTAAATGCATGAGATTTTAGCCCAATGTAGCTCCATGTGAATCTGCTGCTTCACTTCAAACTGCTATTAATATGACTATACTACTGTACTTACTCCCTGACATTAGCAAATATCAATTCACTACATATTATATTAAATGTGATGGCAATTTAAACCATGCATATACTATGATCCTTGCTGTGATGCCATGTTCTTGAATAACCACAATTCGAGTTAGGATGGAGAAGTACCCTGTAAGGCAATTTACATGTTTCAAAAGTTCCAAAGAAAAGATCACTTTCAATCCCACTGAGCAAAAGCATTCAAAGGAGGTGGTGGTGTCTCAGCCATGCTGCGGAAATATTAGAATTCCAGGATACTAAACTAAACAGAGAAAAGACCTCCCAGCAGAGGAAGAATAAAACCCAGTCCACATATTCAGATGTACAAGAAAAATACATTTCTTTTCTACAACAACTTTTATCCTAAGCCCCCAGGATATGGAGTAATAGAAAATGCTTGATGCTAGTCTTACCCTTTCCCAAATTTATATGAAGTGTCAAGGCACTGGAGTTTGTGGGGGAAGTGATTAATAAGGAATGGCCCAGTCCACATGGGTGGGTTGTTACTGTGACATTCATTATCTCTGATGACCTAGCCTCTTCAGTTTTTATGGCTCTCCGCCATTTCCATAAACAACTTTGGGAGAGAAACGTTATATAACGCCAGAGGATTCCCACTCCCTCTGTAGGGTTTTGCAGCCACCCTAATGGCACTGGAAGCAAGCCCTAGGTCCTTCTTGCCCCAGGTCCCTCTTTTCTCTGGTCCCATGGGCCTCTATCCCTTTTCACTTCCCATCCTGAAGAAAGTTCTTTCTAGTCTGGGACATGGTATATAACCTTGATGTCTTCCCAGCTTCTGATCAGCACTTGTTATATTCCCATAAATCCTCTTCACATTAAGATTTAGAATTTTGAAACACAATACTCAGAGACATTCACAACATGTATCTACTTCCTGTCCTGCTACATCCCTCCTCTGAAGCAATGAGCCCAAAATTGACTGCTTGCTTCAGTAGGCGGTGATAAAAAATATAGAAAAATTGTTTCAAAGATAATGCCAGCCATAATGCCTTAAAAGGTTTTCAGTCAAGTCCTTGTACCATAAGTATAATTAAAAATCAACTAAATACCAAGAAATCTGCCCCTGAGGGATTAACCTAAGAGATTCTCTTCTTCTCCTGTGGAGATATCGCAGGAAAAAAAAAAAAACCTTCTACAATACTCGTCCATCTGAAAACACATACAAAAAAAAGCAAGTTGCTCACAGACCAACCTTGACTTAAAGTTATGTTATTATTTTACAAATATAGGGGAAGTGTGCTCAATAAATTTTTAAGTCACATGCTCTAGGAAGACTCAGAATAAAAGTCATTTCCTCTAAGAACACACGGGTTATATTAGTATTAAATCATTTACTCATGGTATAGCCAGGAGGTACTAGAACTATGATCCCCTACTGTGACCCCAGAGCAAATTCAGCAACAGGAAAGAGATCCTTCAAGTTGATAGCAGCTTTATATAGAGAATGTACCATTAGTGCCACCTAGTGGTTGTATTGAAAAAACCCTGAAGTTTGGGTTTGTCAGTGAAATCTGAGCAGTAAGGAGGTTCCTGAGTATATTTCCATATGTTTCAATCAGGGAAACGCACCCTGGTACATTCCCACATGTTTCAATCAGAGAAACATAGCTGCTTCTGGAAAATACTACAGCTTGGCAGCCAGGCACCAAGTCTGATTTTCATCCTGTTCAAGTCTTAGAATCTATCTCCCCAAAAGTTTCCTCTGTCTTCTTTTAACATTGTACCATTTATATTCCTCAATTTTATTTTATTCCTAACATTCTTTCACCTTCGGTATCCAAATTATCAGTAAGAATCTTCTCCTCCTCCTATTATGAACAACTATAAGCTCACAAACTAGAAAATCTAGATGAAATGGATAAACTCCTGGAAACACACAACCTACCAAGATTGAAACAGGAAGAAATAGAATTCCTGAACAGACCAATAATGAATAGCGAGATTTAATCAGGAATATAAAAACCTCTCAACCAAAAAAAACAGCCGAGGACCAGATGAATTCACAGCCAAATTCTATCAAACATACAAAGAATTAATACCAATCCTCTTGAAACTATTCCAAAAAATCAAGGAGGAATGAATTCTCTTTAACTCATTCTACAATGTCAGTACCTCCCTCATTCCAAAATCAGATAAGGACACAATAAAAAAAAGAAAACTACAGATCAATATCCCTGATGAACATAGATGTAAAATTCCTCAACAGAATACTAGCAAACCAAATCCAACAGCACATCAAAAATATAATATACTATGAATAGGTGGGATTCATCACAGGAATGCAAGGATGGTTCAACATATGCAAATCAATAAATATGATATATCATATTAACAGAATTAAAAACAAAAACCATATGATCATCTCAATACAGAAAAAGGATTTGATTAAATTCAGCACACCCTTCATGATAAAAATTTTCAACAAGCTAGGCATAGAAGGAATGTACCTCAACACAATACAGGTCATGTATGACAAACCCACAACCAACATCATACTTACTGGGGAAAAATTGAAAGCATTCCCTTGTTAAAAGAAAAACTTCAGCTGAATTAAATTTAAAGGAGTTTAATTGAGCAAAGAACAATTCGTGAATCAGGTAGCCCCCAACATCACAGCAGATTTGGAGAGACTACAGAGATGCCTCGTGGTAAAAATAAATTTATAGACAAAAAAAAAGGAAAGTGACATATAGAAATCAGAAGTGAGATACAGAAACAACTGGATTGGTTACAGCTCGGCATTTGCCTTATTTGAACACAGTTTGAACACTCAGCAGTGTATGAGTGGCTGAAGTATGGCTGCTGGGATTGGCCAAGACTCAGCTATTGTTGCACACTCCAAAGTTAGGTTTTCAGTCTTGTCTACCTATCAAGTTACTTTGCAGTTCATCCACAAGGACTCAAATATAGAAGTATATTCTCAGGCCACATTTAGTTTGCTTTAACAATTCTCCCCTTTTGGACATTTTCTCAATTTTGAGAGATTGACCAAAACTTCAATTATTGATGTCATATTACCATCAAAAATGTACTTTTTGGTTTTGAAACCCACTTGGAAACAGTAGAACAGTGAATTTTTCAAAGGTAGGAACAAGGACTGAGTAGAGGGTACCTCCTTGTGCTACAGCATCCTGTTTACAGGAGAAAACCAAAACCTGGTCCATTCTAGGATCTATGAGTTTACTTAAAGTGTCAGTTTGATTATGTCACATTTGGCAAAAGCAACTCCATTTTTGTTTGGTTTGGTTTCTTGGGGCCTAGTGCATGACCTCAATCCAAAACAATGGACTTCCATAATTTTGTTTTAAAAAAAAATCTGGCCGGACACGGTGGCTCGCCCCTGTAATCCCAGCACTTTGGGAGGCCAAAGCAGGAGGATCACCTGAGGTCAGGGGTTCAAGACCAGCCTGGTCAACATGGTGAAACCCCACCTCTGCTAAAAATACAAAAATTAACTGAGTGTGGTAGCACATCCCTGGAGTCCCAACTACTCAGGAGGCTGAGGCAGGAGAATCTCTTAAACTCAGGAGGCAGAGGTTACAGTGAGCGGAGATCATGCCACTGCACTCCAGCCTGGGAGACAGAGTGAGATCCCATCTCAAAAAAAAAAAAAAAAAAAATTTCATCAGGTTCTCACTTAGGTGAGAGTGTGACCAAAATTTAGTCCCTCAGTGCCACTCTCAGTTACCATCATTTTGGGTTTCTGGTCTCAGGTTGCCATTCATAAGCTACAGTGTCCTCATGGTCACACATTTCTTTCAGTTTTTGTCATTCCAGTTGAAGAGAGACCATTTGGCATTCTAGACATGGCTGCATGCAAACACTTAAAACACTTAAGAGAATATAGTGCACCAGGGAGACTACTATTATGACTATTGAGAGGATAATACCAAGAGTTTGGAGTATGCTCCTTACAATGGGTTCCCATAAACCAAACCAGCTAAAATCAAATAGATCAAAGAATGAGCTAGATAAAGAGTCTAGTTGCTTAACTAACTAGTCTTTTCATTAATCCCCTACAACTGAATCTCTATAATACCCAGTGTCTTCTCCATAGGCCATAAGAGCCAGCAGATGCAGATACTTCTCTATTTAGCCAATTCTATTATTTAGCATAATTTTCACAAGAGAATTTAAAGTCTGTTGTGTAACTATAGCCTTTAAAGTGGAATCTACTGTAGTTCCTCTCATAAGGGAGACATTTCTAATCATTGCCTCATTTACTCCAACTATGGGAAAAAAAAAAAAAAACTATGCCCTTCTAGAAGAGTAAAGGCCTCCTGGCAATGTTCTCTTTAACCATAATATGGGTTAAAAGAAGTGAACCAATGTTCTGTTTCTGACCGATTATGAGGCAATATATGTACCATTAAAGATTCTCACCTACATTGGGCCTTCATCTTTACCAAAGTATAAGATTATCCATGTATTAAGGCTGGCTGCAAAATCATTCATAAATAAAAGCAAATAAGTGTACATAACAGACCCCCTTTAAACTTCTATTGTTCATAAAGGCATAAGCAAGGAAAAAAATATCCAAAGATAAGAGTCTCATAATAGTAAAAGTCTTGACCCATGATCCTGGAAAAAGCTGTTCACATCAAGGATGCCATCTTCTTCTGAGCAGAAATTTCTGTGGTTAGCTTTACCTTAAGGGTTCCAATGGGTGTACAGTTCCAAGAGTATGCAGGGACCCCCTTTTCAGTTGTGAGATTATAAACCCATGGTTCAAGATCCAAAGTTTTGCTGTAGTATAGACAGCAAGGGCAGTCTTTCTCTGATGTTATTGGAAGATTCAATCTTTGAGTTCTAGATTGTGAAGGGGTTGATTGTCCTCAATCAGTGAATCACAAAAAGCTTTCTTTACCTGATGAAAATATACTGTAGTATAATAATTCATTTTATAATATCAGCCCTCTTGCATGGGAAAGCTTTTAAACAAACAGAAAAAAATGCATTGAAAATGACAATTGAATGAAATCCCTTTATAAATATTTAAAGAGTCCATTAGGTAGCCAAATGTACCTGAAGCTTTGATTGTCTTCCCAGGAATATGAGTTTGACAAATGAAACATTGGTCATAAACTATTTTAGCAATTTAGAAGTCACCACACCAATATATATTTAATTTGGACCTTTAATTTTATCTTTTCCATGATGAGTCATGGAATGCAGAACCTTTAATAACAAAAGCTTTAAGGACTCGTGAAGAACACGGTGGCCATCCTGGTTCTCCATATGTCCGTGCTTAATTAACATTAGACTTACATCCTCTTGAATACTGGCTGCTTCTCCAAATTAGGTGCATAGCACAGATAACTGATGGGTTATCATAAATAAATTGACTTAGACCATGAGTTCATTCAAATTGTATATCTAAATAATTTTAGTATCACCTAATTTAGCATGAAAATCTGGCAAGGCATTTTCTTGGTATTTAATTAATTTTTGTTCTACTTGGTTTAGCAGTTTTATAACCCAGTCTTCTCATTACCCGGTTCAAATAATATGATTCTAAAATTATTAGAAACCTGTATTCAAGAGTGCTTTTCAGGATCATTTCTAGCCTTTCATGACTCTCCTAAAAGATACCATATTCGAGGATTTTGTGTGCTTGTGAACTTTTCAGAAACTGCATCAGCATTAAGCAATTAACTGTGGAAATGACTTTAAATAGTAATAGTCAAAAACACAATTGATAAGGAAACTTGGTTATTTGTATGGTTTACGGTAACAACATAATAACCATAATAATGACTGATAACATATACTCAGACATATTAAAATTTTAGAAATCCCATACAGTTTTGGAATGTATTCATGACACACACGAAAATACAACCTGAAGAAGGTTAATCATTATCTTTTATTTTGACAATGCTTCCCATGGAACTTAACATGTCAAATAGCCCTATTTATCTCTCTTTTGGATGCTTCAGGGTCCCTCTGTAGGATCTCAAAGTTAGAGGTCAGAAAATACAATTTTAAAGTTGAAATTTGATTTTGGAAAGCCTATCAAATACGTTAAAGGTTTAAAACACTTGATTCTATGAAATAGAATTCCAGGTTACCATAAGTCATTCATTTAGCCAAAATGATGAATTGAACATTGTTAAAAAGGCAAAAACCTTTACTCATTGATAGAGGGAGGACTTAGCTTTCCAAACAATCTGTGTCTTTTCTTTCCCTTCTTTTTTCAGTAGTTTATTCAAAAGGCAAACAATAATCTTTCACTATCCTTTAATATTACATGAAAATCTTGTTTGAGAGAAAGCTAAATTTCACCCTTGCATCAGTGTATCACTAATGTCAACCCCAATTCTTAATAAAACCTTATAAACAAATTGATTCAATCTTAATCAGTTTGACCACAATGTGAAATTCTCATACATCTTTTATAACCCTTTATAAATTTTTGTTAAAGAGATTAGCGCTCTAGATAAACCCTATTGTGCTTTTATTTTAATGTTTAATTTACAGAAAAACCTTTAAATTTGGCCAATATGTTCACACAGTTTCTTTAAAAGAATGATCTTTACAAACCTTTCACAACTTGTTTAAACCTTTAGCTTTATCTTATCTAGTTTAAAACAATCCTTTAACCCTCTAAACTAGGCAAAAATGTATATTCCCATGCCTTCTTATAATCTTTACCAAAAAATTTCCAGCATAGCTAGGACCATGGCTTTCCACACATCTCAAAGCCTTATCCAGAATCGAATGCTCCAAAGTAGGTAAATTAGGGAACAATTTTAAAAAGTCAAAGAAGCAGTTTATGATCTTAAAGCACTTAGTAAACTTAATATCTGACCTGCCTAATTTAGACCAAATGCCTTTATTTTTGCCAATAATCTTTAAAATTTTTTTTCCCCAAAGATTACTAAAGGCACATAAACTAAAAGTCATTACAGTTTTTATTTTTCTTTCTTTTTTTTTTTTTTTCTGTGAGACAGAGTCTTGCTCTGTCGCCCAGGCTGGAGTGCAATGGCATAATCTCGCCTCACTGCAACCTCCGCCTCCCAGGTTCAAGTGACTCTCCTGGCTCAGCCGCCCAAGTAGCTGGGATTACAGGCACACGCCACCATGCCTGGCTAATTTTTTGTATTTTAGTAGAGATGGGGTTTCACTGTGTTGCCGGGGCTGGTCTCGAACTCCTGAGCTCAGGCAATCCACCCACCTTGGCCTCCCAAAGTGCTAGGATTACAGGCATGAGCCACCACGCCCAGCCTAGTTTTTATTTTCCTTACAAAATATTTGATCTAAGCACTTATTTTTCTTTAATCCAATTAATTAGAGCTCTTTTATATAAACATTACACACATGACACATACATAACTACTCAGATAGAAGAAGATCCAGTAGTTGTAAGATTTGTTCATTTGCCAGTTTCTAAGTTTCTCTTTAAAGCATGCAGCTTTTATGGCCTAATAAGCAGGCACAGCTGGAAGACAAAAACAAATCTCAAAAATTAAAGGTCCCATTTTTACATCACATCCTGGATCCCAAAAAGGAGAGAAATGCTATGTGGCAAGATAGTGCAACGCTTTTACTGTGCATTTTATCGCATGGCACCCCAAAGCCCAATTAGCCCATTCTGCAATTAGCCTATCCTTAAAAGTATATCTCCTACTTAGTTGTTACACACCAAAGCTCTCTCATAATGCAAAGTAATTTGTGATAGGCCCAAAAGTCAAAAACATCAGATAATGCAATGCAAAACAGAGCAGACTCTTAGATTTTGAGGGAGATATATCCACTTTTAATTCCTAAGTTTTCATGACAAAAACAGAGGGTTTTTTTTTCAAAACAGGATCTATGGTGCCTCCTTTGCTTTTCCCAAGGAGTCCCAAATTGTTAGAGGTTGAATATCCACTATTAATTAAGGTGACTTTTAACAATAACCCTCTTTATAAAAGTATTTTTAAATCTCTTATTGCCCGACTTTAGCCACACCAAGTGGACAATATTTCTGGCTTTTAAACTTTACCAAAAGTAACCTCACAAGTGAAACCAAAAAGCTTCAGTTAAGGTTATGACTTAACCACAAGTGCACGAGGTACTTTCAAAGAAGTGATAAGCAGTTTTTACAAAATCTAGAACCTTTAAACATAGCTCAGAGAAAGAAACGTATAAGAAGGGAAACTAGAAGTTGTTCGTGGAGGGGAATCAGCAAATGGTAAAGGTCACACAGATATCAACCAGAGTACTCATTCCCTAAGCCAGAATTGAACCTGGGCCACCATTGTAAAATGGCAGAGACCAAAAGACAGTACTGCCACATGGTAACAAAGTCAAGCTCCCAAGGACGTAAAACAAAATGGAGACCTATCCAGTTTTGGGGGGTGTGTGGGTGTGGGTTTTCAGAGATGTGTAGCAAAGTTTGTAACTGATAAGTTTTCCAGGCTGGCTTGAACGGCGGGCTTATGGGGTCCTAAGCCCATGTTCTAGCTTAAGGTATTCCTCCTTATGACAGAACCATACAGAAAGACATAAAAAGCACACCAGATTCGCTACAGCTTGAGACTAGCCTCACAAATGCTTTTTTTCAATTAATCAAAATTTTACAGAGGATATAGACAGGAATCTTCATTATTCATTCAACAGGTTTGCACAGAGACAGAGAGGCCAGAAGTCTAACTGGTAAGCAATTCTTACCCTTTTGCCAACATGTCAGGTTTTGGAGTTCCTCTTCCCTGAGTGGCCCTAGCAAGCAATGAGAGCCAAGCTGCATCACAAAGGAAAATCACAGAACCACAGGCAAAATCCCCTTAATTTTGCAAGATGCTGCCCAAGGAGTGGCATGGGGTAACCAAATTAACATTTTCCGTTCTGGCCAGAGCAAAATATGTGTGCTTTAAATAAAAATATTGAAATCTTTTTAGAAGCTTCTGCATATCAATTGGCATCCCTAGATGAGACTAATTTGGGAGCCATCTTTTCTTTTTTCTTTTTTTTTTTTAAATGCACTTCAATGCACTGTTGTTCATTCGAAATGTTCCACTGTAAGTTACCTTTAGTAACATTTTGCCATTTCTGTAAGACTTTGCTGCCTCCCAGGCCTAACATATAAGCCAGAAGGAACTCAGTTTTCCAGAAATTAAGAATTCTATTTTTAACTAAAAGATTGGCTTTGCTTTCAGGTTCCCTTAGTGAACTTAGCCAATGATTTTTTTCTAACTAAGCATGCAAGAAAAATGAAACAAAGGGGTAGAACACAAAAATCCCTGTGAATTTTCAAAAGCCAAATTTTACAACCCCTGCAATATTACCATTTACTACCAGTTTATCTCCGACCCAGTCAGATGTAAGCAGCCTGTAACTGGATCCAAACCAGTTAATTACTGGATCAAAACCCATCCTGAACCCAGTCTAATATCTGTCGCAACTTCCAAACCCACTTTGGAACAGAAATTTGCTCAAAGAAACTTGGAGAGCTCAAAACACAAACCCATGGAGCTCTGAAATCTGAGAGAGAACTTACCATGATCTCCAGCTGCTGAGAGATCAAAGGATAAAAGTAGCTCCAGCAGATAACTCACTCAGCACTCCTGGGGTTCTTATAGAGGCTCTACTTCAGACCCTACTTCTAACACCATCTGTTAAAAAAAAAAAAGAAACTTCAGCTGAATTAAATTTAAAGGAGTTTAATTGAGCAAAGAACAATTCGTAAATCAAGCAGCCCCCAGCATCACAGCAGATCCAGAGAGATCACAGGGATGCCTCGTGGTAAGAACAAATTTATAGACAAAAAAAGGGAAGGGACACACAGAAATCAGAAGAGAGGTACAGAAACAACTGAATTGGTTACAGCTCGGAATTTGCATTATTTGAACACAGTTTGAACACTCAGCAGTGTATGAGTGGTTGAAGTATTGCAGCTGAGATTGGCCAAGATTCAGCTATTGTTACAGATGCATACTCCTAAATTAGGTTTTCTTTTTTATTATTATTATTATACTTTAAGTTCTAGGGTACATGTGCACAACGTGCAGGTTTGACACATAGGTATACATGTGCCATGCTGATTTGCTGCACCCATCAACTTGTCATTTACATTAGGTATTTCTCCTAATGTTATCCCTGCCTCAGTACTCCAACTCCCAGACAGGCCCTGGTGTGTGATGTTCCTCACCCTGTGTCCAAGCGTTCTCATTGTTCAATTCCTACCTATGAATGAGAACATGCTGTGTTTGGCTTCCTGTCTTTGTGATAGTTTGCTGAGAATGATGGTTTCCAGCTTCATCCATGTCCCTGCAAAGGACATGAACTCATCCTTTTTTTTGGCTGCATAGTATTCCATGGTGTATATGTGCCACATTTTCTTAGTCCAGTCTATCACTGATGTACATTTGGGTTGGTTCCAAGTCTTTGCTATTGTGAATAGTGCCACAATAAACATATGTGTGTATGTGTCTTTATAGTAGCATGATTTATAATCCTTTGGGTATGTACCCAGTAATGGGATAGCTGGGTCAAATGGTACTTCTAGTTCTAGATCCCTGAGGAATTTCCACACTGTCTTCCACAATGGTTGAACTAGTTGACAGTCCCACCAACAGTGTAAAAGCATTCCTATTTCTCCACATCCTCTCCAGCATCTGTTATTCCCTGACTTTTTTTTTTCTTTTTTTTGAGATGGAGTCTTGCTCTGTCGCCCAGACTGGGGTGCAGTGGTGCCATCTCAGCTCACTGCAAGCTCTGCCTCCCGGGTTCACACCATTCTCCTGCCTCAGCCTCCCAAGTAGCTGGGACTATAGGCGCCCTACCACGCCCAGCTAATTTTTTGTACTTTTAGTAGAGATGGGGTTTTAACATGTTAGTCAGGATGGTCTTGATCTCCTGACTTCATGATCCACATGACTCAGCCTCCCAAAGTGTAGGGATTACAGGCATAAGCCACCGTGCCCAGCTGTTTCCTGACTTTTTAATGATGGCCATTCTAACTGGTGTGAGATGGTACCTCATTGTGGTTTTGATTTGCTTTTCTCTGATGACCAGAGATGATGAGCATTTTTTCATGTATCAATTGGCTGCATAAATGTCTTCTTTTGAGAAGTGCCTGTTCATATCCTTTGCCCACTTTTTGATGGTTTTTTTTTCTTGTAAATCTATTTGAGTTCTTTGTACATTCTGGATATTAGCCCTTTGTCAGATGAGTAGATTGCAAAAATTTTCTCCCATTCTGTAGGGTGCCTGTTCACTCTGATGGTAGTTTCTTTTGCCATGCAGAAGGTCTTTAGTTTAATTAGATCCCATTTGTCAATTTTGGCTTTTGTTGCCATTGCTTTTGGTGTTTTAGACCTGAAGTCCTTGCCCATGCCTATGTCCTGAATGGTATTGCCTAGGTTTTCTTCTAGGGTTTTTATGGTTTTAGGTCTAACATTTAAGTCTTTAATCCATCTTGAATTAATTTTTGTATAAGGTGTAAGGAAGGGATCCAGTTTCAGCTTTCTACATATGGCTAGCCAGTTTTCCCAGCACCGTTTATTAAATAGGGAATCCTTTCCTCAATCTGCTTGTTTTTGCCATGTTTGTCAAAGATCGCATGGTTGTAGATGTGTGGTATTATTTCTGAGGGCTCTGTTCTGTTCCATTGATCTATATCTCTGTTTTGGTACCAGTACCGTGCTGTTTTGGTTACAGTAGCCTTGTAGTATAGTTGAAATTCAGGTAGTGTGATGCCTCCAGCTTTGTTCTTTTTGCTTAGGATTGTCTTGGCAATGTGGGCTCTTTTTTGGTTCCATATGAACTTTAAAGTAGTTTTTTCCAACTCCGTGAAGAAAGTCATTGGTAGCTTGATGGGGATGGCATTGAATCTATAAATTACCTTGGGCAGTATGGCCATTTTCACGATATTGATTCTTCCTATCCATGAGCATGGAATGTTCTTCCATTTGTTTGTGTCCTGTTCTATTTCATTGAGCAGTGGTTTGTAGTTCTCCTTGAAGAGCTCCTTTCCATCCCTTGTTAGCTGGATTCCTAGGTATTTTATTCTCCTTGAAGCAATTGTGAATGGGAGTTCACCCATGATTTGGCTCTCTGTTTGTCTGTCATTGGTGTACAGGAATCCTTGTGATTTTTGCGCATTGATTTTGTATCCTGAGACTTTGCCGAAGTTGCTTATCAGCCTAAGGAGCCTTTGAGCTGAAATGATGCGGTTTTCTAAATACATAATCATGTCATCTGCAAACACGGACAATTTGACTTCCTCTTGTCCTAATTGAATATGCTTTATTTCTTTCTCTTGCCTGACTGCCCTGGCCAGAACTTCCAACACCATGTCGAATAGGGGTGGTGAGAGAGGGCAACCTTGTCTTGTGCCAGTTTTCAAAGGGAATGCTTCCAGTTTTTGCCCATTCAGTATGATATTGGCTGTGGCTCTGTCATAAACAGCTCTCATTATTTTGAGATACGTTCCATCAATACCTACTTTATTGAGAGTTTTTAGCATGAAGGGCTGTTGAATTTTGTCAAAGGCCTTTTCTGCATCTATTGAGATAACCAAGTGGTTTTTGTCATTGGTTCTGTTTATGTGATGGATTATGTTTATTGATTTGTGTATGTTGAACCAGCCTTGCATCCCAGGGATGAAGCCGAGTTGATCATGCTGGATAAGCTTTTTGATGTGTTGCTGGATTCAGTTTGCCAGCATTTTATTGAAGATTTTCACATCAATGTTCATCAGGGATATTGGTCTAAAATTCTCTTTTTTTGTTGTGTTTCTGCCAGGCTTTGGTATCAGGATGATGCTGACCTCATAAAATGAGTTATGGAGGATTCCCTCTTTTTCTATTGATTGGAATAGTTTCAGAAGGAATAGTACCAGCTCCTCTTTGTACCTCTGGTAGAATTCGGCTGTGAATCTGTCTGGTCTTGGACTTCTTTGATTGGTAGGCTCTTAATTATTGCCTCAATGTCAGAGCTTGTTATTGGTCTAGTCAGAGATTCCACTTCTTCCTGGTTTCATCTTGGGAGGGTATATGTGTCCAGGAATTTATCCATTTCTTCCAGATTTTCTACTTTATTTGCGCAGAATTGTTTACAGTTTTCTCAGATGGTAGTTTGTATTTCTGTGGGATCAGTGCTGATATTCCCTTTATCATTTTTTATTGCATCTATTTGATTCTTCTCTCTTTTCTTCAT
Source organism: Nomascus leucogenys (assembly GCF_006542625.1). Taxonomy (NCBI): domain Eukaryota; kingdom Metazoa; phylum Chordata; class Mammalia; order Primates; family Hylobatidae; genus Nomascus; species Nomascus leucogenys. The sequence goes on along the minus strand of NC_044381.1, from coordinate 103,644,437 downwards.
TAGTCTTGCTAGTGGTCTATAAATTTTGTTGATCTTTTCAAAAAACCAGCTCCTGGATTCATTGATTTTATGATGGGTTTTTTGTGTCTCTATCTTTCAGTTATGATCTGATCTTAGTTATTTCTTGCCTTCTGCTAGCTTTTGAATGTGTTTGCTCTTGCTTCTCTAGTTCTTTTAATTGTGATGTTAGGGTGTCAATTTTAGATCTTTCCTGCTTTCTTTTGTGGGCATTAATTTCCCTCTATACACTGCTTTAAATGTGTCCCAGAGATTCTGGTACATTGTGTCTTTGTTCTCACTGGTTTCAAAGAACATCTTTATTTCTGCCTTCATTTCATTATTTACCCAGTAGTCATTCAGGAGCAGGTTGTTCAGTTCCCAGGTAGTTGTGCAGTTTTGAGTGAGTTTCTTAATCCTGAGTTCTAACTTGATTGCACTATGGTCTGAGAGACACTTTGTTATAATTTCTGTTCCTTTACATTTGCTGAGGAGTGCTTTACTTCCACTTACGTGGTCAATTGTAGAATAAGTGTGATGTGGTGCTAAGAAGAATGTATATTCTATTGATTTGGGGTGGAGAGTTCTGTTGATGTCTATTAGGTCTGCTTGGTGCAGAGCTGAGTTCAAGTCCTGGATATCCTTGTTAACCTTCTGTCTCATTGATCTGTCTAATATTGACAGTGGGGTGTTAAAGTCTCCCACTATTATTGTGTGGGAGTCTAAGTCTCTTTGTAGGTCTCTAAGCACTTTCTTTATGAATCTGGGTGCTCCTGTATTGGGTGCATATATATTTAGGATAGTTAGCTCTTCTTGTTGAATTGATCCCTTTACCATTATGTAATGGCCTTCTTTGTCTCTTTTGATCTTTGTTGGCTTAAAGTCAGTTTTATCAGAGACTAGGATTGCAACCCCTGTTGTTGTTGTTGTTGTTGTTGTTGTTGTTGTTGTTTTGCTTTCCATTTGCTTGGTAGATCTTCCTCCATCCCTTTATTTTGAGCCTGTGTGTCTCTGCACATGAGATGGGTCTCCTGAATACAGCACACTGATGAGTCTTGACTCTTTATCCAATTTGCCAGTCTGTGTCTTTCAATTGGGGCATTTAGCCCATTTACATATAAGGTTAATTTTGTTCTGTGTGAATTTGATCCTGTCATTATGATGTTAGCTGGTTATTTTGCTTCGTAATTGATGCAGGTTTTTCACAGCATCGATGGTTTTTACAATTTGGCATGTTTTTGCAATGGCTGGTACCAGTTGTTTCTTTCTATGTTTCCTTCAAGAGCTCTTGTAAGGCAGGCCTAGTTGTGACAAAATCTCCCAGCATTTGCTTGTCTGTAAAGGATTTTATTTCTCCTTCACTTATGAAGCTTAGTTTGGGTGGATATGAAATTCTGGGTTGAAATCTCTTTTCTTTAAGAATGTTGAGTATTGGCCCCCACTCTCTTCTGGCTTGTAGGGTTTCTGCCAAGAGATCAGCTGATAGTCTGATGGGATTCCCTTTGTGTGTCATCTGTCCTTTCTCTCTGACTGCCCTTAACAGTTTTTCCCTCATTTCAACCTTAGTGAATTTGACAATTATGTGTCTTGGGGTTGCTCTTCTCGAGGAGTATCTTTGTGGTGTTCTCTATATTTCCTGAATTTGAATGTTGGCCTGCCTTGCTAGGTTGGGGAAGTTCTGGATAATATCCTGAAGAGTGTTTTCCCGTTTCGTTCCATTCTCCCCATCACCTTCAGGTACACCTATCAAACGTAGATTTGGTCTTTCCATATAGTCCCACATGTCTTGGAGGCTTTGTTCGTTTATTTTTACTCTTTTTTCTCTAACCTTGTCCTCTTGCTTTATTTCATTCATTTGATCTTCAATCACTGATAACCTTTCTTTCGCTTGATCAAATCGGCTATGGAAGCTTGTGTGTGCATCATGAAGTTCTTGTGCCATGGTTTTCAGCTCCATCAGGTCATTTAAAGTCTTGTCTACACTGTTTATTCTAGTTAGCGATTAATCTAATCTTTTTTCAAGGTTTTTAGCTTCCTTGCAATGGGTTTGAACATGTTCCTTTAGCTCAGAGAAGTTTGTTATTATCTACCTTCTGAAGCCTACTTCCGTCAACTCGTCAAAGTCATTTTCCATCCAACTTTGTTCTGTTGCTGGCGAGGAGCTGTGATCCTTTGGAGGAGAAGAGGCACTCTGGTTTTTAGAATTTTCAGCTTTTCTGCTCTGGTTTCTCCCCATCTTTGTGGTTTTATCTACCTTTGGTCTTTGATGCTGGTGACCTACAGATGGGGTTTTGGTGTGAATGTCCTTTTTGTTGATGTTGATGCTATTCCTTTCTCTTTTTTAGTTTTCCTTTTAAAAGTCAGGTCCGTCAGCTGCATGTCTGTTGGAGTTTGCTGGAGGTCCACTCCAGATGCTGTTTGCCTGGGTATCACCAGCAGAGGCTGCAGAACAGCAAACATTGCAGAACAGCAAATATTGCTGCCTGATCCTTCCTCTGGAAGCTCCATCCCAGAAGGTCACCTGCCTATATGAGGTGTCTGTCGGTCCCTACTGGGAAGTGTCTCCCAGTTAGGCTACACAGGGGTCAGGGACTCACTTGAGGAGGCAGTCTGTCCAGTCTCAGAGCTCAAACGCCATGCTGGGAAAAGCACTGATCTCTTCAGAGCTATTAGACAGGGACATTTAAGTCTGCAGAAGTCGTCTGCTGCCTTTTGTTCAGCTATGCCCTGCCCACAGAGGTGGAGTCTATAGAGGCAGTAGGCCTTGCTGAGCTGCAGTGGGCTCCACCCAGATCAAGTGTCCTGGCCACTTTATTTACCTACTCAAGCCTGAGCAATGGTGGACGCCCCTCCTGCAGCCAAGCTGCTGCCTCACAGTTCCATCTCAGACTGCTGTGCTAACAGTAAGCAAGGCTCCATGGGAGTAGGAGCAACCAAGCCAGGCACGGGAGAGAATCTCCTTGTCTACTGGTTGCTAAGACCTTTGGAAATATGCAGTATTTGGGCGAGAGTGTCCCATTTTTCCAGGTACAGTCTGTCATGGCTTTCCTTGGCTAGGAAAGGGAAATCCCCGACCCCTTGTCCGTCCCAGGTGAGGCAATGCCCCGCCCTGCTTCGATTCACCCTCTGTGGGCTGCACCCAATGTCCAACCAGTCCCAGTGAGATGAACCAGGCACCTCAGTTGGAAATGCAAAAATCACCCGTCTTCTGCGCTGATCATGCTGGGAGCTGCAGACCGGAGCTGTTCCTATCAGCCATGTTGGAACAGCTAAGTTAGGCTTTCAATCTTGTGTACCTATTAAGTTAGGTTGCAGTTTGTCCACAAGGACTTAAATATAGTATGGAGTCCTTCTCAAGCCCTATTTAGTTTGCTTTAACACCCTCTAAGAACTGCAAAAAGATAAGGATGTTCACTTTCACCACTCTTATTCAACAAATACAAGAAGTTCTTGCCAGAACAGTTACACAAGAGAAAAAATAAGTCATTCAAATTGGAAAAGCAGAAGTTAAATTTTCTCTGTTCCCCGATAATATAATCTTATATCTAGAAAAACCTGAAGACTATACCAAAAAACTCAGAGTTGATAGATGAATTCAATAAAGTTTTAGGATACAAAATTATATAAAGGGAAATCAATAGCATTTCTATACAACAACAACAATCTAGCCAACAACCAAATCAAGAAAGCAAACCCATTTATAATAGGTTCCAAAAAAATTAAATACCTAGGAATAAATTTAACCAAAGAGGTGAAAGATCTATACAAAAAGAACTACAAAACACTGATGAAACAAACTGAAGATGATACAAACAAATGGATAAACATTCCATACTCATGGATTGGAAGAATCAATATTTTTAAAATAAACATACTGCCCAAAGCAATCTACAGACTCAATGCAATTCCTATCAAATTACCAACAACAGTTTTCATAGAATTAGAAAAAAAGTCCTAAAATTAATACAGAATCAAAAAAGAGCCCAAAAAGCTAAATCAGTTCTAAGCAAAAAGAACAAAGCTGGAGACATCACATTACTTCAAATAATGTTACAGGGCTACAATAACCAAAACAACATCATACTGGTATAAAAATAGATACACAGATCAATGTAACAGAATAGAGTGTCCAAAAATAAAGTCACATACCTACAACCAATAAATCTTCCACAAAGTCAATAAAAATATACACTGGGGAAATGTCACTGCATTCAATAAATGGTGCTAGGGAAATTGGATATATGTATTAGTCTGTTTTCACACTGTTGATAAAGACAGACCTGAGACTCAGAAGAAAGAGAGGTTTAACGTACTTACAGTCCCACGTGGCTGCAGAGGCCTCACAATCACAGCAGAAGCCAAGGAGGAGCAAGTCACATCTTACATGGATGGCGGCAGGCAAAGAGAGACAGAGAGCTTATGCAGGAGAACTCCTCTTTTCAGAACCATCAGATCTCATGAGAATTATTCACTATTAGAAGAAAGAACCATCCCCATGGTTTAATTACCTCCCACTGTGTCCCTCCCACAACACGTGGGAATTGTGGGAGTTACAATTCAAAATGAGATTTGGGTAGGGACACAGCCAAACTCTATCAATACCCATATACAGAAGAATGAAACTGGACCCATACCTTTCATCATATACAAAAATTAACTCAAGATGGATTAAAGACCTAAACATGAGACCTACAAGAATAAAAAGCCTAGAAAGAAACCTAGGACAAACTCTTCTGGACATCAGCCTAAGCAAAGAATTTATGACCAAATTCTCAAAAGCAAACATGGCAAAAACAAAAATAGACAAATGGGACTTAACTAAACTAAAAAGCTTCTGCACAGCAAAAGAAACAATCAACAGAGTAAACAATCTACAGAATAGGAGTAAATATTTGCAAACTATGCATCCTAAAAAGGACTAATATTCAGAATCTACAAAGAACTCAAACAACTCAAAAGGGAAAAAAACAAGTAACCCCATTAAAAAGTGAGCAAAGAATATGGGCATTTTTTAAAAGAAGACATACAACGAGCCAACAAGCATATGAAAAAATGCTCAAAATTACTAATCAGAAAAATGCAAATTAAAACCACAATAAGATACCATCTTACACTAGTCAGAATGGTCATTAGTATAAAGTCTAAAAACAATAGATGTTGCCAAGAATGCAGAGAAAAGAGAACGCTTATACACCATTGGTGGGAATTTATATTAGTACAACCTTTATGGAAAACAGTGTGGAGATTTCCCAAAGAATTAAAAATTCACCCAGCCATTCCACTATTGGTATCCACCCAAAGGTAAAGAAATCATATCAAGAAGATTCCTGCTCTCATATGTTTATCATAGCACCATTCGCAATAGCAAAGATATGGAAACAACCTAAGTTTCCATCATCATATATATACACACTTTGGAATACTACTGAGCCATAAAAAAGAATGAAATCATGTCTTTTGCAGCAACATAGATGGAACTGGAGACCATTATCCTAAGTGAATTAATTGCAAAACAGAAAATCAAAAAACACATGTTCTCACTTATAAGTGAGAGCTAAACAATGGGTATACATGGACATAAAGAAGGGAATAATAGACAATGAAGACTACAAAGGGTGGGAAGATGAGACAATGTGAGGGGCATGAGGGTTGAAAAATTATCCATTGGGTAAAATGTTCACTATTCAGTGATGGGTACACTAAAAGCCCAGGCTTCACCAGTACACAATATATGCATATAAGAATCCTGCACTTATACCCACCAAATATGTTAAAATAAAATAACTTCTTTCCCCTTCCTCACCAATACCAATAATATCACAGATAAAGAAGGTAGCTCATAGGGTAGCTCTGAGCTATGAGAAGGTAGCTCATAGTACTGGACCCTGAGGCAAAGTTTTCATGTTAGCAAGGCTCAGACGCATCTCCTCCCCTTGCACCAAGATTTGACAGACTACAGGCAATCATCTCAGAATTTTATTGCTGGAAGGGTACAGATCACTTTACCATTTAGTAAACTGAAACACAAAGGAATGTTTATATGTCCAGCTTTACATACCTGGTTAGTAACACATTGAAAACTAGAAGACAAGCTTTTTAAATCTTCGGCCCAGTATCCTTTCCATGTAATGCTGCTGTACCTACCTTCCCTCTGGAACATTTTCAGCAGAAAAAGCAGATTGGCCTAGTGGAGTGAGACCAAGTTTCAAAGAAAATTACTCTGACTCTTGGCCAAGGTCCTAAACCTAAGTTTGCAGAGTGGGATAACAATTTGTAATCAACAAAGCTTGACTTCTAATGAAGTTTTCATCATTAGGCAATGTTTCACACTGTTTTTGACCCCTGCAGTTGCTAGACCATGTACTGCCAAATCACATTTGCTATTGTTTTATTCATTTTATGAAGTGCTGAGCACCCAGGCATGCTCCCACATGTATTCCCATTCCCACACTGTTCTGAACACATCCTAACTTTGTGTATGCTATTATTTTGTTCTTACAAGCTTATGACTACAATCCTAGGTGTATTTTTCTTAATAAGTCACACTTCTTGCTTCAGAGAAAAAAAAATCTTCAAACACAACTATTGATTTGCATCTTGCAAATGGCATAATTATAAACTCTTTCCTAGAGAAAGCAAAATAGAAATTTTGCTAATATCTATATGTTGTACACACAAAGCTTAGGCAAAATCTCAGAAATAGCTCACTGATATATTTATTTTCTGATATTTGTTGGTCATCCTCTTCTGAAATGAGAGTCTGCAAGCAACAGGAAAATAATATTATTATATATTTCTAAATCAGCCTCCCATAAATATGGATGGCTTTCTAATATATGAGACTGGTTGCTTCTTAGTCTTTTGGCTAAGAGCAAATATAGTATCTAATGCATGAGAATAAAGTTGATTTCTTTATGCTTTAATTAAAAATAATAAAATTAATGTCTGAAATCCAGTTGTCCTTTTGCTCTTGATCTTAGCTTTTCAGCTTCTAATCACTCTTTTTCTAAGCTAACTACTGCTTTACTTTACCAATTTTGCGTCAGGCAAAGCTCATTCAACCTTCTCCTCTTCTTTATTTTTGTATCTAGTTACACAGTCAGAAGAACAGACATAGTTCAAAAGAAAAATATTGAGTCCAATATTGCAATCGCTTAAACCTTCTAGAAAATAAATGATTTCCTGTGCTGTTTGTAACCATGAGTATGTGGCCTTTTACATGAAGGTGAAGGGTGAAAATGTACAAGTCACAGTCTTGACAGCCGTGAAGCTAATGAAGGCAAACATCCATGCCGATGTAAGCTGGTCAGCATGGTATTTTACTATAGAAAAGTGCCAAGTCATTATTAAATCTCAAATGTTATAGCTGGAGACTTAATAGGCTCACCCCAAGCCATTGTTATTTCTTTGCCTAAACATAGTTTGCTGGAATTCCCTCTGCTGTGAAAATAAATTGCTGATTAGCCAAATGGGACTTAGGCCTCCCTTCACTGATCTAGTAAATAGGGTTCTCAAGCTATGTGCCACTCACCGCCTCAAGTACTTTTGAGCGCAATTTCTTGCACAGGAAGCATCACCTCTCTACAGCCCTATACCAAGAAATCAAGATGATGAAAGGCTGAGCCATTAATTTGTAACTCTTTCATAATTGAGGTCACATTCAAGAATGAGAAAATACTTGGCAAAGAAAAATAAACCAGCTTTCAACATACCCTGTTCTTTGCAGTACCTGCTGTCTATTCCTAGATTAAGATGAATAAATACTGTTTTCATGAAGATCATACAGAGCCTAAAGCATATTTAAAAGCATTTCTTGCCCTTCTTCGCCTCACTATCCCCTGCCACCACAATTACGTAAAATTCTGAAAGACTGCAATTTGGGCCCTTATGAAAAAACATTTCACATGATGAAATTTACTAAATTTCTAGCTCCTGTTCAGTTTCCATATGGACAAAAATAACTGCCAGGAAGGCCCACAAATTTGAAAGTCAACATTTAGAAATTTCTTAGAAAGAGAGGTGGATGATGGAAGAAAGTGAATATATTGCTGGCATTTCATCTCTGTCTTCGTGGCAAAAAGAGAATAGTTTCTGAATCAGCGGTAGAGGTGGAGGAAGCCGAGCACGAAATTTCTTGTGCATCTGATTCACCTGTGGAGTCAAAACATTGAGTACAGCTGATAACAAGAAGCACAAGAAGAGAAGGGAAACATGGTTCCAACCTAAGAATGTTACCTCTGGTTTCTGGTAAGAAGAGAATTGCAAGATATTTTTTGGCACAAAATCAGAACACAGTTTGAATGCAAAGTAAAAATGTTCAAAAGAAAGATGCTTTAGGCTATACCTAGGAAACTCTTCACAGGTAAGCATATGTTTGTAGTTAACATAATCTGTCCAAACAAGAGAGCCATGTTTCATCAGACAAGTGTCTGTTCTGATGACCCAGGTACTAAGATAGCAGGGAACATCTTTGCTGAAAATAGGGGGAGAAAGCCTTATACCTGCTCAGAAAATATATTCTCCTATGGATGGAAAGGAAAAGAATATGACAAGAAGAAAAGTGTAATTACTGAGCCTCTGACTATCTCTACAAATACTTTCTTCTCCTCTTTGCTTCTCTTGGTTTCTCACTGCGCCTCTGTGTTTTTACACTTTGTCATCTCTTTGAACTTCTGATGAATATTCATGTCTCCATAGTGATGTGGCTGTACTATGATTAAGAACAGACTGAAGTACTTAATATAGCCTCTTCTGATAAAGGAAACAGTTGGGTAGCAAGTCACCCATGTTAATGAGGGACATTTTACTATGACTAGCTAATGAGTAAAACTGTAGGGTCTACACCTACAGAGAAAATTTGATTGCCTTATCACAACATCAACATTCCCTAAATGTATTTGGGAGATACCACCAACTAACAATTCTTCTAACCCATTTGTCAGCTAATCAGTCACATTTACAGATCAAATATTCATTGAGCTAGTTTTATCCTAGGCACAAGGTAAAAGAGGAAAAAGGAGACATTAAAACCTTATACTTGGGCCGGGCGTGGTGGCTCATGCCTGTAATCCAAGCACTTTGGGAGGCCGAGGCAGGCGGATCACGAGGTCAGGAGATCGAGACCATCCTGTCTAACACAGTGAAACCCTATCTCTACTAAAAATACAAAAAACAAAAATTAGCCAGGCATGGTGGCAGGCGCCAGTAGTCCTAGCTGCTTGGGAGGCTGACGCAGCAGAATGGCGTGAACCTGGGAGGCGGAGCTTGCAGTGAGCCAAGATCGCACCACTGCACTCCAGCCTGGGCAACAGAGTGAGACTCCATCAAAGAAAAAAAAAAACACCTTATACATAAAACTTAACTGGGGCAGGTGCTTTCTGCAGATCATCTGCAGCTACTATGGAAGCTTCTCTTCACAGCCTCTTAAAACACCAGCCACTCAAGCAGCATTACCAACCAGGTAAGGCTGACGGAAGGAGTAAGGGGTGAAATTCAGCTTGTACTCTGCTCTCCAAAATCTGCCCTACCCGGAGCAGACATCTTTTAAAAAGTCACACAAAGGCAGCACCAGAAGCCGCAGCCCTGTTTTAAAGCAGAGGTTCCCCTTCCACATGAATTATTGCACCTTTCCTTCCCTGGGTGTTGCCCAGTAATACAGAGGCCATACACACTTGTCAGACCTCAGCCATGGACCTACATGCTAGAGCTGAAGTAAATAATGTAACTTGGGGCAGAAAACAAAAATCTAAATACTAGTGGGACCATAACAGCACAGCCAATCTCAGATTCCTTAGAGGTTTTGACTTAAACCACATAGTTAGTCGTCATTTTAAAGTTCCAGTCCAGCTTTTCTGAGTTAGTAAGCACCCTGAAGTCCAGAGTCCTTTGTCCAGAGTACATCCACTTTTATCATACACATTTCTCACATAATAAGGAAGGCAAGAGCCTTTCTCCAACTGACTTACTACATTCCTATACTTGTTATTAGTAAATATGCAAAAAAACAAAACATGAAAAAGGGCTTTGAAGGAAGACAGGTTTGAGTGAATTATTTGCTGATAGAGATACACAATTTCATTCATACAGTTGATTTGCTGCTAGCTAGTTCCTCAGATTACAGGAAATGGAAACGGCATGTTTTTGTTGTGTGTCTGCTGCCTCTGTTGCAAAGATAAACCCTTAATTGGCAAGCCTTTGACATCTAATGGCATTTTATGTTATGGTCTTATAGAAATAATCTGTCTGGGCTTCGTGACAAAGTTGTTTTGTCATAATGGAGGAAAAGCTGTGATAACGCATGTGTTCTTGTTTTGGTACTAAAAGTTGACACTAGCTTTAGTCAAAACAAATTTGGATTCTATTACTTGAAAATGTACCTTTTATTCCTTTGATTATAAAAAATTTGGGGTAAAAGCTTTTAAAAGCTAATTTTGTATGAAGTTCTCTAGCAGGTTATTTATAATGTGATTCTTCCATGAATTATTTGAAATCTGTTTAGCCCATAAAGATAGCCCATCCAAAAAAAGTCAGAGTATTTTGTATTTTGATTCAAGTCCTAGATTGCCTCTCACTGCCCATGATTCAAGAGCAACTAGAAACTATAGCCAAATCCAGTTTTTATCTCTGATTAAAGATCGGTTTCAAATAGACAAGCAAGCAGCCGTCAACATATGCATTAAATGGTGCCTAATAATTGTTAATCTTTCTGACTGCTTCATCAAATAAATTAGCTGTGTCATTCTTTTGACACAATTTTTCCTCACTGCCATGATAGGCTTCAAGTTATGTCATATGAAATAGTTCTTTTTGAAATAAATCAAAAGCCATGCAAAAAAAAAAAACCCTTAGTCTTTAATACAAGGAAGAGAATCCTGAGAAGGATATAAACTAATGGCACAGGTCAAAGCCAAATGTATTCATATTAGATAGCCTCCAGAGAAGCTCCCTCAAAGGTAAGACCTGCTATAGTTTGAACACTTGTCCCCTCCAAAATTCATGTGAAATTTAATCACCAATGTACCCGTACTGAGAGGTGAAGGCTTTAAGAGGTGATTGGATCATGAGGGTTCTGCCTTCATCAACAGATTAATCCAATAATGAATTAATGGGCTAATGGTTTAATGGTTTATCACGGGAATGGGACGGGTGGCTTTAAAAGCAGAGTAAGAGGCCTGATCTAGCATGCTCAGCCACCTCACCATGTGATATCCCACGCTACCTCAGGACTCTGCAGACAATCCCCACAAGCAACAATGGTCTTACCAGTTGCATCCACTTGACCTTGGACTTTAAGCTTCCAGAACTGTAAGGAAACAAATTTCATGTCTTACAAATTACCCAGTTTTAGGTATTCCATTGTAAGTAACATAAAACAGACTAAGACAGACACCTTCCTCATAAACCAATAGAAATACATCTCATAACTCTTCTTCAACCCCAACCTAAGTTCCAAGGAGCCACAAAATGGAGAAAACCCCAGACCCAAATTCCTGAAATGCCTGATTCCTCTTCCTCAGCAGACTATATGTCTCTGGTCCTTTAAGATGTGTCTGATATATTTTATTCTCTCAAACCCTTCATCTGATTCCAAACTTCTCCTTCAGCCTGACTTAGGTATGGCTCCATCTTAGCATTTATCACAGTAACATAAATATCTGTTAATATGTCTTTCATTCCACTACAATATTAGTTGCTTGAGGTCGACAACTGTGTATTTGAGTCTCTGTATTCCTAGTACCAGCCATGATACTTGGCACATAATAAATGCTCAATAAAAATTTGCTGAATGTAAAGACCAAGATGAAGCAGTACACTTCCTCCAGCAAATGACTGCTTGGGAATACCAGTTTTACCCATTAACTCCCTGAACAACTAGATGGATCACTACAAAAGGTGCGTTCTTTTCAAAGTTTCAATCATTTTGAACAACTCCCATAGTTTAGTCATCTCCATTTCAAGGATGATCATATGTAAATGTGGTGAGCTTTTTTATTAATAGTTCATTCAACACCTCTCACATGTCTGGTCAGTCCAGAAGAGCCAATATGGTATAGAATGCTACCTGTAGGTTTCCTTATGGAAGAAGCTAGCAGCAGGAATACTTACCAATTAACTACTTAACTGAATTTCTCCAATTTTCCAAATCAATTTATTTTTATCTCAGCCTCTAACCTCTTTATGTCCTAAGAAGCTTGCTTATTTGACACACAGGCAGAATTGTCATTTCTACTGCTCATTTACTCATGTTAGCTGAAAGAATAACATGTTTCAAAAATATTGTTCTCCACTATTTGCTTTCATTTAACCAAATGTAGCTTTACTTTGTTAAGCTCTTGAATAAGTTTGCAATTCCATTTCTGAGCACAAATCTACATTCATGAAAATGGATAGTCTTTATGCTCCTGAAAATTACATTCTGTTACTTCTTTAATGGAAAAGGATGCATATATTGCCTTTGACTAGGCTGCCTTTGTGTAGATTTATGAAAAATTAGCAATTCTATATGATTGGATCTTGATATATCTGTCTTATAAACCCATGAAGTTCTTTGATCTCTAGTTTGAATCACTAAGGTAAGCTTTTCATGAGCTGAAACAGCAGGCTTCATTTTTCCATCTGCTGCACAGCACTCCAGAGATGCCACAGGCCTAAGGAAAGTAAAAAACAAGAATAGAAAGAAAATTTCTCTGGTGTTTTTTTTAACTGCCTGGAGCAAATCAAACCCAAGAGTCTAGCTGCTACAGGAATACGCAAAATCTATCAGCATTCCAAGGGAAAAGATGGGTCAGTTACCCAAACACAGGAAAATGCCCTTATGCAAAAGAGAAGATAAAATAAAGTACAAAGAAATTCTAAATTGCTCTAATGTTAAAAACTTAAAATAATAAGTTAATCATTAGGAAGACTTCTTTTTAATGGCTCTCTCTCCCTTACTTTGCAATAAAAATCACACTTTATAAAAGTGGAACAAGAAAATATGCCCCCAAACTGAGAAAACATTATTTTCAATTTCATGAATGCAAACATACTACTTGATACTTGGTTCCTCGACTAGGTCATTAGCCATGCAAAGAAATGAAATCCTGGGTGTCATACGCCCAAATTAAAAAGAAATCAGCCTACTGACTCCTTAACCAAGGTTGACAAGCTCTCCAGAAGGAAGGCTGTGTCCATTAAAACTGCCAACTGTCTATTATTATCCCTTCTCTGTGTTATTATTCTATTCTTAGCTGGCAGAGTTAACCCTATCCACATGAAAGCATCAGTCAAACTTCTGATTGACCACAAGAGCATTGATTAACATGGACATGAGAGGAGTCCTGTTAAAACTGCAGGATCTTCCTCCAAACAGCTAAGCCACACAAAGCCAAACTTGCTACTATTGTAACCAGAATACACAGCTTGTTATTTTTAATTATATCCCATCCATAGTTAGGTCTTTCCTTTGGAACAGTGGATTATTATTCAGCAACATTTGAATGACAGGTGTGTACTTACTATCCAGCAGGGACTCAAGAGGATGCCTCCTATGTTAGATTTGCTCATCAATTTACGGTAGCTAAAATGAAAGTCAAAGCACACAGTGGGTATTAAGATCTTAATTGTAGTCAAACAGCATTACCCCTGCAACACAATATACCACAAATTTAAATACATGGATGCTAAGACCTACATTTCAAAGCCTACGGACTTTGAATTGTAAAATAAGAAATTTTACAATTCAAGGTGAATTCTAAATGTTTTTGACATGTTTGTGGACATTGGGAGAGCTTTTGTGCCTCTGGTTTTTGTTTGTTTTTAATGTTAGTATTGTGTAGATTCAACACAGTAGTTCCCAAACCAGGGGTCAGTTTTATCCCCCAGGGGATTTGACAGTGTCTAGAGGGATTTTTAGTTGTTCTTAATGTAAACGGATGGAGGAGAGAGGTGCCACTGAATCTAGCCCTTAGTGACCAGGAATGCTGCTAAACATCCTCCAACACACAGGACGGCCCTCACAACAAAGAAATATCTGGTTCAACATGTCAGTAGTGCCATGCATGGGTGAGAAAAATAGGGTGAGAGGAAAACAGCAATAAGAAATTTTTATTTTTTTAAAGTTATTATTTTATACAACTAATGCAATACCTAACATTAAAAGTTAAATAGCACTAATAGAACCGCTCATGAAAAAAATAGCCGTCCTCTGCCTGCTCTTTCCTGTCTTGAGTTTTCTTTCTCAAACATTACATTATTTCCTCTGGCTACCCTTTATTTCGGAAGTATATACTTATACCAAAAATTCTTGATTTAAGCAAGTTTAGATATTATTGTTATTGACACTTTATTTTGCAATGAGATGATTTAGCACTCTTTTAACATCTCACTTTTTCACTTTCTTCTCTAACTTTGCCTTCTTTTTTCCCTGTTTTCCATTTCTCTCTGGAAGATTTTTCTAACTTTATTTCCAACCCTTTTGTTGAACTTTAATTTCAGCTGCTTTTCTTTAATTTTATTCTGAAATGTTCTTCTTGATCTCTTTTCACTTATTATTCCTTTTTTATTATTATTAGGAACTTGTTTTTGTTTCAGGAATGAAATATCTCCTCACATTTCTTTAATGTTATAAGCTACATCCTTTTGGAAATTTTCCTTTGCTCACTGCTTTGTTTCTATTTCCTTTGAGATCTGTTTTTGTTTGCTTTTGATAGTCAATCTGTCTAATATGAGGACATTTACTTACAGTGACATTTTGCTGTCCATTTATGTTTAAAAGTTAGAAATTGAAAGGCTATGCATGCATGGGTAGGGTTTGCCTACTAGGGACGTCACAGAGCTCAATCTGGTGGTAACTGGCCATACTGATGGTCAACCCAACTACTAGATGGACTGCCAACTGCCAGTCCCATCCTGCCTATTCATCAGGATAGGCTATGCCCAAAACAAACAAACAAACAAACAAAAATTAGTGGTTCAACACAGTGGGACAGTGTGTTCACTACAAATCAAAGTGGCTCTTTAGGGCAGGTATACTTCTCATGGTAGCTCCGCCATCTAGGCTGCTTCCAGGCTGTAGTTCCTTCACACCAGAACACAGCTTCTACGGTCACCACAGAACAGTGACCATATCACTTTCCTTCACATCCCATTGGCCACAAACAGCTACATGACTTCATCTAACTGCAAGAGGGTTGGGGGGGGGACATTTGAATATTTAGCAGGGAGCCATTCCGCCACTCCATTGGCTTGACTCACATCTTTACAAGGGATGTATCTTTTTTTGTGTTTAGTTTTGTGTGTGTGTGTGTGGGTACATAGTAAGTGTACATATGGGCTACATGAGATATTTTGATACAGGCATGCAATGGTAATAATCACACCAGGATAAATGGGGTATCTATCACTTCAAGCATTTATCCTTTGTGTGACAAACAATCAAATTATAATCGTTATTTTTAAATGTACAATTAAATTGTCTTTGACTATACTCACCCTGTTCTGCTAGCAAATACTAGGTGTTACTCATTCTTTCTATTTTTTTTTTTTTGTACCCATTAACCATCCTCACTTACCCCAATGCTTCTACTGCCCTTCCCAGCCTCTGGTAACCATCTTTCTACTCTCTATCTCCATGAGTACAATTATTTTAATTTTTAGCTCCTACAAATAAGTGAACATATGCAGTTTGTCTTTCTGTGCCTGGCTTATTTTACTTAACATAATGATCTCCAGTTCCATTCATGTTGTAACAAATGACAGAATCTCATTCTTTTTATGGCAGAATAATGTTTCATTGTGTATATGTACCACATTTTCTTTATCAATTCATCTGTTGCTGGACACTTTGGTTGATTCCAAGTCTTGACTATTGTGCATAGTACTGCAATAAACATGGGAGTGCAGATATCTCTTTGATATATTTTCTTTCTTTTTGGTATATCGCTAGCAGTGAGATTGCTAGATCCTATGGTAACTCTATTTCTAGTTTTCTGAGGAACATCCAAACTATTAGTGCACTAATTTACATTCCCACCAACAGTGTGCAAAGGTTCCCTTTTCTCCACGTCCTTGCCAGCATTTGTCATTACCTAACTTTTTGATATAAGCCATTTTAACTAGGGTGAGGCAACATCTTACTGCCGTTTTCATTTGCATTTCTCTGGTGATCAGTGATGTTGGGCACTTTTTCGTATACCAGTTTGTCGTTGGTTTGTCTTCTTTTAAAAAGTGTCTATACAAATTTTTTGCCCATTTAAAAATCAGATTATCAGATTTTTTTCCCCATAGAGTTGAGCTCTTGATACATTCTGGCTATTAATCCCTTGTCAGATGGTTAGTTTGCAAATATTTCCTCCCACTCTATGGGCTCTCTCTTCACTTTGTTGATTGTTTCCTTTGCTATGCAGAAACTTTTTGACTTGATGTGATCCCATTTCTCCATTTTTGCTTTGGTCACCTGTGCTTTTGGGGTATTACTCAAGAAATCTTTGCCCAGTCTAGTGTTCTGGAGAGCTTCTCCAATGTTTTGTTGTTTGTTTGTTTGTTTGTTTGTTTGTTTGTTTTGAGATGGGGTCTCACTCTGTCACCCAGGCTGGAGTGCAGTGGCGCCATCTCAGTTCACTGCCACTGCCGCCCCTCGGGTTCATGCAATTCTTCTGCCTCAGCCTCCCGAGTAGCTGGGATAACAAGCACACACCCCCACGCCCGGCTAATTTTTTGTATTTTTAGTAGAGACGGGGTTTCACCATATTGGACAGGCTGGTCTCGAACTCCTGACCTCAGGTGATCCACCTGCCTTGCCTCCCAAAGTGCTGGGGCTACAGGCGTGAGCCAACTGTGCCCAGCCAGTGTTTTCTCTTAGTAGTTTCATAGTTTAAGGTCTTAGATTTAAGTCTTTAGTTCATTTTAATTTGATTTTCGTATATGGTGAGAGATAGGAGTCTAGTTTCATTCTTTTGGATATGGATATCCAGTTTTCCCAGCACCATTTATTGAAGAGACTGTCCTTTTCCCCCATATATGCTATTGGCACCTTTGTCAAAAATAAGTTCACTATAGATGTATGGATTTATCTCTGGGTTTTCTATTCTGTTTCACTAATCTATGTGTCTGTTTTTATGCTAGTACCATGCTGCTTTGGTCATTATAGCCCTGTAGTATTTCTTTTTTTCTTCTTCTTTTTTTTTTCTTTGAGACAAAGTCTCCCTCTGTCGCCCAGGCTGGAGTGCAATGGCACAATCTTGGTTCGCTGCAACCTCCCCATTCCAGGTTAAAGTGATTCTCCTGCCTCAGCCTCCTGAGTAGCTGGGACTACAGGCCCACAACACCACCCCCAGCTTATTTTTGTATTTTTAGTAGAAATGGGGTTGCACCATGTTGACCAGGCTGGTCTGGAATTCCTGACCTCAAGTGATCCACCCACCTCAGCCTCCCAAAGTGCTAGGATTACAGGGGTGAGCCACTACACCCAGCCATCTCTGTAGTATAATTTAAAGTCAGGTAAAGCAATTCCTCCAGTTGTGTTCTTTTTACTTAGGATAGCTTTGGCTGTTCTAGGTCTTTTGTTTGTTCCTACAATTTTTTTTTGTAAGGATTTTTTTTCTATTTCTGTGAAGAATGTCATTGGTATTTTGATAGTGATTGCATTAAATCTGTAGGTTGCTTAGGGTAGTATGGACATTTTGACAATATTGATTCTTCCAACCTATGAACATGAAATATTTTTCCATTTTTTTGTATCTTCTTCAATCTCTTGCATTAACGTTTTATAGTTTCGTTGTAGAGATCTTTTACTTCTTTAAGTTAATTCCTAGGTATTTTATTTTGTTTGTAGCTATTGTAAATGGGATTACTTTCTTGATTTCTTTTTAAGACTGTTCACTGTTGGCATATAAAAATGTTACTGATTTCTGTATGTTGATTTTGCATCATGCAACCTTACTGAATTGGTTTACCAATTATAACAGTTTTTTTGTGGAATCTTTAGGTTTTTCCAAATATAAGATTATATTACCTGTAAGCCAGGATAATTTGACTTCTTTTTTTCCAATTTTGTTGCTCTTTATGTCTTTCTCTTATCTGATTGCTCTAGCTAGGACTTCAAGTACTGTGTTGAATAACAATGGTGAAAGTGGGCATATTTGTTGTGTTCCCAATCTTAGAGGAAAGACTTTAAGTTTTACCTCATTCAGTATACTAGTTGTCGGTGTGTCATATATCGCTTTGATTTGTTGAAATATGTTCCTCCTACATCCAGGTTTTTTTCTTTATGGTTTTTATCATGAAACGATGTTAAATTTTATCACTGTATAAGGTAATATATATTATATTATAGATAATATAATCTTATAGTTTTCACTGTATCACATATATTTTGGTATGTTGTGTGTTCATTATTATTTGTTTCAAGAAATGTTTCAATTTCCTTTTTAATTTCTTCATTGACCCACTGGTCATTTAGGAGTATATTGTTTAATTTCCATGTGTTGGTATAGTTTTCTAAATTTCTCTTGTTATTGATTTCTAGTTATACGTTGTCAGAGAAAATGCTTGATATTCTATTTTTGAATGTTTTAAGACTTGTTTGTGACCTACCTTATGGTCTTTCCCTTATTATCCATGTGCTGAGGATAAGAATGTGTATTTTGTAGCCATTGGGTGAAATGGTCTGTAAATATCTATTAGGTCCATTTGGTCTACAGCGTAGATTAAGTTTGATGTTTCCTTGTTGATTTTCTGTCTGGAAGATTTGTCTAATCCTGAGAGTGGGGTCTTGAAGTCTCCAGCCATTATTTTATTGGGGTCTTTCTCTCTCTTTAGCTTTAATAATACTTGCTTTAAATATCTGGGTGCTAGTGTTAGGTGCATATATTTTTACAACAGTTATATCCTCTTGCTGAATTGACTCCTTTATCATAATATAGTGACTTTTTTGGTCTCTTCCTATAGTTTTTGTCTTCAAACCTATTCTGTCTCATATAAATGTAGCTACTCCCACTCTTTTTCGGTTTCTATTTATACAGGGTCTTTTCAATCCCTTTAGTTTCCATTTATGTGTATTTTTATAGGTGAAGTATGTTTCTTATAGGCAACAGATCATTGGATCTTGTTATTTAATTCATTCAGCCACTCTATGTCTTTTAATTGGAGAGTTCAGTTCATTTACATTCAATGTTATTAATACTCATTAAGGTTGATGAGTAAGGACTATTCCTACCATTTTATTATTTGTTTTCTGGTTGTTTTGTGATTTTCTCTTTCGTCTTTTCTTCCTTCTGGTCTTGCTTTTATTGAAGGTGATTTTCTCTAGTGGTGTGAATTAATTTCTTGCTTTTTATTTATTGTATATCTGGTGTATGGTTTTTTAATATGAGGTTACTATGAGATTTGCAATTGCTATCTTATAACCCACGCTTTTAAGCTGATAACAACACTGTTTGCATAAACAAACAAGCAAAGAGAAACCCAATAAAAACTTTACTTAACTTTACTTAATAAAAACCTTAACTTCCTTCCCAGCTTTTTAACATTTTTTTTCTATTTATGTCTTATTGTACTATGTCTTGAAAAGTTGTTGTAGTCTTATTTTTTATTCATTGTTCAGTCTTTCTACTTCAGAGTAGTTTACACACTATAGTTACAGTCTTATAATATTCTGTTTTTCTGTGCACTGTTAGCAGCTAGTTTTCTACCTTCAGATGATATCTTATTGCTTTTTAATTGTCCTCCTTTCATTTCTGATGGAAGTACTTCCTTTAGCATTTCTAATAGGACAGGTCTGGTGTTGAAGAAATCCCTCAGCTTTTGTCTAGGAAAGTCTTTACTTCTCCTTCATGTTTAAAGGATATTTCAATGAGATAAACTACTCTAGGGTAAAAGGTGTTTTTTTTTTCCTTCAGCACTTTAAATATGTAATACCACTCTCTCCTGGCTAATAAGGTTTCTATTGAAAAATCTGCTTTTGCTACTTTTAAAATCCTTTCTTTATCCTTGCCTTTGGGAGACTGGTTATTAAATGCCTTGAGGTAGTCTTTTGGTTAAAACTGCTTAGTGTTTCATCACCTTCTTATAGTTACATATTTATAACTTTCTCTAGGTTTGGGAAGTTCTCTGCCCCTCCACACCTGTGGATATAATATAATAATATCTATATTATAATATAGATATATATTATATAATATAATATATTATATAGATATAATATGATATATATTTATATATTATATAATATATATTATGTAATATATTATATTATATAGATATAATATAGATATATAGTATATATTATTATATGATATAATAATATAATATATTATATAGCTATAATATCTATATTATATTATATATAATATAATATATATAATATAATAAATCTATATTATATTATAGATAATATCGTATAGTTTTCACTGTATCACATATATTTTGGTATGTTGTATGTTCATTATTATTTGTTTCAAGAAATGTTTCAATTTCCTTTTTAATTTCTCGTCAGATGGAGAGGAGAGACTGAAAAAAGAAATAAGACACAGAGACAAAGTATACAGAAAGAACAGTGGGCCCAGGGGACCGGCACACTCAGCATGCAAGGACCTGCACCGGCACTGGTCTCTGAGTTTCCTCAGTATTTGTTGACTACTATTTTCACTATCTCGGCACGGGGAGTGCGGCAGGAGAACAGAGTGATGGTGGGAAGAAGGTCAGCAGGAAAACATATGAGCAAAGGAATCTGCATCGTAAATAAGTTCAATACTGTGCCCAATTATGCATACAGGCTAGATTTATGTTTCTCTTTACCCAAACATCTCAGTGTAGCAAAGAGTAAGAGAGCAGTATCACCACTAGCATATCTCGCCTCCAGCCACAGGGTGGTTTTCTCCTATCTCAGAATAGAATGAATGGTCGCCTTTGCACCAGACATTCCATTCCCAGGTATATGCGGGAAACAGAGCCCTTCCTCTTATCTCAACTGCAAAGACGCCTTCCTCTTTTACTAATCCTCCTCAGCACAGACCCTTTACAGGTGTCAGGCTGGGGCACGGTAAGGTCTTTCCCTTCCCACGAGGCCATATCTCAGGCTGTCTCAGTGGGGGGAAACCTCGGACAATACCCAGGCTTTCTTGGGCAGAGGTCCCTGCAGCTTTCCACAGTGCATCGTGTCCCTGGTGAATAGAGAATAGAGAATGGCAATGACTTTTACCAAGCACACTGCCTGCAAACATATTGTTAACAAGGCACATCCTGCATAGCCCTAAATCCCTTAAACCTCGATTCAATACAGCACATGTTTCTGTGAGCACAGGGTTGGGGCTAAAGTTACAGGTTAACAGCATCTCAAAGCAGAACAATTATTCTTAGTACAGATCAAAATGTAGTTTCTTATGTCTTCCTTTTTCTACATAGACACAGTAACAGTCTGATCTCTCTTCCTTTCCCCCACAAAACTTTCCACCTCTATCTCTGTCTCTATGTCCTTTTCAAGGCCAAGAATTCTTAGATTTTCCCTTTTGAGGCTATTTTCTAGAACTTGTAGGCATACTTCATTGTTTATTTGGGTTTTTTTGTCTCCACTGACTGTATTTTCGAATAGCTTGTCTTCAAGCTCCCTAATTCTTTCCTCTGCTTGATCAATTTTGCTATTCAAAGACTCTGATGCACTCTTTTATATGTGAGTTGCATTTTTCAACTCCAGAATTTCTGCTTGATTCTTGTTATTTTAATATATTTATTAAGCTTATCTAATAGAATTTTGAACTCCTTCTCTGTATTATCTTGAATTTGAGTTTCCTCAAAACAGCTATTTTGAATTCTCTTTCTGAAAGATGATACATATCTCTGTTTCTCCAGGATTGGTCCTTGGTGCCTTATTTAGTTCATTTGCTGAGGTCATATTTTCCTGGATGGTCTTGATGCTTGTGAATGTTTGTCTGTGTCTGGGTATTGAAAAGTTAGATATGTTTTGTAGTCTTCGCAGTCTGGGATTGTTTGTACCTGTCATTCCTGGGAAGGCTTTCCAGGCATTTGTAAGGACTTGGGCATTGTTATCTAAGCCATATCTGCATTAGGGGACACCCCAAGCCCTGTAACACTGTGGTTCTTACAGACTTATAGAGGTGCCACTTTGATGGTCTTGGATAATATCTGGAAGAATTCTCTGGACTACTAGGCAGAGACTCTTTTCTTCTTCCCTTACTTTCTGCCAAAAACACAGAGTCTCTGTAGTGAGCTACCTGAAGCTGGGAGTGAGGTGACAAAAGCACTCCTATGACCATCACCACTGAGATAGTGCTGGGTCACACCTGAATCCAGCACAGCACTGGGTCTCATCCAAGGCCTGCTGTAACCACTATGTGGCTATTGCCTATGTCTGCTCAAGGCTCTGGTCCTCTATAATCAGCAAGTGGCAAAGCCAACCAGGCTTGTGCTCTTCCCTTCAGGATGGTGAGTTCCCCCAGGCCCCATGGAGGTCCAGAGGTGCTGTCCAGGAGCCAGGGACTGGAGTCAAATACCTTAGAAGTCTACCTGGTGTTCTATTGTAATGCGGCTGAGCTGGCATTCAAACCATGAGACATAGTTTTTCCCACTTGTCCCTCCCCTTTCCACAGGCAGAGGCTCTTCATTTTTGGCCACCACTACCACAGGCCCACAGGGAATACTGCTGGGCTACCAGTGATGTCCCCTTAAGGCCCAAGGGCTTTTCAACCAGTTTTGGTAAATGCTGCCAGGCCTGGGATTCACTCTTCAGGGCAGTGGATTTCCCTCTGGCCCAGGGCAGGTCCAAAAATGTCATCCAATAGCCAAGTCCTGGAATCAGAGGTCCTAAGAGCCCACTCAGTGCTCTACCCACCATGGCTGAGCTGGTATCTAATGTGCGATTAAAAGTGCCCTTTACTTTTCCCTCCAGTTTTCTCAAGCAGAAGGAGTCTTTCCCCATAACCACAACACCTGGGAATGTGCTGATTCTCACCTGAAGCCTGCTAGTTTCAGAGTCTTACCCAAGGCCCATGGCATGCTACCTGGGTATCACTGCTGGTTATTCAGGGCCCAAGAGCTCTTTAGTCGGCAGGTGATGAATGCTGCCAGGATTGGGTCCTTCTCTTCAAGGCAGTGGGTTCCTTTCTCACACAGGCTGTATCTGTAAATATCTTCTGGGAGCTAGGGCCTGTAAAGGGGGTCTCATGGCTCTGACCAGTGCCTTATCCTCCTGTTGCTGAGCTGGTACTCAAGATGCAATACAAAGTCCTCTTTAGTCTTCCCTCTCCTATTCCTCAAGCGGAAGGAAGGGGTATCTTTTGAAGCCACAAGCCATACAGCCTGGGTTTGGGGAAGGCATGGTGCGAGTCTGTTAGCCATCCAGGCTGGTCTCTCAGTAGGTCCTATATCCCCCAAATCCACTGGTTCTTAGCCCAGTTCAGCACGAGAACTTGCCTAGGAGTTGCAGTCTTTGTGGCCTAGACTACCTTTCAAGTTTATTTAGGGCCCCAGAGCCCTTTAGCCCATGGTGGTGAGGCTTGCCAGAACTCAAGTTCCAGCCACTGGGATGGGCAATTTTCACTCTGGCTAGGGCTAGTTTAAATTCTCCCACACTGTATGGGCATAAGCTGAGTTCAGCCTGGTTTTGCTTTTTGTTGTAACAGGGCAGCACTAAGTTTAATGAAAATCTCATTATCATTGTGCTCTCCTTCTCCCAAGCACACAGATTCTCTCTTTATGCCACATGTCCACTGCCAAGGAATGAGGAAGGGGTGGTGTTGGTGATTCAAGACTGTCTTTCCTACTGTCTTTCAGTGCCTCTTCCAGCTATATGAAGTTAAAACCAGGTACTGTGAGTGCTTACCTGATTTTTATTTCTCATGAATTTGCTTTTTCTGTGTGTAGATAGTTGTTAAATTGGTGTTCTTGCAGAGGGGAAAATTAGTGGAGACTTTTATTTGGCCCTCTTGCTCAATCCCCAAAAGGGATGTATCTTTAAAAAGGAGAAAACTGCAAAAATGGGGTTTTTAATATTTGGAGAGTTTAGAATATTCAACAGGAACGTATCTACCTTTCCTCCCATTCAAATATGTCCCATCTTGACATATTCTTCCTTTTGGCTTCTTTAGGGTTAGAATTGCTCAGAGAGAGAAGAAAAGGGGGAAAAATGTATTTCTGTTACTTTTTGTATTTATCTGAATCTCCATGCATGGAATTTTCCTTAGAAATTTAAATCAATAGGCCGGGCGCGGTGGCTCACGCTTGTAATCCCAGCACTTTGGGAGGCCGAGGCGGGCAGATCACGAGGTCAGGAGATCGAGACCACGGTGAAACCCCGTCTCTACTAAAAATACAAAAAAAAAATTAGCCGGGAGTGGTGGCGGGCGCCTGTAGTCCCAGCTACTCAGAGAGGCTGAGGCAGGAGAATGGCGTAAACCCAGGAGGCAGAGCTTGCAGTGAGCCGAGATTGCACCACTGCATTCCAGCCTGGGTGACAGACCGAGACTCCATCTCAAAAAAAAAAAGAGAAATTTTAATCAACACAGAAATGTGGTTAATGTAACTGTAGCCATCAGATGGACTGTTAAGGAAAGGGGAATACTGCTTTTAAGTTTTCACACATACTTTTTAAAACTTCAATCACTACATTTACAAAATTCACTACCTTTAAGATGAAGGCATAGATGTGTAGTCCAGTTATGTATTTCTTCTTAACAAACCACCCCACACCAAACTTAGTATCCTAAACAATAATCTTTATACAGTGCTTAGAGACCTAAGCAGGGCCAGGAATTTAGAAAGAATAAAGCTGGTCTCTTTTCCACGATGCCTGGGACTTTGTTTGGGAAGCCTTCAACCCTGAAGAGGTGACTACACAGTTGGGGTCTAAGATCATATGAAGGCTCATTCACTCCCATATCTGGTAGTTAATGCTGGCTATTGCCTACAACTGTACATCCTATATGTGGCATGTCCACATATCTGTATGCACTTCCTCGCAGCCTAATTCCAAGAGCAAACATTCCAAGAGAATACAACAGAAGAGTGTTATATTTTTATGACCTACTTTCAGAGTCATCAAGCCTCACTTCCATCATATTCTGTTGGTTGAGGCAGTCACAAAGGCCAATCCACCTTCAAAGGCAGGGGACATAAAATCCATCTCTTGATAGGGAAATGCCAAGGTTCTAGAAAACTATGTAAGATGAGAGATATTGCCTAAGATATAGAACCAAGAGTTTACCATTATAGTCCCACCTAACAACATACACAGGAACTTTACTGATAAACAGACTCCATTATCATTTTGCAGCCTCATCATGTCCCACAAAATTGAATATCTAAAGTTTAAGCTGTCTAAGAATCAAAATTCAGCAATTCAGGAAAAATGCAAAGCCAAAAATCACAAAAAGTGCCTACATTATGAATTATTCAAAAGGTAGTAATGTTATCCATCATCTTCTCACTCTAGGAGTGCCTTGTGGGGAGGGTTAAAGGAGAGACAAATCTGTATGTACCTAAAGTATAGATAATGTTCAAAGGATGATCTACTTTTTCATTTTCTCCATTATCTAAAATTCAGTATAACATGATGAAGAGCAGGATTTCACAAACAGATCCCTGAGCTGAAATTTAGTTGCTACATTCATTCACTAAATTAACTAAAAAAAATTAGAGTTTCTATAACATAGTCAGAGATACAAGAGAAACAAGATGCTTCCTCTATATACAAGAAGCTTTTACTCTAACAAGCAAGCTAGCAATACACTGTAATAAATGCTAGGTGGGTATACATGGGGACTCCTCAGGGTGAGTATTTAGACAGATGTTCATAGCCAATATCCATTCTGAATGGACTGTTCTCTGTTTTGATTGCTTAGTGCCAATGCCACTGCAAGTGATAAATATTTTCAGTAGCATCTCTGATGCTATTATAACATGAGTGTAACTGAGTGTCCAGCCTGCATGGGGAACTGCAAGTAATACACTAGAGTTGTACCATAGAATGAAAAGTGGGGAGTGGCAATGGAGGAAGCTGGAGAAATAAACTCTGGGTCTTCTATGTTATTCTGGGGTAAATGAAGGAACTATTGAAGGGGTTTTAATCAAGAGACCAAGCCTATTAGATTGGTCTTTTGAAAATATTATTTTATCTGGTCAGTGAAAGATTGAAGGGAGCAAGGTGTTAAGTAGATAGTAGAAGGCAATTTCCAGAATCCAGGGAAAAGAAAAGCAAAGTTAAAGGTAGTAAGAATGGAGGAAAGTAGACAAATATTAAGAAGGTAGAATTTGAAGGATTTTGTGATTATTAGATGTCAGTGACACCGAGGGTTTGAGGCGGAGTTTTCAAGGATGACCTTTAGATTTCTGGTGTGGCAACTGGGAGGATGGCTACTACCAAAGACACAACCCTGTCTAATCTTTGACCACTGGCCACTGCAAGGCAGAAAAACAGCAATGGCAGCTCAGTTCCAGCTAAGGATGGTGCTCAAGTCTAGCTTGACAGGGAAGAGAAACCAAGAGGCTTAGGCAGATGGACAGGAGATTATTTTCTCTCTCCCTTCATCTCCTCCACTAAAGATACCTGTAAAGACCTGGAGATTATAATTATCATAAGAGCAGTTGGATGAAGGACATGGAGATTTCTTTAGGGGGATAGTATAAGTGGGAGAAAAATATGGCGAAATTGAGTCCAGGTGGAAATCCAGAACTCACCAGGAAGAACAGAAGTTGGTCCTGAGCATTATATCCTCCTCCAAGAAATATTTTACTACTAGCCCTTCTATACCAAGAAAAGGTTCCCAATGGAACAAGATTTCAAGGGAACCAATAGGCTAGCATGGCCAAGAAATGAATTTTTTATACCCCTATTCCTTTCAGCAATTGAAATCCCCCCGAAATTAAAAATCTTCAGGTGGGGTTGTGAAAATTCAACCATAACAGAATCTTCAAAGAAAGGCAAGCATAAAAGTATTGTCTCAAGTCTTGGAGAAATATCAATATTGAGGTTTCTATGTAGTGGTTTCTTGCCCAGGAATTGCTTCCTCTGGGTCATCTTTCATTTCTGGAACTCTCCAAGTGCACTTATTTATCATGAAATAACAACTGATGTTCTAATTCTGCAAATTTCCCTTAAAATTATATAATGTGTAGGTCCTTAAGTAGTTATTAGTTACATTTCACTTCCAAATCTCTTTATTTAATACCTAAATAATCTTCCTAGAGATTTTGTCACGTTTAGAAGAGGTCATTCTAAGGCATTGTTTCAGCCTCTCCAAAAGTCATTTGTTGGATCACTTTAAATAACCTACAGAGATTTTGTTTAACTTTTTCCTTTTAGTAGTTTTTAGGCTACCACTATTAGAATTGATTAAAATATCCCACTTCAGAGACAATAGGAGTTTTGCATACCCCAGATTTACTAAATTGTATCTCAGCTTTGAATAGAAAGTTAACATTCCAAAAGCAAGTCACTTTATCTATGGTATTAAAATATAAAGCTTATCTAAGAATGTGTCATTGTTTCACAGAATTTTGAAATTGGCAGTACCCAGACTCACTCCCTCTCAGCCTCTACTCTGATTTCGGCTATGGGTGAATGGCTTGGACTTCACACTGACAGTATCTCACCCTGAAGATGTGCTATGCCTCCTGGCTTTCTGCCCCTAGGTAGCTCAGATCAGCAGCTAATGTGTATAGCTCAGAAACTCAGGAGAAGAAGCATCCCCAAGGACAACTCAGGGCTTACGGGGGGTGGAACTGATTAATAAATGTTCCCATCTCCCTTCTTTTGGAAAGAAATTCTTGGAGGTGCTCTGTATGCTTCTCAGGAGGTCCCAACAGGATGGAATCCCATTGCCCCCATCAGTAGCCTCAGTAATATTCCCTTATAGTAGTTCTTCCTCCTTCCTTGTCCCGCTTTCCCCAGGACCTTCCTCCTTCTTCCGGGGACGACTGCTCAAAATAGTCACCTGCACACAAACTCTTTCTCTAGCTCTGCTTTTAGGTAATACCCGAACTAAGAAAGCTATTCTCTAGTCAAATCCCTTCATTTTAAAGATAAGAAACCTCTTGTACAAGAGCACAATATTAGTTACAACAGAAACTAGATCTCAAAGCTCCTAGCTTCCAGAATAGGGAATTTTATTTTACTGTCTAGGATGCCATCAAACATTGAACAGTATGAAAGAGTAAGTGCTGAACTGTGGTGGAACAGACCTTCAGAGCTACTGACATTCAGAAGGGATAGCCAGGAGCGAATACTGGTGTAGGCAAGGAAGCTTTTATAGAAAAGGGAACTTACGTTGGGCCTTAAGTAAATGTATAGACATGTGGAGGATATTCCAAGAAAAAGAAACAATGAATGAAAGTGTTACAGGTAGTTAAACAGGCATGACTGGGGCAGGAGAGGGCTCTTCCCCTAACCAACAGGAATATCAGGTGACAGTTGGGCAATTACCACATCGAAACGGGAGAGTTCTCTGACCCCCTTGCACCACTTGTGACAGGGGTGTGACTCATTTGCTGCCGCCGCTGATCAAACCCTTTATGGGAGGGGGAGCATGCAGAAAAGCAGATGCAGGAGCCAGGGCGAGCCCTTTTGGGCTCCAGACCTATGGTGGCATCTAGGGGTGTGTTACAATTAATGTTCTTTTAGCAGTTGCCATCCATGGATGGCTAAGTGTTAAACCAGCTCAGTGGAGAGTCAGGGTGACAGCCTTTTACACCCTGCCCTCTTAGTAGCCAGGTGCATGTCTGGCATCCAGGAAGAATCAGGTCACACAGTGACTTGAAGGATGGTGTATGCAGGGATTTTTTTGAGTGGTGGAGGTGGCTCTCAGCAGGATGGATGGGGAGCTGGAAAGGGAATGAAGTGGAAAGATTATCTTCCTCTGGAGTTTGGCCGTCTCCTGCAGCCAATCTCCCTGGCTGTCCCCAGCGGAACTCCTCTTGACATTCAGACGCTCCTTCTCTTCTCCTTCTCTACCACATACCGCTCTGCTGCTCTTCTGCTCCTCTGCTCGACCACTCATGGAACCTGGGGTTTGGGGTTTATACGGGTATAGGATAGGGGGGCATTGTGGGCCAAAAGACAAGATTTGGTTGCAAAAACAGGAAAGTCTGTTCCCATTTAAGGCCACAGTTTCCAAGCTTGAAGGTGGGGCCTTTGCCAGTGAACCACCCTCTTCTACCCAGTATTTCCCTGCCTCCTGTCCATATCAACATTGCCCCTCTAAACATGATAATTTGGCAGCCAAGCCAGGTATAGACAATCTCCTGATGGTCTACAGATGTCACATTAAAGTGTTAATTGAGAGCAGGCACCAGGGAGAGGCAACTTCCCAAACAGATAAAAACACCTGAGATAGATAATAAAATCTCAGGTATTGGGTGAGTGAGCCAGGCATGCTCAGTAAGAGACAAAATGGCATTCGACCAGAAAAGGGAAGAAAGTCTCAGATGGGCATGCGTTCAACTTCCTAAACACACTACACATGCTCACTTGCCAAGTGTAATGAGGGCACTGCACATGCAGGCAGCCCACCCCAAGGGAGGAACCACAAGAAAAGGGCAGAAGACCCCGAGAGTGGGCCAATATATAAAGTCCTAGAATCAAGTATAAATGTCACACTTGTCCTTCAGCTTGGCCACTTGGGTCTCTTCCAGTTGTACTTCCTTTTCTTTCCTCCTCTAACACCTTTTTTAAATGAACTTCCACTCCTGCTCTAAAACGTGCCTTGGTCTCTTTTTCTGCCTTATGCCCATCAGTCAAATTTTTTCTTCTGGGGAGGCAGGAATTGAGGTTGTTGCACATCTGTCCAGATTCACTACTGGTAACTCGAATACTTTCTACCCCTAACAAAAGTATTAAAATATAAATGAACTGTCTGTATTCTTAAGATATATTGTATATTAACCTGGCATGTCACATTGATGTATACAGGGAATGCTGAATAGGTAGGATGGTGTCAGGTTACAAAACTTTGCAAGCGAAGCAAAAGAATTTAAAAACTAGGTAATCAAATGACTTCATTTCACACATAAACTGTTAAGAAGTCTGACCACCAACATTCAACTAGAAACTGGCAACGGTAGAGGCAAATCCAGAGTCCCTGTCTCCACAGTTTTAAATCCTGTGTTTTTTTGGTTTTTTTTCGTTTGTTTGTTTGACTATGCTACTCTTCCAAAGTTACCTTGACACACTTTAAAATTTACGGATATTTTTGTATCTTTTGTATTGTAATATTCATGGAACAAAAAACAAGATCCTTGGCTGGGTTTATTAGATTCGTTGCCATCTGATCACTGCTTTAGCCCTCCTGCCTTACACAACTCATTCAACCCATACCCCATTCTCCTGAAGTAGTCCTCATGGTCACTTACACCTTCCTGAAAACTTTCTTTCTCTGTTAAGGTTGTGCCATTCTGTTTTTCCACATTATTTTCTCCCTTGCTCTAATTTACTGAACTTTAGCTTATTCACCCTCATTGGTTGAGAATTATGTCCTGGGCTCCCAAGTTCCTTTTATTTCCAGTCTTCCTAAGATTCTGTACAGCCTTAATACCTAGGCAGATGATCCATATAATACCATGGCCTCACATCTTCATGACCTCCTAGATTTCAACTATGCTGTATCCACTTCAACCACAGTCTGGACCTTGTCATCAACCAGAACTGCATCAACTTTGAAATCTTAATTCGAAAATATTAATCTGAATATAAACTCATATTCCTCCTTCTCTTTCACTATCTCATGTTTATTTGTTCCACCACCTACATGTGCCAGGCATTAAAGTGGGACACTGGAAAAACAGCGATGAATGAGATAGACAAGGTCCCTGTTGTCACAGAGCTGGTAGCCTAGTGACAACAACTACCCAAGAAATTAATGGAAATAACTATGATAGGGGAAGTACGGGATGCTACGGGGGGCTTATTGAGGGGCACACAATCCAGACTGGAGGGTCAGGGGCTTCTCAGGAAGTAATGTTTATGGTAGCCCTCACCAAGGCCCTTCAGATGCTTGATCCCTCCATTTTATTCTCATTCATCATCATTCCCCCATGGCTTTGCTTCCCTCCCTCACTTCCCTAAACTCCATAATGCAACCTTCTAACTAATCTCTTCCTCATGTGCTCATTACTGATACTAGTCCCCTTATCGTTCTCCCACAGCCATTCTGAATACTTTCGATCTTGGATAAACTTAACAATTAGCCTTCTCTGATCTTATACCTTGGCTGCTGAGAGCTTCTTGAGAAAACCACATCAATGTGCCACCTGATAGCACTGAATTCTGGATCTCTGATCTCCACTGAGCCCCATATACGTAATCCTTATTCTAGCCAGATCATTTCTAGTTCTGACAATAACTATTTCAGTGTTTTCTCCTCTGTTCACAACTTTACTATTTCACTAATGTTGCCATCACACACATGCCAAATTCTAAAAACTCTTCGCAAATTTCATCTTCCATGACCTCTTTGGAGTATCTAGAAACTTGAGATCTCTCCCATTATCTTTAAACTCTCTTGTAATTTTACTTTAATGATATCACTGTCTCCTGGTTCTCTGACTGTATACCTAACCATTGCATCTTAATATCTCATTAAGCTCTTATTCTTCTAGCTATTACTAAAATATTTGTATATTTCACAGTTTTATGCTTGATCTTCTTCTGTGACATGCCACCACAGAGACTTCATCTACTTTTGCAACTTCGAATCATCTTTCTATATGTTCATAACTGTAAATCTAGATCTGCAACCAAGACATTGTCCTGAAGTCTAGGTCAAGAGCCTACAGCTATCTCTGCCTAACTTAACATATCTAAAACTAAACTAACTATTCTTACTATCTCTCCCCAATCCAATTTCAACTCAATTTTTTATCATGTTCACCAGCCACCCAACCAACAAAGACAAGTCTATGAGTTATTGTGTATTCCACTCTTTTTCTCACTCCCACATCCAAAGATAATGAAATACTGTTTATTCTACTTCAGAAACATTTTTTCTTATCCATTCCCTCGAAATTTGGTCATGTCACTCTGTACACCCTAATCACACAGAATTATTGGATATTGCTTCCAAATCCAGGCTATTTTATATTTCTATGGCTTTTCTCAGTTTGTTTTGTTATCTGGAATGTCCTCCTTTTTCCTACCCATTTTTCAGGACTCAGATTACATCACTGTCTCAATACTTTCTTGACCCCCTACTGACTCCCCATATCCATCAAAACTTTACCCTTCTATTGAATTTCATATATATCCTAACAAAGCACGTATAATATTAAGACACTATAATTATTAAGACACTATTTACTCAAGGGACTGTTTGCCTGTCCTATCTATAAGCCATATCTATCCTATTAAGCCAAAAATTCCTCCTGAAAGAAACCATTTCTGAATTTACTTTGTATCCCTACAATCTGGCATAGTGCCTGGATCAGCAAATATTTCTTGAATAAATGAACAAATGAATTCAGAACAACATACAGTTCCTGTCACACATCATTTTTGTGCAGCTGCTACTTGAGAACATTGAGAGCATGAGCTTTGGAGTCATATAAACATAGGTTTAAGTTCTTATCTTAACACACCGTAAGTTGTTTGCCCTTAACAAGTTAGCATCTTACAATTTCAGTTTCTTCATCTATAAAATGAAAATAATACTACTACCTCATTCAGTTCCTGTGAGGATTAAATAAATGAAAGAAATGTGTAAAAAAGAAACCGGGGACAATTGGCATCAAGCAAAGATTTAAATACGTGGTAGTCATTAACACTATTATCCTATCCTTTTGCTCAAATCTTCCCTCTATCTGGTGAGTCCCCTCCCCGGGATGGCGTTCCTTAATTTTGTGAACTAACTAATACCTTGACTTCTTTTAAAACTTAAGCAGGCTGTTTTTTCTTCTGGGACTCTGCCCTGACTTCCTCCACCCCTTGTGGTTAAGTAGTACTCTTCTTTTTCACTGTTCTCAAAGTTCCTTATGTTATTTCTCCCATAGTAAATATTATACAGAGCATGTGTCTGTTTCCTTGCCTAGCTCGTGCATTAGACTATAGGTTCAATAAGAATAGGAGCTATGCATTTTACCCCCATAACCTAGCAACCTGCATAGCAGGTATGTTGCTCAATAAATGATCACTGAGAAGAGAAATACTAATAGAGTACCATGAATGTGGTAAATGTAAATATTTTTTGATGATTCGGTGGGATTAAATGGTTGATCTACTGTGCCCTATAAGGTTATTTGGGTAAGATTAATCAATCCCAGTTGGATTAAGTGCTGCTGTCAATTATGTTAACTTGGTCTATATGGAGATATTGTATATAGCACATAGTAACTATATCCCCTTATTAATAAGCTCTTGGATATATTTGCAGCTCTATCTCATAGCTAAGTTCAAAAAGTTGGCAAAGAAGGCTAGCTTAACAGGAAGTGGAATAAAGCCTGACAGTAAACTCTTTTAATCCCAAAAGCTATTTCTTCCCAGGCTTTATTTTTTAATTATTCTAAACGTTTATTGCTGTATTCTCCGTCCTGCTTAACGCAAGATAATTAAGACTATGAACTCTTGTCTTAATTGCCACATATCACTATACTGAAACCTGCAAAAGATAGCACATTTTTCCTCATGTAATTTGTTTGATTTGTATTTGATGAAGAAAAATTTTTCCCTGAAAACAGTATGGAATCCTGAGATAATGGCTTAAAACATTTATTTATAATTGGAAAGGCAGACAGACTCTTAATCATGGCATGGCTTAATTATAGCAGCATAAGTATAATTGGCACTGTTGTAATAAATTGCTAATTTATAAGATGAATTATCTTGCTTCATATTCAAAGTAGAAAGAGTTCTATATATTATTGTATGTATTCTTGGTTTAAATTATTATCCTTCTGGATCCTGTCTGTTGATAACTAAATATCAAATTTTTCATTTCTCTATATACATTAATTTTAATATCTAAAAGTTGAAAGTAGAAAAGCCAATAAAACCAACCTATTAACCATTTTAATTTATGTTATTAATTAAGCATCAATGTTCATTGTCTATTCACCAATTTTTAAATCTATTTCAACTAGTTTTCAATATGTGTTATCTTTGTCATTGATAAACGAATAAAAATCAGCATGGATTTATGCCTAAGAAATGGTGGGGTTTAGTGACAAAGCCAGAAAAACAAGTTAGTGGCTGCAAAAGTACATGATAAGTAGTTCAAATTCTTCAGAAGTATAATTTTGTATTGCTATAACAATGTCTGGCTTTTATTTTTCAGCTTAATGTTTCAAGTTCATTTTTAAGTGATAAAATTTTCTTTTAACCATCATTCTTTAGCAAAGAAGACAGTGAAAGCAAAATATTACTTTTTTTTTTTTTGAGATGGGAGTCTCACTTTGTTGCCCCGGCTGGAGTGCAGCAACTATTCACACATGCAGTCATGTCTCACTGCAGCCTCGATCACCTGGCCTCAAGCAATTCTCCAGCCTCCTTAGTAGCTGGGACTACAGAAAATATTACTATTTACAAGGTCACCTACTTCCAATAGCTTTTTTTCTTTTATTACTTTGCCATTCACTATGAAGTGTATTCCAGTAATATGCTCTAGGTCAGACATATATTGCTAGAGAAAGATGGTTATTTGTTTAAATTCCTCTTTCAATATGATTTGTTACCACAAATCCTAGGCATTCTTTCTTCCTTTTAAAAGACAAAGCACAATATAAGAAAGAAGAATTTGCCACTATTACATCAGAGGCCAGAAAGTCTCTACAAAAGTAAATAAAGGGTTTAAACAAATTTCAACGTTATCTAAATTCCAGTATATGCAAGGCAAAGTGGATTTAAGGAGCTTGAATTATCCTGAAAGTTGACTCAATTATTTAATTATGTTCAAATTGTAGGAGGGCGATATATTGGAAGTATGTACACTTAAGCCTTGAAAAATTCAACATGTCAGTCTGGGGGTTATGAGGTCATTTTCTGAAAACAGAGATGTAATCACCTCATTCTGGTGGAGTCTTCATTCCCAGCCTGACTCACTTCAGAACCACTCAGCACCCTCTGATCAGCTCTGCAGATTGGCCTGATGTTCAGGCTCGTCACAGATGTCTCTCAGGTCAGCATTAACGAGACATTTGCCTCTGCCAGGCTTCAAGAATCCAGCCTTCATGATTTAGTGCTGAAATAATTTGCTACCATAGAGAGCCTGGGGAATCAAAGGGGAAAAACTGATTAAGAAATTCTATTTAAAATTAATTACAGAAATTATATAATTTGTAAAAAATTAACCCAGTTAAACATTTTATTTAATTTTTTTTCTCAGGGCTATATACCATGGCCTAGCTCAGTTCTTCTGCATATTCTCATAATAGAGAAATACTGACCATTTATTGTTAAAAAAAAAAGTTAATTGCATCTTAAGGTACAAATATTCAATAAAATATATTTATTTTAAGTCAAATTGAAATCTGCAATATTATTGGTTTTTCTCTTTACCTAACTTCTTGCCAGGCAATCCGATGATTTCTTGATAGTACCACTCTCAGCATCAGTCATAACTATTGATGTTCGCTAACGCGAGTGAGGGAAAACATCACTTCAAGATGACAGGGTCATATCACTGACCTTGAGCTTCTCCTGAAGAAAATGAATTGGCTTACTAAAGCAGTCAAGTAGAAAGCAGAAACCATCATTTTCTAAATGTTTTCAAGGTAAAAATCCTCAGGGACAATCTTTTATCAGTGTCTCAGGCTTGATTAACTGTCTTAATTCACTATGATTAATGGCTTTTAAAACTCTGGGGCACCAAGATTCTTTATATCTTGTATTATATGAACCTTGTAAGTGGGATGTTCTTCAAATGAACATCATAACCTACACACAAACCACAACAACAACTGTAACAGATAATTATGCATTATGTCACTCAGTCAGTATGAAAGACATTTCCAGGTAAGGCCCTCCTTTCATTTAAATAGAGATGTCAATTTCTCACCCAAAAATACATATCTCTTCACACAGGCAATTTATCCTTCATCAACACATGACACTCCATTCTTCCTGTTTCCATAAGTGATTATGTCACTTAGAAAACCCACTAATGATTCATTTTTGTGGAATGAAGATTTCAGCCACAGTATTTAAAAATTACTTTGCTTTTTAATAGCTAGTGAATAGAAAACATTACATAGAAAAGACAAATGTGAATGCATATAGAACATCAAAGCTCTGCATATTCTTAAAGATAATAAAGTTCAAGTTCCAACATCCAATGCAAATTATATAAAATTCAGTGGACTGCTATTATCTAAAGTGAATAGGACAAAGGTTTCCATCTTCAGTAAAAAGTAGGATCAATTATAAGCTTTGGCCACAAAAATTGTGAAACTGGCACAAAAGTTATATTGAAAATGCTAGCTGGGCACAGTGGCTCAGGCCTGTGATCCCAGCACTTTGGGAGGCCGAGGGGGGCGGATCCCCTGTGGTCTCGAACTTGGCCAACTTGGTGAAACCCTATCTCCAGTAAAAATACAACAACAACAAAAATTATCAGGGTATGGTGGTGCGTGCCTATGGTCCCAGCTGCTCGAGAGACTGAGGAAGGAGAATCGCTTGAACCCGGGAGGCAGAGGTTGCAGCAAGCCGAGATTGCACCGCGGCACTCCAGCCTGGGCAACAGAGCAAGGCTCCGTCTAAAAAAAAAAAAAAAAAAAAAAAAAAAAGCCAGTCTTTCTCTGTGGGATGGAGGGAATGAGATCCTAAAGTTTTCTTCAAACCCAAGTATGGTCTTCAGAACAGATGCCAAACATAACTGCACTGTTATGGACTACTTGGGCTTCCACATTAGTCTTGTTTACCCTAGAAGCCAATTTATTTTAAGTCCACAGGCACTCAGAAAAGCAGATATACCTCATGCTTCCAGGTTCTCCTTAGGTGTGTCAGCAAATACACTACTCAAATTCTAGGACTTCCTTAGTTCTCCCAGGCTTTAGGATAAAGTCATAACATCCTGAAAAGCAATCAGAAATAGTCAGATTCCCAAACATCACCCAATTGACACTACTGCCTTAAAGGATTTGTACCAAAAGCATACACGAACTTTAAAGAGAAAGGGGCACAGCTCACCTAGGCTGAAATTGATGTGATGTATGTATCAGATGATTATATGAAGCTTTTAGAAGTTAGTTAATAACACTGAAAAACAAAGACAGGGAAATTTTACAAGGAAATAAGACCTTCATCCCACCAACCTCCTTCCTTTCCCAAACTTGTATAACTCTAGCTAGTGAAACAATAATAAATTATAATATAATTCTTATGAATCAAATAATTTAAATAGAAATTACCTCTTCTCTAAAGTTTGTATATTTCATTTTAGATGTAGAATTCATCATTTAGGTTATTTTTTCTTCTTCCAGAGGGAAATAATGAGTTCAATTTTACATGGTTAGTATGCGTTTATGATAGCTTTAAAAAGAATGCCACAGGAGGCCTTTATCATGGAAAATAAAATTGTTTCAGAGAATACACTGGATGGCTATTAAATTTTTTTCTATATTTTTTTCTATATTAAGCTTATTTGATGTAGCTCACTATCTCTTAGTAACATAAAACTTCTTTAATGTTAATTTTTAAAAGACACAAATTAATTTACAGGGGAAAGAAATGAATACATAGACACATGATTTTTAGGGTATTGATAGGTGTCATTAATCACTCTAAGCTTAGAACAGTACAGCCCCCAGTAAAACTCTGCAACATTTTCTCTAGCATAAGATCTGTGACAGATTAAAAACTTCATCCTATTTCTTTTCTTGTTAATAAAATGCACAACTTATACCTCCGAAAAGTTTTATAGCTAAATCTCTAGTGACTGAATTTCTGTACTATACATAAAAGGAAAGTGTACAGAGGCAGAGTTGGGAGCAGATGACCTTAAGATGTTTATTTATTGGATTATCTCACTCTTAAAGAAGTATAATTTTGAAAAAAAAAGTGAAAACCTATGCTAAATAAATTTATCACTCTCTGTGCAAAAAGCTATATAACGCAATAGTTTATGTTAATACAAAAATATAATTCTCATAAAATACAAGATATAAGGGACAAACAGCATCAAGATGGCTGATCTGAGGTGCCCAACATTCATATCCACAAAGAAGGACTAAAACAACAAATAGATAACTGCACTTTGGGTAGAGTGTCTAAGGGAGAACACTGCAATTCAGCAAGGAAATGACCAATATGCTCTGAGACAAGGAAACTCGGGATAGCAGCATAGAAAGGGAAGCAAAGCACCCAGCTGGGATTGTCCCAGAGACAAAGGGGGAACTTCTCATTATGGGGAAAAGCTAAGTGGGAGATCCCCAGGAATACCTATAACTACCATGAACACCTGCAATCCTGGCTACAAAAGGCCCTAAATCCGGTTAAGGGAGCTGCCTAGAATCCATGCAGCTGCATGGACTCAAACTTCTGTAGCACAGGGCCATTTTGAGAAAGGAGCCACTGCAGAAATGCAGCCTGCTCTGGGGCTCGATTTTACCACTCTTGTTCAACACAACACTGGAAGTCCTGGCCAGAGCAATCAGGTGAGAGAAAGAAAGGACATCCAAAATGGAAAGAAAGAAGTCAAATCAGCCTTGCTTACGAATGACATGATCTTTTTTTCAATTTTTTATTTTAATTTTTATGAAAACATAGTAGATGTACGTATTTATTTCACAAGTATTTGCCAAATGCTATGTGCCAGGCACTGCTCAAGAAACTAGAGATACAGTAATCAACTAGACACATTATGCAGGCTTTCCAGTTCCTGCATTTCATTTCTTTCAAAGTGTCTTGCCATGCCCAGAAACCCACTCCATTCTAATTCTAAAACCTCAAATTTTTTTCTAACTTGCTCCTATTTTCCCTTGTATCCAACCCCCACCTTATCTATCATCTAGTCCTTGACTTTAATAATTTTTATAGTTAATGCACACATATATAATCCATTCATACATATGTATAAATATTTAATTTATATATCATATAATATAAATAATATATATAAACTCATATGGGAATTTTCCCAACTACTTTGTAATTTCCTTAAGGGGTGACATATTTCTATCTTATGTCCCTAGCACACAGTAGGAACATACAAATATTTAAGGCATAAATCAGTGAGAATACCACTGGACTGGACGGGGACTATCTATTTGTACATAAATGGAACAAAAGAAAGAGATCATCTTAATTCCTCATTGCAATAATAATAACTCCTATTGAACACTTGCATCACTGCAAGTGCTTTACACTATTTAATCCCCAAAAAAATTCTATGAAGAAGGTACTATTATTATCCCCATTTTTTACATGATAAAATTGAGGCAGAGAGAAGTTAAATGCCTCTTGAAGGCCAGTGAATGGTGGTGTCAGATACACGAAAATTTTATTTAAAATCAACCATTTTTATCTACTTTGTCATACTGTTTTTCACGATTCTAAGTCTAGAGATTTAGACTTCTGACACTATCAAATGCCTCTCTCCTGACAACTTTCCCCATAAGTGTCTCCATACTAATGTCATGGTGAAAGCTCTGTCAATAGAAAAGAAAAACTCCTAATAAATTCATGATTTAGACTTCTGTTAACATAGGGTGACTTTATAGTTTTTTGTCCAAATCAAGACACTTTTAGGAGTAAATGGGTGCTATATTTTTATACATATTGATTTATAACAAATTACTCCCAAATATAGCAGCTTAAAACAATACACACACGTCATCTCACATACTTTTTCAGAGACATGAACTTGGGAGGGCTTAGCTTCTGGTTCTGTTTCGGGGTCTCTCATGAACCTGCAGTCAAGATACAGGCCCATACCCTAGCCATCTGAAGGCTTAACTGGGCTGGAGGATATGCTTCCAAGCTCGCTCAAATGTCTGCTAGTAGAAGGCGTCAGTTCCTCACCATAAGGCTGCTCTTGGTAAGGCATCAGGCTTCCCCTAGAGTGAATGATGAAAGAAAGAGAGAGAGGAAAGAGAAAAAGAGTGTAAGAGCAAGACGGAACCATAATGCTTTTATCATCTAATCTCGGAAGTGATGTACTCTCACTTTTGCGTTATTCTGTGGTTAAATAGACCAACTGTGATACAATGTGGTAAGGGATTACATATAGTGTGAATGCCAGAAGGTGGGATCATGAGGCACCGCCTTGCAGGCTGGCTACCAGAGGTGTTATTAATAATTATGCCAGGACAGCAGGCATAAAGACAGTCCCTATGCCTTGATTTATATTTAGCACATCAGGAAGTAATTTTCTTTTTTTATTTTATTTTTATTATTATTATACTTTAAGTTTTAGGGTACATGCGCACAATGTGCAGGTTTATTACATATGTATCCATGTGCCATGTTGGTGTGCTGCACCCATTAATTCCTCATTTAGCATTAGGTATATCTCCTAATGCTATCCTTCCCCCCTCCCCCCAACCCACAACAGTCCCTGGAGTGTGATGTTCCCCTTCCCGTGTCCGTGAGTTCTCAATGTTCAATTCCTACCTATGAGTGAGAACATGAGGTGTTTGGTTTTTTTGTCCTTGCGATAGTTTACTGAGAATGATGATTTCCATTTTCATCCATGTCCCTACAAACGCCATGAACTAATCATTTTTTATGACTGCATAGTATTCCATAGTGTATATGTGCCACATTTTCTTAATCCAGCCTATCCTTGTTGGACATTTGGGTTGGTTCCAAGACTTTGCTATTATGAATAGTGCCGCAATAAACATACGTGTGCATGTGTCTTTATAGCAGCATGATTTATAGTCCTTTGGGTATATACCCAGTAATGGGATGGCTGGGTCAAATGGGATTTCTAGTTCTAGATCCCTGAGGAATCGCCACACTGACTTCCACAATGGTTGAACTAGTTTACAGTCCCACCAACAGTGTAAAAGTGTTCCTATTTCTCCACATCCTCTCCAGCACCTGTTGTTTCCTGACTTTTTAATGATTCCCATTCTAACTGGTGTGAGATGGTGTCTCATTGTGGTTTTGATTTGCATTTCTCTGCTGGCCAGTGATGATGAGCATTTTTTCATGTGTTTCTTTGGCTGCATAAATGTCTTCTTTTGAGAAGTGTCTGTTCATGTCCTTCGCCCAATTTTTGATGGGGTTGTTTGTTTTTTTCTTGTAAATTTCAGTTCATTGTGGAACTGATTTTCTAGTTTATTTGCGTAGAGGTGTTTGTAGTATTCTCTGATGGTGGTCTGTATTTCTGTGGGATCGGTGGTGATATCCCCTTTATCATTTTTTATTGCGTCTATTTGATTCTTCTCTCTCTTCTTCTTTATTAGTCTTGCTTGGTGCAGAGCTGAGTTCAATTCCTGGGTGTCCTTGTTAACTTTCTGTCTCATTGATCTGTCTAATGTTGACAGTGGGGTGTTAAAATCTCCCATTATTATTGTGTGGGAGTCTAAGTCTCTTTG
Organism: Nomascus leucogenys; assembly: GCF_006542625.1. NCBI lineage: Eukaryota > Metazoa > Chordata > Mammalia > Primates > Hylobatidae > Nomascus > Nomascus leucogenys. The sequence goes on along the minus strand of NC_044381.1, from coordinate 103,602,989 downwards.
TAGGTCACTCAGGACTTGCTTTATGAATCTGGGTGCTCCTGTATTGGGTGCATATATATTTAGGATAGTTAGCTCTTCTTGTTGAATTGATCCCTTTACCATTATGTAATGGCCTTCTTTGTCTCTTTTGATCTTTGTTGGTTTAAAGACTGTTTTATCAGAGACTAGGATTGCAACCCCTGCCTTTTTTTGTTTTCCATTTGCTTGGTAGATCTTCCTCCATCCCTTTATTTTGAGCCTATGTGTGTCTCTGCATGTGAGATGGGTTTCCTGAATACAGCACACTGATGGGTCTTGACTCCTTATCCAATTTGCCAGTCTGTGTCTTTTAATTGGAGCATTTAGCCCATTTACATTTAAAGTTAATATTGTTATGTGTGAATTTGATCCTGTCATTATAATGTTAGCTGGTTATTTTGCTCGTTAGTTGATGCAGTTTCTTCCTAGCCTCGATGGTCTTTACAATTTGGCATGTTTTTGCAGTGGCTGGTACTGGTTGTTCCTTTCCATGTTTAGTGCTTCCTTCAGGAGCTCTTTTAGGGCAGGTCTGGTGGTGACAAAATCTCTCAGCATTTGCTTGTCTGTACAGTATTTTATTTCTCCTTCACTTATGAAGCTTAGTTTGGCTGGATATGAAATTCTGGGTTGAAAATTCTTTTCTTTAAGAATGTTGAATATCGGCCCCCACTCTCTTCTGGTTTGTAGAATTTCTGCCGAGAGATCCACTGTTAGTCTGACAGGCTTCCCTTTGTGGGTAACCCGACCTTTCTCTCTGGCTGCTCTTAATATTTTTTCCTTCATTTCAACTTTGGTGAATCTGACAATTATGTGTCTTGGAGTTGCTCTTCTCAAGGAGTATCTTTGTGGCATTCTCTGTATTTCCTGAATCTGAATGTTGGCCTGCCTTGCTAGATTGGGGAAGTTCTCCTGGATAATATCCTGCAGAGTGTTTTCCAACTTGATTCCATTCTCCCAGTCACTTTCAGGTACACCAATCAGACGTAGATTTGGTCTTTTCACATAGTCTCATATTTCTTGGAGGCTTTGTTCATTCCTTTTTAATCTTTTTTCTCTAAACTTCCCTTCTCGCTTCATTTCATTCATTCCATCTTCCATCACTGATACCCTTTCTTCCAGTTGATCACATCGGCTCTGAGGCTTCTGCATTCTTCACGTAGTTCTCGAGCCTTGGCTTTCAGCTCCATCAGCTCCTTTGAGCACTTCTCTGTATTGGTTATTCTAGTTATACATTCATCTAATTTTTTTTCAAAGTTTTTAACTTCTTTGCCATTGGTTTGAATTTCCTCCTGTAGCTCGGCGTAGTTTGATCGTCTGAAGCCTTCTTCTCTCAACTTGTCAAAGTCATTCTCCATCCAGCTTTATTCCGTTGCTGGTGAGGAACTGTGTTCCTTTGGAGGAGGAGAGGTGCTCTGCTTTTTAGAGTTTCCAGTTTTTCTGCTCTGTTTTCTCCCAATCTTTGTAGCTTTGTCTACTTTTGGTCTTTGATGATGGTGATGTACAGATGGGTTTTTGGTGTGGATGTCCTTTCTGTTTGTTAGTTTTCCTTCTAAGAAACAGGACCCTCAGCTGCAGGTCTGTTGGAGTTTCCTAGAGGTCCACTCCAGACCCTGTTTGCCTGGGTATCAGCAGCGGTGGCTGCAGAACAGCAGATTTTCGTGAACTGCAAATGCTGCTGCCTGATCATTCCTCTGGAAGTTTTGTCTCAGAGGAGTACCCGGCCGTGTGAGGTGTCAGTCTGCCCCTACTGGGAGGTGCCTCCCAGTTAGGCTGCTCGCGGGTCAGGGACCCACTTGAGGAGGCAGTCTGCCCGTTCTCAGATCTCCAGCTGCATGCTGGGAGAACCACTACTCTCTTCAAAGCTGTCAGACAGGGACATTTAAGTCTGCAGAGGTTACTGCTGTCTTTTTGTTTGTCTGTGCCCTGCCCCCAGAGGTGGAGCCTACAGAGGCAGGCAGGCCTCCTTGAGCTGTGGTGGGCTCCACCCAGTTCGAGCTTCCTAGCTGCTTTGTTTACCTAAGCAAGCCTGGGCAATGGCGGCACCCCTCCCCCAGCCTTGCTGCTGCCTTGCAGTTTAATCTGAGACCGCTGTGCTAGCAATCAGTGAGACTCCGTGGGCATAGGACCCTCCGAGCCAGGTGCGGTATATAATCTCCTGGTGTGCCGTTTTTTAAGCTCATTGGAAAAGCGCAGTATTAGGGTGGGAGTGACCCGATTTTCCAGGTGCTGTCTGTCACCCCTTTCTTTGACTAGGAAAGGGAACTCCCTGACCCCTTGCGCTTCCCGAGTGAGACAATGCCTCACCGTGCTTCAGCTCGCGCACAGTGCACTGCACCCACTGTCCTGCACCCACTGTCTGGCACTCCCTAGTGAGATGAACCCAGTACCTCAGATGGAAATGCAGAAATCACCCGTCTTCTGCGTCGCTCATGCTGGGGGCTGTAGACCGGCACTGTTCCTATTCGGCCATCTTGGCTCCACCCCCCAGGAAGTAATTTTCTACCTCCATAACTATTTAATTCTATAACTAAGTCCCTAGAAATCCATGTATGAATAACTGCCATGACTCTGTCTTACACGCTCCCACCAAATCACTCTCATGACATTGCTGTGGAAGACAACACTAGTCAATAAGTAGTAGCTTCTCAACTGGCTCTCTTTTCTTCCACAGCAAATACTAGACTGTTGCTTCTCTCTGTCCCTAACAATTATACCCAGGCCCCCAAACATCCATAGCAATCTAGGAGGTTCATGAATGATAAAAGCTTTAAAGGCCCTGAAAAACACTGAGGATATTAAAACTTCAGTCCTTTATGATTTAAATAAAACTTGATAAGATGATCCCTGGAATTATAATTGTGACATTTTCTATGACAGATCAATGTACTGGCAGAGAAAAGCACTAAAACTTAAAAAGGGTTTGCTCATAATTATTGGTACTCTCAACCCTGGGCATTTTGCCTTCAACAGCTAACTTGACCATGTGCTATCTTAATCACTTCCAAGTGAACTTGGTCATGGTGCTAAAGCCAATGCCAACTCATCTTCTGAGTCTGTAAGAACAAGAACTAAAGCAAAGGTAACATATCTAGATTAAATGATTTGGTTATTAGGGGTAATTAATTCTCTTTTGTTTTGGAAATACTAGATATTAAGCACATCTACCTATACCCTGATATAGGACAAGAAAGAATAATAATAGTGCATGGTAATATATTATTATTTATAAGAATCAAGTTAAGTAGACCAATTAAGTCAGAAAAACAATCCTTCACTTCTAATAACCATTAAAGTAAAGGCAACGAAAATAAAGAATCATGGACACTGGGATTATAAGTAGAAACGCTAATATTATTATTTTTTACCCTGTGCATATTATATAAGACCATCTGCTCAGAGGAAAGTTCATTAAAATTGGAGAATGTGGTGGCTGTCTCAAATATAGCAGTAGCCATTATCATATTAAACAGTCAGGGTGGTAATTTGACAGTCAAGCTTAAAACCTGAGAGTCCATGCATGATTCAGTGCTATTGATATGAAGATATATTGGAGAGAGAGGCTGGGGGAGAGGGAAAATAAGAAAGACAGAGAGAGAACAAACAGAGACTATATCTCCTTTTTCCTAGTTGTTTGTTCAACCCCTTGACCAGAGAAGTCAGGAACTGACTTCTGAAGAATGAAAATGACTGCAAACTTCCCATGAAAGTCAAACAAGAAACAACGAACCCAGAGAAATAGAAATAAAGCATTTCCCCAATGTCTATCATGATTCATTACTTACATTTATTCAATTTCCAGAACCATCTTGACAAGCACTGTTAGTAAGGATAAAGGAAAGTAACTGCATGACCAGGGTACATTAAATTGCTTTCCTTCATCCTTCAGTTGTGCTGGGGCAACAAGTTAGTTGCTATTTTCTGGGGGGTTTTTTCCCCTGTTGATAATATATCTTCCCACCATTTGTAAGCCCAGATCCTTTTTCTCATTTCAGTTTTAAAACAAACCTCCTGCCAGTTGAGGCTGACTTCGCCTTGCTAAAGGCTGGGTAATTTCTCTAGGCAGTAGAATACCTCATCTGTTACATGAATGTTGTTTTCCTTAGTGGAGTCCTGTCAAATAATTTTTTTCTCATCTGTTTCCCTCCAATTCAGGGACCACTATTGATTTACCGTAAGTTAAGTCAATTTACTCCTAAATTTTTCTAGCTGTGATTTGGGAATATTCACTCAAGTGCACAGAACACCCACTATGAATCACAGTTACATGTGTCTTTAATCTTAAACCTTTAAGCATCTGCTAGAGTTATTCTTGCTTCTCTCTTATTTTTGCAACTTGCACACAAAACATTATTTAATGGAGAAGAAAATTTCAAATCTTCTCTTCATGTAGAAGAGGTCATAGAATGTGACAAGGAAAATGTGTTACGTGTTTATAAACTGCATCCAAGAGTCACCAATTCTACTTGAAAGAAACTGCAAACTGACCTTATTCCTTAGATTGAGTTTTCCAGACAAACTGAAAGAGTTACTCTTCCAGTGTGTTCTAAATTGCCCATTTTTTCTGTCTGGATTTCCTGGAATTTATAGTAATATAGGTTGTCCTTAGACTAAATTTCAGATTATGTACACAAATCCAATAAAATTAGTTGTTGTCTATTAAACATAGTCCATGTTGTTCTTTACTACTGGCTATCACAAGTTACATAGAAATGACACCCGGGAATAGCAACACAAATATGGTGACTTCTGCTTTTGCATTTCCTTCCTGGTTGCTCATTACAACCACTGCCTTCATATGATAAATATGTATCAAGTACCTGATATGTGCTAGGTACTAAAAAGACAAAGAGACACAATACTATCTTTCTAGACTAATATAATTTCTAAAATTTTTGGTTTATTTTATTTTGAATCTCAAGCCAGTATTCTCAAACTTTCTTAGCTGGATTATATTTTTTTAATTTAATATTACTTTGTGTATACAAGAAATACAAACTGAAAAGCTCTGTCAAAAGCAGGCTCAGTGGGGGCAGCCATCTGGACCCCTGACAGCCTCTAAAACAGCCAGTGAGACACTGCTGAGAACTCTGGGACATCATAGAGCACCTTTCAAACCACAGACACAGCCAGCCCACTTATTTTTCAGGTAAATAAACCATGAGTTAAAGGTACTGCATAGGTTGCCCAGAGTCATCAACCAGCCAGGGGCACATTCGGAACTATCCACGTTTCCGGACACTTAAGTTCTGGGTTCTTTCCAGGGAGCCCAAACTATTACTTACTTTGAGTAATCTTGTTTCTTTGTCAGAAAGATTTCTGCTTGTAAATATTTACTTTTTAGGGCTTTATGAATTCTTAAGATGTAGTTCACTGTATCTCAGAAACAGAAAAAACATCTTGGCCAGGTGTGGTGGCTCATGCCTGTAACACAACACTTCAGGAGACAGAGGCAGGCAGATTGCTTGAGCCCAGGAGTCTGAGGCCAGCCGGGGCAACATGGCAAAACTCCATCTCTACTAAAAATACAAAACTTAGCCAGGCATAGTGGCACACGTTTGGAGTCCCAGCTACTTGGGATGTTGAGGTGGGAGGATCGCTTGAGCCTGGGAGGTCGAGGCTGCAGTGAGCCGTGATCACACCACTGCACTTCAGCCTGGGCAACAAAGTAAGACGTTTTCTGGAAAAAAAAAAAAAAAAAGAAAGAAAGAAAGGAAGAAAGAAAGAAAGAAAGAAAGAAAGAAAGAAAGAAAGAAAGAAAGAAAGAAAGAAAGGAAGGAAGGAAGGAAGGAAGGAAGAAAGAAAGAAAGAAAGAAAGAAAGAAAGAAAGAAAGAAAGAAAGAAAGAAAGAAAGAAAGAAAAGAAAAAGCATCATGAATTGCACATCTCTGATGTTAGACCATAAGTTGATTTTTAAAAGCCTTATTTCTTCCAAAAGGTAGATGGATGAGAAGCAGGTAGTTGGTCAGTCCCTCAAAATTCAGAGCAGTAACTAACCACTGTAGCTCACAGAAAAGAAAAGATTTGTTCACCTCCAAATCACTCAAAGAAATTCCTATTACTAATACCTCTCTTAGCAAATAGAAATCCTGCATAACTCCAGGATAATAAATAATAAAATGGAAAACATTGTGGCATGCCCAAGGCTGCTGTGCTTCCCAGATTATTTCTCTTCTGTTGCTTTGCCCTTTTGTACTATTGCCCCCGGATGCTTCTCACATCCTCTTTCAATACCTAGAGTGAAGCTGTTACGTCACAGCCTTTGCCCCCACTTGCCCAGGTCATATGCCCTGCTGGTAATAGTATGTTCCCATTGTTGAGAATACAGTGGCATCTGGAACATAGTGGCCTGCCACCACATCATTGCTCATTATTGATCACTGCTATGCATGTATCTAAACTGCTCTAAAAACTAATTTAAACTGCCTTCATCTCTAGCTCTTAATCACAATAAAACATTCTTTTTCACCTCATCAGTTAGTATATATTCATAGCCAGGAGTCTAGTATTTTTTTAAAAAGTTAATTCCAATCTTTTATTTAAAATAAAAACATTAACTGTTACCCCATGCTATGCTGGTAAAACATTAAACTCAAGCTCTTGAGTGCACTGCTTTTACACTGCAGGTATTGAAATGTGACCCTTGCCATTATAGACTGATTATGAGGGAAATTTTATGGCATCCCAGCATGTCATCTGCTTTTAAAGATTTTTTTAAAAATGGGGAGTAAAGAATAATGAATTACAAAGACAGTTCGAGTTATCAAAAGGTGCTTAATTTATAAAGTATTTCGTGTAGTTGTGGTTTAAGATGTTGATGCTCATAGCTAAATTAGTTTACAACTCACCTGCATTAAATTCCTTAATTACTCAATTATTACCATGTATACTGTGTAAAGAGGCGAAATTACTCCAGGATAATTGCTTCCTTGTTTGTTTTTAATATACATTCAATTCCTTGGAACTGTAGATCACGTACGTCAACAGATTTCTTCAATAAAGAGCTAAGCTTTAGGTAAGACAGTATAGGGGCAAAAAGGTGTAATACCTTTTCCTCACTCATATCAGGGTCCAAGGCTGACACCCTTATAACAAAAGATGGATTAACAAGAGAAGAGGGCTTGGTGTGGTGGCTCACCCCCGTAATCCCAGAGCTTTGGGAAATCGAGGATTGCTTAAGCCCAGGAGTTCAACACCAACTTGGACAACATAGTGAGACCCTGTCTCTACAAAAATTTTTAAAAATTAGCCAGGCACAGTGTATGCCTATAATCCCAGCTACTCAGGAGGCTGAGGCAGGAAAATTGCTTGAACCTGGGAGGCTAAGGCTGCCGTGAGCTGTGACTGTGCCATTGCACTCCAGTCTGGGTGACAGAGCAAGACCCTGTCTCAAAAATAATAATAAAAATAATAAAATTTTTTAAGAGAAAATCATAAATTTATCTAATCAAAGTTTTACTTGACACAGGAACCTTCAGAAATGAAGACCCAAAGACCCAGGGAAAACTGTATTTTTGTGCTTGTATTCAATGAAGAATGGATAGCCGTGTAGAAATGTTACTGGACAAAAAAAACTATGATCTAACAGTAACAAGCTAGGGGAACTTAGCAAGGCGCATTTATTCAGATTCTTCTTGGCCTCTTTGTGTAACATTACTTCCCCTAGATTATGGGGTGGGACCCCTCTGGAATGAAGGTCTTCAAGGGAGAAGAGAGAAGGTAAGAGAGTGACCATTTTAGGTTTTATGGCTTGCTTTGGAGAATAGAAGTTCTACTGTCTATAACACACGTTGGAAAAGAGGAATTCGGGTTCCCGTGCCTCACTTCGGAGGAATAAAAAGGGCAGGAGACAAGAGGGCAAGAGAAGGTCAGAGTCTCTGCTTCTGACGCTCTTCCAATCTCCTTCAGTTCAAAATACTCAGTATACCAAGATGCCATGCTTTGGGGTATCATATTCTGAGTCCAGACAATAGCCAATGTATTTTGGAAATTTACCCAAAAATATTCAGAAGTCATGTATTTTAATACCCTATGATTTATTATCCTCATTATACAATTGTCTGATGTAAGATATAGCCTGTTACTTTTCATATTTGTATAAAATATCTACCTTTTTATTATAAATATGCCCATTATATTAATGATTAACAACAGCACATTTCATTTTCATGGTTTTATAGAAAACAAAGCAGAAATTTGCTACCCCTACTGGTTTAACCTCATATATGTATAAATTAGGTCTCTTTAGATGTTTTGAACGTGAAAAAAGAAGATATGCAATGTTTTAAATAAAATAATATTGAAATAGACCCAATCTGGCTGGGTGTGGTGGCTCACACCTGCAATCCCAGCACTTTGGGAGGTCAAGGCAAGAGGATTGCTTGAGCCCAGGAGTTTGAGACCAGCCCTGGCAACATAGGAAGGCCCCGTTTGTTCAAAAAAAAAAGTAAAAAAATTAGCCACGCGTAGTAATACATACCTGTAGTCCCAACTACTTGGGAGGCTGAGGTGGGAGGATTGCTCAAGCGTTCCTGGAAGGTTGAGAGGGGAGGGAGCCATAATCATGCCATTGCACTCCAGCCTAGGTGACAGAGCAAGACTTCGTATAAAAAAAAAACGAAAATGAAAAAATAAAATAGACCCAATCTTACATTATATAGAGTGGCCTTACAATAAAGAAAAGGAATATAGGGTCATTCAGATGCTTTGAAAATACCATAGAACTCTGTTATGTGCAAAGATATGTTCTAAGACCTTGATGAATCCCAATACTGTGAATATACAAAAGCATATATTCCCTTCATAAAATTCAATGAAGTACAACTGAAAAATTGAGGTGGTTACTTGAGACCCTTACTGATTCCATAAATAGGAGACTAGAGTCATTTGTAAAACTATTAAAATGAATTTGCCTTTGAAATAAACTCACTACTACATTACATCATGTCATTACTATAAAAATGTAACACAAAATTAACTGAATCTCTACATTCTTACAGCTTAAATGAGGCCTTGGCCAATGATGCATGGCCAGCGGTTGTGTGGGGGCTGAAATCCATTTGCCAGGCTGAGCAATGGGCATGGAACTCATCAGGCCAGCATCAGCCTGGTGGAAAGGGAGGCTTTTTTAAATTCTTACAAATGCTCTGTAGGTCCAACCGATGACCCTACTTCTCCCACTAACTCTGGACAAGCCAAAATTAAGTGATAAATTATATAGTTAAAGCCCGAATTGTCTTTCCTGGTCTACTTGTTAGCATCACTGCTTAGAAGGAAACATCAAATACCTGGAATCCCCCCACCGCCGGGGAGAAGGGGGCTATTAACCAGCTTACTCCTGTGTAAGGATTCCAAATACCCTAGGCAGATAGATGTTTGGTTTGCCCAGCCTGTCCTTCCAACCTCCAAGGGAGGATGGGGAGATGAATCACTCTGTGGGGCCAGGAAACAGAGCTCACTGGCCTGCACTAAGGAGGGTGCAGAACTGGAACTGGGCCGGGTACATTCTCTGGGATGGATTTTCCCAAGAAGATAGATGCTAATTACAGGCTAGTTTATATCTGATCCATTTGAAAAATTGGCGGGGGGAGGGATGGAGAAGGAAGCCTTCTCAGGTACCTGAGGAAACTTGCAGAGAGATTTTCAAATGATGAAACTGCAAGAATTTTCCCCAGGGAAAGGAAGGAAGAAAGGCTTGACTTCTACACGTCCAAAACACAAAGTTCCTTTTGCAAGGGGTTTCTGCAAGGTCCATAGTGCTGGCCAAAACTACAAAAGCTTGGAAGACAGAGAGCAAGGAGTACTTCTGCAAGGTTTCGTAACGGTTAGAGCCACGATAGCTAAAGAATTAGAACATGTGTAGAAAACCTGAATGTAATGAAGCTGGGACATATAATCCCTGTGCACTCTCAGCCCAAACTATTTTTGACAGCAGGAGTGAAAAAGCAGCAGCTAACCATGTTGGAAAAGGAATTGTGCCAGACCTCAAGGAGACCAAGGGAGGGCAAAATGAGATGGGGCTTCCCTCCTCTTTCTGCCCAGAGGATAAGATGACTGTGAGCAATAGGGATACTGGCATGACAGGGGCAAATCTCTAGGTGAGGTCCCCAGGGGTTTCCAATTATACCTGGCCACTGGCACAAGGTTGTTAAATCACTCTCCACTCTGCTGGGAATGGAAATGTCCGTTATATTTTTTCACTGGCCTTTTCTGAAAGGGAGGCTAGGCATAAATGAAGTTTCCAACTTAACGTTCTTATCTATGAGTAACTCTGTATTAAAATGCAGGTGTCAAATTTTCTCCCTCAGTCTCTCTGATTGTACTGAAAATGTTTTTTAACATGCGTCCAGGGGTTTCAAAATTAGCTTCATGGGAAATACACATTTCCTGTGATAAAATTAGTATAATTCTTTTTTGAAATTTCTTCTTGAACCAGCACTGTGTGGTATATGTGGAGCCTGACTAGATGGACTGATTAGATGTTTCACCTAGGTATAAGGGAATGTGAAAACCTCAACATTTAATCCTTTCCAGGATGGTTTACATTCCCAGGTACACTGAATCACAATGGTCTTGAGAATTGTTGGCATAAATATTGTTTTAAATTATTAACATATCTATTTCAGGGATAAATTATTTTTACCTGGGACTGACTTACAATGCAGAGACAGAGATAAGGAAGGGTATAATTTAACATATGCCCACAACGAGGGTTATCAAAATGTTCTTCCCAGAGGCTAGGACTTGTGAAGTATATTTTCTTATTTTCTTTGTTATGTCATTTTAGACTGTTATCATGAGGTCCTGGCTTTTGAGCACATCAACACCACCACTCTCGTCACTTCCACAGCCCATATTTAATAAAGAGTGATTTGTAAAAAATAATAAAAATAAAAAATAAAGAGTGATTTGTTGAAGAGAATTACAGTGGCACATTGGAAATGTTTTGTTCTTGGAACTCTTTAACATTAAAATCTTTTACTATAAACTAAAGAATAAAATATGCAATAGAAGTAAGAAGGCAAAACTTTTTACTGATGAGATTCTTTTACCCTATGCTCTAAACTTAAGTTGAATAAAAATGTTGTTATATTAAACTATTTTAAGACTTTCATCCTATCAATATTTTCTGCTTTTCTTCCACTGGGTAAGCATGAAATTGCCATAGAATATACAATTGGGAATATGACCGTTAAAATTATATACATACATTATTTACATATTATATATTTTGTTTAAGAAATAGATTTAAATAATGGAGTACAAATGTAAAACTGGGAAAATATTTTAAATAAACCTTGAAAGCCAATGCTTGTCTTATTTTGCCTTTTATTATTATTTTTTATTAAGTTTGCAAGGATTCTGTGAAACGGGATGGTGAGAGACAATTCTTCACGGTCTCTTAAGTTTCTCGAAGGCCAGGGCACTGACCTATCCTTTCAAGGATGCTTATATAATAAACATATTGTTCAGTATAGTAAAGGGAGCTCCCCCCAGGGCAAAGTTTGAGAAGATTTGTTTACAGTCCCTTATAAAAAATTGGGGTTTCTAAACTCAGAGTCCTCAAAATCCTGCAAAAGCACTGTGCAGCAACCACCTGGGCCTACCTCCTTGTAACTGCTGTAGGACTTGGGAAATGAAAGGGAACATGAAGCTCATGCTAACACTGTGCTCTGAGTAACAGCTGATCTGTGGGTAACAGATCTTTTGTATCTGACTAGGGAATGTTGGGTCTTCTGACAACCTTCACGAAACTGTACAGGCTAACTTGTGAATTTGCAAACAGGCAAAACCTTAGACCCTTCACAGTTCTTGATACTGAGTACACTGTACTTTGAAGGGTCTCTTGTGTTCCCCTGAAGAAAAGATGGAATTTGTTTATTATTGCTTCAGATAGTTGAGGCTTGAATGCTGCTGACAAGGTGCCTTTGGAACCATTTCCAGGATGCTGGAGCCAAGATTCAAAAATGAAGAAATAAAAGGAAATTTAGACTTTAAAGCTTAAAGAGTAATATTGGGTTGGAGAGCCAAGAAGTAATATAACATATACTAAAATTAGCTGACAAAGGAAAAAGCAGTAGCTCGTGAAAGGAGGGAAATAAATAATAAGCTCTTGAACTTAGAAATATCTAAAATAAATTAGACTCATTAATCTCGAGGCATACTTGTGATCTTTTTTCTTTTAAATCTCAATCTTTTCCTAACCTCTGTAGGCCCTGGTTTCTCTCTGTGACCTGACATTCCTTCTAGGCTCACTCTCACACCTGGATGCTTTGAAACCGACTGTCAACCGCCAGCAAGAACTTAAGATGTCACAGGGTCAATACACTCCTTTTGCCAGTTTCTTTTACATGGATTGCACTTGTTTTGATAAGAACTTGATTTCTGGGCTACCTCAGAAAACCACAGAACGTAAAAGCTAAAAAGAGAGACACAGAGAGAGACAAAGAGAGAGAGGACTCATCAAGTCTATACCCTTTATTATATAGATATAGAGAGTAATACCCAGAGAAATTAAAGAACAGTCATGTACCACATAATGTTTGGGTTGACAATGGTCCTTGTGTATGATGGTGGTCCTGTAAGATTATAATACTGTATTTTTACTGTACCTTTTCAATGTTTACATATATTTAGATATACAAATACCATTGCTTACAACTGCCTACAGTATACAGTATAGTAACATGCTATACAAATTGTAGCCTAAAAACAATAGGCTATACCATACAGCCTAGGTGTATAGTAGGCTATACCATTTAAGTTTGTGTAAATACCCTCTATGATGTTCACACAATGATGAAATCACCCAAGAATGCATTTCTCAGGTCAAATCCCTGTATTAAGCAACACATGACTGTGTATTATCCAAGTTGACACTGCTATATCTGGAACTCACTATAGCAATCTAAGAATTCATATCACAGGGCCACCTGAAGCAGAGGAAAGCAAGTCATTGTTACTGATATCTTTATTTGACAGTATCATTGAACTATTTTTGAAAAATACTTCTTTTTCTCTTATGGTTTTCAGAATGAAGTTGCTTACATTTGAGCTCTAGAAATTCTAAGTTTAAGATTTTTGAGATTTGAAATGTGTTTTTAAAAAGTTTGTTTATTCTAATAATGAACACTGTAAAATGGTACATTTCAACTAGTTTTTTTTATTATTATTACACTTTAAGTTTTAGGGTACATGCACACAATGTGCAGGTTTGTTACGTATGTATCCATGTGCCATGCTGGTGTGCTGCACCCATTAACTCGTCATTTACCATTAGGTATATCTCCTAATGCTGTCCCTCCCCCCTCCCCCCACCCCACAACAGTCCCCGGAGTGTGATGTTCCCCTTCCTGTGTCCATGAGTTCTCATTGTTCAATTCCCACCTATGAGTGAGAACATGCGGTGTTTGGTTTATTGTCCTTGCGATAGTTTACTGAGAATGATGGTTTCCAGCTTCATCCATGTCCCTACCAAGGAGATGAACTCATCATTTTTATGGCTGCACAGTATTCCATGGTGTATATGTGCCACATTTTCTTAATCCAGTCTATCGTTGTTGGACATTTGGGTTGGTTCCAAGTCTTTGCTATCGTGAATAGTGCCGCAATAAACATACGTGTGCATGTGTCTTTATAGCAGCATGATTCATAGTCCTTTGGGTATATACCCAGTAATGGGATGGCTGGGTCAAATGGTATTTCTAGTTCTAGATCCCTGAGGAATCGCCACACTGACTTCCACAATGGTTGAACTAGTTTACAGCCCCACCAACAGTGTAAAAGTGTTCCTATTTCTCCACATCCTCTCCAGCACCTGTTGTTTCCTGACTTTTTAATGATCGCCATTCTAATAAAAAGAAACGAACAAAGCCTCCAAGAAATATGACCCTATGTGAAAAGACCAAATCTACGTCTGATTGGTGTACCTGAAAGTGACTGGGAGGATGGAACCAAGTTGGAAAACACTCTGCAGGATATTATCCAAGACAACTTCCCCAATCTAGCAAGGCAGGCCAACATTCAGATTCAGGAAATACAGAGAACGACACAAAGATACTCCTCGAGAAGAGCAACTCCAAGACACATAATTGTCAGATTCACCAAGGTTGAAATGAAGGAAAAAATGTTAAGGGCAGCCAGAGAGAAAGGTCAGGTTACCCACAAAGGGAAGCCCGTCAGACTAACAGCTGATCTCTCGGCAGAAACTCTACAAGCCAGAAGAGAGTGGGGGCCAATATTCAACATTCTTAAATAAAAGAATTTTCAGCCCAGAATTTCATATCCAGCCAAACTAAGCTCCATAAGTGAAGGAGAAATAAAATACTTTACAGACAAGCAAACGTTGAGAGATTTTGTCACCACCAGGCCTGCCCTAAAAGAGCTCCTGAAGGAAGCACTAAACATGGAAAGGAACAACCGGTACCAGCCACTGCAAAAAACATGCCAAATTGTAAAGACCATCGAGGCTAGGAAGAAACTGCATCAACTAACGAGCAAAATAACCAACTAACATCATAACGACAGGATCAGATTCACACATAATAATATTAACGTTTAATGTAAATGGGCTAAATGCTCCAATTAAAAGACACAGACTGGCAAATTGTATAAGGAGTCAAGACCCATCAGTGTGCTGTATTCAGGAAACCCATCTCACATGCAGAGACACACATAGGCTCAAAATAAAGGGATGGAGGAAGATCTACCAAGCAAATGGAAAACCAAAAAAGGCAGGGGTTGCAATCCGAGTCTCTGACAAAATAGACTTTAAACCAACAAAGATCAAAAGAGACAAAGAAGGCCATTATATAATGGTAAAGGGATCAATTCAACAAGAAGAGCTAACTATCCTAAATATATATGCACCCAATACAGGAGCACCCAGGTTCATAAAGCAAGTCCTGAGTGACCTACAAAGAGACTTAGACTCCCACACAATAATAATGAGAGATTTTAACACCCCACTGTCAACATTAGACAGATCAATGAGACAGAAAGTTAACAAGGACACCCAGGAATTGAACTCAGCTCTGCACCAAGTGGACCTAATAGACATCTACGGAACTCTCCACGCGAAATCAACAGAATATACATTTTTTTCAGCACCACACCACACCTATTCCAAAATTGACCACATAGTTGGAAGTAAAGCTCTCCTCGGCAAATGTAAAAGAACAGAAATTATAACCAACTGTCTCTCAGAACACAGTGCAATCAAACTAGAACTCAGGATTAAGAAACTCACTCAAAACTGCTCAACTACATGGAAACTGAGCAACCTGCTCCTGAATGACTACTGGGTACATAACCAAATGAAGGCAGAAATAAAGATGTTCTTTGAAACCAACGAGAACAAAGACACAACATACCAGAATCTCTGGGACACATTCAAAGCAGTGTGTAGAGGGAAATTTATAGCACTAAATGCCCACAAGAGAAAACAGGAAAGATCCAAAATTGATACCCTAATATCACAATTAAAAGAACTAGAAAAGCAAGAGCAAACACATTCAAAAGCTAGCAGAAGGCAAGAAATAACTAAAATCAGAGCAGAAATTAAGGAAATAGAGACACAAAAAACCCTTCAAAAAATTAATGAATCCAGGAGCTGGTTTTTTGAAAAGATCAACAAAATTGATAGACCGCTAGCAAGATTAATAAAGAAGAAAAGAGAGAAGAATCAAATAGACGCAACAAAAAACGAAAAAGGGGATATCACCACCGATCCCACAGAGATACAATCTACCATCAGAGGATACTACAAACACCTCTTTGCAAATAAACTAGAAAACCTAGAAGAAATGGTAAATTTCTCGACAAATACACCCTCCCAAGACTAAACCAGGAAGAAGTTGAATCTCTGAATAGACCAATGACAGGCTCTGAAATTCTGGCAATAATCAATAGCTTACCAACCAAAAAGAGTCCAGGACCTGATGGATTCACAGCCGAATTCTACCAGAGGTACAAGGAGGAACTGGTACCGTTCCTTCTGAAACTATTCCAATCCACAGAAAAAGAGGGAATCCTCCCTAACTCATTTTATGAGGCCAGCATCATCCTGATACCAAAGCCTGGCAGAGACACAGCCAAACAAGAGAATTTTAGACAAATATCCTTGATGAACATTGATGCAAAAATCCTCAATAAAATACTGGCAAACCAAATCCAGTAGCACATCAAAAAGCTTATCCACCATAATCAAGGGGGCTTTATCCCTGGGATGCAAGGCTGGTTCAACTTATGCAAATCAATAAATGTAATCCAGCATATAAACAGAACCAAAGACAAAAACCACATGATTATCTCAAAAGATGCAGAAAAGGCCTTTGACAAAATTCAACAACCCTTCAAATAGTTTTTTAAACTGTGCTAAAAATTGTGAGAAATAAAATATGCTGCCACTGGGACAAGAAGGATCAGCTTTTAAAACAATTCTAGAGAATTATTTGAATTGGTCCCGCATTTGCTGCCCCAGTCCAGCCTCCCTGAACCTTGACAACTTTAACTTCTTTTCAGCTGCCTTCAGGACTGTAGTTTTCAGTTAACCTCAGCATCTACTAACGCTGTTCAATATCAGCTTATTTTCCCATTCACTATCCTGCCTTCAAAATCACAAAACACACCTGTCATTTGTGTAGTAATTTCCAGGGCTGATACTGCACACTCATCATTTTCATCACTGCCAGATCAAATGTCTTACCTAGTCTCTAACCCTTTTATTCATTTTTGCCTTTTGCTTGGTGCTGATGATTAAATCTGCCAACCTCCCAACCTTAGCTCAAAACACAGCCCATTTGATTGTTTATACTGCAGTGGTAATTCCACTTTAACTTGTTGAGTCTGTGTTCCTGGCTGCAGGGCAACCAGCACTACTGAATTAAGACACCAAGACACTGATAGCAGTTCCGTTCTAAGTCATTTCAGAGGTCATTATGAAGGCTGAATTCACTTGGAGACAGTAGGTATACTCTTAAAATCTCTTCACTTTCTTAGGCCTTAGAGGCCCTCTAAGAAAGTGAAGAGCCCAGGCCGTGCGTGGTGGCTCACGCCTGTAATCCCAGCACTTTGGGAGGCCGAGACAGGTGGATCACGAGGTCACGAGATCGAGACCATCCTGGCTAATGTGGTGAAACCCAGACCCTACTAAAAATACAAAAAAAATTAGCTGGGCATGGTGGTGGGCACCTGCAGTCCCAGCTACTGGGGAGGCTGAGGCAGGAGAATGGCATGAACCTGGGAGGCAGAGCTTGCAGTGAGCCAAGATCACACCCACTGCACTCGAGCCTGGGCAACTGAGCAAGACTCTGTCTCAAAAAAAGAAAAAAAGTGAAGAGCTCTAAGAAAGTGAAGAGATTGTAAGAGGATGCCTACTGTCCTTCTTAAAATACTTGTTTTATCCTTACCAATTATAAGATTATTTTAAGATCATTTTCCTTACAGAGGACATAAAGGCAAAATTGGATTTGTGAATTCTCTCTTTTCTTTTTCACCCATCTGTTTTTCCATCAGTCCTGAGCAGGACACGTCACTTCTTTGACTGGCCTATACCCTAAATTTTTAAAAGGGCTTTTTAGCCTCATCATATTTCTATAAGACTCAACTCATTTGAAGATACAGTCCTGCTGATGCTATTCTTAAAAGTCTCTGGCAGTCTCTCATTCATCCTTAGTCATGTGCTCTTCTTTCTCTCTTTTTGTTCATGTATTTTAAAATCTGATCTCATCTGAGAATCTTCAGCGTATCCATGTTGATTTCTTTGGGTTCTTCTGCCTCTTCTTCCTCATTTTAATCATACAGCAAAAACCGACTCTTTGATAATATCTAAACTTTTAGCTCATATCTCTTTCAGGGACTCATGCCATGTAATTATGCCTACTTTTTGCCTCTCAACTTTGTAAAATCTGCCTTCCTAAAATCTATGCTGTTCATCATGCCCAGTCTTCTCTCACTGGTTGTCATTAAGTCTGCAGTTATGCAGTCACAGACAATAGGCTGAATCAGGAAGACAGGGATTGTAATTCTGCATTTTACTCATAACTTGGCCGTGAACAAGTTACATTAGTTCCCTGAGCCCAGATTTCATCATTTGAAAAGTGAAGCTAATATTCTACTAGCTGCCTCATAAAATTACTTGGAGAATTAAGAAATATAATGTATATAAAGTGGCTGCCACATTGAAAGTACTTGATAAATATTTTCCCTTACTCATCACCCAAAAAAAACTCTCTCTGGTCAGAATTAAGTTCCAGCTAGTGGATCTCTTATTCAGTTAGCTGAAGTTATCACTAAAGCCAGTCAAGAACATGTCAAATGTTCTTGGTTTATAAGCAGTTTAGAATGTTTCCAACAGCTGAAAATATCCATCACTACCGTAGCTCACCATTATGGAGTTTTGTGATCTGATAATACAAAGTTACCATCTATTCTGTCATTTGGCAATGTGACCAATAGTAAAATTACACAATACAATTGTTTCTTTTCTTTTATCTCTTTAACAATAGATTTTCTCATAGGCATATTTGTAATTGTCCACAGCAACATTCCCCTGCACCTTTCTAATGTTGGGGCTCGGAAAACAATACCCCAAAGCATGGTGTTTAGCATGCTTACTACTTTAAACTGAAGGACATTGGAAGGGCCTCAAAAGCCCCTCTCTAACCTTCTCCTGTCCTCCTGACTCCTGTTCTCCCCTCTTCCAAGGCATGCCATAAAAACTGAACTCCTCTTCCCCATAGTGGGTCATAGAAACTAGAAATATTGCCCTAAACTTCCCCCACCTTTCTGTGTAAGAGCTGGCAAAAAGAAATCTCTGTCCTACCTTGCCTGATAGTAGTCATAAGACCCATATTCCAGAAGAGATCCTGCCCTACACCTGGGAGGAAGAAATGCTACACAAAGAGGTCAAGACGAATCTGAACAAATAGGCCTTGCTGGGTTTCCTGCCTTAGTCTATTACCATTAGACCATACCCGTTTAACTTTTTTAATAGAGAAGATGTCTTACAATGTTGCCCAGGTTGGTCCTGAACTCCTGAGCTCAAATGATTCTCCCTCCTCGGCCTCCCAAAGTGCTGGGATTACAGGAATGAGCCACTATGCTTGGTCAGCCCATATCCCTTGTGTCTAATCACATTTCTACACAGTTGTCTATACATAATTGAATCTAAGCATAAAAACTTACAATTTTTCCAGAGTCTTTGGCTCTTCATTTCTGAAGGCTCTCATGTCACATGAAACTTTGATTAAATAAATCTGTTAAGCTTTTCTCTTGTTAACCTGTCTTTTGTTATAAGATTGCTGGCTGTGGCCCTTATAACATATGTAGAGGAGTAAAGGTATTACAGCCTTTCTGCCCCTGCATTAACATGTCTATTCTTTTGGATAACATATTCCGTTACCCAACTATATTCCAGTCCACGGTCTGAAATCACCAATGTTTCCTAAGTTTCCTTTGTTGATTACTCATTTTTAATATAATGCTAAGGAGAAATCTGAGGACACAAGTAGCAGTCTTGATCTCTTTGTAATTGTTGTATCATCTACAGAAAGCATCTTGTTCACTCTTTTCTCCAAGTCATATATGATATCATCATTAACTACTATTTTCACTGGTTTATAAGAGTATTTTTCTCTTTCTTTCATTATATTTGATTTAGCATACTCTACTCAAATTAATTTGGCTCTATTGAAGCACATCTTCTCCTATATTTATGAAATGCATTAACTAAGAGTTTAACCAACTAGTATTTTAATCCATAGGACATAAATACAACTCATATTCATGAGGAACATCTGCATATGCAGCTGTTCACCTCCCAAGTCATCTTCCCTGTTCTATCAGTATTAGGTAGAAATAAACCAATAAATTAACATCTGAGCTCCTAATTCCTTCTGCTTCTATATTTGCTACATATTTTACAATGAACATATTTTACTTTTATAATCACAAAAAAACTTTAAAGGAATTTAAAATATAATTCTAAGGACTTTGGAGAAGGACTCACATTATACAAGAAAAAAGAAAGCAAAGACAAAATTCTGCCTAATTGAAAGGTCATGGTTTATCTTTGTGCAGTTACTTGAAATTCAGTAAAATATCAATGTCTTCAGAAACAGTTGCTAATTCTCTTTTTATGGTAATACAAAAAGAATAATAAAAATGAGCTTTGGTAAAATATTTTCTATAGGTCTTATTAGCTCCAATGTTTACCTAACTTCACCTGATGGATATCATTTCTTCCATTTTCAGCTAAGGAAACTGAGGCTCGGGGACGTGAAAGCATTTCCCCACTGACACTCAGCCAGTTACAGGCAGAGCCAAGATTTGAACAAAGTGTGTCTAACTCATGTTCTCCCCAGAATGCCAACATGCCTATTTGTGTATTGAAAGTCAATGTAAGAATTTCTCTGACTACTGCAGGCCCATCTTTTATGGGGCTCCCAAGAGAAGTTTCATACAATGGATCAAGAATCAGAATAAAGTCAGACTTGTCAAGTGCCACACTGGAAGCTGAAGGTCAGGGCACAATGACTTGAAAATCATTTCCTAGATTTTATTATTTCCAAGAATTATTTGCTACAATTCTATAATAGCCAAACTACCAGTTATATGTAAAAATAGAATAAAGGCATTCTCAACACTTTCTGTGCAGCTTCTTAAGAAGAGGAAATTGATGGAATATCTGATGTGTTTGAACATATTGAGAAAAGATAAATTAATAAGTACATAGAAAACAAAACAAACAATAAAGAGCATTATTAACCTCAAGGAAAACAGAAAGCTGTGCATACATGCCTACTGCATGGTTCAGATTTCAAGAGCATATACAAAGTCATAGCAATGTAAACATTTAATTTTTATCTAACCGAAATTATAATATAACCCTATTGAGAGGCTGAGGGAGAAGAAGTGTTATGACAGCATATGTATACACTACTGAATATATATGCTTGGGGTAGAGGGTAAGGAAAAACATTAAATCTTTCATTTAAACAAAAAGAAGTTATCATCCCTCATACAAAGGAGTCAATAGGTAATACCTAAAACTGAAAAATAAAGTAACAATACAAGTTTGTTGTTCAAATATTTGGCAATACATGATCAAAAGCAAATGGTTAAATTGTTGGAATTGGTTGTCTCTAAAATGGGAAGCAAGAGGATAGAGGAGTCTGTTGTTTTTTGAAACTAGTTGTGGTTTATTATATGACCCTTTAAACTGTGTGATAAAAAAAAAAGGAAAAAGAAAAAGAAAACTAATCTCTTTAAAAAGAGAGAGAGAGAAGGAAAAAGTTGTTGCTCTCAAGGTGTCCATGAATTAATGGAAGATGTCAACTGGTAATTGGTTAAGTGGTATGAAAGGCATGTACAAGATGTTCAGGGACAACATAAGGTACAATTCATTCTTTCTTGGGCAGAAGGAGGTGGTGAGAAGCTGCATAGATTAGGTCTTCTTTGGATAGACCTTAAATTTTCAATTAGGAATTTTTCAGTCTGAAAAAGGGAAAGCTATTCTAATCTAGTCAGGGAAAATAGCATTAGCAAAGGCATGGAAGCATGAAATTGCCTTTCAATTCTCAGGAACTCTGCATCATTACTATGGCTAGGCTA
This sequence comes from Nomascus leucogenys, assembly GCF_006542625.1. Lineage (NCBI taxonomy): Eukaryota > Metazoa > Chordata > Mammalia > Primates > Hylobatidae > Nomascus > Nomascus leucogenys. Next base: position 103,581,362 of record NC_044381.1, on the reverse strand, counting down.
TTCTGTACATCCAGGTGAATAGTAGACGATGGTGCTAGAGAGAGTATTTGGGTGTATATTGTAAAAAAACTTGTATATCGATCCATAGAAAGATATTCTTCAAGTCACAAATGCAACCACATATATTGAGTAACATCGCCATCTATCTAGTGGCTTAGTCCACAACTCAAGAGTCATCCTTCACATTCCTTATCTCTTAATTCACATTTCTCATCCATGATCAACTGACACTCCCTTTGAATAGATGTAGTCTTGTGAGTAAGTAGAGTTGGGAGCTTTTGTGCAGTGCTTTAGCTATACAACTGTATGGGGGAAACCTTATCCACCTAAGTCCAAATTCCCACTATCTCTTACCTGTAATCTCACAAGAGCTTCCTAACTAGTCTCTAGGCATGACTCTTTTCCTTCCATTCTTCACTTGCAGCCAGAATGATCTCATCAAAATGCAAACCTTACTATGTCAACCGTCCTTTTTAGAATACTTCAGTGACTTTCCATTTCTCTTGATAAAGATCAATATCCTTAATATGGTCTTCAAAACTCTGCAAGGTCAGGTCTGAGCCTGACATGGAGCTATGTCTGCCCTCCAGTTACAATGGCTTTATTTCATAAATTGAACCTTATGTGCCCCGTCACCATTGGTCCTTTGCATATGATGCTCCCTCAGCTCAAATAGTCTCTTCCAGTACCTCCCACCACTTTCACCACCACTTTCACATTTATCTGATTAATTTCTACTCATCCTTCAAATGACTGCCCTCAGGATACCACACATATGTCCTTTATGATACTGATCATAACTGTAAGTTCAAATTCATTTGTAAGATCATTTGATTAAAGCCTATCTCCCTTCTTGACTGTAAGTTCAAGGTGAGCAAGAACTAAATCTACGTCAATATATATTTGTTTAATTCATGAATTAATAAATAGCACACTTACTAAAACCTACCAAAATTTTCTTAAAAGCCTTAGAGAACAATAGAAAATTCTTTCTTATATAGCGGAAATTCCAGAAAAAGTAGCTCTCTGATGCCATGAATACCATCTAAATGGACAAGTTGTCCTGAAATAAAATAAGAAATATACAAAATATATAAATAAGCATAAGATATATTTGGAAGTGAGCTCCTAAATGGCACGCTTAAGACTTTCTGTCATCTAAAAAATGCAACAGATTTTTACCATGTTTTAGAGGACTCACCCTTAATCCTCTCTGATTCCTATCCGATCTTTTTAAAAGTCAGCAGTGTGCTGAGAACAGACTCTGAGGAGGTTGATAAAAATAAAAACCTTTTTTAATAGGTAGTCTCCCCTTCTATTTCCTTCTGAGTACAGAGTGATGTTATCTTCACAAAGCTTCTAGCCACCAGCAGGCCAGATAATCCATCTGGTTTTTTTTTTAATTAAATGGACTGAACATTGCTTCATTTGAATTGGACACTCTCCAATCTTTCTAAAGTTTTTCTACCCACAGAGAAGCTTATCTAATAGAAAAAAAATTCAAGGATGATACATCATTTTTCACTCTTTTATTAAAAGTAGAGATTCTAATTTTCTAACATATTTACTTCCTTAACCCATTATAAACCAGATGATATTTCCAGAAAAAAATGATTAATGTTTTAGTTTAATTAACTATGGATGTTTAAGTGCTATTATGTCTTCTCTTTTTAGATGAGTTGCAAGAACAAAGAATAAAATTACCAATAAAGAGTTAACAAGAAAATTTCTTTATTTTATTAACAATAACTCAGTCAGTAACCAAATAGCAAACCATAATGTTCTCAAAGAAATTAGTTGCCCACCTTTGTCCATTCATTTATACAACAAAGGCTTGTATTAATTATTTGTCAGCCACTCTACTTGACTAGGGAAAAAAAGAGATGAAAGTTACAGTTCCTGCTTTCAAGGAGCTTACAGTCTAATCTGGGAGAAAGAAAAAAAATACAACTTGATAGATGCCAAGACATATTTTGCTCATTCCAGTTGAAATAATTATCTTCAAAAACAAAAAAGACAGCAGCAACTTAGGCTGAGGAAACTGCATAAACCTTTGAAAAATAAAGGGCTGTAGAAACTGTAAAGGGGTGAAAGTGACAGCTAGAAAGGTGAATAGAATCTTTGTTAAGAAAGACCTTGAATATCATGCTGGAGAGTTTGGATTTTATTCTGAAATTGAAGAGAAAGGATCATAGAAGGCTTGTAACATCAAATATCTCATTTAGAAAAATTATCTTCGCAGTGATATGGAAATGAGTTTGAAGAAAGAAAAAATTTCCATTCAATCTAAATGCAACTCCTAAAATAGAAGACAGTTTCATATTACTACAAACATAAAAAGAATAATGTTACACTTAAGCAGACTGTCTAGAGAGGTTTGAAATACTGTGCAATACCTTTGCAATTCAAATAATTAGTTACAAAAACTCAACAACCCCAGCTCCTTAAATACTTAAAACTTAGTCTCAAAATTGTCAACAGTTATTTTCTAACTTTATTTCTAACATGACCAAACAGCCTTAGCATTCTCTTCTGCTTAACTGAACTTTAGACAAGTTTCTCCTCAATATAAGCCCCCAGTCTCTCTTCTTACAGTATTCACTTTTAGAAAACTTTCCATTGTAAATTCTTTTTTCTGCTCCTTTGAGATTGTAAACACAATCTGGGAAAGTCTTTCTCAAGAACTTAAGAGCCATCCCTTTGAAATGTAATCATCAAGAAAGACAGCTTCTATCTCTCAGTCTCTGTGGGAAGGTAGAAGTCTAACTTCAATAAGCACCAATGAGCAACATACATGGCCTAATCACTCTGACCAATCTACTCCCTAATGCCCTCCAATACTCTTCCAATAGCTCACTCCAATGCTTATAAAACTCTCCTACCTTTTGCTTGAACAGAATTGAGTACAATCTGTCCCATATTGCTATGTTTACAGCATTCATCCATATCTCCTTTGTCTTGCTAATCCCTATTCACCCTTCACATCTCAGCCTGAGTGTCATTTCCTCTAGAAAGTCTTCTGTGGTTCTAGCCATCTAAGTCTAGGTCAAGTACATTCCTCTACTTTAAGATAGCATTTATTACACTTTATTAGTTGCCCATTTACTTGTCCCTAGACTCTATTAAGTCTCCATCAGGATAAGGAGCATATTTGTCGTGTTCACCATAGTGCATATAGTTTTAATGAATAAATATTTGTTGAATAAATTAATGAATGATGATAAAATGGTCCAGTTTTCCATTCAAGCCAGCGCACTGATTAGGCTCCTGACATTTCAGAATAGAATCCTAACTTTGTTACCTTCTTATCTGTTTTTATCCCATGTGGACCTGCCTTCAGTCATTCATAGAAAGGATTCTATGCCCTTGTCAAAAACTACAACCTCAAATTGTCTGTTTTCCTCTTTCTCTACAGACCTAGGCAAGAAAATTTAAGACAAATTGCCCTAAAACAAAACGATCTGCCTTTTTTTCTCTACATGCTCTAAACTATTTATACAGTCTAAGAAAAAGACAGTTTCACATTACTATAAAAATAAAGATAAGAATCAAGTTGGACCACCAAAAGTCTACATAGTTGGACCATATTAGTTTAGTCCCTCAAAGACTCACCTGGGCCACTACTACATTTGAAAACTCCATGGGCACTATGCACTCAGAATTTTGTGTGAAAGGCACACACACATACTTTATAGTCTATTTGAATACCATCCCCTGGAGTTATATAAAGCACGATGGCCTTGAAATCACCTCTATCAAGTTGCTCTTTGTGCTAAGCCTCTAGCTTTAATTTAAAGAAGCCAGAAACAGACACAAAAAATTCACCCCTCGGTTTTCACTAAACACATTGTTAATGAAATTTTCCTCTTCAATAATTAGCATCCAACAAAGAAATATATTTTTGAATTTGATGTTGGCACAAATCATTGGCCAGTTTCTTGAAGAAAGGCAGTAAAACAAACCACTATCAATTCTAGAGGAAAATTCTGAAGGCCCCTCATCCCTCCCTGTCCCCATTCTCTGTGTCCCTAAGAAGGAAGAGACTTCTTGTAAACTAGACAAATTCTAAGGTAATATTTGGGTTACAGTGCTAGGTATCTTTTGAGAATGTCCAACTTCCATGATGCTGGAGACATAAGACAGAACTCAAGTATTTCACTTTTGGGGGAAGAGGCACTCTCTCCAACTATACCTCACTGCCTTCTTTCCCCTTAAACAGCTATGTGGGAACCAGAGAAAGCTTGAGGGAAAAGGAGTGCACTTTGATCGGACTCTTCTAGGAAAAAAAAAGTCCTCCAGAACTAACCTAACTCACTAGCCTTCAGGACTTCCCTGGGGTTTTGAGTCAAATCTCAGGTTAAAAAAAAATTATATCCCTTTTTCTGGTATTGTCCTCTACAAACATATTTCCCCTGTGGGGCCGTAATGAAAGAGTGGAATGCATCTTTGGTGCACTACTTTATTTCCACAGAAGCATTCATTTTGAAAGATTTCGGAATAGCCAAAATTTTCAAAAGGGAAAATTAATGAGGCTTTAAACATTAAAACATAAAATTTTAAAACTGTAACAACTGTTAAATGTGGCATTGCCAGACAAAAGAAATTGAATAGAAGCATTTTAAGTAGGAGAATGACATATTCAGATTTGTATTTTGTAAGAGAATGTGGCGAATGGACTACAAGAGGGCAAGAGTAGACACTAAGACAACAGTTTAGAAGTTTTATGGTCATCCAGGGAGGAAGTCAAAAGGGCTTGAACAAATGGAAATGGAAAAGGGAATGGAGATAAATGGACTGATCCAAAAAGCATTTTAAAAATTACAGTCATCACAACTTGCTGGTTGATATGATGGAGGTGAGAGAGAAAGAACAGGTGTGAATGGTGCTGAGTTTCTTGAATTTACTACATGGTGGATGTAAAAAGAGAACAAAATTTAAGGACCTTTCAAATTTATTATGCCAAGGGGAAAAGTTAAGTCTTAATGCTTTCCAAACAGCTGCCCTCACACTTTGCACTTGAATAAACTCTTTTAACTGGATCCTGAGCCTTTTGATTATTTTAGGTTGACATGGATAAAGATGCCTTTCACAGAGACTAGAAACATAATAGGGGGAGAAAGTTTGAAAGGGAGATATTAAATGGGGTTTGAGATATTATTACTGTAAGATATATGCATGATAAACAAATAGAGATAACAAGAAACTTGTTGGGTTTGATTTAAAAGATAATTGTGAGACCAGGCACGGCGGCTCACGCCCGTAATCCCAGCACTTTGGAAGGCCGAGGCAGGCAGATCGTTTGAGGTCAGGAGTTTGAGGCCAACCTGACCAACATGGTGAAACCCTGTCTCCACCAAAAATATAAAAATTAGCCTCCCAGGTTCAAGCATGGCAGCAGGCACCTGTAATTCTAGCTACTCAGGAAGCTGAGGCAGGAGAATCACTTGAACCCGGGAGGCAAAGTCTGCAGTGAGCGCCACTGCACTCCACCCTGGGTGACAGAGTGAGACCCTGTCCTCCCCCCCACAAAAAAAAAACAAAACATAATTGTGACCTAGAGATGTAGATTTGGGAGTCAGCACCATAGAGGTAATTCTTAAAGCCTGAATAGGACCCAAGAGAGTATATAGAGAAAAAAAGTATGGCAAAACTTTGAGTATTACCTAAAGAATGGTAAATAATGGACAGCAAGAAAGGATTCTGCAAAGGGGACTGAAAAGGAGCAAGACAGAGAAATTGCATGAAATATGGGAGAGTAACATACCACAGCAACTACTGGAAGAGGGATATTTCAGGAAAAAGAGAGTGTGACTGGGTCAGCAGCAACAAATGCTACTGATAAGTCAAGTAATAACAAAAGGAACTGGAAAATGCTCACTGGACTCAGCTACAAGGAAGTGAGGACCTTGACAGAAGTACTTCAGTGAAGTGAAAGGATGCTATCTGCAAACAGATTGAAAAATAAATGCAAGTAATGAAACAGCAACAGAGCACATGAACAACATTTCCAAGAGGCTAGAATGCGCAGTGGGAAAAGAAAAAGGAGAAAAATAAGGCAGGATTAGAAGGAGTTGTTGCCACAGGGAGATTTTATTGATTTGATAATTTAGTTTTTGAGTAGTAATTTTTTGCTGTTGTTTTGTTTTAAAATAGGAGAAAACTGAATATGTTTAAATGCTTATGGGAAGGTATGGGAGTCAGCCTCCAAAATCACCTCCATGATTCCTGCCTCCTGGTATTCATGGCTTTGTGTAGTTCTCTTTCCTCCTCACAATGCCCGAACTCTCACATTCAATAGGACAGACCTATATAAACAACAGGATAATATGGAAATGATGGTGTGTGATTCCTGAAGCTAAGTCATAAAAGGCATTGTAATTTCTTTTTTTTTTTTTTTTTTTTGAGACGGAGTTTCACTCTTGTCACCTAGGCTAGAGTGCAATGGCATGATCTCGGCTCACTGCAGCCTCCGCCTCCTGGGTTCAACCAATTCTCCTGCCTCGGCCTCCCGAGTAGCTGGGATAACAGGCTTGTGCCACCACGCCCGGCTAATTTTTGTATTATTAGTAGAGACGGGTTTCACCATGTCGGCCAGGCTGGTCTCGAACTCCTGACCTCAGGTGATCCACCCACCTCAGCCTCCCAAAGTGCTGGGATTACAGGTGTGAGCCATGGTGCCCGGCCAGGACATTGTAATTTCTTCCTTGTTCTCTTGGATTGCTAAGCTCTGGAGGCAGCCAATGTCATGTTGTGAAGACACTGAAGTAGTCCTTTGAAGAGGTCCATGTGGCAAGAGACTGAGGCTTCCTGCCAATAGCCCCCTAAGTGAGACATCCTAGAAGTGGATTTTCTATCCCTAATCAAGCTTTCAGATAATTGTCACCCTTAGCAGACATCTTGACTGCAACCTCATGAGAGACTCTGAGCCAAAATCACCCAGCTTAGTCACTATCAGATTTCTGATGCACAGAGACTGTGAGGTAATAAATAGGTGTTGTTTTAAGCTGGTAAGTTATGCCGCAAAAGATAACTAATACAGGTTATGGTATTAAAGGAAAGAAGACCAGGTGTGGTGGTTCACGCCTGTAATCCCAGCACTTTGGAAGGCCGAGGCGGGCGGATTACCTGAGGTGGGGAGTTCAAGATCAGCCTGCCCAACATGGTGAAACTCCGTCTCTACTAAATATACAAAAATTAGCCAGGTGCAGTGGCGCACACCTATAATTCCAGCTACTCTGGAGGCTGAGGCAGGTGAATCGCTTGAACCCGGGAGGCGGAGGTTGCGGTGAGCCAAGATAGTGCCGCTGCACTCCAGCCTGGGCAACAGAGCCAGACTTAGCCTTAAAAAAAAAAAAAAAAGGAAAGAAGTTAAAAATATTTTTAAAAAGGAGGAAATCATTGATATGCAACATATCTGGGGACATAGAAGAAGGAAATGTTCTCTAAGTGAAATGAACAGCCTCAAATGGAAGAAAGAGTGCCTCTTTCATTTCACAGGAGGAAAATAAAAGGACGGCTATTAGGTCAAGTTGTTTGTCAGTAGCAGGGAATGAGGAAGAATGCATCCAATGTTCTGTGTTCTCTGAAAAGGAGAAAGTGGGGTTATCTGTTAACAATAATGGAGGAAATAGAGGGATTTAACTTGAAGAGGAAAAGGAAATTTTAAGTAGCTGCTGTGGAAAATAGGAAAGACATGACTAAGGAACCATAAAAGGATTTCTCAATAGCATTGAGATCCCAGTTGATGTTAGAGATCATGAATTTTTTATATAACCAATCTGTGAATTTTCTCCAAAATAGAGGTGAACTACAGGAGTTCCTGCTGGCAAATCCTCACAAAGCAGCTTTGAATCACACTTCAAATTAAGACAAAGTTGCCTGCACTGTGATCTAATCACAGCTTGACAATTAAAAATGGCAGGTGTGATTGAAGAGAAGCATGGTGCTTTACATCCAAAAGAGATGGAAAACTGTATGGCTAAGGAAATTCAAACTAATCCCCCAACCATTGTTGTATAGAGCTATGGCTATGTAACTAGCTTCTTTTAAAATGGCAAGAAATCCAATAGTGTAGAAAATTATTAGAAATATTTTCTGGGTATTAGTGATTCATTATTTCTTGCTCTTTCATCTAAATATCTTTCCATTCTCTTATAGTCTCTCCTGTTACTTTAATAGGCAACCGTTAATAGATCCTAATGAAACACTCCCAGAAAATAAGCAAAAAATACCTCCCTTCATGCTTAGATTTAATAAATTGCACTCTTCAGAAATGGCCCATCAAATATGTTTACCCATTGAATGCAACGTATACATAAATATAATCTAACAAAAAACTCAAGAAATAATTGCTATGATCTAACATATAAACTTGTCTCTCTAAAATAGATATCCATGATTCGAATTCAAATGTCAGAGCCGCAGTATATAAACCACCGTCAATCAAGCTTGTTTCTAGTTTGTCTCTTTAAATACTACTTTTTAAATTCCAACATAAACCAGATTAAATTCCAAGATAATTCCTTAGAAAGACTTATACAGTCCCACCATGCATTAGCAGAACAAGAAATGATACCTTAAATGTGAATGCTGCCCCTTTGTTAATCACATTTATTAAAGAATAAAATATTTTATACAAATAAAAATTTTTAGGCCCCAAAATATGGAATGTAGTATTTTTCACCCATGACTTTTTAAAGAGGTATATTTCTAAAAATACCTTGGGCTTTATTTCAGTAAACAATAACACACAATAATACAAACAGATACACTGCCAAGTCATTATTCCCATCCTTATTAAGGCAAATAGCACCACAGACTAACCTGAAGCACTATAAATAATGAGTGTTAAACTGAATTCAATGAATAATTCATGAAACCCAGCTCTTCCAGTTTCCTTGGCAGTACTCTCACAGCCAGATGAAACAATGCAGAATGATTACAAAGATGTATCATCTGTATTACTGGGGTATATGCCTTATCTATTAAACTAGCTCATTTATTTAAAAAATAATAATCATCTCAGCTAATTTGTATTCTAAATGTTTGCTTTTGTAAGATAATGTGATGCAAATGTACTTTACTGGAGTTTGAAAATGAGATAATGTCCAAACGATGTCTGCTTCACATTCAGGACCTGATTTAGGAGTGAACTGAACCTCCAAGGGTAAGATGGCACCCCCTGTGACTCTCAGAGACACTGTGTTGCATTCCTGATCCAGCACTTCACCAAGATGAAGGAGCTCAGTGTCATCAAAAAGGATCCTGGGAGCTAGTGAGCAGAGAGACTGGTTCTATTTCTGGATCTGCCATTGACTTAATTTGACCTCAGCCAAGTAATGAAACTTGTCTAGATTTTCATCCCTAACTCTTTCACATGAAACTATGGACTGGAATAACTATGAGGCTCTTTCTGGTCTTCATTTTCAGCAGTCTACACCATTACCAAACCAATTTTCTAGCTTCCAGCCATATTCTACTAAATTGTAAGAATCATGAATGCAGAGAGATGCTTCGTTCACCAATGTATCCTCAGCACCTAGCACAGCATTGGAGTATTTCAACATATATTTATTGAGTAAATGAACCTAGTGTAATTGAAAAACACAATATCAATCCCAAATGTGTTTCTTCTTTAACACAATGTTTGACACAGCAAAAGTTTGGAATTGCTAAAGCCCTAAACTGCTGACAAAAACTAAAGATAAGAGAATCATTACATTCAATAACGAATACCTTAGTGTTTTGTTTTCTCACCAAACTGTCAGAGCAATATATTTTTCAAAGTTTATGGTAGAGCAAGTATTGAAATTTTGTTTTTCTATTGCTCAGAGTAGCTAGGCTTAGCTCTAGCATTCTGAATAATCAGCTGGCTATTCGTTTTGATAGTAATCCTATTGCAAAGCTATAAATCCTCTCCCTCTTCCAATATACAGATATGAGCACATATGCACACTTAAGCCTATATCCCTTCTCAAAACACAGACTTAAAAACTATACACACTAAGAAAAATTTTAAATCATGGAATATTCTAGAAGAGACTATTCTATAGCTTCTGCCAACTTTATACCTGCCACCAGTCTATCTTGTGATTTATTCCCATTGTCTGATTGAACCTCTGCCCTATGGAATTTTAGCATTTTCTCTAATAATTGAAGATTAACACTCTGTTACTGCCCTCAGAAATTCTTCCTGATCTAGGCCAGCGTGGTAGTGAGGGAGAAGCTTTTTAAGTTTTGGTTTCCCAGATATCTGAAATTTATTCAAGCAGATTCTTATAACCACTCAAAAACAAGAAAAAAAGATATTTTATATCTAATAAATGCCTCTGTGATAGATGATTTCTACCATATTGTGCTTTGTATAATAATGATACAATATGAAAGATTATAATGTAAACTAAAAAGTATAGCAGATAAGCCCAGAACCATTGAATAAAGTAACAGTGGTGAACCTTATAAAAGACACCCAATATTTATTCTACCATTGTCCCATTGAATAATAAAAATATGGTTTCAGAATTTTATCTAAGCTTAAGTTTGCTAATAATTTGTTCAAGAATGAGTAGAAACATACCTCATTTAATTGTGCTTCACTTTAGTGTGCTTCTCAGATGGTGCATTTTTTTATAAATTGAAGGTTTGTGGCAACCCTTACATGGAACAAGTCTATTGGCACCATTTCTCCAACAGCATATGCTTACTTCCTGTTTCTGTGTCACATTTGGTAATTCCCACAATATTTCAAACTTTGTCATTACTATTATATCTGTTACAGTGATCTGTGATCAGTGATCCTTGATGTTACTATTATAATGTTTTGGGGGCACCAAGAACTACTCCAATATAAGATGGCAATTTTAATATATACATATAATGTGTGTTTTCAGGGCTCTGTCTCTCTCCCTCTCCTTGGGCCTCCCTATTCCCTGAGACACAACGCTATTGAAATTAGAACAGTTGACAACCCTATAATAGCCTGTAAGTGTTCAAGTGAAAGACAGAGTTGCATGTCTCTCACTTTAAATCAAAAGCTAGGAAAGATTTAGCTTAGTGGGGAAGTTGAAAGCAAAATAAACAGAAGGCCAGGCCTCCAGCACCAGTTAGCCAAGCTGTGAATGCAAAGAAAAAATTCTTGAAGGAAATTAGAAGTGTTATTCCAGTGAACACATAAATAATAGGAAAGCAAAACAGCCTCATTATTGATAATAAAGTTTGAGTGGTATGCAGAGAAGATCAAACCAGCCACATGATTTCCTTAAGCCAAAGCCTAATCCAGAGCAAGGCCCTAGTAATTGTCCTTAATTCTATCAAGGCTGACAGATGTGAGGAAGTTGCAGAAGAAAATTTAGAAACTAGCAGAGGTAAGTTCATGGGGTTTAAGGAAACAAGCCATCTCCATAACATAAAAGTGAAAGGTGAAGCAGCAAGTGCTAATGTAGAAGCTACAACAAGTTATCTCAAAAAATCTAGCTGAGATCATCAATGAAAGTGGCCATGCTAAACAACAGATTTTCAAGGTAGACAAAAGAGTCTTCTATTGGAAGAAGATGCCATCTAGACTATAATAGCTAAAGAGGAAAAGTCAATGCCTAGCTTCAAAGTACAGGTTGACTCTTGTTAGAGAATAATATAGCTGGTGACTTTCAGTTGAAGCTAATGCTCTTTTACCAATCCAACAATGCCAGAGCCCTTATGAGTTGTGCTAAATCTACTTTGCCTATGCTCTAGAGATGGAAGAACAAAGCCTGGATGATGCACATCTACGGATAACATGGTTTACTGAATATCTTAAGCCCACTGTTGAAACCTACTACTCAGAAAAAAATTTCTTTCAAAATATTACTGCTCATTGACTGTTCACCTGGTCATCCAAGAGCTCTGATGGAGATGTACATAGGGATTAATGTTATTTTCATGCCTGCTATTACAACATCCATTCTGCAGCACATGAATCAAGAAGTCGTTTCAACATTCAAGTATTATTATTTAAGAAATATATTTTGGAAAAAGGGATCCGGAGGGTGGAGCCAAGATGGCCGAATAGGAACAGCTCCGGTCTCCAGCTACCAGCCCCAGCGACACAGAAGACGGACGATTTCTGCATTTCTGCTTGAGGTACCGGTTTCATCTCACTAGGGAGTGCCTAACAGTGGGTACAGGACAGTCGGTGAAGTGCACTGTGCGCGAACCAAAGCAGGGCGAGGCATTGCCTCACTCGGGAAGCGCAAGGGGTCAGGGAGTTCCCTTTCCTAGTCAAAGAAAGGGGAAACAGACGGCACCTGGAATATCGGGTCAGTCCCATCCTAATACTGCGCTTTTCCAATGGGCCTGGAAAACGGCACACTAGGAGATTGTGTCCCGCACCTGGCTCGGAGGGTCCTATGCCCACGGAGTCTCGCTGATTGCTAGCACAGCGGTCTGAGATCAAGCTGCAAGGCGGCAGCGAGGCTGGGGGAGGGGCACCCGCCATTGCCCAGGCTTGCTTAGGTAAACAAAGCAGCCAGGAAGCTCGAACTGGGTGGAGCCCACCACAGCTCAAGGAGGCCTCCCGGCCTCTGTAGGCTCCACCTCTGGGGGCAGGGCACAGACAAACAAAAACTCAGCAAGAAACTCCACAGACTTAAATGTCCCTGTCTGACTGACAGCTTTGAAGAGAGTAGTGGTTCTCCCAGCACGCAGCTGGAGATCTGAGAACGGACAGACTGCCTCCTAAAGTGGGTCCCTCACCCCTGAGCAGCCTAACTGGGAGGCACCGCCCCAGTAGGGACAGACTGACACCTCATTCAGGCGGGTACTCCTCTGAGACAAAACTTTCAGAGGAACTATCAGACAGCTGAATTTGTGGCCTCACAAAAATCCGCTGTTCTGCAGCCACCACTGCTGACACCCAGCCAAACAGGGTCTGGAGTGGACCTCTAGTAAACTCCAACAGACCTGCAGCTGAGGGTCCTGTCTGGTAGAAGGAAAACTAACAAACAGAAAGGACATCCACACCAAAAACCCATCTGTACATCACCATCATCAAAGACAAAAAGTAGATAAAACCACAAAGATGGGGAAAAAACAGAACACAAAAACTGGAAACTCTAAAAAACAGAGCACCTCTCCTCCTCCAAAGGAACACAGTTCCTCACCAGCAACGGAACAAAGCTGGATGGAGGATGACTTTGATGAGTTGAGAGAAGAAGGCTTCAGACGATCAAACTACTCTGAGCTACGGGAGGAAATTCAAAACAATAGCAAAGAAGTTAAAAACTTTGAAAAAAAATTAGAAGAATGGATAACTAGAATAACCAATGGAGAGAAGGGCTTAAAGGAGCTGATGGAGCTGAAAGCCAAGTTTCGAGAACTACGCGAAGATTGCAGAAGCCTCAGTAGCAGATGCGATCAACTGGAAGAAAGGGTATCGCTGATGGAAGATGAAATGAATGAAATGAAGAGAGAAGGGAAGTTTAGAGAAAAAAGAATAAAAAGAAATGAACAAAGCCTCCAAGAAATTTGGGACTATGTGAAAAGACCAAACCTACGTCTGATTGGTGTACCTGAAAATGATGGGGAGAACGGAACCAAGTTGGAAAACACTCTGCAAGATATTATCCAGGAGAACTTCCCCAATCTAGCAAAGCAGGCCAACATTCAAATTCAGGAAATACAGAGAACACCACAAAGATACTCCTCGAGAAGAGCAACTCCAAGACACATAATTGTCAGATTCACCAAAGTTGAAATGAAGGAAAAAATGTTAAGGGCAGCCAGAGAGAAAGGTCGGGTTACCCACAAAGGGAAGCCCATCAGACTAACAGCTGATCTCTCAGCAGAAACTCTACAAGCCAGAAGAGAGTGGGGGCCGATATTCAACATTCTTAAAGAAAAGAATTTTCAACCCAGAATTTCCTATCCCGCCAAACTAAGCTTCATAAGTGAAGGAGAAATAAAATACTTTACAGACAAGCAAATGCTGAGTGATTTTGTCACCACCAGGCCTGCCCTAAAAGAGCTCCTGAAGGAAGCACTAAACAGGGAAAGGAACAACCGGTACCAGCCACTGCAAAAACACGCCAAACTGTAAAGACCATCGAGGCTAGGAAGAAACTATAGCAACTAACGAGCAAAATAACCAACTAACATCATAATGACAGGATCAGATTCACACATAACAATATTAACGTTTAATGTAAATGGGCTAAATGCTCCAATCAAAAGACACAGACTGGCAAACTGGATAAGGAGTCAGGACCCATCAGTGTGCTGTATTCAGGAAACCCATCTCACGTGCAGAGACACACATAGACTCAAAATAAAGGGATGGAGGAAGATCTATCAAGCAACTGGAAAACAAAAAAAGGCAGGGGTTGCAATCCTAGTCTCTGATAAAATAGACTTTAAACCAACAAAGATCAAAAGAGACAAAGAAGGCCATTACATAATGGTAAAGGGATCAATTCAACAAGAAGAGCTAACTATCCTAAATATATATGCACCCAACACAGGAGCACCCAGATTCATAAAGCAAGTCCTCAGTGACCTACAAAGGGACTTAAACTCCCACACAATAATAATGGGAGATTTTAACACCCCACTGTCAACATTAGACAGATCAACGAGACAGAAAGTTAACAAGGATATCCAGGAATTGAACTCAGCTCTACATAAAGTGGACCTAATAGACATCTACAGAACTCTCCACCCCAGGTCAACAGAATATACATTTTTTTCAGCACCACACTACACCTATTCCAAAATTGACCACATAGTTGGAAGTAAAGCTCTCCTCAGCAAATGTAAAAGAACAGAAATTATAACCAACTGTCTCTCAGACCACAGTGCAATCAAACTAGAACTCAGGATTAAGAAACTCACTCAAAACCGCTCAACTACATGGAAACTGAACAACCTGCTCCTGAATGACTATTGGGTACATAATGAAATGAAGGCAGAAATAAAGATGTTCTTTGAAACCAACGAGAACAAAGACACAACATACCAGAACCTCTGGGACACGTTCAAAGCAGTGTGTAGAGGGAAATTTATAGCACTAAATGCCCACAAGAGAAAGCAGGAAAGATCCAAAATTGACTCCCTAACATCACAATTAAAAGAACTAGAAAAGCAAGAGCAAACACATTCAAAAGCTAGCAGAAGGCTAGAAATAACTAAAATCAGAGCAGAACTGAAGGAAATAGAGACACAAAAAACCCTTCAAAAAATTAATGAATCCCGGAGCTGGTTTTTTGAAAAGATCAACAAAATTGATGGACCGCTAGCAAGACTAATAAAGAAGAAAAGAGAGAAGAATCAAATAGATGCAATAAAAAACGAAAAAGGGGATATCACCACCGATCCCACAGAAATACAATCTACCATCAGAGAATACTACAAACACCTCTATGCAAATAAACTAGAAAATCTAGAAGAAATGGATAAATTCCTCGACAAATACACCCTCCCAAGACTAAACCAGGAAGAAGTTGAATCTCTGAATAGACCAATAACAGGTTCTGAAATTGTGGCAACAATCAATAGCTTACCAACCAAAAAGAGTCCAGGACCTGATGGATTCACAGCCGAATTCTACCAGAGGTACAAGGAGGAACTGGTACCATTCCTTCTGAAACTATTCCAATCGATAGAAAAAGAGGGAATCCTCCCTAACTCATTTTATGAGGCCAGCATCATCCTGATACCAAAGCCTGGCAGAGACATAACCAAAAAAGAGAATTTCAGACCAATATCCTTGATGAACATTGATGCAAAAATCCTCAATAAAATACTGGCAAACCGAATCCAGCAGCACATCAAAAAGCTTATCCACCATAATCAAGTGGGCTTCATCCCTGGGATGCAAGGCTGGTTCAATATACGCAAATCAATAAATGTAATCCAGCATATAAACAGAACCAAAGACAAAAACCACATGATTATCTCAATAGATGCAGAAAAGGCCTTTGACAAAATTCAACAACCCTTCATGCTAAAAACTCTCAATAAATTAGGTATTGATGGGACGTATCTCAAAATAATAAGAGCTATCTATGACAAACCCACAGCCAATATCATACTGAATGGGCAAAAACTGGAAGCATTCCCTTTGAAAACTGGCACAAGACAGGGATGCCCTCTCTCACCGCTCCTATTCAACATAGTGCTGGAAGTTCTGGCCAGAGCAATCAGGCAGGAGAAGGAAATAAAGGGTATTCAATTAGGAAAAGAGGAAGTCAAATTGTCCCTGTTTGCAGATGACATGATTGTATATCTAGAAAACCCCATTGTCTCAGCCCAAAACCTCCTTAAGCTGATTAGCAACTTCAGCAAAGTCTCAGGATACAAAATTAATGTACAAAAATCACAAGCATTCTTGTACACCAATAACAGACAAACAGAGAGCCAAATCATGAGTGAACTCCCATTCACAATTGCTTCAAAGAGAATAAAATACCTAGGAATCCAACTTACAAGGGATGTGAAGGACCTCTTCAAGGAGAACTACAAACCACTGCTCAATGAAATAAAAGAGGATACAAACAAATGGAAGAACATTCCATGCTCATGGGTTGGAAGAATCAATATCATGAAAATGGCCATACTGCCCAAGGTAATTTATAGATTCAATGCCATCCCCATCAAGCTACCAATGACTTTCTTCACAGAATTGGAGAAAACTACTTTAAAGTTCATATGGAACCAAAAAAGAGCCCGCATCGCCAAGTCAATCCTAAGCCAATAGAACAAAGCTGGAGGCATCACGCTACCTGACTTTAAACTATACTACAAGGCTACAGTAACCAAAACAGCATGGTACTGGTACCACAACAGAGACATAGATCAATGGAACAGAACAGAGCCCTCAGAAATGATGCCGCATAGCTACAACTATCTGATCTTTGACAAACCTGACAAAAACAAGAAATGGGGAAAGGATTCCCTATTTAATAAATGGTGCTGGGAAAACTGGCTAGCCATATGTAGAAAGCTGAAACTGGATCCCTTCCTTACACCTTATACAAAAATTAATTCAAGATGGATTAAAGACTTATACATTAGACCTAAAACCATTAAAATCCTACAAGAAAACCTAGGCAATACCATTCAGGACATAGGCATGGGCAAGGACTTCATGTCTAAAACACCAAAAGCAATGGCAACAAAAGGCAAAATTGACAAATGGGATCTCATTAAACTAAAGAGCTTCTGCACAGCAAAAGAAACTACCATAAGAGTGAACAGGCAACCTACAGAATGGGAGAAAATGTTTGAAACCTACTCATCTGACAAAGGGCTAATATCCAGAATCTACAATGAACTCAAACAAATTTACAAGAAAAAAACAAACAACCCCATCAAAAAGTGGGCAAAGGACATGAACAGACACTTCTCAAAAGAAGACATTTATGCAGCCAGAAAACACATGAAGAAATGCTCATCATCACTGGCCATCAGAGAAATGCAAATCAAAACCACAGTGAGATACCATCTCACACCAGTTAGAATGGCCATCATTAAAAAATCAGGAAACAACAGGTGCTGGAGAGGATGTGGAGAAATAGGAACACTTTTACACTGTTGGTGGGACTGTAAACTAGTTCAACCATTGTGGAAGTCAGTGTGGCGATTCCTCAGGGATCTAGAACTAGAAATACCATTTGACCCAGCCATCCCATTACTGGGTATATACCCAAAGGATTATAAATCATGCTGCTATAAAGACACATGCACACGTTTGTTTATTGCGGCACTATTCACAATAGCAAAGAGTTGGAACCAACCCAAATGTCCAACAACGATAGACTGGATTAAGAAAATGTGGCACATATACACCATGGAATACTATGCAGCCATAAAAAATGATGAGTTCGTGTCCTTTGTAGGGACATGGATGAAACTGGAAAACATCATTCTCAGTAAACTATCGCAAGGACAAAAAACCAAACACCACATGTTCTCACTCATAGGTGGGAATTGAACAATGAGAACTCATGGACACAGGAAGCGGAACATCACACTCCGGGGACTGTTGTGGGGTGGGAGGAGGGGGGAGGGACAGCATTAGGAGATACAGCTAATGCTAAATGACGAGTTAATGGGTGCAGGAAATCAACATGGCACATGGATACATATGTAACAAACCTGCACATTGTGCACATGTACCCTAAAACCCTAAAGTATAATAAAAAATAAATAAATAAAGAAAGAAAGAAAGAAAAAAAAGAAAAAAGAAAAAGAAAAAGAAGCCAGATATAAAAATGCGTGTACTATAAGATTTTATTTATATAAATTTCAAATAAAAGAACAAACTAATCTCTGAAAAAAAAACAAAAAGAAATATATTTTGTAAGGCTATCACTGCCATAGATAGTGACTGCTGCCATGGATCTGGGCAAAGTGCATTGAAAATATTCTGGGAAGAAAAATCACCACTCTAAATGACATTAAGAACACTTGTGATTCATGGGAGGGGACTGAAATATCAGCGTTGAAATAGTTTAGATATTTGTCCACTTCTAATCTCATGTTGAAATGTGATCCCCGATGTTGGAGGAGGGACCTGGTGGGAGGTGTTTGGGCCAGGAAGGTGGATCCTTCATGAATGGCTTAGTGACCTCCCCATGGTAATAAGTGAAGTCTTGCTCTATTAGTTCACATGAAAGCTGGTTGTTTAAAACCAGCCTGGCATCCCCCTCTTGCTCCCTCTCTCGCTATGTAATACACCAGTTCCCCCTTCACCTTTTGCCATAATTGTAAAATTTCTGAGGCCTCACAGAAGCCAATCCTGGTGCCATGCTTCTTTTACAGCCTGCAGAGCTGTGAGCCAATACACCTCTTTATAAATTACCCAGCATCCAGCATTTCTTTGTAGCAATGCAATGGACTAACATAAACATTAACAAGAATTTGGAAGAAGTTGATTCCAATCCTCTTGGACGACTTTGAAAGCTCCGAAACTTCAGTGGAGGAAGTAAGTGCAGATATGATAAAAATAGCAAGAGAACTAGAATTAGAAATGGAGCCTGAAGATGGGACTGAATTGCTGCAATCTCATGACAAGATTTGAACAGATGAGGAGTTGCTTCTTATGGATGAGCAATGAAAGTGGTTTCTTGAGATGAAATCTACTCCTAGTGAAGATGCTGTGAATACTGTTGAAATGACAGAATAGGATTTAGAATATTACATATAGATAGTTGACAAAGCAGCAGCAGGGTTTGAGAGGGTTGACTCCAGTTTTAAAAGAACTTCTACTATGGGTAAATTGCTAGCAAATAGCTTTGTACACTGCAGAGAAATCTTTCATGAAAGGAAAAGCCAATCAATGAGGCAAACTTATTATTGTTATATTGCTGCAGCCACCCCAACCTTCAGCAACCACTACTCTGATCAGTCAGCAGTCATCAACATCAACACAAGAGCCTCCATCAGCAAAAGGATTATGACTCACTGAAGGTTCAGATGATCACTGGCATTTTTTAGCAATAAAACATTTTTAAATTATGGTATGTATGTTGTTTTTTAGACATAACGCTATTGTATACTTAACAGACTGCAGTGTAGGGTAAACATAACACTTTACGCACTGGGAAGCCAAAAAATTCATATGACTCACTTTATTTCAATATTCACTTTATTGTGGTGGTTTGGAACTAAACCCACAAATCTCTGAGATATGCTTGTAGTGGCATAATTATTATCAATTAGACATGAAAAGAGAAATGCTAGAAGCTTCTAGAAATATTATTCTTTGTTTATAAAACAGATTTAGAAAAAACCTGGCATCTCCTACAGCTGGACATCTGCACATGAACAAGAAAACATGTAGCTCAGTTGCAGCCACTTAAAAATCACAAAGGGAATCAGCCTTAGTTTGAAGCCTGGCATTGTAGATGGCATAATAGAAAACAGAAAGAAGCTAGGTCCATGATGCCATTAATGAGTTACTAAAGCAGTTAAACTTGTAGCCTACCTTACTTCTAGATGCTCTGTTGTTTGAGAAAACAAATGTCCTTGTTTAAATTAGTTAAGTTGGGGCTTCTCTTACTTGCAGGCCAAATAATTCTATCTGATATATACGGTTATCTCTTTGTGGAATATTAAATATGCATATACTTAATGTGATTTAAGAGTTTTTTAAAACAGGCCAGGTGTGGTGGCTCACACCTGTAATCCCAGCAATTTGGGAGGCCAAGGTGGGTGGATCACCTGAGGTCAGGAGTTTGAGACCAGCCTGGCCAACATGGTAAAACTCCGTCTCTACTAAAAATACAAAAAATTACTGGGCATCATGGCAGGTGCCTGTAATCCCAGTTACTCGGAAGGCTGAGGTGGGAGAATCGTTTGAACCCGGGAGGCAGAGGTTGCAGTGAGCGGAGATCGTGCCACTGCACTCCAGCCTGGGCAACAAGAGTCAAACTCTGTCTCAAAAAAAACAAAAACAAAAAAAAAGAATTTAAAAAATAATAGCAAACCTGTGAAGAGTTCTGCCATACCTAATACACAATTATACAAAATAGCCCTCTCTGAGCACATAGGCTACTAAGCAAATGTTTCCTATTTGATTTATCCAGGTTTGTTATCTATTCACAAGCAATTTTTTTAAAAGTTAAACGTAAAAGACATACTAGGAATAAAACTGTATGTGTCTGTCACTGTGGAAAGAGCTTTATGGAAATAAAAGATGGAAAAGGCCTGTTTGATTTGTACCTTTTCCAAGACATGACAGTTCGTTACCACATACTTTCTTGTTAAAATTATACAATGGGTCTCAACCCTGAGGCATTAGTGGATAAGGTGATTTCTAGCTGGGATTGAAATGAGATTTCCCCCCACCCCAAGGAATAGTACTACAAATATGATCAAGTGAACTACTGAGGGATTTCACCCTACTCTGTAAGACTCCTAGTCTGTTCTAGCATGATAATTTCTAAATACACAAGAAAAATTAAATTCAATGTAAAAAGTTACTTCATGCCCTCAGCTTCCACACAACCAGGACAGACATAGTTCCATGTGGAAGTAAACTTTCTAAAAGATCATTCTGCTAGTTATAAATTTTAACTGACCTGCCAATTTTCTAAGGGCCACAAAAACTACCTCAATAATCTAACCTGTCCTCACACCCTAACCACACATCAGTCACATTAATGTAGTTGGGCTTTACAGTTTCTTATATTTATTCTTTGATGTTTTTATTTATAATGGCTCCTTTGTTTCAGATGAACTCCCCCTCCCCTTATCTATCCCACATTCCTCTCCTCTTCTTCCTCTTCTCTGATCTTCTGCCACCTTTTCTCTCTCCTTCCTCTTTCCTTTCCAATTCCTACTCATCACTTCAGGTCTAATTCATATCTGACAACGTGCTGAACACCTTTCCTGAGCACTTCTCTCCTCTGAATTCCTATGAAGGAAAGTCTGTACTACACAATCCCAACATGCCTTGATTTAATAAGGCAAAATGGTATAATAAAGAGCTTAGTCCTTAAGATGAAACAAGTGTTCAAAGCCCAGCTCTGACACTCTTTAACTCTGTGACTTGTATCAGAACTTCAACAAAGAGTACAGATTATTATTACCAATAACAATGGGAATAAATGATTATTAAATCCTGATTCTGCTATTTAGTACCTTTATGATCTTGAGCAAGACATTTAACCTACCAGAACCTCAGTTTCCCTATGTATAAAATGAATAACATCTGTCCTACTGACCTCATAAAATTGTGAGAACTGAAGTAAGATTATGAGAATAACAGTGTTTGTAATGATTATACAAATATCTACGTGATCGATTCTGTGAAATAAAAATAAATCCTAAGCACCCCCAACCAACGGAATGAACACTTCTTGGCCAAGGAGACCCCAGAAAAACTAGAAAAAGTAAATTTTTGAGCCACGACAAGATGGGAGGTTGGTCACACCTCAGTACACTCTCTTCTTTGCTAACCATTCTCAGACATTTTTTTTCTTTTACTAAGAGTTAAACAGAAACCAGCCCCATAAAACAAAGAACAAAAGATACACTCCTCCACTGACTTCAGTCAACTGACTGACACTGCAACCAGACTCTCCTCCATTTCTGTGGTTTCAACATGGCAGCTGAGCAGTTTCACAAAGCATCCTTCCTGATAAATGACCACTAATCGCGAATGGTTCTGACTAGTTTACTAAGGCTGCACACTGAGCACCATTGTGTGCTGTTTCAGTTTTTGAGGTACAGAACCTAATTTTACTGCACTTTTTCTTGTTCTTTGTCTTTTTTTTTTCCAGAGACAAGTTCTCGCTCTGTCACCCAGGCTGAAGTACAGTGGCACAATCGTGAACTCCTAGGCTCAAGCAATCCTCTTACCTCAGCCTCCTAGAAGCACAAGTCACCATGCTTGGCTAATTTTTTCTTCATTTTTTTTGTAGAGAACCTCAGTGAGATATGAGAGAATACAGACAGATAATGTAACAAAATCAGAAAAAAAATTTATGATTTGAATGAGATAATCAGCAAAGAGACAGATATAAAAAAGAGCCAAACAGAAATCTGAGAGCTGAAGAATTCAAGAAATGGAATAAAAAATATAACTGAGAGCTCCAACAATGGATTAGACCAAGCAGAAGAAAGAATTTCAGAACTTGAAGACATATATTTTAAAATAACATAGACAAAAAAAGAAGAAATAATTTTTAAAAATTAAGAAAGCCCACAAGATTTATAGGACACCATTAAGCAAACAAATATTCAATAATTCATGTTTCAGAAGAAGAGAGGAGAAAGGTATGGAAAATATATTCAATAAAATAATATCTAAAGCCTTCCCAAATCTTGGAAAAGAAATTGATATCCAGGTTCAAGAAGCTCAAAAAACCTCAAGTCAATTCAAACCAAGCAGGTCCTCTCCAAAACACATTATATCAAATTGTCAAAAGTCAAAGACAAAGAAAAAGTTCTAAAAACAGCAAGAGAAAAGCATCAAATCAAATATACAGCAATCTCCAATAGATTAACAGTGAATTTCTCAGCAGAAACTTTTCAGACCAGGACAGAGTGGGATGATATATTAAAAGTACTGAAAGAAAAAAACGGTCAGCCCAGAATATTATAGCCAGCAAAACTATCCTTCAGAAATGAAGGAGAAAAAAATCATTTGCAGGCAAGCAAAAACTAAGGTAATTCATCACCAATAAACCAGCCTCAAAATAAACAATAAGAGAGAAAGTAAGGAACAAATGATATACAAAACAACTAGAAAACAATCAATGAAGTGACAGGAGTAAGTCCTCACCTATCAATAATAAACTTGAACGTAACCAGATTAAATTCCCCATTTAAAAAATATAGACTGGCTGGATATATTTTTTAAAAAACAAGACCCAACTGTATGCTGCAAAAAAAAACTCACTTTGCCTGTAAAGACATATAGACTGAAAGTGAAGGGATGAAAAAAGATATTCCATGCAAATAAAAACCAAAAGTGAGCCACAGTAGCTCTACTACTATAAAACAAAACCACAAAAGATACTGAATAGTGAAGGCAATCCTGAGCAAAAGGAACAAAGCTGGAGGAATCACACTATCAGCTTCAAAATATGCTCTAAAGCTATAGTAACCAAAAAATCATGGTACTGGCATAAAAACAGACACAGATATGAATGGAACAGAATAGACAATTAGAAATTAATCCACATATCTACAGCCAACTGTTTTTTGACAAAGGTGCCAAGAACCCTCACTGGGGAAACGACAGTCTCTTTAATAAATGGTGCTGGGGAAACTACATATCCATATGCAGAAGAATGAAATTACACCCCACCTCTCACCCTATAAAAAAATCAACTCAAGATGAATCAAAGATCTAAATATAAGACCCAAAACTGTAAACTATTAGAGTAAAACATATGGGAAACATTTTAGGATATTGGTCTGACAAAGATTTTGTAAATAAGACCTCAAAGCACAGGTTTAGAAAAAAGCAAAAATAAACAAATGGGATTATATCAAACTACAAAGCTACTGCATAGCAAAAGAAACAATCAACAGGGTGGAAAGACAACCCAGAAAATGGAAGAAAATGTTTACCAACTATTCATCTGATAGGGGATATTTTAATATCCAGATACTAATATCCATTTAATATCCAGTACAAGGTACTTGATGTAATTTGGATATTTGTCCCTGCCCAAATCTCATGTTGAAATGTAATCCACAATGTTGGAGGTGGGGCCTGGTGGGAGGTGATTGGATCATTGGGGCAAGTGTCTCGTGAATGGTTTAATACCATCTTCTTGATGCTCTCCTCACAATAGTGAATGAATTCACATGACATCTTACTGTTTAAAAGTGTGTGTTAGCTGGCCGTGGTGGCTCACGCCTATAATCCTAGCACTTTGGGAGGCTGAGGTGGGAACATAACTTGAGGTCAGGAGTTCAAGACGAGCCTGGCCAACATGGCAAAACCCCGTTTCTACTAAAAATATAAAAATTAGCTGGGCCTGGTGGCATGCTCCTGTAGTCCCAGCTACTCGGGAGGCTGAGGCAGGAGAACTGCTGGAACCCAGGAGGCAGAGGTTGCCGTGAGCCAAGATTGTGCCACTGCACTCCAGCCTAGGTGACAGAGCAAGACTCCATCTCAACAAAAAATTTTAAAAAGTGTGTGTCATGTCCCCGCCAACTCTCTCTCTCTTGCTCCCGCTTTTACCATGTGATGTGCCTGCTCCCACTTCCCCTTCTATCATGAGTAAAAGCTTCCTGAGGCCTCCCCAGAAGCCAAGCAATGTCAGTACCATGCCTGTACAGCCTGCAGAATTTTGAGCCAATTAAACCTCTTTTCTTTATAAATTACCCAGTCTCAGGTATTTATAGCAATGCAACAGCCTAATACAGATCTCAAACATCTCAATAGCAAAAAGCCAAACAATCCAATTTTTTAAATAGCCAAATGATCTGAATGGACATATCTCAAATGAAGACATACAAATGGCCAATAAATATACGACAAAATACCCAACATCAGTAATCACCAGGGAAATGCAAATCAAATCCACAATGAGTTATCACCTTACCTCAGTTAAAATGGCTATTATTTTATTTTATTTATTTATTTATTTTGAGACAGAGTCTCGCTCTTGTTGTCCAGGCTGGAGTGCAATGGTGCAATCTCAGCTCACTGCAACCTCTGCCTCCCGAGTTCAAGTGATTCTCCTGTCTCAGCCTCCCAAGTAGCTGGGATTACAGACATGTGCCACCATGCCCAGGTAATTTTGTATTTTTAGTAGAAATGGGGCTTCATCATGTTGGTCAGGCTGGTCTCAAACTTCTAACCTCATGTGATCCACCTACCTCAGCCTCCCAAAGTGCTGGGATTACAGGTGTGAGCCACTGCACCCAGCCAAAATGGCTATTATCAAAAAGACAAAAAATAAGAAATGCTGGTGAGGATCTGGAGAAAAGGGAACTCTTATACACTGTTCATAGGAACAGAAACTAGTAGAACCACGACAGAAAACAGTATGGGGATTCCTCATATAACTACCACAAGAATTACCATATAATCCAGTAATCCCACTACTGGGCATTTATCCAAAGGAAAGGAAATCAGCACATTGAAAAAACATCTGCACCTTCATGTTTATCGCAGCACTACTCACAATAGCCAATATAGGGAGTCAATCTAGGTGTCCAATAAGAGATGAATGGATAAAGGAAATTTGGTACACAATGGAATACTATTCAGCCATAAAAAAAGAATAAAATCCTGTTATTTGTGTCAACATGGATGGAACCGGAGGACACTATGTTAAGTGAAATAAGCCAGGAACATAAAGTTAAACACTGCATGTTCTCATCGAAATAAGTTGAATTCATAGAAGTAAAAAGTAGAACAGAGGACACTAGAGGCTGGGAAAAATAGGGGTAAGGAAGGGATAAAGAAAGATATCTTAAATAATACAAAATTGGCTGGGCGCAGTGGCTCACGCCTGTAATCCCAACACTTTGGGAGGCCAAGGCGGGCAGATCACAAGGTCAGGAGATCGAGACCATCCTGGCTAACACAGTGAAACCCCGTCTCTACTAAAAATACAAAAAAAAATTAGCCAGGCCTGGTGGCAGTCGCCTGCAGTCCCACCTACTAGGGAGGCTGAGGCAGGAGAATGGCATGAACCAGGGAGGCAGAGCTTGCAGTGAGCAAAAAAGAATACAAAATTACAGCTAAAAAGGAGGAATAGTTTCTAGTGTTCTATATCACTGTAGGATGACTATAGTTAATATATAATTTCCAATAGCTAGAAGAAGGATATTAAACATTCCTAACTTAAAGAAATGATAAATGTTTGAGATGATGCTAATTACTCGATCTGATCACTATACATTACATGTAGTGCAATATCAATGTGTACCCCATAAATATACAATTATTATGTATTAACTTAAAAAACCAAAATAGGCTGGGCACAGTGGCTCATGCCTATAATCCCAACACTTTAGGAGAGCAAGGCAGGTGGATCACTTGAGCCCAGGAGTTTAAGACCAGCCTGGGCAACATAGAAAGACTTCATCTTAACAACAACAGCCAAAAAAATTAGCCAGTATGGTGGTGCATGCCTATGGTCCCAGATACTCAGGAGGCTGAAGTGGGAGGGTAATTTAAGCCTGAGAGGTCAAGGCTGCACTGAACTATGATCATGCCACTGCACTCCAGCTTGGATGACAGAGTGAGACTCTTGTCTCAAAATAAATTTAAATAAATAAAATCTTTTTAAATATGCAATTGTTCAAAAATATGAATAAAACCACATAAAAAGTGCATTTTACAAAAGACTGTAATGAAATACACCAAATTCTTAACAGTAGTTTTTATGGCGGGGACTAGAGGGTTATGCAAGTGAGGCACTTAGGACACAAAATTTAAGGAGACAATTGCTTATCTCCTGCAAATGCAAGGTCAGCCTCCTTAAATTTTGTGCCCAAAATAATATCCTGGATACCCAGGTAAAGTTGCATTGCTGGGACAACCTTGATCGTAACAGCAAACAATCAGGAATGAACAGTCGCTTCTCTCACTTCTTACCTTTCAATCTCCCTCTACTGCTCCTGGCAGATCATAACAGGAAACTAGCCAACAACAAATAGTTGGCAGAGTCCCAGACCCAGCATTACCAATTATAGAAGGTCAACTTGGAGGTGGAAAACAATGGCTTAATAATGGGCACACCAATCAACTAAAACTTCCCTAGGAATAATATAACCATTTTTCTTTTAATCAAATTGTATGTAAAAGTGAATTCTGACAAAGAGCAGAGTCTCAACTCCCAGCTAGAAGAAGGCATGGAGCAAAGACAGGAGTACTATTGTGGGTTTTAATGCAGTGAAAGGACTTGCCTTGAGTTGGAAATAGAGCCTGCCTGAAATTGTTTTTACTCAATATATGATTTCATCGACCTGGAATGATCAACCTTCTAAAGAAATAACTCAGTGGTAATATAGGTAACATAAGGTTGTATTTGACAGCATGAATAGTGAAGCCAAAATTTATTTAGCCAAACTAAATAAAAGACATTCTCAAGAAACTCACTAGAAGAGACACAATTCACATTCAAATTACCTACTTTCAAATCCTTGCTGCACCATATAAGGGCCTAGTGGCTTTAGACAAGCTACTTAAATTCTTTGTGCTTTAGTTTTCTAATGTATAAGGCTAATATAACAATAGTGGCTACACGATTGTGCTCCTGTGAAAATTAGTTAATCCACATGCAGTGATTAAAGAAGTGCACGAAACGTGGTAAATGCTTAATAAATCTTGGCCACTATTTCTGGCTATTGATTAAATTTCTTCCTTTAGTTCAAAGAAATCTCGTTAGTTCTAAAAAGCATAAATGTGTCTTGAGATAACACTTTTAATTTATTATTTGTTATTTATACTACGGTGTAAAGAAAAGAATGAGGGTAGATTTAGAAGAGAATATAAGGAATCAATAGTGAAGATTTAGGAAAATATGAGAGTACTAGGTTTGTAAAAAAAAAAAAAAAAAAAATGCTAGAATATACTGTAATGGCCAAGTGTGGTGGCTCATGCCTGTAATCCTAACACTTTGGGAGGCCGAGGCATACAGATCACTTGAGGACAGGAGTTTGAGACCAGCCTGGCCGATATGGTGAAACGCTGTCTCTACTAAAAATGCAAAAATTAGCCGGGGGTCGTGGCACACGCCTGTATTTGGGAGGCTGAAACAGGAGAATCACTTGAACTTGGGAGGTGGAGGCTACAGTGAGCCAAGATCACGCCACTGAACTCCAGCCTGGGTGACACAGCGAGAAAGAGAAGAGAAGAGAAGAGAAGAGAAGAGAAGAGAAGAGAAGAGAAGAGAAGAGAAGAGAAGAGAAGGGAGGAGGGAAGGACGGAAGGAAGGAAGGAAGGAAGGAAGGAAGGAAGGAAGGAAGGAAGGAAGGGGAGGGAGGGATGGAGGGAGGGAAGGAAGGAAGGAGAGAGAAAGAGAAAAAGAGTAAGAAAGAGGGAGTGAGAAAAAGAAAAGAGGAGGAAGGAAGGAAGGAAGGAAGGAAGGAAGGAAGGAGAAGGGAAGGGAAGGGAGGGAAGGGAAGGAAGGAGAGAAGGAAGCAGGAAAGAAAGAAGAAGGAGGAGGAGGAGAAGGAGAAGAGGAGGAAGAAGGAAGGGAGGGAGGGAAAGAAAGAAAGAGAGAAAGAAAGAAAAAGAAAGAAAGAGAGAAAGAAAGAAAAAGAAAGAAGGAAAGAAAGAAAGAAAAGAAAGAAAGGAGGGAGGGAAGGAAGGAGAGAGAGAAAAAGAGAAAGAAAGAGGGAGAGAGAAAAAGAAAAGAGGAGGAAGGAAGGAAGAGGAAGGGATGGGATTGGAGGAAAGGGAAGGAAGGAGGGAAGTAGAAAAGAAAGAAAGAGAGAAAAGAGAGAGAAAAAAGAGAAAGGGAGAGAGAAAAAGAAAAGAGGAAGGAAGGAAGGGGAAGGGACGGGAAGGGAGGAAAGGGAAGGAAGGAGGGAAGGAAGGAAGGAGAAAAGAAAGAAAGAAAGAAAGAAAGAAAGAAAGAAAGAAAGAAAGAAAGAAAGAGAAAGAGAGAAAGAAAGCAAAAGAAAGAAAGAAAGAGAAAGAAAGAAAAGAAGGAGGAGGAGAAGGAGGAGAAAGAAGGAAGGAAGGAAGAGAAAGAGAGAGAGAAAGAGAAAGAAAGAGAAAGAAAGAAAGAAAGAAGAAAAGAAAGAATATACTGTAAGATCTACAATATTTTGCTCATAATTATATTCCTTGCATAGTGTCTAACACATAAGAAGTCTCACTAACTATTCGTGGAACGAATTACTTGAATAAATTTAGTAATTAAGGAGTGTTGAAAGTAAACTTAATGTAATTGAAATTTCTGCCACAGTTCAATCTAGAAGGAGGCTGTACAATGCTTGAGGTGAGTTGATTGGCCTAAATATGGAACAGAAGGATGTAATATGCTTCTTTCTCTTCCACTAAATAAAATAATTGGTGTTTGGGAGGAGTTGAATAGCTACCTAGAGGTATGCAAAGGATACAAAAAGTAAATAAAAGACGTTCTCAAGAAATTAACTAGAAGAGACACAATTCACATGAAAGAAATAATTGACATTATCATCAGAAAGCAGCATATAGCAAAGAACTATATTGTCTGGAATAAACAGTAAATGCCATAGCAGTTTAGAGATAGAACAGACAAATCATTGACCTTATAGAGGCTACAAGAATACATCTCTCCTGCTCCACACAACACTCCCCAGTAGCAATGGCTCCTAAGGTCCTGAAGTAACATAAATTAAGTCAGAGATAATTTCACTGGCAGATTCTAAGATTTTATTGGTAACATATCATACTTCATTTACATTATGGAGATCAAAGAGGATCTCACCCTGACACAGAGAGAAGCTTTTATGAAGATCTTCTAAGTCTCCATACTACAATAACGTTATAAGTTTTCATCCATTCCTCCCGTCTCAATATACATCTATATCCATTTAACAAGGAAAGAGGAGGACAGGGAGGAGGAAAAGGCATTTTGTCAGGAAAGCTTGCTATCTTTGTCCTAAAATGTTTCTAAGTCTGTCAGTGTTTTATCTTATTCTTTGATCTATCAAATAGGCCACAATGACGCTCCTTGATCCCAGAAGACAAGCCTCAAAAATCTTAAATGTATACATAGTGAAAGAAATCAAGGCAGGCACTGTGGCTAACGCCTGTAATCCTAGCACTTTGAGAGGCCAAGGTGGGAACATCACTTCAGATCAGGAGTTTGAGACCAGCCTGGGCAACACGGTGAAACCCCATCTCTACTAAAATACAAAAAATTAGCCAGGTGTGGCAGCATGCACCTGTATTCCCAGCTACTCGGGAGGCTGAGAGGGGAGAATTGCTTGAACTTGGGAAGCGGACGTTGCAGTGAGCCAAGATCACGCCACTGCATTCCAGCCTGGGCAACAAAGTCAGACTCCGTCTCCAGAAAAAAAAAAGAAATTGGTCTTCACCATTCCCACATTAACCTTGTTTTCTGAAGTAGTTGTAATTGATCCTTAGAAAATGAGTCTCCAGAACTCAGCTAACTGGTTTTCAAATAGTAAAATGTTTTCAAGCTATGCTTTGCAACTGTTTAGTGGATTGTGATATCAATTATTTTAATTATGTGATATATTTGTATATAGGTGTACATATGTTGAGTCGTGACACAAAATGCATTCTTACTATGGATCACAAGTCAAAATGTTTGAAAAACACTAGTCTAATCTGTTAACAGGGAAGAGATCAACAAAGGAAATTCACCATATTGACACTCAGCCATACAAAGCTCTATTAACAATATTTTCAGAAAAAGAGAGAAGGCATCTGATTTATCTGACATCCTTATAATTAATGTGTTAATTATTAATAGGATAGCATGACTTGCTTCCTCTCATGGAAGGATCTGAAGAAAACTTCACACATACGTTTTGGGTTCACTCTCCTTGACCACTTACAATGTAATGGCTGTTATTTCCCCAGGTCTGTAAATAAAGGCATATGCCTAGGAGTGCAGAATAATTCATGTGTCTATATACATAACATAAGGGTGTAAAAGTTATATGTCTATGTATAGAATACATAAGTGCAAATGGCATTTTTTTGTTAATATGGGCATTACTGGACCTGTCCGTAATAATTTAGTTTGTTAAGGAGACTTTATCGGATAGAACACATGCAGCATAGCCCATGACCTTCTAGGGTGTGGGAAAGAATGCCCTAAAGAAACAAGCTGCAAGTTACGATAAGCTGTCTGTAAGCACTGGATAAAAGCCTACAACTGGATGGCCATTAGGACAGCTGACAAGGAAGACAGACCGGTGTATATGTGAAATGGCTTCTTTGCTCATTCTTATCCTGTTTCTTCCTTATGCACCATAGAAAGGTCAGCCCAACTGGTACCAAACAGCCTTGAATAGTAATCCAGGAGCAGGTGAAGCAAATTGCCTTTGTCACCATAAATGCTCATTATTTTATCATTTCTTTTTCTTCCCTCCGTTAGATGATGT
The DNA here is from genome assembly GCF_006542625.1 of Nomascus leucogenys. Lineage (NCBI taxonomy): Eukaryota > Metazoa > Chordata > Mammalia > Primates > Hylobatidae > Nomascus > Nomascus leucogenys. The sequence continues at coordinate 103,549,844 of NC_044381.1, read as the reverse complement.
GCATTACATGTTATATGTTATATATGCTAAACTATCAAATTTATAATATTGGTTGTTTGCTACACTTTGTGTATAAAGCTATTCAAATAACACCTTCCTAAGAAAATCATTTTTTCTCATCTGCACAAACTCTCAATCTAAAAGAAATAGAAAGGCTATGGAAAGCACACACAAATTCCCACAGAGCGAAATGAATTCATTTCACTTTAGTGTAGCTCTTTATCACCAAATATGGTCATTATACTACTTAGAGCTGACATAAATAGGAGAAATAAATGCATAAAGGAGGGGAGGCTGGGTAGAAGTACTTATTTAGTGCCATTTTTATAGCTCTTAGCAATTTTACAAAAGCACTTAAATATACATTATAACATTTAATCCAGATTACATTGTGATGCAGTAAACAGTATTACTTATCCTCATTTTTCAAGTAAAGAATTGAGGCTCAGAAAGGTAAAAACAAAGCCAAGACTCAAACAGAGTCCATCTGTTTCTTCCATATACCACACTGCCCCTCTACTGACCCAAGATGATTGGGGGTTCTTCAAATGGGATGAGTTGAAATTCTGAAAACAAACAAATAAAAAAAAACCTGTAGGGTGGCATATAATCCCAACCCCTTTTGACCTTACCTATAATTGTAATTCTTTACAATGCTGCATAGGTATCATAAATATCTGCTCTTGTCACAGCTCTCTGCTACCAATAATTATCACGGTTAACAGCTATTAAAAGCAGTAGCACTAACTGTCCAGAACTGAGCAAATACTCCAACTGTGCCCATCCTCTCATGGCAAAACTAATTTCTCTATTTGAACCTAACAATTAATTAGACATAAATTTTGAAATGCAGGGTCAAAATCAGGAAGAACTGTCATGTTTATTCTATGTGTAAAATATCACTACAAGGTAACCAATGAACCCAAGTAAGAGTAGTCCTAGGACATTTGCTCATTTACATGGGTGTGTTTAGTGGGAAAATCTGTTTCAATGTAAAAAAAAAAAAAAAAAAATAGCTTCCCCAGCAACTCAATCTTTTTTTTTTATTATTATACTTTAAGTTTTAGGGTACATGTGCACAACGTGCAGGTTAGTTACATATGTATACATCTGCCATGTTGGTGTGCTGCACCTATTAACTCATTATTTAACCCCCAGCAACTCAATCTTTCCTGATCTCCTATATCTAAGAAAATGATAGAAAAGATTTTAAACTATTAAAAAGGGAAGATCACTTTGATGAAGTTCGCATTTTATTTAAATGTGTGTGTGTATTTAATATGTATATATATATCACTGGCTGCCTTGCACATTTGCTATACATATATGTACAGCAAATATGAATATATATAGCAAATATAAATATATATAATATAAATACAAATATATATATATATATATATATAATATAGCAAATGTGCAAGGCAGTGCCTGCCACAACCACCACAAAAAAAGTGATAGTGGTAGAGCTTCAGAGACCCTGTGGTCCAGTCCACTGGGAAATGGGCAATAACTGCTCTTTATATCTTGTTTTGATGCTCTACTTTTTATCACTGCCTTGCTTTCTTCCCCATAACATCAGGCTATAAATCTGTCTCAGAACTAAAAGTTTCTAATTGAGATCTCTCATATTGACATAGTATCACAGAAAAAACAACTCTGAATCACCCCTTGCCCTGATTTAATAATAGGTAACATCCCGTAAATTGAACACTGCAATAAAAGTATGACAGCGTCTTCTTAGAGCATTGTTCTGCTCTTTAATAAAAAATTTTAAGGGGTTATAAAAAGTCTATGAGAATTTTACCTTATGGTTAAGCAAATTAAGATTATATAAATTTGGAGGCGCGCGGATCACAAGGTCACGAGATCGAGACCATCCTGGTTAACATGGTGAAACCCCGTCTCTACTAAAAAATGCAAAAAATTAGCCAGGCACCATGGCAGGTGCCTGTAGTCCCAGCTACTTGGGAGGCTGTGGCAGGAGAATGGCGTGAACCCAGAAGGTGGAGCTTGCAGTGAGCCGAGATAGTGCCACTGCACTCCAGCCTGGGTGACAGAGTGAGACTGTGTCTCAAAAAAAAAAAAAAAATTATATAAATTTGAGTTCCAAGATGGCCGAATAGGAACAGCTCCAGTCTATAGCTCCCAGCATGAGCAACACAGAAGATGGGTGATTTCCGCAGTTCCAACTGAGGTACCAGGTTCATCTCACTGGGGCTTGTCAGACAGTGGGGGCAGCACAGTGGGTGCAGCCCACCAAGTGTAAGCCAAAGCAGGACAAGGCATTGCCTCACCCAGGAAGCACGAGGGGTCAGGGAATTCCCTTTCCTAGCCAAGGGAAGCTGTGACAGACGGCACCTGGAAAATCGGGTCACTCTCACCCTAAAACTGCGCTTTTCGAATGGTCTTAGCAAAGAGCACACCAGAAGATTATATCCCATGCCTGGTTCGGAGGGTCCTACGCCCAAGGAGCCTCGCTCATTGCTAGCATGGCAGTCTGAGATTGAACTGCAAGGTGGCAGCAAGCCTGGGGGAGGGGTGCCCATCATTTCTGAGGCTTGAGTAGGTAAATAAAGCCACCAGGCAGCTCGAGCTGGGTGGAGCCCACCCAGCTCAAGGAGGCCTTCCTGCCTCTGTAGACTCCACCTCTGGGGGCAGGGCGTACCTGAATAAAAGGCAGCAGAAACCTCTGCAGACTTAAATATCCCCGTCTGACAGCTCTGAAGAGAGTAGTGGTTCTCTCAGCATGGAGTTTGAGATCTGAGAAAGGACAGACAGCTTCCTCAAGTGGGTCCCTGACCGCCGAGTAGCATAACTGGGAGGCACCCCCAGTAGGGGCAGACTGACACCCCACACAGCCGGGTACCCCTCTGAGACAAAGCTTCCGTAGGAACGATCAGGCAGCAACATTTGCCGTTCAGCAATATTTGCTGTTCTGCAGCCTCCGCTGCTGATATCCAGGCAAACGGGGTCTGGAGTGGACCTCCAGCAAACTCCAACAGACCTGTAGCTGAGGGTCCTGACTGTTAGAAGGAAAATTAACAAACAGAAAGGACATCCACACCAATACCCCATCTGTACGTCACCATCATCAAAGACCAAAGGTAAATAAAGCCACAAAGATGGGGAAAAAATAGAGCAGAAAAGCTGAAAATTCTAAAAATCAGAGTGCCTCTCTCCATCCAAAAGAACACAGCTCCTCGCCAGCAATGGAGCGAAGCTGGATGGAGAATTACTTTGATGAGTTGAGAAAAGAAGGCTTCAGAAGATCAAACTTCTCCGAGCTAAAGGAGGAAGCTCGAACCCATCGCAAAGAAGCTAAAAACCTTGAAAAAAGATTAGACGAATGGCTAACTAGAAAAACCAGTGTAGAGAAGACATTAAATGACCTGATGGAGCTGAAAACCATGGCATGAGAACTATGCAACGGATGCAAAAGCTTCAGTAGCCAATTCAATCCACTGGAAGAAAGGATATCAGTGATGGAAGATCAAATGAATGAAATGAAGCGAGAAGAGAAATTTAGAGAAAAAAGAGTAAAAAGAAACGAACAAAGCCTCCAAGAAATATGGGACTATGTGAAAAGACCAAATATACATCTGATTGGTGTACCAGAAAGTGATGGGGAGAATGGAACCAAGTTGGAAAACACTCTTCAGGATATTATCCAGGAGAACTTCCCCAACCTAGCAAGGCAGGCCAACATTCAAATTCAGGAAATACAGAGAACACCACAAGGATACCCCTCTAGAAGAGCAACTCTAAGACACAAAATTGTCAGATTCACCAAAGTTGAAATGAAGGAAAAAATACTAAGGGTATTCAGAGAGAAAGGTCGGGTTATCCACAAAGGGAAGCCCATCAGACTAACAGCAGATACCTCGCCAGAAACTCTACAAGCCGGAACAGAGTAGGGGCCAATATTCAACATTCTTAAAGAAAAGAATTTTCTTTTTTTTTTTTTTTTTTGAGACAGAGTCTCACTCTGTCGCCCAGGCTGGAGTGCAGCGGCGCGATCTTGGCTCACTGCAAGCTCTGCCTCCTGGGTTCACGCCATTCTCCTGCCTAAGCCTCTCTGAGTAGCTGGGACTACAGGCACCTGCCACCATGCCCGGCTAATTTTTTTTTTTTTTTTTTGTATTTTTAGTAGAGACAGGGTTTCACCGTGGTCTCAATCTCCTGACCTCGTGATCCAGCCGCCTCGGCCTCCCAAAGTGCTGGGATTACAAGCGTGAGCCACGGTGCCCGGCCAAGAAAAGAATTTTCAACCCAGAACTTCATATCCAGCCAAACAAAGCTTCACAAGTGAAGGAGAAATAAAATCCTTTACAGAGCAGCAAATGCTGAGAGATTTTGTCATCACAAGGCCTGCCCTACAACAGCGCCTGAAGGAAGTACTGAACATGGAAAGGAACAACCAGTACCAGCCACTACAAAAACATGCCAAATTGTAAAGACCATTGATGCTAGAAAGAAACTGCGTCAACTAATGAGCAAAATAACCAGCTAACATCATAATGACAGACTCAAATTCACAAATAATAATATTAACCTTAAATGTAAATGGACTAAATGCTCCAATTAAAAGACACAGACTGGCAAATTGGATAAAGAGTCAAGACGCATCAGTTTGCTGTGTTCAGGAGACCCATCTCACATGCAGAGATACACATAGGCTCAAAATAAAGGGATGGAGGAAGATCTACCAAGCAAATGGAGAACAAAAAAAGGCAGGGGTTGCAATCCTAGTCTCTGATAAAATAGACTTTAAAGCAACAAAGATCAAAAGAGACAAAGAAGGCCATTACATAATGGTTAAAGGGATCAGTTCAACAAGAAGAGCTAACTATCCTAAATATACATGCACCCAATACGGGAGCACCCATATTTATAAAGCAAGTCCTCAGAGACCTAAAAAGAGACTTAGACTCCCACACAATAAAAATGGGAGATTTTAACACCCCACTGGCAACATTATACAGATCAACAAGACAGAAAGTTAACAAGGATACCCAGGAATTAAACTCAGCTCTACACCAAGCAGACCTAACAGACATCTACAGAACTCTCCACCCCAAATCAACAGAATATACATTCTTCTCAGCACCACACTGCACTTATTCTAAAATTGACCACATAGTTGGAAGTAAAACACTCCTCAGCAAATGTAAAAGAACAGAAATTATAACAAACTGTCTCTTAGAACACAGTGCAATCAAACTAGAACTCAGGATTAAGAAACTCACTCAAAACTGCTCAACTACATGGAAACTGAACAACCTGCTCCTGCATGACTATTGGGTACATAAAGAAATGAAGGCAGAAATAAAGATGTTCTTTGAAACCAATGAGAACAAAGACACAACATACCAGAATCTCTGGGACACATTTAAAGCAGTGTGTAGAGGGAAATGTATAGCACTAAATGCCCACAGAGAAAGCGGGAAAGATCTAAAATTGACACCCTAACATCACAATTAAAAGAACGAGAGAAGCAAGAGCAAACACATTCGAAAGCTAGCAGAAGGCAAGAAATAACTAAGATCAGAGTAGAACTGAAGGAGATAGAGACACAAAACAACCTTCAAAAAATCAATGAATCCAGAAGCTGGTTTTTGAAAAGATCAACAAAATTGATAGACCACTAGCAAGACTAGTAAAGAAGAAAAAAGAGAAGAATCAAATAGACGCAATAAAAAAATGATAAAGGGGATATCACCACCCATCCCACAGAAATACAAACTACCATCAGAGAATACTATAAACACCTCTATGCAAATAAACTAGAAAATCTAGAAGAAATGGATAAACT